>NC_062569.1:38392916-39687499 GCF_022837055.1 Prionailurus viverrinus
TAAATTTCAGCTTAGTTCAAAGCTAAGCCCCTTAAGAAACCTTTATTTTGCAGAGAAGCTGCAGCTGTAGCAGGGACTCAAGCACAGGAGCTGCAAGCCCGCGCACTGGCAAGGCCATCGGGGCTGCTTGCCTTAGCACGCTGGTTCTCAAACAGGCAGACAGCAGGATGGCCTGGAGGGCTTGCTAAGACAGCTTGCTGTGTGGGACCTGAACATTTGCATTTCTTATGATTCCCAGAAGATGGTGACATTCCTGGTCTGGGGACCACAGCTGAAGAAGAAACACCACTTAGTGGGAGGAGGCACGCAGGCAGTGGAGACTCCTGGGCTCTGGGCCTGTAGTGTTTTTAAGTAGCTGCATGACCATAGGCAAGTCAGTTACTTGAGCCCTAGGAGACACAGCTTCTTTGTTGGACAAGACACAAAAAGTATAATTTGGAAAAAGTGTAATTTAGAGCAGAGTTTCCTAATCTTTTTTTCTCTAGGGGGTGGCCACCCCAGGCCCTGCTGGGCTGATAGGGGCCGCTGAGGGGATGAATATCATGGTACATCTGTAACATATCCAGAGTGTTTGGCATACAGGCTGGGAAAGTCTGACCAAGTGGTTAAGAGCATGTGCTTTCGTGTTCTGGAAATCTTAGGTTAAGTACTCCTTCTGCCTTTCCATGTGGTCTTGCAGCTGTTCACTAAGGAGTCAGCCTCAGTTTGGTCAGCTGTGAAATTGGCACAGGGCTTGTACCTATATCATAGTTTTGTGGTGGATATCAAATGAATGCATTATTATTTCCATCTCTAAAATTCTGCGATTCACTCTTTGGGCCTATCCTGTACCTTATTGGAAGAAGGGGATAAACCTTCCCTGTTTAGAAATGTAAAAAGTTAAAAAAAATTTTTTTTTTGAAGTGGGGAGTGCTCTAAAAGCATGCTTCTCAATCTCTAATATGCATCCAGATCACCTGAGGGAGGACCTTGTTAAAATGCAGGCTCTATTTCCTCTGGTCTGGGGTGGGGCCTGAGATTCTGCATTTCTTTTCTTTTTAATTTTTTAATGTTTATTTTTGAGAGAGAGAGCATGTGTGTGCATGTGCAGTGTGGGGAGAGGGCAGAAAGAGAGGGAGAGAGAGTATCTAAACTGGTGCTGTGCTGACAGCACAGAGCCCAATGCAGAGCCTGGACTCGTGAGCTGAAGTTGTATATGTAACCGACTGAGCCACCCCCGAGATTTTGCATTTCTAGACAGCTCTCAAATGATACCTGGTCCACAGAGCTACACTCTGAGTAGCAGGACTCTTGAACAGCCATTCCCGAACTGGTTTGCATATTGGAATCACTCGGTGATCTTTCAACAACCCCAGGCCATTCTCCAAAGCAATTAAACCACAGTCTCTGGGGACAGTGTACAATGGTTGAGGCTTCACATGTAATCCCAAGGTGCAGCTTCTGAAAGTTGGCTGTGTATTGGAGAATTAAAAAAAAATGATGTTTGGGTCCTGCTTCCAGAGATTCTGACTTGGTCTGCATGAAGTCTGAGCATTAGGGTTTTTAAAAGCTCTCAGATAATTCTAATAAGCAGCAAAGTTTGAGAACCTCTCTCTGAAGTCTAAAGCACTCTTTAGTAAGGCACAGGGAGAAATTGGAGTGATTCATATTCCAGAAGTTTCAAATAATTAATTTCCCTTCACATGGACCCCCCCTTCCCTAGGAGATTTGCACTGAAATATGGCCAAAATAAGAACATGTTTTACTCTTATTTTAAAGGCAAAAACCTGTTTAACATCTGCATTCAGGAAGCTGTGTTGTCTAGTAGCTCAGAAATAGGCCCGAGAGAGCATTCAGCTCCTAATCCCTTTCACCACTGCCTTCAGTGTGACCTTGGGAAATCTTTTCATGTTCATTTTCCATATTTCCTCCTTTGCAAAACCTGGCTAATCCCACACAGTGACCACAGGACTGGTATATGGTCAGATGTGACTTCAAAAACATTCCTGCTGCACGTCTCCTAAATTGTTGTGATTTGCTGACTAACTTTGGACATTTATGCAAATGCACATTTGTGAGTCTTGAAAATCTGTCCCATTTGAACTATAGTTTTCTATGTGTTCCCTCTTTTAATGGTACCAACTACTTCCTGTTCTATTCACACAAGGTTTAGGCTTAACATACCCCAGAAATTCATAGAAATCAGCAAGAAAGCAGAAATGGTTTTTTAAAGCTGTGCTGAGAACGCTGACTGTACCCAGCTAGTGTTCTTCTCAATCCCCCAGCGGAAACGTCCCTCACTTGTCTGTGTAGTACACCTGGTGGCCCAGCCCATGCTTCTGGATGATTGTCTGAACTCCGGCTTAATGAACTGAGCTCATGAATCGTTGTTTCATCAGCACTTAGTGCACTGCCCTTACGTGCTTAAGAGGTGCCTTTCGGACAAGTGAATGAAGCGGTGGAAAGAAAGAAAATAAGATAGTACAGAAGAGCCAACGGCTTCCAGAAAACAGGAAGGAAACAACATTAAAGGCAAAAAGGAGAAAATAAGGAATTGATACTAATAAAGAGTAAAGGGAATGAAGTAAAGGGCTGAAAAAGCCCAATGAAGGAGATGTGGGAGAGGCCTGGATGTCTGAGGGAGGTGTGTGTGGAGTGGGGAGATTAAGAAGGCCCCTGAAACAGCCAGAGAAAGAGTAAAAAATGACAGAGAGAAAGAAATAAGGATAGTGAGAGGAGGGCCTAAGGGAAGCTGAAGGTAGAGGGAGAGGAGCAGAAGCTGGGAAGAAGGGGTGGGGAGAGAGGGAGGGCTGTCACAGGGGACAGGACCTCCAGGGGACAGGACTCTTTCTCTGTACCAAGGACAGCCCACTGTGGCTCTGGCCTGAGAGAGGCCTGGAGGGAAAAGCCAAACTGGTACAAGTGAAGTGGGTCACTATCAGGGATTATCACGTTTTCTGGAATTGGATGTTCAAATTGCATAATACTCCTTGTTCTCAATTATCCTCCACAAGAGAGCAGAGTCCCTCCCGTGGTACAAATGCACCTCAGCTGAGCCCCAGACAGCCACTACGAACACCACAGACAACCCCTTGGCAGCCTTTCCTGCCCTTCCTTTCTACCATATCCTGCCCTTCCCCCACAGAGCCACAACTGCATATCCAGGCATTTCCCTTCCTGACTTCTGCGCACGGCCATCTAGGCTACCTTCCTGTTCCTCCAGGGCCTCTGCCAGCCCATTCACAGCCTTTGTGCAGATTAGAAAAAGGGGCCCATGAGGGTCATGAGCAGATGGATTAGAGAAGGGTACAGATAAGAGCAAACAAGACTAGTATCACAGAGCCCGAGATTCCAAGGAGAAGCTCTCTGTGTGTGCTGGTGGTGGGTGTGTGGATAGAGCAGTGTTTGGGGAAAGTTTTTCATAGAAAGTGATATTGGAACTGACTTTCCAAAGATAAGCAAAATTTTCCCTGTTCCAGGTATTCTTTTTAGGCGGGGAAAAGTGGAATGAAGGGAGAGGCCTTCTGCAGGGACGGGAATAGCAGGTGCAAAGGAGCAGAGGTGGGCAAAGTTAAGATACACAGTATTTTTGGAATGCTCGTGTAAAAGGCAGTCAGGAGGGGCTGAGTGATGGAAATAAGGTTAGAACAGGTAAGAAGGGCCATGTCATGAAGGAACTTGAATGCCAGGCTCAGAACCAGATGTCACCTTCTATGAAATAGGGAGTGTCTGGTGTTAAGCAGGGATAAGACATGAGCTCTGCATTTGAGAACGATTACTCTGGAAAGGTATGATTCATTGCTTTTTATATATGAGCAAACTCATCCTCAAAGGTGTATTTATAAGTGAACTGTTCTGTGTCCCACAGTTAATGACAGAACCAGAATTTGACTCCATTTTGTTGTGTTAAACCACACCTCAGGTCTGAGTGACCTCCGTGAGATTTCCCTTACAGAACTTGTGAGGCTCATCTCACCTCACTCAGAAGCCAAAAAGGACTAGATTCAAGGCTAGCCTTGATAGTACTCTTTGGGCTTCCAAAAATATGATTTAAAAAAACCTAGTTCTTTCATTTCTTAGCAGAAGGACTTTATTCATGTCAGATTAGTCTTTAGAAAGCTAAACCAAAAATGCTCCATTGGGCATTTATTGGCACTGAGTTCCAGAAAACATGTCTATTGTCAGCTGAAAGAAGGAAAGGGGGAAAATCGGGGGGAAGAGGGCTCAACTGTCTCTAAGATCCCCATGGGAAGACTGTAGCCACGTCAATTCTTAGTGGCCCACTGCTATGGCAGACTTGGAAACCAAGTTGTATCCACTTGTTTTGGTCTGTTCCTTCAACATAACTTCATACCAGGTTTGTTTATGATAACAAAATTGACATTCTTCAATGTTTTTATCCTTTTCTTGTCTCTTATACACAAGTGAAAATTCTACTAACCTGAGATGGCCTCAGGGAGAAAAGAGAAAGGGCCTTGAAAATCCCTTTGATGAGGTTGATCTTGTGAATCTCTGGTTGCTGGAGCCATTCAAGGAAACAGCTTCCCCATCCCCCTTTTAATGCCCATACCTGGGAAGTGACTTTGTTTTAACTCCAGCAGCAAGAAACACTTGGGTGAACAGGGGATGTACCATGAGTCTAAGCCACAAAACCGAGAGGAACCCAAAGTCTGCTAGTCATCTGGAGTTTTATAAGAGAGGCACTTGGGATAAGGGGATGTTGGTGCCTTTTGCACTTGGCTTCAATTTGAAGACATGCAGGCCTCAGTCAAGAACTTGGTTTCAAGTTGATAGACTTGATAAAAGTCCAGCCAAGGCTGTCTCATAATGAGATATCCAACGTCTGTCTTCAGAGAAGCCAATAAATTACTCTTATCACTGCTGATAAGGCTGAGACTCTTTGAGGCTTCTCTCAATAAAGAAAATGTGAATAATAATGACTCTTCCCCAAATGTTCCCTGAGACATTTAAAATCCATTGTCTATTAGTAATTTTTAAAAACGTTGGTTTAATATCCTCCCCTTCTTTAAGTCTGGTGGCTTTAAACACGTTAGTTTTAACACACAGATCTTTCCAAAGGTTGACTGTGTACCTGCAAGCCAAAGTGAAAATTATCCCCACCCTTAGGTCACAATTCCAGCCCCACAAATTCCCCCTTAAAAACACACACACACACACACACACACACACACACCCACACACACACCCACACACTGGCCTTCTAGCTCCTCCTGCTGGTGACTGCTCAGCTCTGCTTTTAACTTTATAACTGGGTCAACTAATTGATTTATGTCTATGAATAATAACTTTCAAGAATATTTTATATTTTGATATCTGATCCTGGACCAGATGTCAAAATTAAAATCTGGGGATTAGGAAAAAGATTCCCCTTTCCTTCGCACAGGCAGTGACCAGGCAAAATCACAGCTTTTATATCAATATCTACGTGCTTGCGATTCCTAAGTGCCAACTGATGTGTGCCCTTTGGGTAGGGTGGGAAAGGGAGAGATCTGAGGGCAATTGTTTGAGAGGCTCCATGAGGCATTTCTCCTGCTGCTTCTCACCATGTTCTAGAAGGTGGTGTCTGGTCCTTCTCCTAAACCTCTTATTGAATCACAATTATTTTGTGAGGCTGCAGCAGCGACTGGTGGTGATGATGACAACACTAGAAGTACTGAGTGCTAAGCACTTTATATTCTTTACCTCATGTATTCCTCTTGACAACCATATGAGGTCGGCAACACCATTTTACAGCTGAGAAACTGAGGTTCAGAGAAGTTAAGTATATCTCATAAGTGGTGAAACGAGAATCTGAACCAGGTCTATGTGATCTTAAAGTACTGAAGGAAATTTTTGTTGCTTTGGTAAAAGTTCACAACTGCTTGGGTTTCACTCTCTTTATGACAGGGGTGCTGGGGGAGAGCAAACTGATAGGAGGAGAAAGTCTAGGGAAGAGGCAGCCAATGAAAATACAAATACTCTACATAGGGTAGAAAGCTCTCAAGGAAATGCTTTGGCAAATTTGACACAACTGGTTAGTGAAGGTCAATTCTATTTTAAAGCCCCTGATCAAAACTAACTGCCCATCACCTCATTAAAAAATAAATATGTGAAGATAAAAAGTACGTCTTTAACCAGAAGTGGGCTGGCAGGAGTCACAGTTCAAGTCACACAAGTGCCTCCTCATCTCTTTTCCTGGCCTGTCTCACTTTCTCAGCTGTCAAGTGCTGGAGAAGAATATTTGCTGTTTGTCAAATTCGTATTTATCTGAGAATGGACAAAGCAGTCTCAGAAAACCTCCTTTTGTGCTATATTCTAATCAGCAATTTAATCAGATTATGAACATTTGTTTTTTTTTCTCTTTGTACATATGATCAAAAAATCATAAAAATGGAATTCCTTAGAATAACATCCTACAATGTGACCATGAGAAATATGGACATTGTTTTCCTTACTGTCTCACTCTACCCTCACTTTCTTCCTGAAAGATTCAAATGCACCTCGGAAGCATCACGGGGGGTTGTGGGGTCATAGTAGGAGCGCTGAACAGGAAAGCAGTGGTTTGTTGGCAGAAGGTTGAGGGCTCCCCAGAGGACCTGGCCCCCTTTTGCCATCACGTCAGCATCCACCTGCTTCCAGCTAAAAAACCTCAGGACACCAGCATCTTCTGCTTGGGGTATTGCCATGGCCTGCTCTCCCTGCTTGCCCTTTGTCCCTCAACACATTCCCTACACTTCAGTCAGAGTGATGATTCTAAAGTATGGCTTAGCATAAAACCCAGCACTGGAACCTGGTGAACTTGGCTCCTACACTGTCTGGTCTCTGCTCCTCCCCACCTTGTCTTTCCCTGTTCCAGACCTTTCTCAAATATGCTTGCCTCTTTCTTCCTCTCTTTTCTCCTGACCTGCAAGCATGCTGACTCCTTCCCCTGGTTATATCTCAGAAGGAATCTTACTTCCTCAAGGGGGTCCTCCCTACTCTCTATCCAAAGTTATGTTGACCTGTTTCCCCCTTTCCTCTTCTATAATAATTATGGGTAGTTTGTTCTTTATAATAACAAGTAACTCAGGGCTCTGCTGGGACAGGCTCCCTAGAGAAGATTAAGCACTCTTCCCAACTCTGTATTCAGTGACCTCACGTTAGTAGACTGACATCAACCAACGGTGGGAGGATTTTTACCTTATAAATTAGCATATGCTATAAAGCAGTTTTTAACTTTTCCCCCAGAGAGCTGGTTGTTAAACATTTATGAGCACACCACTGGTTATTCCCATAAGAACTGAAGGTATCCCAGTTCTGCCCACAGAGCCTGGCTCATAATAGGGTTCTATAAATATTTATGAAATTAAACAAACATAAATTGAGACTTTCAGTGTGGCCATACTGAATTGTATTTTATAAATATATATATAAATATATATATGTGTGTGTGTGTGTATATATATATACATACATATATATAAAATCTCTCCTCTTGACAATGATCTCATGAAGCTAGTATTGCGTCCCTTATGTTTTGAATGAGGACATTTAGATTCAGCAAAGTAAGTGATGTGCCCATTGTAATAAAGTGAGTTAGCTGACGATCCCTTGAGCCTGTACCCTGGGGCATTGCTCCCACCCATTGCCTTCTGCTCTTGGCCCTCTGCACTCATGCTGTCTTCAGCCTGGCTTGGGTCTCTAAATACAAACTGCAGCTTGTCTTTTCCTGAGCGGACTTGTCTTTGTGTATTCATTTGCCTGGTCCCAGTCTCACAATCATAGCCAGTTGACTGCCCACACTCTGCCTGATCAAGGTCTCTAGTCTGTCCTCCGGATGGGCCCTGCCTTTGGACACCTGCATGTGGCCCAGAAGGCACAGGACATGGCATAACAGAAGAAGGCTGGGAAGCTTCTGGAGCCCCATGCCTGGGACTCAGCAGTAGGGTAATCAACTCATCCTGGTTTACCCAAAACTTTCCCAATTTTAGCACTGAAAATCCCACGTCCTGGAAATCCCCCAGCTGGTATGGTTGGTCACCCTACTCAGAGCACAGAGAGATCTGAGGCCATTAGAGGAAGGGAAATCCCAAGAGAGTTCTGAAGGCACAGCATCCATATAGACTTCCTTAGGTCCACCTTCATACTGCCTGCTGACTTTATGTGTCTGCATCCCCATCTTTGAGAGTGACTAGCACCAAGAGCAAGTCATTTAATTTCTCTAAGCCTCTGTTGGTTGATGTATCTACAACATAGAGATAATGAAGACTAGCTGCATAATTTGTGGGACTCAGTATAAAATGAAAATGTGGGGTCCCTTGTTCAAAAATTACTAAGAATTTCAAGATGGTGTCCACAGAGCATGGAGCCCTTCTGAATGGGGGTCTCTCTGTGGCTCCAATCCTCTCAAGCCTATGAAGCTGGGCCTGGAAGTAGATGATCACACCTCTCATTCAAAGTTGTGAGGATTCAGTGGCCCAAAGCATCAACAGCACTGGGAACGATGCCTGTTTCAGGGATAATGTTCAGAAGATGGTGGTAATTGTTTCTGAGGTCTGATCCTGTTTCCCCCTCACTTGCTCAGCCTCTCCCAGAACAGACACCTGAATTCTTACCTTGACAGTAACGTGAATTCAGTAATCTTTTGTAAGTCACTTCAGCTTCTCTAGGCTCAGAGTTTTCCCTCTATGAAACATGGGGATTGCGGGAAATCTCTAAAGAGCTTACCAGCTCTAAATTTGTTTCGGCCAACTCCGTGACATTTATACATATGAGCAAGGTCTTAATGTTCTTTGGAAAGCAGTTTCTTCCTCCCTGGGTTTTCTGAGATT
Organism: Prionailurus viverrinus; assembly: GCF_022837055.1. Classification (NCBI taxonomy): domain Eukaryota; kingdom Metazoa; phylum Chordata; class Mammalia; order Carnivora; family Felidae; genus Prionailurus; species Prionailurus viverrinus. The sequence continues at coordinate 38,401,706 of NC_062569.1, forward strand.
CTATTTGGCCTTCAAGTTCCATTCTTATCAAAGAATCTCTCTCCCTTCAACCCTGAATAAATCAAGCGTTCTTAGAATATTTCTAAAGTTCTTTTAATTCAAAAGTCAACCCATTTTATACCTGAGCAGTCTAAGGCTTGGGGCAGCTGAACACCTCACTTGAAGCCATAATGAGTTGGAGAAGTGTGGGAATCAAACCCAGATCCTCCACAGTAATATACTGTTTCTATCTTGCCTCAGGAAACACCAGAGAGTACCTTTATAATTGTACTTTGCAATTATTCTTTCCTAAAAATTTTCTTATAAAAATAGGGGCGCCTGGGTGGCGCAGTCGGTTAAGCGTCTGACTTCAGCCAGGTCATGATCTCGCGGTCCGTGAGTTCGAGCCCCGCATCAGGCTCTGGGCTGATGGCTCAGAGCCTGGAGCCTGTTTCCGATTCTATGTCTCCCTCTCTCTCTGCCCCTCCCCCGTTCATGCTCTGTCTCTCTCTGTCCCAAAAATAAATAAACGTTGAAAAAAAAAATTAAAAAAAATTTTCTTATAAAAATAAAGAGGAAGTAGAAAAGAAAAAAAAAAGATTTCCATTTGGGCTCACTCGATGAATTTTTTTTTTCAAGTATGTCCCCATTTTCCTCAAACCCTAGGACATCTGACCTAGTTCATGATTTCTCTAGTATTTTCTATTTAGTAAGGACAAGGGTTTCCTCTCTTCCCATTTGAGTGTAGGATTCTCAGACCCTCTCAGCATGTTTCTGTGCTCTAGAGAGAATTAGCAGATGTTCCTTTAATGGCACATCTTCTTAACCTTTTGTTACCTCCTATCACAACTGGTCTCTAGGGGATATCTAATTCCCATAAAAGAAAAGGTTGGACAGAGGGAAAGAATGTTCTCAGCCATTTCTTGGGCCTGGTCCATGTGAACTCCTACTAGACCTCTCCATGGGCATCTGGTCATGTGCCTGGTAGTTGGAAATTTTTGAGCTTTTCCCAAGGATAAGAATTAAAAAAAAGTCTCTGTCTCTGAAAATCCTGTTGCTTCCTAAAATCATGCCTACCCTTGTCTGTGCTGGTCCTTTCACCAAGGATCCTCAGCTGGACAATGGATCCAGCTTGCTTTTTGAGTAATTTATTTTTTAATATAAAGTTGTACTTCTCACACAAATTGGCTGAGGGCCAGACAAAACATGTATTGTTTTAATGGGAGTGAAGACTGTAATTTTATGTTCTTCTCTTAGTTTAATCCAACCTTCTTCTGCTGCAATGTTACTGAACTGACAGATGTTCCAAGTCAACTGGAAGGAGTTTTTTGGTGCCACCCTTGGCATTCATTAAGATTTAGGGCAATATGCCATTTTCTCCACTTCAAACAGCTTAGAAAGGAAGTTCAAAGGCTCAAATTCTAAGGAACTATGATTTGCCAACCAATGCCTGAGAATAATGTTTGTAAACTAAGAACAATTTCCAGTGAGTACTTTCTTCCTTTTCCATAAGGTTGTGTAATAATCTCTTTTCTAGAAGAAATTCACATATATCTGGGGTTGCTATAAATTTTCAATAGGTATCAGGTCAACATGAGAGCTTCAAGAAGCTTGGAGTGAAATGCAGGGGTGGAGAGGCCTTTACAAATAAAACCAGAAAGTCTTACACTTCAAACAAAATCTCAGTTTAGAATCTGGGTTTGCATCTACTTCAGAATTGGATACTTTCTGCTTCCTGCCCACTATCCTGGCACGGGGATGCTTCCTAAGACTGCAGAGACTGTAGAGTTGCAGAGATGGAGTTGTAGTTGTGTAGGTGGATGGAACATTCCTTAGAGGGCCAAGAAAGCTAGTGGGCATAATCCTGTGTGTGCAGAGAGGGCAGTGATGAGAATTGGTATATCCAGAAGAATTTGTGCCATGGTGACCCTCATATGCTCATGAGATTGTGTGAACACTAATAACACAGGTGACCATAATTTTCATGGATAGAAAATAAGAATGAAAATTTAAGTTCTAGAGAAAATTTTCTGGGCCTAAAATTCTTCAGGGCTAAAAACATCCTTAAGTCAAACTGGATTGTTTATTTGGGAGGATGTCGGATGTCCTTAGGCCTCTTATTTTAGAGATCAGGAAATGGGTGCCCAGAAAGGTTAAGTGAGCTGCCGAGGTTGTAAAAGGGAAGACTCTCTGTATAAACAACTTGATATCCACAGAACCTTTCCCATCCAGTTCAGCCAAGACTGAAAGTGGCTTCTTACCTGCCCCACAAAGTCAGTGGGAAATGGTGGTCTTTTCTTTAAAAACAAGTCTCTCTTCTTAGCTGCCTGGCATCTTTGTCTTGTGTAGGAGGGTTTATGCTTTCTCCAGAAAGGGAAGAATGTCTCAGTGAGCAGAAAAGACAGTGAAGTACCCCTGATAGCCAGAAACCAAAATGAATATGCCTTGACAGTCCATGTTTTGATAATTTGGGTCCATCTAGGGAAGACCTTACATGACTGGTGAAATGACACGGCATATTATTTTTGGCATGGGATCAAATATATTCTGCATTAATAAACTAATGTGTTTGCATTTCCTAGTGGTTATGACCCTCTGTTTTGGTTAGCCTGGAACTTTAATGGAATAAAACCATTGAAATATCATGCTTTATCATACATTTGTGTAGCACTTAGTTACTGAGAACACATCACCTCATCTATCCCAAATGTCTGCTGTGTGAGGCATGTGTTCTTATTTTTACAGATAGAGAAATTAAAAGCACTGGGAAGAATGACCTTCTCAAGGGCAGACAAAGAAGTGGCAGATGTAAGGGCTTGACCCTGGGACTTCTTATTCTGATTCAAAATTCTCTTTCTACCATATCATAATTAAATTTTTTCAGGTGGTGATAAATTCTTCTGTAGGACTCAGGTGAAAGCAGACTTTACTCCCGGGCAGGTTAAGTGCTTCTTGTACCGATAACTACACATGTTACCTTGCAGAACTAAACAACAGTAATGAGGAGGATTAGGACTAAGTAAAGTTGTATTAGAAGCAGGTGACATGGCAGATCTGATTACATAAAATAAAAATATTGGGAAAAATGTCTTTTCTGATTGTGTTGACAATGGCGGGGAAAGAAACAATGTTCTGAATGTTCTTTTGTCTCTACCTATGGCTCTGGATGAGTTTGCTCCCCTGTGTACTGAATACCATCCCTGAACATTGTGAGACTGAAAAGTGACGATCGCCATTCCATATTTTCATTTCTTTGAGATCTTTCCAAGTTCGGCTTTTGAAAATATGTTGAAAATATATCACACTTCTTTACCTGATGGGGAAAAACTAAATGAGCTAGTACTTTTGAGGGATGAGACATATTCTATTTGTCTACCGGAAGGTGAAACAAAGTATTAAGTTCCAATCTTTCTTTTTTTAAGCTCCAATCTTCAGGGGGGAACAAAGTCTGAATACTGACAATTTGGTCTGTTAAATCTTTTTTAAGTTATAGAGAATCACACCCCAGGAAAATACTCAATTGCCCTCTCACAATGTCAGAGGATATGGTGTAATCTACTTCTGTCGTTTGCTGAACAAGAAGTGATGTGTGGATGCGTGGGTATGGGGATGGTGGATGGTTGAAAATGCAGTGTAGCAAGGCTCCATCAAGTAGCAAATCAAAGGAGCAGGAATAAACTTTGGAGGAAAACTGAAGTGGTTGCCAAAAAGTTGGCCCTCAGTTGTAATGTCACCAAAGCACTCCTACAAAAGGTCTGGCCTCACCGTTTCCAGCAACGTGAGCACTTGTCTGGAAAGAGGCTCTTCTTAAATCTTTGCTCCAGTCTCCATGTGACTATCTCTGAATCTGTCCCAAAGACAAGAAGCAGGTAAGCTGCTTGATGTCACACCAGTACAGTAAGCGTGGCCTTTCCAAATTGGACACTAGCTCACCAGCCCAAAGAAATCATCTGTTCCCTCATCCTGCTTTTCTTTCTAGTAGGTGAAAACCCATCCTGTCTTACACAGCTGACAGAGAGGTAATATTCTACACCTTCCTTTGGACAATTCATTCTTTGGAATAGCAAACCCAGGTTCCTAGAAATTTTTCTGTCTTGAAACTGAGTCCTTCATATTGCATCTTACTTCAGTGTAGCTGGTCACTACTTTCTAATAATATCAGGCATTTGGAGACTGACATCCTCCTCCTCATACCTCTGACCATTGCTCAGACCAAGATGGCAGCTCACACTCTGTGATAACCCCTGCTGTATGATGCTGACTCAAAGACTTCCCCAATCTTCTGTCCCAGAGAACATGCTCTCTTCAAATACCCTCCTTTGGGTCATTCTCTGGGCAAGAGAGCTAACTAATTCATCTTATTCTTTGATGAAGCTAGTGATATTACCCAAGAAACAGAACAAAGGCCAAGGAGGTTAAAAAAACTAAAAAGCTATAATTAATTAAGCTTCTACTGTGGACCAAGAACCATACCAAATTCTTCTACATGAGCCCTCACAGGTGAGCCTCAGGCAGGCCCTTCAAGGTAGGTTTGGGTGTTGCTGCTTTTGTAGTTGAGGAAATGGAGCCTTGGATCCATTGTGAATGGAAGAACTGCAGTTCAGTGTCTTGCTGATTCTAAGGCCACACAGCTTCTCACAGAGGACAGGGGCTCATTGATGGTGAAGGGTTCCAACCCAAAGCTTAAATCCTATCCGTACTTCTTTTTTTTCTTTTAATGTTTGTTGCTCCCCCTACAGCCATAGGAAAATAGCTCCACATGTGATTCACAGAACACACCCAGTAAGCAGCTGGTTTGAGGTTGAAAAAGTCATCTAAGCCATAGCCCTGCTCAATCCTGGCAGCCACAATGATCAGAAATCAGGAGCACCTGCGTGGCTCAGTCAGTTGAGCATCGGACTTCAGCTCAGGTCACAGCTCATAGGTTCTAGCCTCGCATCAGGCTCTGTGCTGATGGCTCGGAGCCTGGAGCCTGCCTGGGATTCTGTGTCTCCCTCTTTCTCTGCCCCTCTCTAACTTGCACTCTTTCTCTCTCTCTCAAACAAACGAATGAATGAATGAATGAATGAATGAATGAAAAAAAAAAAACCAAACACAACAACAATGGCCAGAAACCATAAGATTTCTTCAGGCTGTCTCACCAGCATGTCAATAGTTCTATTTTCTCCCTGGATTCTCCCAAAATGTTCTAAGTGTTATTCCCATTCTACAGATAGAGAAACCCTTGTCCTGAGAGCAATGAAGTAGTGGAAGTTCACAATTTTTTGACTGCTTGGCTTTTAGGGAACACGTGGGTCTTTCTTCTTGTTCCCTTCTGGGTAGAGGGGCAATACAGCATGTCTCTCTTCCCCTAGACTGTCCTACAGAAAGGCCTTGGCTGCTATGCTGGCTTTCAAAGTGGGAAGTGCTGCAGCACAGAGCAGGGGGGCAGAGGGGAGCACATTCCCCCTTGATTCCACATGGGCGGAACCCATCCCCAGGGGGTGACCAGGCCAGGCCCAGGTGTGGAGCTGACAATGCTGCCAGGACCTGCCTCTTTGTGGGACCAAGAATGGGGGGTGTGCATGGGTGGAGTGGAGAGGGAATTCAGTCACCTTGTCCTTATGTCCACCTCCATCATAGCAATTAATTCTCTCAGTTATGACTTTGAAAGTCTCTGTCTCCCCACTGGACCATGAGCTTCTTGAGAACAGGGTCTGCCTCTTCCCATTTCCATCCTTAGCAGGCAGCATAGTTTGTTAGCACAGAGTAACTTTTCAGTAAGAATATATTGGACAAATGGAGGGAGAAACGTGGCTATCATATGAAGATCACCCTTCTTTCCCCTGCTGCTGAGATCATGAATTGCTCTATTTCACTATATGTTGGGATCCCACGCTCCCTCCTGCTCACCAGCCTCTCCTCACATTGTGCTGTCCCTTCTCCCTCTGGCCAGTCCCCACACAGGGCTGACCCCAGGGAATAGAAATAAGGAACCTGGCAGACGGAGCCATATGAATGAGCATTATGAGTTAGTATGGGGGTGGGGAGAGACTGGTTTGAATTATAGTTTTCCGGGGCTGGAAGTGGGGACTGTGTGAGTGACACACAGCAGCTGTTTCCACTTAAAATTGATTAGCAAGTATCACTACAAATGAACTCAGAATTTAAAACAAAACACCATGGAAATGAATCATTCTAAATCATTCTAAACTGGTCGAAGGAAAGACTTTCTCCAGCTGAAGACCAAAAAGATCTCCTTTAGTTCTGCTTTTCCCCACTGGCCAGCCCTCCTGGAAGCTACAGTCCCCCACATCACTGAGATGAAATGCATACCAATTCTTTCCTGCTGGCTGCTTGTCACTAGTTTTAACTGGCCTCGAGCAAATGCCCTGGCACTGTCTGCAAAACTGGAAGTAAAATGCCGCCCGAGACAGAGGCAGCCAAGGCTAGCTTTCCCCTGCTTTCAGGCAGGAGCCACATTCTCAGAGCAGCCCTGGGGGCTCTCAGAAGTGGTCTATTATGACAGTCAAAAGTGAGTAGCTGATAGGCTCGTGGACAGTGCTATTTCCATTAGCCTTAAAAGGTGCTAAAGCACCTGGAAAGTTAAACATAAAATACTGTTTGGTTTTCCAAAATGTTCTCATTAGAGAATTAAGAGTTTAATTCGCAGAAACAAATAACCCCAAGGTGTGATACTCAAGGAAATTTCAGAGAGTCCTGTGGTTATTAATGACCATACAATGAGCAGTCTTAGTAGAAAGCCTGATAGGGGAGGCAAATCAAATAAAGAAAATCAATTTCTGAGAATAAATTAAATTTAAAATGCGTCAGCGATAGGCCTCAGCAAAGACAAGTTATAGTACATCTTCTGGTCATCTAACTAATGGAAGTCACATTTTATTCCCATTATACTGGGCACATATTACCAAGCTCTGATCTCTCTAAAATTAGATCTTTGCAAAGATATAGTTGGCTCATCCTGACAGGGCTGATGGGTGGTGAGAGCCTCTAGCAGCAACACACTCCATCTGGGAAGATTCTGTTCTGTTCAGCTCTATAAAGCATCTTTGTGTTTCAAGAGTTGATGGATTGCTACATGGCACAAAACAAACCTTAGTGGCCCGTTGTCTTTCCACTGCTGCTTAGCACACAGAGTAAGTACATGGCTGGCCCTAGCCAAACATCCATGTCACTCCCCGACAAGAATTGGAAGATGCCACTTAGTCACTTTCCTACCTAGTTTTGTTTAAAACCATGTGTAAGAATCATGGTTCGGGAACCATAAGATAAAAAAGACCTAGGGGTTGCCTGTCCTTTGGCCAAGGAGACATCATGACACTTACTTATTGTCTATACCAAGTTTAGGCTTTTACATTATCTTTTTTAATTGGAAGAATTCCCACTTGAGCAGAGTTAAACTGAGTGTTTAATGCTTCCCCAGGGTAATGCTAAAGTATATATTAATTGTGCACTGGTAGAATGAACGTGATCCCTTGGCCCTGTTTTGTGGAAGGTACTGGAAAAGATGGAGTGTGGGATCTAGACAGACAGAAAAGACCTCCAAATAGTAGCCAGGAAGGGTCTTCGGCTGATGAAAAGAAATCAGGAGGCAGAAAGGGGAAGATAACACCGAGATGTACCCTTGCCCAAAGCTTCATCTAGAGGGTTCTAAAATATGTTTTTGAGTTTCTGAGTAGACAAGGTTGGATTATTCTTGGCTGAGGAAGTCAAGATAGAGGGGTATTGGGTTTGGGGAGTTGGAGGGTTTACAGTTAAGATAGGAGGAGGAAATGATGAAATCACACAGGTGAAAACATCCCTCCCCCAACCCCCAATCTTTAGATATTGAAAACCACTTGCCACCCACAAGATGGCAAATTTGACCACACGGGAAAATTTTATTTTGTTTCATTGTTTCAACCATTCAACATTTATGATGTGCAATTATACATGTCAAGAAGTCTGTTAGCCAATGGGGATATAACCTTAATTATAACATAGTCTTTGCCTTCAAACTTGCTCCTATTCTAGTGTGGGAGACAGAAAGTAAACAGGCAACTTTGTTCACCTTGTTCAGAGCCCCTTGTGTTCAGTGCTCTGAGGGGGGCTAATGAGAATCTCTGGGAGTGTATGGGATGGGCAGTTATTACCAAACTTGGTGGCAAAAGGACCTCGCCTACATTGCGGGACTTCTGAGAAGAGCTGGTCTGCAACAAAGTGCCAAGCAGACAATATCCATGCAGTGACTGCCTTGGAGGTGTACTTTTAAACTGCACTGACACTGGTAGGCACAGTGCTAAGAAAATACTTGGTTTCCCTTCTCTGCCCACGTAACCCTGTCTTCTCTCTGCCTCAGCCTTATATCCAGGCAGTAGGTCTGGGTTCCCTCCCTGGGTCGCTGAGAGAGGTGTCTTTCTTCAGAAAACCTTTGGGATTTGGATTTTCTCAGGAAGATGGAGGATTGAACACCCACTCTTGGGTCTAATCCTTCCCCTTGACCCAAAACTTCCCAGAAAAATGTCTCAAAAAAGCTTTCCTGAGACTTAAGCCTTCTGCCCCACCCACTAATTGCCACTTCTCCAAGACTGGAGTAGGGCAAATAATGGGGCATTATTGAGGGGGCATTTTTTATCAGAGATATATGGAGTCAGGAGATAGCCACCTTCATGTACCGCTCTGTGCAAAGAGGAATAAAATAGATTTCTTTTCCAAAAAAAAAAAAAAAAAAAAAAAAAAGAAAAAAGAAAATAACTGGTTGACCCCATATCAGGCTTATAAATATATAGTGATGCATTCCAGACATTTGCTAAAATCCTGACTATCTCATAAGAATCAAAAATAGAAGAGTTGAGGAAAATCAGTTCTGCTGGAATCAACAACATAGAATGGACACACCAGGGAAGGAGTAGAGAAGGATGATATTGACAATATTAAGACAAAATTCATGTTGAGCACTTAAAACTGTTTGCAAGTGTTACTTCATGTGATTCCCCCAACAACCCTCCCAGGAAGGAGCTATCATTATATCCATTTCACAGATGAGCAAACTGAGGCTCAGAGAGGTTAAGTAGCTTGCATGGGCACAGTAACACAGAAATACTAAGTGGTGGGAACAGGATTCAATCTTAGTTCTGATCCTAGGATTGTTGTGAGGACTAAATAAGTTAATACTTGCAAAGTGCCAGCAACAGGGCCTGAAACAGAGCCAACATTCAATAAGCATTCACCATTATAACTAATGCAGATAAATCTCTCCTGCAGATTTCTTCCAAGAGAAAAACAAATGATCTCCCTTCAAATTACCAACCTAATGCAGATCCCTCAGTGATTAAAGTCAATAATTATCTGCCTCTGAAGGAGAAAAGAAATAAGGCAGGAATTTGCCCACTCCCTCTGTCCAGTCAGGTATCGGGCACGCAGTGAGATGAGAACACGGTGTGCATTGCTCGGGCACTGAGCTGGGCTCCCGCCTGAGGGGCTTGCTGCCCATGCACATGTCAGTGAGGCTCTTCCTGAGCCCGTGGCAGGGAGAACTCCTACCCCATTTGCCTTTTGCTTTTCTCTCAGATTGGATATCTCAGTGTTACCCAGATCAAAAGACTTTCCTTAGTCACAATCCTCCTGATTCCCATACCAGCAGGAGGGTGTGAGGTCTTTTAGGGGGTTGATAGATGAGATTTGCTGAACCACACTTCCCACCAGTTTTTTTCCAAGATATAACACTCTGGGAACTGGAGAAAACAGACATCTATTTTCCTTCTTTGAAAGAAAGCAGTATGTACAAAATTTATTATTTATTTCTAGAGATTTGAAATGTTCTGTGTTCCATTTTCTTCCTTCTTGCTCCATCCCAGTATCTTTGTAGGTCTTTGCCACCCAAAGGGATTTGTAAGATTGTTACAACCATCAGCAGTGCAGTGAGATGTTGATATATAGTTGCCTGTTTTTTTTTGTTTTTGTTTTTATTTTTGTTTTTTTACTTTTTCTCAATCTACTTTCAAAAACTATACCTAAGGTTGTTTCGCCATTAACTAATAAATGCTCCTAATGAATTTCACCCTTCTTTCAACAAATCAAGACTGGGTTTTTCAAAGGGAACATGAGAAATAAATTAAAACTGTATTAGGAAGAAGCTGTCATCACTGTAATTTTTAGAATAAGATAAGCAAGCAATTTTGTGTTATTTCTTTGAGGAACTCAAAGTAACAATCAATTAACCCTGTGAAGTAAATATGAGAGAAATGTGATTAGGTACATTTTTCTCATGAGAAAACAAACATGGAGAGGAAAAGCAGTTTGCTTGTTCAGAATTCACAGTGCAGTCAAGCAGGACTTGTAACCATACCCAGACCTTAGCCAGTAAGTGTTAAGAGTCAACCACTAGAAGTAGCCATTGGATCAAATAAAACAAAACAATTGTCAGTTGCAAGCAGCTGCCCTTCATGGGGTACAAACTCTGGACTTGCCAGAGTCCCCGCCAGTTCTCCCTGAAATGGGATAGCATCTCAGTTGTCATTCCTGTCTTTATTCAGCCTGCGATACTCAGTTATGCCATCTGCCTGAGGATAAGGTATAAGACGCCCCATCTACCCAAGTGCAGTTGTCACCATAATTGTTTTTAAAGTTTATTTACTTTGAGAGAGAGAGGAGCAGAGAGATAGGGAGAGAGAATTCCAAGCAGGCCCACTGTTAGCGCAGAGCCCAATGCAGAGCTTGAACTCATGAACCAAAGATCATGACCTGAGCCGAGATCAAGAGTTGGACACTTAACCAACTGAGCCATCCAGGCACCCCTATTCTTGCCAGGATTCTTGAAACTAGTTGCATAGGACAGAGGCAGGACAAAGGGAGTTAGAGACACGGGGAAATGCTAATGTGAATTGAAGTCTTTTTGGGAGACAGGGACATGATTTTGACCTTGCTAGAGAGGGACTGGCAAGCTAGAGAAGGGAGTGGGAAGGTGGGGGAGAAGGCATAGATTGTGATGCCACTAAATAAAGGAGTTAGTACAGTAAGGCTGGTTTTCAGTTGTCTTCTGGTTTCATATGTCACTTGCTCTGGGTCTGTGGGAAGGTCTCTTATCTTGACCTCAGTTTCTTATAATACATAAATTTGATTTCTTATAATTGTCAAACTAAAATAAAGTATCCACTATGTAAAGGTAATGGAAATTGTCATAAATTGGTCCTCCTGAAATGGCACCTGATAAAACGGGAGCTTACTCATTGCAGACCTGATCGATGGCTAGGCATGCTGGAACTCACATGCCTTGTACATGAATTGATGGAGAAGACGAGGGGCAGTTTAATAGCAGTTTGAGAATGTATGCAAAACAGAGGCTCTGGTCCCCAGGTGGGTTCTGGGCAGCCCAGGGCAGAGGCTTCCTTGGATCTCACTTTGGGTGTCCCACAAATTCTCTTTTTGACCTTGTCAAAACCACTTTGGCTGTTGCCTCATGTTTCCCATCTACAAACAGTAGCTAATGAATGATACCTACCCACAGGTTGTAGGTAGATGAATTAGTTAATGTTTGCCAAGTACCTTGAAGATCAGAGCTCTGCCTATTGTAAAAGCTTTTTCCTGCTTGTCCTGAGAAGTCTAATCCCTTAGAAAAAGAGGCCATTTCACAGGGCAGTGGCTGCCCTCTAACTGATGGGATAAGATCTTCCCCCATGTTTTTATCTGTCAGAAGAAAGGAGTTTGTTTAATTAGCAGGCAATACTTTTCTGGAAACAGCTTCTGTGAATTCGCAAAGAGGCTACAACTCCCAGTGTATTATTATCACTTATCTTTCCCCCCCAGCTGACATTTGCAGCCTGTTGCAAGTCACAAATTCCTAAAGGATGGACGTAGTGGAGAGAAAGCTAAGTGGCAATGGTGACAAGCCACTAAGGATTTCTGCTGAAATCGAAATTTGAAAACTTGCAAGAAACATCTGCAAGATTCTCAGGGCAAAATGGTAGCAGAGAGAGTGTAGGCCTAGAGGGACTATGGGCAAATGCCTTCCCATTTTGTGATTCTATTTTCCTGACTCTGAAATGGGTTGGAAGTCCTTGGCTATTCCTTTGCTTTTCTGGCATATTGTATGGGCTGGTGCTGTCACCTGGGTCCAGCGCTTCAAGATTTTTACCACAGCATGCCCTATACACATGAGCTATTTGTCTATTGGAGGTCCACTTAGTTCTCTGCTACCCGGATGGCCACATTGGAGCAGCTGGGATGATGGTTCTCATCACTCTCCAAATTTATTCTGCTTCTTTGTTAGTTCATACTCTGCTTCTCTCCACTGCACTGTGAGCTCCAGGAGGCCAGCCAGGCACCTTGTTCCCCTTATTCAGTGCGGTATCCTCAGTGCCTGGGACTGGCCTGGTGCACAGTAGTTGCTCAGTGAATATTGCTTGAGCGAATTATTGCCCATCCTCTATACACTACCACTCCAATGGCAACAAACACCTGTTTGGAAGAAGAGGAAGTTTCACAATTCACAACCTGAATTGTTGTGGGTTTAATTGTGTCTTCCCCCAAAAGATACATTCAAGTTCTAACCCCTGATACTTGTGAATGCGACCTTATCTGGAAATAGGTTCTTTGCAGATGTCATCAAGTTAAGATGAGGTCGTACTGGAGTAGGGTGGGCTCTAATTATGATGACTGAATGTCTGTAAGAAGAGGGATGTTTGTACACAGAGACACAGGCAAACAGGGCAAAGATGACGTGAAGACAAAGACAGAGACTGGAGTGAAGCATCTGCAAGTCAAAGAATACCAAAGATTATCTGACAGTAACCACCAGAAGCTAGAAGAGGCAAGGAAGGATTTTTCCTTGGAGCCTTTGGAGGGAGCATGACCCTGCTGATGCCTTGTTTTCAAACACTGGGCTTTCAGAACTGTGAAAGAATACACTTTTGTTGTTTTAAGCTACCCAGTTTGTGGTACTTTGTTACAAAAACCCTAGGAAGCTAATGTGTGAATGTTATTACAGATCAAAGAGACCCTTTGGGGAATGAGATGAGAAGACTTCTTACCTTTGCTTAAAAGTTTAGTTTACTTATGGCTTCCACAGAAGAGCAAAGCAGTGTGTTTTTAATCATAGCAGATTTGTCAGAGAGGTAACAGATAAAGATGGAAAGAGAGGGAAGCGTGTGCAATCTACAGAGGCTTTCCCTTTGTGCCAAAGAGCCTCCTGATCCTTGTCTGTCTATCTGGTCTTCGAATATGGCCACCCAAAGTCCTTCACATCCCACGGTTAGCTTCACTCAGCAGGTCTAACTCTTTGTTCTTTGGTTGCCCTTCACTTTGGAGCTTTAAGTTCTTAGTTTGTGTGCCCTAGATTTTCTGTTTCCAGAGAGACAGAGGGGTCTGCCAGAGGTACTGTGGTCTGTGTGTCAGGTATGTGTTAGGACAATTCCCCTCACATTAATTTTAATCACTAAGGCCCAAAGAGTCAGCTGAAATAGTACATACATTGTTCTGAAGTATATTTCTTCTTGTAAGGAATATTTACAAATTCAATTCAAATATTTTTGGAATGTCAATGGTCCTTGATTCTGAATTTTAGATCCTTAATAAGACTCTACTCACTCTGGAGCAGTGATTCTTAGACTTGTTTAGGTGACAGATCCTTTGATGGTCTGATGATGTTATGGAGTCTCTCCCCAGGCAGGTGAACATCCACACAACATCTTGATGATGCTTTAGGCCCTGGATTACACATTAGGAAACTATGCTCTACTCTAGGTGGATCAACTTCTCCCCCATCCCAGCTGTCAAAAGCGGAATCCACTTGATCCTTCCACTGACTTCTCAGAAGAGAAAGGGGGTGCAAAGGAGTCCTGGCCTCCAGCTTTTGGGAACACAGTAGATCTGACCTTTTGGTGGATCTCATCTGACTCTTTTTCCTTAATTTACATAGTTTACCAGTGTGATGGTTAATTTTATGTGTCAACTTGACTGGGCTATAAGGTGTTGAGTTATCTGGTCAAACATTATATTGGGTATGTTCGTGAGAGTGTTTCTGGATGACATTAACATTTGAATATGTAGAATGAATAAAGTAGAATGCCCTACCCAATGTGGATGGGCTCCAACCAACCAGTTGAAAGCCTAAATAGGACAAAAAGCTGAACCTCCCAGAAATAAGAGGGAATTCCTCCTGCCTGGCTGGCTTTGAGCTGGCCTTTTGGTGACTTTGGACTTCACCTGAAACATTGACTCTTCCTGCGTCTTGATCCTGGTGGCCTCCAGACTGGAATTTATACCATCATCTCTCCTGGGTCTCCAGCATGCTGACTGTGGATTTTGAGACTTCTCAACCTCCATAACCATGTGAGCCAATTCCTTAAAATAAATCTTTTTATATATAGTCTATTCTGTTTCTCTGAAGATCCTTGACTAATACAGCCAGGGAAAGAGGAGGCAAGACCTGTACCTCTTTTTGCCTGTAAACTAGTTCTTCCTCAGGGGATCTAGGCCTTCCTTTTTTTGTGTGTCTTCAAGCCAGAAATTCTAAGGGTTACTTTTAAGGTGTTTATTAGGACAAAATAGGATACCTATAGATTAAAAGAAAAAAGAAGTCTATCAGACCAGTGTCTGGCATGTTGTATACAATGGTAATCATAAAAGATGGTTACATTTGCTTTGTTTCTGGCATATGGCTCCATTTGTAATACATATATGCACCTTGAGCATACGAATATTTTAAAAATGGTTTCTTGAAGTTGGCTTATGTCAGTCTTCAGTTTGTCAGGCTAAGAAAATGAATGGTTACCTAATTTTCTAATTATTTAATTAGAAAATATACTTGGTCCCGATGTCTCCATTTTTCTTTGCATTACATTTATCAGTCTGCTCTTGCTGGTAGAGGTGACAATCCAGGTGAAAGCTACTTCCCTTTGCTGTCCTTTGTTGTTATCATCACCTTTCTCCCTTGCTCAACTTAAAACTCCTGCTCTCCTGGGTGGGGGCAGAGATGAGGGCAGGAGAACAGCATCAGTCTTCCTTGAATAAGACTTAACAAACAAGTGGGAGCACCATAGGTTCACTGCACTGCTTCTCAGGCAACATGTAAACCTGGTCTAAATCTTCCTCCCCATCCTCATGGCCTGCTTGGGTCCTTGAAGCTCCAACAACACAGCCCCTGAGAAAGCACTATCCAGGCAGACCAACCTGGGCTCCAGCTGCATTCAGGGGCCTTCCTCTTACTGGTGTGTGACTCCCATTGGGTGGGTTCCTCCACTTCTGGAAGCAATACCTGCATATCATGGTTTCGAGGAGTGCATAGATGTAAAAGGACTAGGGCTGTGATGATACAGTGTGGATGCTCGGTAAATGGTAGCTGCATCTCTGTTAGTCTGCATTAAGACTCTCACTGTAGCCTCTGAAAGGCTGTTTTTCCCACCTCGTCCACTACTGTCAGCTTAATCTTAAACTAATGTCACTTCTTTCATTAAAAACCTTCTTTGGAAAATAAGCAAAAATTCCCCAGATCTTTTACTCTGGTTGGTCAGATTATAGGCGACTTGCTATTTTCTTTCTTGTGTATTTCTGTCTCTTCTCACTGACCAGTAAAAGAAATAAAAAACAAGCCTCCATTTTTTCCACAATGGTGAGAACAGTTCTGAGCCTGCTCTCCATCGGCTCTGGTTAAATTTGTCCTCATTGGTCATGTCATTGTGTCAATTAACCTGTCCCAACTCCAGATTCTCCTCACCTATAAGAAGTACTTTGTGTAAGGATTAAATGGGAAAATACATGTGAAATAACTAACACCGCGCTTAAGTAATCAGAGCTTTGAGTTCCAGAAAATACCTGAAATACTGGCTTTGGTAGGTATTTGTTAATAGATATGTGGAACATAGTCAACCATGTCTCTGATTTCCTCACCCTCTATAACCCAAAACCTTGTCCTTGGCCTCAGTTCAGGCAGAGCTTACTGTCAGGTCAGGTTTTCCTCTGGCAAGGTCAACCTGGCTGTCCTTTTGATCTTCTGTCTCAGACTGCAGGCTCCCAAGGCTGGACCCTGTCTTACATGTCACATATGCAAGTCAGCATAAAAGTCTTCCAAAGGGCGCCTGGGTGGCGCAGTCGGTTAAGCGTCCGACTTCAGCCAGGTCACGATCTCGCGGTCCGTGAGTTCGAGCCCCGCGTCAGGCTCTGGGCTGATGGCTCAGAGCCTGGAGCCTGTTTCCGATTCTGTGTCTCCCTCTCTCTCTGTCCCTCCCCCGTTCATGCTCTGTCTCTCTCTGTCCCAAAAATAAATAAACGTTGAAAAAAAAAAGTCTTCCTTAATTTTTCTAAGGGCAGAGATGCCATGGGCAGGAGAAATGGAGCAGCACAGACGCTCCTGGAAGGTCTTGGCCAGTTCCATAAGACACAACATGCCCTTGGGCTCCGTGGTGGTTTCAAACCTTTGGAAGCCCACAGCCTAATGGCAGTTAGTACCATCTGTGGCAGCACTAAAAGGGACAGTTGCAGAAGATCTATTGGTGCCTTGTCAGTAACTGTTTAAAGTGAATCCTGCAGACCTGATCTCTGCCTATAGGATCAGCTTGGGGCAAACAAACACAGGACATATCAGCCATCACTTGTCCATGTTCTGGAATGTACAGATATGCCCTCAATCGGTTCTTAGGAGTCAAAATGCATTTTGGTTTAATGTATTGCTTTAAGAAGGAATAATCTGTTTTCTTATGGTTGAAGCCCTGATACCACTTGGTATTGGTTTTTCTATTCGCGTGTGCAACTTCTCTGTGTGCCTTTATGTATGTGTATGTGAATATTCACAAAAATTCAATAAAAAGTTTTTAGCAATAATGGAAAGAAAAAAATGTATAAATCTTGGATGTGCAGTGAAAGGAGATTTTGACTATGTTTGGACTCAATTATTGGAGAAATGACTACTTTGAAGGGTATAGGGAAAAAAAGAAGAAATCCCTCCCTACATGTGTTTCATATTCTGTCAGCACTTGCTGGCTATCTCTTATTCCCAGGCACCTGTGTAGTGTTTGGGTTTCATTTCAGGGAGAGATTCTAGTCCTGGTAGGCATTGCTGAAGCCACCTAATGTTAGCGCCTGAACAGGGACACATTTTCTGGCAAGTAAAAGGACTTTTCCCGGAAGAAGCAAGAATGATCCTCTTCTGGACAGCATTGGAGAAAATTGTTCAACTGAGTCATGGTAACAAACCTCAACTGGGTACTTAACCCTGCCAGATACCCAATTATCTGTGTGTGTCTGTGTATGTGTGTGTGTGTGTTTAGAAGACTTGCTTTTCCTCCCTTAAAATGACTTGCTTTTCTCTCCTCTAGTCCTGTTCTATCCTTGTTGCCAGCCAATGACCTCACCGCATACTCTATTGCAAAAAAAGGGGAGCCATCAGCTGTAACAGAAGGGAACCACCTCATCTCCCCCTCCCCAACCCCCTATCATACTCCTACCTGTCTGGGCTGCAAGCTCTATTTGTCTTTCTTCCATGTGTTTGACAACACCCCCCACAAAAGCCAGTAACTCCTCATGGGATCTGGATTGTATCCTCTGACACATTTTCAGGGAATTCCTTTTTTATTCACTCTTTATCACTGATATCTTCCTTCCTACTGAATCATTTCCATCAGCTACATACAAACATGATCTAGTATCTCCCGTATTTCACTTCCCTCTACACCTTGCCCCATCTATTTACTTCCTTTTAGAGCTCCCTCAAAAAGTTAATTTATGTTTATTGTCTCTTTTTCCTCATTTTTATTCACTCCTCAATCTACCCCCACTATCTGTTGCACCTGCCACTCCACTGATTTTGTGAAGATCAATGACATTTGTGTTGCCAAGTCCAAAGGACTCCTCTCTGTGTCCCTCAGCCCTACCAGCACACTGTACATTCTTCTCCACACACTCCCCTACCTGACTCTCAGGACCTTGCTTCCACCTCCCTACTCATGGGCCTCTCCTTTGCAATCTTCTTTGCTGAATCCCATCCCTCTCTCTAGGTCTAAATAGTGGTGTCCCTGGAGGGTCTGTCCTGAGAACTTCTCTCTTCCCCCAAATACCATCTCTCTAGCTGATCTCATCCATGGCTTTCAATAGTACCTAGAGGTTAAAAAATCATATGTATGTGTATAGATACATATCCATATATTTTCATATTTTTTTCTGAGCTCTAGACTTATATATCCAACGGGCTACCTACCATCTCCATTGGTTAATCTCAAACTTAACGTGTCTGAAATGAATTCTCAAGTCTTCCCTGCCGCCAGCCAGTCCTTCCTATCTCTGTAACTGGGATCACCACCTGGTTGCTCAAGTCAGAAACATGGAAGTCAATCTTTTCCTTTACCCTCACCCTGCTCCCCATACCAAATGCATGAAAGTCCTGTGATTCTACTTCCAGGCTACATCTCAAAGCATTACAATTCCTTGCGTCTAGGCTACCCTTGTCTCTTGCTGCACCAGTGTAAACGGCCTTCTGACCTTCAGATGCCATGCTCACTGTCCTACAATTCTCCATAGCACAACAGGAGTGAGCTGTACAAAAGCAAATTAGATCACATTGCTTCCCTGCTTAAAACCCTTTGATGGATGCCTACTTCACTTAGAATAAAATATATACAACTTAGTCTGGCCGACAGGACCTGCATGATCTATCTTCCCTCACTGGCTTTCCCTGCTTTCGCATATGGTGTTCCTTCTGCCTGGAACCCTCTTCTATCAGTTCAAGCGAGCTCATTTTCAGTTTCAGAAAGCCTTTCCCTGACATGGCAAACAATGACCAATTGTGTAATTATTCCACCTGCTTGATTTGATTTTTGTTTTTCACCTTGCTAGATTTTAGGCTGTAAGCTATGTGACAACAGGGGCCATGTGTTCTATCCTCACACCTAGTACAGTGCCTGGCACTTAGTAGGTACTAAATAAATATTGTAGGGTCAATGAGGTAGTATATCTTGGTGCACTTAAAATCAATGGTCACGTGTCTCTCCTTCAGGGGCCCATTTTCTCTTGTTTTGTGCTCATAGTTCTTACAAATGGTGATAGAGGCACTCATCTATCTTGCAGTAAAATAAAATTTTTTTTCCTCAGCAGTAACGATCTTCTTGAATCTGTCAGCAGACACACATTCAGAAATAAGTCTTTGGATAATTCCAGTTGAAAAAGCTCAGAAATGGTCCTTGCAAGTATTCTGAGAGTTCAGTGGGGAACTGGAAACATATTCCCCTAGAATTTCAACCAGAACTCAACTTGTGGAGGCTCTTTCAGACAGAACAGAAAGAAGGAAGTTTAAATCCTCCAGAAATGGCAGATGATAAATCCAAATGAGTGCTAAAATTCCTCTCTTAAAAAATCACCGCCTCCTACAGTTAAAGAAAAAAATTCATAAAAGCAGACTTGGGCAATGGTAGTAAAGGAGGGTGAGAAAACTTTTAAAATGTGGGGGAAAAAGCCAACCTAGACACTAGATCAGACAGTGCACAAGAAGACCTTTAGCATGGTGCCATGTGGGATAAATACAAATTTTAATTCAAGAGGATAAGGAGACATAGCTTTTGTCTGTTTTATTTTCCCATCTCCTCTTATTACTACTAGTAGATTGATTCTATTTTTTGTGCCTTGAGGCTTTTATTGTTTCCTATCATTTGAACTTAGAAGTATTTTCTCTGCCCCCCCTCCTGTGCCCCCTCTCCCTTTCACTATTCTTAGTTCTTCCACAAACATCTTCCATCTATGGCCAGCTACTCAAGATATAGAAATACCCTCTAACATCTTTCCTGTTCAGTGTACTTGGGGATAATACTGTGATTGTAAATTAGGATGAACAAAACATTCTGACCCCAAAAGTTTGGTGTTCCCACACCGTTCTGCAATGTGGTAGTGACTAGATTTCCCAGGCTACCTAGGGAAAAAATCAAGCACACACAGTAACTTTTGTGGGTAGCCATGTCAATTCTTCTAAATTTGTTCTAAACTCTTTGAGTGCTACCTAGCCCTGTCCCCAACTTACATGTTCCACTAAAAGTTGCAAACCTGGGTAAGCTATTCTTACTGAGAAAACATGGGTTCTGAAAGCCTCCTCTCTTCTCGTGGAATGCATGTCAACAGGGTGAGTTTTTCTATTTGAATATTTCTGCTGTATGTACAAGTACTATTTTCCCTGCCTACATGGATCTTAATTAACCAAGAGTAGATAGATACCAAGAAATCTGAGTTTTTGTTAAAAAATAAACTATTACATATGGTACTATGACATGGTGGATCCATGTCATTATATATTAGTCTAAACCCGTAGAATAAAACCCAAAGACTCTATTTTTTGTGCCCTGAGGCTTTTCCTGTTTCCTATCATTTGAACTTAGAAGTATTTTCCTCTGATCCCCTCATTTGCCTTTGTACAACACAGAGAATGAACCCAATGTAAACTGTAAGCTTTAGTTAATAATAGCGTACCAATATTGGCTCATGAATGGTAACAAATGTACCACACTAACACAAAATGTTAACAATAGGGGAAACGGTGCAGAGATGCAGTATATGGGAACTCTGTACTTTCTGCTCAAAATTCTGTAAACCTAAAACTTCTCTGAAAAATAAAGTCTAGGGGCACCTGGGTGGCTCAGTTGGTTAAGCATCCAACTTCGGCTCAGGTCATGATCACATGGTTTGTGAGTTTGAGCCTCATGTTGGGATCTCTGGTGCAGAGCCCACTTCAGATCCTCTGTCTCCCTCTCTCTCTGCCCCTCTCCCACTAGTGCTTTCTTTCTCTGTCAAAAATAAATAAACATTAAAAAAATAAAGTCTGGTAAATTAAAAAAAATACAAAGTAGTTTATCATCCCTATGGTCTTAAGATATTTGCTGATATTGAAGATTATTCTGCTTAATTATTCTGAACAGCCTGAAAAAATTGCAACAGTGAACCATAAAGAAACAGGAGAAATTCTCCTGCCATCTTAATGGGATGCCGATTTAACACTGGAGTCTAGATGTCCCTGATCATGTTTGACACATTCCCCTTCCTCCAGCTCCTTGATTCAAAGCCCTACACAGTATTCAAAACCCAGTTCCCTGTGATCTCCTTATCAGAACTTCCAACTCTCCACCTGGAAATAATTTTATCATTCTTGAACCTGGAGGTAATTTGCTTGAACTTTCCTAGCTTCCGCATGTTATACATAGGACCTCTCCATTTTTTGTTATTGTTGTTCTTGTTTTGTTTTGTTTTGTTTTGTTTTTAAATCACAAGTTATCTTTAGCTGCTGGAGCATTTTTGGGTTGTTGTCCCTGATTAACTTGATCCATTCTCCTATCTGCTATGGACCCCAAAGATTGCTACAACACTACATGGGTTTCTCCTCTTGGTGACGCTGTTCTTGCCTGCCTGACAGTATGTAGGCCTGTTTCATGCTGTTCCATATCTGCATCAACTTTGCTTGACCACATTTGACCCTTTAAGGATATTGTTAAGGAGCCTTGAAAATATAACCTTATTGCCTCATGTAGGCTCCAAACTTTCCACTGAAGTTGACCTTTGCATGTGGCATTTGTTCTAAAAGGGTCAGGTAGACAAACAGCTGACTTTCAAGTATCCAGCCACTTAAGAACAGGGAGCGGTTTCTGAGCCTCAGTGCAGCCATAACCCAAACGGACACATTGCTCTATAATACAGTAAATTCTGTGATATGAGGAATGTTCCCTATTTGGGACAGCCTTACAGATCTGGTAATTTACTGTCCCTTGAAAATGTGTGTGTGTGGGTGTGGGTGTGGGTGTGCGCGCGCGCACTTGGGATGGAAGTGGTAGTAAGGAAGTTGATGGGTGAATAAAGAAAGGTGAGAACCTGATACCAGGGCCAGAACAGGGAACTCGGTAGAGCCACGAGGAATAAAATAGCCAAAATGAAAAATAAGTAACTTGTAGAAGACGTAAAGGGGGTTTCCTTTATGGGTGTTGGTGGCACAGATCTCTATTGACAGGAAATTTGAAATCACTGATTAGCAAAAGCAATTTTGATTTCCCATCAAGTTCTTGGCATGTGTGTGTGGATGATATAGGTGAATCTGGCTCGCAACTACCCATGGCGCTCACACTGCAAGCGTGCTGGACACCTGTGCGTCCATCTCACTCCGCTCCTTGGACTCACTGGCCTGGCAGGCGGCTCCTCTCGCCTCGGGGTCAACTCGCTTGCCCCTCGGAAGGAGCCCCATTCCCGTTCCATCCCCATTTCTGAGCGCCCAGCCGTCCCCCCTCTTGGAAATGCCCTTCTCTTCGTCAGAGACATTAGGGTCCTCATTGGCAGGGCCTCGGGGCCCCGGTCTCGGTCCCTGGGCTTGGTACCTGCGGGGTCTCAGAGGCTCACTGGTCCCCCAGCTTTTCTTCCAGACCTACACTGCCCGCAGGCCTGGCTCTGTGTTTTTTCTTCAGAATACAGGGGGGAGGGTAACTAAGAGAAAATCCCAAGAAAGAGCCTTCGAAATACTTGTGAAATGCTGTAGGTTCAATTCGTGGGAAGCAGAATGTGGCCAGGCTTTGAACTCCAGGGTGTGGGAGACAGAGACAGTAAAGTGAGACACGGCAAGCCTTTGGACAGGCCAGAATCATCCGCAAGAGCGCTGATGTGCTGGGAACCGCCCAGCTGCATTTTAAACCAACGTGGACTTTAGAGCAGGAGAATAAAAAGATAAAGCTTCATAAATGGGAAGTCTTAAATGGGTTTGTGAATGGAATACGCTCAGTCTTTTTATTTTAAATTCAGTGCCAAGTGGCAGGGAGGGGACTTTATTAGCTTCAAATCTCACATTCAACACTGGGGACAGCTAGCTCATCAGAAGCTAAGAGGGACAGGCTTCAGGCAGTCTTTGGCCATTTCTGAGGAATGTGCCCAACAGCCAAGTAGTAAGATCCAAAATGTGGAATAAATGGCACCGGGAAATATCTCTTTCTCATTAATTTTCATTTATAAGTAGACAGAGAAGTGGTTGGATATTATTTTGAGAATGTCTCTTTAAGCAAAATTTATTATTAATGGCAAATATTTTAGGACATGGTTAGTTGCACCTTCTTGGGTGTCAAGCACATGCTGTTTCCTGAAAATCATAAAATATTGTCCTTCTGTTCCTAGCGGGAGGCACATATCCCATTGTCTTGTTTCCACAATGCTTAACTGTGTTACAGCAAATGTCAATAGTGAATTAACTATCCCTTCGAACGTTTCAAAAGTGACTTTTAATTAAGTGTATTAACCTGATGTATCATCATTTGAGCAGCAAGTAAAATAAGATTATAGGCATTTTCAGCTTTTGGATGCCTGCAGAACATGAAAAGCATTTTATGAGGCTTGCATTAATGCATATTTCATTATAATGTAATTCTATATTAGATATTCCACTTATGCATAGAGCTAAAATAGTTTCTGCTCTGTAGCGATGCCGATTTAAATGAGTAAACCACATGGAATGGAGAAAGCTTAACTCTTTGTGCATCTCAGCATTATGCTTACAGAAGAAATCTTTAAGGGCAGAATTTCACCTTCAGTAGAGAGAGTATAACACTTCTGCTTCAGGTGGGATGGGGCGAGAAAGAACGGATGTAACATTTCTTCTGCACAACATTACCTGATCAGGGATAATTCTGAGCATACCCTGAGCATTTTCCCTTTATTCCACACATAGCCAGCTGATAGGTTTAGATGCACTGAGCAGTCCACAAGACCGAGTTGCACATGAGAGACTTGTGAGGGCTGGTGGGCTGCCTTGACCACTTGGATAAGTAGAGCAAGCACAACATAAATGCAAACAGAAACCCTGGGAACTAGGTGCATGGCCCTCTGCAGGGCTGCCATGAAGTATCCTGCACAATATTACTAATAGACCTTTTACAATTTTTATAGCTTCCCGAGTTATTTTTGAGTCAGTGCTAGCATTCAATTATTTCCTGTTGAATAAGGAACAAAACAGGCCTAAAGACTGAAAGGAAAGGCTGCTGCAGGGAGCGATCTCTCCAGATGGAAGTTTTCTGGCAGATTGTGATTTGTGACTCAGAATGAGCCCAGATCACTGTGCCATATGGGTGGCAGCAGAGCCTGTAGACACTGACTCAGTGAAGTCACTCAGCAACCCCTGAATTCCTACTATGTGTCAGTTACTAGCAGGGCACCAGGAAACAAACATGAGTAAGTGATAGTATGTGCAGTAAAGGAGTCCATTCGTTCATTCATTCATTCATTCATCAACATTTACTGAACATTAACAATGTGCATCATATATTCAGGGATTTGAATATGTAAACATAGAGTAAATCACCATATGGTATTATGACAAAGTCAGTTATAAAGATAGGAGGAAAATGCTTCACAAGCATGGAGATGGAGAGAGAGACTAATTATATCTGGCATATTCATAGAAATTCTCCCAGAAAAGGTGACATTCAGCCTGAATCTTGAAGAAGGATTAGGGGATTAAGTGAGGAGGAAAGAAGGACAAGGCCATTCCTAGCAAAGGAATAGTGTGAGCCAAGTCATGGAGTTAAGGATTCGTGTTTGGGAGGAAAAATAAGAAATCAACTGTGAATATAGCTTGTGGCCTCATAGGCAGGAAATGCAGCTAGAGAAATAACATGTGGAAGATCTTCTATGCCATGTTAGAGTTGTAGCTGTATTCCATACATTGGGGATGGCAAATCCCAGAATTCTGCATTTTCTATCCTCATGACAGATGTTCTCAATCTGCCATGAATGGTGTTCTTTTCTGCTGAGCCCAGGACAACCCATACAATCCTTCTCTACAAAAGACTGTGGAAGCCACCACCAACCTACTGGAACTGGTCCATAAGAGAAGAAATATATTCACCATCTTTGCTACAGGCAAAGGAAGCTAAGGGTTTTAAATATAGGAATGACAAGGTTGGATTTGATTGTTGGAGAGACTCTTTTACTAAGTACACTAGAGCATAAATTGGAGTGGGGAGACTCTTGAATCAGGAAAACTAATAGTAAGCTATTTAATAGTTTAAGCCATTGGTTTTCAACCCAGATGCACATTGAAATACGTGCTTGTTAAAAATATCTTCTACTTATTTTGCTTTAAGTCAGTCAGAGAAAGACAGATATGTGATTTCACTCATATGTGGAATTTGAGAAACTCAACAGATGAACAGAGGGGAAGGAAAGGAAAAATAAGATAAAAACAGAGAGGGAGGTAAACCGTAAGAGACTCTTAAATGCAGAGAACAAAATAAGGGCTTCTGGAACGGGGGTGGTAAAGGGATGGATTAAATGGGTGATGGGCATTAAGGAGGGCACTTTTCAGGATGAGCACTAGGTGTCATATGTAAGAGATGAATCACTGGGTTCTAACTCCTGAAGCCAAGACTACACTGTATGCTTAACTCACTTGAATTTAAATAAAAACATAGATGGGGAAGCAAACCATGAGAGACTCTTGAATTACAGAGAACTAACTGGGGGCTGCTAGAGGGGAGGGGGGAGGGGGGATGGGCTAAATGGGTGTTGGGCATTAAGGAGAGCACTTGCTGGGATGAGCACTAGGTGTTATATGTAAATGATGAATCACTGGGTTCAATTCCTGATACCAATACTACACTGTATGTTAACTAACTTGAATTAAAAAAAATAAATTTATATTAAAAAAAGATATTTGTTGAAAAAAAGGTAAAAAATTCTCTCTCTCCCTCTACCCCTTCCCCCACTCATGCTCTCTCTCTAAAAAATAAAAAAAAATTTAAAAAATTAATAAAATATCTGATACTTAGGTCCCACCCCAAACCAATGAATCCAAGTGATTCATGTGTGCCCAAGGGTTAATATATCTTGTCTGGGTATTAGTTAGTGAGAATATTTATTAAACAAAAAAGGTTTTATTCTCTTTCAGTATGAGCTTAGATAGGAGAGAAGATGATTTGGGGAAGATAGGAAAGGATTTGCCATTGTTTGGTCTTTACTCAAATACTACTAATAAAAACTGTGCTTTCTTGGTGTCTTCTGTCTATTGACTTATATATAGATATATCATTTCCTTTAATCCCCACATTAATCCTCTCAGTATGTGTTTATTATCCTCAATTTACAGCTGAGGTAACCAAGTCTCAGAGACTTTAAGTAACTTAAGATCATAAGGTAATCTGATGCCAAAAGTTATATTCTTTTTACTCCTTCTTACTACTATCAGGTCTTTTATTTAAATCACATACAAAACACAGCAAATATATTAGAAGAAATAATAGCAGTTGGGGAGTGTGTTGTTACTTTTGGGTATGATCAAATTCATGTTCAGAAACTAAAACTTGAGTACTTTTGCTGTGAAGCAGGCTGGGCTGGCCCTTTGGCCCAGGAAATAGGTGATTTTACACCTACTGAAGTCTTGGGGGGAAGACTGTTAAGAACATAAGCATTTCTGTCTGGGTCAGGATATGGTTATTCCCACCCATCAGGAAAAGTGCTTTCACTTTGTGTTCTATTTGCCTCAAATTCTACTTGTATACACATCACGTCACAGGCCTGACTAGGTGCATTTGTGTGGTTGTGATTCCTGAGTACAAACAGTACAAAGACACATCTAAAATTAAGAGATATACCCACCCATTTTAAATGTCCTTTCACAAGTATCTATAAAATTTGGGTTTTACCAATTGTTATTTAGCAACCAAATAATGCTGAATGTCTGCCTAATTATTTGGGTCACTTCAGTACTAAGAAGCAGGAAACTAGTGGTAGTATTCATGGTAAACATTAAGTTCTTACTTGGTTTGAAACTTCAATTCTAGAATCTCTACAAAACCAATGCAGCTATATAGCCAGCACCCATGATGTGTGTCTAATTAAACAATCTGTATCTCATCTACAAGTCGGCAGGCTGCTTCCTGGCTTGGGTGATAAGCCATGAAGGTTGGGCTCAGAGAGGGGCATGTCACTCAGCCAGGCCCATGGCTTGCCCTGATAGTATAGATGCCAGCAGTGGAACGTACGACAGAGTGCAGAATTCCTAACTCCAAGTCTAATGCCTTCATCTGTCAGATCATACTAATTCATAGCGACAGAGCCAAGGAAGGGGTATTTTATGTATGTGTTATGATTTATTCTGTTGGCAAAATCTTATACATTTCATTAACATTTGCTTTTTTATCACTGGAAGGAGACCCTAGGACCTTGACTTCTCAGCGATGTTCTGTGGATCACCCAGATTCCTTGGTGGGTAAGAGGAGACCTAAGTGGAGGTCATGAGGAGGAGACGAAGTTGAAAGAGGGAATTGGACTTTAGACTTTAGGATATTCATTCCATTTTCAACCAGAGAAGTTTTGCTTTTATTAATTTCATTTGAAAAATAAAGGCTATAATTGGTGTGAAGAGCACTATTTCTAAGGAATCTCTGGGTAAAACATTTGCATATGTCAATCATTTGGACTACTTTCAGTTTTAATCAACCGGAAATCCAATTTTGATCCTGCACATGTTTGGAAAAAGTGGCCTGAACATAGCTGAAAAGAGTTGTCACAAAGCCCATGAACTCGATTCTCAGGAGAGGTCTGGATCTACCTGCAGGTCCTTACTCGATGGCCAGTGGACTTCAAATGGCTTTAAAGATAAGGTTTCTGATTTAACAATCCTGGTTACTAGATTTCAACAGCATATATCAGCAGAGAGCTATTGGAAGCTGACATGCTGCAAAGTCATAGATGCCACGGCAGAGGAACTGTGTTAAGACTTAGTCACCTGCTGCACTGGAAGGACTATCTCATAGTGGGGTGAAATATGGAGTCTAGACTCTGACAGGTTTGGGTTCATGACCGAGTTTGGCCCCTTACTTGCTTTATGACTTTGAGTCTCAGTGTTATTGTCTGTAAAATGGGCATAGTAGTCAAGCTGTACTTGAATCTGACAGGACAGCTCTTTCACAGAACTTCTGGACTTTCCCAGAGCTTTCCTGTCAGCCTGCTACAGAGGAATCCCCTTGGCTGGCGGTTAAACATATAGATCCTTCTACCCCCAGGCTGCCCGAATCTGAATCATCAGGGGAAGGGCCAGTAATATGACCATATAACCGAAGCCCCAGTGGATTCTGAGCTGCCCCACTTTAGAGGTAGCTTGATAAACCCCAATAAAGGTTCCTGGGGAACTAAAGAATGGGGAATTCCCAGCCTATGGTGACCCTGGCCCCATGTCCCTTTCTTCCTAAACCTGTGTCCTCTCTATTGGTAGAGGAGCATCTTCCTTGGTGCTTTGAAAGTCACAACTCATTACTGCTTCTTGTCAGGGTCAGGGCCAGAGTGCAACCAGTCAAAACCCCGTGAAGGTGAGTCACATGGTTTTTTTTTTTTTTCTTTCCGTACTTAAGGGAAAGGCTAAAAGAAGCAATTGAATGCCAGTTAAGTGACTTTTATATCTAAGAGACCAGCATGGATGTCCCTTTAAATAAATAGTTTTATTAAAATGTACACTCATGTGTATTTGAAGATGAGTGATTGTGTACTTCTTGCACCAGGCTGAAAAGGGGCTACGTTATCTTAGTGGTCTTGGAGGGCTTCAAAGAAGAAAAGAGCTCTCATTTTGATTGCAGTGTCAAAGTGTTATGGCTGTCAACCCAGTTATGCCTGAATATATTTTAAGAGGCTTCATTATAAATAAAACTGAATCCTGTTTTCTGTAATATTTCTGTTTGCAGAAGGCATGTGGCATAGAGAAAGCTATTGTAAACATTTGTGACCCCATTTGGCCTGTGTGTTTTTCTGCATCAGACTGAAAATCCTGACTGGCAGACAGGGCAGTGTCATATTTAACAAACACTTTTGTGAAACCCATAGAGAGAGGGAAAAAGGAAGCAAGTAGGAGTCAGTCAACTCTGTTTAATCATTTCTTTTTGGTTTAACTCATTTCCAGCCCGAATTGTGTGTGTAAATCTTGGGACATACATACATATATTTTTAAAGAGGTCTTTAAAAATAATGATACACCAGACTACACCCCAAAACCAGATGATGGCTTTACAGGTGCCTGCTTCCACTCACAGCAACCATGGGGTAGAAGACAAGAATTAGAATGGCCCAGGGCAATCAGTCACCTTTATGTTTAAAAAAAAAAACAGTCTGAGGCTTGCATGTCTAGTCTTCCAAGTTATTAAAATAATCACGAATGAGGGCATGGTGCTTGGCACTTTACCATTATAACAACAGCTTCTTCCAATTTTGAAGATTAGGAAGCAGAGATTTGAAAAAGTTAAGTGACTTGCCAAGGTGACTCAGTTGTAAGTGAAAGAGACAGGGGTCTGAACCCATTGTTTTAAATCCAAAGACCTAAGTTCTGCAATGTTACACCACCTCTACCTTATACCATAAAATAAGGCCATGTGATCTGAAAATGTCCTCACCTCTATTCTCAATTCTTGGCTGGAATTATAGCCAAGGAGTGGTTGAGAATGCTGGAAACCTTCAGACTCCATGATTTGAGTCTTACTGATGCCTCCCACATGAGACAGCTGAAGGGATGGAATTTTGGCTTCCCCATGCCACTATCTGCCACCAGTGGTTTCACTGTTAATCATCATCAATAATCATTTGTGAGTCACTTGGAATTCCACCTTGCTCTATCTCACAGTCTTCTCAGGGCTCCCTCCTGGTGTGAAGGTTCATCACGAGGCTCCTTGGACAGGTGCCCTCAGCCTCCTTCACTGTTCGTATGTATCGGCTGCCATCTCTCTGTGATTAATTACAATTAGCACAGCTGCATATGAGCAGAGCGTTTGGGGGAAAGAAATGCAGTTTCTAGCTCTCTTGCTCACCTATTCAGTTCAAGCCCTGGGTGAGGGTCTTCTGTTTGAGTCCCCAGTTGGTTAATTCTTGCTCAATGCATACGTTTCCCTTTTTCGTCTTTATGTCCACTCCCCCCTTCTACACTGACATAGGACTCTGTTTCTAACATGAATAAATTACTCTTCAGATCCTTTTTACTGATGTCTTAAGACTTTCCATCACATGATATTGCCACATTGTTGAAAGCTGTTGCTGTGCCTGGTGAACAATAGTTATTAGTAAAAGTGCAGATTGTTGAGGTGCACTCTGGAGTTCTCAGCAATCACATCTACTCTGATGATTTCTATTCCTGTTCCAAAGCTGATCTTCAGTGTATTCAGTTCTGATCGTTAGGTTCGGGTTAACAACTGTTGCTCAATTCACTGTTCTTACAATTATGATTATGAATCCGGGACTGACAACTTCTTCTGTCAAGGGATGTGCTGCCTGAATTAGGGACTGTGCTACATACAATTATAGCTCCCAAAAAGGTGTTAACTGACATGGAAAAAAACCCAACCATGTCAAAGACTAATACATAGGAGAAATCTCAAAAGCATTAAGGATACAACATGAAAACTTTTGCATCATGACATTGTAAACAAAATAATAAGTGACCTGGAATCATGGTTGATTAAATTCATGTTAGAAGCCCTCAGTACTATCGTATCATGCTTAGTCTCTTGGGCACCCTTGCGCATTGTCAGCCACAAACTATAATTTCATGCTTGACTAGCCTAATACGGTCTTAGGTTCCAGATTCTGTGCACAACCACAGCGAGCCACAAAAATTAAGTGAAAAGCAAATCAATAAATAAAAGAGTGGGCAGAAATCAAAAGACAGTGCTGAACACCAACCTGAAATAGAACAAACTTCTCAGTGGAATACATCAGTGTTTTTATTATCATTTAACTAAAGGGCCTTTTTGATTACCTGATGATTCAAAATTTACTAGACATATACTAGAACACCTGCTATGTGCCAGGTGCTGTGGTAAGCCTTGGGTGGTCGGAATTTTTCAATGGAAAGCCAGAGGAGAACCCATCTCAACTACTCTCTAGCTAGTCAAGTCTTCAAAGAGACTCTCTCAAAAGGGTTTTGGTTTGTGTCTTTGGCAGCTTTCCCAGTGCTCCCTGTTTGCACCTTCAAGATTTCTGCAGGAAAGGGGGCATCGATCCTTTCTCAGATGCAATTTATAATAATTATTGACTTGACGCTTAATGTATTCATCTGTTTATGTTTCAGAATATACTCAGAAAAGGTCTTCTGCTCAGACCTTCCTTCATTCACTAAAGATTCTCCTAAGGTCCAAAAACCTGTTAGCAGGCATCCTTTCATTTCTTCTTTCCTAGATAGTACTATGAATGGATCAGTATGAGGAAAGTAAAAAAGAGATGGAAAGTTTATTGTAACTTGTTAGTCATCAGCACAAAAGTTTGTGTTAATTTCTATATGTTTTGTGCAGTTAAGTTCATTTGAATGTTATCATTCTTGCTGGTAGCAGAATCATAATTAAAGCTGAAAAGGGTACTTAATTCTAGGGAAATTCTTTAAGAAATCCCTAAAAAAATTCTACAAACTAACCCTCCCATCATCTTCCTTTAGGCTGAATAAAATCTGTCCAAATGTCTTTTGGAACTTACATTGAATACAATCAGTTCTTTTCTCTGAGTTTATCTCAGGGTAGCATTAATTTGGTATCATTGGGAGGGGATTTTCCTTAATTAGGATTAATTAGGATTTTTTTCACTGTTCTTTTGTCCTTCTGTTGTGCAGGCCTTTTGGAGCTGAGGGCTCACAGGTGCCTAGTTCCCATGAACTTGGTTATGAGAATGTACATCTGAGATGTGACCAGTTTGGGAGCCTTCAATGCCTAAAATTAAAGACTTTAAAGGGTGGTTTGGTGGCTGCAGAATAGGGTTTAAAAGCAATAATTAATTCATAACTGCACTGTGTTGCAAAGGAGGGCAAGAGAATCATTCTAGGTCAGTCTTAGCTGTGCAATACAAATTTGTATTGAAGAATTAAAGGTATTGGAGGATATCCTATAAAAACCATTATTGGGCATCTGTGAATTAAACACACTTTTCAGGAGGTGGCAAGTTGCTTGCCATGGTATTATGAGCAGGAGAAATGGTGCAAAATGGTTGGGAAGAGATGTGGAGAGGAATAACATCTTCGGGTACCAAATTGAAAATTAAACTTCTTGAGGGATTTTTGAATCCTGGTCAAGTAAATTGACAATATATTCTTTTACTAGAACTAATCCAATAAGCAAATGCAGAAAATGGTGCCATATGAATGCTAGAGATTGAAATCTTTAACAGTGATATAATATATTGTAATACTTAATATTACCGTGAGACCATATATTCATCATGTTTTCTTTAGCATGCTTATCCACATAGACAGGACTGGATCCAGATTTTGTATAGCCTGAAGGATACCCACCCCTTCTTAATATAAAGGATATAAACTTCCGAAAATAAAATCAGGACAAATCTTTTACAAAGGGGCTCCTTTAAGTGAAGGACCCTGAAAGCTCAGTGATATTAATTCCTGGTGAATCTACTTCTGAATGTTTAGAGCTATGTTATGGGAACCTATGTCATGGGCAGGGCCTAGCTCTCCTGTCATCTCGGAAGAAGGCAGGCAAAGGTAAATATGAAAACTATATTTCCAAGGTTCACGCTTAGTACATTTGAGTGCTTTGCTGACCATCTTTGAACCTGCTGTTGACCCCTTTGGAAGGGACTGCTCAATGAAACAAACACCAGGACTTCTGCTTCCTTATGACCAGTGGGCCCTGATCCAGTATTTACTGGATTTCTTCTCATGAGGCCATTTACAAAGTTATTGCTGATGTATTTCTGTTTATTAGATTTAAAATACCCCACCCAATGTTACTGCCTATGTAGCAACCAGAGCAATATCTACAAATAAAATAATTTTCAAGGCCAAACAAGTGCTAGGACCTAGATTTGTCAAGATTAACTCAAAAAAGTTGTTAAAATCAGGGAATTCTTGTAAATATCGTAACACATCACCTTATTTCATAAAAGCAAGCAAACTGAAAATTAGCTTCCTTTCCTACCTACTGGGTGATCTATTTAATCTCTCAGGCTGGGTAGGGTGTATCTAGTGCATGTTCAAGCACACACGCATGCACACACACACACTTGCGCACATGCACACACACGTTTTTTCTTTGTGAAAAGATAATTTCTTCTATTTTATCTCTCTTTGAACAAATTGTAAAAACAATCTTCAAATATTAGCTAATGTAATCTTCAAATGCTAGTAATATAAAAATGACTGTAATAATAAAGTGGTACTATTGATAAAGTGGTACTATTGCCATCCATAGCACTGGCACTTCTACTATTTCTCAAATCTGCAACTACCCTATTTTCTAGTTTTTATTCATTTATTCACTGAAATGGCGGATATGGGTAATTTAGACACCCAGAGGAGGAGATTATGATTTTGACCGTAATAGATGGTTTGACTGTGCAGAATATCCCTTGGACTTAATACTAAAAGAAGTTATGGATTTTTCCCCCCACTTGGCTCTTTTCCTCTTTATTATGAAGGAGACTAATTGTGTGATCATGAGCACATGTGTGACAGGAAATATTAAATTCCTTTTGATTTTAACTTTTTAAAAAGTTTACTTATTTTGAGAGAGAGAGAGAGAGAGAGCACATGATCAGGGAGAGGAGGGGCAGAGAGAGAGAGAGACAGAGAATCCAAAGCAGGCTCTGAGCTGTCAGCGCAGCGGATGTGGGGCTCAAACTTACGAACTGTGAGATTGTGATCTGAGACCAAGTTGGACACTTAACGGACTGAGCCACCCAGGAGTCCCACCTTTTGATTTTTCCTTTTGTGGTGATAGGAACAGAAGGGTATTCTTTTAAAATTCTTTTTTTTTTTCTAGGCAAAGTGGGGGAATAGACAGCAAGAGTAAGTCAGTTCTCAGAATGAGATATTCTAGCAAGATGTAAAGAATGAAAAGTAATTTTCGAAAGCTAGGAGAGAGCTGCCACAGGTGGTAGTTGATCAAATCAGTGACATGGCTTCATAATGTGGTCTCAGAGTCAGCAAGAAAATGCAGGAGTCCCTATTGTGTCCCCCAGCATGAATTTAGAGGGTCTTCTGGAAGTTGGAGGGCTGTGAAGGTGGCATGTCTACTAAGATGGTATCAAAGGTGATTCATGCTTATGTATAAAAGAAAGCACTTTTGTCTGTATTTTCACCAAGGTCATTTACCCAACAGTGCTGGCTTGGAAGCATGGTTCTACATCCTATGAGTCCCCATTTAAGGAGTTTGTCTATGATCTGAGCTCTGAGCAAGGTCCTGAGCCAAATACCTGAGCAATATTATATCTAAACTAACAGCCAGGTGTAGTGATCAATGATCTGAACAGCTTGCAAGTTATG
Organism: Prionailurus viverrinus; assembly: GCF_022837055.1. Taxonomy (NCBI): domain Eukaryota; kingdom Metazoa; phylum Chordata; class Mammalia; order Carnivora; family Felidae; genus Prionailurus; species Prionailurus viverrinus. The sequence goes on from NC_062569.1 coordinate 38,435,892, forward strand.
GCTAAAAGAATGGCTTACCCATCAAAACCAATAACTCCCAGAATAATTATGATTCTAGCTTTTGGGCTGAAAATTATTTAAATGAAAGAGTATTTACAAAAGGAACAGCAGGGAGAAGAATCATGTAAATTAGATTCATTAAATGGACAGATTCACTCACAGTTCATTTTGGGATAATTTATGCCAGTTTTCTCTGATGTCATCTGTTGTTCAGGTTCATAATTAGTCATGCTCATTATTAACTGATGGAGGTTGTTTTGTATTTTGGCAGAAGGAGGCATATTATCTGGGAAATCTATGGATATTAAGCTTTCAATATAGGTGCAACATTTATTTGCAAAAATGCAACTCTTATATTTTCCCCAATAATTCACTATCCTGATGCATTTATCCTGATGCATTCTGTATCCTTACAAGGCTTTACAGAAGAATATCTCTCTTTACTAGTATATAATCTAGAATAGGATAAAATGCTCATTCGAACTCTTAGTGTTTTCTACTTAGAATAACTTTAAGATATATTAAGAGACATCTATTTTATAGGCCAAGTTACAGATCTCCTGAAAAATCCAATAAGATGATGATGCCCATTTACAAGATTTTATGATCAGAAAATTCATTTTAAAGCTGTTTTATAACGCTTCCAAATGTAAGCAATATATGTATCTAAGAGGGTAAGTCACTAATCCATTTAGACCCTTTGAAATTCTTGGTGTAGCTTGCAGTCCTTTATGTGTCTCAGTTCTATGAGTTTAGTGACTCTAACCTTGAGAAAGTAACAAGAATGATGCCCACTGTTAATGTTTCTCTTTTAAAAAACAAAATGTTTCCTAGCATGTGATTTTTTTTTTCAAAAAATAGTTGACTCTGCAGTATTGTACTTAGATCATTTCCCATTTATAATTCTTTCTTGTTTCAGTGTGTCGGAGGGAAAAAAAAAAGGTGTTATGTAGTTCTTAAAAAATTCCACCAAACAATAACAATCAGAACATTCTAAAGGGTTTATCTTGAACGTAAATTCTGAAAGTAGTAAAACTGGTGAAGGATGATTTACATAATAGCTGGATGAAAGAGAGAGTATTCAGGAAAACACTTGAGTTTTTTGCTTCCATAACAGAATAGAGGAGACACTGGATGGGGATTAGGTTTGGAGAGGATTCCTGAGTTTGGTTTTGGGTATACTGACAGTGATGAGTCTTTAAGGCATACAAATGGAGATATCAAGTAAATTGAATTTATGTGTCTAGAGTTTGACGGTTATAAATCTGTGACTCACCTCTGTTTTCATGTTATTTTAAATTAAGCTTGTAGATGGAATCATTTAGGGATAGAGAAGAGGGCCTTGGATGGAATCTTGATTAACTCCAGCATTAATGAATAGAGAAAGATGAGTCTAGAAATAACTGGCCAGAGAAGTAGGAAAAAAACTCAAAGAGAGTGTTGAGTCAGGGAAGACAAGGCAAAGAAAGAGTATTACAATAGGAAGGGAGCAACCAATGGTATCACATGCTGCTAAGAAGACATGTCAAAAGAAAACTGAAAAATATCCATCTAATTTAGGGATATGCTGGTCGTTGTTTATGTAAAAAGCTGCTTTAGTACAGTGGATGAGGTGAGAGCCAGATCTAAGTGGTCTGAGGTGTGAACAGAAGGAGCGCAAAGGAGACACTGGGTATAGTCAACTTTTCTGAGAAGTTTGACTGTGAAAGGGAAGGTGATAGAAGATGATTGACATAGGGGTTATGGGGTTACTGGAAGCTTTTATTTATGTTGCTGTTAAATGATTAAGATGTAAGCATGCCTAAAAGCCAGTTCAAAGGCTTTAGTTGAGAAGGAATTGGTTGACGTTATAAGAAAAGAGAAAGTATAGAAGTAGGTTAGTTTTAATGTTTGATAGATGGATGAGAGTTCTCACCTAATGGTGTCTATATTCTCTGTGAAGTAGGGGGTGAGCTCATTTGTTGAGAGATGGGAAGTTGGAGAGTTGAAGTTTGAGGAGAGCAGATTAGGTATGAAAAATAATTAAAGATAAAAATTATGACAGATGTGAGGTAAAATAGTTGGGCAGTACGGGTCTGTTTGAGGTGGGTGATCAGTAATTTATAAGGGAAACAGTCCTCCCAGGTGTGTAACTATAACAGGGCTCAGCTACTCATATGTGGTCCCCCCAGAAGCAGAGAGTTGGGTTCATCACTGCTTGGGGTTTTGTCAGATGGATATACCAAAAAGAATGGGCAGGGGAATCTAGAAGTGCTTGCAAAGGTGTTACTGAAGTGATGGAGCATGGATTCCAATGTAGGAAATATGGAGAAACGGGAGATCTTAGTGAACTGGAATCTCTATCATGTTGAAGAAGGAGATTATCTATTCATATGTCCCCTTAATAGTTTGTCTATAGAAGAAGAAAAAATAATGTCTTGTTTAAAGTTATATATCTTTAAAGTCACTGATTATAAAGAATTTCTTTTTGATTATACCAGAGGGCAAAAGAGAACTAAGCCTAATTTAACTGCTTCCCCTCCCCTCAAATTTGTAGGAGGGCCCAAGCACAGACAAAACAAATTTCAAAGACAAGCACAGGCTTGTATATATTCTTATCTGAATATAGATTTCTCCCTATCTGGCAGTTAAAACTCTCTCTGCATAATAAATTTGTGGGAAAAATACTCTCTTCATTTGTTAAAGTTAAAGGAACAATATCATGTACACAAAATTGTAGTCCAGATGAAGAAAAAAAAAATGGAGAGAGAAGATAAAAACCAGAACTTTACTCAAAGGCGAACCTCATTTAATTTTCCCATTATTTTCAGTAAAATGAATGCTGAGCTAATTGCTAGAGAAAACTGATACGTGGTGTTGTAAAAAATATACTTAAAAATAATCATCCAAAGCCTCATTTTTTTTTCTGTACTATGTGGCTTTTTAAAATATATTGTTTTTATTAAAACCTTTAGATGAAAGGGAAAGAAATAAAACACTAGCTATTAGAACACAAGAGAAACACAGTGAGAAAGAACTTTATATTCAAACTCCACAAAAATGTTCAGATGACTGTTGTCAATTTCCTTCACTACATAATAGGTGATATCACAGCCAAGGGCAAGTCTAACTTTTCGTTTTTTCCAGAAAGGAAAATGACTAGTTATTCCGGAAAAGCAAATGAACGGAAATGGAATTTTCTCCTCACCTCAAATAAACCTCAAATAAACAAAAAGCATCGAACAGTTCAAGGACCTGAACTTGGACCTTGTAGAAGACCTATACTGAAGCCATTGCTAGAACTCCAGAATGTGCCAATCTGTGAGCCTAAGAGATGATGGATAAGATTTATCTCAGCAAGGCACACCAAAGGTATATTCTGTCATTGACTTTGGTCATGTACTGGCTTAGGAACTTTCACAAGCATGGCAACCAACAGTTTAGAGTTTTAATGGAAAAGGGGCTTTATGTATGGTTTAATCAGATGGTAATGTGAGAAAGGAGCAGGAATAGTTTTGTCTGTGTTAACAAATGGAGGTGTGAGAAATCGAAAAGGGGAAATCAAGAAGATCGCTCAGATAAGTGAAGGAAGGAGTAAAAATGAAATTCCTCCAAAGAAAATTTGTTATAAGAAATTGTAGGCTTTTTTGGCTAATCCAAAATCAAATGGAAACTACTTCCAATTGAGGTCTAGAGTTATAAAGCACAAGATAGGGAAGGGGCCCCTGGATGGGGATTTCCCATGCCCTCAACTTTGCTGAGCCTCAGTTTCCCCACCTGAAAAGAGAGAAAAATGTCTCCTGGTCTGTGTTAAAACAAAAAAGGCCACCAGAGTTGTCACCTGACACCCTTATCTATAGCCACCTTATTTAACTGAGGAGAGCTGGCTTTTCAACACTTCTTCCCAACACTTGGGATGTATTTTATAGATAACCTGTGAGTGAGCAGCTATTTCTAATTGAAAGGATTACTCCAAAACCTTGATGAAGCATGATGAAGAAGATCCAGTTAGAAAAAAATATTTGTAAAGTGACAATTTAAGGAGCCATTTAAAAAAGATGCGTTCATGGCTTGTCAGGAGCAATGTAAGATTGCTTTCTTTGTTTCTGTCAGAAATGAGGTAAAATCAGGCCATTCTGGAAGCTAGATGAGAGGGTAAGCAGCTATTGGCGGTGGCATATTGGATTTTATTCCATTTATCTCTTCCATTTTCATGTATGCTTCCTGTGATTGAATCATAGGAAGTTAATATGTCTATTATTTACTTCCTCAGAGTCTAAGAAAGTACCTTTATTAACCATATGCCATCAAAATGGGCTATTATATTCTGTTGAGTTTGTAAGAAAAAAAACATGATGAGTATGCCCTATTTCTGGAAAACAGATTCCAAGCGTGCATCAGAGAGCCAGGCATCTCTTTCCTTTCTTCACACAACACCACGAAAGAATATACACTCCTTTTCATAAAAGTGGCTTTTGTTAGGCTAAATTCTCAATGAAAGATTGTTTTAAGCACTTGCATTGTGCAATATGGTTGAAAGCATAAACAGACATACAAGACTGAAAAGCAAGCTCTAATTTCCAAGCCCATTAAAAAATGTGGAGGATACTCTGTGGGAATTATGAGTGGTCAAGGCCTCAGGGATTCCTGAACTTGTGTGCAGACCGCTATGTATTAGGGGAATTTTTCTCACTGTTAAAGCATAGCAAGTACATTCCATGTACTGTACAGATGGGGAAACTGAGTCTTGGTGTGGTTTGTTAAAAAAACCCAGCAAAACCAGGGTCCAAAACCAGGATTTCTGACTCATAATCTTGCTACTTTGTGACCCCTGGGGCCTGATGGCATGCTCACTGAATATGGTTTCTGGCTTAGCTAGAGAATACCTGACTTTTCTCACAAGGAATACTCTATTCACTGAAAGTGATGCTTGAGTGTAATGCTTGCCATCATATTTTACGATGGAAAAACAGGCAATTTCATGGCCGGATGGCATCTCCAACCATCCTCTTGACCATGGGGCAGGAGGAAGCCAGCTGTCCCGGGTCTCAGCTGACTGCAGCCAGGGGACTCCATCTTCCCCTGCTCTGAATGCCTTGCTCCTGGCTACTGGGAGACCAGGGTGAAAACACATGCAGTAGTCCTACCTCCATGTGTTTACTCCCAGTGAGGGACACGTGGCATATTCAGACCAACCACCGTTGAGCTGGAACAAAGTTGTTTTGCCTGAAAAGCCTGTAGGTGGGCTTAAAGGTGTTTACTTGAGAAGAGAGGAGCTGTGAGAGCCTTTTTGCTCCTACAGAGGCAGGCGTTTCAAGGTCAGCCCTGGAAGCTCCTCTCCTTGGGCAGAACTTGGGCAAGCCTCATCCCCTGGAACTAGGGAAAAGCCATAGTGTATGATCATGAAGGAGGGTGGAACACATTAATTGATGCCATTAAGTAATAATAATGATAACAGCCCTTTATTGAGGGCCTATTTTTTTTCTAAGCTCTGTGTTAGGTATAATTACTAAGTCTGACGTCACGAATCTTACAACAATCCTGAAAGATAGGTATTATCATGATCACCATCCCCATTTTAAAGATTAGGAAATCAAAGTTCAGAGAGTTCAATAACTTCCTCAGTATCACACAGCTAGTAATTGGCAAAGATTTAAACCTACTTATTTGACTCCATGCTGCTCCAGACCAATAAGTTTGAACTTCACTTGGCTGGATGTAGTATCAGTGATGTATTCATAACATAAGTTAACCTGAAGGTTAATTTAAGCAAAGTCTACAAACAGAAGACAGGTTGATGTGACTGAATTTTTATGAAATACTAAAATAAGCATTCTGCCTCTTTTTGAGTGGGATATTAATGGCAGAGCATCTCACTAAGGGGGAGTAGCTCAGAAGAAAAAATGAGTTCACTCAGAGGTCTAGAGAACTCCATTTATGAGGCAAGGCTGGGTGAGTGGCTTGTTTATCCCAAAGAATAGGCTCAGCAAGAAGACAGAGCAGGCTCATATAAATAAGTTTCCACCTGGGGCGAACGAACTGCTTGTCTTCTCCATTCGAGTAGTCTGCCTGTCTTCACTCTGGGACTGGCAGAAGCAAATGTACAGTGAGGAGGGCTGGACTACTCCCCCTGCCCCAGGCACTCAGAGCCCCCCACCTCCTTGTAACTACACCTCCCTGGCCCTTCTCTCTGCAGCCTCGATACCCTTAGTAACACAGCATTGGGTTCTGTGAATTTGGGGCTAGGATTTTCTAGAATCTATCTCTTTCCTCTCTATTCTTATCACAACAACCATCACTTAGGCCTTTGTGACTTCTCCCTAATCAATGCTGTTAGATCAATCTTTCTAAAACAAGACTCTGTGTCACTCCTATGTCTACAAATCATCAGATTCCCCCTTATCTATGGAATCAAATCCAGACACCTTCATCTGATACTCAAAATCTTTATGGAGTTCCATAAACACGGCTTTTTAGTCCCTTCTCTAATACCCAACGCTAAGTGTACCACGCTGTCATCCTCACTTTATCCCAAGCATACATAATACTTCCCCACATTCTCACCTTTGCTTTGCTTAAAAAACGTATAAGCATTAACTAGTATTTATTTGATACTTCATAGTTTTCAAAATGGTTTCACTTAACCTTTTTCCATTTAAAAATTATGGTTGCTGAGTGGGGTAGATACAATTATACTCATTTCACAGATTAGAAAATGTTGGTTCTGAGCAGGTCTAGAACCTGAGGTTCCATAGCTGAGGGTCCAAGGCAGGTCTAGGGGCCAGATCTTCAAATTCGCTCTATTTTATAGTTTTGTGATGCTTTTCTCTTTCCTGCATCTGGCCTTTCCTCTGCCTCCCTCCAGCTGCTACTTGTCAATTCTACCATTTCCTCAAAGTCCAGCTCAGACCCACTGACTCCATGAACTCTTCCAAAATAATCCAGGAGAGTTATGGCTCTCTCTCCTCTGAGCTCTTCACAGCTCCTCCAACCTTGCCTGGCACTTAAAGCAATTAGGTGAGGAGGCCTGGGAGTTCCTGGATACGGGCCGGAGGTCAGCTTAGATCAAGTATTAAATCTTTTTGATCATGACTCCAGTTAAGAAACACATTATATATCACAAAGCAGTGCGTACATCATGAGTGTGTGAGCACACGCACACACACACACACACACACACACACACACACACACACCTCTGAAACAAATTTCATGAAATAGTATTAACTTCTAATTTTGCAATACACCCTCAGATTTTCTCTACCGTGCTTTTGTTTATTAAAAGTGCTGGTTAGGAACCTGCCAAATTGATTTTGAGAACCATTAGTGAGTTCTGATCAGTAGTTTGGGAAACTCTGGTTTAAATCTAATCTGTTTCTTCCAAATGGTCTAGACAGCATTTTCAAAGATTTCCAAGAGACTGAGCAAGCAAGAGAGCTATGTTCATCAGGGATTTAATCAGTAATTCCTAACAGGAACACAAACAGCTCTCACAATGGCCAAGCCAGGAAGGAAGAGCACTAGGTTCTACTTGCTGGAAGGTCAAGGATAGGGATTATTTCCACCCCCTCCCCCCCAGCTTTACTGAGGTACAGTTGACAAATAAAAATTGTATACATTTAAGATGTACAAAATGATGTTTAGATGTATGAATACATTATGAAATGATTACCACATCAAGCTAATTAACAAATCCATCACCTTAGATAGTTACTATTTGTGTGTGTGTGTACGGTGAGAATACATAAGGCCAACTATCTTATTAGAACATTTTAAGTACATGATTTAGTATTATTAACTATAGTAAATATGCTGCACATTAGATTTTCATAACTGACTCATCCTGCATAAGTGAAACTTAATAACCTTTGACCAACATCTTCCTATTTTCCCTAAACCTCAGCCCCTGGTAACCACCATTATACTTTCTACTTTCATGAGCTTGAACTTTTTAGGTTTCACATGTAAGTGAGGTTTGCAAGATTAGGGATTCTTTTTTTAAATTGTAGTTGACATAAAATTTTATATAAATTTCGGGCATATAGTGTAGTGATTCAACATTTCTATTTATTACTCAATGCTCACTACAATAAATGTAGTCACCATACAACATTACTACAATAGTATTGACTATATTCCCTGTGCTGTACTTTTCATCTCTGTTAGTTTGTACCTCTTAATACCCTTTACCTATTTTACCCATCTCATCACCCACCTTCCCTCTGGCAACCACAATTTTTTTTTCTCTGTATTTAAGAGTGGGTTTTTTGTTTGCTCATTTGCTTTGTTTTTTAGATTCCACATTTAAGTGAAATCCTGTAGCATTTGTCTTTCTCTGACTTATTTCACTTATCATATAATACCCTCTAGGTCTATCCATGTCATCACAAATGGCAAAATTTCATTCTTTTTTATGGCTGAGTAATATTCCACTGTATATATATACCACATCATCCTTATCCACTTATCTATTGATGGACACTTGGATTGCTTCCATATCTTGGCTATTGGAGATAATGGTGCAGTAAACATTGGGGTGCATATATCTTTCCAAATTAGTGTTTTCACTTTCTGAAGGTAATTACCCAGTAGTGGAATTAATGGATCATATGGTATTTCTATTTCCTTTTTTAAAAAGTTTATTAATTTATTTATTTTGAGAGAGAGAGAGAGAGAGAGAGAGAGAGAGAGATGCAGACAGAGGAGAGAGAGAATCCCAAGCATGCTCCGTGCTGTCAGCACAGAGCCCGATGTGGGGCTCAATCTCATGAACTGTGAGACCATGACCTGAGCCAAGATCAAGAGTTGGTTGCTTAATTGACCGAGCCACCAAGGTGCCCCAGTATTTCTATTTTCAATTTTTTGACGGACCTCTATATTGTTTTCCACAGAGGTTGTACTAATATATGTTCCCTCCAACAGTACATGAGGATTCCCTTTCTTCCACATCCTCACCAACACTTGTTATTTCTTGTCTTTTGATTCTAGACATTCTGACAGATATGAGGTGATATCTCATTGTGGTTTTGATTTACATTTCCTTGGTGATTAGTGATGTTGAACATCTTTTCATGTGTCTGTTGGCAATCTACATGTGTTCTTTGGAAAAATGTCTATTCAGGTCATCTGCTCATTTTTTAATTAGATTTTTTTTTGGTGTTGAGTTGTATAAGCTCTTTATATATTTTGAATATTAACCCCTTATTGGATATATTATTTGCAAATATTTTCTTCCATTCCATAAGTTGCTTTTTTGTTTTGTTGATAGTTTCCTTTGTTGTGCAAAAGCTTTTCATTTTGATATAGTCCCAATAGTTTATTTTTGCTTTTGTTTCCTTTGCCTGAGGAGACGTATCCATAAATATGTTGCTAAGGCCAATATCCAAGAGATTACTGCCTATGTTTTCTGTTAGGAATTTTATGGTTTCAGGTTTCACATTTAGGGCTTTAATTCATTTTGAGTTTATTTTTGTATATGGTGTAAAAAAGTGGTCTTGTTTCATTCTTTTGCATGGAGCTGCCATGTTTTCCCCACATCATTTATTGAAGAAGCAATCTTTTCCCCATTGTATATTCTTACCCCTGGTGTTATAGATTCATTGACAATACAGGCATGGGCTTGTTTCTGGACTCTCTATCCTTTTCCATTGATCTATGTGTCTAGTTTTGTGCCAGTACCATACTATTGTTTATTACACAGCTTTGTAGAACATCTTCTAATCCCAAATTATATACCTCCAGCTTTGTTCTTCTTTCTCAAGATTGCTTTGGATATTTGAGGTCTTTTGTGGTTCCATACAAATTTTAGGATTGTTTGTTCTAGTTCTGTGAAAAATGCTATTGGTATTTTCATAGGGATTGCATTAAATCTATAGATTGCTTTGGGTAATATGGACATTTAAATAATATTAATTCCTCTGGTCCATGAGCATGGTGTATCTTTCCATTTGTTTGTGTCATCTTCAATTTCTATCATTAGTGTCTTACAGTTTTCAGAGTATAGGTAATTCACCTCCTTGACTAAATTTATTTCTAGATGTGTGACTCTTTTTGGTGCAATTGTAAATGGAATTATTTTCTTAATTTTTCCTTCTACTATTTATTATTAGTGTGTATAAACACAACAGATTTCTGTATATTAATTTTGTATCCTGCAACTTTACTGAATTCTTCATTAGTTCTGATAGTTTTTTGTTGGAGTCTTCAGAGTATTCTCTATACAGTATCATGTCATCTGCAAATAATGACAGTTTTACTTATTTCTTACCAATTTGGATGCCTTTTATTTCCATTTCTTGTCTTATGGCTATGGCTAGGACTTCCAGTACTATGTTGAATAAAAGGGGTGAGAGTGGACATCCTTGTCTTGTTCCTGACCTTATAGGGAATGCTTTCAGTTTTTCACTATTGAGTATGATGTTAGCTGTGAGGTTTTCATACATGGCCTTTATTATGTTATTTGTTTCTTCTAAATGCACTTTGTTGAGAGTTTTTATCATGTTGCATTTTGTCAAATGTTTTTTCTGCATCTACTGAGATGGTCATATGGTTTTTATCATTCCTCTTTTTTTTTTATTAAAAAAAATTTTTTTTAACATTTATTTATTTTTGAGACAGAGAGAGACAGAGCATGAATGGGGGAGGGTCAGAGAGAGAGGGAGACACAGAATCTGAAACAGGCTCCAGGCTCTGAGCAGTCAGCACAGAGCCCGACGCGGGGCTCAAACTCACGGACTGCGAGATCGTGACCTGAGCCACCCAGGCACCCCTATCTTTCCTCTTTTTAATGTGATGTATCACACTGATTGATTTGTAAATATTGAACTACCATTACATCCCTAGAATAAATCCCTCTTGATCATGGCAAATGATTCTTTTAATATATTGTTGGATTTGATTGCTAATATTTGGTGAGGATTTTTGCACCTATATTCATCAAGGATATTGTCCTGTAGTTTTCTTTTTTTTTTGTAATGTATTTTTCTGGTTCTGGTATCAGGGTATTGCTGACCTCATAGAATGAATTTGAGAAGTTTTCCTTCTTCTTGTATTTATTGGAATAGTTTGAGAAGAATAGGTATTAATTCTTCTTTAAATAATTGGTAGAATTCACCTGTGAAGCCATCTGGTCCTGGACTTTTCTTTGTTGGGAGTTTTTTGATTACTGATTCAATTTTGTTACTAATAACTGTTTTGTTCAAATTTTTCTATGTCTTCATGATTGAGTTTGCTTCTAGGAATTTAAAGGATAGAGATTCTTAATGGGCTAATTAATGGAGGCATGGGGTACATCGATTACACAGTGTGTCATCTTCAAGGGATTTGTGGGTGCCAGAGAGTTGGGGAGGAAGATTTCTTAATAAGACATATCTGCAGACTGAGAGGAGACTTATGTGCTCATCATAATCTTGAATATCATAGGAAGTTAGCTAGAATTTAAAAATAATAAAAATGTAATAAAATTGTTTATATCTGCATAGTGGGTCTGAGGGCCTTCAGGCCTATAAACCTGTCAGTGAATTTAGTATCATTTCAACTTTATGAAGCACTTGATGTTTGCAAAGTGCTTGTACAATTACCAATTATAATGTTCATATTTTAAACATTTTAGTTCAGAGAAGGCCTGAAGACTTCAATCTAATAATTAAAAAAAAAAAAAAAAACGGAAAAATAATTGGTCAAGCTAAAACCTAGGCTTTCTAAGCTTGTGCTGCTGAAGCTGTTTCAATGTGGGGCACCTGCTTCTGAACTGGGGTCCCCTCTTCCTTTTGGCACCTGGAGTCTTCAGTGCATGCAGCTAGCCTGGGGCAACCACTCCTCCTGACAGACACTGGCACGCTGCTTTTGGGAGCTCCAAGCATGGTCTGTGTCCACGTGAAGCAGGGGATGGAAAGGCAAAGCACTTGGCACCTGCAATCCCAGCACTAGGCACCAGTGCAGGATGTGGGGAGAGGGGTGCTTGCTTTCTGGGAAAGAGCAGTGAGGAAAGGGAGAAGCAGTTACCCTCTTTCCTGTTCCTTGTATTAACCACATAATAAATGATTAGAGGTAGACTTGCTTAGGAGCCTGTACATACATACAAGCTGGAAATAAGCTCTGGCCATGTTTACAGTGAACAGGTCAGCGAAACCCAACACACTGGTGGATTTCAAGAAATTCCAAGGAAATGGTTTCAAGAAATATAAAAAGTAATCGTTTGAGGATGTGTCTGTTTCCTTTGGAAAAAGGTTAGCTCTCCCCTGCTGCTTCTACATTTAAAAGCCCATAGCATTGGCTACCACTGGCAAGTAGCTGTCCCAAAAAACTTCTGTCAGAAATTCTCCCATTTCTGACCATGGATTGGTAACTGAAATATGAGAAGCTGAGATGAAAGACTGGGTTGGCTTTTTAAATTAGGAAACATTTAGAGACAAAAAAACCAGACTCTTAAATACATAGAACAAACTAACAAACTGGTGGTTGCCAGAGGGGAGGTGGGTGGGAGGATAGGTGGAAATAGATAAATGGGATCAAGAGTACACTTATCGTGATGAGCACTGAGTAATATATCAAATTGTTGAATCATTATATAACACACCTGAAACTAATATAACACTGTATGTTAGTTATACTTCAATAAGAAAGAGAAATAAATAAAAATGGTTAAAATGGCACATTTTATGTAGTGTGTATTTCACCACAATAAAAAAATTGCTGAAAGAACTTGATAGAAAATGCAAGATGCTTCCAGGAACCTCTTTAAGGTGCAGCATTCACATATCTTATTAGCATTGCAGCATGGAGTTAATTCTTACAATCCCCGGGGGAAAGTACTGAGATGACCAACTGTCCCATTGTGCCTAGGACGGAGGGGCTTCTCAGGAAGCAGGACTTTCAGTGCCAAAACAGGAATCCAGAAAAAAAGTTGGTCACCTTAACAGTAGCCAGCAAAGGCACATCTTCAAGAAAGACAAGATGGCAAGATTGCTACTGGTGGAGGACAAGGTGAGGTAGTGCGTAGCGAGGCAGTCTTCAGATGGCAAAGCAGGCCCAATCAAGACTTCTTGCACTTACCACAATGGAAATGTTTTTTGTTTTTTTGTTTTTTGCTTTGCACTTTTATCTAAAACTGGATTGCCTTGGCTTCTTTAATTTACCTTTTTGATGACCAGTGGACAATTTGAATAAGGAAACCGTGCGGACCTGGCCTACATAGGGCTGGAGGTGCTGACAAAGAATACACTGATGGACATAATGCAGAATGCAGAGACTGTCTGTTCTGTAAGCGTTCAAGTTAAACCCCTTGGGTCTTCTGGAGAATAAACAAACAACTGAAATGGCTTCCTCTGATGAGCCACTTGGCTGCTCAAGGGCAGAATCCCCTGATCGACTTTTTTGCTGGCTGCCAGCTACTCAGCATTGTACCCCAAGTATGAAAATCAAAATTTGTGTTCCCAAATGACTTTTCTTTTGCCTGCTCTACTTCTCTCTCTCATATTTAAATCCTGTTTGATTTTTTTTTGCCTTTGTTAGAGGAAATCAGTCTATTATTTCCCCTTACATACAAATCAATAGCTTGTTAATAATTTAAAAAGTAAACCAGAAAATATTTTGGTAGACTCTAACAATTATACCACTGGATCATTTTTGTTAGTGAAACTTAAAAACCAATCTCTTACTGAAATAATGTTTATCTTTAAATACATTTGTATTTTGAAACACATCCTCAGTGTTCCAAAGCATCTTTCAAAGAAGAATGAAAACATTCCTGTCCTCATTTTTACCCACATAGGAAACTGGTGGGTGTTTTCATTAGCAACTATCCAGAATCATTTTAATTTTTCTGCTCTCCCCATTGCACCACTTTCCAGATGGCCACGAGTTCTCTTCATTATAACAGATTGGACTGTGTGACTGTGTTTAAGGTGCTGCATTGGTTTCCTGCACTCAATAGGATAAAATCCATTTTCTTGACCATCACACAGGTGGTTCTGCCCCATCTGTCCACACGGTAACTCTCCAGTTTTGCTTCCCATTGATCCAGTCACACTGAAACTCTCACCATTTTCCAAACACCTCACACCCTGTTTGTGTCTTTGCCTGAGCTGCTTCCATTGCCAGGGAGTGCCTCACACCCTCAGCCCAGCTCCTTATAGTCTTACTTTTTTCCCCCACCCAGTTCGAAAGTTACTCTGTGTGGCTTCCCTGATTCTCCACAGCTGGTTAGTTGGCTATACCAGCCGCTGGCTTCCACAACACTTTGCTCATAACTTTAATATAGTTCTTACTCATTGCTGCTGTCTCCACCTCATTAGGATGCTGGTATCTTGAGGGCAACCAGTATTTCTTACTATCTCACCATTTCTTATTTCGTGACCTCAAAAGAAGCTCGAAGACATACTTACATTAGTTCTTAGAGAAGAAGCATTAAAACTAAATTCAGTTAAGACAATGGAAGAATATTTAAACAAAATACTTATTTTTTTTTCAGGAGGAATAAATATTAAAACCAAATCTAATTCTGGAAGCATTAAATGTGTAGGTACCCTATCAATGACTGTCACACAGATGAATCAGATTTGTGACAGAAAGGAAGCTTCAAGGCCCTTCAGCCTATGATACATTGCTCTACCGTTAGCTACCTGATTTGTTAAACAAAAGTATAAAATTAATACTAATAAGAGAGAATTCTGATAATACAAAGTGTAGGGTATAAGAGTATCATCCTCTACTTCAAAGGCTGAAAGCACTGTTCTCTGGAGACTACCTCCTTTCTCGTCTTTCTTCCAATTCTGTGCCTTGCAGGCAGATCCATTCAGGCTCCTTTCGGCTATGCATGCCACACCTACATGGGTTCTCCACAGCATTCCCTTTGCCCAGTATGCTCTTCCTCCCTTCCCATTGTTTCATTTCATGTTAGGAAATCCCAATTCCCCACAGACTCCTTGCCGCATGATTAAAAGAACAGTATTTGTTTCTCCAACAATCTCTTCATCCTCTAACCACCAGGACACTGATCTCTTTGCCCACTTTTATTTATGAGTTGATTTGACGTACGTCGAGAATCTGTCATCATCATCTACCTGGGGAAGTGAACTTTAATTAGGCAGGGCCATGTCTGCCCACATGCGTTGTGTTGTGTCTATCACAACTTCACACGCAGACAAGGGCTGAATAGTGTGGTCCCCAGAACAGACCCGGTCTCTGTCTCCCTGTCAGGTGAGAATATGTGAGGCTGGTGGCAATGGCTCATGCTAATAATGTGTTTCTGGTAGCTCATGAATGTGTTGGCAGCCTGTAAATGCGTTGGCTCCTACAGTTGAGAAGGAGTGAGCAAGTAACAGTTGAAGAAAATTTAAGCAAAATACTCTTTCCCATAGGGAAGAAATATTAAACCTAAATTCAAATCTGGCAACATTAAGGTAATACATATATTTTTGTCAGTCTCAACATTTTTCCTTCTTCTTTTTTTTTCCAAATAAAATGATTCAATGCTGACCCAGAAATCTTCAAATATAACATCTTATAGCTAATGACAAAACACCACCTGAAAGGTGCAATTGAAAGATTTTCTTTATCATGAGAAGGTACAAGAGGAATAATTATCATCAAAGGCTTGTATTGCTTTCATTGTGGAACAGCAAAATTGCTGCCCTTCTCTATCAAGTCAAAATTGTTATCTATGGTGTAATTTCCAGAAAAATAACTATGGGACGATGGACTATAACTTAGAAAAATCATAAATGAAGCAATTGCATGTGCAGAACAGAGGACACAAGGAAACTGCCTAACACCACTATATCCATTGACTCAAGATCAAATAAGAAGAATTTTATATGATTTGTAGTGTAAGTGGAAGCTTTCGTTTATGTGGCAACTGAAGACTTTCCTATGGTAGTAAAATATGGCTGTTGCAACTGAAACTTGCAAGCATACAAAATAATGGATACTTTGGTCACTCAGAGATAATAAATGATGGTGAATATGAAGCAATTACATGACGTCTCCATTTAAGGAATGTAGCCATCAACAGGTAGTCATGATAATATAATGAAGCTAACATTATTAAGTACTTATCTAAGTGCTTTGTGTTAACTCATTTAATTCCCAAAACAATCCTTGGAGGTGGGAACTTCCAGTATTTCCATTTTGCAATTTAGAGACTGGGCACGGAGATGGTGCCCAGTCTTTCCTAAATTTACACAGCTAGTAAGCAGACAGGTTACAATAGCAAATCAATATATCCTGATCTGTGAGCCAGACTTTCCTCAATTTGATAAAAACCAAGAGTGGAATGTCTAAGTGTATCTTTCTTTATACCACAGTCATGTTCCTGCAAAGACATCTGTAAATCAGAAATTTAAAAACAGAGCCAGAGTAGAATGTAAGCTTTGTGAGAATTTGTCAGTGGCTGTGTTCCTAGTGCCAGGATAGTGCCTGAGTCATGGTAGGCTCTTGGTAAACATGTAACAAGTAAGTGAATAAACAGCGAAATGAGGAGAATCTAATAGGGTACTTTGCAATGAGAAAGTGTTCAATAGATTTGTTTTTAATGGGATTTAAAGGAATTTACTTTATGAATTCATTCTAGAAGAGGAGTCACTTTCTGATTTTTTATATGCATAAATCCAGATTTTCATATCATTTGCTTAAAGATGAAATGGGAAAGCATTTTCATTTAATAGAATATTCTTAAAATTTTTATAGAAGAAAAGGAAAAAAAAATCAAGGATGTCAAAATTCTTGTAGAGTCCTAACATTATTGTAGAAAGCTCAGTTATCATCTCAGGACCTATAACTTTTCACATTCACGGTGGGAGATCCAACATTTTTGGGCAACAATTCACAAAGTCATACTTGTAGTCACTTCTCAGGCCTCCAGAAGAGTTTTTAGTCCAACTATGGAATACTGCAATGTATTTAGGCTATAGAATCTTGAGAAACCTGCACCCACTTAACTGTCTTAATCATGTTTTGGCTCTGAGAGGTAAATGAAAAAGTTTCCAGTAGTAAAGAAAAAAACCCAAAATCAAAACTAATAACTCACCAACTTTTCTCATAGATTTAGCCAAAATAGAGGACAGTAATGGGAATACCCATTATATGGAATAAGAAATCATGGAAGCCCTAAGTCAGGACCTGAACAAAAGACAGTCTGTGTTTCGATCCAGGTACCATTAACATTCCCCTACATTGGTTCTTACCAACAAGTTGTGGGAACACCAGGGCCCAGTAACCTAGTGGTTTTTTATTTATTTATTTTTTATCTATTTTTTAGTAAATTTTAATTTCATTTCACTTAGGTGCTATATCAAGGGCTATCTATAAGATCTTTCTACACCAGCACCTATGAGGACAAGGTTGACCAAAGTCAAGCTGAATACCCAATGAATTACCCACCTGGATAAGAGTGGTAGCTGCCCTGCTGCCTGGTGCAAGCTTAGCTCCTCCCTACATCCAGCTTCTCAGGGGCAAACAGTTACAATGTCCCGTGTACCATATGCAGAGAGAGTCTTTAGAAAGCTGATTACTTATATTTCCAATATTTCAAAATCTGCTTTCTGAAACCACTTATGGAATCACCTGTTTCCATTTTGCAAAGTTAGGGTTATAAATAATTTTAATTTATGGCTTTTCCAGAGAGGTCTCTCCTTCCCCACTCCTCCATTAAACTCTGGAGATGCCAGGGTCTCTCTTTCCTATGCTAAGGACCACCTGCCATTTGAAAGGGTCCTCAGAACCTAGCATATTGCCTGGCGCATAGTAGGCACTAAATAAAATGGAATGAAAGATATCTTCCTTATATCCTCTGCCTGCAAAGTAGTGAAGCTTTTGATGAGCCACCAAAGAGGCTATCATATACAACTGCCAATTGTATGCCAGACACACTTGCAAACAATAATGTCACACATATATTTATGCTACCAAAACTCGTGGATGGACCACCAGAGCCAGGACCCTTGGATTCCTTAGGTGGACACAGCCTGCTCTTTGTTGATTATGAATGCTGGCTCCAAGTCCGTCAGTAACCTTGGATATGCTTTTTCTCTCCTTTGGGCTCTGTTGCCTCATTTATAAAATGGGGATCATAGAGCTAACATTCCTTGCTCCTCTGAGAATTTTTTGTGAAGTAAACTCAAGTCATTCACAAGGCCACAGTACTACCCCAATAAATAATTCATGGATGCTGCTGCTAGTCAGAATAAGTAAAACTGCAATGCAGTGATCATCATTTAAAATGGAAATTGCTGCTCACAATATTCATACCTACGATTGAAAATAAGTACGACTGTGTGGGATATAATGAATCCTGTCAGGTTTTAGGAGGGGAAGGGTTTTTTTCTCCCTCCTTTTTTTTGTTAAGACTATAATGCAATTACATTTAAATCCATTAAATACTTGGTTCCAAGTGTCATTTTGGATGATCCTGAGGTTTGCCTTTACTTTCCTGGAATGCAGCCCCAGCCTGTCACACTTCAGTAGAGGAGGGGGTCTGGTATCTGCCACTTCTCTTGCCAGACTCTTTAATGGGAAACTCAAGAGCTGCAGCTTCCACACGTCTGTCGTGGGCCTTTCATTTTGTTGGTAATACCTCAGTGCACTCTTCATTCCAAACCAGTGATGGGAAGGAAGTCTCCATCCATGTTGTTTTCTGTCATTCTGTTACTGTGTCAACTTGCCAATCCATTGTTATCTTTGCACTTTCTTACATTTATGTAAAAGGTTGGCAACCACATAATAACTCCTTATTTTCAGCTGATGTCGATATACAGGAAGTGCTAAAAATGATTTTGGCTGCCCTTTTTACTTTGGAAAAGGTCATTCTTATCCTGTGTCATTCACAATTGTAAAACTAATATATACACATGCTTAAGCGCTAAAATACACATATCTCTTAAGGAGAGACATGATAAATGATAGAATGGAAAGAGACTGTAGGAAGCAGACAGTTGAACAGGATCATTAGTCACCTATGAATAAGGCAACCTAAGATTCCCACTCCGGCTGTAACACTGTGGATCTGAGCAAATCATTTTACCCGATGCCTTAACGATATGAATAAGGGGGTATTACTTTCTGTTTCTAACCTCCTTGTTATAAGAGATTGTTAGTGAGGATGATAGGTGGCTCTAAAATTTTGAGCTCTGTAATCTAATACTAAAATCCACACACAATAGGTGAGATAAGATGTATTCAAAGTCACCCAGACAGAGAGTGGGTTCTAAGCTTGATCCAGGCTTGCATGTAGCAGATGAGGTGTACTAATTAAGCCTAAGGAAGGATGAACCAATGATAGGAAGGAGGTCAGTGAGGAAACAGAGATCCATGTCTGCTGTGGTGGCTGTCCCTGCTTGGGGAGAGGGACACTGAGTCTTGGGGGTGTAGATGTTGTTTGGATACCAAATGGCAGTCTGGGTGAAAACCCAAAATTATCTATTCTGCCTTGCCCTGGTTTCAAACTCAGTTAGCAACCTACAAATAACTATTTGGGGGCACCTGGGTGGCTCAGTTGGTTAAGTGTCTGACTTTGGCTCACGTCATGATCTTGTGGTCCATGGGTTTGAACCCCATGTCGGGCTCTGTGCTGACAGCTTGGAGCCTGGAGCCTGCTTTGGATTCTGTGTCTCCCTTTCTCTCTACTCCTCCCCCACTCACACTCTGTCTCTGTCTCTCTCTCAAAAATAAATAAATATTAAAAAAATAATAATTATTTGGATTTTCCTGCTACATCAATGTCTGTCTAGAATGAAGATGCCCTGAATAGAAAATACTGCTTGCTTGCTTTATTCATTCATTCATTTATTCATTCATTCCACAAATATTTACTGAGTGTCCACTATGTGCTAGGCACTGTTCTATGCCCTGAGAACACACTAGTGAGTAAGAACAGACCCAAATACCTGTTTCAAGAAAGCACATAACCTGGTTGGAGGAGACTATTGAAACAAATGAATAAAATACATACTGTGTCAGATGGTGGGTGATAAGTGTTACGGTGAAGAATGAAACAAATAAGGGATGACGGAGACCATTTCTATGAACCTAAACCATTCTTGGAGTTTTTGGCATATTTAACGTTCTGCCCCTGAAAAGTTGAAGACCTGACCCAGAAACCGGGGGACTCCTTTATGGTGCTGTTCTTAGGGTGACCAATCAAGATTCCTAACTTTATCATCGCATGTATCTTCAACAGGTATTTGAGATGTGAGCTCTGTACTACATCATGTATTCATCACTTTAATAGTGACTTAATGAACATATTTAGATGGGGTTTTACATGTAAAGTGAGGGATATAATGGATACAGAGTTGTCAATGAGAAAGTTCATGTAAGTATATTGATGGACCTGATGGTGAGAGATCTGGGCTTGAATCATGGAACCAACACTACCTATGGAAGCTTAACAAAGTTTTTTTAAGTTCTCTGAGACTTTGTTTCTTCCACCTCCAAAAGGGTGGTTGTAAGAATGAAATAAAATGAAATGGGTGGTTAGGAGGATTAAATGAAATAATGTAC
Organism: Prionailurus viverrinus; assembly: GCF_022837055.1. Lineage (NCBI taxonomy): Eukaryota > Metazoa > Chordata > Mammalia > Carnivora > Felidae > Prionailurus > Prionailurus viverrinus. The sequence continues at coordinate 38,456,367 of NC_062569.1, forward strand.
CCACTGGCAAATCATCTGTGGTCAGTAACATCGTTTCCTTTTTCATCTCCCCCTTCTCAAACTCTCCTTTGCACTGCGTGATTCAGAATTGCTGCCCACCTTGAATCACAAGGAAATCTTAATTACCCATCAATTTTGGCACCATAGGCTTCCAATAACGCTCTTGAACAAAGGAGCCCAGGTTGTTTCAGTGAAGGCCAACACAATCAGCAATCCATTTGGTTTGCACCATACTCTCTAGACCCTTCCAACCTCCTACAGAGCCGTGGAGGTGGAATGGTATTATAAATGTAAGGCACCCAACACAGTGTTTGGCCATTATTTGTCCTCACTCAATGTTAATTTTTATTATTTTTGTTCCCCTGTAGTTTTTTTGGGAAAATGTTATGGAAATGTATATGTGTATGAATTATGCTATGAAAAAGTAAAAAAAACAAAACTATGAGCAACTGGGGCTTGTTTTACTGATACCAATAGTACATTAAGAGGGTCTTTCTAGGGTCTGAATTATGGGTATAAATTGAATGTGAATTGAGTACTGTGATGCTTGGTTTTATTTACTACCCCAAAATTGGTTTTTCTACTACCCAATTATTCAGTGGGTATGGGTCACTATCTCAGTCACCGATCAGTTGACTTTAAGGAGATAATCCTCAGTAATGTGAGTGAGCCTCATGTAGACAGTTGGATGACCGTAAGAGCAAAACTGAGGCTTCCTTAAGGAACAAAGAATTCTGCCTCAAGACCACACCATTAGCTCCCACCCGAGAGTTTCCAGACTGAGAGCCTGCCCTACAAATTTTAGACTTGCATCCCCCACATTCACATTAGCCAATTCCTTGACATAAATCTATGTATATGTGTGTGTGTGTGTATGTATGTGTATGTGTGTATGTATATGTTTGTATATATTTATATGTATATGTACATATATATCTATGCATGTGTGTGTGTGTGTGCACACATGTGTGTATACTCCTATCGGTTCTGTTTCTGTCTCTCTGGAGAGTCCTGATACAGGTGCATATGAAGGCTTATTTATTCTTCTTTTCCTTTTATCAGTAATTCTTTATGATGCCTAATTTGCATGATGCAATTTTACTGAAATGAAACTCGAGCAACTCTAAATGGCATAGTCAGTTTCTTTCAGCCTGTCAACAATTTCTTTTTGGCCTAGGCCAGGCCACTTGACCCTGGGGTGGGGGATCATCCCTACACTGATGGTGGCTGGCACAGCCTACCTATGAGATTTAAAGGGCACATCACCTGTGTTCTAGGTGAAAAGCAGAAAAAACATAAATGCCAGGTGGATGATTTGTTTCGGAAATACAGATGTCTCAAGAGGTCACGAGGTGGAAACTGGTTGGTTTGCTACTCTCTGGGTATGAATTCAGAGCGTAAGTAGGGTATAAAAACTTTGTTGTCTAAGTGAAAATACATTTGTGCAGTGGTGGTAGCACTGCAATTTGTAGAATGAATGCACAGGAGGACATATTACCATGAGAAGAGATGCTACTGACAGGGTAAATCTGCTTTCAGTTTTTGCAAGTCTGTCCGCAATCATATGGAAATAAACCCCTGGTGAAAAGTGAGATAAAAACTGTGACGTCATCTGAATTTAGTGTCACCGCTCCAAGCTAAAATTTTGGGTGAGTCTCTGCTTTCATTTCTGGTCTCCAAGTTATTTTTCCCACTTTACTCCTTTTCTTCATTATAAAGCATTCCTCACAGCACTGTCAGAATTTGAACAAAAACATCTTATATCTCATTTCCAATTTGTCATTTTGTGTTATTATGATTTATAATAAGACATATATATGTATGTGGTCTTTGGCCTTTAAGAATTTCCTAAGTGATTACAGCAACAATGGTATCCTTTGTTATGTTAATGAGGTGGCATTTGGACCCCACATAAGGATGGGGGCTGCTTGCCAGGAGAACCAATCTGTGATCTGAGGGCTAGATATTTCAGTTACCCTCTCCTTCACCTCTGGGGGGCGGGGAGAGGGGCTAGAGATGGAGTTCAATCACCAATGGCCAGTGATTTGATCAGTCATGCCTATATAATGAAGCCTCCATAAACACCCAAAGGACAGGGTTCAGAGAGCTTCTGGGTTGGTGAACATGTGGGTATTTGGGGAAAGTGGTGCACTTTGAGAGGGCATGAAAGCTAGGTAACCTTTCCCACATACCTTGCCCTCTGCATCTCTTATCCTTTTATAATAAACTGGTGATACTTACTAGCTAGTAAAATGTTTCTCTAAGTTCCATGAGCCACTCCAGCAAATTAGTTGAACCCAAGGAGGAGGTCATGGGAACCTCCAATCTGTAGCCAGTGAGTCAGAGGCATGACTTGAAAATTGGGTTCAGGAACCCAAAAAGACATTTTCTTACTTTATACGTTTCATAATCAAGCAGCCTTTTGTGTATTCTTTAGTCAAATTTTTATAACTTCCTAAAAATTTGGTTATCAGATACTGTAAGCAATGGCAGGGGAAAACCATATTTCCAGATGAGAAATCAACCTGGAACATAAACCCGCATAACTTGCTAAGAACCAGCTTGCCTTAGAGAGACTAGGAAGGCTTTACATAGTTAATGAGATTCCAGAACCTCCAAGAGGAAGTTAATGGCCAAGACGAGTGCTTTTCAAGTGGTGGAAACCTACACTGTCCATAAAGGCTCAAGATTGATCAAGGCAAGGTATCTGTCCCGAGAGAGAAGGGCTGTGGGAAAACAAAACTGTAGGCTCAAAAAACCTCTACTTTGCACATGTCCATTTTGTAATTCTTGGAATGTTCTACTTTTGCAGAATTGGTTTTTAAAATCTCACCTGTTTTACTTTTGCTTATATCTGCAATCTTCAATTGGCTTCTCTTCATTCTTACATAATTTTTTTTCTTACATAGCCATTCCTCCAATTTGCCTTCCTTCCCTCCCTGCTGTGAATTTCCTGTATTTCTCTTGCCTCCTCTCCCATTTCCATTTTACCTCTTCTGCACCTTACTCTTTGAATTTCTTTTGGCTGTTCTTAATTCTTCCTCCTCTCCCACTGATCTGTTGTGGTTTTAATCATTGCTTAGGCACTTTAAAATCACCCAGTGACTGACATTTTCTCCCTGAAAGGAGAAGGATTTGTGACTGTAGAAAACTAACCACAAAGACCCAACACATTCAATTTTCAGCGCAGTTCTTTCCTTTCTTCCGTGGTGCTTTTGCTTGGGATTAGAGATGGACCACTTACTGCAATTCACAATGGCAAAGCCCTTCAGGCCTCACTTCTCAGCCCTGTCAGTCACAAGGCAAGGTGTATCGGAGCCACTATGCTTACACTGATTGGTAGAATGTTAAAATTGGCCTTCATGAAGAAAAGCTTACTCAAATCTGCCTGGAAAACAAACTTTTCCATTATTTTATAATGTGGTGATCAGACTCATTCTTCCTCTCAGACCACTCGTTCTCTTTGCCCCCTGCCCCACCCCATGTTTTTGCCTCATGAAACAAGAGCACACAAATGGGTTTCTGGGAGAAGGGTGAAGGATTTTTGTTGTTACCCTGGCCAACTGACAAGAAGTAAGATCTTTGCAAAGGGAAGAACAGTAAAATTAGTTCAACAGATCAGTCCTCAGGACTATACGATTTTATCATCTGGCATTTAGGGAAATATTAGGTTGCCACGAATACACTAAATTCGTTTGACTCTGAGAGATTTCACTTCAGCTCTTTGTAACACTTAAGTATAGACTAATTCAGCTTTTCACTTTTAGATAAATTTGGTCGTGAATTCACTTTACCTTTCTGTGTTTCTTGAAGAGCAGGAACATATATCTCAATGACTAAGTGCTTGAAGTTAATGTCTCGCAGGCAGCAGGATCTGGGAGATCATCATTATCAAAGGATACTTGTGGTCAAAGCTGTACCACATTCTGAAGAGCCAAGCACTCTCTGTTTTGGTTGTGTTTTTATCCAAGTTATTTGCTTCCTGGAGAAAGACAATAGAAAAAGGTATTGGATAAATAATCAATATAAAATATTGACATATATGATCAACATTAATATAGAATATATTCATATATTTTCACTATAAAAATACATGTCAAACAAATTTAATCACATTAAATTTTTTTTTCTGGGTTGTGAGCATTTTTTAAAAATATTTTTAATTTTATTTTTTGAGAGAGCACAAGCAGGGGAGGGGCAGAGAGAGAGTGAGACACAGAATCGAAAGCAAGCTCCACGATCTGAGCTGTCAACACAGATTCTGATGCGGGGCTTGAACACAGGAACGTGAGATCATGACCTGAGCTGAAGTCAGATACTCAACCAACTGAGCCACCCAGGGGCCCCTGGGCTGTAGGCGTTTTTATCTAAATGGTGAAACAGCTGCCAAGCAAATGAGCTCATAGATCTTGCCGTGTGGATGAGACTCTTGTGGCATAATTCAACATTTACTTTTCCTCGTAATCCCTACTTTATTAAACATCTAAGAAATGCCACTTTTTTGACATCAATAAAAGTGATATTTCTGTCAGAATGCTGTTGTGTGATTTTTCCAGTTTACTTCTGTCAAATTTGGATGGTATTTATTTATGACTTACCAAAAGGTCAAGTCTAAAGGGATGATAACAATCTAATAATTGTTAAGCTAGTTTTCATTCATTTTCTTTTTGATCATTACCAAATGCTATGGTTAATTTTTGATATCTTTCTATTTTGATTTTAAGAGTTTTGAAGTACATATTCCTTATAGAAAGCCTGTAATAATCGAATGTGCTTGTCTATTTTTTTTTTTTCTCAAAATGGTCAAAGTGGGAGGGAAGAAGATAAGGAATTAAAAAGGGAAAGCATTTGGACTTTCAGACAGCCATGGTCAACCCCACCAAGTTCTTTGACATTGCTGTCGACATTAGCATCTCCTTCTAGTTGTTTACAGACAAAGTTCCAAAGACAGTAGAAAACTTGCATGCTCTGGGGAGAAAGGATTTGGTTATAAATGTTCCTGCTTCTACAGGATTCTTTCAGGACTTATGTGCCAGGTGACCTGACTTCATAATCCATAATGGCAAGTCCATCTATGGGGAGAAATTTGATGATGAGAATTTCATCCTGAAGCACATGGGTCCTGGCATTTTGTCCATGGCAAATGCTGGACCCAACACAAACAGTTCCCAGTTTTTCATCTGCACTGCCAAGACTGAGTGGTTGGATGTTTGGCATGTGGTCTTTGGCAAAGTGAAAGAAGGCATGAATATTGTGGAAGTATGGATTGCTTTGGGTTCAGGAACGGCAAGACCAGCAAGATCACCATTGCTGACTATGGACAAATAAATTTGACTTGTGTTTTATCTTAACTACCAGACTATTCTTTCTGAGGCTCAGGAGGGCCCCCCTTTACCCCCATTTGCTCAAAATATCCTATAATCTTTGTGCTCTCACTGAAGTTCATGAGTTCCATACTTTCCTTACTCTCCTCCAAGTCTAGCTCAATTGCAGAGGTAAGTTTATGATTATGAAATAAAAACTAAACAACAAAAAATAAAAAAAGAAGAGAAAAGCATTTGATGGGTGTTTATGTGAGACTAGAGGATGAAGTGTGAGAAAAAGGAAAGAAGGTAAAAAATGTGAACCTTAGAGACAGATGATAATGAATATTGCAGTGTGGTAGGAAGGAGATTCAGTGGCATTTTTACTGCTTTTGTGTATCCGATTTTGCATATTAAGAAAAGAGATTTATTTCTAGGCTTCAATCTGTTGTAACTTTCTCCATCAATAAAAGCATTTATATATCTTGACATGGACTTTATTGCTTTGTTCCATTGCTTTGTTTGGACCCACAGTTTTAATCCCCAAATTGTAACATTTGTTCACAGTCCAGTAACGATGTGAACATTCTCAAGAAATGATGATGTGTGGAAGACAATTGCAACCCACGGGCTGTTCCAAAGCCAGCCCATAGATGAACCCAAGTAGATTTGCTTTCATTTATTTTATTTACTTTTCTCCCCATTCCCAGACAGTTCCACTGATAGTGAATGATAAAGAGCTGTGTTCTGCTCTCTGAAACATGTGTAGCAGCAGATGCTATAGTTCCACCCCCACAAATAAAATGGGAATACAAGAAAGCAAAATGTGGTCCATTTCTAGTTCATGTCTTTTGTCTAAAATGGTTGAAGCAGAGACTCACAATAAAATTAAAACCCAATCTGGCAGCAAACCTTGTATAAATTCTTGAATGGTGTTCCCTAGAATGCCACTGTCCTACATGGTGCTGATGGAAATTTTATGTTAATTGTTTAGGAAAAGACAGGTCTGATAGTGTTGGAAAGGTCTCTTATATACGGACTTCTCAGAGGCTTTCATTTATAAATGAGCATTGTAAAATCTTCAAGAGGGAAGTGTTTCTCAAACTTGGAACCGTAGAACCCATTCATCATTCCCAAGCCCCACGGTGAGACATCTATGACCTTTTCAGGGACATTAGGTTTAAAAAATCTGTTTTCTTATAAACCTGAGTTCCATGCCTTGTTATCTAGAGTTAGACTTTATTCATCATATCCCCCTCAAAAGGAAACCAATGTCAATTTAATTTCTGTCCTTCCCCTGAGTCTTTCTATAGCCGTTTCTATCTCAACAAAGGTGTCAGATTTGCATAATCACAGCTGCACATAGTGTTTTCTTTATTATTTTGTAACATCTGCAAACTGTTTCTGAGTCACCATTTCTCCAACAGGCATAGCTTTTGGAGTTCAGCTGGCAGAGTAAAACTACTCACCCTAAAGCAAACTAGTTAGAAAAACTGGGGGCCAACAGTAGAGAGTTGTCTATCTGTCTGTCTATCTCTCCATTTTCCTTTTCTTTAAGAACAATAAAGGACTTACAAAATCTTATCCATCAGCAGGCACAGGAAATTTTTGTTAGCTCTAACATCTACTGATGACAAGATAGTCATTGAAGAAAACTGATAGAAATTAGTGTAAGCAAATCACAGTTTGGGTTTGACTGTTCGTTTTTAAGTATAGGTGGTCTGTGTGGTGGTGAGCTCTCCCAGCCTCTAGCACCCTCTCTGCAGCAGTCCCACTGAATGACGTTTGCCACAACGACACTGAATGCTCATTAATTCCTTGGCAGCATGCTAGTCCCATTATTCAGTCATTAACTTTTTTTTTAGTCATTAGTTTTCAGCTTTCAAAACACTCTATCTATCAGGGTAGTTGTGTTTACACCTATTGTATAGGTGAGGACCTAGAGAAGCCCAGAGAAGGGAAGAGATGAGCCCAAAGTCACACAGCAAGCGCAAGCAACAGATCTGGAATTTGATTGTAGGACTGCTGGACTCCAAAGGTGATGTTCTTTTTGCCAGTATCTCACTTAGTCTTTAAGCTTTAGAAAGTACAAACATTAAATAAGTTATTGGGCTGAAGCTTCCTAGCCTGAAAAACTAATTGAAGAAATTGGATTGGCTGGTCTCCAAGGTCCTAATCATATCGAAAATATTATATTTATATATAAATGACAACAACAACAATCACAGCTGATACTTCTTGAAAACTTACCATGTGCCAGACAGTATTCTAAGTGCTCTTCATAGATTAACTCTTTTAATTATTATAGCAGCTGAAGTATGTTCTATTATCATTCCTATTCTACTGATGAGGAAACTGAGGCAACTGGGGCACAGAGAGGCTTCCAAACACACTTGGGACCTCTCAACAGCCAAGATTCCTCTCATCCAGGTGAGGCCCCAAGTTATAAGTGGGGAGTAAACTAGGGCAAAAGAATATTTGAATAGGGGGGGCACCTGGGTGGCTCAGTCAGTTAAGCATCTGACTTTGGCTCAGGTCATGATTTCACAATTTGTAGGTTCGAGTCCTGCATCAGGCTCCGTGCTGACAGCTCAGAGCCTAGAGCCTGCTTCAGATTCTGTGTCTCCCTCTCTCTCTGCCCCTTCTGGCTTGCACTCTGTCCCTCTGTCTCTCAAAAATAAATAAACATTAAAAAAAAAAAAGAATATGTGAATAGGGCGATGAGGTCAGGATTCTGGGGTGATCATGTAAGTTAAGACAGAGCTGCTACCTACATCCCCAAACATAATGAAAATGCATGGCTCCCATCAGCTGGGTAAAGTGCTGAAGGCTTTGAAAGTGTCCCTATAGAAACTTAACATCATTGTTAGGAATTTCTCTAGACTCCTAGATACTGGTTTCAAGGGTTTTTCAAGGTCTTAGAAAAACCTTTTCTGGCTTTCTTTCCTCCTTCCCTATCCTTTTTATTTTATTTCCTGAGGGGAATATACTAGAACTCACAAGCACTAGTGAAATATCTTATACTCTATTTCTGGCAAGACTTTCAGAGATTTTTTTTGACAGTTGATAAGAGCAGCACATATTAGGTAGCACTTTGGAAAATGTTAACAAATGTAAATTTTTTTCAACTTTATTTTACTTGAGAGATTGGAGATGTTATTTATTTTACTAGTTTGTAAAGAAACCGACTGGGTTCTAATTAGAATAAAACATAGACCATATTTTCCCAGGTGAGGGAAATGCCACTGATGACCCAGCATTGACTTTTCTGCTGATCATAGATAAAATTTTCAGTGGATATCTTAAATATCTGTTGGCCCAGTTCTGGATCCATCCATTTATTTTTCTGAAGTTATTGATGACTTAATAACTCGGTTATGAAAGGCCATCAATAAATGAGTAGAAATAAATGAGTTAGTCTACTCTGTGCTCTGCTTGTTCACTGGGGGTTGAAGATAAATGTGCCCAGGGAAGGCCAGCCTTTGCAGTCACCCTGGAACAGGAAAGGTATCTGATGAGGCAGCACCGAGGGTAAGCCTCTGGGAGGGTCCAGATGGGCAGAGGACAGCAGGTAGCATTAATTTACCTAGATTACTCTGAAGCAGAGATCAACTGACACCCAAGGACAATGGATGTGACCAGTCATTAGAAGTAGAATCTGGAATTTGATGGTATTTTCTTTATCACTAGCAGTATTTCTTTTCTTCTGAGTTCCTTGTCTCAGAGGGGAAGTGGTGTGCATGTTGGAACACACAGAGGATACAGAAACTGAAAACCAAGATTTGAGTTCTGACTCTCTACCGTTTACCATTTAATAACAATACACTTATCAACTCTGAGCCTCATGTTTCACGGTTGTAAATGGAAACGAGAGATTCAAGAGCATTGAATCCTAACTTTTATTTGCCCTTGATACTTCTAAGAAGCAGAGTGCTTGATATATGTGCAATTTCTGGTTCCTTTATTATCTTCTATTTCTGGGAAAAGGTAAAAGCGACTGGGACATTAAATATCTTTCTTTTTCCTCCTTAGACAAAGGAATAAACCAGAGGTTGGGAAGTGACTGAGCACAGAAGGGAGTGAGTCCTTACCTTTTAAGTGATGCCCTCACCCTTAGCACCACCCCAGAGAGGAAGCAGTAGGAAAATTGTGAAGGTGTTCTTTGTTTTATGCTTATTTAGACTTCTGGGAGAAAACAAAAGGCTCAGGCCAGAAATCTGTGAAATCCAGACAGTGAAGCAAGAAGGGACTGTTTGTTATATTAACCTTAATGAAAAAGAACTAAGCAAATGCAAATACATTCCTCTATCAATATTCAAATGTGGGGCCTTTGTTAAGTGAACTGGATGAACTCTGCTCTGGGATAATCATGTGGGATTGCTCCTCATTTCAGGGGGATTCCATGGATTAGGAGACAGAGATTTTCCTTTCTATTTTTTGAGATTTCATATCCAATATTAATGTCAGTGGAAGTTGCACAGAATTATAATAAAGACAAATAATTATCATAACAAGCCCGTAGAGCTCCTTATGGGTTCCAGAGCATTTTTACAAGTTGTACCTTTGAATAAAATTTGATAGCAGTACTTTTGATCTGCCATTTCCCCACAATTTGAAATGTATTTATGTAATAATTTCAAGTTTATTGCCTTGATTTTCTAATTTCCAAGGAGAGGGCCAGATTCTGTGCCCCTAAGGAGAAAAAATTCTGGATTTTGAGGAAGGAGCATAATACAATTGAAGGTCAATAGGAAATTTTTCCAAATTTACATTTTAAAATGTACATCATTAATTCTTAGCTTCCACATAGAAACTACTTTATACAAATCTTCTCACCATCCCCATGCCGTGATGAATTCATAAATATTCTCTAGAAGGTATAGTCAGAAAATACATGCTTAGGGAAGAAAAAATGAAGGAAAGAGCTAGTCAAGGATGGATAAAACTGTTACGGTGACATGTAGACAAAGATAAACTACCAGATGGGCTACACTCATGGTTTAGCTACAAAGAAAGGGCTTGTTCAAATAGCCTTTCTGTATAGGACATCCAAGTTAATCCGGGGGAAAATAAATTATTTGGTTCAGATAAATATAATATTGCAGTGGTTTAAAAATATATACCCATAAATTCTTTGGCACTTTTTCCTTTAAAAGATGGAGATTGATTTCCCTTCCTACTCAATGTGGATTGTACTTAGTGACTCATTTTTAATCATTAGAATGGAGCAGAAGTGATGGTGTGCCATATCTAAGACTAGGTCATAAAAAGACATTGTGGCTTCCTCCTTGCTATCTGGTGTTAGACCATGTGAGGGAAGTCAGGGGCCATATTGTGAGGACACTCAAGTAGCTCTATGGAGGGAGAGATACATGTGGTAAGGAAATGAGTCTTCTTGATGATAGTCAGCAGTAAACTGGTGGCCTTCTGCCATCATGGAAGTAGATCCCCCAGCCCCAGTGAAGCCTGCAGATGACTGTAGTTCTAGCTGACATTCTGATTGCAACTTCATGAGAGACCTCAAGTTAGAAACATTCAGCTAAGTTGCTTTCAAATTCCTGACCCATAGAAACTGTGAGATAATAAATATTTGCTGTTTTAAGCCACTAATTTTTGGGATAATTTGTTATGCATCAATAGAAAGCTAATACAACTATATACTAGAATCATCAGTTCCCAGCGTAAAAGGCATTGGAGTGGGAATTGGGAAGAGATAATAAGATGATACGTCACAACTCTGTAGTTTACAAAGTGCATTCACAAAGGTAACATATTTGGGGTATAGAAGATATATTTCCCCCTTAAGACTATATCAAAACTTATCCTAGATCTAGTATACCATGTTAGGGATTTAGGACTGAATATAAGGCATAAAATGATGGACCAATTTACAGGCAGGAGGAGATTCACATCATTTCACTATACTTCATAGTATTCTTAACTAATGCCTGATTTATATCGCAATTTAGTTGGTGTGCTCTTTTATATGCATGTACACACACACACACACACACACACACACTTACATCCATGTACACACATCATAATGGAAAATGCACCTTGGAGTATCTTACTCATAATGTCCCCTAGTGATGGTGTCCCAAACCACAAACACCAAAGCAAAGATAAGAGTCTCATATTGAGACTTGTGATTGGAATATATAGTATTATATATTTGAAAATAAAACAAAACAATGTATTCCCTTATAAACCTACTTCTAAAATATGTAATGGCTGAAAATCATAAAATAACTGGTTTCATAAGAATATGTTAGAATTTTGGTATTAGATGACAGGCAGCAAAAGCCTGTGATTCTCAAGAGAAGGACAACGGATGAGGTGAGCCTATATTCTCCTGGACCCTGCCTGCAGGCCCTATTCCCATTGCAGTGCAAGAAGGTAGAGTCCACGCTGAGAACAGTCCAAGCAGAGAGCTGCCATCTCACTGAATCAAGGAACTAGGGACTAGAGTTTGGGTGTTGCTGAAGTGTCTGGAATTTGTTGTTGTGGTGGTAGTCTTGGGAAAGTTCTTTTAATTCTTTGAATTTCAATTTCGTAATTTATAAACTAGGGGTAGTAACAGGTGTTTTGATTGGCCACGGTAAAGGAAAGTGGGTATACACATGGCACCTAATATATAAAAAGTGCTCACTAAATGGTAGTTGCCATCTTCTTCCACTTCCTCTTTCTCATTATCATTCCTGCTTTCTAGAATATGCAATGATTAAATGTATAGGTATGAGAAATATATGGAATTTAGTCCTATGCAGTAAAAATTAGTTGGAGGAAATACACTTTTGGATGTATAAAACAAAAGTAATTATAACCCAAATAAAGTCAGTATTACCAAGGGAAAACCTAGGATATTTGCTGTGAAAAATCCCTTTTATTTTTCTCAAAATTCTACTAGTTACAATGCAACATAAAAACCCCTCATCTGGGTCAGGTCAATTTTATAGAGCTTAGTATTCTATTTCTGAAATATTTGTGGAGGTATAGTATGGAATTTATATTCTTATGAGGTCAATTCCAACAGTATAGGAGCAAGTTTGGAAAAATGTTAATTGTTAAATCTGGGGTGTGTGTGTGTGTGTGTGTGTGTGTGTGTGTATACATACATGGAAATATTTATTCTGTTTTCTATAAGTTTCTTAGGACATTTGAAAATATTCACAGGGAAAAATTAATTTTTTCATATATACTTTTCATATATATATGAATATTTATTCTGTTTCCTATATGTTAATTAGGATATTAGATTTGAGAATTCACAGGGAAAAATTAATTTTTATTTAAAGATGAGATGATACCAGCATCTGCTAATTAATCTCTTCTCCTCTTGAACCTACTTATATTTCCAGCCCTTGCAACTCTAGATGACCATGAGAAATAAGTATCAATTGCAGAAGAACAAATCCTTTTATTCTTCCTCAAATGAGCGCTTTCAGATTTTAGGGGTATTCCAGGTTATGGTTTTCTGGGAATTGGCAAACAAGACTTCATTCACCTTACTCACACTCTTCATATTTTTATAGATACTTTATTGTATTCCTTCTTAGTGCTAATCTTTCTGCAGGAGAAATAGTAATCCTTTTAATCTCCCTCTGCTAAGTTATTGAAGTTGCCCTTCTCTGGACCTTTCTCAGCTCTGCTCTGACTTTCTTGAGCTGCAGTGACCAGAACTGATCCACACAGGTTACACAGAAGCATAAGTGACAACCAAAACCAGAATTTCAATGAAGAAACTATGGGAACAAAAAAAAAAAAATTGGAAGTGAGCATTAAGAGAGCACATAGAGAAGCACAGTGTTAAAAAAAAATAAAAATTATGTTAGAAAAGATGAAAATTAACCTCATTGTAATAGTTGGAAGAGTACAGATGGGAGAAAAATGAGTTCTTAAAAAGGGTTGATTCCATTACTTCCAAGCTCCAAACCTTTAAGGGTTTTCCCTCCATCACACGTAGAATAAAACCACACTTATCACCTTGGCCAATGATTTGGCTGCTCTCTGTTTCTCCCAGTTCATGTCCGTCTCTCCTAACTTGTTCACCAATTCACAGCCACACTGGCCTTCCTGTTACTCATGGAGCACACCATAACCCATTGTGACTCTACAGCTTTCATCCTTGCGGTACCCTTTTTCTGGGCTGTTTTTTCTCCAGATCCCACACGCCTCACTTCTGCACATCATTCAGACCTCTGATAAAATGTCACTTCCTTAGAAAGGTCTACCCTGGGGCATCTGGGTGGCTCAATTGGTTAGGTGTCCGACTTCTGCTCAGGTCATGATCTCATGGCTTGTGAGTTCGAGCCCTGTGTTGGCCTCTGTGCTCAGAGCCTGGAGCCTGCTTTGGATTCTCTATCTCCGTCTTTCTCGGCCCCTCCCTCGCTTGTGCTCTCTCTGTCTCTCTCAAAAAGAAATAAACATTAAAAAAAAATAAAATAAAAACAAAGGCCCGCCCTGATGAGGCAATAGCCTCTCCTCCATTGTTCACCATCCTCTTATCTGCTGTACTCACATCATTTACCTTTTTTCTCATCAGCATCGTCCATTAGAACAAAAGCTCTGTGAGTGAAAACTTTGAACTGGTAACTGCTGCATCCTCTTCACATGTAGAGTAGTCTCTGACATGGTGGATTGTATGGATGAATGAATGAATGCATGAAAGCATACCATTTCAGAGTGGAAGTTCTGGAACCAGATTGTCCAGATTAACATTCCATCTCTTCTTGCTATGTACCCTTGGACCAGCTATTTAACTTATTTGTATAGAGTTTCCTCATTTGTAATATGGGGATAACAATGGTATCTGCTCATAGGGATAGGGTTATCTTGGAAATTGAATTAATACAGACAAGGTGCTTAGAAGTGTTAACAATAGTCTGTACTCAACAAATGTTAGAATGATTATGAGAAAAATGGCAAAAAGGGAAAAAGAAGCAACAGTGGTGAGCCTTCTTGGGCAGCAGGAATTTCTATTAATATATTAAGGCAAGTGTGATGCTCCAGTGATTCTCAACTTCTGTGCAGTGCTGTGTTTTCAAAAACTCAGCATCAATTACAAGGAAAACCTCTTATGGTGGGAGTAGGGGAGGGGGTGGGAGTCTCAGAGTTCTTTTGTTTTTGCTTTTAAATTTAAGAGACATAAAATTCACAACTGTACTATCTCCCATTTCTCAAAGAAGCACATTTGCATAGAGTACATATTTAAACTTTAATACCTGTATGTAGAACATGCTTTCTAAAGCTTTTGGGTCTGGTACAAGCAAAAGTATAATACCATTCACACTCTAAAGCTGTTGCAAGGCAAAAAGGAAAATCGTGACATTGCTGGTTAGTGACAGAAGTTTGCATTTCCCAAAGGCTGTTTTACTGTCCACCAAATGAGAAAGAAGAAGTTCCTTAAAAAATATAATAACGTGTGTTTGTTACTGATTTTGAGAGTATACAATCAGTAATTGCCATAACTGTAAAATTTTTAGCTTTTGGTAAAAATAGTCTTCCTCTTTTTCTTCTATTTTTAGAAGTTGACTGGTGCGAAAATCATCTTATTTGTTAACACAAGCCCAATTGAATACATGCAAACCAAGTGGAAACATGCAATCCTCCTAAGAATGAGGGTTTATGCTCTTCAGTCCTCCAGAGCAACAGATGCTGATAATAAGCAAAGAGATGTCAGGCAAAATGAGGGCAAAGAGGTTCTTGACACATGGTTTGGAAAGTACCAAAAAAAACACCAAAAGCAAAAACAAAAAAAACTGTCCAGGTCAGTTGGCAGCGGCATGGACACTGGTTTTTGTTTGTTTGTTTGTTTGTTTTTTTTGTTTGTTTTTTTAATTTCTAGCTCAATGCCACTGTTTCCTATATTTGACACGGAAGATAAGAATTATTCCAAGGTTTGGAGAAAATCTCTTTCTGAAATGTAGCTACCTTGGTAGTCAAATATTATTATGAATAGGAACACTTCCAGGACACTTAAAATTATTTGAAGGAGCAGAAGGTCAGTAGGAACCATGTAATTTATAATAAGATAAGTTAGCTAACATTTGTACAGCTCTTTATGTGTCCTGTACAGGAAGCCCCGAGTGAGAAATATCTTTCAAAACGGTGGCCTGCGAAGTTTTGTACTGCTTGAGGAGAGAGTACACTTTTTCCCTCTAATGATAATAATTTAGTATATTAGTGATTATTTTTTCCTCTTTCCCCGCCTTGGCTACCAAAGCTCACTTGTGGCTTGACTAAGCAAGTATATAGGACCTTATGATCTGCTTATTCTTGATTCTCTTTATCCCTCTGGTTTTGACTTTCTGCTATTAGTAATATTATTTATTGAATTTTAAAATTCTCTTAAAATATTTTACTATTATTTTATTCTATGGGTAAGCTGCCACAAATCCTTCATAAGATGAGATGGGTTTAACTAAATTAAGTTTCGTAGTTTTCATAAATATAATTTCACTTGATCGTTATACCAATCTGGAGAAGTAGACATTATTATCAACCACATTTGACACATAGGGAAACTGAGACTCAAAGAGGCAAAACAACTGTTGGAGATTCAAATACAATGCAGTTTTCACTGGACCTAGTTGCCCTATCTCATGTCTCTAACAACAACAACAACAACAACAACAACTACTACTACTTTCTACTGGTTTAAGTATCTTCAGGTAGGAGTTATTACTGAATTAACGATGGTGTGAATGAGCTAAAATAAAATGTTTAAATTGTAAAAGGAAGGAGTTAGGCTCCCAGGTAATCTTCCTAATAATTATATGTGATTTCAAAATATTAGGCAGCTAGAGAAAGATGAAGAATTTCCTTTGATGAATTTTCTTATTCTATCTCTTTTAAAGAAAAAGATAGAAGAGAAAGATAGAATTTAGATAAAAGTTTTGCTTGAAGGTAGGAGGATGGATTAGTTGACCTATATGAGATGAAAATGCTTTTCAAAAATCAGCCACCATGGCACCTTACTAACTACTCATTACAGCCCATGAGTATAAGGAGATGGGCTTTATTCTCCCTTCTCAGGTCACCAAGCTGGCCCTAATCCCAGTGTGCTGGCACACCTGCTGTGCTCACTCCTGCAGTGAGGTGTGTTTCCTGGGCTATGGAGTCTGAGAAAACAGCACCAGCCTGGCCTTGAAACACATGTACAAAAAAAAAATTGAAAGTACAATAAGCCAGGATCATCACCAACTTAATTTTCCAGGCCTTTTTATAGAGCGCAGGATCCTTCCTTCTTTATGTCTATGTAAACCAGGAAAGTAGCAACATTTTGCCCAGGAGCACTAACCAGCTGTGCCTCACTGATGGCATTATAGAAAAAAAAAATCACAAAATAAAAGAGATGGATCCTCTTTAAATCCAGGTATGATCATAACACGAGTCATTAAGCAACATCACTTATTTATATTATACTACTGTGTCTATCTGCTTACAATTTCAACAAAAGGTGCAATTCCTACACAACTGTTTTAAGTACTGAATTAGAAATGGCTAATGCAAAATTGCCAATGGCAGATTCTACTGCGATGTCAGGTTCAAGTTCAGAGTTTGGGGAATACATTTCCTGTACTTGAGGGAACAGCACATTATTTTGAACAAATTTCCCTAAGGATTTTCAGGTCTCTGCAGAGAATGGTTGTGTGGTTAAGTTAGGAATGGATCACCTAGACAGTTTTGCTGTGCTTTTGCAAATTGTCAATGTTTCAATATTTCTATACACGTAGACCTGATTAATGAGAAGCTGTGCAGGAGAAACAGGTCCATTTGGGCATGTGTGCCCAACATGCATTGGACATGCACTGAATAAATTTCACTGAGATTACCTAGCTAGCAAGTCCCTGGGCAGAGGATTTGAACTCCAGGCTACCTCATTCCAAGAACCATGCTCTTGCTTCTATACTGTAGAGTTTCCAGCTTCTTGTTGCCACAGAGAGGGTGCAAGTGCATTCTAGTTCTAAGCATTCTAAAGGTTATACAAAGGTTATCGATACCCTGTATTCCCAGGTATTTTATAGACATTGGATGTGTTTTATCCGTGGAGGCAGTGCCCTTTAGGTTGAGCCCCTTGGCCACATGCTGGACAAGCATGGAAGATTCCATGGAACAGAACATTTTATATTTCTATACTCTATGAATTGGCCTCTTTGACTTACCTGGTGTGAGGTGGGCTCCTTCAGATCTTCATCCAGATCCACACCAACTCTGTTAAAGAAATGAGAAAACTGGTAAGAGCCTTGCTGCAGATGAGACGCAACAGTTTTGTGTGGCAGATCACTGGAACCAAATATGATACAGATCAAAGGAAAGGTTTGGCAGAAAACCATCCTACCTCTCCCTGAATCAAAAGAACCTCAAATGCACTCATGTCAAAATGAGAACTTGTACAGCTGGGCCTCAGCACAGCTAGTGAGATTGAGCACCAACTCCTATTCCTCACTGCTGTCTCTCAATAACAGTAGGAGCCTGAGAATGTCCACAGCCCTGAAAATAGAGATCCTGGAGGAAAGGCCACCTGCTATCCCTGCAGGACTCATTGACCAAACTGCTCCCGGAGTGTGGGGGCTGGGTTGGAGCAGGCTCCTGGAGACAGAAAAGAACAGGCCTTTGTCCAGATGCTCACCAAAGCTGCCAGTAGAGAGGATTCAGGGTTCTGGGGCCTGAGGCTTAAACAATTTGACGTGGGGGCCTCTTTTTAAAAGAGCCTGTAATACGGTGTATCTGGGTGGCTCAGTCGGTTGAGCGTCTGATTTCGGCTCAGGTCAAGATCTCATGGTTTGTGGGTTCGAGCCCCATGATGGGCTCTGTGCTGACAGCTTGGAGCCTAGAGCCTACTTTGGATTCTGTGTCTCCCCTTCTCTCTGCCCCTCCCCTGCTCATGCTCTTTCTGTCTCTCAAAATAGATAAACAGTAAAAAAAGAAAAAAGAAAAAAATTAATACAAAAATATGACCACAAAATTAGGTATGGAAATGACTTTTGGGAAAGAAAAAGTAAATTACAAAACGTTTCATGATTTAAAAATCTGGCAAATGCAACAGACGTTTCAAAATCCATAAAATAATTAATACTCGAATTAACTGCCTAACACACTTTTAAAATAACTTTTTCCTCTGTAAGTTTTGCCTCCATACTTTGATACTTTCTTTATACGGCAATGATTTTGTACAAGAGAGAATAGGAAGATAAGGTAGCCTTTCCTCTAACAAGATCGATCGAAATTATTGATAATTGGGAGGCACTAAAGCATGCCTGCTTACAGACATGCCAGCTGTGTGCAGTGCTGCTACATATTAATGCCCTGAAAACACAAGATTTCTGGTAAATTTCATTTTGTGCAATTCCCATAAACAAAGCACAGTGGGCTTGTCAGTGTATATACTGCGTCATCGAATATATTCCTGAATTCTGTTTTGATGGGGGCACCAATGAGAACGGAATCCTCCACTTGGAATTTTACACATCTCATGATTGGAAGAATTTTCCACAGACTAGCTTCAGGCTCAGGACATTTCAAGCCTTGTTTTTCTACAACTGCCCACAGACTTCTGAAGCCTGGTGCTGTAGGACATATTCAACTTTGATTCAGCCTTGTGGCACTATTCTTATAAGCCATTCCTGCACTGGGATGGCCAGCCATGACTTGCCCATGCACAGAAGTGACTGCAGACCACACAAACATATCCTACTAAATATAAACTAAATGCATTCCCAACTCAGCTTCCCCTGAGTCGGATCCCCCAAATGCCCACTCCAGGGCCAATAGACCAGAGGAGAGGTATGACTGAGGGGAAACTGTAGTGGAAAGAGTCATCAAACCCCACTGTGGTTAAAATATATTCCTTTTGCAAATCTTGCAAAAACATAGGACCATGGGAACACAATGCTGGGTTTCTTCCCAGGGCCTCAAAAGGGCCAGAGCAGTTGAGGGTCCTGGAGTTTGAACTTCCTCTGCTCCAGAGTGGGCCTCTGTCTGTCTGGAGGCAGGCTGGGAAGACTAGGGGAGGACTAGGGGGAGCAGCTCAGGGCCTCAGACATCCCACCCAAGCTCCACCAGCACCTGTCCTGTGAATGCCTCAATTCCTAGAGCTTTGAGGTCTTCCCTTTTAACTCCTACCCCTGAAAACACTTCTTTAGCCCCCTTGCCATTCTGTTCTCCAGGTGGAGGAGGGGAAAGCAGGGTGAGGAGCCAGCAGCTGGCAGGTGTGCTGTCCAGTGAAAGGAAAGCAGCACAGAGATAGCTTATTTAAAATACTTCTGATGCTTCAAAAAATCACTGTCTTCTGGCAATGAATAGCCTCTTCTTTCTAAACCAGGGAGCAAAATGGGTAGCTATTTATTGTATGTGGAACTGAGAAGAGCCTCTGGTAGGGACTAACCTTTGATTTTCTTAGAGTAGAAAGATCTCTTTTATCTATTTGAAGTCAGATGGAGAGAAGGAATGAGAAAAGAGGGAATGAGAAAGGAGGGAGGGAAAGGGGTCAGGGAGGAGAGACAAGTAGGGATGAGGAAAGAAGAGAGGGAGAGTCACCCTGTGGCCTAATGGGTAAGGCATTGGCTTCCCAAAGAAAGAAGGGAGGAAGGAGGCAGTGCATGGGGAGGGAGGCAGGGGGAGAGAAGTCCTGGGGAGGAGAGGAGCAGGAGAAGGGGCAAGGAGGGTGGAAGGCTAGGAGAGGTGAGAGACAGGGAGGAAATGAGGAAGGGGTAGGGAGAAAGAGTGAAGGGGGAGCTAGGGCCTGGCCTTCCAAGGTGGGTCCAGACAGTGACGCTGTGGTGCAGATGGCCTGGGTCCAACCTCTGTGAACAGTGAGGGACAGGTGTGGAGACACCCTGGCCCCCCGCCTCATGATGCCAGGCCACATTCAAAGCTCTGATGGCTCTGAGCTCTCTGGCTGATGCTGAGGACCCCTAGGAGGCTTTATTTCTGGGTAAGCCTAGATCCCCCTTCTCCCTGTCCCCCTCCTCAATGGACTACCTGGCACCTATCTAGGCTATGAATTGAACTGGGGGTCCCAAAGTTCCCATTGCCGCATCTATTTAGGGCCTTTTCCTGGTTCCCTGTCTAGAAAACTCAAGAGGACAGAAATCGAATTTCACAAGAAACCCAATAAGGTTTCTTGTTTGAGGCAGTACTAAGGTTTTCCATGAAAACTTAAGTTTTCCTTTCCAGCAGCAATCAAAGCAGACGTTTCTAGTTTCAATTATTCCAGCAGCCAGATGGAGCTGAGGAATGATGGCAGCAGATTAAGTTCTTTGGTTTTATGTGAGACTCAGTGAGAAGCATCTCAGAGGCCTGAGAAATGCTGTTCTACTAGGAGCAAGAACAATGCTTCCTCCCTCCTCCCATTTCATGGAAGGCCAAAGTCTGCCCCTGGGGCCAGGCCTGTGGCCCTTCTTGGCCTTCAGCAGACTAAACATCTCCTGTGGCTTGAGGAAAGAGAAACTCTATATAAGTTCTTTCTTCCCTCTTGGGGCAGCTGTGGCCCTGTCCTCAGAGAGTGTGCAGTTTGGCAGGTTTAATTAGAAAAATCTAAAACATTTACTGTAATTTATGTGTTATGAAGGGAAGTCACATAAGAACAATATCTTCCTCTCTTGATTTTACCTCATTTGATAAAAACCCTGCTAAAATACATTACCTGGCTCCCTGCCTCCTTAAACAGAATGTGATGGGGATACTTGGATCTTTCCTGGAAGTCCCAGCACCACCACCGGCCCCATAAAGTGTAATACTCGCTGTGTTATAATGATTTCCAAGCACTATATGAACCTCTTTATGCCCACATTAAATGGTCTCTGGCTACTATTCTTTCTCTTTTAAAAATTCTTATATCTGCCAGTTAGATTGCCTAGATTCCCTGTCTGCAACAATATATTAGCAGATGGTCTCTGTGCTCTCTTCTACCTTTTAATTTAGTACGGGACTGATTGCTTGATAGTCAAATTTAATACATTTTTTCAAGTTTACAACACACAGATATGCACACATACACAACAAAACAATAAAACTGAAATGTTATAGAAGCGATTACAGTAAAACACAGTTGTTCCCTGCCCCACTCTCTGCCCTACTTCCACAGACCAAGTCCCCATTGCCTCTGAGGGCAATTTTCTACCTTTTCTCTACTGAGATAAATATACTGATATCAGCACGTGTGGCACGTTCACACAGCATCCCCAGGGTTACGCAAACATGCCAGCTGCATCTGTGTCTCTTACTCTCTTGTTCAAGAGAGCAAGTCAGAGTGTCAAAGTGACATTCTGCTAGGGTTAACTTTGAATCCACTCACTTTCAGGTATAAAAGATCATTTACACACTATGGGTTTGAGAAACTAATAGAAAGAAGACACCATGGCACACAGCTTGTAGTGGTATGTGTTTTTATAGCAGCTCCCCAGGTGAGAGATCACAGGTGTATGGCACGCATCTTTCCTGTGGTATCAAGCCCCCTTTCTGTTCATCTGATCCGGATACAGTGCCCCAGGGTTGGTAACCGGACCTGTCCTTATTTCTGAGCATTACCCAAAATGGTCCCTGAGCTGTGGCCCCACCAGATCTGCCAGTGCGTCTCCCATCGATTGAATCCCCTCCCTCTAAACTCCAGCGTGGCAACCACTGGGTACCTGTCATGCACTACCTCCTTTCCTGAACGTTCCACTACAGTCCCTAATCTTCTGATCACCACCATGAACCATCCATCTTGTTGCCCTACCTTGTTTCAGATTCCCCATCACTGTCTGCTTTCACTGACTTGGACTGTAAGTAGCTTTGTACCTCCAACTCTGATCTCTGCTCGCAGACTGAACCCTTTCTGTAGCACCTGTGATCATCTTGCTCTGGCTACTGCAACCCTAGCCCACCTTGTGTTCACCTGTCTGGTTCTACCTGCCAGTGCTCTTCATGATATATCAGCCCTAGCTGGAATCCCAGGACTCACAACTACCCTGTGGTTGCTGAGGTGTCACTGAAGCCCAGCTATTAAGAGCCTCTCACTGCTGTGTGACCTGCATCACTCACTGTGCTCTGGTTTCCTCATTACAATGGGGATAATAACAGAAGATACTCCCCAGACTTCTGGTGAGGATTCAATGAGAAAATATTTATAAAAGTGGTTAGCTTAGGACCTGGTACCTTAGGACCTGGTACCTGGTACCTGCTCTCAAGAGATGTTAGCAGCTATTGTCCATGTTATTGTTTTTATTATTATCAGTACTTAAAAAAAATCCCTGAGGCCAATGCTCACTGCCATGCTCACTGCTCACTAATTTCAAGATCAAACCTTCTAGTCTCCAGCTCTGCAATGGACAACCCTTGAATATATTAGAGTAATACCTACAGTTGAGCCACAGAGATTTCAGAGGAAAATATTATTTTCATTTAAGGGGGGGGGCAAACTTCCCAGATTGGAATTTGTTTCAAATTTACTGGTAGGCTGTTGGAGTCAGAGGTCAAAGAAGGAAAGGAAGGTGTCTGAAGAGCAATGAGAAGAGAGGGTATGGGTAGAGCCAAGCAGAAAGAGCAGAGAGAAACAAGGTGAGAAGGAAGCACAATGTGATTACAAAGATTAGGTACAGGTGGTGGATACCTAACTGTAAAGGTGCATGCAACTGTAGAAAAGGGAAGCCAAGGGTGGATGATGAACAACCACACAGCCCCTAAAACATTTATGAAAATACAGTATAGAAAAATAAAGAACCAATAAGAGATTAAAAAGCAACTAAAAAGACTGACTGGTTAAAATTTTATACAATGTTTTGCATTCTTGATGTACCTTTTAATTTTAAGCAAGTTGAGTGCTGCCTCTATGGTATTCAAATGAAAATGAAAGTGAGCTTTGCACATATTCCCAGCTGTGCTCTCAAACATCTCACTCCGGGTTCCTCATTTACAATGAGCATCCAGCTCCATTTTCAGAGCAAAACACATCTCTGTACTACCATAATGCACTTCCCCTCCTATCGCGCCTCCATTCTTTGGCGAATTTTATTAGACATATTGAAATCTCAGGATGCTCCCATATCCAATCATGGTCCAAAAGAATGCTCCAAAGTTGGGTTTTTCTTGGAGGGGAAGCAAGGTGAGTAACTAACAAAAGGCTCACTTTTCCCATTAAAGTCAACAAAATCCATTCTGATCCTTATCACTTAGCACCTCCAGAAAGGCAGTGAAATATTACTAGGGCTTAGTCTTATTGTGTGAATCCCAATGGTCCTAGGTGCAATTTTGGTTCTTTTGAACCTCCTGCTGACAGGGGCTGGGTGGTGGGGGAGGAGATACGATTTTCTCTAAGAATTGTGTTTGATGACTAAGTGTAAAAAACAACATTTTCAGTAAGGGAAGAGTGACTGGGACAATGGAGGAGTCTTCAAGACACCCCCAGAGGTTTGGGGACTATTGTGTAGCTGGAAGAACATCACACAGGGGCCAAAATCTGGTACCACCCAGAATCACCACCCCCATCCTATATCACTTGAGTAAATATTAGTGGAGCTTGTGTATGACCCAAATTAATCTAATTAATCACTCATACATTTTATATTTGTTTTGGGGAAATAAGAAAATGAACTAAAGTAAATGAAAAAACTCACCTTGGTTCATTTTGCTATTTCAATGTGGCACAATAGTTAGGAGTTGGGAGTGTGGAGCCAGGCTATATGAGTTCAAATCTCATTTCTATCATTTACTAATTTATAACTTAGGGACAAATAACTTAACCCCTCTAAATCTCAGTTTTCTTCGTTATGAATGGAGATAAGTATATATCTACACTATGGACTAATATAAGGATAAAATGAGTTAATACATATAAAGTGTGTAAAATATTGACTGCTACCTACAAAGCTCTCATGAAACATTAGCTAATGTTCTTATTATTCTTGTTATTAATAGGAAAAAAATTGATGTATCCTACATTGAGTGATAAATATAATATAGGTTAGGGTTGAGAATGACCTATAAATGACATATGCTAGGATATAAGGGGGAATGACAGGATTCCTGCCATGAGCGGTCCAAGATCTAATAGGGAGACAGACACTGGAAACAAAGAGCTATGGTACAGTGAAATAAGCATTGTACACAGAGTTATTTGAACACAACAAATAGCCCAACCAAGACGGGATATAGAGAGGTTGGGTACATTTCACAGAGGAGTAGGGTATTGAAAAGTGAATGCTGTATAAGTGCCTGACACTAAGCTTTTTGACTGTAGTGTGAGTGACTGACATCAAGCTTTTGTTTACTGAGGCATCCATTTCAAAGTACATCCATCTTGAATAAACATACTGCCAGCTGTATGATACAGCTACTAGCTAAACAACCAGATAGGGAATTCAGCTGTCCCACTCATAAAATTTCCTCTTTCAGAAAAGCCCTGGGTAACCTAGATGACTGACCACTTGAGTGATCCCACTTCTGATTTCCCACACCCTAATTCCTGCTCTTTGCTTTACATTAGCCACTAAAGAGTGAACAAGTGAACACCTAGATACCCCACCCTTGGACCTTAATAAAGGCAGAGGTCCAGGTCCATGCCCTTTCTCTCTGTGTGCCCACAACCTTGCTGCATGGCCTCAAGCATGCCAAGTATATACTGTCCAGGACTCATGATAATAAATCTCATTCCTCAAAGTTCCCTGATGGTTTTTGCTGAAGTGTAGGCATCTTGTAATCATGATGAAAACCACAAGGGCTGGTCCAGCCACAACATTGGCCCTGGTGGAGAAAATGTCTGTGGGATCTTCTCTATGAGTAATACAGCCAGATGTGTGCCTCAGGCATTCCTAGCCCATAGCATCACTATCAATAGGCTTGGACCAACACAACAGAAAGGATAAGTTTAATGGTAAGTGAAAAGGAATTTGGGAGAGGGCACTCCAGGCTGAGGGCATAGCATGGACAAAGGCATAGAAGTTTAAAAGTACCAAGTAGGTTTGAGACATGGTAAATAGCACTGTATGGCTACACTACAAGCGTTACCTGTGATGAGGTGGGCAGGTGAGATCAGAAAGTAATTTCAGGACAATTAAAAAGGGCCTTGAATGCTATGCTAAGAAAGTGGTTTGTTGTTGTTGTTGTTTTTGCTTTTGTTTTTGTTTCCTATAGGCAGTAGAGGTTGAAATAGATTCATGTTCTAGAAAAATCACTAGTGGCAAAATTGTGATATTAAGAAACTGGAGGCATGAAGGTCATTTAGTAGTAGACTACTGAAATAGTCCACCCAAGAGTCCATTAGAGTTTAAAGGGAGAGAGTGTGGTGGAGAAGAGGTAGATTTGACAGATGTGTACTTGGAGGGGTGGTGGTAGCACATGAAAAACTGTGTAGTGAAGGAGAGGAAAGTATTGAAATGTTTCTGAGTTTCCTCTCAGGACACCAGAATTGTTTACCCCTAACGTTAACCACATTATGGGAGAAGTAGGAGAGGGAATTTTCCCTGAGGTGCATCCTGTTAGAAAGTTGAAACAAGCTCAGAGTCAGTAGGGCCTGAGCAGATATATTGTGAGTGAAGCAAGGTCAGCTCTATATATTGTTATCAGCTCAAAAAAAAAAAAAAAAATAGCCCCTCCCCTTTAAGAGTTTTGGCTGTTTGCTGTCTGAAGTGGAGGTTGAGACCAAACAGTAAAGTCCAAGGAATAAAGGAGGTATAACGGGTTTCAAGGTCAAGATCAGTGGACTAGGAATGTGAATGGAAGCTGGAAAAGGGTGTGTCACGTTCGGTATCTGCAGACAGTTTGGGCATCTTATTTACAGAGAGGCTGGTAGGAAAGAGGCTCAGGAGAGTAATTTATCATAACCTTGGAAAGAAGTGAACACTTTCTGAATGAAGTTTGTGGCAATAGATGTAGAAAATTTCGGTGTGGATTAATATGCACTACATGGGACAGTCCCATATGGGAGATGCCCAAATGTAGTCAATGCGGGCTCAGTATCAGGAAAAATAACAGCCCTTCACTCCTTGTTTGCTTTCAGACAAAGGATGAGGAATTATATCAGAGGTGTAATAGAGACTCTCTTGGCCAAAGACTGGGTAGAAGATTTTATACATCAGAAGACTGGTTTTAGAATACAAAGGTTAATGTGTACTGGGAGGCAACTGGAATTTCAAATTTGGGAAGTGACAAGATGACATATCTGCCAGTGAAGTGAAGGAAGAAAAGGAAGTTCCCCAGTTTGGGGACATGAAGCATGTGATATGATTGTGAACCCCTATTGAAGAGTAAGTTTCAAGCCTGGGGATGCTGCTGAGAGCAGAGCTTCCCCTCTGGGTTTCCACCAGTGCATGGACACTCTGTCATCTGTTGGTTCCCTGTATGTTCTCCTAGGTTGCACTTTCCCACACCTGGGACATGTCTGATTACCAAATTGAAAATGGCTAGATCAAGGGTTCACGTGCTGTCTTGGTGTCCAGAGGTTGTCCACATGACTTTTATTTTCTCCCAGAGATTATGGATGAGTCTTTATCAGGCTGACCAGAGTAAAGAAGGGTCTGGTCTCTCTTTAACTTTTTGCTGACACAGTTTACTGAAAATACTAGGGAACAGCTAACTAGAGGCATATAGCATAATCACCAGGAGTTAGATGCCCTGACTAGCTAGTTCCACCATTTACTCTGTGACTGTAGCCAAGAAGCTATGCCTCAGTTTCCTTTTCCATAAAATGGAATATGAATAGTAACTGTTCCAGGGTGCTTGTGAGAAAATGCACTCAAGGGGCTCAGCACAGGACTATAACTAGAAAGTACTCAGGAGCAGTAGCTGCTCTGTTGTCGAGGTAATTGTTGATGTTGTGGTCATTGCTACTTAGGCCCTCTGGATGAAGATGTAACTGAATAACTCCATCATCACAGTTATGTTTTACCTTTCCTCACCTGAGCTTAAAGTAGGTTTTCCTTGTGATTCGGGTTCCAGTGAAGGCTTATTTACAGTGTAAAGACAGATTAGAGTAGGTGTGCTCTGGATGTGTGGATGAGCTGTGGGGCCAGTGTTTGTAATGTCTGACAATTTAGAAATACATTTGGGAATATGTAAGTATGCTGGAAAAATTATGTTCTTTGAGAAATAAACACCAATAAACAAGTACATGTCACAGACACAAATGCAGATCTACGTCCTGTTCTTTAAGTTTGGCAAGACTTCCTCTGAGCTTGGAGTACTTAGTTCTGCCAAGATGTAAGCTAATTTCAGGCTACAGATAACAGTCAACCATAACCTGGATTGAGACTGAATTCTCAGACTAATTTCTTTTGACCTAAACCACAAGCACACTGACATCCTTTGGTGGGAAGACAGATACAATAGCTTATCAAGTCATCTGGACTTTCTGCCCTAAGGCTTCACTCACGGTGCCCTGCTTGGGCAATTAGGGATTTATCAGAGCCAAGGGCACATTCCCCAGAAGAGCTATCCTTTCAAGTGGATTAGCTTGTTTAAATTCTCATATGTTACCCGGTGGAGCATATTCTCGATGTCAAACTGAAGACTATGGGGAAAACAAGACATTTTATTACTGAATATGAGGTTGTTACAGGAGTCTGCTTTCTACGTTGGTATGAAACTAAAAGTGGTTGAAAATAAATCCCAGACTGTTAAGGGTCTGAATGAGAAGCAGAAAACTTAAAACCTAGAAACTGATGTGGTTTTGGAGTGATGGGGATTCGGAGCTGAGGGTCAAGAAAGAATTCTTGAGACATCTTTTGGTGCAAAAAAAGGTGATTTTATTAAAGCATGGGACAGGACCTGTGGGCAGGAAGAGCTGCTCCAGACTGTGAAGAGAGACTGATCATATACTTGGGAGCTGGGAATGGTAAAGTCAAAGGGAAGTTTCCAAAGGGACTTTCATATGCTAAAGAAGACTGAAGGATACTGGAGGCCTAGCTAGTCTCAAGCGGAAGGTTGTTTTTCCACCTAGCAAAGCATTAACATGAAGACAGTAGGAAGTTTTCCTGGAGAAATGTTATACTCAGCCAGCCTCAAGTATTTGTCAGTGGGCTGCAGGTTATAAGGAAATTTAATTTTATCTGCCATCTCCTTGTGCCTCTGTTGCCCACATCATAAACTGTTGTGGTTACTTCTCAAATGGCTCATATGACAGTATCAAAAGTGCATCTCCTTGTCTCACTCAACACCATTCCAAGCTATTAAGAACTCCAGGTGTTCCCTATCAAAATAACACCAGCATTCTTCACAGAGCTAGAACAAATAATCCTAAAATTTGTATGGAACCAGAAAAGACCCGGAATAGCCAAAGCAATCTTGAAAAAGAAAACCAAAGCAGGAGACATCACAATCCCAGACTTCAAGCTATACTACAAAGCTGTAATCATCAAGACAGTATGGTACTGGCACAAGAACAGACACTCAGTTCAATGGAACAGAATAGAGAACCCAGAAATGGACGCACGAATGTATGGCCAACTGATCTTTGACAAAGCAGGAAAGACTATCTAATGGAATAAAGACAGTCTTCTTCAGCAAGTAGTGCTGGGAAAACTAGACAGTGACATGCAGAAGAATGAACCTGGACTGCTTTCTTACACGAGACACAAAGATAAACTCAAAATGGATGAAAGACCTAAATGTAAGACAGGAAGCCATCAAAATCCTCGAGGAGAAAGCAGGCAAAAACCTCTTTGATCTTGGCCGCAGCAACTTCTTACTCAACATGTCTCCAGAGACAAGGGAAAAAAAAAGCAAAAATGAACTATTGGGACCTCATCAAAATAAAAAGCTTCTGCACAGCGAAGGAAACAATCAGCAAAACTAAAAGGCAACCGACAGAATGGGAGAAGATATTTGCAAATGACATATCAGACAAAGGGTTAGCATCCAAAATCTATAAAGAACTGATAAAACTCAATACCCAAAAAACAAATAACCCAGTGAAGAAATGGGCAACAGACATGCATAGACACCTCTCCAAAGAAGACCTCCAGATGGCCAACCGACACATGAGAAAATGCTCAACATCACTCATCATCAGGGAAATACAAATCAAAACCACAACGAGATACCACCTTACACCTGTCAGAATGGCTAACATTAACAACTCAGGCAACAACAGATGTTGGCCAGGATGTGGAGAAAGAGGATCTCTTTTGCATTGTTGGTGGCAATGCAAGCTGGTACAGCCGCTCTGGAAAACAGTAGGGAGGTTCCTCAAAAAACTAAAAATAGAACTACCCTATGACCCAGCAACTGCACTACTAGGCATTTATCCAAGGGATACAGGTGTGCTGTTTTGAAGGGACACATGCACCCCCATGTTTATAGCAGCACTATAAACAATAGCCAAAGTATGGAAAGAGCCCAAACGTCCATCGATGGATGAATGGATAATGAAGATGTGGTATATATGTACAATGGAGTATTACTCGGCAATGAAAAAGAATGAAATCTTGCCATTTGTAACTATGTGGATGGAACTGGAAGGCATTATGCTAAGTGAAATTAGTCAGAGAAAGACAAAAATCATATGACTTCACGCATATGAGGACTTTAAGAGACAAAACAGATGAACATAAGGGAAGGGAAACAAAAATAATATAAAAACAGGGTGGGAGACAAAACAGAAGAGACTCATACATATGGAGAACAAACTAAGGGTTACTGGAGGAGTTGTCGGAGGAGGGATGGGCTAAATGGGTAAGGGCACTAAGGAATCTACTCCTGAAATCATTGTTGAACTCTATGATAACTAATTTGGATGTAAATTTAAAAAAATAAAAAATTGAATTAAAAAAAAAAAAAGAACTCCAGGTGTAATGGTGGCCTGATCCCAGCTCTCCATTAAAGAGCGTCCCTGGTATGCAATGTTGATCTGA
Organism: Prionailurus viverrinus; assembly: GCF_022837055.1. Taxonomy (NCBI): domain Eukaryota; kingdom Metazoa; phylum Chordata; class Mammalia; order Carnivora; family Felidae; genus Prionailurus; species Prionailurus viverrinus. Next base: position 38,486,500 of record NC_062569.1, read on the forward strand.
AGTGCTGTCACTTTTTTTTAATATGAAATTTATTGTCAAACTGGTTTCCATACAACACCCAGTGCTCATCCCAACAGGTGCCCTCCTCAATGCCCATCACCCACCCTCACCTCCCTCCCACCCCCCATCAATCCTCAGTTTATTCTCAGTTTGTTTTTTTTAATTTTTTTTTAACGTTTATTATTTTTGAGACAGAGAGACAGAGCATGAACGCGGGAGGGTCAGAGAGGGAGGGAGACACAGAATCCGAAACAGGTTCCAGGCTCTGAGCTGTCAGCACAGAGCCTGATGCGGGGCTCGAACCCACGGACCTCGAGATCGTGACCTGAGCCGAAGTCGGACGCCCAACCGACTGAGCCACCCAGGCGCCCCATCAGTTTTTAAGAGTCTCTTATGGTTTGGCTCTCTCCCTAAATTTTTTTTCCCCTTCCCCTCACCCATGGTCTTCTGTTAAGTTTCTCAGGATCCACATAAGAGTGAAAACATATGGTATCTAGTTTTTCACATGTCCTGGCTTCAGTGGGAAGGGGCCTGGATGGGAATGTGTTATCTGGATGCAAGGAAGGTATTCTCTCCATGAGACATCATCTACAAAAACCAAGAATGAACTTTGACAATGAAAGTAAACACATGGAATGTACACTTAAGGAAACATAAAATTCTCTATGCAATCATTCAGGAGCAAAGGCGACTCAGCCAAAGTGAATGATGACTAGGAGACATTTAGGTGGAATAATGTCCTGGAGGTAATCCTAAAAGGATAACAAAACTTTGCAAAACTTATGGATGTTTATCCACAGCACAAGTGATGAGAAAGGTACAATTCCAATACTTGGTTCTGAACTCTTCATCCCCAAATGACTTTACTTGTTAGTAGGGCAGGTAATCTACAAGTTGTTTTGAGAAGGCTACCTCCCCACATCATGACCTTCTATAATTTCTAATGCCTAAATTTCCTTAGCACTGGATAAAGCTCTTCATTCCCCATCGAAGATTAGACCTAAAGGCAAAAAACTTGGGAGATGTAATATTCAGGGTTGTATTCATACAAGGTGCAAGGGAGTAGATCAGATTTATTCCTGAGAACAGAAAGAGGTGAGAACAAAATCCCAATGGCAAAAGGGCACCAAGAGTTTGAGAGAAGGCACCATGGAGCATGGGAGTTAGGGAGGCAGAAGGTAAAAAGGCAGCTGGAGATGTAAAATTATAATAGTAGCAGCCAGCATGTATTGAATGCTTATGGAGTGTTATAATATGCAGTAGGTAATATTCATGTATTATCTACAGCATATGGAGGTTGGGAAGAAGATCTGAAGTTGTCAATGTAACACTATACATTTTAGTAATTAAAAATAAAAAAATATATTACCCATTTGTGTAAGTTAGTCATTAAAAAGCACTTGCAACTGGGTTCTGCAATAATTTTTTACCAGTAAGTCTGTTGCTTCTGGCTATCTATCACCAACATCCTACAGATGGTAGAGAATTATTAACCACGTATACTTAAAACATGAAAAAATAGCCAAAGAAGATTGTTTCACCAACACTAATAAATCATTAAAATAGAAATTGAAATAGCTTTGGGATAAATAATGGTTGCCCACACCATTACTTTAGCCCACATTTGGAAATAGATTGTGATCCATAACCTCTACAAACAACTGAAATCTTACTCTCCTTTGGGGTGCTTACTTATCACTTTGGAAGGCCATGTGATGGCCTTTGGAAGGTTAACATGTGATGCTGTTAACAGTTAGTGCCCAACTTTGTCATAGACACCTATTTACTTTTTAAATAAAAACATCTTTTGTTTATTCCAAGAAAAGTTAAACCAGAAACACCAGTCTTAATGTTGCATTATCTTGCTTTTACCTAAAAATGAATAAATATCTTATTTTTAAAAGGGAAATTGACAGGGAGAGATAATGGGTAAGCTAGGAAGCTGATATTGCATGACTCATCAAAAGAGAAGAAAATAATTTTAGTTTCTTGCTGAGAGGGATTAAAAAGTACATCACTAGAAAAATAATGTTCTTTTCTGACCAAACCAGCTGCTATTAACAATGAGGCTGAGGCACAGGCTTGCATTCAGGCCTGTGTTAAAATGAAATTAAATGTTTAAACTCTAAAAAGGAAAAGACTTCATGGTTACTGCTATGCATCGAAAAATTGCACTTTTATTTCACAATGAAAAGGTTAAAATCAGGGGTGTGAGGGAAGAATTAATGAAAGTGCCATTGGGAAGAAGTTGTCTTAGAGCAGATGAGAAAGAGGAAGACGAAAGGAATGGGTAAAGATCTGCTATAAAACTGGTTTTCAAATTACCATGAAGATTGCAGAAAGTGCACAGCATGGGAACAGAATTAGCATCAATTTGGCAGAAAATGAAATAATGAGAGTTAAGTGAATGCTCATGGCCAATGCAATATTCAGGCCTTTCCAGTCGATCATTCTGCAAGATCATGATAACAGCTTAAACAACTATTGCATATGAACTGATATTTTTCTTGACACCACACTCTCTAAGTCCTAAAAGTATGTATCAACTAGGATGGGTGAACTCTTTCATTAATTCCTTTCTTCCCTGACTTCTTTCATTCATTCATGAAATCATGGTTGAAGATATATCATGACCATTATTACATGCTAGATATTGTAATAGATATAAAAAAATGTGTTAAAGTGGATACATCCTCAAAGTACTTACACTGAATTTCATCGAATCAAAGGTGCCATCAATTATAAAGCACACTATTACTTTATGTGTTTCTAAGAAGAAACATGCTGCTAATTGTATTTCTGACACCATTGACTACAAGACACATCTTGACTTTAGATATGTTAAGACGTGAAAAAATGTACTGTTGGAATCAATGACACACCTGCACAAAATAATTTAAAAAATCCATCACTCAATAACAGTGCCAGACCATTAAGCACATCAGCCTCTGGGCATTCATGTATGAGTAGGATGTTATCTGCCCCTTCCTTGGAAAAGGCCCAAACAGGTATTTTTAAATCTTTTAACAAAATGTTTCTCTCTGCTTACAGATTAAAAGATAATACATTCCCGTTCTTAATTCTATGGCAAACAACTCCAAGTCTCTAGGTGAAATCAGAGCTGGGACTAGGTGACATGAGGCACCCTCTCTCCATGGGCTATGCAAGGGCTGACTGAGCATTTGTCTGATCCTGAGAGTGTAGATTTTGCATCTTAGGTACTATGTTTGCCTCACCCTCATCCTGACCTTGGGTGAAGTAACCTCACAATTGTTTAGATTGCCCACCTGCCCCCCACCCTGCATCTTTAGGAGTTGTAGAACTTTTTCCATTTGTTCCTCTAGATCTACTCTCCCTCCTTCACTACACTGTTCTGGGCTCCAAGATGCTCAGGGATGTGGATAGCATTTACTGCATTCTCTTGTCCTTCAAACTTTGGATTGGTTTGGGCAGAAGGGGAGCAATGGCAGGATATTGGAAGGAGGGAGGAGAACAAAGACAGGATATTTATTCCTCAGGCTACCTCTGTGCCAGGTCACCATGGTTGTCTGTGTCCCTCTCCCAAAGCTTCAGCTCCTAATTGGCAGCCTTTTTTATATGGCTACTCTCTATGGTTCTGGTCAATACTCCTTCCTGTCCTTTTCAGTATACAGTGGTAACTACCCTCCACAGATTCCAGCTCTGGAGTACTGCACTAACCCTTAATGGTTTCCTAAAACCAGCCTGTGTCTTTGTAAATGTTCCCTTTATGAATTTTCTTTAAATGACGCAGTTTGAATGTACTACTTGTTTCCTTCCCGTATATAGAAAATTTCACATCCATAAGCATGCAGCTACATGAAAGGTCTCACTTGAACTGGGAGCTTTTAAGTTTGACATTTCTTAAGAAACTCTTGAATATTATAAATTTAAACAGAGTTTTGTTTCTAGCCTTAAAGTTACAATGGTGGTTTTTAACTGTTTCTCTAGGGTGCCTGAATAGTCATGCCCAATTTGATATACACTGATCCAAAACCTAGGCAGGATCAGGTTTTCACAGGGAATTTATATATAAGTTGTGGCATCTGCCAGTTGCAGATGTGAGGAGTGCAGATCATGCCATAAGGCACAGTAGGACCTAAACAGGAGCACTGAAAATGTTCCAGAACAGAATCCACTTATTATACCCAATGGTGAATGTGCTTTATTAAATGTTCCAACTTAAACTACTGAATTCTGTAGAAATGTTAAGCACTCTCAGAAGTCTTTCTAGAAACTGAAATTGTACCCTTGTGAAGAGTGAGGTAGAGCTCTCTAGCTCAGACTGAGCAATCTGGATCCTGCTGACCTTCCTAATGGTGAGCTTGGTGAAAACAGTTCCCATCAGGCTCAGAATTACAAGCGTAAGGGACCTCAGATCATCTCGTCCTACCACATTAAAAAAATTGCTTTTTAACATTTTATTTATTTTTGAGAGAGAAAGAGACAGAGTACGAGCAGGGGAGAGGCAGAGAGGGACACAGAATCCACAAAGCAGGTTCCAGGCTCTGAGTTGTCAGCACAGAGTCTGATGCGGGGCTCGTGAACCACGAGATCATGACCTGAGCCGAAGTTGGACATTTAACCGACTGAGCCACCCAGGCGCCCCTCATCCTACCACATTTTAAAGATAAACATGCTAAGATCCACACAGAACACTTGGCAAAAGTTGTGAGGTAGTAAGTAACAGAAGCAAGGCTTTAACCAGTTTTTAAATTTAGGTTGTCTCCTTTCAACTTTGTATGCTGCCTACCTGAAATAAACAAATGAATAAGGATGAAGGAGAACATGAAACCTTTTTTAAACACTTCAGTGAGAATGAACTATTAGGAGAGGGAAAGATTAAAATGTGTAAATTAGTGGAAGAGACTTATGTCCCAAATGTCAGCATACAACAATACTGAGTGAATTTGAAATTTGAAAGACATATGGCTGTAGTGTGTTATGATGTGGTATTTCTCAAACTCTAATAATTCACGTAGCAAGTTTGTGATTTTTTATGTAATTGAAAACTATTTCTATCCTTATTTCTTCAATATTTTTCTTTAACTTTTCTTTCTTCTATTCTGCCAGTTTGCTTCATGTAATTTTGGGTCTTCTTGCTATGAACATGTGTTTATAATTGTTATACATTTCTGATGCACTGTCATAACATATTATCATTATAAAAGGGTCCTTAGTAACATGTATCTGTCCATGTAAATGTCACAGTCCATTTTGTCTGCTATTAGCATACTATTCTGCTTCTTCTACAGTTACTGTTTTCATGGTATATCTTTGCCTTTTAGCCTATTTGTTTCTTTGAATCTAGTTGTATCTTGTTTATTTTTGTATTTTTAAATCTAGTCTGATAATCTTTGCCTTTGATTAGATTGTTTAGTTGATTCACACTTAATGTTTCTATTAATATAGTCAGATTTACTTTTGCCATTTTACTAGTGGTTTTCTATATGTCTCATGTATTTTTTATTCCTCTGCTCTTCCTTTACTGCTTTCTTTCATATTAGATATTTTCTATGTTCTTTTTTAATTCCTCTAACGGCTTCCAAGTTATATTTTTTTACTTCTTTTCTGAATGGTTGCTTAAGGGATTACACTATATATCTTATCAAATTCTATTTCAGATTTATTCTATGTTAATTCCAGTGAGATATATAAAATTTGCTCCATTCTATTCTCTCCCCCTTCCTTTGTACGTTTAGTGTTATATATATCACATTTATATACGTTACAGATATAAAACTATAGAGTTGTAATTGTTGATTTACATAATTTTACAACTTTTTAAGAAACTAAGAAGAAACCAGAAAACTATACAAAGTTTTTGTATTAATCTTCTTATATCGTTTTTGGTACTTTTCATTTCTTCCTGTAGACTCAAGTTACCATCTCATGTCACTTCCTTGCTTGCTCCTTTCCTCTTTGTATTATTATTGTCAAATATATGTCTCTATATGCTGTAGGACCCACAATTCAATTTTATAAATATTGCTTTATCCTGTTGTTTTAAAATTAATTTCAAAAAGAAGGGAAAAGATGTACATAATTATGCTGTCTTTTATAGTTAACGCTTAATTTTCTTTGCCAGCATTTTTTGCTTTTTTTTTTCATATGGATTAAATTACAATTTAGTGTCATTTCCTTGCACCTTAAAGAATTCTTTTAGAATTTTTTTTAAGGTAGGTCTGCTAGCTACACATTCTCTGTCTTTCTTTATGTTAGAGTATCTTTATGTGCTCTTCATTTTTGAAAGATAGTTTTGCTGGTTAGAGTGTTCTTGGCTAACAAATTTTTTTGAAGCACTTTAAATATGTTATCTACTATCATTTGAACTCCACTCTTTCTGATAAGAAGTTAGTTGTTCATGTTATTGGAATTCTCTTCTATGTGATAAATCATTTTTATTCATTACCTTCAAGATTTTCTCTTTGACTTTCAACAGTTTTACTGTGATATATTTAGATACGACTCTATTTTGGTTTTCCTACTTGGAGTTCATTGAACTTGGGAGATATAGATTAATATTTTCCATATTTGGGAAATTTCAGTCATTATTTCTTGAACACTTTTTCCCCTTTCTTTCCTCTCCTTCTGGTGCTCTCATTATATGCATGTTGGTGTGCTTAATAGTGTCTCAGAAGATCTGTTTATTTTTCCTTTTTTTTCATTAGTTCTTCAGATTGAATAATTTTTAATGACTTATCATCAAGTTCATTGATTCTTTCTTCTTCTCAAATCTATAGTTGAGCCCCTCTAGTGAATTTTCCATTTTATCTATTGTACTTTTCAACTTCAGAATTTCCATTTTTAATATAATTTTTATCTCATTTATATTCCTTATTTGATGAGTCATTGTCATCATACTTTCCTTTAATTAGTAAGCATGGTTAAGTTAGTTGTTTGAGGATATTTATAATAGCTGCTTTGAAGTCTTTGTTGCCTTCATCTAGGCCATCTAAATGTAGTTTTATTACTTGGTTGTGGTTGTTGTTGTTTTTCTGTACAAGGGTCATACTATCCTGTTTCTGTCCATGTTTCATAATATTTTGTCAAAACTGGACATTATGGATATATATTGTAACAATTCTGGATTCTGATTAGCCCCCTCTCCCATCCCCAGGGCAAGTTGATGTTGCCATTTTTGGTTAGTTTAGTTTTTTAGTGGCTTGCCTGGACAAAGTATGTGAAGCCTATTTCCATTTTGGAAGTCCTGATCAACTGATGTTTTACAAGTTTAATTTATCTTAAATAATATTTATGAAATCATGGTTTGCTATGATAGCTGTATATTTAATATTCTTTAATCCTCAGTATACCATCAGGACTCATTGGACCTAATTTTAGTTTTTGAGTTTATTTTTTGAGTTCTATTTATAAGTATTGATTTTTCATGTCTTTTAAAATTATTTCTTATAAACCTTCCAAAATACAAAGAGAGGTCTTACTTATTTAGGCAAATAAAATACTATTTTTTTTCTTATAATTACTACATAGGTCCACTGGATTCTTTTAAAAATCTAAGATATATTATAAACTGATAACGATCTTATTTCCCATCTCTTGAAAAATTTTTCTGTTTTATCATCCAAAAAATTATGTCAGCATTACTCATTATTCTCAGTGATGCTAAACAATACTAGATTAATAAGAAGACAAGAAGACTGATAGGATACCTAGATACAATAGTGAAATGAGTCATCATTATTTTATTATCTTTCAATTATCTTATTATGTTACATCTGTCAAAATGGTGTAAAAGAAGACAGGAGACAAGTTCTGGGGGAAATGGCAGACTAGGAAGATCCTAAGCTCATCTTATCCCACAGATACAACTAGTTAACACTCACATTAGTGTAAATAACCCAGAAAATGACCTGAAGATCAGCAGAACACTCTCCACAGCCAGTACCCTGACCACAGACAAGACCCTTCCCCAGAGAATCAGCCTGGGTCTGAGCCACAGGGGTCTCTGAAGTGTGGGGTTCTGAAACACAGCCATGTCTGAAATAAAACTCTGGAGGGAGGTGCCACCTGGCAGGTGGACAGCTGGGAAACAGAGTGAAGGTGGGGGGATGACTGAAGCCTGAGACACAGGAGGGGTGATTGATCATGTGTTTGTGAAGGTACAAACTTCCTGCTCCAACTAGACAGCAGGGTGATGCCATTTTCACCATTAGCCCACCAACACTCATGGACCCCAGTGAGCTAACCAGCGGAAAATGGAGAGTTTACACCAATCCCGGCCCCCCTGTACCTTCTGGGCACATCTCCACTAGGGCAAGTCAGCCTGAGAATCAGAGCAATAAGCCCCTCCCACAGAAGACCAGCACAAATCCCTTCCATGCACTTAATCTACTGCTCATAGAGTGCTGCAAATTTTCAGGGTTAGGGGAAACTCAATCTAACTTCATTTATTTATTTGTTTGGTTTTGTTGTTGCTGCTGTTGTTTTATTTTGTTTTGTTTTTTTTGCTTCTGATTTCGTTGTTTTTTCTTTTTGAATACAGAAAGAGCAAATTTTTTAATTTAATTTGATTTTATTATTATTTTTTTTAAACTTTTAATTCTTTTTTTCTTTTTTCTGTCGAGACTCTCCTTACAAGAAGACCAAAGCACCCCTGGTACCTAGCTTCCTTTATTTAATTTTCTTAAATTAAAAAAATTTTATTTAAAGAAAGAAAGAAAGAAAGAACAAGAAGAAATGATAGAGATTTAATCAATACAGATATAAGTAAGAAGTCTGAACTAGAATTTAAAAAAAAATTTTTTTTTCAACGTTTATTTATTTTTGGGACAGAGAGAGACAGAGCATGAACGGGGGAGGGGCAGAGAGAGAGGGAGACACAGAATCGGAAACAGGCTCCAGGCTCCGAGCCATCAGCTCAGAGCCCGACGCGGGGCTCGAACTCACGGACCGCGAGATCGTGACCTGGCTGAAGTCGGACGCCTAACCGACTGCGCCACCCAGGCGCCCCTGAACTAGAATTTAATACAACAATTATAAGGATACTAGCAGGAATTAATGTAGTATAAATCTGAAACAGCATCTGATAAGTTAAGATATATAGTGTAATCCCTTCAACAACCACTCAGAAAAGAAGTCAAAAGATATAATTTAGAAGGCATTAGAGGAATTAAAAAAGAACATAGAAAATATCTAATATGAAAGAAAGCAGTAAAGGAAGAGCAGAGGAATAAAAAATACATAGATGACATGATATTATATATAGAAAACTCTACATATTCCACCAAAAAGCTACTAGAACTGATAAATGTATTTCATAAGGTCACAGGATACAAGATAATGAGGCAACAGAAAGAGAAGTTAACAGAACAATTATGATTGCACCAAAAATAATAAAACACCTAGGAATAAACTTAACCAAGGAGGTAAAAGACTTGTAATCTAAAAACTGTAAAACATTGTTGAAAGAAGTTTAAGATAACACAAAGAAATGGAAAGATATTCCATGCTCATGGATTGGAAGAAAAAATATTGTTAAAATATTCACAATACCAAAAGCAATTTACAGGTTGAATGCAATCCCTATCAAAACACTAACAGCACTTTTCACAGAACTAGAACAAATAATACTGAAATTTGTGTGGACTCATTAAAGACCCCAAATAGCCAAAGCAATCTTGAGAAAGAAGAACAAAACTAGAGGAGGCATCACAATCCCAGATTTCAAGGTATACTACAAAGCTGTCATGATCAAAACGGTATGACATCAGCACAAAAATAGACATATAGATCAATGGAACAGAATGGAAATCCCAGCAATAAATGCATGCCTAAATGGTCAATTAATCTTTGACAAAGCAGGAAAGAATATGCGACGGGGAAAAGATAGTCTTTCAGCAAATGGTGCTGGGAAAACTGGACAGCTACATGCAAAAGGAAGAAACTGGACCACCTTCTTACACCATATATAAAAATAAATTCAAAATGGATTAAGGACCTTAAAGGACATTAAATGTGAGACTTGAAACCATAAAAGTCCTAGAAGAGAACACAGGCAGTAATTTCTCTGACATTGGATGTAGCGATCTTTTTCTACATATGTCTCCCAAGGCAAGGGAAACAAAAGCAAAAACAAACTATTGGGACTACATCAAAATAAAACCTTCTGTATAGTAAAGGAAACACTCGACAAACCTAAAAGACAACGTATTGAATGGGAAAAAGATACTTGCAAATGATATATCTGATGACAGGTTAGTATCCAAAATATATAAAAAATGTATACATTTATATACATAATTTATTGTCAAGTCAGCTAACATAAAAAAAATTGGAAAAAAAAGAATGTATACAACTCAATACCAAGTAAACAGATAATCCAATTAAAAATGGGCAGAAGATATGAACAGACATTTCTCTAAAGAAGACATGCAGATAGCCACAGACATATGAAAAGATGCTCAACATCACTAACCATCAGGGAAATGCATATCAAAACCACAATGAGATATCACCTCACACCTGTCAGAATGGCTAAAATCAAAACACAAGAAACAACAAGTGTTGGTGAGGATGTCGAGAAAAAGGAACCCTGGTGCTCTGCTGGTGGGAATGTAAACTGGTGCAGCCACTGTGGAAAATAGTATGGAAATTCCACAAAAATTTAAAAGTAGAAGTTAAGTTTAAGAAACAAGACAATGAATAAAGAAAAAAAGATATAAACCAAGAAACAGACTCTTAATTATAGAGAATAAACTGATGGTTACCAGAGGGGTGGTGGGGAGGAAATGAGTGAAATAGGTGAAGGGGATTAAAATTACACTTATATTGATGAGTCCTGAGTAATGTATAGAATTGTTGAATTGCTATATTGTACACCAGAAACAAATATAACACTGTATGTTAATTATATTGGAATTAAAATTTTAAAAATTAAAAAAATAAATAGATATTAAAAAAAGAAGACTGGCGAAATTTTGTCATCATCTTTTGGCTTTCACTGGATGCAATTGAGAATTGAGAACTTCTCAATTTTTTTCACCCATAATGTCAAAAAAAAAAAATTACAATGAAAGGTATTTTACAGCTCTTAGACAAATGAGAAGTCAAATGCAAAGGGCTACCCAAACTCTATACTCTAAGTATGATGGTTGAATCGACTGTATTAGCAAAATCTTACACATAACTCTTCAGATAACAATATCCTACATGAATTGTTTTAAACTCAAGAATTCATTAATGAATGTAATTCTAAGAGCGCAAAGGAAATATGACATTCTCATTCAGTCATTGAACATAAAAAACTTTATCATGTAATATTTTACAAGAACTCAGATTATCCCATGTTTCAAAAGGACATATCCATTACTCTTTCATCTTTTATGTTTTTATGCCAAAATTACTCGACATGATTTGTAAGTGGACAAATGCTGAATCAGGAATGTATACAAAGATGAGTGGAAGGAAATTAAAATAATTTAATAGATTCATTATTCTAATTGCTGTTTGTAAATCTAAAATGGACATGTTTTGTAGTGTGGAATTTAAAATATGGCCTTATTCTCTTCAACAAAATTATGATTAACCAAAAGTTCCACCCAAATCTTTAATTTTTTCACTTTGATAATGTTAAGTACAAGAAAAAGATCCATAAATAATGATAAACTACAACTTCTTAGTTATGTATTTGAAATCTGTAATAAGTATTCACAAATTAAATATTTTCCAGGTGCATGTATGACAGTTGATGAGCAAATAGTTGTACTCAGAGGATGTTGTCCATTTCAGATTTCTCTTTCTCTCTTTCACAAAAAACTGTTTGATGTGTTTATATTCTTTACCAAAATTTCCAATAAAGTTGTTTTTCACTATCCTTTTATTCTTCTGAAAATTATTTGTAAAATGTCTTAAAATGTAAACAATAAAGTGCATTGGATGGCAAATGATGGTGAATATTTCTCCTATGATACTAGTGGTTAATCATAAATGTACAATTAAAAATATTTAAAGTTCATCTTCTACCACCTAAAATACTGTATTCATGTAAATGACACTTTAGGCACAGGGATGTGCTAGAATACCTAATAGGTTTGGAACCAAAATGACTCAGTTTTAATTTTGGTCCCACATATTTTGGCTGGGTAACCATGGACAAGAATCCTCCCTTCTGTGAATCTTCATTTATTAACTTATAAGAAGAGGGTAATAGAGCTTGCTTTGCAGAATTAGCATCATATTCAGTGATGAAGACAAGGCACCCAGCATACTTAGTAGGAAACAGCAGGTGCTCAATAAATGTTTGCTTCCTCATTTTTTTTCTCTTTAGTATTGATAATTTTTGTTGAGGCAGATGCATGACTAGATTATGACTAATAGAAAAATAGGTCTGGCTCAAAATAAACATTACAAATAGAGGAATGGCACTTTGTGTGTGTGTGTGTGTGTGTGTGTGTGTGTGTGTGTGTGTGTAGGCATGTGTGCATATATGCATGAACATGTGTTTAAAGGCATACAATTAAGTGAAAATAAACAAATCTTAGTGGAAAAATGAGATGAAGAGTGTTTATACATGAATGAAAGAGAAGTGGGAGGATTATATTAGGGGAGTATTATGCAAATTTCCAGGCCTGATAGAGACCTTGATGTGCTCTCTTAATGTTATGTACACACCAAGAGAGAGAAAGCAAGAGCACCTATTCTTGGGTCTTCAGTGCTCCAGATATCTTTTGAAATGTAAGTCTCTCTCTCTCTCTTTAAAATTTTTTTTAACGTTCATTTATTATTGAGAGACAGAAAGAGACAGAGCATGAGCATGGGAGAGGCAGAGAGAGAGGGGGAGACACAGAATCTGAAGCAGACTCCAGCCTCTGAGCTGTGGGCACAGAGCCCGACGTGGGGCTCGAACTCACAAACTGTGAGATCATGACCTGAGCTGAAGTCAGACACTTAACTGACTGAGCCACCCAGGCACCCATCTCTCTCTCTTTTTTAAACGAAGTGAATGATTGTTTCTTAGTTTTCCCTGTTGACAATTTCATTACTATTATTCAGAAGAAAATGGAAGCAACAAAAGGGATTGATATGGCTTTCATTATTGACCAAGAAAGCAGAACAGCGATAACAAAGAAGGAATGGGAGGTTGCCATGTCATCTTGGGATTTATTAATGTGAGAAACAGAAATAGTAGACTCAGTCAGGTATATTCTTTGGCATTAGGAAGGCATACTTCATAATATTTAGGAAAAATATGGCAAAACTGTCAGTGATATTAGGAATCACTACATCTCTTTTGGAGAAAAAATTAGGCAATATATAAAAGTCATATACAATTTGGCACCAAAAGTCTATTTCTGGGAAATAATTCTGAAATTAAGCCATCCAACTGGCAATTAAAGTAAAACCCAAATTACAAGCATCATGTGTATCTACATTCCAAAAACCCATCTGAAACAATTAGGATATTTTGTCTCCTCACCTCCATTCCAATTACCCTAGAATAGCAGTCAGCAAATGTTTGATATAAAGGGCCAGTAGTAACTATTTGGGGCCATACTCTATTGCAACTACTCAGCTCTGTGGTTGTAGCACAAAACCATCCATAGACAATATGTAAACAAATGAGCATGGTTATGTTCTAATATTTTATTGTGAACATTGAAATCTAAATTTCCTACAATGTTTACATATCAAGAAATATTATTCTCTAAAAAAGTTATCTGAAAAATGTTGCTTCACCCATTAAAAATATAAAAATCATGGGGCACCTGGCTGACTCAGTTGGTTGAGCCTCTGACTCTTGATTTTGGCTCAGATCATGATTGCTTAGGGTTGTGCAATCGAGCCCTGCATTGGGCTCTGCAATGAGCTTGGAGCTTGCTTGTGATTCTCTCTCCCTCTCTCTCTGCCCCTCCCCTGCTTGTGCTCACCCCCCCTCTCTCAAAATAAATAAATAACTTTTAAAAAATGTAAAAATCATTATTAGTTCACATACCATACAAAAACAGGTGGCAAACTTGACTTAGGATGTTCTTAGGACCTTTCTTCCCTCTCACTCCACAATTGGGTCTGGATTTTTATAGTATCAGCCCATAGAAAATGTATATTTATTCTTTATTTGTCACCTTGGATGCCAATCCGTATTTGTAATGTCCTTTTTAAGACACAGTTTTCCATTAATCGTGTTGTGGTTATACATCCTACCTCACCAAATATTATTGATACCAAGGAGAAGGGAAAGAAGAAACAAGTATTTATTGATCACCTTCTATGGTGAAAAAACATAGGTTTTCGGAAAGGGAGTAATGGTGTTCCAAACAACATTGTGTTGTAAACTTGATGGAACACCAAATAGACTGAAGAGCAGATTGAAGAGCAGGCCAATGCCACAGATAAAAGTAAATGTGCAACCGGTTTAGTTTTGAACCATTCAATCCCTAGTGACTCTTATAGAATACTCCTGCAAAAGGAGTGTAACTTTCTAGGCTTATAGATGCATAGGGTTTTTCAAGGAGCATCTCTCCCCCCATAACCACAGCCTATGGGTTCTCTCCATTTCAGAGACTGGTTGGCAAATTGAGGCTGACCAGGATCTTTTGAATCAGAGAGTCAGGACCCAACCAAGCCTAAGGCTCATTTAAAAGTCCATCCCAATCCATAGTTCAAGTTCTTTCCACAGAAAAATGACAAATTAAATGAATTTAAATAATGTCATGATCAAGGTTAACTAAAGCAGTGTGTTTCTTATAATATGCATATTTATCACCCAACGATTTTGTTAGCATGAAGAATCTGATTCAGCAGATGTCTTAGTCAGCTTGGGCTTCCAGGACAAAATACCATAGACTGGGTGGTTCAAACAACAGACATTAATTTCTTCCAGTACTGGAGGCTGGGAAGTCCAAGATCAGAGTGCTGGCTAATTTGCTTACTAGTGAGAGCTCTCAGATTGCAGATGGCTGCCTTCTCACTGTGTGCTCACATGATCTCTTCTTTGTGTGTGTCTGGAGAAAGAAAGAGCACTAACTCTCTGGTACATCTTCTTATAAGGACACTAATCCTACTGGATCCCACCCTTGTGACCTCATTTAACCTTAATTACCTCCAAATAGGGGCGCCTGGGTGGCGCAGTCGGTTAAGCGTCCGACTTCAGCCAGGTCACGATCTCGCGGTCCGTGAGTTCGAGCCCCGCGTCAGGCTCTGGGCTGATGGCTCAGAGCCTGGAGCCTGTTTCCAATTCTGTGTCTCCCTCTCTCTCTGCCCCTCCCCCGTTCATGCTCTGTCTCTCTCTGTCCCAAAAATAAATAAACGTTGAAAAAAAAATAAAAAAAAATTACCTCCAAATAGCCTCTATCTCCAAATACAGTCATATTGGGAGTTAGAGCTTCAACATATGAATTTGAGGGGGAGGACACAAAGCAATCTGTAGCAGTAGGTGAGTGTGGCACCTGAGATTCTGCATTTCTAATAACTTCTCAGGTGATGTGGAGGCTGCTGGCCTTTGGACCACATTTTGGGTATCAAGGAATGAAAGTCTAAGTTCCCAAGTCCTGCTTTAGGAAAGAGTGAGGGTGATCAATGATGAATGGGATGACATATAGTTAATCATATTAATAAGGTTTGTTCAGGAATGATGCTGATGACAATAACAGCACTGCATCCTGTTTGTATGTAAGATGTCATCAAAGAAAGCACAAGACATGAAGAGATGCACGAAGAATGACGGCCTAGTCTTCAACAAATGACTCCAATTAGAATTGTCTTGAACGGTATCTTTGAGATTTCTGGACTTTTCGTAAGACATGTGAAATTCTCCAGATCAAAAGCTTCATGCCTCTAAATCTAAAAGTCTTACCAAAGACTGAGTCTCTGAAACATTATTAAAAGTTCATTCTCAACTAATGTGAAGAGATGAGAAAAAGAGTGCCATATGAGAAAAATAATCTTAGCATATAAAGAGGAAAGAAAACCCTGTCTTAGTTTCCAAATTCATACTTCTATTCACTCTGCAGAGATAGGTGCAGCTTGAAGGAAGATGAAGAAAGAGGCCATTTTGCCATAATTTTATTTGGACCTCCAATTTGTACATCACTGGCCAGGAGAAATGAGGACTGACTTTACAAAAGATCGGATAAAAAGAAAAAGAAAAAGAGAATGCCTTCCCAGATATATTTGGACAATTTCCTACAAATGAGGCTAGTTAATTCTGGGCTCAGGAATACCAGTTTTCTCTAGTGATATGTTGGTGGTTCTCAGAACTATTTTGGATATTTGTGTCATTCTTTTTCTTGAGCATGAAGTGGGCTCATTTGGATGTGAGGTCAGGCCACTGTACCCATGTTCAGTTACTGGTATTAACTGAAAGTAAAACTTTGGAAGCTTCAATTGTAAATGATGTGATGTCCTTCTATTTCTTTGACTGAAAAGTGACAAGCATAAAAAATAATTATCTGACCTTCCATGGCCTGACTTTGGAAGAACGCTTTTTTGGGATACTGGACATTTCAGACTCTGGTTCATGGCACAAGGACCAACACTGTGAGCATCCCTGGAAGCCTAGAATAGTGGTTTAACCTCCCAGTCCTTTTTTTTTTTTTTTTTTTTTTTGCACAGCCTTGAACAGAGCAACAGAAAGATCTGATTAAAATCAGCTGACAGTATTCAACATTCCCATTTCATTCACAGTTTAAACCTTCTCACCAAGGACTAAGTTAACATGGCAGAAATCAGTGGCAAAGGATTAAGCAAATATACTTTGCCTGAAGCTATCCCTCTGCATCAAAGAATCAAGTCAAGCTGGCCTAAGTGGAGGCACAGGATGGAAGAGAGTTTTTCTAGGAGGCTCTCTGCTTGGCTCTTTTTTTTCCAAGTGAAAATCTTGATTGACCTGCTGCTTTTCCTTGAAGCCAGGCATGAAGACTGATTTGGATGGAATCCAGAATATTAACAGATTTGTTTGAAAGAGTTATCTGAATATTAAGAGATCTTTACCAGCAATTCTTTTATTTGATTCCCCAGATCTAAATTTTTCGGTGATATGTTGCTGGTGTTATGGGCTGCAAGGGGTGGAGGGAAGAAAGACAAAAACCATAAATAGACCTAAAGTGCTAAAGTTGTATCTAATAATCATTGAGTTTACAGTGTGAGGTTGTGTTTAATTTACTTTAGGGACAAGTCTTTTAAGAAGCTCACTTGTTTCCTTAATAGTGTGTTTAAGTTGAATAATGGGGTCCAGTTGAGGAAACGCTGTCCCCCACCCTTCATTTTCTATCTCCAAGGCAGTCCCTTTGACCTGCAGCAGAAGAGTGTGTTGGAGAGGGTGGAGCCTTCTTCTCCCTCACTTCAGAGACTGGGCTGGACATTTCTAAGATCAGCCTTTATTAAACATATACTTTTTGGCTTATTTGTCACATTAATATGTTAACTGCAGCCCTGGACTGGTGACAAAGGAATCTGAGGTGAGCAGGGGGTATATGCAGATTTGTAATGAGTATGGTGCCTCATACAGTGCCTTGACCATTTCAGGCACCTCAAACTTTATATATTTGAAATGGAAGTTTGTGTCTTTCCTTTCAAACTTATTCTTCCTTCTCCATTTTCTGCCTTGCTAGTAGTATTTATTACCTTCACCTAGTTACCCAATCTCAAACTCTTACTCATCTTTAACTCTTCTCACTTCCTATTCTCCACTTCCAGATGCCAGCATCTTTGTACTTCCAGAACGGCTTCTCAATTTGGCTCTTCTTTTTGATCCTGCTGCATCTGTATTTTAGGCTTTTATCACTTTACTGTAGAATTATTTTCACCCTTTATCCCAGGGCATTGCTGCTGGAATTGTCTTCTTTTGCACTCTATTCCTTTTCTAATTTTTTAAAGCTGAATAGGCATATTTTATTTATTTTCACTATTTTTGTTTTAATTTTTCTAATATACTGAAAGCACTTAAAGCTATACATTTTCCTTTGAACACAGCTTTAGCTGTGTCCTATCCTTTTTGGTATGAAGTATTTTTTTTTATTAGTCTCTAGATAATGATAAATTTTAGCTAGAGCTTGCCTATTATACCAAAGATAATTCAAAAGAATGTTTCTTTTTGCAACAAATCAAAAATTTTTGGTAATAATTTATTGTTGATTTACAATGTTACTGGATTATAATTAGAGAATGGAGCCTATCATATTACTCTTTCTTTTCTCTTTTGGATGAATGATACTTTGGCTGGATAGGATTTTAGGATCATGATCTGTTTCTATTAATAATCCTTCTTTCTTTCTATATGTGTTAATTCAGTATTCTTTAGATTCTAGTACTCCAGATGACGTATAATCTGTTCTTTCTGTCAGAAGGTCTGTAAGATTTGCTTCCTACCTTTGAAATGTAGGAATCTCACCAGAGTAAGTCTTAGGATTTTGTTGTTGCTTTCCCTCTTAATTCATCCTCTCTAGGATTCAGCAGGGACTATAATCTGAAGAACCCAGTATTTTTTCAGTTAGGGAATATTTTCTTCCATTATTTGCTTAGTACTTTCCATGCATTTAGTACTTCCCATGCACTTGTTACTTCATATCCTCTGGCATTTCCATTGTTAACATGGTAAATCCTCTGGATTGGTCTTCTGAGTCTCTTTTCTTGTTCCACCTATTTTTACTTTGGGGGGTAGTTCTCTGTGTCTTGAAATGTTTCTTTAACTTGATCTTCCAGAACACAAATTCTATTCTCAGCAGTGAACATTCATTTTTTCAAATTGTCTAGTGAACTTTTAAAATTCAGAAATATCGTTCTTAGTTCCGGAAAGGCTTTTCTGTGCTCCAATTACATCTTTGTTCTAATTACTTTTATTAATGTCCTCTCTCTCTCTCTCTTCTATTAGTTCTACTATAAATGAAGCTGCCAGCTCTACTTGCTCAGTGTAGTCTTTTTCCCTCTAGTTACAGAATCCCCTTAAGTGGGCTGTAATTTTTCATTACCTACTCATTTTGTGTGCTCTCTCAATATCTGTACCGACCAGACTGTTAGGGTGTTCTATCAGTGATGGCAGAACAGGGGGCAGGAGGCATGCCAGTGTCCATTTTTGTGGCCTGTAGCCAGCAACAAAGCAAACTGATAACTTTTGCTGAGGTGCTGATTGAATCCTTTTTCAACATAACACACAGATCAGTCTGGCTCATCAGAGAAACCCCATGTAGGTCCAAGAGTGTGAGTATGATCTGGTGATCTTTTTGCATTCCATACCTGTGGTCAGGAGCAACATAGCCCCTCTTCTAAGAGACAGACATCTGCCACATGGGCTTCTTCCAGGAGCCACAAAATGCAAGGCCTTCGCTTTCAGGCTCCTTCTCTGCTGTTGGGCAGCAGGTCTTGCTGAACACCATGGAACCAGAAGTCCGCAATATGCTCTCCCCTTGAAGTGTCCTCTGGACTCTGCCTCTAATCTCACTTTTGACTCCAGAGAAGGGATTGAAAAGGGCAGGGAACAAGGACCATGCTTTTTCTCTGGCAGCCACTTTCTCTGATTCCAAGTTATCTTTTTAAAGTGCAGGCATGATAATCCCAGTACATCCAGAGCCTCCCCATTTCCTGTAGCACAATGTCCAAACCCTAAATCCTTTGAGCCCTCCTCAAGCTGGATGCATTGAACCAGGCCACGTATCCTATATTCTATGTTTTCTGTCATCCTAGACTTTATGTTCTCCAAACCCATGCCATGTATTCTCCCTTCTGTGTTGATGTACCTATTCTCTTCATCTGGAAGTCCTTCCACTTTCCCCATCTTTGACTTTTGGCATCCTTCTCATTCTCTAATTCAGGTACCATCTTTTACAAGAAGCTTCAGTTGGAATCTATTCCTCACTCCCCAGTGCTCCTGTTTCTCCTATTTGTTCCCCAGTGACAGCACTTAACACAGCCTCCCTTTCTTAGATAACCTGTGTACTTTTCTCCCTCTCCCACCCCAAACCCTAAATAACGTGAAGGCAAGTTCCAGGTCTATTACATTCTATCTCTTCCTGTAGTGTCTTCCATGAAATGAGTGCCCAATCTTTGTAGGGTTGAATTGATAATGGAAAACATTTAAACTGGAAATTGGTAGATCAATCCTGACCTTTTCTTACCATAGGTGAGAGATACAGCTATAAAGATCTGCTGAAGTTTAATGGAAGAAATGAAGCCTGAGCAGCAGTTTACAGGCTTCCAACTTCATAAAAGCCCTCTGAATCCCACAAAGGACTTCCAATTATTTTATTCCATCCCATTGAGGCATTACTGTACAAAGAGCAATGGGATGTGGAGTAACAGGGACCATGGTCAGTCATAGCCACTGAATTTCATGCAGAGCCTTATCCTCAAGCATGAAGGTTAGTCACGTAAAAGATGGCTGGCTTTAGCAGCACATCCTAGAAGTTTGTCCTTTTCAGAAGGCATGTTGTACATGAACCATTAAAGAGATGAACTTTGAAGGGGAAATGCCTCTGATACTGCAGGAAGTTTGAAAACATGCATCATGTAAAGAAGTAAAAAGATTAGACAAGCAAGTAAGGGGTAGTCCTATGAAGTGCACAAGAAAAGACTTTTCTTATCAAAGGCATTTTCAAAGGTGACTCATTACAATGAAGCAAGACTTGCCCTACTCGTCCCAGTGGCAAACTCCCACTCAGACAGAAGCTGGACACTCTCCTGAGTAGGAGCCCCTGTGCAGAAGGAGGGTGTGCTATGGAAGGAGAGAAGAACAGGAACTTACCAGACCTCTGTGTGACTTGGGAATGAGCAAAGAAAAGGCTGTTGGATGAGCAACAGTCTAATCTTGACCTAGTCTAACTATTTCTCTGCTTGGGGGCTCCTTGAAGTAGCTAATCTCTGGTGCCATTTTTTTTGCTGTTGCTCTGGAAGCCATGTTGAAGGCATTAAAATACAGAGACCAGTATTATTAACTGTGTATCTGTGTGTGTTTATTGTAAAGATGTGTTAGCATGCTCCAAGCAGCTTTCCTTGGGTGAGAATATACTGCAGCTCTTCCTGGAGAGGAGCCTATTGTCCCCTTTAAGAATTCCATTAAAGTACGCTGTTGCTTTAAATAGACCATTTAAAGTTAAGGGCCAGTGCCTTACCTAGGGCCAGACACATAGCAGCCTCTTGAAAAATGTGCTGAAATTGAATAGTCAGTATTCAGTGAAAAGGCAGAGATTCAGTCTGATATTTTATTCCTTTTGGAACTTCATACCATTTATTTTTACAATTGTATTCCAGTTCTTTTTTTCCTCTTCACAACCCCTTCAAGACTATCTGTGTATTTTTGCATGTGTTTGTATGTGTATGTATATATGTGCTTTTGTGTGAAGCGTGTATGTCTTTATACTTGTGTGTATATGTGTATATCTTTATAGACATCTGTGTATGTGTGAGTATATTTGTGTGTATATCTGTCAATAAGTGTGTTTGTATCTATTAATTGTGTGTACATGTGTAGCCATGTCTGCTTATGTGTGTATACCCATATGTATATATATATGTATATATACTTGTATATGTATGTATAATTCCATATATATGCATTATGTGTGTGGGTATGTGTGTATATGTGTGCATGTATAAATTTTATGTGTATATATTAGACACCCACTACAGCCTAGTGATAATAGTTTCTTCATAGAAACTAGTTGAAAAGAGTCTAAATGCCATTTTGCTTGGGTTCATTCTCTGAGTCTTGTAGCATTACCTGAGCAGGATGGGGAAAGGTAATGAAGACAGAGTTACTTTAGTGGAATGGGGTGTGGGAGAACACTTTGGGATGTTGACATTAGCCATCCAATCTAAAGAGAGATATTGATGGTGCAGGAGATGGGGAGGGGAGAGCTGAGGGAGGAAAAATCTGAGAAATGACAGAGGATGGAATGCAGAGCTCAGGGAAGGGTTACCATAGAAAAGAGAAGGGACAAGTCTTTTACTGGGTTAGGAAGCTCTTTCCAAACCAGGTGACCTTGTTTCACTGCTCTCAGGGAAGAAGCAATGATGACAGCAGACTTGAAATACTCCTTGCTATGGACTGGATTGTATTCCCCTAACATTCATATATTGAAGTCCTAACCCCCAATATGATTGTATTTGGAAATAAGACTTTTAGGAGGTAATTAAGACTATGGAGGACATAAGAATGAGGACTTAATCCTATAGCATTGGTGGAAGGAGAAGGAGAAGGAGAAGGAGAGGAAGAGGAAGAGGAAGAGGAAGAGGAAGAGGAAGAAGAAGAAGAAGAAGAAGAAGAAGAAGAAGAAGAAGGAGGAGGAGGGGGGGAGGAGGGTGATGAGGGGGAAGAGGGGGAGGAGTAGTGGTGGAAGTGACCTCTCCACTTGCATACACTGAGGAAAAGCCATGTGATGATATAGTCAGAAGAAGGTCATCTGCAAGGCAGTCCTCACCAGGAACTGAATCTGCTGGGACTTCCCAGGTTCCAGAATTGTGAGAAATAAATTTCTGGGGTTTAGGCCATCCAGTCTGTAGTATTTTGTTACAGGAGCCCAGGCAGACTAAGACACCCCTCAATAACTCTGCATGTACAGCCACTAACCTGTGGGAGAGTAGCCTCCAAGGCCCAGAGGGACTCTAACTTTGGGAAAAGCACATCCTTGCTTGATGTGATAGTCGCAGAGGCTGGGACAATGGGAGGCCTTCAGAAGAAGAGGTGTTGGGATTCTGTAGTCTCTTCTCAGTCAAAGGAGCTTCATTACATGCATTTCTTGTGCGTCTCTACCATGACATTCTATTTGGCTAATTCCTACTCAGTTCCCCCAAGAAGGAAGCTGACCCAGCAGGAGGTTCTGTTCTGAGCATCAAAAGGTCATAAAAATTCATGATTTATTATCTCTTTTTCCCATATCTGCTACCCAGTCTTCTTGGTAAGCCTGTACTGGGTTAAGAATTCAGTGTCTGAATTCTTCACTTACTGGTATTGTGACCTAGGGCAGGTTGCTTAACCACTCTGTGCCTTTGTTATCTAATCCATCTACCTTGTAGCCTTGCTGTGGAGGATCAAGAAAGTTAATGTATGCATTAAAAAAAAAATCTTAGCATGTGGTAAAGACTCAATGTTGTCTGTCACTATCTTTTGCCAACCCTCTTCCTCAAATTCAGCACAGGACTTGTGGAAGTTCCTGCAGCAGATGCATGGGCAGCTCAGGCCTAGGCACATACTTCTAAAGGAAAATGCTGTTGATTGTATCAGGAGAAGAAGATGGGCGCAAGCGAAGTTGGGATGGCAGGTTTGGTAGTTGAAGGTGAAGGGGTTCATACCTGTTGGCTTCTGTTTTCTCAATGAAGTGTGAACCAAGGTCATCAGTTGATAAGTGCAGGCAGGAAGGGCTGTGTTGTGTTTGTGAGAGATGGAGAAGGAATGAATTAGATGTCTAAAGGAGGGGGAAAATGAACCTTCTAGAGAAATCTAGTAAGCTTGCTAAGCAATATTGAGTGCCAATTTGAGTCTTGAGATCATGAATTTAAAGTGAAAACAGAGGCTTGATTGTGTGAATTTCTTCCAACATTCAGCAGCCCGGGTGTTGGCAGGGAGAAAGCACGGAGAAAGTAGGGAGTTGCTTTCTGATCGATTGCCCTCATTTGTGTGGGGGTGTGTGTCCACTGTCCACTAAAGTATGCTTTTATAGGCAACAATTGTGCCAATTTTTTTTCTGTAACACATTGTGTTAATGATAAAGGGCAATATATTAGAGTCTTCTCACCTTGGTGCAACTTCATTTTTATTCCCTTGTTCCTTTCCCCTGAGACTACATGTTTAAATTACCAGTTTATGGTAATTTAATTTGTGGAATGCTTTGGACAAAGAACTCATTTTGTTAGTTTATGTGGCTTTGGGTCCTATATTTTCTTTTCATTATCCTTTTGGAGCTTAATTTCTGCCAAAGCAACAAAGGCACAGGGCAATAACAAAGGCTCCTATTTATAAAGCCCTTACTAGGTACCAGCCACTGTTCTAAGCACTCTGCATATATGAACTCACTCATTTTTCACAACAGTCCCATTTTACAGATAGGGCATAAATAACTTGCATGGGGTCACACAGTGAGTATGTATCAGAGCTAGTGTTCAATCCAGGCAGCCTTCCTCTGGAGTCCATGCTCTGCACTTCTCTAATGCACCCTTGAAAATAAGTAAATTAAATATTTGTGTCTTTCTGAAAGATTGACTTTCTGAAAAATTTATAGATCTACCTGCCTCTAACTGTACCATTTCCTTAGCTTCCTATCATGCTGTATTTATCTTCCCACTCCCCACTCATTAAGGATAAAGTTACAAGTATCATCTGTCAAGCTGGCCAATATATGTTTATGAAAGGCCTACCCCATTTTAGTGCAAATGAGATAAAGATGACCAAAGCACCCGTAGACACAAGAGCTGATTGAAAAACAAGCTATGTAAAGAAAAAAAAACAGGTCAATGATGTTGAATTTATTTTAACCTCAGTGGGAGCCTTTTTAGCTCCTGAGCAGATGCCAACTGGTCTGGTTGTGTTGGAGAATTGCTCTGGCAACAAGATGCCAAGGACTCTAGTCACTGAGCTCTTGAATTTCCGAGTATAGAATGCTAGGAACTAGAGGTGATGTTCTGAGTTCAGTGTTAGCAACTTTAATTTGTCTCTTTGACCAAATGGGATATGGCTGGAGCTCCAAGCATCAACCAGACAAGGTCACATCCTAGTAGTGTTTCTCATGATGGGTAAGGCGACAGTTGGCTGAATGGAGAGAAGGCAAGTTTGGAACCCCTAATACATAGGACCTAGTCTGGACCCAGTTGTTTACTGGTGGTGCTGCCTCAGGGAGGACATTTAAGCTTTCCAAACTGCAGTTTTCTAATTTACAAAAGGAGGAAGTAATACCTTCCTTGCAGGGATGTTGTAGGGATTAGCAATCAGCTTGTAAACTTCCTAGTATAATATACATTCAATTAACTAAAGCCATCATTATTTATTATTACACAGAGTTAAACATGGCAGTTAAAACTCTCTAGAAGAATTTTCTTAAATATATCCTTCATTGCCTGAGCAGTCACCTATTCCTCCTAGTTCTATGTCACCTTGGGGATATTCAGAGAGGGTGAAAAGGCCATAAAAATGCAACTTATTATACTCATTTGTTATTTTAGAAAGTTTTCACTAGATGGCACTTAAGAAATTACATGATCATTTTAACTTGTGTTGGGCTTTCTATTACTGTATATATATAATTATGGTATTTATTATTGTTATTTATTATTACTTAACACTGTGGTGAAGAGAAAGGTGAAAGAATTATTTATTGATTGTTTCTATTGACCAGGCACTGTGCCAAGTTGTTCTGCATACATTTAAATATCACAACAACTTGGGAAATTTAGTGGCAGCATTATTTACATTAAAGATAAAAAAAAAAAACAAGGCTCAGAGACGTTGAGTCACTTTTTGCAAAGTCACACAGCTAGCGAGTGTCAGAGCCAGTTTGGCCCCAGCCTCTCTGCTCTGACCTCCATCCTGTATGACTTCCTGAAATGGATACTTATGGTCATAGCTGTTTGATGGTAGCAGTTAAGTGACTTGTTCAAGGCCATACAGCTATTGAAGAGGAGACACAAGACTGAGTCCCAGTTTTTCTCATCTTTAGTCCAGTTTTCCTCTTTTTCCTTGACTGTCTCGGGGCAGATAATATAGAATGTTTGAGAACATGGACTATTAGGTTTCTTACTGTCAAAAATATGGAAAGAGAAACTAAAATGGTGTTGGACTAGAACTGAAGGTATTGGTGTGAACTCTCTATGCACAAATGAACATATATAGAAATGAACATTGTGTGTCTCTTTTTTCACACACATATAAGTTCCTAATCCTTTCCACCTATAGAGCCAGCCTTGAAGCAGCAATGAGCACACCAAACACCAGATCTTGGTTTCTAAATACCATTGTTCACTAAAAGGATTGAAGAGTCCTTGGAGGAGTGGAGGTTGGAGTAGGGAGGGTGCAAGATAAGCCTGATACATCTCATTGTGCCAAATCACAAGGAAGTGCTCTAAAAATGATGGAAAAATATCAAAAAGCCAGAGCAGACAGGTTGAAGGGATTCCCAACAGGCAAACTGGAAACAATCTGAGCACAGAAATAAATAATAGTAGTAACACATTATAATCCACTGAATAAAATAGAAAAGCACAAGTCATTCGCTGATATAAATAAATGACTTCAAAGTTTGTAAGGTCTGGAATATTTACGTAGCTTCAAAGTGCCTTCCACAGAACACTTATTAATTATGGAGGGCAAAAAGAGTAACTTCACAGTGGAGAAACCTAGTTGACATCATTTCTATTAAGTGATCAAAGTGAGTATCACCAACAATGTGACAAGCCTAAATCACGTGCCCCCTGAGAGCATGTAATGAGAAGAACTCAGGATCACTTCTGAGATATTCATGCTAAACATGCAACACCTGAATCTAATCATGAGGGACTATCGGATACCCCCAAATGAAAGATCCCTACAAAATATTTGGTTTGAAATCTTCAAAAGTATCAAGGTCATTAAAGCTAAAAGATTGAGGAACTGCTCCCAATTAAAAGGGACCAGTGGGACGTGACAAGTAAACACAACACATGAGTTTGAACTGCAGCCTTCTGCTTCAAAGGGCATTACTAGTAGGATTGGTAAAACTTGAGTGGGGTGTGAGAAATAGATGGAAGAAATGTTTTGAATGTTAAATTCCTGATCTTGGTGTTTGTATTGTGGTTATGTAGGAGAATATTTGGTTTGTTGGAACTATATGCTAATGTATTTCAAGGTGATGATGTATCCGGTGAACAATTTACTCTCAAATGGTTCGGTAAAAAAAGGTATATGTATTGTACTTGCAACTGGTTTTAAGTTTGACATTTTTTAAAAAAAGTTATCTTCTGAAACAATAAAAACCTCAAAACAAAAACAATAATAAAAAAGGAACACGGGTGCTGCATGCAGGGTTTATAGTAAAGTGGTTAAAAACACAGCCTCCAGATTTGAATAAGCTTTGCCACTTACTAGCTATGTGAACTTCAGTTATTTGTGACTTACTTTCTTGGTGTGTAAAATGGGGATAATAAAAGCACCAATATTGGATCCTTGTGGATTTAAATGCATTGGGAACTGAAAAGTACTTAATATCAGGGCTTAATACTGTTTGTTGTTTTTATTACATATTGGCAACAACATGATTCTCTGGGATCCATTTTCCCCTCAGGGCACATGCCAGGGAGAAAGATCTGATGTGTCCCTTCTGACTTCTTCAGCTACAAATATAATTCAGCTAGAAAACATTTGCTGTATGGTCAACTGTATTATTCAGGCAGATGGCTAGAGGTTTTATAGACTGAGGAAATTTAAAATAACACCAATATGTTTATAATCTTTGGATATATACCTAATTTTGATGTGGGGCCTAATGGGGATTAGGGTTTGTTTGTTTGTTTGTTTGTTTGTTTTTTGACTATACATAATCATTGTATCAGGCCCAAATATTGTGTTGGGAATAATATAGGCATTAGTATGAAGACAAAGTGATTATCACATTGACAAGATGTCTCTTAAGCAATTTAAACATATACATGCATTGCTATTACAAAGGATTAAAGTATATCCACTACTAAAAATGGCTAATTCAATTAAAAATGCAAATTTAAAAACTGAAATGAAAACAATGTTCTGGTTGGAAAGGAAATATAGATAGCGTTTTAATGTTGATTCTTTGAACTTAATTCTTTTCTGCCTTTTGGATATTTAATTTCAAGCCATAATAGTGCAATACAAAGAGTTGAATTTGGGGATGGGGAGTAAGGCTAGTATTTTGCAAGTCTCTTTCAGTGTATATTTTTTGGTTCATCTCCACTAATGAAATTCAGTTTAAGAGCCCTGAGTTCTTTTCCTGTCAACTTTGGTTGACACGAGAGCAGATGGCCTCTGACAAAGCCTCTTCGATTTCTCATTTAGTAGTCTTTCAAAATGTTACTTTAAAATGCTTTAGAGGTTCACAATGACCATTGCTAATATGACAAGATGGGCTCTACTCCACCTCACAGAAAAGAGTGAAAAACTCCAACGGGTCTGAACTCTAACTTTGACCCTGGGATGCCCACTTGAATATGCCCCTGGTCCTAACTAAATAGCCACATTGGATTTTTTTTTCCCCCGAAAAAGGCAGAGCATTTTTGATGCACCGTCAAGATTCCATTTATATCAGTGACATAATGGTGTCAGCTCTTTGAAGGAAGAAAGAACAGGCAGCAATGGGTATTGTATTGTTAAGTGCCCAAGAATCAATTACATCCTTGCTGAGACAAGAGGCAATTTTCCCATTTAAACTTCACAGATGTACGGACTGGCAAATTATTGTTGGGTTGTTGCTTCTTTTATTATAATTAACAATTAAAAAACACACGTTATAATGTAATTAGCTGTTTACTGACTATTACTGGCTCAGGTCGTAGTGGAGACTTTACTTTCAAGGATATGAACTACTAAAAAAGTATTTTAATCAACCCTTTTATATTCACTCACTAGTGTGGAACCACTTTGGCCCCTCCCAATTAAGCCACTGGAAATTTCCAAGCTGATCTGGGTTTATAAGAAGCATCTTGTGGAAACCTATCAGTTTCCTTTCTTAAAATAACCTGCTCAGAGTTCATTGATTCTCCATTTCTGGGAAATGTGGCAGCAATATTCTTGCATACCCCCCATTCCAACCACCCTTGTTGCTCTTATTCATCCCTAAATAATTTTATCTCAGTGTAGGCTCATATTCTTAATATTTTGCAAACACACACACACGTAGTATGCATAAGAAACTGTTTTCACTCAAGGTCAGCTAGACTTTTTGTGATCACCCTTATGTGGACAACCTATTCGCAGGAAGCTAATAATTTGGATAATAAGCAATGCCTTGTTGGAAAAAGGCACTAGAAATGGAAATTATTAAGTTTTAACAATAGATGACTGTTCATAGTTATAAGAGCTAACATTTGTAAGGTACTTATTAGGTACTAGGCACTTTTTTAAGTACTGCCTATACTATCCACATAGAAACTCATTTAACTCAGCCAAGAGACTGTACTCAGTTCTTAGGCCATGGCTACAGAACTTGAAAGTGATGGTGCTGGAATTCAAATCCAGGCAGGTGACCCCAGAGCCTGTGCTTTTATCACTATAGTCTACTTGTATCTACAAAACATGATGACTTTTAAGCAAGGTTAAGTCAATTTTTGATTTAAAGAAAAATCCATAGAAATGAAGTAAAAGAGGCTTGAAAAGCAATTTCTTCATATCCTGATTGACAATCAATGCTGATGAGATTCCTAGTGAATGTTTCATTTGCTAACTCTGTGCCAGGCTAAGGCATGAAATGGGTTAAATGCCCAGAAAATATCCATGGAAATAATGGCAAAACTTATGCCTGTGTAATGCATTCATGCATATAACAGATTATTGAAGTTGCCTATATACCTCCTTATGTGGCCTCAGACACTAAATCTAAGAAAAGAAACTGCCATATTTTGCCACATAATTAAAGCTATTATTATTATTTAGATATTTAGGCTACTTTTTAAGTATTTAAAATTATACTTAGAGGGCTCCTGGCTGGCTCAGTTGGAAGAGAATATGACTCTTGATCTTGGGGTCATGGGTTGGCTGTAGAGATTATTAAATAAAAAATAAGGGGCGCCTGGGTGGCTCAGTCGGTTGAGCATCCGACTTTAGTTCAGGTCATGATGTCACAGTTCGTGGGTTCGAGCCCCTCATCGGGCTCTGTGCTGACAGCTTGGAGCCTGAGCCTGCCTCAGATTCTGCGTCGCCCTCTCTCTCTGCCCCTCCCCTGCTCACACTCTGTCTCTCTCTCCTTCAAAAATAAGTAAACGTTAAAAAAAATGTAAAAAAATAAAGAAAAAATAAACTTAAAAAAATAAAGTAAACCCCTTTAAAATAAAACAAGCTATTCTTGGATCTTCTTCCTCTTGTATCAGGGCATCTTGTGTAGAGGAGTAAATGGCCTTTAACAATTATCAAGTAAGGTACTTCTTACTTGTACCCTAACCTGTTAGAAAACAGGGCTAGAGGCAACTTAGGATAGGAGGTCAAGTAGCTGAACAGGGACAGGTGCTATGTGATGAAAAGGGAATGGGGTGGTGTGAGGGGTGGGTAGAAACGCTGGTTTCAGAAAATTTAGGGCTTAGACGTAGTTATTACAACTGAGCCCAGCACAAGGCAACAGTGGAACAGTGAAATGTGTTTTGGCTTCTGAGATTTCATCTTTTATCCTTGTCCCCTGCCCGGCTGCTGGCACTTAATGCTGATATTTCTCTCAGGCATGTCTCCTGCGGCTCCTTCCCCCCAGGGTCTCTTAGCTGGCTGTCAGCTCATCTCTTAGAAGCCACAGCTTGATATAGGCTTGAGAAACTACCTCTCCCAGGAGAGCTGGGGTAGAATAAATGAGAGGACTTGGAAAACTTGAAAAGGTGTTACAAGTATTTATTGTTATTATTAATGGGACATTTGAAACAGTAATACCTTTAAACTATGAAACTGAATCAAATGATAACTTAGGCAGTTATGTAGATTGTGAAGATGTTTGGATGATGTTTGAGGTGAGGGGCCCAACTTGGGACTCATAATATGACTGTGTGTAAAGACTTTGCCTTGTATGAGGGAAGAGGAAGGGAGAAAGCAGGTGAAGGTAGAAGGCAAAGCCCCACTGAGTCTATTTTCCAGGAGGGGAGGGGAGGGGAAGGGAGAGGAGGGGAGGGGGAGGGAGAGGAGAGGAGAGGAGAGGAGAGGAGAGGAGAGGAGAGGAGAGGAGAGGTCTCCCCTTGCTACCATTCTAAACACAGTGAGAGCACTTCACCTTTACAAACATTTCTTGACTGCCTGCCATGTGCCATCACTGTGCTAGATGCCAGATGAAGCACCATGGTGACCCAGACATGTCCCTACCCTCAATTAGCTGATGGCCCAGTGAATGACACCAACAGGCAGATCCTCTCCATGACTGTCCAAACCCAGACACCCACTTTTAGAAAGTCAGGCAAAGGTCTGGGAGGAAGGATGAGACACCTGGAAAGAGATCGCCTCCACAGGGGGAGAAGCAGAGTGCGTGGCATCCTGGTCATCACAGAGTGTGTAGGACAAAGCCTCTGTATCAGTTACACCCATGATGGCAGCTAAGTGCCAGCCAAGGCCAGAGTCACAGAGTATCCTATGTTCATGCCAGAATGTATAGACCTTAGAGGTAATCTCTTCCAAATCTGTTATTTTACAGATAAGGAAATTAAAGCCCAAAGATGTGCTGATTCATGAGGCAGTGAGAGGCAGAGCTAGGCACAGAAACCAAGTACTCTCATGCCACACTTAGGCCTGCGCCACAGGGCCTTGGCAGTTATTAAAATGAGGACACACCTAGGGGAGGGGGCATTTTCAGTCTTATGAGTCATTTGCACTTCAGGGTTAATGACTTCATCAGAGCCTTTTGGAGAATGGATTTGGGAAGAGGGTGATGCGAGATGGGACTAGGCACCTCAGGTGAAGGAGAGCAGATTGAGGCCACCGAATCAAGCTTCGCTGACTCACAATGTGGCTCAATCACACAGCCATGGGTCTCCCCACACATGTGCCTTCATATTTTATCATTTAGGCTGACAAGGCAGAAACCTCTTATAACAGAAGTGAGCCCTGCAGTCTCAGGGAAGTGCTGAGTGTCATGTACACTCCTGCATCCTTTTTCTCCACAGAGGCAGATTCCAAAGATGGTGCAGGGGCCGACCCCACTGTTGAATCCGTGATACTCACAGACATGCACAAAAGGCAGGATACGGACGCCCCAGCTGGCCCACCCAGGGCCCGTGTGGAGGAAGCATGGCAACCGTAGCCAAGCTCCAAGAGGTGGGGGGGCTGTGCAACTGCATGTGGCCTTCTGGGGAAGCATCCTGTTTACTTGCATCAGCTGCATTAAGAACTCATGGCAGTCAGTCGCTGTCAGTCACTGACATACCTGGTTCACCAGCCCTTCTGTCCAGCCATCTTTCAGGTCGGGATGATCACATGACCCAGCTGGGCCAAAGATAAGGAAGCACAATTCTGTTGGGTAGGGTTTTTAGGAGATTTGCTTTCCTGATTAAAAAAAGGGTGACAGACTTGTGGGTTATGCATGCTCTCTTCCTTCTTCTTCTTCCTGGAACACGGATCTGTGTCAGTCTCTTATGACCATGACAAACTAACACAACAAGGATGATGGAAAGAGCCTGTTATCACTGTCATCATTGATTTTCTGTACTCGTTCTGGACTGCTTCCTCCACATATCTTAATGCGTGAGACAAATAAGGCTGTATTTGTTTAAGTTGTATAGTTGAATATTTTCCTGGTTTCATAACAAGCAATGATCCTGAGACTTAAGACCTTTCACAATCTGATACCACAAAACCTCCCCTGTCTCACCTCCCGCCACCTTTCTCCCTTCTCCAAACCACTTTTCTCCAATTCAAAAGTTGTAGCCCTGAGAAGTCTCCCCTGGGAGAACTGCTTGCACACTCTCCCCTGTGTTCTTGCCTTGTACACACCACTAATGACAGCATGTAAAACCATGTATTATTCATTGATTTGCTAAGATTCTTTCCATTGTCTCTGAATTTGATTCCCAGCCTCCATCTTTGCCTCCTACAGTGTATTCTCAAACAGCAGATGGAGAGGCTCCTTTAAAACACCAGACTCCAACACTCCTCTTTGCAAAACTGTCCACTGCCTCCTCATTTTTTTCAAAGTAAAAGGTGAAATCCTTATAATGGCCTCTAAGGGCCCGTACGATCTTTTTGTCCCCATTAATTCTCCAACCTCCGCTCCTGCCAGTCTCCTACTCTCTAGCTCTTTGGCCACACTGGCCCACTTTATCTTCCTCCAGTGCTCAGAATCTGGATCCTGCTTCAGATTCTGTGTCTCCCTCTCTCTGCCCCTGCCCCACTCACACACATTCCCCCCACCCTCTCAAAAATAAACAGTAAAAAAAAAAAAAAATAAATACAGCCCTTGGGCCAGCATTCCTTTTCATGAAAATCTCACCAGACTCGATCATAAGATTTAAACTTGATAAGTTTGCTCTCAATTTTATGTAAAAATGGACGATTGATGTAGTAGCTGCAGAGATTTCTTCCCTTTGCTCAAATATGTTAGGGCAATAAGGGCTCCTCTTGATTTTAACTTTTTTGTCTTTTTGTTTAAAGGGATGGTCACTTGGGCTTTTTGAGGAGTCTTCTACAAGCAGCATGGAGATTTATTTACCTTATTCAAAAAATTGTGGTGAATAATTTTTATTGTGTGTTTCAACTCTCCTTATTCCTTTGATAGAAAAGTACTTTATAACTGATAGGCATTTTAGCAGATCAAGGAGATTCATTACCCTGGCGGTTTTTCATTTTCAGATAGAAATGAGTAAAAATTATCCAATTTCTCTCTTTTATAATAACGTCCAATACATTTAGTGTCCAATTTCACACTGGTACTTGATTTATAGCGTTTGCCAGATTAATCAAGATCTGCTGATATTATAAAATTTTGGGTGTCTCTTAACTCTACAAACCTCAGGAGGCAGGCACAGAGAACAATACAAAGATAAATCTGTTTGACTCTCAAACACATTCTAGAAAGTAAAAGAATCTGTATTCTATTTACTCATGTGTTTCTATCTTGTCCTACCCTGTCCCAAATCTGGAGGAAATGAACAGATTCTTGGCAGCAGAAAGGATCTCTTGGAAACCTTTGTTAAAATCAACTGGAAAGTAAAGAAAGTTGGAGGTACATATCAAACCTTTAGAGTTTCGATAGTCTACATGTTCAGTATCTTTGCATGTCAAGTTTTCATCTAAGATGCCTTTCTACCTGCTATCTCACTAAAGCGTGATGTGCTGCAGATGACCTTTGGGTTAGACTTTCCCAGGTCTGCCACTAACTGGCTGTGTGACTTTGAACAAGTCACTTAATCTCTCTTGGCTTCATTTTCTTATCTTTAAAATGGGCACAAAAACAAGATAAGAAGTCAAGTATACGACACATAAAAGCATGATACTATAATCCCCATCTTCCTCCCCTACATACATCATTTCCCCTAATTTAAGCAATGACTCAAACTCACTTCAAGTCCTAGCACCTTTTTCAAGGTAGCCTTCATTGTGAACTGTGGTATATGATGCCATATATATGTGGATGCAGTTCTATCTCCATAAATACATTGAGAGGCATTTGAAGACAGGGATTAGGTATTGAACTGTGTTCTCCTCGTTTCCTACACAGTGTAACTGCTTCATAGATGTTAGTGACTGATCACAAGAAAGAAACAAAGAAAGAAAGAAAGAAAGAAAGAAAGAGGAAAGGAAAAAGAGAAAGGGTTATCTTTTTTTGCTTATGTAGAAATCTCATGTTTAGTTTTCTGTGTGCTGACATCTCCTGCAGCTCCTCAGAGCTGAAGACGTCTTCATGAAAGAAAATCCTGTAATTTTCCTTTCCAGCCTCTGCATTGTGCTGTAATTTTCCTTTCCAGTGTTCTATTGCAACTACTAACCACCTTAACCTCTTTTTGTAGGCCCTGTCCAGTTTGAGGGCACAGGTCAAAAGAAAAGTCCTCTCTAGTGCTTACTTCTCCAGAAACTGCTGATTTTCCCTCTGAAATGCTTCCTGTGCCTGCCCGGTCTCCCCATCCCTATGGCTCTTGCCCTAGGTCAGGTGCTCTTCTTCTCTCACCTGGATTCAGTTCCATTAATTTCCATCTTCCCCTGTTCGATCCATAACCTCTGCTGTGGGGCCAATTTGACTCAGGTAGAGCTCCTACCATCTCAGTGGCCCTACCCACAGAATCAAATCCCTCAGCCCCATCCCCAGCATCCTCCATGACCTCTCCACACTTAGCTCTTCCATTTCTTCATGTCCTCTGGGCTTCATTCTAACCACGCTCATGTGGTCCATCCCATGAGCCCCTTCTGATCTCTCTGTTACTACTTGTTAATCTTTCCCTGGCCACCCAATGCTGCCCTTGTCTATAGCTCTGGATCCCTGTTTTTTGTTTTGTTTTGTTTTGTTTTTTTTAGGCATGGTAACTGTGCCTGTCTGTCATCAAGCTTTCCCATCCCTCAGCTAGAGTAAACCCCTTCTCCTGGAATCCCTTGGACCCTATGAAGACCCCTATAAAACATTTATTCCTCTCAATCCTGTCTTATATTTAATAATATACTTTGTATTACAAAAATTTCTAGTTTTGGATGTCTTTTCTCTATTTGATTTTCTTGTAAGCATTTTGAAGAGAGAATGCATGTCTGATATGTCTTTGCTTTTTAAAGAAGTTTTTTTGTTTTCCCATTATAAACACAATGCACCTTACTTCTCTGAGTTGGAGGAAAGGCATTTGTAGATAGATAGTGAGAGAGCTTGAGTCCAATAGCCTTGTGTTTTCTTGGTGAAGAAGATAGCAAAGTCAAAGTTTTAATGTGAGAATTTCAAGAAAACTTCTTAAAAAAACTAATACTATTTTTTAAAAAAATATTTATTTTTGAGAGAGAGAGAGAGAAAGAGACAAAGAGAGAGCACTAGCAGGGGAGGGGCAGAGAGAGAGGGAGAAAGAATCCCAAGCAGGCTCTGGCACTGTCATTGCAGAGTGGGACCCAGGGCTCCAACCCATGAACTGTGAGATCATGACTTGAGCCAAAAATCAAGAACCAGATGCTTAACTGACTGAGCTGCCCAGGTGCTCTTATTTCTCTAATGCTATTAACAATGCTTAGCTTATTTATTTCCACTTCCAAATATAATTTTATAGAAAACTCTATTGTCTAAAAACATTTGCCGACTACAAAATATTTGGAAAATTCAGAAGTTGGAGCAAGGGAGGAGGTCTTCACCTTGAGTCTAACACATTGCCTACTACATTAGACTTTCTCTAAATTAATTATCTTGAAGGAACAAAGTGGATGAAATAAAGCTTTTCATAAGATATGAGACTTTGGAATGAAGACCAGGGCCATGTAAATCTGGGACAGGTGTCCAGAGCAGCTTGTAAAGTGGCAGGATTTGAGGGGGGAAAGGAAGCCCCATTTAGGTCTTTCCCGAAGGTTCCCCGCTTGAATGTCACTCAGTCCAAAATGGCACATGAGAATACTTCTCTCTGTTCCTCTCAAACCACTAATAGACCTGGAGGGCAAACACAATTATACACAAAATAGGACTACTTGGCACTTTTTACACCCTTTCCTCTTTGGGGGGACCTACTTGGGCCAGAGGTAGGACTAGGAGAACTCGTGTAGAAAGGGAAGTGATATATTATGAGCAATTATATGCCAATAAAATGGGCAATCTGGAAAAAATGGACAAATTCCTAGAAACATACACACTACCAAAACTGAAACAGGAAGAAATAGAAAATTTGAACAGACCCAGAACCAGTAAGGAAATCAAATTAGTCATAAAAAATCTCCCAAAAAACAAGATTCCAGGGCCAGATGGCTTTCCAGGGGAATTCTACCAAACATTTAAGGAAGAGTTAACAGCTATTCTCTTGAAGCTGTTCCAAAAAATAGAAATGGAAGGAAACTTTCAAACTCTGTCTATTAAGCCAGCATTACCTTGATTCCAAAACCAGACAGAGACCCCACTAAAAAGGAGAACTATAGACCACTTTCCCTGATTAACATGGATGCAAAAATCCTCAAGATATTAGCCAACTGGCTCCAACAATACATTAAAAAAATTATTCACCACGACCAAGTGGGATTTATACCTGGGATGCAGGGCTGGTTCAATATCCACACAACAATTAACATGATTCATCACATCAAAAAAGAAAGGACAAGAACCATATGGTCCTCTCAATAGATGCAGAGAAAGCATTTGACAAAATACAGCATCCTTTTTTGATAAAAAGGGAAGTGATAGACATTGGCAACAAACCTTTAAGATGATTGCACACCTTTTCTTTCTTTTTTCTTTTTTTTAATGTTTATTTAATTTCGAGAGGGACACAGAGCATAAGTGGGAGAGAGGCAGAAAGACAGGGAGACACAGAACCCGAAGCAGGCCCCAGGCTCTGAGCTGTCAGCACAGAGCCTGATGTGGGGCTCAAACCCATGAACGGTTGAGATCATGACCTGAGCTGAAGTCTGATGCTTAACTGAATGAGCAACCCAGGTCCCCTGCACCAGCTTTTATCTCTAACTAACCAGTATCCAAGTCCCAACCCACGTGTACTTCCCCTGCTCCTCAGGACAGCACCTTCGTGTTTACCTACAGTCTCTCTCTCTGCCCTTCTCTTGTGCTAAATTCCTGTCAGTCAGCCCTCACAGTACCTCTCCAAGTACCAGGACTGTGGGGGCTACCCCTGGCATGGGGAGAGGTGGGTTCCATCCTGCCTGAGGCTGTGGCTCGGTGTCTGTGGGGAGAGCCCCACTGTCAGTCTCAGCGCCCGGCTGCATTCCCGGTGTGCCCCTCCCTCACTCCAGCTGGCTAATGAGCCAGAGCCTGGTCTGTGAAAATTTATTATGAGAGCATTTAGTATTAGCATGAGGCCCTGTTGCCCATCACTGCTCAAAAAACATTTTGAGGCCTTCAGGTGGAAAGTGCTATAAATGCAAAACAGCTTCAGCTAGGTCTTGTTCAGTCCATCAGCAAATGATAGGTGAGTAACTGTCCTGTTCCAATGAGTCCCTTCCACTTTGTGGATGATGATTTGTGAAAATCACAGCAGAAGCAAGGTCCTCTCCTCTCCCTTGCTTTCTTCATGGTGCAGATGGAAGAGGAAACAGTAAAAGTACAGCTGCCCTGGTTCTTGGTCTAATGCAGCAAAATAAGACATTTCCTCTTCATGGACTGTAATTTGTGGCTAATTAGGTATAAATGCATTCTGGCTTACCATCTCTGATCCAGAGGTCAGCTGGTGTGTTTCCTAATGGATCAACAAGAGAGAAGGCAAATGCTCATCACAGGGAAATGAGCATCCTCAGCTGAGATGTGCTGACCATATCTGTGTGAGCATTGGTTCTCTGTCTGGAGGGAGTCTGCCTGGGGGCCATCTTCCTTCTAGTTAACGCATCTTTAATGAGAA
The DNA here is from genome assembly GCF_022837055.1 of Prionailurus viverrinus. Lineage (NCBI taxonomy): Eukaryota > Metazoa > Chordata > Mammalia > Carnivora > Felidae > Prionailurus > Prionailurus viverrinus. Next base: position 38,524,591 of record NC_062569.1, read on the forward strand.
CACTTAAACATTATTCCCTTCTAAAGGCTTTCCCCCACTCCCTGGATTATACATAGCCAGGCTGGAGCTAGATCTCCCTGTGATGTTTCATGGTACTATGTGCCATTCATGCATAGCTCTTGCCAGAATATTATCATCTCACAATTGATTCAACCTGTTTCTCCCACTAGACTCATAAGGTCCACGATGGCAGGATTAGGTCTGCCTCAGTTCCCCACTACTGCTCCAGCCACAGTGTCTTCCACTTAGCAGCTGCTATGTTTTGAATGAAAGAATCATAGACCATTAGCACTGGAAGGGACACTGAAGCCACCAGACATGACACAATTTGCCCAAAGACACACTGCTCCTTGCAGCAAATCATATTTTCCTGATTCTTAGTCCCACATTCCTTTCTACAGTCACTTGTGAGTCCCCTCCCCTCAGAATGAAACAGTCACTCCAGAACCACTCTGGTCGGTGGCCTCAGCTCAGATTCCAGAATGGTGATCAATGGATACAGGGTGGTTGGAGGGAAGGGACACCCGGTGACAGCCCTATCATATCCAGCTCCCTCAGACTGTTAATGTATCCTGCTTCCTTTGAGGCACTGGGACATTGTATTGAGTTCAAGATCTAAGACTTAACCCAGAAAACAGCTGATCTCTACTAGAAGAACATTTGAGGCCTGAGGCAGCTCAGCAGGCAGAAAAGTAGGTCAAGTTAAATTGTATAAGCAGGGGAAATCCCTGGTTAAATGATGGGAGGCATGTTGTGATCCCACTGACAGGGTCTTGGGGAAAGAAAGATTTCCCACCCCCATCCCCCCAACTGGAGGTAGAAACAATTAAAGGACTTTACTTACCAGAAACATCTATTCTGTTCAGGGAAGAAAAATAGCTCTTAAGAGTATTCATGAAATAATTGCAATCAAGAGCAAAGCTATAAACATAACAGCATGAATGGTACAGAAAGATATAAAGAGCCAGGTGCACCAGAAAACACACTGTCTTTAAGTTAAATGGCTGAGTTCTCTCTTATGGTCACTATGAAATTATAGAGGGGAGTTGTTAGCTTGGCATTTCCTTTTTCAATAGTAAATCAATGGATCCTTCATTTTCACTAAATTGTTTTCCTGCCCTCCAGGGAAAATATGACACAAGCATAATGCAGATGCGGAAAGGAAAGGCCAGGCTGGGACAAAACATTTAATTAAATCCCCTTTTATAAAACAACCTTCCTTCAGCTTGACAAATGGATGAAGCAAAATGTGCTTATACAGGCAAAACAATTAACCAGGTTCATAACAGTTTATAACTAGCATGGATCAATCGCAGGTGGCAATTCATTCCATTACACGTCACATGTGTGCTGGGGAAGGGGGAGGGGCAGAGAGGCCCAGTCTCCTCAGAGTGGTAGCTTCTGAGCAACTCGCTCCCTCATGGAGCAGAGATTTGTGGGGGGTTGGCAGTGCCCAGGGTTCTGTGTTTAAGGAGCAGGGTAGAAATGGGTTCTATGGAATATGCCCCCGGTGTACGTGCATGTGTGAGTGCAGGGAGTTGTACAAAAAAAGGACAGTCCAGTGGCCCAAGCTGCTGAACTCAGGCCTCTTGGTCTGCCCAGGGCTGTCGCTACAATAAGAGGCTGCTTCCTATGTCCTTACTAAAGTGCATTCATTTGTTAAGTCATTTGTGCAATTGCTCGATTTGTATAGCATGAAACTTGTGTGATTGCCCACTCTGTGCTACTCACAGCTGCAGGTGATGGGGATATAAAGATAAATGAGCAGTGTCTGTACCTTGGGGAATCACACAGCCTAACAGCAGTAATAACACATAACACTCATAGAAACTGATCACATGATAGGCACCATTCTAAGCCTTTTCTATTAGTTAATTCCCCACAATAACCCCAAGTGGTAAGTGCTCTTGTTCCCATTCTGCAGATGATGAAACAGAGATGCAGAAAAGGCAAAATAACTTGCCTCAAGTCACACAGCTAAAGAGATCCAGATTAGTACTCCAGTAGGTGGGCCTCTGAACCCACCTTCCTGTACACTACCTCCAGCTGCTTCCTGCTAAGACTGCTATACCTTCAGAGTTCAGTGGGGGCACAGGGACCAAGGGGTCATTTGTCTGTGGTATCAGGAAATGTTCATAGAAGAGAAGTAGCTATGATGCAGCACCAGGTGGAAGATGAGTAAGAAGGAGAATTGTGGCAAGAAAGGCAGCCTGAGCCATGGGGGTTTCAGAGGCAAAGGCTGGAGGGACCTCACAGTAGGTTACCTGTCACACCGTGGCTTGTGGAGTCATGTAGCTTTCACTCTGTCCCCTAGTCAAGGGCCAAATTTTGGGATCATGCCATTCTTTTCTGTGTCCCCCATTCCCTTACCCAGAGCTCCCGATAAATATGAGGTGAATGGAAAAGAAAGTGTGGGGCAGAGAACACAGAGACTTGGGCTCTGAGAGGAGGCTGAGTGGTCTATTATGGCCCTGGTAGGTGGAGGGGCGGCAGTTCAGGGGGATGTGGCCGCAAGCACAGCACAAAGCTGAAGCTGGTTATGCTGGGGGCAGAGGTGGCTTTTCTAAAGTTCTGGCACCTAAGTCTGGGTTTTAGGGATGCCTGTGTGGCTCAGGCAGTTAAGCATCTGACTCTTGGTTTTGGATCAGGTCATGATTTCATAGTTGTGAGTTTGAGCTCCACATCAGGCTCTGACAGTGTGAAGCCTGCTTAGTATTCTCTCTCTCTCTCTTCCTCTCTCTTTCTCTCTTTCTCAATAAACAAACAAACAAACAAACAAACTGAAAAAAAAGTTAAGCCCACATTGGCTCTAGTTAAGGAGTTCAGAGGCTACCCTGGTGCCACATTCAGTGTGCTTTGACATTGTGGGCTTTCCAGGGCAGCAGAATTAGCCAGTGCAAGTTGCATTGTCTTCATGCTCACTTAAGCCACATTCATACTGTGTTTACAGCAGGAAAGGGACAGTTAAGATGGAGTGAATGGTGCAGGAAACAAGGGAAACACATGCTGATGACAGCTGAGAATGTATTTGACTTTCATTTGCCACTTTCCTCTGCAGGGGAGACCCACCTCAGGATTTTACAAGCCCTGAAAACACGGAATTTCATAATGTTTCCTGTAGGAAATCAAAAGGGCCTTTAAGGCATTCTAATGATTTCTTTAATTGCCACTAAGCTCATGCTGCTTGAATTCTGGGAGTTTTCCCCATTGTTTATTGTTAGCAGAGTGGGAACACACCCCATTGGGTACATGAAGATATTTATGAAATGAGCCATAGGAACTTGGAGGAGTTCTCTGAGGGCCTTAGCAAGGCTTTACTTCTCAAGGCAGGGTCTTTACTGAACATAGTGATTCTTTCTTTCTGATGTGAAATTCCAGGGGGCTTTGTGGTAGAAAATCACTTGAACAGTGCACCCTCAAAAGGATTTTGGCTGGCAAAATTGAAGCTGTGTAAGTATGTTCATATAGAAGAGGCTTTAAGACAAGCCTGGCATAACTTTTTTTTTAAGTTTTTTTTAAGTTTATATATATAGAGAGAGGGATGTGCAGGGAGGGGCAGCAAGAGAGGGAGAGAAGATCCCAAGCAGACTCTGCACTGTCAGTGCAGAGCCTGATGTGGGGCTCAAACTCACAACTGTGAGATCATGACCTGAGCCGAAACCAAGAGTTGGATACTTAACCAACTGAGCCACCCAGGCACCCTACGCCTGGCATAAATTTTGTGAGTTGCTATTCTACAGAGCTTGCTCTAGATTTAAAGATGCTCTTCTTGGGAATTCTAGTTACTTAACTGGAGTTGCCTCCATTCCATGCTGTCAGAAGTCTGTCCATCCTTGGGCTGTACCCTTCCAGACAGGCTTACTCTTCTCCAAGATCTTACTCTGCTGATAATAGATATCCTTGCTCATACAGTGTTTTCTTTTTATCTTCTCATTTTTCTATTCCCTCCCTTACATCAAAACTCACATATGCTGTCTCATTTTCTCCAGAGTCTACTTTCTGTTTGCCCAAGTGGTAAACAGTAACTGATAATCTCATCTGTATTCATGAGTAAATGGGATATACTAGAATCCCTCTAAATTCTTCTCCTAACCCCTTTCTCCACTCTGTGGTAGAATACCTGTTTAATAAGTGCTCTTTGGGGCTTTAAAGAGTATTGCAGTCCACATGAAAAAGTGTGGAGCTATGCTAGGGAAATTGAAAGGTGTATTTGTACATAAGATGGTACCCTCACAGAAAACCTTGGATGAAAAATTTTAGCATCAAACTATGAGTCCATTCCTACTGTGTCAGATACCTTAGCATATACTCACAGCCACTTTCTTGTAGCCATCGGTTTCTCTAACTTTCCTAAAGAACCCACAAGTTAGTCAAAGGCATCCTGGCAGGTAAACAGGTATATCTCTCAAGCATTTAGGACAACCCAACACTGCAATTGCTAATTTCATGTGAACCAATATCTGTACATTTTATTTTTAAAAGAAAACCCTTCATCTTTCAATGTAAAGAGTTATATTGAAGTGGGCTTTGTGTGTCCAAGATGGCCTGTGCAGAAAGAAAGTCTTTTCTATGCCAGCTTTTTTATGGGTCCTTTCCCCAGAATTCCTTACCTTGGCCTTCCCAGAATTCCCATACCCTATGTTTAGCTATATATAAAGTGTTCTTTAAAATATCCTGTAGGCAGCAGGTCATTTATTTATCCATCCATCTATCCATCCATCCATCCATCCATCCATCCACCCACCCACCCACCAACCCACCCATCCTTTTATTGAATCAGGTCACTTGTCATTCCCTTGCTCAACATTTTTCAATAGTTTGCCATCACCCTCATGATAAATCTGACTCCTTGCCATGGCTACCCACCCCTTGCCTATCCTTCCTATGACTGCACATTTCTCCCTTCACAAGCAATACAGACTTCTTCATGTTCCTTGAAGGCCTTTTTGGTCACTATTCCTTCTGCTCAGAACCTGCTTCACTGAGACACTTAACACCATTCAGGTCTCTGATCAAAAGTTACTTTCTCAAAAGGTTTTCCTTTCTACAATAGAGACCCTTGACCCCATAGCGTCCCTTTTCCCTGCTTTAGTTTTTGTCCCAACACTTACTTAAGATTATCATCATATAAGATCACAGATACTTATTTGTTTTCTACCTGTCACTCTTCCTACAATATAAGCTCCAGGAGAGAAGGATCTTAGTCTTTTCTCCTCTTTGCTCTATACCAAGACACTAGAGAAACACTTAACAATAGTTGGCAGTCCATACGTATTCATTGAATAAACGAATGGTTGTCTGAGGTAAGTACTACGTTATCCCCTTTTTAAGGTGGGGCAATTGAGACTCAGGTGACACACAGGAAGTGGTGGATCTAGGATCCAAATCTAGTTTTAAATCCAGGTCCAATTCTCTTTAACCCCTAAACTCAACTGTATGCTATTGCCATACTATTTGTTGGATCCCCAGAGACAAATGGGACATAATTATTGCCTTCTGCGAATTCACAGGTAATAGTAACAGACAGAAATAGATTACATTAAGGAAGAGTGACTACCTGGATAAGGCACAGAAAGGGAAATGTTTAACTCCATACAAATCTAGTTGGAATGGAAAATATTTGCTAGTCAAAAGGGAGAGGTCATTATTGGTAGGAAAAACAATGTGTTGCAAAAGCACTGAGACTTGAAGTGTTGGGGGGTGGGGGTGAGCACCCTGAGCCGTCTGGCCTTGCTGGAGTGGTAGAGAGTGAGAAGGTGGAGTGAACCAGGGCTTCACAGGCAGGTACTGGCACAACAGAATTCTACCCTGTAAGTCTGATGGCGACACATACATGCAGATGTACATATTGACCAAAATGAGCGTACAGGGACAATTTTATACAAACAAAAACTTAGGTGTCCCATACTTTCTTAAAGGATACTTTCTCAAAGGACTCAGTATATTGTTACAGAGCAGCATCTCAGAAAGATATGCCCCCATTTCATACAACAGAGAATATAGTTTCAGCTACCCAGTTCAGAAGGCTCACCAAGCTCTCTATGCTTAAAAACCAGTGCTATCAGCTTCTGTAAATTGCTTGCTACCCGTATAAATTTGAATTTTTAAAACCCACAGGTTTCAAGTAATTTTTGTTAACATTATAAAGTGAAACAGAGCTGGTGAGGCCAGTTAGGAGAGACTAACAGAGGCACGTTTAGGTTTGCTACAGGACGGAAGGGTACACATGTAGTATAAAGAAACTATGTGGGTCCATGGGCCTGGTCTGGCTGGATCTGGGGATGAAAGACAAGGATTTTCCTACTTCATTTGGAAGAATGTTCTCCAGCGTTATGATCCATTGACTGTTTCCAGTACTTCAATATGACTGACGGCCATTTAAGCCATATAAAGTATGACTGAGGACTCTAGTTACAACCTCCGGGAAAGAGAGAGGTTTTTGAATCCTGTCTAACCCTTTCTGACTAAACAAACACAGGAAAGCATGGTATACAACAAGCCATCCCTAGAGGTTAGCAGAGCAGGGCAGAGGTAGGGAAGGTTGGAAAATTATATTTTTGAGGCAAGGTTTACAGTAATTTGTGTCACATCATGCTTTTCCATTTAGGATTTCTCAAAGCTACCACAGAGTCTGCTGCACTACTTACACATGCACCTGCTATACTGATGAGATGGGCATTGTTTTAAGGTTTTAAGCATAATAGTATTTTAAGACATAACCTCATTTGCTTCTCTTTTAATTGCTGCTTTGTAATGCTTTATCTATCTTAATTACTGTCTTAATGTACTGCTTGTACCCTGAGGTGCTTTCTGTGAATGGTACCATTTTAAGAAATGAAGAATTAAATAAATAACTTCACAGGTGAGAAATCACATTAGTCAAACCTGTGTCTAAAAGAGCATTTGTTATTTGCCTGATACGGAGTGCTAATAAGCAGTAGTCTCTCTTTCAAGCATAAGGACTGAGCTGTGATGTCCAAGGTCAGACACAGAGCATGGGTAAAACTGGGAATGGAAGGCAAGATTCCCAAGGGTTCGTTTAGTTTCCAATAACTAGAATTCATGCTATCATGTTTAAGTTTGATCTTATGTTCTCAACAAGTCTTTATGAGTAACAATAGCTCTAATGAAGGCAAAAGTATATATTTTCCACTTAACTCCAGCAGCAATTGAATTGTAGTTCTCTTGGCCAGGAAACAAATTCCATAGACCCAGTTCTTAACCTGAGTCATGTTACCCTTAGTCACACACTCGATAGCATTCCTTGGCTTAATAAAGTAGGAAATGGACTGCTGGCTTGGAGTTTCCTGACTTGAAGTAGGTGCTGTAATGACATAACTCCCCTCTACACCCCCACAGCCACACTGAGCTTTTTATTCCCGTATTTAAAGCACAGGCAAGGTCAAAACAATAGATGAAATTTCATAAAACAGTAGTAGTTACGCCTAGATGTTTTTACTAACTTCCTAAAAACACTTTGGAATCAGCTCCAACTGCGTTTATAAATGAAAAAGGAAATGAAGCACAACACCCCAGCCACAAAATTCTTTGGTCTTGAATTGGCCAGATGTCTAGATTTCCTTTACGTAAACAGGGTCAAATGTGAGGCCAACCATTTGTAAACTCCCAGATCCTCATGGGCAAGGATGCTAATGAAGTTGTCTAGTTTCCACAAAACTGTGATGCAACTTCTTAGGATGGAGAAACTAGGCAGATGGATGCAGTCGGCCCAGGGCCTAGCCCGGAGGCCTACATGGAGTAGGCCATTACTCATGGAGTAAATGTGGCTCATGGAGTGCAAAAGAAAAGAACTTTATCACACCTCCCCTTGGCCCCAATATACACATATGTACACACTTGCTTCTACAGACTCCTATGACTTTTTATAAATCTCAGTCAGCTTACAAGAGTCCTCTGGTCACTTGTAATCACAGAAGTGGTCTCAGTTCAGTAATAAATATGTTTAGTTACATGAATAACACCAGAATGTGAATATGAAATTCTCAGAGTGAGACCCCAGTTTGGGCCTGCTGCAAGGGTCAAGTCCTTCTTTCTATCCTCCTTTTATTTCCCACCCTACTCCTACTTACAGGCTGGTCTCTCTCTCCAAGGATAAGGAACAGGAGAAGGAGGAGGGGCAAATGGGGAAGAAAGGTTATGTCTGTGTGGCATAACTATGGCATTGTTTCCCTTTGGTTATGGCAGATATTGGAAACGTTTGTCAGGGCTCTTCAGAGGCCCATCCATGGCTGGGACTAATTTGTAAGTTCCTGACATGGATTGTGTTTCATCCACTTCTTCCTTGGCCCTGAACATCTGACTGTACAGACCTGGCTTTCTTCTGCTATGACTTCCTCACCTCTCCAGGTGACATTCTAGGGCAGGGTCTAAGAGACAACTCCATATAGGCTTTCTCTATTACATCACACAATTAATAAGAAACGTACTCGTTAGGTATGTTTTTGGTGGGAATGTATCAAATTCCCAAACTGTGGATCTCACTCTGTTCCAGGCTACTTTAGCCAGCTTCTGAATTTCTCAGACCCAGGTCTGCCCCTTGAATCTTTCAGTCTTCTGGGGACATGCAGCAGTCTTGCCGATGGTCTCACTGAACTCCATCTCATGGGCTTATGATGAGGGACAAACCTTCTCTGTGTTATTCCTTTCTCACAGGAAATGGGACTCACAGATCTACCTTGGCCAATGGCATATGAGTAGATATGATACACACCATGAGCAAGCAGAAGTTTTTAGAAACTTTGTGAGTTTCAGCTCCTTGCTCCTTTCCTTTTCCACGAGAGAACAGCATGTTCCATGTAGGGCTGCTCCCTTAGTCTGGGTCTTAGAATGAGAAAACAGATGGCAGAGCCCCAGCCAACCTGCAGTCTAGAGGAGTTGAGCCAACCTGAGCCACAGATGAGAGCCCAGTAGAGATAAGCATCCCTCTAGCTGACCCCTAGCCTTTACATAATTTGAAAAAGAAACATATCTTTGTGAATGCAAATCATTTAGATATTTGGGCTATTATTTTTGCAGTGAAAACTTGACTTACACAGTAGCCAAGTATTGGCCAGGAAGGTATTAAGGAAATTGGAATATGTCCTGGAGTCCAAGTGAAGACTGAGGTTTCAAGTAAGATGGAGGGGCAATTGAATTCAATATTGTTGACAGTCCCATAAAAATTAAAAATGAGGCTTGGCCATTGCATTTAGCAACATGGGGGGCATCAAGACTAATAAAAATAGTTTTGGGGGCAGAATTATGGGGGATACTACCTATTCATAGTAGGTTCAAGAGAGATTGAAAGGAGAGGAGTTGTAGACACTGTGAGCTGAAACTATTTTGAGAGGTTTTGTCTTAAAGGACAGCAAGGAATGAGGCTGTGGCTGGAGAGGGATGTGCAAGCAAGAAAGATTTTTTATTTTTATTATTAAAGATGAAAGTAATTAAACTAGGTTTGAAAATTGTTCAGTGAAGAGGACAAAATGATGATATGAGAGAAAAGAGAGACAACATTGGAGTGATGTCTTCCAATAAGTGAGGGAGGATGTGACTACCACATGAATAGAAGGATGGGCCTTAACTAGAGTAAGGTCAGTTTGTTCCTCTTGATATAATGGAAGGTGGAACTTAAGGACTCTGATGCTGGAAGGTAGGTTTATGGAGAACTTGTGGAAGCTATCTTTTTATTGCTTCTATTCTCTTAGTGAATTGGGGAGATCATCAGCTGAAAGAGAAAGCTGGGGAAAAGGTAACAGGTGCTTGACAGAAGGGGAGGAGACAAGGTGAGAATGAAATTATCTGGTAGAATTGGAATGTTGATGGGCTAGGGAATTTTGGGATAATTGCTGGGCAGCCCCCAAAGTCCCTGAAAGCCTACTGCATATGAAGTGTTATGCTCAGAGCTGGGAGACAAAGGGAAGAAGAGACCCAGACATTGCCCTCAGTGGTCTCACACTCTAAGGTAGAGAGCTGTCATTCAGATAGATCAGTGAATCATGAGTTACTTCTGCGAGGTATGGTCTATTAGGAAAGGAAGTATGGCGACTGCGGTGGGAGCACAAAGCAGGGAAGAACCTATTTTACCTGGGTGGTAGGATGCTGCTGATGAGACATTCTCATCATTCTCAGAGGGGATGACTGATTCTTAGTCTAAGGCATGAAAGGCACATAGTACTCATCTAGGTAATGAGAGGGGAAGGCTGTCCTGGTAGAGAGAGAAGCCCGGTACAGAGGAGGTAGTGTGGCCTGTTTGGGGGAAATAGAAGTATTTCAATATGGCTGAACTCTGTGTGTGTGTGTGTGTGTGTGTGTGTGTGTGTGTATGAATGTGCACAAGTACATTGGTGTATGGACTCACATGCATGTATGTTTGGAGGAGGGGTGTATTTGTGACCAAGTGACTCCTAGAGATACATGTGTTGAATGTCATGATCAGCAACAGTCTGCCTTCCTATTTCCATTTGATGTGTGTCACTTGAAAGTATCTCCCCCCAAACCCCACCTATTATTGCAAATACTCTTGGAAGAAGCCAAAATTATGATGATGTTTTTTATTTTTATAGCATGTATTAGAAGTAATAGGACACAATGAACAATGCAATGAGAAGTTCGTTGTAAGATATAAATATAGGCCAGATTTCCATTTCACCTTGGTGTCCTGAGTTACACAGACTAGGGATTCGGCTCAGTGACTGAAACAAAACAAAACAAAACAAAACAAAACAAAACAAAACAAAACAAAACAAAACACAATCCTAGCCAAATGTTTGTGTTGAGGATTGGAGGCAGAAATATTAAGTAAAACAAAAAAATCAAAACTATACTATCAACATACATCAATACCTTTACAAAATACATTTACTCCTACAGCTTTGTGTTTTTTTGTTGCCAACAAAAAAATTCTCCCAAAACCATCACCTCAAAGTTTACCTTGAAAAAGGAAACAGCAAAAGTCATAGTTTACAAATGCCCTGTGTGACTTCTGTTTAAAATGGTTTCGAATTAGTAGTCCCTAATGGTGCCTCTGCTAAATTCCTACTCAAATGCTTTTGAATGCCCAGAAAAGGCAAACAATTCCAATATCATTGAAAACCCAAAATAATGGGCAAGTGAATGTTATAATATCCTAAGAGTTTTTAATAATCATAAGGCTTATAGAGCTATTTTGTGAAAAACAACAAGCATCCTATCCCCACTTCATGGAATATCACATCCTTGCTTGCCTGCAAGACAGCAGAAATATATTTTGTTCTTAGTCCCCCAAAAAACCTATGGCAAAGCGTCATAGGGCAGTAGTAGAAGGTGGGAGTTGAGACTATTATGTCAGCTACACAAAGGCAGGGACTTTTGTCTCTTCTGTTCTATGTCTTACTGGTTGCTGGCACAGAGTAGAAGCTCAATAAATATTTGTTGAGTGAATGTGAATGAATGAAGGAAAAGATGGGGGACAGAAGTCGGTATTTCCAATAGCACATTGCATTCTGTGGAGAGTATATGTCCCATATGTAGAGTTGTAGCCAAGGATGAAGGTAAAGAGATGCCAGGAATACAGTATGCTACATTGGCTCAAAGGGCCTGAAAACCAACAGTGAGGACAACAGAGAATTCCTCACACATATGGCATAGCTTCAAAGATGAATATTTGCTTGATCCTAGGGCCTGGGTTATAAATGTTGCAAATTGACTTGCTAGCTATGGCTCCAAGAAAAGAATGTGATGAACAACCAGATGGACATTGTGGGAGCCAAGGGCAATTCACACACCTGTCTGTTGGCAAATATTGAGTCTAGAGAGATTTCTCCTTATTAAAATACTAGCAAAGACAAGAAAAGTAGCACAGAGTTTATCAAGATATTCTATACAATAAAGAAAAAGAAACATCTTCCTGAAGACCTAGAAGAAAGGAGTTTCTGGAATTACAACAAAGTTTTAGAAATCTGTTAGGCATCTTCAAAAACATCAAATAATTCTGGACTATAAGAAACAGGACAGAAAGTCACCAAGAAAAGAACAAATTACGTTGCCAGTGTTTAACTCACTCTTACTAGAAAGCAATTAGGCAAAATACATTTTAAACTTTGAAAAATATTCTACCCCTTGACTCTTTAATCCCATGTTTAAGGATCTACTCTAAGAAAATAATCAGAAACACAAACAGGTATATATGTATGTAATAATCATAGTATAATTTATGATAGTTTAAGATAATTCTAATTTAATTCTAATTTAATATATTCTAAAACCAATTTAGATAAATAATTGTGGTATATTCATATGATTTTATTATTCAGTCATTTAAAATAAAATTTCAACAGATATCTAATAAAATTAGAAAGCTATCATGCTGTATTTTTGAGTTAAAAAGTAACAGACCTGAATTTTGTAAAAAAGATTGATTGCCAAAAATGTCTTTGGAAATGTACTAAAATGTTAACAGTAATCATCTCTGTAAAAAGACACCAAGTGAATTTTATTTTTTAAACCATTTTTTAGTTTTTAAATTTTATATAGTAAGCACATATTAGTTTATACTCATAAAATTAAACACCTGTTTAAATTTCTGGTATTGGCTAAGGAAAAATAAAATTACTGTTTCGAACACATTTAGAATAAAACCTTGGTTTGAGAGCATAATTTGTTCTGGAAACATGCTTATAATCCAAAGTGCTTGTTTATCAAAGCGAATTTCATTTACCATTGGCTCAGTTGTGATCATGTGACATTTGGCATCATGTACTACTCGTATTGCAAGACATCGATCATTTATCAAGTTAAAATTTATTAGAAATGTCTGCTTGTCTTGCAAAACACTCTCAGAACAAGTTACTCATAATTGAAACTTTTACTGCACTTTCTCCCTTTCTTTGAGAATCCCACTGAAATAACAAGACTGCTGTACAAACGTAAACAGACCCATAAAGACAATATATTAAAGAAAGAAAAGGATGAGATTATTTTGATGACTAGACTGTAATAAACTACAACCTGCATGGACAAATACTGCAGGCCACGCTACTCTGTGGCAGAACTTTGGGAGGGCCACACCAGAGGGGCAGGTGGCCCCAGAATGGGCTGACCATATCCATTTCCAGCATTTCAGCTGCAGTTTTCCAAACTAAGGGATAGTTTGCTTGGTGGGAACTCATATGTGGGTGCTGTGCTTGAGGAGAAATAGAGATAAAGAGGCTCAAGGGGACATCAGGTGACCCTTAATGTACAAATTGAAGCTTGGAAAATATGAGAAAAAAGTAGCCAATGTCACTGAAAAGCCAGCTGTTGAGATGCTTTTGTACCATCATCTCCAAATATGGGTGCTGCTTCACTACAGGCCAATTATATTTTACTTTACAAACCCAGCACTAGGTTGGGTGGAACACTCTACCCATTAAAAAAAAAAAAAGCTAATGTTTTTCCAAACATTCCTTGTACTCAGTACAATGAAACCTGCATTAAAGCATATTTTGCCTCTAATGGGCAATTCCCTGTCTTAAGCAATTTCTTCAGAGTGATTCTGTATGATACAATCTGGCAATTATTTTTAAAATCTCCAGCTAAAATCCCATATTTTGGCTATGCAACTGATCTTTAGGGTGGATGCAAAATGGGAGTTTTATTGCAACTCTGGATTGTACACAGTAATTTTTCTTAAACCATTTCATTAAGGTTTAAAATGCATACTAGCAGGTAAAAGATTATAATAGATTAAAAAAAAAAACTAAGACTTTATTTTCTGAAGAGAAGTTAAGGACCCCGGGGAATTAAATTATGTTGATTAAAACATGGAAATCTATTTCAAGCAACACTAGCTCACTGCTCACTTATAACCAAAATAAAATGGGGGGAAAGAGAGGAAGTCCCACTGTTCAGTGCTTATAAAAATGACTTTTCTATATTGCTTTCACTCTTTATTTTAGGATTCTACATTACCAGGACTAGAAGAAAGAAAAGGAGCATGAACATGTTAAGAAGGATATGAGGATTTTAAGTTTTATTTCTGGAATGAGAAAAATATAGCAGACAATTTGAAGATTTTTTAACTGTCATAAAATGATATATCACACACATCAGATACACATAAAAGACTAGAGAAAATAAGAATGCAAGACCTTGATTACAAATAAAATTATAGTGGGAAATCTAATTTACCTTATTCAGAATCTGACATCTAGTAAAAATATGGGTAAGATTATAGAGAATTGGAGTAACATAATCAATAAACTCAATTTAATAGACACAGAAAATTATACTGGGAAATCTAACGTACCTTATTTGGAATATGACATCTATTAAAAATATAGATAAGGATATGGAGAATTTGAGTAACATAATCAATAAACTCAAGTTAACACACACACACACACACACATAAATTTTTTCCTCAAAAGTAGCAAATATACATTTTTTTCATGTCCATGGAACATACACCCCAATCAGTTATGCACTTGATCACAAAGAAAATCTTATATTTCAAAAGTAGAATCACTACAGTTCACAGCCTCATAATTTGATAAATTAGGAATAAATAATAAAAAGGTAACCAAAAATTGTAATTGTTGGGTAAACTAAGAAACTTTCAAAAAATTATCTATCAAAGAGAAACAAAAATTGAATCACCTCAAATATAATCACCGATTCGGGCAAGGATCATTGACAGATGTTAAAAACAGTAGGTAAAAGATTGCTGGAAACAAGATATTTACACAGTGGTCAAGTATTACCCCATAGGTTAAAAACTAGTTACCAAGGTAAAACTGTACCTTTACAGTAGACGTTACCACCATAACCATATGAACAAACTTGGTATCATCAATAGTGGGACAGTCTGACCTTATATGTCTGCTGACATGAAATACACACTATTGAGCATATAACGTCATCCATGAATATTCTTGCCAAAAATGTTCAACCTGAATTTCAGGCCTGAACATAATTTCCAGTTTACAGTAAATGTAGCAGAGAGAAAAATACATTAACTGATGCTATGTAGAAACAAACAAGTCCAGAATGTGGAATAGTGTACATAACAATTGACCTGGTTTCTTCTAAAAATCAATGTCATGAAAAATAAAAAAGAAGCTGATTTAAAGAAACTACAAAAATTTTTTTAACCAAATGCAGTGTATAACTTTGATTGGATCTTGAATTTAAAAATATCTATGCAGTATTTATTTTCTTGCAATAACTGGGGATATCTGAATATATATTGACATGATAAAAACTATTCATTGTTTTTTTAATAAGTATTTTTAAGCATAGTAATGGTATTTTGGTTAAGAGAATGTCAAAGATGTATGCTTCAGTATTTGGGTAAGAGGTGTATGATGGCTGTGCTTACATCCAATTCAGTGAAAAAATAAAAGAATAAATAAAAAGCACTTACATATTTAATATATGTGATCTATATGTACATGCAGAGAAGTATGAAAAAACAAGATGGAAAATTATTAATGTGTAAAACTAGCTGAAATATATATGAATATTTATTTTACTATTCGTTGAACCATGTAAAATCACCAATACTTTACCATTTTTGAACTACAAAATGATAATTTTACATTTGAATATACCAATTACCGGAGGAGACCCTGGAAACATGATTATAGACCTACTATTAAAATGACTCCAGGAACCAGATGGTTTTACAGCTGACTCCTAACTAGTCTTTAACGACTTGACCATTTTTGGGGTGCCTGGGTGGCTCAGTTGTTTAAGCCTCCGACTTTGGCTCAGGTCATGATCTCACTGTTTGTGATTTTCAGCCCTGCATCAGGCTCTGTGCTGACAGCTCAGAGCCTGGAGTCTACTTTGGATTCTGTGTCTCCCTCTCTCTCTGCCCCTCCCCTGCTCATGCCCTGTCTCTTTCTCTCAAAAAGAAACAAACATTAAAAATTTTTTTTTTAAGATTTGATCATTTTTATGTTATTTTAGACCATAAAAAATAGAAAAGTCTTCAGTTAATGTCATGAATATACCATAGTCTTATTAATATCTAAACCTAATAAAGACAGTCTTCTCTCCCCCAAAGAGAAAAACTATAGATTAATTTCAGTAATTATTATAGATATAAAATTGTAGAAAAAACGGCTTTTCTGAGAATATAAGGATTTTTAATTATCAGAATATCTATCAATATGTTTCATCACATCAATAAAATAGAAGAAAAAACTTTGGACAGAATTCGGCAGTTATGCGGTGCGGAGAGGTGAACTTGGGGAGCGAGAGAAGCTGCGGGAAGGGAGGTGCTTTTGCAGGCAGAGAGAGGACGGAGACGGCGGCGGGGGGGAAGAATATGGGAAAAGCACCCCTCACCAAAAGCAGCTGGAGAGAAAGTGGAAAATTGGAAACAGCCGCAGGGACTAAACTAAAAAGGGAGAAAGGAGAAAGGAGAGGGTTTAAATTCCATTAAGACGGTAAACAAGGGGAGTGCAAAGTCTGCAACTCCGCAGCTCAATACCTGGCGGTGCTCTGGTGGGAAGGGTGAATCCCCAGGAAGAGTGGGGTCCAGGAGTTTCTTGGCCACATGGGGAAAGCGGTTCCACTGCTGGAAGGACATTTGGTAGAGGCTGTGAGGCAACCAGGGCCCAGCAGACCCCAGAAAGCGGCCACATTCGCTGGTGCTGGAACAAGGTCCTTAAGGGTGAAGCCTGGTGCCAGATGTGTGTTGTGATTTTCCGTAATCCCTGAAAAGCTGCTGCTACACTATCTCGCGAACTTTTTCTGGGGCGGCAGGCACCTGGCCGCAGTCTCGGGGCACCGATAGCAGCAAGGTCCAGCAAGAACTCCTGGGTGAAGCTGACATCAGCCATTGCTCATTTGGCCATTGCTTGGTAAGACCCTCCCACAGAGGGGCAGAACGGGTCAAAGATGCAGTCCTTTAAAAGTAAGGGGCCGGGGAAAATAGCCGCATCTGAGGCAAGACTTGGGAGAGAGGTACTGCCTGGGGCCTAGTTACAGAGAGTGAAAAAGCGGGTAGTGGATGAAACCTGAAGACAGAGGACAGGTGCAGGATTGCTGATCGTGGAGAACTGCGATTGCCGATCAGGTAGATGAGTGACACCATTTTCACCTTTCCTGCGCATGCGCGCACAACTACAAGCACCACCCCAATCCACCTCAGTAGGCTAGCAGCGCCATCTAGTGGAAAGCGGGGCCGTTACACTGAGCCCCGCCCACCTGGGCCAACCTCCCTCTTCAAGAACACAAATCTCACCGCCTACTTAGTTTATGGACTATGAAGCGCTTCATAGCCTGACTTCTAGGGGAAAACAAAGTAATTTCAGTCCTATTTCAATCTGATAGCAAGTCCATCTATTCAATTTTCCTTTTTTTCTCTTTCACTTCTTTTTTCTTGAACACAGAGGAGAAAAAAATCATTTTTATTTTCAATTTTTATTAAAAATATTTTTATTTAATTTTTTACTATATTTTTTACTTTGGTGTAACTTTTTCAAATATACTTCCATCACTTTATTTTAGTCTACTTAGTGTATTCACTTTTTCAAATTTTAAAACCATTTCCTTTTTTTCCTTTTTATTTTTTCTCTTCTTAGTTCTTTTTCTTGAATGCAGAAAGAGAAAAACTTCATTTTTACTTTCCATTTCTATTAAAAATATGTTTAGTTTTTTTACTACATATTTTGCTTTTATGTAAATTTTCTCAAATTCTATTTCATGTCCATCATTTTATTTTAGTCTACGACAGTGTATTCACTTATACAAATTTTCAAATGATTTACTTCCTTTTTTCCTCTTTTTTCTTTTTAATTTCTTTTATTTTTCTTGAATACAGAATAAATTCATTTTTAGTTTTAATTTTTATTAAAAATATTTTTCTTTAATTTTTTCTACTATATTCTTTACTTTTGTATAATTTCTTTCAAATTCTATTTTACTCCCATCACCTCATTTTAGTCTACTTCAGTGTATTCATTTTTTGAAATTTTCAAACAATTTCCTTTTTTTTCTCCCTCCCCCTTTTTTTCCTCTGTCAAACCACTTTCAACACCCAGACCAAAACACACCTAGGATCTAGCATCGTTTATTTGATTTTGTGTGTGTGTGTGTATTTTTCATGTTAATATTTTTTAAATTTTAATTTTTTTTAATTTTAATTTTTCTACCTCATTAATTCCCTTTCTCCCTTCAAAATTACAAAACTAAGGAATTCACTCCAAAAGAAAGAGCACAAGAAACAACAGCCAGGGATTTAACCAACACAGATACAAGCAAGATGTCTGAACCAGAATTTAGAATCACGACATAAGAATACTAGCTGGAGTTAAAAATAGATTAAAATCCCTTTCTGCAGAGATAAAAGAAGTAAAAAAATAGCCAGAATGAAATTAAAAATGCTATAACAGAGATGCAATCACGGATGGATGCCATGGCGGCAAGGATGGATGAGGCAGAACAGAGAATCAGCAATATAGAGGACAAACTTATAGAGAATAGTGAAGCAGAAAAAAAGAGGGAGATGAAGGCAAAAGAGCATGATTTAAGAATTTAAAAAATCGTGACTTGTTAAAAAGAACAACATCTGAATCATAGGGGTCCTGGAAGAGAGAGAAATAGGGGTAGAAGGGTTATGTGGGCAAATCATAGTGGAAAACTTTCCTAACCTGGGGAAAGACATAGACATCAAAATCCAAGAACCACAGAGGACCCCCATTAGATTCAACAAAAACTGACCATCAACAAGGCATATCATAGTCAAATTCACAAAATACTCAGGCAAGGAGAGACTCATGAAAGCAGCAAGGGAAAAAAAGTCCCTAACCTACAAGGAAGACAGATCAGGTTTGCAGCAGACCCATGCACAGAAACTTGGCAGGCCAGAAAGGAGTGGCAGGATATATTCAATGTGCTGAATCAGAAAAATATGCAGCCAAGAATTCTTTATCCAGCAAGGCTGTCATTCAAAATAGGAGAGATAAAAAGTTTCCCAGACAAACAGAAATTAAAGGAGTTTGTGACCACTGAACCAGCCCTGCAAGAAATTTTAAGGGGGGGCTCTCTGAAGGGAGAAAAGATGAAAATATAAATAACTAACTAAACAAACAAACAAACAAATAAATACCAAAAGCAACAAAGATTAGAAAGGACCAGAGAACACCACCAGAAACTCCACCTCTACACAAATCATTAAGGTAATGATTTCATATCTTTCACTACTCACTCTAAATGTCAGTGGACTCAATGCTCCAATCAAAAGACATAGGGTAACAGAATGGATAAGAAAACAAGATCCATCTATATGCTGTTTACAAGAGACCCACTTGAGACCTAAAGACACCTTCAGATTGAAAATAAGGGGATGGAGAACCCTCTATCATGCTAACGGCCAACAAAAGAAAGCCAGAGTAGCCATACTTATACCAGACAATCTAGACTTTAAAATAAAGGCTGTATCAAGAGATGCAGAAGGGCATTATATCATAATCAAGGGGTCTATCCATCAAGAAGACCTAACAATGTGAAACATTTATGCACCAAATGTGAAAGAACCCAAATATATAAATCAATGAATCACAAGCATGAAGAAACTCACTGATAGTAATACCATAATAGTGGGAGACTTCAACAACCCACTCACAGCAATGGACAGATCATCTAATCAACTAATCAACAAGGAAACAATGGCTTTGAATGACACACTGGACCAGATGGACTTAACAGATATATTCAGAACATTTCATCCTAAAGCAGCAGAATATACATTCTTCTCCAGTGCACATGGTACGTTCTCCAGAACAGGCCACATACTGGGACACAAATCAGCCCTCAATGAGTACAAAAAGGTCGAGATCATACCGTGCATATTGTCATACCACAATGCTATGAAACTTGAAATCAGCCACAAGAAAAAATTTGGTAAGGTAACAAATACTTGGAGACTGAAGAACATCCTACTAAAGAATGAATGAGCTAACCAAGCAGTTAAAGAGAAAATTAAAAAGTATATGGAAGTCAATGAAAATGATAACTCCACAATCCAAAACCTCTGGAATGCAGCAAAGGTGGTCATAAGAGGAAAGTATATAGCAATCCAGGCCTTCCTAAAGAAGGAAGAAAGATCTCAGGTACACAATCTAACCTTATGCCTTAAAGAGCTGGAAAAAGAACAGCAAATAAAACCCCAAAACACAAGAAGACAGGAAATAATAAAGATTAGGGCAGAAATTAATGCTATCAAAACAAACAAAAAAAACACAGAACAGATCAATGAAACCAGAAGCTGGTTCTTTGAAAGAATTAATAAAATTGATAAGCCACTAGCCAGTGTGATCAAAAAGAAAAAGGAAAGGACCCAAATAAATAAAACCAAGAATGAAAGAGGAGAGATCACAACCAACACAGCAGAAATAAAAACAATAATAAGAGAATATTCTCAGCAATTATATGCCAATAAAATGGGCAATCTGGAAGAAATGGACAAATTCCTAGAAACATACACTACCAAAACTGAAACAGGAAGATATAGAAAATTTGAATAGACCCAGAACCAGTAAGGAAATTGAATTAGTAATCAAACATCTGCCAAAAAAACAAGCGTCCAGGGTCAGATGGCTTTCCAGGGGAATTCTACCAAACACTTAAGGAAGAGTTAACACTAATTCTCTTGAAGCTTGTTCCAAAAAATAGAAATGGAAGGACAACTTCCAAACTCTGTCTATGAAGCCAGCATTACCCTGATTCCAAAACCAGACAGAGACCCCACTAAAAAGGAGAACTATAGACCAATTTCCCTTATGACCATGGATGCAAAAATCTTCAACAAGATATTAGCCAACCAGCTACAACAATATATTAAAAAAATTATTCACCACAATCAAATAGGATTTATACCTGGGATGCAGGGCTGGTTCAATATCCAGAAAAGAATTAATGTGATTCATCCCATCAATAAAAGAAAGGATAAGAACCATATGATCCTCTCGATAGATGCAGAGAAAGCATTTGACAAAATACACCATCCTTTCTTGATAAAAAGCCTCAAGAAAGTAAGGATAGAAGGAGCATACCTCGAGATCATACACTTGATCTTAGCCAAAAGGCCGAGAAGTGATTACCTCGAGATCATAAAAGCCATATATGAAGGACCCAACACTAATATCATCCTCAATGGGGAAAAACTCCTCCCCCTAAGGTCAGGAACAAGACAGGGATGTCCACTCTCACCACTGTTATTCACCATAGTATTTGACGTCTTAGCCTCTGCAATCAGACAACACAAAGAAATAAAAAGCATCCAAATCGGCCAGGAGGAGGTCAAACTTTCACTCTTCACAGATGACATGATACTCTGTATGGAAAACCCAAAAGATTTCACCAAAAAACTGCTAGAATTGATTCATGAATTCAGCAAAGTTGCAGGATATAAAATCAACGCAGAGAAATCGGTTGCATCCCTATAAACCAACGATGAAGCGACAGCAAGAGAAATCAAGGAATCGATCCCGTTTACAGTTGCACCAAAAACCGTAATATACCTAGGAATAAATCTAACCAAAGAGGTGAAAAATCTATACATTGAAAACTATAGAAAGCTTATGAAAGAAATTGAAGGAGACACAAGAAAATGGAAGAAGATTACCTGCTCCTGGATAGGAAGAACAAATATTGTTAAAATGTCAATACTACCCAAAGAAATCTACATATTCAATGCAATCCCTATCAAAATAACACCAGCATTCTTCACAGAGCTAGAACAAATAATCCTAAAATTTGTATGGAACCAGAAGAGACCCTGAATAGCCAAAGCAATCTTGAAAAAGAAAACCAAAGCAGGAGACCTCACAATCCCAGACTTCAAGCTATACTACAAAGCTGTAATCATTAAGACAGAATGGTACTGGCACAAGAACAGACACTCAGATCAATGGAACAGAATAGAGAAACCAGAAATGGATCCACAAACACAGCAGGAAAGAATATCCAGTGGAATAAAGACAGTCTCTTCAACAAGTGGTGCTGGAAAAACTGGACAGCGACATGCAGAAGAATGAACCTGGACCACTTTCTTACACCAGACACAAAAATAAACTCAAAATGTCTGAAAGACTTCAATGTAAGACAGGAAGCCATCAAAATCCTCGAGGAGAAAGCAGGCAAAAACCTCTTTGATCTTGGCCGCAGCAACTTCTTACTCAACACGTCTCTGGAGGCAAGGGGAAAAAAGCAAAAACGAACTACTGGGACCTCATCAAAATAAAAAGCTTCTGCACAGCAAAGGAAACAATCAGCAAAACTAAAAGGCAACTGACAGAATGGGAGAAGATATTTGCAAATGATGCATCAGATAAAGGGTTAGTATCCAAAATCTATAAAGAACTTCTCAAACTCAACACCCAAAAAACAAATAATCCAGTGAAGAAATGGGCAAAAGACAGGAATAGACACTTTTCCAAAGAAGACATCCAGATGGCTAACTGACACATGAAAAAATGCTCCACATCACTCATCATCAGGGAAATACAAATCAAAACCACAACGAGATACCACCTTACACCTGTCAGAACGGCTAACATTAACAACTCAGGCAACAACATATGTTGGCGAGGATGCGGAGAAAGAGGATCTCTCTTGCATTGTTGGTGGCAATGCAAGCTGGTGCAGCCACTCTGGAAAATAGTATGGAGGTTCCTCAAAAAACTAAAAATAGAACTACCCTACAACTCAGCAATGCCACTACTAGGTATTTATCCAAGGGATACAGGTGTGCTGTTTTGAAGGGACACATGCACCCCCATGTTTACAGCAGCACTATTAACAATAGCCAAAGTATGGAAAGAGCCCAAACGTCCATCGATGGATGAATGGATAAAGAAGTGGTATATATATACAATGGAGTATTACTCGGCAATCAAAAAGAATGAAATCTTGCCATTTGCAACTACGTGGATGGAACTAGAGGGTATTATGCTAAGTGAAATTAGCCAGAGAAAGACAAATACCACATTACTTCACTCACATGAGGACTTTAAGAGACAAAAGAGATGAACATAAGGGAATGGAAGCAAAAATAACATAAAAACAGGGAGGGGGACAAAACATAAGAGACTCATAAATATGGAGAGCAAACAGGGTTACTGGAGGGGTTCTGGGAAGGGGGGATGGGCTAAATGGGTAAGGGGCAGTAAGGAATCTACTCCTGAAATCATTGTTGCACTATATGCTAACTAATTTGGATGTAAATTAAAAAACAAAAAACAAAAAACTCTTTAAAGCCCGCCCCAAAAGCTAATTGGCAGAAGTCAGAATTGAAACTCAGTTGTCTCATCCCCCCGCAAAAAAACAAAAACAAAAAAAACAAAAGAAAAGCCTTTGTGATTATTTCAACATATGCTAAAAATGCTATTAAAATTCATCTGACATTTTTAATAAAAGCTGTGAGTAAAGCAGGGTTATTCAATGAGTGCTAGGTTCTGCTCAAAGGATATTAGCATCTATTTTGTTATTTAAAGTTCACATATTTAATCTTCGGAGGCAAATGCTGTTGTCCCCATTTTATTCTCTAGGGCAAATGTCTAGAAGGGGGATCCTGAGTCATATGGTGATTGTATATTTAACTTTATAAGAATCTGCTGCAGTGATTTACAAGTTGGCCATACCATTTTGCATTCCCACCAGCAGTGTTCCAAGTAATGTTCTAGCAATGTCCCACCAGCAATTCTTTTCAAATCTGTAACTTGTATTTTCATTCTCTTAACAATGTCTTTTGCAAAGCAAAATATATTTCAATTCAATGAAGTCAAATTTATCTTTCCCTTTTATGCATGATGTTAGTATTATAGCTAAGAATCCTTTGCCTCATTCAAGGTCATGAAGATTTTCTATTACACCTTCTAGAAGTTTTATATTTTACATTTTGATCTATCGTCCATTTTGAGTTAATTTTTGTACAAAGTTTGAAGTTTAAGTCAAGATTCATTTTTTTAGTGTTTGGATATTATATTAAGTTTCTATTGCTGTGTAACAAATTACCACAACCTTAGAGGCCGAAAATAACACCTATTTATTAGTTCACAGTTCTGTAGATCAGATGTCTGGCACGGTGTGACTGGATCTTTTGCTCAGGGTATCATAAGACTAAAATCAACATATGAGCTGGGCTGAATTCTTGTCTGGAAGCTCTGGAGTAAACTCTGCTTCCAAGTTCATTCTTGGTGGTGGTGGAATTCAGTACTTTGTGGTTGTATGCCTATGGCCGTCTTTTTTGTCAGGAATATGCTCAGAACTTAGAGGCTGCCCACATGCCTTGCATTCCTTACTACCATCTTCAAGCAGCAGCAGTGCATCAAATCCTTCTTGTGTTCTAACTCTCTGAATTCCTCTTCTGTGACCAGAGAACATGCTGTACATGTAGAAAGGCTCATGTAAACACTCCCCAGATAATCTACCTATTTTAAAGTCAACTGTACCATATGATATAAACTAAGCCTAGGAATAAAATCCATCATATTTGCAGTTCCAGTAATTATGCAAGGCATGTACATCAGAGTGAGAAGGGACAGGAAATGTTGGGAGGCATTTTAGAATTCTTCCTACCACAAATACCCAATTATTCCCATACCATGTGTGGAAAATACTATCCCTACTTCATTGAATTGCCTTTGTACTTTGCTAAATCAATGAGTCATATTCGTGTGAGTCTATTTTTGGACGTTTTTCTGTGTAGTTGACTTGCTTGTTTCTTTCATCAATACCACATTACTTGGTTACAGCAGTTTTATAGTAAGTCTTAAAATCAAGCAGTGGGAGTTTACATCTTAATTCTTCTTTTTCAAATTTGGTTTAGTTATTCTAGTCCCTTTGCCTTTCTTTCTAAACTCAAAAATAATTTATCTGTATCTACAAAATAGTCACCTGGAATTTTGATTAGGTTTGCATTAAATTTATGGACCAATTTATGGGGAATTCATAACTGTATTGAGTCCTTCAATCCATGAACATAGTATGGCTCTCCATTTATTTAGGTCTTTCTTGATTTCTTTCCTTGGCATTTTGTAGTTTTCAGTATACAGATCCTGGATGTGGCTTGTTAGCTCTTTTTACTAAATATTTAAAATTTTTAGAGCTATTGTTAGTATTTAAAAAATTTCTGTTTCCAATTGCTCACACACACACACACACACACACACATATATATATATGTATATATATATATATGCACATACACATGCATATACACATATATATATATATATTGATACAGAGTTTTTGGGTATTGATCTTGTATCCTAGAACCTTGATACGTACTCATTTATTATTTCTAAAAGATTTTTTTTTGCAAATTCTTTCATTCTTCATAGATGATTATACTGTCTGCAACTGGGTGGT
The DNA here is from genome assembly GCF_022837055.1 of Prionailurus viverrinus. NCBI lineage: Eukaryota > Metazoa > Chordata > Mammalia > Carnivora > Felidae > Prionailurus > Prionailurus viverrinus. The sequence continues at coordinate 38,549,932 of NC_062569.1, forward strand.
TATATGTCTTCCTTTCCAATCTTTATGAATCTTGCTGATTTTTATTGCCTTATTTCATCAACTAGGATTACCAATATAATGTTGAATAGAAGTGGTGAGTGGATGTTCTTGACACATTCCTGATATTCAGAAGAAAGTATTCAGTCTTTCATTATTAAATATGATGTTAGCTATGGGTTTTTGTAGATGAATCTTTACCAGTTTAAGGATGTTTCCTTCTATTCATAGTTGTCTAGGAATTTTTTTTTTAACATGAGTGAAAATTGTTTTTTGCCAAATGCTTTGCCTGCATCAATTGATATGATCATGTTTTTCTTTAACCTATTAATATGATAGGTTTCATTGATTGACATTAGAATTTTGGACCTGTTTTTCATTCCTAGGGTCAATCTCATATAGTTGAGATGTTTAGGTTTTTTTTTTCACATATTGCTGGATTTGATTTGCTAATATTTTGTTGCAAACTTTTGCATCTATGGTCATGTAAGATTTTGGTCTATAATTTAACTTTCTTGTGATGTTATTGCCTGGCTTTGATATTTGAGTAATCCTGCCCTCTTAAAATAAATTGAAAAAAGTTTCTTCCTCTTCTGTCTTGGAAGAGATTATTTAGAATTAGTGTTATATCCTCTTCCAAAGAAGAATTTGCCAGTGAAACCATCTGGGCCTGTAGTGTTCTTTTTTAGAAGGTTTTAAACTATGAATTCTATTTCTTTAATGGATATAGGATAGATCAGTGTATTTCTTCCAGAATGGTTTTTGGAAGGTTGTCAATGATTGTTACATTTCACCTATTTTGTTGAATTTATGTTCATAGAGTTGTTCATAGTATTCTCTAAATATTCTTTAAGATCTGTCATGATATTCTCCTTTCTTTTTTGATATTGGTGATTTGCATATTTTCTCTTTCTTTTTGTTAGACTGACTAAAAATTTATCAATGTTATTTATCTTTTCAAAGAACCAGATTTTGGTTACTGATTTTTCTCTATTCTTCTATTATCAATTTCTTTGATTTCTGCACAAATCTTTCATTATCCTTCCTTTTCCTTGCTTTGGGTTTAGTTTGCTCTCTTAATCTTCTAATTATGAGAGATTAAATTGTTGATTTGAGAACTTCCTTGTCTTCTAATATCAGCATTTAGTGCAACAAATTTATTTTTGAGCACTATTTTAGCTGCATCCCACAAGTTTTGGTATGTTGTATTTTTATTTTCCTTTACTTCAAGATATTTTTTAATTTCCCTTGAGTTTTTGTCTTTGAACCATAGATTGTTTAGAATTGTGTTAATTTCTAAGTATTTGAAAACGTCCAGTTATTTTTTTTTAAATTAATGTTTATTTCTTTATTTTGAGAGAGAGAGAGAGAGAGAATGAGAGGGAGAGGGGCAGAGACAGAGGGAGACAGAGAATCCCAAGCAGGCTCCGCACCATGTGTCAAGTGCTGTGCACTTGAAAAGAATATGTATTGTTCTGCTGTTGGGTGGAGTGTTCTGTAAATGTCAGTTAAATTCAGTGGTTAATGGTATTGTTCAGTTCTTCTATTTTATTGTTGATTATCTACTTGTTATACCAATTACTTAGGGAGGATTATTGCAGTTTTCAACTAAGTGTGGATTTGCCTATTTTTCCTTTTGGAGGTACTTGCTTTTGCTTCATGTATTTTAAGGCTATGTTATTAGGTGCATACACATTTTATATAGTCATCTTCTTGGTAAGTTGACTCTTTTACCATTTTGTAATGTCTTCTTTATCCTTGAGAAATTTTCTTGTTCTGAAGACAATTTTGTCTGAGATTAATATGACCACTCCAGCTGGAGTTTGGTGTTTGCCTAGTACATATTTTTTTAACATATTTTCCACTTTTTAAATATTTAACCTACTTATATTTTTATACTTAAAGTGTGTTTCCTATAGACAGCATATCAGCATATAGTTGAGCCTAATTTTTATCTACTTTGATGATCTCTTTTTTTTAATTGATGTCTTCATACCATTTAAATTGAATATAATTATTGATATGTGAAGATTTAGATCTACCATCTTATTACTAGTTTTCTGTTTGTTCCTTTTTTCCTTCTTGTTCTCTTGCTTTCTTTGGAGCAACTCAAACAAATTTGAATTTGTTGTGTACTCCACATCATATATTTAATTTTTTACTGTATCTCTTTGTTTAGATTTTTTTAGTGGTTGATCTAGAAATTATAATATAAAATCTTTCACAGTCTACTTTGAACTAATATTTTATTATTTGAGGTGGAATATAAAAAACTTACCACCTTTCAGGTCCCTTTACCCACTCCCCTTTTTTAAAACTCCATAAGACAATGTTAAAATGTTTCTTATAACAATCATGTATATTTGAAATATATTAAGAGGAAAAATATTTTCTATTATATTAAAGAGATATTTACCATTTTTTGTTGCTCTTTCTTCATTTCTATTGTTCAAAGTTTCCCTCTAATATAATTTCCCTTCCATCTGAAGCAATCTCTTTGGCTTTTTTTGTAAGAGCAAGTCTGGTGGTGAAAAATTTTATTCTCATTTTTGTACAAATTGGATGATTTCTAATAATCTACAAGTTCACAGACTCTTTCATCTGTCATCCTTTATTTTGCTGTTAATCCAATCTAGTGAATGTTTCATTTTGTTATTGTGTTTTCAGGTCTAAAGTTTACATTTCTCTCTTTCCTATACCTTCTATTTCTCTGCTGATTTTTTTTTTCCATTTTTCCATTTGTTTCCATTGTGTTTGCTCTTCCTGGAGCCTGGTAGAGTAGCTGCTTTAAAGTCTTGATCCGTTCATTCCAAATTCTGTGTGATCTTGGGATTAGTATCTGTTGATTGTCTTTTCCCTTGTGAGATATTATGATTTTTCTGTTTTACATATGTTGAGTAATTTTGGATTTATCCTGGAAGTTTTGAATATTATGTTAAGTGACCCTGGATCTAGATACGTTACGTGACATAGGATTCTCCTATGGAGAATGTTGATATTGTGTTTTACCAGTCAATGAACCACATTAGGTCCGAGACACAAGCCTTACCAGCCTTCTGTTGCTGGTGCTTTCAATGTCAGTTGTTTCAAAGTCTTTGCAGTGTAATCAGATCTGTCCTGCATGTGCTAGGCACTGGATCTGTGCCACTCAGTGTCCAGTCTGGAATTTGAGTGATTCTCTACGTTGTAGCTCATTTCTCAAAGCCTTTGGTGTGCTATTTAGGGTCAGATATATGCATACACAACTTGGAGATAAGTTCTAAAATTTACACATGATTTCATTGGATCACTTTCTTGTACTCTCTCCACTCTACAATTTCTTCTATAGGGCTTTAATTTCCCTATATTACATGTTTCCCATAATTTTTCCTATAATATTGTGCCTACATCAGAGCTGAAGCAGTGAGAGGATTAAGAGAGAAAAAAATTCAATGGGAATTCTTCCCAAGGTCTCAGTACCTCAGTTTTTCTATTTGGAATTTTAGGGGTCTGTCAAACCGCTACTGTCATCACCACCACTGCTGCTTCAGAATTGCTTGGCATTGGGGTGAGACAGAATGAAATAAACAACAAAAACAAACCCATAGGATTTCCCCCATTCTTCTGACCCACAGGGGTCTCCTTCTCTGTTCCTTGTGCCCAGAAAAGAGCATTTCTCTTGCAGTTCTTCTTCCTTGTTGCATAATTCTGGTCTTTGTACTGCTTTTGAGTCTAGGTCAAGATATTCCAGAGAAGAAAAAAAAATAGGAAATTCACTGCTGGTTTGATAGTACATACTCTGAATTCTGTTTGCCTTCCTCAATCTGTCTGCTACTATTTACTTTTAAGAGCCCTTAGATAACTGCTACATGCATTCTGTTCAGGGCTTTTAGTACATTTAGTGAAAGACACATGAGGGAGTACATATTATTACTCAATCTTGACCAGAACTGGGACTCCCTCCACAGACTTTTGAATAGCAAGATTCATCTATTAAATTTAAAATCACTTTTTTTCAGACTTACTTAAAGTAAGATAACTTTATTGGATCATACTTTATGATAACAGGCTAATAAATTCTTTCCAATAGAGCAGAATGTTCATTGTTTGGTAAACTTAATAAATAGGTGAAGTTTATTGATACTGATGTTCTCAAGAGCATTTGGAAAAGATAAACAAGCACATGTCTAATGGAGGATAGCTGGCAGTGTGACGATAAAGCTGTTATCTCTGGAAGCAGGAAGATTCTATACACAGAAAGAAAGCATATTAAAGAACCCAGATGATGGGGCGCCTGGGTGGCTCAGTTGGTTAAGCATCTGACTTTGGCTCAGGGCATGATCTCATGGTTTGTGGGTTTGAGCCCCACCTCAGGCTTTGTCCTGACAACTCAGAGCCTGGAGCCTTCTTTGGATTCTGTGTCTCCTTCTCTCTCTGACTCTCCCCACTCATGCTCTGTCTCTCTCTCTCTCAAAAATAAATGAACATTAAAAAAATTTAAAAAATTATAAAGAACCCCGACAGCATTGAAAGCAAATTTAGGAGCTTCTAGTTCATATACTTGTTAGAAACCTAGGATATTTTTAGATCAACAACAATAGGTTGTGACTGTTATCCAATATCTTTAATAGAATATGTCAAACTAGATTTATTTGAGCAATAAATATCTGGAGTTGTGGAAGAGTTTTTAGAAGAAACTACAGAAAATAGAACATAATTTTAAATGGGGGTTAAGGGTCAGAAGTATAAAGTATAAGTCTACATTCAAATGAGTACATTGGTTTTCCATGTTTCAGGATGGAAGGTATTTCTGAGGTCTGTCAATTGATACAAATTAATATAAAATATTTAAATTAGTAAAAAATCAATGTAAAATAGTAAATTTTATACAAATTGATAAGACAGTACAAATTAAGTATCAGGTAAGATTGTAAGCAAAGCTTATGTTAAGAAGAAAATAGAAGCATGCTCTAGAAATAAACTTTCTGAGCTGTTGGATAATGGTAATGATTTTTGTGAGCATTTTTCTTTATCATTTTGAATGCATAAATAGGAGCTGCCTACAAAATTGATTAATCTAGTTACTACTTAAAATGAACTAAGGTCCTGGGGCGCCTGGGTGGCTCAGTCGATTAAGCATCCATCTTCGGCCCAGGTCATGATCTCACAGTTTGTGAGTTTGAGCCCCGTGTTCTCTATGCTGACAGCTGGGAGACTAGAGCCTGCTTTGGATTCTGTGTCTCCCTCTCTCTCTGCCCCTCCCCTGGTTGCACTCTGTGTCACTCTCACAAAAATAAGTAAACATTAAAAATTCTTTTTAAAAAATGAACTAAGTTCTCCAGAGACTATTTTTTTTTGTTTCCCATGTAAACTATGCTTTCACAAATACAATTAATTAATAATATTTATATGTATGTATGTGTGTGTATACATATGCCACAAGCAGTAAAAGAATGTTTGGATAGTAAAAGGCTCATAGTTGGTCATGTGGGTATTGCTATAGGAACATTTGTTGAGCACTTACTGTGTGCCCTAAATTCTTTATACCTGCATCATTTAATCCTTATAACAATCCACAGAGGTAGGTATTCTTATTCCACTTTTACAGATAAAATTGAGACATAGAGAGGCTGACTCTATTGCTCAGAATCCCACAGCTAGTAAGAGAAGGAGGCAAGGTTGGTACCCACACTGTCTTATCTCCAGTTTATGTGAACTGACTTACTACATTAGTATACCAGTGAGGCAAATTGGTAAACATGCATGAGACTTTGGATACTAGAAAGGAAACCCAACAGAACACAACTAGGTACTGAGGAGACTTAATTATCTGAATTCCTCCATTATATTATATGGACATTTTCTTAACTCAGTAATAAAGAACGTCTGTGAGCAGGTGTATTTAACTCTGTTATTGTTTAAAATTTTAAAAATGCTACTAAGGACAGTTCTGTCATTATATCTGTGTGTATTCCTTTGATAGTTGTTATTAAAAATTTTATAGTTAGCGGGTATAAATGATAAAGCATTCTAGCATGGCATAAAATGGGATGGGTCATAAACCAAAAATATAAGTTAAAATTTTAACAAAAATAATAATAGTGGAGACATTGTGCTGTTATTTACTCTGCAAGGGACACAGGTTAGTGTGTTAATTTTTTGTGTGATATGTGGAAGAGGTTGACAAAAGGCTGACTTGGGATCCTGGATGGGGTTGGGAAATAGGTGACAAATTCCTACAATTCCAAATTCCTATAGTTGAGGAAGACAAGCTTCCTCACTTGGATACTTTGGACCAGGGTTTAACCTTGTTTACCTTTAACTGTTCTAGGTCAAAGAGAAAATCTGCACCAAGAAATTTCTGTGCTGCATAAGCAAGTCAACACACTCATGATGGATGAAGATTTCCTGTGTTTGTTTTTAACAGGCCTGTCTTGGTTATAAAAGCACATCTCTTTTTCCCCAGAGGACCTGTTAATCAAGGCAGATTGCAGGCATCAGGAATAAGCTAATTTATTTAGGGCCAGAGAAGAATATGCTACTTGAGCATACAGGCCTTGGGCTTAGGCTGCCTGGCCTGGCGTCTGGCTCTGCAACCCAACAGCCCAACCCTAGGCCAGTTTGCCAGGACTTACTCACCCTTGGAGGTAGCTACTATTATTATCCCATTTTATACATCAAAAACTGAGCCACAGGGAGGTTATATGACTTGCATTTTGTTAAATAGTATCTGGCACAGATTAAGTACTCAATAAAAGCTGACTATTATTGTTTGGAATGTTAGCAGCCAAAATCTGGAAGTTGTAGAAATCACCTTGCTGAGGGCACTTTCTAATGCTGTCTGGAATACAAGTTCTGTATTGCTCTGGTGTGTAAAGCTTTCTGTACTGTGGTTGAGATATTTGGAAGCATTCCTATATGGGGGGAGCCCAGGAAAGATTTGCACTGGGGTATAGGTTCCATTATCATGTGCTTTGTTAGTGCCATACCCTAAACCTAGGATGGGGCTACCAACCCAAAACAGTTACTACTGCCAGAGAGTTCTGCCCTGTTGGTCTCCAAGGTTTTATTTGTAAGCTACATGTGTGGTCATTTGGTGGATAATCCTGTTTACTGGCTTCTGTAGGGCAAAGCCTGATACGTTTGATCTCTTTTGTTTCCTGGCTAACAGCAAAGCTAATCCTTGGAGTCTGAGGGTTGGGTTTTCCTCACCACCAATATTAATGTATTCTGCAAAAAGGAGGAGATCTGGATTCTAGTCAAGAAACCATTCTTCTTTCTTTTACATGGAAACCTCCAAAATAATCCTGCAGGAGTCTATTCTTTTTCTTTAGAAATTTGAGAAACAAAGTTCTGTGATTTATTTCAAATACTGCATTAAGAATATTTTATTGTTTTTTAACGGAAAATAAAATAGCTTTAGGACAAGAAGTTTGAATGTGCTTAAGACAAGACTTTATGAAGAATTTGTTTCATATATAAAGATCATTCTGAATTTCTCTAAGCACAGGATCCTTGCTGTTTTGAAGTCATTTCCATCAAAGTGCAATTCATATTAATACTATCAATTGTTACCTGATATAAAACATTTTATCTGCACATCCTACTGTGGTAGTTTGAGGCTAAATGGAAAATTTTATAGGGGTAAAAACTAACTCAAGTACATACCTAGTAATTTAAAAGAAAAGATGTAGAATTAAAGGAAATCAAGAGAGAAAGGTAATGTGAAGTGTATAAATACATTATATACCAAATGAGGATGTCTGAGTGTATTCAATATCACATTTGCATTCCTGCTTCTTGGGCTTTCCATTCTTGTCATTTTATTAAAGCTCCAATTTACTTACATCCTGGTATTTTATGGAAAAAGTCTGACACGAAAGTTGGTTAATGAGACGTTGCTCTGTAAACAAGCAAAGCTTTGAAAAATACAGTCTAAATAATGGACCACTATCATTTAAAAGCTATGATGGAACTGAAGATTTCTTTGATAACATTGTAAATCATGACAGGGAAGTGAAGCGTATGATGATGGTATCACTAACACATGACTGAACCAAATCTATGTTATACTTGTGTGTCCATTTGTACACGCATTAACTTATGTTCCTATTCTTTAATGTTTATTCTATTATATTCTATTTCCCTCCCACTAATCAATGCACTGTGACTCTTCCTTCTCAAGTTAGCCCCGGCCTTCCTCTAGTACAGGTATAAAGAGTTTAAACCGAAGGCTTAGGTGTGCCTGGCCCTGGGCAACCCCAGTCAAATCTGGCAATATTTATTATCAGCCTCATCTTCACTCGGGGTTAGGAAGTCTAAACCAGTGGTTCTCAAGATGTGACCTTAGAACCAGCAGCATTAGCATTGCCTAGAATATGGTAAAATGCAAATTCTTAGGCCCTGGTCCAGACATATTAGGCCAGAAATCTGGGGGTTAATGAGTCCTCTGGGTGATTCTGATACTCACTCAAGTTTGAGAGTCTCATCTTGGTCTTGTTGTATCCTGTCCCTGGGTTGACTTCCTGGGTACTCACATATGTATGAATTTCGGTTTTCCTTCTTTGATTTCCTCATGACTGCATCTCTGATCTCTCTGGCTGGATTTCTGCCAATTCCAGATTTAACAGTCTAGTTCCCAGCTGAGATTTCCACCTTTCCTATTATACTGAAGCCCTGCCAGTTTCTTTCCCTAAATACATCACAGCCCTCCCTATAACCTTCTCCACCTGGCCGGTGGTCAAATCTGGCCTTGAATTGGGCCGTTTGGAGCTAATTCCCTCTGGGGCCTCTCCATGATCTGACTGCATGCTGTGCCCCCCAGCAGGCCATAATAATGCTGGCTTAAGCTGACCTCCAGACCCCTCACCTGTGGATGCTATGGTTGACATCATGATCCTTCCTTATGAGGCTCTGTTGTATATAACCTCAGTAACCATTCTAACCTGCCTAAAGACCCATTATTAAACTCCCCTCTCCCTGATGTTCTGGATATCAAGAGAGTGAATAAGCTATGACATCTATTCAAAATCAATGGATACCTTTGGAAAACACTATAGGAAAGTTAGGTAAACACTTTAGGGATAAAACATGCTCCTGATTTAGGGATGATTTCTTCAGGGTAAAGAAAGACAACATTAGAAAATAAGTTACATTTGAATTACTTTAGGAAAATGTTGATATCACTACTTCATGTTCTAATTATTCTAATTTATCTGATGGGGTAGTTAATACTTTTATCTTGTGGAGATTAGTATCCTCTAACTTTTCTTTTCCAAGCCCTAATATTTCCATGCCTGGATCCACCTACTTAAATTTATTTTCTAGAAACCTGAACACACCACTATCTTGCTAACAGTTCACAGGGGACCCAGTGCTGTAGAGTTTAATGCAATATGTGTGCTCATCCATAGGAGCCTACAGGTAGCTACTACTGTGAAGGAAATTGCAGGTCACATTTATATGCCTAGAAAATAATTCAACAAGCATTTCAAAACTCTCCATTCACCTTTGGTCAAAGCCCTTTTATGTGTTTAGCAATAGTCACAGTACTTACTTCAAGAAGTTTTTTATTTCCTTGAATTTGTTTTAATGCATGGCCACTTGGCCCAGTTTAAGCCTAAGCTCTCTTGTACTAAAACTCTGAGTCCTGTTTCTGCTTCCTCTTTGTCAAATGGATAGAAAATTATCAGTAAGTGCTTAACAAAAGGTAATTTACATTGTGGTTATATTCATTTAATGTTTCATGTAGCAATTATTTATTTAATACTGTATTGGTGCTAGAATAAGAATCTTTGAAAGAATCTTCTTGGAAGTCATTTGATAGTCAGATGGATCTTTTCCTATTAGATGTGACTGTATGGAATTGCCTTATAGAGACTGGGTAAGGACCAGGGAGGGATTGCATGATCATAAAGATATACAGCATCGAGAAATAAAATGTGATTTACCTAAAGCACTGTTACATCCTGGGATATGACAGGATATAACAGAACCTAGGCCAAAAATATACTTAAATAAAGACAATAACATTTTAAAATAGATTTATCATTTTTACAATTGGCACAAGCTATTCATTTTAATCAAATTTCAACCTTGTCTACTATACCAGAGCCCTGTCAGCTCCCTAAATACATCACAGCCCTGCCTTTAACCAACCCTCGCCTCCTGGTGGCCAAGTCTGGCCTGGAATCAGTTGTAGTTAATTCCCTCTGGGTCATCTCCATGATCTGACAACCCCATGCTGTGCCACCCAGGAGGCCATAATGATGCTGGGCCTAAGCTGCCCTCCAGACTCCTCACCTATCAATGGATGCCACTATCTACTATCAACAAATCAGTGGATGCCACTACCCATCCACTATCTATATACTTTAGGTTTATAGCGATCTTCTTCCAGGCACTTCTTGGAGGGTTGTGACTGAAGCTTCATTGCCTTTTCCTTTGAGAAACCATCTAACTCGTGTCTACAGAGGATCCCTCTGACTAAACATATGGTTCACTAATCAAATATATTTAAGTATTTCCTGTGTCCCCAATTCTATCCTAAGTGCTTTGAAGAATTAAAAACAAAACAAATATACTTTCTCCTTGGTATTACAGTTTTTCTGTATAAATCCTATTGAATTGTGAATATCTTGAGAACAAGACCTGTGTATTTCTCATTTTTTGTACTCCAGAGAATACTACATTGTCTTCAATAAATACTGCTGAATGGAAGAATTCATAGATAAATAAATTCCTTTCTAGAGACAGACTGTAAGCAGACATCACCCTGAGAATTCTAGGACTCTTAGAAAAGTCAGTTCAGTTGGTAATAGGTCTAGGAGAGGACAGACTGTTTCACCTTGTGAATGAAAGTCAACTTTACCCTAGGGAAAGTTAACATACAGACCTGCCATTGTACTCCTGACCAAATCAGCAACACCACAAATGAGATAGTGAAGCCATGCCTCGTAGTGACATCCTTTGCTGAATGGAGCCACTCACCTGATCTGAAGCCAAGTCAGCATGGGGGTTGTTCCTCCTCCAAAGACCCAGACTGTGAAGAACACAAGGAGCAGCGTGGTGGTAAACATCATTTGTTTGGGCTGAGATTCTGTGTCCCGAATAGCTAAGGCAAATGCTATTGCTCCTCTCAAACCTTATGGGAGGAACCAAGAAAGCATAAGAGAAAATGAACATCTGCATGAAACTCATTCTCATTTTACTAAATTTATCTTTTTGATTTTCTAACAAACACAATTACTTTTTTAAATTAAACTTTTTGAGATAACTATAGATTCACATGCTGTCCTGAGAATAGAGACTTATCGTGTGCTCTCTCCCACTTTCTCCCCAATGAAAACATCTTGCTAAACAAGTACAATATCACAACCAGAATTTTGATGTTGATTCGGGTCAAGATAAGGCACATTCCCAGCACACTAACATCCCTCATGTTGCCCTTTTATAACCACATCTACTTCCCTCCCACACACTCCCTCCTTAACTTCTGGCAACCAGTAATCAAATCTCCATTTCTATAACTTTGCCATTTCAAGAATCAAATGGAATCATGAAGTGTGTAGTTTTTTTGGAATTGGCCTTTTTCACTCAGAATAATTCTCTGGATATTCCTCCAGGTTTCTGAACATATCAGAAGTTTGTTCCTTTTTATTGTTGAGTAGTATTCCATGGTATGGATGTGCCATAGTTTGTTTAGTCATCTATCTGGTGAAGGACATCTGGGCTGTTTCCAGTTTTATGGCTATTCCAAAAAAGGCTGCTGTATATATAACATAAGTGTTCATTGCTCTGAGGTAAATGCCCAGGAGTGTAATCACTGACTGCATAGTTTTAAAAGAAATTACTAAAATGCTTGCCAGAATGGCTACATACCATTTATATTCCCACCAGAAATATACAGGTCATGCAGTTTCTCTGCATCCTAACCAGCATTTAATGTTGTCACCATTTTTTTAACTTTAGTCATTCTAATAGGTGAGTGGTAGTAGCTTTATTGAGTTTATAATTTGCAGTTTTCTTCTTTAAAAATTATTTATTTATTTTTTTGGAGGGTACAAGTGGGGGAGAGGCAGAGAGAGGGGGACAGGGGATCTGAAGTGAGCTCTGTGCTGACATGCTGACAGCAGTGAGACTGCTGTGGGGCTTGAAGCAGTGAGGCTGATGTGGGGCTTGAACTCACGAACGGCGAGATCATGATCTGAGCTGAAATCGGATGCTCAACCGACTGAGCCACCCAGGTGCCCCAATAATTTGCATTTTGCTAATAACTAATGGTGTTGAATATTTTTTAATGTGCCTAGTTGTTATCTTTATACCCCCTCAGATGAAATGGCTCTTCATGTCTTTATCTCATTTTCTAATTGAGTTGTTGGATTTTTGATTGTTGAGTTTTGAGAGTTCTTTATATATTCCAGTTTTTTAAAAAAATTTCTTTTAATGTTTATTTTTGAGAGAGAGACAGAATGCAAGTGAGGGAGGGGCAGAGAGAGAGGGAGACACAGAATCTGAAGCAGGTTCCAGGCTTTGAGCTATCCCCACAGAGCAGGGCTTGAACCCACGAACCGCAAGATCGTGACCTGAGCTGAAGATGGCCACTTAACCCACTGAGCCACTCAGGTGCCCCTATATATTCTAGATACTATCCTTCGTTGGGTGTATATTTTGCAAATATTTCCTCCCACTTTGTAGCTTTTTACTGATTAAGTCTAATCTGTAGATTTTCCTTTTAGTAATCATGTGTTTGGAGTCAAGTCTAAAACTTCTTTGCTTAGCTCTAGGTCCCAAAGATTTTTCCTTATGTTTTTAAAATTTGTTTGCAAAAGTTGTATAGCTTTACATATTACACTTAAGTCCATGATCATTTGAATCAATTTTTGTATAAGGTATGAAATTTAGGTTGAAGTTTTATTATTATTATTATTTTTTGCCTGTGAATGTTTAATTTTTTCATTGAATTGCTTTTGCAACTTTGTTAAAAATCAGTTGGGTATTTTGTGTGGATCAATTCCTGGATTCTCTATTCTGTCCCATTTATCTCTGTATCTTTCCGTTATCTAATAGCACTCCAACTTGATTACTGTAAATATATAGTAGGCCTTAATATTGGGTATAATGATTCTTATATTTTGTTTCTGCAACTGTTTTAACTATTCTAAATTTTTTGCTTTTCCATAAAGTTTTAGAATAATATTCCCTATATCTACAAAAAAATATTTCTGGGCACAATTACTTTTAAAAAATCAAATGTGTGAGATAATAAGAAAAACCAAGCCTATGGACCACTGAAATTAATAAATAATTAAAAACTGTTTAAGAATTACGTTAGCCTGAGTACATACTATTATACTGTCTATAATCTAAACAACCTAATAAACCTGCTTTTTCTTGTTTTTTTCTTAATAATAATAAGTGAATTTTTATGACTCCACATTAAACATATTTCCAAGAGGTATGTTAAAATTTCAAATCGGAGTGTGATGATACAAGTAAAAACAGAGATGGAGGCTTTGAAAAAGAAGTAAAAGCACACATAGTAAAGTAAAAAAGTTAAAATGGAAGATCTCTCTTGGGTAACACAAGACTTGTGAGACATTTATGGGCCTTGTTATATCAAGTAACAGGTCAAATACACATTTATAAGGACAACAAGAATAAGTCTAACAGGTAGGGATTTGGCTGTTTTTATACGAAGGTTTGAATCACATACATAAGATTTCAATGGTCTATTTATTATAACATTTACTGCATCTAAATTTCCAAATTTTTATTCATACATTAAAAGAATTTTAGAAGTTAGACGCAGTGGGGGTGCCTGGGTGGCTCAGGCGGTTAAGTGTCTGACTCAGGTTTTGGCTTAGGTCATGATCAAACAGTTCATGAGTTTGAGTCCTGCATTGGGCTCTGTGCTGACAGCATGGAGTCTGCTTGAGATTCTCTTTCCCTTTCTCTATATTCCTCCTCTGTTCACGCTGTCCCTGTGTCTCTCAAAATAAATAAATAAACTTAAAAAAAAAAAAAAAGAAAAAGAAACCGGACACAGGATAGAATGAAGAAAACTATAGCCTGGTTTATATCCCTGGCTTCCCAACTTAGATATGATGTTCCTTTCTTATCTCCACACCACGAATATACAAGAGACAAGTGGCATAACACAAGATTCAGAGGGTTAGGCTAGAGAGACTTAACATATTTTGCCTGAAACAAGGAAACCTCAAAAGAGAGAGGAACATGTACTCCGATTATAAAATACCTTCAAGGAACAAAATGTAATGGAGGAAGGAAATTATTCTAAATTTCCATGTAGACAAGGAAATTGCCTGAAGATAAGGGAGATAACATTTGAAGTAGATATTAATATAAAAAATTCTTATACATCAGAAATTCTGAACACTTGAGATGCCTGTACTTGAGAAGAAAAGTCCTCCATTAGAGATGTTCCTGCACTCAGACCCAGCTGGGAACAAAAGAGTAGGGATATTAATAACCCTTAATACTGGGGAATATTTTCATAATGTCCTCTCCAGGAAATACAAATGGTGTCATTAGGGAACAAAAACTAAAAGAAACTCTTGCAACAGACTTATGTATCAGAGGAGAGAATTTATAGGTCAAGGTAAAGCTCCTCACAGTGTTTAATCACAGTATAAGATTAGAGATAGAAAGTAATCTTTTCATTTTCTCTTCTCTTCAAGCTCACATTGCTAGAAATAAAGCAGCATTTCCCCAATTAGGTGGTGAGAATTAGAAATATTAAGTGATGACACTTTAAGTATTTCTTATTTTATTGAATATGTGTGTGTGTGTTTCAACTTTGAATTTTTGTGAGAAAGAAGAGAGTAAAGACTGGAATAACAGAAAAAAGTTGTTACATTATGCTTATTGTAAACTCTTTCAAGTTAGATACCAAGGGCAAGAAAGTATACAATCATTTCTTTTCCTAAATATGTTTAATAATGTGTTATGTTAAACTAGTGTAACTATGCTCTTAAATCTAAATTATCTATACACGAGCAGTTCTTGGTTTAAAACTATACTCAAAAGATAGCTGTTATCTGACTTCATAAGAGACATATCCTTTATATAAAACTTTCTATTTACAGGAGATTCAGTGTAAAGATCTTTGAAGAAATAAAAAAAGGAAAAGTTCAGCCACTGCCTTTTACTTCTTGCAGGTTTGAGATACATTGCTAAAAGAGCCAAACTCCAAAATGTTGACAAGAGGATGCTTTCTCCATGTGATGATCATCTGACAAACCACAGAAACAGGATATTTTTAGACAGGGGATCATCTGTCTGTAGCCCTGGTCAAATGTGCCACATATGGCACATGCCACTTGTGAGACAGCCTGGCATCATGGGAAGCATGGAACTGAGACAGGTGAGGTTATAAGTGGACAAAGGTAGGCTATTTTAGAACTCCAGATAAAAACTAGTGCCTATATTCCACTCATCCTTTATGATTCTGAAGTTACTTCTCACACATTTTCAGCCTAGACTATTGCCAAACCAATGGCCATTCATTGCTTCATTCAATATACATGTGTCTTAGTTTGCCATAACAAAATACCAGATGGGCTGCCGTAGCAAAATACCATGGACTGCGTAGCTGCAATAGCAGAAATTTATTTTTCACAGTTCTGGAGGTGGGGATGGCCAAGATCAGGGTGCCAGCATGGTGGATTCTGGCGAGAGTTCTCTTCCTGGCTTTCAGAAGGCTAACTTCTTGTGCAAAAGCAAGCTCTGTATGGTGTCTCTTCTTATAAGGGCAGTAATGCCATCACAGGAGCCCCACCCTCATAACATCATCTAAACCTAATTATCTCCCACAAACTCCATCCCCAAATACCATCATGTTGGATTAGGACTTCAACATACGAATTTGAGGGGACACAATTCAGTCCATTTGCTTTGTGGAGATTCTGTGTACACCTATCCTATCTACTTACCATGGATTTGGGAAGCAGAGGGCTTTAGGATTGAAATAAATTACTTCACCTATCAGCAAAATACTAGAAATGAAAAATTAATTTTGACTTAGGAGTTTCTTTTAGCAAAACACTATTTCTAAAGAATATGTCCACTTTGCTTGGAAACTCAGAAAATCCAGAATTCATTGTCAAAACTTGTGTTTTGTTTTGTTTTATGGGTACACTGACCCTTTGGACTTACCTTTCTTTTTCTCTTTGCTTTCATCAACTAATGGAAATGATTCTATACCTTTGGGGGTTGATAGACTATACTATTACATTTTAGATGGGTTTACTTTGCAGAGATATGACATATTTCACATCGGTTGGAAAGTTAGCCTCATCTTGGGGAATAAAAGAATTACCTGCAATTAAATGTGGTTTCATTTAAAATTGGCCTCTAAGGGATTCTTATGTTAATTATATTGATGTTCTATTCATAACAATAGAAGACTATTGAGCTAAGGAAAGCTTCCTAGCAAGGACCCCTGCTGCAGAAAATATGCAGCTTCCTGTTTATCTTTAAAGAGCAAAACTGAAACTTAATCTGCTATAAATTTGCAAATGCGTTCTGAATGGTTGAAGGTCAGATACAGCTACGTTTAAATCACAGGAATATAAGTACTCCCTAAGGCACTTTTACTAAAGGTACAAAACAACAGTCAAAAACTAAATTACTGAGCATTCACTATGTGCTATACGTTACCCAAGACACAGTGGGTATATGCAATAGTGAGGAAGTTGGGGCTCCTCTCTTGCAGGGCCCATGATCCTTCAAATATGACTGTCTTAACAGGTAAATGGAGATAAGGTACATTAAAGGTGTAAAGTGTATATTTGCATGTATAGTCTGATGAAGAAAAAGATAAGATTTCTAAACCTCATGAGGGTCCAAATCAAAACCATTGTCAACAGATATGTAATGTTTAAGGAGCTATAATCAATGGTGGGACACAAGAAGTCTTTGCATACATGGTTTTCTATACCTGAGTCATTTTCTCCCATCCAAATTCTCTCCACTTCTTTCTTTTTATAACTCTCACCTAGACTTCACCTAATTCCAACTAATCTTCAGAGCTCAAATGAGCCACTAATTTCTCTATGAAGCCTCCTCAGAGGTCTGGGCCTGGGTTGGACTAATTTATGTGCCTAGTACAACCTGTGCTTCCCTTATCAGGGGACTTATGACATTACATTGCAATTGGCTAGTTGTTGTTTATCCACAACACTTATAGCAATGCCAAGCACATAATAGGTGCTCAATAAATACTTATTGATCAATGAATGCATGAATGTTCTGTTTTTGATTCCAGATTACATATAGAAAAACAATTGATACCTTCTAGTTTAATGAAATGGTTGAGTAATTGTTTCTGCAAGTTCAGCTTCTGCCCTTTTATTATTTATTGAGACTCTTAAAACCTTATATTGAGAATCAAGAGACCTGGGATCTGTTCTCAGGCCTGCTCCTAATACGTTGTTTGGTCATAGGCAGGTTGCGTTATTGGGATCTGTATTGTCTCATATCTAAATGGAGGTTTTAAGATGAAACTTATGGTCTTTAAGTAGTAGTACCCATGAGAATCAGCTTGGAACTTAAAAATATATGTAGCTATTGATGCTAGTGTCCTGACTCTAGAGATTTGGATTCAGTGGAGAATGGGTTACATGATATCTCAGGCTCCTCTCACTTCTCACTGTACCACCTAGGTCCAAGGCCCATTACCTTAGACCCTGACTATGCTGCTGGCCAACACTCTGGTACTTGGGCCTCACAGCCTCCATCCTCTCCTCTTTCCAGACTATATTCCTCTGAGCAGTTTCTTTCTTTATTTATTTAAAAAAATTTTTTTTTTCAACGTTTATTTATTTTTGGGACAGAGAGAGACAGAGCATGAACGGGGGAAGGGCAGAGAGAGAGGGAGACACAGAATCGGAAACAGGCTCCAGGCTCTGAGCCATCAGCCCAGAGCCCGACGTGGGGCTCGAACTCACGGACCACAAGATCGTGACCTGGCTGAAGTCGGACACTTAACCGACTGCGCCACCCAGGCGCCCCCAAGCAGTTTCTTTAAAACCTGGCTTTATCAGGTTCTGATCAGACCCAGCAACCGTAAGTGGCTTCCCACAGCCCACAGAAACCTTTGAATCAGAACCTTACCCCACTTTTCCCTCCTCTTCTCCTAGTGAGAATTTTCATACCAACAAGATGCTCTTCATCTCTTCCCATAAACAGTTGCTGTCCTTACCTCTGTGCCATGCCCCCACTGTCAATCCCTTTCACTTCTTTCTGCATATATTCTACCCCATGAAATTTCCCCAGAATACTCCAGTCCACATTGTTCTCTCTTTCCTAGAAATCCTTAGAAATCCTCTCTCTTTCTTAGAAATAAAACATATTGTCATGCCACTTGTATTAGTAAATGATATTCTGAAATGAATCAGTGGTTTAATTTGTCATTTACTCTCAACTCTTAATCTTTTAAAGGCTGGAATTACATCTTCCTTATGCTCACAGTACTCAAAACATGAAACTCAGTATATACTTATAAATTGAAAAACTGTGTTTAGGGTGGTTAGGAAAGCCACTCTGGCTGGGTGATTTTTGAGCAGAGACTGTAATAGAATGAGGAGAAAAAAAAATAGAATGAGGAGAGATCATGTGGGTATCTGGGAAAAAAAGCATTGCATGCTACTGGAACAGTAGATGCAAAGTCCTTGAGGTAAGGTTATGTCTGGTATGTTCAAGTAGCAGCAAAGGGGCTGGCATGGCTGGAATGGAATGAATGTGGCAGGGGGTAGGGAGTGGAAAGAGATAATGCCAAAGAGGTAACAGAGACAGATCATTCTGGGCTCTTGAATAGCAAGGTTTTTGAAATTTTTATTTTCTTAGAATTTATTTTATTTATTTTGAGAGAGAGAGAGAGAGGGAGTGTGAGCAGGGGAGGGGCAGAGAGAGTAAGGGAGAGAGAGAATCCCAAGCAAGCTCTGTGCTGCCAGAGCAGATACCAATTGCAGGGATGGATTCCACAAACTGCAAGATCATGACATGGGCTGAAGTCAAAAGTCTGACACTTAACTGACTGCGACACCCAGCACACTGACTGAATTTTTTTTTTTTTTTTGAGATAGAAAATTTCAGGAAGGTTTATGGCAGGGTAATGATATGATCTATTCTACTTAAAAGCATCACTCTGGCCCTGCTATCAAAAACTGATATTGGGGCACCTGGGTGGCTCAGTTGGTTGAGCGTTTGACTTCACCCCGGGTCATGATCCTGCGCTTCGTGGGTTCAAGTCCCGTGTCTGGCTCTGTGCTGACAGCTTGGAGCCTGGAGCCTGATTCAGATTCTGTGTCTCCCTCTCTCTCTGCCCCTTCCCCCACTCACTTTCTGTCTCTCTCTCAAAAATAAATAAACATTAAAAAAAAAACCAAACTGATATCAAGACTGGAGGTAGGAGGTCAGTCAGGAGGCTGCTGCATTATTCTGGGTAAGAAATGAAAGAGAATCAGACTAGAGTGGAAGCATGGCAGATGCCTGACTAATTCAAAGGTTGACAATATTTGCTGATGGGTTGGATGAAGGGTATGAGAAGAAGACAGAACTCCAAGAACTTAAGGCCTGAGCCACTAGAAGAATTGGGGAAAACTGTGGGAAATGCATGTTGGTTTAGGAGGGATATCAAGGATACTGATCTGGCTATTTGAAATCCAAGATGCCTGTTGGTCATCCAAATGAAGACACTGAGTGGGTAGTTGGATCTAAGAGTCTGGAGTTCAAAGGAGAGGTTAGTCTTTTTACTGGGGAGAGTGGGAAGATGGGAGAGAAGTTTGGAGCTTGAAAAGTGTAGGAAGATACAGTTTATTTTAAACCAAGTCTGTTCTTGCCTCAAGGCCTTTGTACTTGTTGCTCCTCCTGCCTCCACCTCCTCCCAGACTGCCCCTTGGCTGTTCTTCCTCATCTCAGTCCTCAGAAAGGCTGCTCTGACCATGCCATCCAAGTATCCTCCACTTTCACCCAGGTCTTCTTTGCCTGTCTTTTATTGCACTTACCAACATCTGAAATAAATTATCATGCTTATTTTTCAATCTTTAAGATCCGTGTCCCTTCACAAGAAAGCAAGCACGGTGAAAGCATATCTAGTGCTACTGGATGAATCCATGAATGAATGGAGGAGGGAAAGGTCATATTTGCATTTGGAACACGCTGGAACCCAAAAGAAAATGAGCAGTAGATGGACACAGAAATTGACCCATCCCTTAAAAGAAAGATCTCTAAGATGAGTTATTTTGCTGATTTTCTTTCCATTTGGGATATAATCAATTGCGATCCTTTTTTCCCTTTCATTTAGAGTACTGTTAGGGGGTTGATTTCAAAGATTTTACACTTTCTTATCATTAATCTGATAAATCAAACCCTACAGTGGACCTACAATTGAATTATGTATTGCTTTTACCCTTGTGGAAGTCCCATGACCTTGCAAAGGGTAAGTAACCACTTTCAGCAAAAATGTCAGTCTGGTTTCAAAATACATTTTCCAGGATAGTACAACCTTGCTACACAGTTCCATTTTCAGTTCAACATCATTTTATCACATGGAAGCGATACCAACAGATTGTTTCAGTGGAAAAGCCTTCCACTGAATTCAAAATAAATGGAGTTTTTTTTAAAACTAAATCTGTATTAGACAAGCAGAACTTTCTTTCCTTCATCTCTCTTCCTGAACTTGAATCATTTTAACTTAAGGTCACTGAGAAGGAATGCAACATAACTTTGGTATATTTTTGCATAAAATGAAGTTTGTTTTTGGATGCCTTGAGCAGCCAGGAAGGGTACTGTAAATAGGATTAGCTCTGTCACGGCTCTGAGTCAACATGCATAGATGCCTCTGGCTTTGGAAGTTTATTTTTATGTAAGTAAGGTGGATGTGGTAGTAAACTGTGGAATAATCCTTGCCACTAGCTGAAATCTTCAACAGAGTTTCAAAAGAAAGGCTAACAGATCAGAAGAAAGCCAATATTTGGTAAGTAGTACCCAACTTATTTCCAGGTTGCATTTCAAAAGTCAACTTATAAGTTTTCTGTTCAAACAAGTGGTTCTCAACTTCGGTGATTTTTGTCCCCTCAGGGAATATGTGGCAATGTCTGGAGACATTCGTGATTGTCTACAACTAGGGGGCAGAGGACACTACTGTTAATCTTGTAGGTAGAGACCAGGGGTACTGCTTAACATCCTATAATGTACAAGACAGCCCCCACAGAAAAGAATGATCTGGCCCCAAATGTCAATAGTTTGCTGGGGTTGAGAAATCCTAGTGTAGACACTGGATTGCTTTTTCCCATAGGAGCAATGTTATAAATGGTGATAATGTTCCTACTGTGGAGGGCTATTTTGGCAAAGATGGCTATTTAACCTATTCTTATCCTTCATAGTATGCTGATGTAACTGCACAAACCACATTTCCTAGCATCTCTTGCAGCTAGGTATAGACAGATGGGAGGTTCTTACAGTGAAACAAGAGCAAAAGTGACAGATGTCACTACCGGGCCAAGGCTTCTATGAAGTGGATGTTCCTACTCCAGTCTCTCTTTCCTCTTCCATTGGCCAGTTATAAATCACAGGGAGTCCCTGTAGCAGTGATTCCCACACTTTAGCTACATCAGAATCACCTGGAAGACTTGTTCAACCTCAGATTGCTGACATTCAGCCCCAGAGTATCTAATTCTGTGGGTCTATGGTGGGGCCCAAGAATGTATATTTCAAATAAGTTCCCAGGTGGTGTTGATACTGCTGGTCCAGGGACCACACTTTTAGAATTCTTGACTTAGGTAATTATGATGCTACAATATGGAAAGAGCCTGGTGATGTTTGAGTCACCATCTAGAGGAGAGGCATCATTTTCCCTGCTTCCATGTCAATATCAACCCTGGCCTGTAACACGAACCAGAGAGGAGTTACTACTATGGTTCAACCAGTGAATTTTGAGAGTCTCTGAATTCCAGCGGCTTAGCTTATCCTAAAGCTCTCTACCTTAACTCTCTCTTTCCCTACATGTCCCTGTAGCATCACAGAATACTTTTTCAACAGGTGAGAAAATAGGGGCCAGGAGTGGCCAAGGTTACATAATAAATGTTTGGCTGGTTATCAATCTGTTTCATCCCCCCTTTTGAATATTTAACTCACAACAAAGATAAAAGAATCATGGTTATCTTAAATTTGAGTTTTAAGGAAAAATGCAAAAAAGAAAATTTTCTTCCCCTCTCCTAAGGAGAAGATCAATCTGAGGCAACATTTTAAAATAGCTATTTTCCCTTTTGCTCCTCCTCCCCTACTCTTTCTGCACGACTTCTTACTCTCTTTCTTTCTCTTTCTCCTATTCTCAGCATCAGTCTCCCCTAATCCAGAATGACCCATTTTAGACTCTCCTGTCAAAACCCCCATTTCCTTTTGCAGCCAAAATTAGCTTCCTGCCAGGAAAAAAAAAAACAATTGAAAACAATCAGAAGGAAGAAATCTGTTGAGGAAGGATAGCACACAATCCTCCTGAATGGCATGCATTTAAAAATACTTGTTAACATGCATACTTTCACGTTTACTTGTGGAACTTAAAAAACAGCTTCAGGAAAGTCCAGTGACACTTTTCAGACACTAAGGGAAGTGGGTGGTGAGTGGGATGAGGATCCTATATAGGGAGGGCAAGGCTGTCATTCACAGGCAGGGCACCTGCCTTGGTGTCTGTTTCTTTCCTCATGTGGAACCATGAGTTTCTAAAGTAGTTCCTGGTGCTTTAGGAAGAAAGATTTCTAGGCAAAAGCAGAGGAAGACTGGGCAGTGGGCCTGAGACCCAGCCCTAGTCACAGAGGTTTGGTCTATCTGTGAAAGACTTGGTTGCCCAAATAGCATTTGAATCCTTCTAATATATCAGAACTAACGCTAAAAATTCCTAAATTACTTAATAGCTCTATGGACATTTAGCACTGGCATTATTGAAAGTAACTGCTTCTTTCTCATTTGTGCATATAACTTCAGTCAATCTTAAGTGACTTCTTTCAAACTCTATCCATAGAACCTGAGGGCAGAATTAGAGGGATTGGTGCTTGCCACAGACAGACATACTTTTTGAACTCAGTTCATGTGTGTTGATAGTTTTCTAAGGTTATGTCTACATTATAACCAAACAAGCAAGCAGTTAGTAAGCAAATTCAGGCAGAAAATGGGGGGAAATAAAGTAGATTATTTGTTTGCCTCAATGGACAGGTTAATTTGGTTAAAATTATCAGATATTGGTGATATTTCTGAATTCTGGACATCCTGAAAAACTGAAATGTACACAGAAATTTCCTGAATTAAATGATAAAATTATTTCTTTTTCTGTATCCTAGAATCTTATCCTTGAAACAGGGAGAGGTGACAGGCACTCTGGATTGTCTCCTTTCATCACTCAGTAGCTTTCAGGGGCTGGCATGCTCCTGTTGGCTGCACTCTCTCACTAGATAGGATGATTGGGTTACCTACAAGATCTTGCCTCTTTCGCACACTCAATAAATGTTTAAGTAGACTGTGACATTACGCATGGGTCAGTTTGTCCCAGAGTGGGCTACACCACATTTTTCTCATAAAAATTGGTACGTGGAGTTATAGCATTTTGACTTATGTATTTAGTGCCAGGAGTGAGTCGCTGCTATAAAGAAAGGCAGAATGTCAACAACTGTCCTTAAATGAAGGGAAGGAAGGAAAGAGGAGTCCTTGTCTTCCATGAGTGTGTCACTAACACTTCACACTGGCCTGAGATGGTATCTTTGGCAGCAATATGATAGTCAAGCCTATTTTCTGGAATTAAAACCTCAGTCTCTGATAGGAGGTTTTCCAGAGAGCAGTTGTGAGTTTATATGAATCATGTCTCTGTAAAGCACTAATGGCTGTCTCATCTGTGGTAGTTAAAGAAAGTGATAGAAACTCCCACCCGTTGAGTATTTCCTAGGTGGCAGTTCCATGCCAGGCATTTTAAATATATTTTCTAGTCTATTTTCAACATTGAACATCTAAGGTAAGTATTATTATCCTATTTTACAGCCAAGGGAGTCGAAATTTGGAGAGGGTTAATCATGTAGCTCTGTGTGGCTGAGCCTGCTTGAAAGCCTGAGCTCAGTGCACTTCACCAAAACAGCAGTTTATATTCAGAAAATATTGTGGTGTGCCAAATGGCAGAATCTAATTTGTTGCTTAAAAATTCAAGAGCTGGTAATTTTTATTATAAATTTATTTTGGAGCTAAGTGAAGAATGATAACATTTTGACCTAATAATAGGAGAAAACAACTCTATGGGGCTGGCCACAGGTCTAAACTAGTTCTCAGATGTTCTGAATTTATCATAACCAAAATAAACGCTTCTCAGCGTTTGAAGCTATGAGGATTTAATGGCGTCTGAAATTCATATGGGCCTACTATATCTGTCTACTCTGTCACAGCAATGGTGCTCATGGTTATTTCTTATTCAAGGTGACTTTTTCTGTGACTGCTTGATACACCGGTTAAAACACTTTTCATGTCTCATTTCCTGCATAAGCTGGTTAATTCTGCCCCATTTGAAGACCTCAGAAGACCTATGTCAGTTGTCTACTTTGCTCACTAATGCCTACCCCAGGCCTATAGTGAGAGATGAGGGCTCAGTGGAAGTTCATCTCCTCTAATGAAGAAAAAGTTCTGAGCCTATGCTGCAGATAGTTAGTTCCCATACACTGGTAAGGGAGAAATAGTGACCTAATTAATTGCACAAGAAATGGCCAGGGAAAGAAGGATATATAGCATGGGCTGGTGAGAGAACACTGGACTCTGAGTGAGGGGACTGCAAAGAGGTAGGCCTGGCAAGGAATGCTTGACCACATCCAGTCTGTCTCTCTGGAATTATGAAGAAGGGAAGAGGCAAGGTAAGAAAGAGCCTGTTGCTTAGATGGCTCAGACTCTCAAAGAATCCTTGATATACATTTAAAGAAATCTTTTCCCAAGCTGAAGTTAGAGTCAGCCTGATCTTAATTCAAATCACCTGGCTCATGTAAGTCTCAGGGTTTTTAATGAGATTTTAGTTATTTTATTTTATTTTATTTTTCATTTAAAACAATTCTCTTTAAAAAATGTTTATTTTTGAGAGAGAGATAGATAGAGCATGAGCGGGGGAGGGGCACAGAGAGAGGGAGACACAGAATCAGAAGCAGGTTCCAGGCTCCCAGCTGTCGGCACAGAGCCTGATGTGGGGCTTGAACTCATGAACTGCAAGATCATGACGTGAACCAAAGTCAGACTCTCAACTAGCTGAGCCACCCAGGTGCCCTGAAAGATCTTAGTTTTTTAATGGAAAAACAAACACATCTCTCCAACATAAAG
The DNA here is from genome assembly GCF_022837055.1 of Prionailurus viverrinus. NCBI lineage: Eukaryota > Metazoa > Chordata > Mammalia > Carnivora > Felidae > Prionailurus > Prionailurus viverrinus. Next base: position 38,575,264 of record NC_062569.1, read on the forward strand.
CAGGCAAAGATTTGAAAAATACTCTCAGATCCAAATGGTACTGTTGTGAAATATTAAAAATGTTTACTGTTATCAACACTCAGCGAAGGGTGAAAATATTTTCTTTCATTTAAAAAACGAAACGTTTTAGTTGTTGATCTCTTTCCTTAAAATTATCGTTGCTTGGCTCCTACCTGTGGAACCAGGTAAGCTTGGCCTGAGAGGTTCCTATGGACCAATTCTGGAATTAGGAGTTCCTAGGGCTGACAGAACAGGAATGGATAGTCCTTACTGGTCATTTTAGTGTAATGTACAATTTTAGTTGGGTAGAACATGTTGTAGGTTGTTCATTTATTTGCTTATTTATCTACCAATTATTTGTGGAGGGGTAGTCTGTTTCATCTAATGTGCTGAGTGCTGATGTGGGTTTATAAACCTTCTAGCATAGAAGGGATTGCAAACAGGCAAGCAAAAATTCACGGTAGAATGTGAAGGGTACCAGGAGAGGAGAAGTATTGGGTGCTCTGGAAACAGATGAGAGGGACCAACCCAGATGGAGTTATCGAGGCTTCCTATAGCAAGTGACGTCTAAGTCAAGATCTGAAGAAAAAAAGAAATTAGTTGAATAACAGAGTGAAGGTCCATGGGTATGGTAAGGGTTTTGAGCAGAGGGAAAGACTGAGTGAGTAGGGGGAAAGACTTCAGCAAGCTAAAGGAAGTGGAAGAAACTCAGTAACTGGGTAAACATTGTTAATGCTGATCAGACGGCAAAAGGAAGAACAAGAAGACTGGTATCTAGGAGGGTCTAAGGCAAAACAGAATAAGGTAGAAGGAATAGATCGAAGAAAGAGGTTCAGAACAGAAAACCATGAATTGTGATTATGTTCTGGGATGTGCTACTCAAACTTTCACATCCACATGACCTACCTGGAGATCTTATTAGAAGGCAGGTTTGACCTCATTATTTCTAAGGAACTCTCTAGTGATGTTAACGTTGGTCTGAGGAGTGCACTTTTGGTTATCAAGGATCAAGGACATGGGAGTGTCCCTTTACATGGTGGCTGTTAATTGTCGTGAGGCAGTCCTGGTAGCTTAATGGAGTTCCATTAGCTCGGGTAGTAACAGACACAGATTCTTGTTCCTAAGCATTGCTGAGACAATGACTTTTGCTCTTTACTTTCATGAATTCCTCTTGTTTTCTTCCTGGCTGCAGTTGATATGTCAGCTGGGTAAGGCCACTTCTGAGTCAGTCTCAAATTGGCTCTGACCATGGCATGACTGACTAATGGCTCACCAAAACGACATGGGGAAAGGTGGTCTTCTCCACTTCGACAGTGGTTCTTTGGTTGTCCTTCTGTAGAATACTGCTGTTCTGTGAGCTGCTGGCCATAGTGTTCCCTAACACTTGAATAACAGTGGCGGTCTTTTTACCATTGAGGGGAAAAGATGAATGCTAATGGGAAAATTTTCTTAATTTAAGTTTTTCTTCCATGACTTTCTCTTAATCCTTTGATGCTGGCAGCCATTCGGAGGCTAATAAAGAGTGTTGGTGGACAACCAAATGAGCAACAACAACATTAAGCAGCAGAGCCTGGGGACGCTAGTGCTGCTGTCTTCATGGCAGAATGAGCTTATGGATGAGGTTTTGTATTTTATCGGTACACTCTGGCCACACTGTCCTGGTTAAAACTCTTCCTAGTTTATGCAGTAACGCACATCAGGGTTCCAATGTCTCTCCCAAGAGGAGCAGAAATGGACAAACTGGAGAAGCATGTTCTCTGACATGTTGTCAGGCTCCTTCGCCCTGCTCAGGCACTTCCAGGCCTCCCTCCCGTTCAGATGAGCACAGCGTCTCTGCACAGAGGCTCTGCAGCCCAGCAGGCCACAGTCTCCAAGTCAGTGGTTTCAGGAGGGCTGCCAGGGCTCACTTGGGCTTGGCATTTCCCCTCCTTCCAGCAACTCCTGGCTCTTATTTAGTTTTAAATTAAATAAAAATTGTAGCACATGGATTTGAATTAAAACAAGAGGCCTGATCTTTGTAATATGCACCACATCAATAGGAAAGCTAATTTGTGCGAAGCACATCTCCTCCTTTAATTTAAACCACAGAACTCTGCCTCTTTGGTTTCAAGGGAACTGAGAGCTGGGGCGGGGCAGCTCACTCCTGGCATTAACTAGGGCTGTGCTCCAGGGCACCAGGAACAGTTTCAGGAGAGCTTAGTTTTCCTCTTAAGCCCTTTGTGCTGGGTGTCACACGATACACCAAAGCAGTTCCGAACTCCTGGCCTTGAATTTAAAGAAGGCCTTAAAAATGTCTCAGGGTAAACTTCCTCCAATTGACTCTAAACTGCAACCTAGCTACCAGAAAGAGAATCTGCATCACTGAAAGCTTTCCAAGGCAGAGAGACCACTACTGAACTTGAGGCTATTCCTCATTTTCAGGTTCCAAGTCTTTGTGTGTGTAGATTACTAGTCTGTGCCAGGTGAGGAATTCAATCTGGGTTCTGACAGTTGCTTCACTCAGTTTCACTGGCTGTAGTGGCAAAAGGTGGAGACTGGGGTGGAGACGGCAGTAGCGCTGTCACCCATGAACAATGTGAGCTTTACTCAAAAACACTGCAATCTACTCAGCACCAAGCCCTTGTTTCAATGCTCACTGCAGGTTCCACTCACTGCCAGGAGATGGGTGATAAATAGCGGGATCCCTTTGTAAACTTTCACCTCCAGGGGAAATTTATATATCTGGGGCACCCTCTTTAAGAAAAATAATACAAAAAAAAAAATCTTTTACCAACTTTATATACCATCAGACACACTTCCAGGGCCCCTCCAGGATCTTGGAAGGGGCCCGTGTGAATGAGGAAGCCTGAGGCATAAGCTTCTTTGGCTTTACAAGTGAATCCACTTCTGTTAGGCAGGCATTGCCAGCTATCCTCCTGCCCAGGGCCAAAAGGGTATGCAGAGGGTGAGGGTAAAGATGATAGAAGAGGATTTATTAGATGATAGGTGTAATCGATTAAGACAAAGTTCTTGTTCTGATCTGACTGGGTTTTGAATATATTTTAAGTTTATTTATTTATTTGGAGAGAGAGAGAGCATGAGCAGGGGTAGGGGCAGAGAGAGAGAGAGTAGAGAGAGAGAGAATCCCAAGCAGGCTCTGCGCCATCAGCACAGAGCTCGATATGGGACTTGAACTCACAAACTGCGAGATCATGACCTGAGGCAAAATCAAGAGTCGGATACTTAATTGACTGAGCCACCCAGGTGCCCCTTGACTGAGTTTTGAACCACTTGAGGTGCACTGTCTTAGTGAACCAAATTTAGTCCACACAAAGCCAAGCTCTCTCTAGGCTGCAAGTCTCTTAAGGGCAGGGTCCATATCTCTGTGTTTGTTCCTAAATACCTACCCAAGAGCGTGTCATTGAATGTCTGCTGAATGAATAGTTGGAGACTGTGAATGAGTAAATGTGTAAATAAGTCCACACCCCATTTTAGATAAAGGGTCATTGTTTACAATCTCTACAGGACTCTGAAAAGTATTTTGAACTATGTAAAGAAAGGCTCCAAATAAATGTATTTTTGGAGTATGGACAACTGGATTCTGCCAGAGGGCTACTAAAGCCATACTTCTTATTGGGTAACTCAAACTACTCTAGGCATAGTTAAGAACATTAGGCTATATTATAAAGCAAATATTTTTAAATTTTTTTATTATTTTATTTATTTTTTGAGAGAGAGAGAGCAGGGGAGGGGCAAGAGAGAGAGGGAGAGAGAGATTCCCAAGCAGGCTCCACAATCAGTGTGCAGAGCCTGATGTGGGGCTCAGTCTCACAAACCTTGAGATCATGATCTGAGCTGAAATCAAGAGTCAGATGCTTAACTGACTGAGCCATCCAGGCTCCCCTAAAGCAAATATTCTTTAAAGGGACTGGCTTTCTCTTCTGGTTTCTGGGTGTTGTTGTCATACGCCCCCAAAATGCTAGACAGTGTGCTACGTGATCTGCTTCTTTACCTCCTCCTCTGGCTTATGTTACCTTAAGTTGACCTCTTAAATTATTTATTTCCTGGCAAATACATTTAAAATGTTAGATCCTGAGTGAAGGTAGAACATGTCAAAATTCACACAGAAAATCAAAGCTGAGTCTGGAACACTCTTTTCTGAAGACAAATACTGCCCTGCACATGGTGAACTTACCTGATGCTTCTTACACTCCAATGGGGGTCAGTAGGCACAGTGTACAACTTGAACTGATGGTTGGGAAGGGTGTCACCCAAATGTTTGATTTGTTGTAAAATGGTCAATGACTGGGTTTGCTTGAGAGACATGTTAGACATGTTGGGATTGGCCTATGTTAGGAAGGGCCTGGTTTTAATTCTCTTGAATTTGAGGGTAAATCTGAAGTAGTGTCATGCGGGTGAGAAGGCTCTAAATTTGAAGTCAAGAGGCTTGGGTTCAAGTCTCATTTTCATCTCTAACTGGTTGTGAGATTGTGGGCAAGATAACCAATCTCTCTATGTCTCACTCACTCTGTCTCTCTGTCTTTTTAATCTGCAAGAGACTAATAATGCCTAGCCTACCTTGGTCTATATCTGAGTCTCAACTCATTGCTCCTAAAAGGTCTTAGAAAGGTTAGAGTGACTTTTTAAAAAATGTTTGTATTTATTTTTGAGAGAGAGTGAGAGAAGAGAGAGAAAGACAGCACATGAGTGGGGGAGGGGTGGAGAAAGATGGAGGCAGAGGATCCGAAGCGAGTTATGCACTGAGAGCAGAGAGCCCAATGTGAGGCTCGAACTCACAAACTTGTGAGGTCATGACCTGAACCAAAGTCAGACCGACTAAGCCATCCAGGCACCCTTACAGTGACTTTTGAGTTGAATATCTATGATTCCATTATGTAACCATATAACATTGCAATTTCTTCATTTTAAAGCTAGGAAGATAGCTTTTTAGTGGAAAATCCAATGTTTTTCCCATCATATTGGGAATATCATCAATATTATTAACTTGTAATTAAAATGGCATTAAAAATAGAATAAGTAACCCAATCTCTTTGTTGTTCAGATTCACTTCAATGTGAACAGCATACAAAACAAAAATCTAGTCAAATTTATAAAAAGAAGCCCACTTTGACTTTGAGGTCAAGCTGCTGAACTGCTAACAGTGAGTGACTGATGCCCAGCAGATGACACAGATGCTCAGTGTGGAAGACAATGGGTGTCAGTCTCTGGATTATAATCATGTACAGTAGGTGTCCTAAAAATTTGGCATGATAGTCTTTTTGGTAATTGGAGCTAGCTGATTGGCATTCTCCTGAATTAAACTAATAATATCAACTCCCTTTATGTCATGGGGGTTATTGTTGTCCCCCTAGAGGGTGAAGATGCTTTAGAACAAGGCCAGATAGTAAATATTTTATGTTTTGTGGGCCATGCGGTTTCTGCGGCAACAAGTCAACTCTGCCTTTATAATGCAAAAACAGACAAGACAGTATATAAACAAAACAGTGTAGCTGTGTTTCAACTTTATTTACAAAATTGGTGTGGGCTAGCTTTGGTTCAAAGGTCATAGTTTGCTGACTCCTGCCCTTAGAATATCATAAAGATACCATCAAATTCTGGGCCTCCTAGGAGGGCCTGGGTGGCTCAGTCGGTTAAGTGTTCGACTTTGGCTTAGGTCATGATCTCAAGGTCTATGGGTTCAAGCCCTGCATCAGGCTCTGTGCTGACAGAACAGAGCCTGGAGTTTGCTTTGGATTCTGTGTCTCCCTCTCTCTCTGCCCCTCCCCTGCTCATGCTCTTTCAGGGTATCTATCTCTCTCTCAAAAATAAGCATTAAAACAATTAAAACAAAAGAGTTTTAAAAAAAATTCTGGGCCTACCCACATCCCTGGGTCATACATACTGCTGGCCTCAGTTTTTAGCACAGCTTTACTCCTAAAGCTAAGCAAACACAGAAGGTGCCAAACCCTGGAGGAACCATCAAGCCAGGTGGCCATTTGGGCAGGCACTTCACACCCTGACATGGCTATCCCAAACCTCACACCTTTCTCAGAAGTGATCTTTGTAAAATAAAGCATTGTTTAAAATATAATACTTGAGTTTTAAAAATAAGCCAAAGTAGTTATTCTCTGGAGTAAAACTACGGATGTTTTGATGGGAAGGAAGGAAAAGTGCTTTCCAGCTTCAGAATTGGGTTGCAAAAGTGCAGCTCAGTGCTGACTTCCTATTTACAAATGATCAAACTTGCCTTTGTTTACCCATAATAGAAGTCAACTCATTTCCAAAGTTCATTGTTGTTCTAAGTCAAAGATCACCTGTCAGTTGAACTTATTCTCTTTATGACTCTTTCACTTCGGCATATCTGGAAATGGAGGGAAGCATGGTCAGAGGCCCACACAAGGGCAATTTTAAACTCTGGGTCTTCATTTTTTTTCCATACTTGATTAAATAACTCCTTCTCAACCTGGGAACTACCCATCCCTTACTGTGTGGAACAGGCTACAAGGGACTGAAGGTGAAACAAGCCTTTTATTCCTAGTACTACTTCTGAAAATGTGGATTTTGAGACACTTGGGTGGGTTCAAAGTGGAGTCTCACAGACCTGGATTTAGGAATGCTTTGTTCCTTGGCCAAGTTACACAACCTGTGTGAGGTTCTGAACTTCAGTTTCTCCATCTACAAAGTGGCTTAATATATACTTCATAGAACTGATCTATAGTGAGTGGCAGATAGTAGATATTCAATAAATGATAGTTTCCCTCAGTTTTTCCATATCCCCTTGTATGCCCCAAATTCTATTTGTTTGCTCTATTCTGAGAGTGTTTATTATACTCTCACATATATTCCCACGAACTGCCTCTGAGGGTAATGTAAGTGTATTCACACATAGAAGGCATGTAAGGAAAAAGCTTTCTGAATAAGGAAAGACTGCTGGTAGGAAAATTGATTGAACAGAAAGAAATCACCATTCCCAGAGTAGTTCAGGGTCAGAAAATTCATTTGGTTTATTTTCTTTTGGAATAAGGTACCTTCAGGTATGGTTTAAATAAGTAGAACATAGCTTTTTGAGAGCAGAGAGCTTGTCAGTTAATACACCCGTGTTTAGAACTGCTCTGGGCAATAGGTAAGTGCACAATTAATACCTGTTTTCTCAACTAATAACTGAACATACTTAGATATGAGTTACTTGTGTATTAACTATGGGAAGTTCCTGGAGTTTTGCATAGGGAAGGAACAGGGATTTTAAGGAGAAGTCTTTTTTTTTTTAATGTTTATTTATTTTTGAGAGAGAGAGAGAGAGAGAGAGAGCAAGAGAGCAGGGGAGGGAAAGAGACACAGGGAGACACGGAATCCAAAGCAGGTGCCAGGCTCTGAGCTGTCAGCACAGAGCCAAATGAGGAGCTTGAACGCACGAACTGTGAGATCATGACCTGAGCCGAAGCAGACACTTAACCTACTGAGCCACCCAGCGACCCTCTAAGGAGAAGTCTTAACACTGGACAAATGTGGCACCATTTACATACTGTTTACCTTCAAGTATGCAATTTGTGAAATGACTATGCAAATTCTCTGATATGAAAATTGATCTGAAATAAGTTAGGGGAACGTCTAATACCCATTCTAGGCCAGTTTCTGGCAGATACTTCAGTTTTATTTTCCTTCTGGAAAGAGAAATCCCCCTGTTGCTCAGAACTTATGGAGTACCAGCATGGCACTAGGTAATGATGGGGTAAAGAGTAGTAGATGCCATGGGGGTAAGAGAATCAGGAGGTCTCTACGTCTCCTGCTTTCCAGGTGCTGCAAAAGTATGAGAAAACAGTAGTGCTAACACACAACAGTTCACATACCTGAAAACATCATCATGTGCTGAAAATTCCAGGGGATCTTCTGTTTTCGGCCCAGATTCAGGAGGAAGGAGAGGGGGTATATGTTGCAGGCTCTGGCCAGAAAAATTGCCAGCTATAGATAAGCAAGGAAAAACATTGAGGAAAATGCTACAATTGAGGGTGCCAGTCCTTGAGCTGTCACTGTTACATTCTTAAGCTTCTCTACTTTATGACCCAGAAAACAGGGACAAATATGTCAATACGTGTATGTCCAACTTGCTGCCAAAACTCATCTTTAAATGTCAACTCCTTTCCAGAAATAATAGAGAACTCTGCTTTTCTTTGAATATCTACTTGGTTTAGAATTGTTAGCCCCATACCATTTCAATCACTGGAAATTTTCTCATCACATTTATGTTGCTGATGACTGACTCTTTGCTCAACTCTGTCACCAAATGTGAGGCAGAGACCGTTCAGAGGCTGTGGCATTATCTTCTCAAGCAGCACTTTAGAAAGGATAAATGTACTTCTGCTCATGATTGCCATCTTACTTTCCATCAGTTTATACTCCCTGTATCTAGCAAGCTTCACTTCCATTTTTCTTTTAGTTGATTTGACTTTAAGAGGAATTGCTTGTCTAGATGTATAATACAGCTGCTGCTTTAGGAGGTATTGTGCTGAAGTCCAAGCTTTGTAGGTTAAAATCTAGGAAAATATTGGTGGGAGTCATCTCTCCCCTTTTGTCACCCAGGACTCCTGCCCTGATAGTCTGTCTATCCCAGTTTGACCTTAAATAGGATGCAGTTATTTGGGAAGAGGGAGCTACCGTCCACGATGTAGGGTTGATGAGATTGGAGAGTTCAGCTGAATGTTCAGTGAAAAGAGGACAAGAGGCAAATGCAGGTGCTTAGCTGGAGCAGGGCTTACAGAAGTGCGGTCAGCTCTCCTGGCTGTCAAGATCACCTGCCTGTGATCTGATAGGACATCTGCCTAGTTCCTAAGTGGAAAGAAGGACAACAGTTGCTGACTGTCCTTGGAGACATCCCCAGCACCTCACTATCCTTTCAGACAGACATCCATTCCTACTGGGGAATGCTTATACCCCAGGCCTAGAGCTCCCAAAGTCCTCTGCATTAAAAGTAAGGCCTGCATTTTGTTATTTTACTTATAGGAAAGGGCTATCTTATTAAAATAGACTTACATGTACACAATGATTAAGACATTGAAAGCACATCCATAATGCCAATTTCATCTGATTTTTACTCTGTGTATCCTATTTTCAAAGTCTTCACTGGAGAAAAGATTTTACCATCTTCTAATGAAAATATTTCTAAAGCTTAGTAATCTTGGCTATATTCTGACACATTCTACTGCAGATTAAGTATATTTCTCTGTAAAGAATGGATTGACATATTTTTATGTAAATGATTTATAATTTAAAAACATACTCTGAATATTCAGAAAATCAGTATCTTTTGAATATTTATTTTCGAGTATTCTATTCTCCTTTAGTTTTCCTCGTTTATTTCTCTCAGTATTTTCCAAACTTCTTATCTTGAAGCATAAGCACTTAATAAAGGTCTGAATTTCTTAGCATCTTTTCTCTCCTAACTAGAAATTACGTATCTGCCAGGAATTTGAGGCTTGCAGTAAACTTGAGGAAATTACTTTTTTTTTCTCCAACGTTTATTTATTTTTGGGACAGAGAGAGACAGAGCATGAATGGGGGAGGGGCAGAGAGAGAGGGAGACACAGAATTGGAAACAGGCTCCAGGCTCTGAGCCATCATCCCAGAGCCTGACGCGGGGCTTGAACTCACGGACCGCGAGATCGTGACCTGAGCTGAAGTCAGACGCTTAACCGACTGTGCCACCCAGGCGCCCCGAGGAAATTACTTTAACAATTTAACAGAATGAGTAAAAGTAAGTAGTTTATTCTTTTCCCTCATCACTCCATGTTCTGTATTTCAAAGGATACAAAGGCTCCGAGTATAAAAAGAGCATTAAAGATATGATTTTGGAACGTGAACAGCGCCAGGCCCATGTAACAGAAGATGACATTCTCAGCCAAGAAGTTCATAAATTCAAACAGCTGAAAACAAAACAGAAACCAAAAACCATTAATTATGACTCAGGTTTGAATCCACTTAATATCTTGTGACTGTTTTGGTGAGTGGATGGTTTTCTTTTATCTGTGTGTGCAGCTTCTGGAGGGGTGGGTGCAGGCCCCCTGACTATCCTGTCAGGCCCTCTAACTCTACCCTGGCTCTCTACCCAGGGACAGAGGTGGCAGCCATGTCAACATCCCATCTTCCTTTCCAGCTACAAGGCAGCCAGAGATATACCTGGGTATATTAACCATCATGATCCTTCATAGAACAGTTCCTACAAGGATGAAAGACTATTCCTTGGCCTAAAACTGAAACTCAGTGACTGCTTAAGGTGTACTTTAGGAAAGGTTGCAAAGATGGTGTGGCTGCTTCTGACATTACTCAGTAGATGCACTTGAGTTCCTAGGCCCTGAAAACTGTTCAAAAAAAGTTTTAGCTAGATTGCCTTCCTCAGGTAGGCAGGAGGGACAAACTTGGAAAACTTGAAAACTTGGAATAAGAATGAATGTCAGTTATATTTCAATATCAGAATGATCAGTATATTTCAAACCCGAGACAATGAGACTCATTAAATTGACTGATGTAGGTATATCCATTAAATGTCTACAATTTCTAGCTGGTAAAAAGAAAATGATTAATCCCAGGGATCAGTTTATGCAATGAGAACACAATAGATACATCAAATTCAGTCAGAGGAATGGAGTAATAACATGCTATGCAGAAGGATGCTCCCAAGAGTTATTCTTAGATCATTAACTAAACAATTTAAGTTGAACATGAAAAACGTTCTCCAGCTTCCACATTAGAAGTAAAAGGGAAATGTGTCCAGAGGCTACAAGAAACACATATTTGGAAGAGACTTTAGTTTATGTTCCAGAATTTTCATTTGGAAGTTTCTGAAACTTCATTCTCAGACCTACATAAATCACCGTGTTAGGTAAATGTCTCTGGAGGCATTTCTCTTGACTTTTTAAGGACTCATTATTTTTTCATGTAATGTATTTATGGCCCCACAAATAATGCCCAATACCTGCTTACCGAGAGTTGACAGAAAGAAAAGCAGAATCTTGTCAGAAACATTATTTAAAGCCAGTAATAGAAATAAAGGATTAAAAAAGACACAGCTCCTGTGGTACAAGATGGTCTTTCTTCAGTGGCAGTGATCATCAATTATCCTGAGAACTCGTTTCACATTCTAGGCCTGCTCATCTTAATAAACACTGTCACCCAAATAACCACCAAAAACTTAAAACCATGGGAGAAAATAAAGGGGATAGGGAGCACTTTGCTACCTCATCAAATCTTTACTTTTGCAGAAACCGAGATTTGGCCACTGTCTTCATTTGCTCAGTCTGTCATAGCAAAATACAATATTGGGTGGTTAAAACAACAGAAATTTATTTCTCACAGTTCTGGAGGTTGAAAAGTCCAAGATCAAAGTGCCAGCCAATTAGGTTCTGGTGAGAACTCTCTCTGGTTTGCAAATAGCAGCCTGCTTTCTGTGTCTTCACATGGTAGAAAAAGAGATCATCTCTCTCATGTCTCTTCTTGTAAGAGCATGCATGAATCTCATTCATGAAGGTTCCACCCTCATGACCTAATCAGCTCCCAAAGCCCCACCAGTACATACCACCACACTAGGGGGTAGGACTTCAACATATGAATTTGGATGGGGGGCACAAACATTCAGTTCATAGCAGCTATTCAGTTTCTAACATTAATAAACACATGCAAGATTAAATTCATAGAGCCTCTTCTCCTGTCCCCATCCCAAGTACTGTAGAGAGGACATTTCACCATCTAGCATCCATTTGGCTTCTTCTTGGTAGTCACACCCCGATTTCCCTGGGATCCCTCTTCTTCCCCACTCTCAGATCACATGCTGACACTTCCATACTCAGATATAGAATATATGATTTAGGACTAAACCACTCAAATCAACGCATTTCTCTCTAGTCAGCATGTTTGGTGCAGAAATAGGTGTGGTGCATTCAGAGCCAAAGAAGTACAGTGAGATCTTGGCAGGAAATGCTGGGACAAACACCCCCACCTTTTCACTGTGTGAGAAAGTAGGATGCAGGCCAGGAGCTGCTGTTAGTCACCTTGTGATTAAGGGGAAATAGCTCTCTGAAAGAGAAGCCATGTCCTGATGACACTGCTTAATCTGTGTTCGACCTCTCCCAAAGCAAAATCTATCCTTGGACTTTTGAATTAAAAAGACAGATGAACATAGGGGAACAGAAAGAAAAATAAGATAAAAACAGAGAGGGAGTCAAACCGTAAGAGACTCTTAAAGACAGAGAACAAACTGAGGGTGGCTGGAGAGGTGTTGGGTGGGGGAATGGGCTAAATGGGTGATGGGCACTATGGAGGACATTTGTTGGGATGAGCACTGGGTGTTATATGCAAGTGATGAATCACTAAATTCTACTCCTCAAATCATTATTACACTATATGTCAACTAGCACTTAAATTTAAAAAAAGATATGACAAATTAATTTGTAGATCAATGTTTAATGAAACAAAAAGATAAAAATTTATTACCAATTTTCTGCAACATGCCAGTTTAAACATGATTTTTTCCCTGTATTCTCAGTACCTGAAGTAGACAATTTTAAGGTTTTCTAAGTAGACAGAGATAACATATACATATAAACAATGAGAATTTGTTTCTTTCTTTCCAGTTCCTATATGTTGTTTCTTTTACTCTTTCAAATTTTACTGGCTAGAACATACATCATAATGAAGTACTGATGGTTAAAAAAAAAAAAACAAACCCAAAAAACAAAAAACAAACAGACAAACAAAAAAAACAAGGGATGCCTGGGTGACTCAGTTCGTTAAGCATCCAACTCTTGATTTCAGCTCAGGTGATGCATGATCTCAAGGTTTATGAGTTCAACCCTCACATCAGGCTCTGTGTTGACAGTGCTGAGCCTGCTTGGGATTCTCTCTCTCTCTCTCTCTCTCTCTCTCTCTCTGCCCTTCCCCAACTTGTGCATGCTCTTTCATTCTCAAAAATGAAGAAATAAACTTAAAAAAAAGACCAAGAAATCACTTTTTGGTTTGAGGTAAGGTTTCTATCACTTAAAAGGATATATATATATATATATTCCTTTACAATCCCGTACCAGTTTAACAAAACACCTCTCTGACTCAATATAGATTACAAAGTAAAGGGTGTGATCAACTTTTTGATTTTTTTTCAGATAGCAACAAAATCAGTTATCCCTGCCCACCCCTCCTCCCTGCTCCCACCCCCAACTTTAATCTATTCCTCACATGTAAAGGAAAAAAAGTATTTGGTAAGTCAGTTTTTTTCTTTTTCTGTTGGTTGTTGAGACATAATGGGAATTTGCCCTATACATTTTACATGGAGACTCATGGTATTAATTGTTTTGGAGATTTGCTTCTGTTGGAAAACTCAGGATTTTAACTTGATTTAGTCACTCAGTTTACTGAAATCTAGCACTGACCAAAATTAGAAGTAACTGTTTATATACACATTATACAGAAGTTCCATTTTCCATTTAGGTCCATTTCTAGGTCTGCTCTTTGTTTCTATTGTTATCTATTCCTCTACTAATACCATCTCTTTTTAATTAATGTAGATCCATAATACATTGTAATATTTTATAGATCTAGATTTTTCCCATATTTTACCTTCTTCAGAATCTTCCTGATTATTTTTGCATGTTAAAAAATGTTTTTTATGCTTAATCACTTAGAAGTGTATACATCACATATTTACAATTTAAGATTAAAGAAGAGAATATTACCAGCACCCCAGAATTACTCAATTCCCTTCCCACTTATACTCCACACCCTGATAGCACTGCTATCAGCACTTCTGTCATTGCACATGACCTTTCCTTCAGTTTCATGTGAATGGAATCAGACAATATATATTCTTTTGTATTTGTCCTCTTTTACTCCACATCACGTCTATGAGACTCTTCATGTTGTTGCATATAGAAGTAGCTCATTTTTGGGGCGCCTGGGTGGCGCAGTCGGTTAAGCGTCCGACTTCAGCCAGGTCACGATCTCACGGTCCGTGAGTTCGAGCCCCGCGTCGGGCTCTGGGCTGATGGCTCAGAGCCTGGAGCCTGTTTCTGATTCTGTGTCTCCCTCTCTCTCTGCCCCTCCTCCGTTCATGCTCTGTCTCTCTCTGTCCCAAAAATAAATAAACGTTGAAAAAAAAATTAAAAAAAAAAAAAAAAAAAAAAAAAAAAAAAAGAAGTAGCTCATTTTTTTAATTATATGAATATGCCACAGTTGATTTATTCATTCTACTACTGATAGACATGTGGGTTGTGTTCCGTTTCCGGCTATGATGAATTTTGCTGTTGTACATCCATGTTTGCATTCCTATGGGATTGTCAGGACACAGCACCAAGCAGTTTTCCAGGTTGGTAGTTCCAATTTGCACCTCCCATCAGCAGTCCTTGTTGGCTCACGTTCTTGTCAACACCTGGCTTTTGTTGCTTTGTTTTTGAATTAATACTTTTGCCTGCTCACATTGCCATCTGAACTTATTGGGGATCAACTTGTCCATTTCCACAACAATAACCCACTGGCATTTTAGTTGGAATTGGATTAAAGGTATAGAGAAATTTGGAGAGAATGCACATGTTTAGAATATTGAAAGCTAAATCCATGAACATCACATATCCTTATAAGGATTTTGTTTTTCTTTCATTTCTCTCAGTAATTTCTGCATTAAGATTTTTACATATTATTGGTTAGATTTATTCCTAGATTTTTTTTGTTACTGGTGTAAATGATACCCCTTTCAAAGTTCATTTTCTAACTGTTGGTTGCTAGATACATGTATACAATTAATTTTTTACCAATCTTGTATTCAGGGACTTACTAAATTTATTCAATAATTCTCATAGCTTTTTGGTAGATTCTTTTGGATTTCCACAATTATGTTGTTTTCAAATAAGGATATTTTGTTTTTCTCCTTTCCATTTGTTATACATTTTGCATCTTTTTTTCTTGTCTGATTATACTTGTCAGGACATCCAGTTCAGTGCAGAATAAAAGTGGTGATGGAGCATCTTTGTCTTATTCCCAGTCTTAAAGGAAAAACTTTCAAGATTTTTCTACTAAATTCATAGAAACCCTTTAAACAGATTAAATAAATTCCTTCTATTCCTAGTCTATTAGGAATAGATATTTAAAAAAATCAAATGCTTTTTCTTCATCTATTAAGATGATCATACAGTATTGTTTTTTCATTTTTTAATGTTTATTTATTTATTCTGAGACAGAGAGAAAGAGAGTGTGTGAAAGGGGGAAGGGTAGAAGAGGGAGACAGAGAATCTGAAGCAGCACAATATCCCTTTGGGATATGGATTGGATATGGATTTGGATTGTGCTAATGGCAGCACAATATCCCTTTGTATTTTCCTACCAAATTTTATTTCACTGTACCCATTATTGGACATTTGGTTGTTTCCAGATTGTTCCCCTTTAGACAATGCTGCATTGAGTACCTTTGTACAATAGCTCTCCCCAGTTGAGTGATTACTCCTTTGGTAATTCCTAGACATGAGCTACTTCTGTTGAAGGGTATACGTTAATTTTTCTTTTTCAACGTATTACCAGTCTGCTCTTCAGAAAGAATATACCAGTTTGCATCTCTAATAATGATGCAGAGGGTGCCCTTTCCCCACATACTTGCCAAAAGTAGTTTTTATCAATTTTAAAAAAAAACCTTGACAATCTGATAGACTCACTTATTTTAAATTGTAGATAGTTATTAGCATTTTTAAAAAGATTCCTTTCATAGCAGTGTAGCAGCATTGATTAGCACTCCTTTGTCTATTTATATCATGTGGCAACATTCCTCTGAATGAACAGGCTTCATAATTTCCTTCTTGGGGCACTTAATGAAAACGTGTGGGTGAATTCAATTTTATTTCACATGAAAAATCTCCTGAAGGCATTTCAAAAGGAGAATCTATGGTAAGACCATGCTGACAGAAGCAACCAATTTGACCATTAGGACATCATTGCCTGAGTCTGGATGGAGTAGTTAATTATTGAGGGAATAGATTTATTGGTCAATTTTGGAGGGGAAAAAACCCCCCAAAAAACCAAAACCCAAACTCCATTTCCAAACTAACAACAACAACAACAACAACAACAACAACAGTCAACCTAGTCAATTCATGATTCAGTATTCACTATGAATAACCTCAAATGTACTTTGTCCTCACTCAGGGTCAATGAAAAAACAAAACAAACAAACCTTAACTCAACATTTTATTTATCCAGTACAGTAAACAACATTTGTTTTATTTCCATTAATTCTCAGTTGTGTGCTTTTGGAGAGGATCCAACTTAAGTTAGCTTTGCTTAGGAAAGCTTTTCTTCAGGAAAATAAAAAGCAAGTTAATACCACAAAGACTAGGGAAATATTGAAACTACATAAGAGGGCAACCAGTGTTTAAAAACTCTGAAGGTTCATGGTAACCATTCATATGTTAATTAAACAACTTAAACAATTTAGCAAATGATGTTCTCTGAAGGCTTCCTAGACGTTAAATTTTTTAGTATGAGATACTAAGAAAGTAAAAAAAAAAAAGTCATACTTATTTTATAAAATCACATCACTAATTCTGATGGGCATTTTTCTCCTATTGGTAAAAGAATGAAACTTTACCATATTACCCTGGTTCATACAGAGAAATATTACAGTGGTGCACTGTACCACATTCTGCTTACCTAATACCAATTAAATTCACATGGATTCCTCAACACAACTTTTATTTGGCATAGTATAGTTTGACACCATTTACTGACTTGCCTCTACTTCTCCACGTAATATGCTGAAATCCATTTTATTTGGGATGTGAAAGAAGCTACAAAACTAATAAAAATGAAAGAGAAGGAAGAAATAAAAATGTCCCTTTATTTTCTCCATAATTTTGTCCCAGGATTAATTTTTTGTTTGTTTGTTTTAAAATTTGTCTTTCTTCCTAACTGGGACCTTTCGTTAGAGAATATCTCAGATTTCATTTTTTATATACTATTGGGTATACCTATATTTTGAACAAGCTGGAGTATAAGCGAGTAATTTTTATTCCTGCATTGGAGGATTTGAAAGCAAACATTATAATATATTTTACTGGAATTATAAACTTTTGCTCCTGAGATTCTAATATTTGCTTAGTTCCAGTCCTGAGGAAATTTGTTAATGGTAAACCCAATAATTCCTATGGGATTTTAGAGGTAGCATAGGAGTTGAATGATACTGAAGACCTGTGATCTTTACCACTAGGATGTAAACGATCTAAAGGCTTTACTTCCAATCATGGTCTTGGTTCCCAGAGTGTAGCCTCTCTTATGAAGCTAAAGATTTATAATTACATATAAGTACAACTGCAAACCTTTGAGATTCTTCTAAATTTAGGACACTGTAATAAAAGCAGTTTGACTACTTCTAAAATAGTAATAATACTAAGGGACTAATTGTTTTAGGATTTAAATTATGCTAGGGAATGTGTTAAAGACTTTTATGTACTTTAAAATGTTTTAACAGTTTTTTTATAACGACAACAAAACTCATAAAGTGATAATCTTATTTCCATTTCACAGTTGGGGAAGCTGTACTCAATGGCATTAATGTACTTGCCCACATAAAACACAACAAAGGGAAAAATTGAGCTATCTTAAGTTTTGTTCCAGGCCCACACCACTTTTGCCAGACTAGGCTGTCTCTCCATTATGTGAGTTTCAGGTTTGGGGGCAGCAAGATGTTTGTTAACAATAGTATTGGTGAACATTTATAACACCTTAGAGTTTTCAAAGCATATTTAATATATACTTTTTTGTTGGATCATCAGAGCAACTCTGGGGGTTGGCAAGGAGGGTATCTGCGACTCTGACCACATTTTTTTTAAGTAAAGAAACCAGAAAGGTAAATTTCTTTGTATCCAACTAGTGGAAACAATAGGGGGTAACTTGAGGTGGTGGATACTTATCCTCTCCCAATGTCTACTACTACCCGGTCACCTGAACCAATCCCACCAAAAAAATCAAAAAGTGAAAACAAAACTTTTGCCCTGCAGTTGTAATGTTAAGGGAAAACTCCTTTCCAATCCTAGAGAAATTTGCATGTAATGATTATATATATATATATATATATATATATATATATATATTAGTTTTTTTAAGTTTATTTATTTTTGATAGAGATAGAGAGAGAGCACTTAAGTGGGGTAGGGGCAGAGAGAGAGAGAGAGAGGGAAAGACAGAACCCCAAGCAGGCTCCATATTGTCTGTGCAGAGCCTGATATGGGGCTCAAACTCATGAACCATGAGATCATGATGTGAGCTGAAGTCAGACGCTTAACCAACTGAGCCACTCAGGTGCCCCTCCAAGATCAGATTCTTTAAGTTTAGGACTATAAAGTCTCTGAAGTGGAGGAGGTATACCACTTAAGTGTTCAGAGAGTTTCTAATTTGTCATAAATTTCTTTGAGAATTCTTGGGCTCCCTATGCACTCTGGGCTGGTACCCAGCCCTCTCCCATACCCTGAATTTCATTCTTCTTTTAAACTTAATTTGACTTTTTAAAAACATGAGAATTTCAGAAGCACAGCCTATAAAAACACAACAAAACACATTTTAGGAAGATGAATAGGCATCATTAAGTAAGTAAAGTTAATATAGGAAATAAATGTAGTTACAGCTACAAGGAATTCAGCTTCATTAAACTGAATAAATACTGTAGCCAGATTTTCTTGAAATCCTTGAGCTTATAACTTAAGGGGAAGGTTATTTTCTATGAACTTGTTAAATTACTTTAGCCAGTAAATACTGATAATAGTATTCTTATTTCAGGAGGTTTTCCATTTTTGATTCTTTTTCTTTTTTGTGGGGGATGGTAATTAAAGTGAAAGTACTGAGTTTGTAAGGTTTTATTTAAGTCAATACACTACTAAGTTAAGAATAGCTCCTCTAGTATGCAACTTCGCAGAGTGATTATCATGATATTGATCAGAAATACTGGCCCCCAAATAAGATTGGGCTTAGATCTATTTTGATGAATTGCGCACACGTGCGTGCACACGCACACACACACACACACACACACACACACACACACACACCCCACAATATAGGATTACAAGATTTCAAGGATAAAGTCACCTTATAATATATGTGCAGACATCTGGCCAATGTTTGATTGCTCCAACATTCTTGTCAAGGGGCTGCTCAGCATGTAACTGAATAGTGCCAAAAGCAGAAACCTCACTACTTTCCAAGGAAGCAAATGGCATTTTTAGACATCTATAACTGTTAGAAAATCCTTCCTTATGTTGAGCTGAAATGTGGTTCTCTATCACTTTCAACTACTTCTTCCACTTCTACTTCTTGGGTTCATAGAAAAAAAGTCAAATACAGTATTATTTATTGCATACTGTTTTGCTCTAGCAGCAGAAAGGGGATTTCTATCAGAATCGTTGCAGTGGTAGGCAATTCTACAGTTTAGGCAGCAACTGCCAGTTTTCATTCCACAGTCTTGTTAGTCTTGAAAATAAACATTTTGCTGGGAGTTTGTGGTTGGCATATAGGACCCCAAGTGTAGAATAACTGCAAAGACTGGGCTGGGGGGCTACATAACCAGAATTATGTTCAAAGGATCAAAGGAGTGTTCTCTAGAAGGATTGTCTCAGGAAATCTAACAGTACTGGCCCTTAGGAAAAAAAATTAAAATCGTGGCATAACATAATTAGTTTCTCTGTTGTTTTGCCAATAAATACTAGCTAAAGAAAACTAGCTGAAACAATATATTTTCTGGGCAGAAATTAAAACCACGCTGAAAAAATTCTCTTAATGAATAAACCAAGAGAAACATTGCTATTAATATTAGGTACTGGTATGAAAAATTCACACATTATCAAAAATTTTTAAAGGTTAATTTCCATTCTTTAACTTTTTTCATTTAGCTATGATGAATTTCCTTTCTTATTCATCTTGTGTGTCTTTTTATCGTTTGTAATTAGCCAATGCTAATTTTTTTCTTGAGTGGGAGTATGAAGAATGTACACACAAAAAGGGAAGATTTCTAATGATGTCATTTTTTTAGGTCTCTGAGTTGTGTACCAATTTCCCAGGTCTTGCTAGTGATCTAAGCGATAGCCTCCCACGACATGGCTGTGGATACACCTCTGCATCCACCATGAGAACAATGTGCTCTTACTATATGAAGATTTACCACTGGAAGCATACAGAAGGAATACTGAGCCCCAAATGTCATGAGCTGTGTTTGATTTTTCCATGCCACTCCATTCTCTTGATGAAAGTGTTGCAAACAAAAATACTTAGGATCAATGACATTATTAAGTGCTGCTTTTTATCAGCTATTTCAGAGAAAAATGCATTAAAATACTACTAGATATTTATCCAAAAGATACAAAAAATGCTGATTTGGCAGGCTATCAATAGCCAAATTATGGAAAGAGCCCAAATGTCCATTGACTGATGAATGGATAGAGAGGATGTGGAGTGTATGTGTGTGTGTGTATACATATATATACATATATACATACATATATACATGTGTGTGTGTATATGTGTATGTATATATATATATGTGTATGTATATATATATATATATGTGCATGCAATGGAATCCTACTCAGCAATCAAAAAGAATGAAATCTTGCCATTTGCAACAACATGGATGGAATTAGAGTGTATTATGCTAAGTGAAGTAAGTTAAGCAGAGAAAGGAGAAATATATGGTTTCACTCATGTGAATTTAAGAAACAAAACAGATGAACAGAGGGGAAGGGAAGGAAAAATAAGATAAAAACAGAGAGGGAGGCAAGTCATAAAAGACTCTTAAATACAGAGAAAAAACTGGGGGTTGTTAGAAGGGAGGTGGGTGGGGGGATGGGCTAAATGGGAGGTAGGTATTAAGGAGGGTACTTGTTGGGATGAGCACTGGGTGTTTTATGTAAATGATGAATCACTGAGTTCTACTTCTGAAACCAATACCACACTGTATGTTAACTAAGTTGAATTTAAATAAATTAATTAAAAAAAAGAAGAACATCAGGACAAATGCAAAAAGCTAGAATCAAATAAGTATTCATTGAAAAAGGCTTTCCTTCACTATTTTAGAGTCAGAAGTAGAAACGTGCGTTTGGAATAACACTTAGTATCACTAGCTTGAAAGTTTCAAGAGCCTCTTTGCTTCATGTTACGTTTTTCCTAATAAGCACTGTCATTTATACTAGTGCATTGACCACATTCAAATTCCTTTGACAAACTTTCTAAATTAGCTAATTTTGAATATACTACTGTATGTAAGGGTATAGCAGTAATCAGAAGTTTTCAGAAAAATTTCTTTTACCATCCTTCCCCCATTTCATATTTTTGAGGGAAAATAACTTGAACACTAATTTCTTTTTTTTTTTTTTTGGAACAATGCATGGGAGTAGATATTTTATTAATTTAGAAGGTAATGAGATATGGATTTTTTACTTGTGTGTTTCAATATGATTTTAAGTCTAATGCATATACAACTAAGGGTTAAAATCATTTTCATTATGCAAAAGAGTTTGAATTCAATTTTTGAACTATGGTGGAGTAGAATATGGAAAGGCATTCAATAGAAGGCTTTCATTGAATGAAAAGCACTCAATGAAGTTTACAGTAGAATATTGATTCTGCTGAACATGATGAGAAATTGCAGAGTGTGAAAGGGTCTTTATAAATCAGAGAAATCAATGAAAACGAAAGACAAAAAGCATATGACATTTGAATAATGCCATTCAATTGGATAACAGCTATCAAATGATTTTTATGAAGGCACAAATATCAATAAATCATTATTTGATGAAAATTAAGTTTGCTTGACTTGCTTTTTTGTAATAGACAGTTAAAATATAGTGGATATAGATTGTCAGTACTTACACTGAACTCGAGAAAACTCTTATTGTACACTGATAAACTTCGTTGAGTTTTCATTTTCAGTAAGATTTATAAAGCCCTTCTCCTTAAAGCCTCTTTGTATTGAAACTATTGCACATCCTTGACAATATAGGTAACGTCAAAAATTATGAATTATCACAGTACAAGAACGCATTTCTCTTTGCTTCAAGGAAGACACTTATATTTTCACATAAAAACCATGCATGCATAAATCAATCTGAATGAGAGCTTTAGCTTTGACTTATTTTGGTGGTTTGGAGCTAAGTTTATTCTTGTTCCGAACTGTTTAGGTACTTCAAAGTAACCCACAAAGATCCCTCAGAAAGTTTTCTTGGGCTATATATGTATTTTTGATGATACTCGGGATGAGTTGCTATGCAAAAAAAAATATACATATATAGAGGGAAAGACTCTATTATAGATGTGCACTAAAAGCTCTTCATCAGTTGCCACTCTGTAGTTTAACCCTCCATTCCTTCTGTAAAGCACAATGATCTATGCCTTCTGCAGAGTAAGTGCTGATGGCTACTGAGTTACTCTCCAGGATGCCCAGGTCACTTCTATCCCCACCAGGTGAATTTTAGGCTTAACAAGGGTCAATCCCACTTACTTCAAAGTCAATTTTTCTCTGCTTTAAATATGTATTTGTATATATGTAATATATATATAAAGTATATATAATTTAACTGTATAGATTCATTAAGTATGAATATGAAAGAGTTGATATTTTTCAAAAAAACTAAGTTAAATGTGTAGAAAAGACTTGGTAAAATTTAGTTGCTTAGAAAACCTTACTAACTGAGTAGGGAGCAGGACAACTGTAAAATGTTGCAAAAATATATGTCTAAATATAGAAGGGTTCTTAGCTTATATTGCCTTGCCAATGTTTTTGAATTCTTGCTCTGAACTAAAGACACAGAAATAGAAACTAGAAGTTCTGGTAGGTACATTTTAGGTGTGTGTGTGTGTGTGTGTGTGTGTGCAAGAAAGACAACCTAGAACTCTCAGATTCAAAGAAAACACATTGACTTTATCAAAAGATTGGCAAACATGCATTTATATCAGTGATAATTAAATGCTGGAGGTATTTGTGTCATTTTTTTATATGATTCCTTTCTTTGACTTTTCCATTAAGTGATGTTGGATCAAAGTAGTGTCTTTTCCTTCTCTATTTCAACTTCTTTTTTTATTTAAAAAACCTTTGTTACCATTTATTCATTTTTGAGAGACAGAGACAGAGCATGAGTGCAGAGGGGCAGAGAGAGAAGGAGACATAGAATCTGAAGCATGCTCCAGGCTCCGAGCTGTCAGCACAGAGCCCTGACACAGGGCTCAAATTCATAGACTGCAAGATCATGACCTAAGCTCAAGTTGGACGCTTAACCGACTGAGCCATCTAGGCAACACTCAACTTTTTTTTTTTTTTTTATATTTGGTATTTCCATTTGGTTCTTCCTACAACTTCCTGTGCTTGCTTCATGTTACTAATATCCTTTATCTCTTTAAGGATACTAATTATACCTTTTTAAAATTCTTGGTCTGTCCCAATCATTTTGCTTCATGTGGCCTATGTCATCCAGATTTTGGTCTCTGTTTTATAGTAGTTGCATTCATAGGGTATCTTGTTATTTTAGCCTATAATCTCATATCTTCTCAGGGTCAATCTTATTTGCCAACATTTTAAAGAAAGGCCCATATGCACACTAGAATGTCCAGTGATTTTTAGGAGATGGGAGGAGATGAGAGGAGATGAGTTCCTGGGTCGAGAACACCCTCAGCATCATCAAATTTTAATCTCCCCCCAAAATTGATTTGGGTTCACTCCTCTGGCTATTTCTTTGTCAGGGATTTACCCCTAAATCTTTAGAATGAAGCAACACTGGGAAGAGGTGATCTCTCTAGGTTATCTTCAATCAACCTGGGGATTTGGAGACACAGGAGATGGAGAAAAGGATGCCCAAGAGCAGAGCACCTAGTCATCCTGCACCTGCATCAACTTCTTTACTGCCTACATGCTACCCCTGACACTACAGAGGATGCTCTAGATGGTTGCAATGAGGCAACTCTTCAAGAGAAGAGTTGAATGTACAAGTTAAAAATCTCTAACTGATCTTTCTTCCCACTCCTGCTTCTGGCTCTTGTCCAGGTGTGATCATCCTCCATACCACTTCATGAACACCTCTGGCCTCTCCAGGTATTCTTAAAATTTTTGTAACTTGCTCAGGTCTATGTTTCCTCTCTATTATGTAATTTCTCCAGATTTGACTTGGGATGAAGGAGCCAGCAGTTGAAGCTAGTTTGCTATCTTATTAGCATTGAGTTTTGTATTATTTTTTAAAGTTAAAGTTGCTGGTTGAGAATGATAAATGGTATTGAGGGTTCTCCTCTATAGGGGTTTCTGAGTTTAATTTGAGTCCATTTATAGCCCAGATCAAAATTACTGCAGGGTCTGCTCAAGGAATAACTAGGGAAATGATGTAGTCTGTGGCTTATGCCCTTCAGTCTCTCTGTATATAGCACTTCCTCCACTTTCCATGGGTGAAGAAGTCATACGTTTCAAAGTTTTTGGGACTGATCTATATTCACATGCTTTTTCTTTTGTCCCATCTAAGTACAATTGTGCTTTTCCACCATGTGTTCTATTTTTGATTTGGAAAACAGTTACTCTATGAAAAAGATCTAATTCCTTGAACTCCTTATCCTCCAGATTCTGAATATCCTAGAATCTTGTCTTCCAGTCAGCCAAACCAATTACTTAGAAAAGTGAGTAAAGTCATGCACAGGAAATTTCTTAAAGAAGATGCACAGATGACCCCAAAACTCATCTGTAAGGTCTGGAAGGATACTGACCACATTTGTGGTGTTTGTCACTGAACACCAACTCCCAGCATAGACTTTAGCATATCATAATGCTTAATAAATACCTGTGGAATGAATAAAATAGATAAAAGGGGGGAATTCCCAGTGCTTTGTGTCACTGTAAGTTTGCACATTTTTTTCTACATGAAAATTTAGGAAAGTATAATCAAATTTATGGTTCATAAAACCTTGATTGGAGCAATTCCACTTCTGGGAATTTATCCTAAAGAACTAACATGACAAGTATACATAGATTTATATCAGGATGTTCACTGCTTAAAATAAAAAATATGGAAAACGACCAAAACATATATTCTCTAAAAGGAGAATCTTAAATGATATAAAAGGGATGACACATCTAAAGTTTCACCACCATGTATGATGTTGTCTACAGGTTTTTACAAGATATGTTCTATCAGATAAAGGAAGTCCTTCCCTTCTATACTTTGCCAAGAATTTTTATAATTAATAAGTGTTGAATCTTTTATATTCAATATTTTTTCTATATCTACTGAGATTTTTTCCTTTGGTTAATGTGTTAAATTATACTTACAATATTGTAATATTAAGAGTATCCTTGAATTGCTAGGATAAACCCAGTTCAGTCAGAATGTATTTTTTTTCCACACTGATGAATTTGGCCTGATAGTATTTTCTTCATAACCTTCATATCTATGTTTATAAGTAAGACTGGCATGTATGTTTCATTTTTTATTACTGCCACTGACAAGTTTTGATTTCGGGAATATTATAGTAGTTTCATGAAATGATTTGAGGGACCATTCCTCTGTCTTTTTTCTTGACAGGTTTGTATAAAATCGAGTGATCCATTTCTTGAAAATCAGATAGAACTCACCTATAAAACAATCTGGGCCAGAAACAACCAAATCTACCAAGGATTTCTCTGTGCTACTTTAACCCTGTCCCATGGATCTACCTATATACTATGATACAATCTTGCCACTTCACACCATTATATTCACCATATTAGAAATCTATAAGGATATAAGAAAGGATATAAGAATATAAGAAAGTGTAAGTGGAAATATGCTTAAAATTTCAGTAAAACACCCTTAAACATTGTCCTGAAAAATGGAAAAAAAGGTAAAAGAAAGAAGAGGAAGAGTCTGTTTAACTTCTCATTAGGAATATTGCCTGACCCTCAATACACACACCTCCTGATTCTCATTAGGCCTCCTCAGATTTCATTTAGTTTTCATGTCATTGCTTATTTTATATGAGGGCTACATAACAGGTTCTCTTCCAGTCCCAGAATTCCATGGAGAGTAAAAGAGAAGATCGCAATCATTAATGAGCTATCAAGGAGACACATCTTCAGCACCTCCTGAATCATGTAGAAATCCCTAGTCCACAGGTCTTAGGAATGACTAGCAAAAAGCCAGTATTTTAGTTTTCTAAATATATTTTCACAAAATAATGCTCATCTTTGCTTTCAAGGTGCATGATTTTGTGAGGTAGGAAAAAATGACTTGTAAATTGAAATGAAAAATATAAATAAGAGTGTCTTATTTTTACCTTTTATAAAACTTCTAAACTTTGAAGAACTTCATATTTTTCTTAGTTTTTAGAAAAACAAATGAACAGATTTAAAAAGCTATATAATTGATTTTATCAAAACTCAAAGCTAACCGCAGTAATTACCCCTCTTTGTAATATTTAAACCTTCTGGCAAACATGAAGGGCTCATTGAAGAATAACTCTTATCATTATATTTGTCTATAATCCCCTCAATGTCTAGCATATTCTCAATTGTTAATTGTTGAAAGATAATGAATTATGATAACATTGTGTATACTGAAGGTAAGCAGGTAAGGAGATAGGAATGAAATTTTGGTGGCATACATGTTTATTTTTACTTCTGCCCCATAAGCTATATAAAAAGAAGAAAGGCTTGAATGTCTTTTACCCAAGTCAAGCAATGAAATCCAATGGTAATGTTTTATTTTTTTGCTATGCTGAAAGGACATGATTTTGGTGTCCTTTTTGAATGTAAATTTTAATGCTGTAGCAGAACAGATGGAAGACTGAGAAGGGAAGACCAGAAAGTAGGAGGGAGATCAGGAAGGGACTGACTGTCTCAGAGAAACCAAGTGAAGAGGAGGTTTGAAGAATGTATCCATTGTCTACATGGATAACAACCAAAACATATATTCTCTAAAAGGAGAATCTTAAATGATATAAAAGGGATGACACATCTAAAGTTTCACCACCATGTATGATGTTGTCTACAGGTTTTTACAAGATATGTTCTATCAGATAAAGGAAGTCCTTCCCTTCTATACTTTGCCAAGAATTTTTATAATTAATAAGTGTTGAATTAATTTTATAATTAATAAGTGTTGAAGATACAAAGGGGAGAGAAGATGACCCAAGTCCTTGCTAACACAGGAGAGGAAAAGGATAGAGGCTGAAATGAGATGGGGGGTCAAGGTTAACAGAGTCCCCATCCAACTGATGGCCTCACTGTCTCAGTCAAGCTTAAGGCAGGGAGGGTGAGATTGCAGAACACACAGAAAGAGGAAAAAGGGATCAGCTTTAATAAGCAGGGAAGAACATGCAGTGACCATGTAGTTTCTTTATACGTAAATAGTTCTTTTGAAAATGCTTGAGAGGACTAGAAACAGTTTATGCACATATATTTTGAACTAAGTCCCCCAAATTGTATCTACACCAACTGCATGGACTTTCCAGAGTGCCTACCATTATGACCAATTCATGGAATAAGATCTCTTAAGAATCTACCTCTGTACTTGACAGAGATGAACACGTATGCTGAATACCATACAGATGTCAGAAGAAATTGTCAGCCTGGGCAAAATATGGGCTACTTACTTTATAAAGTGCTAGCCAAAAGAGGATGCAGTTAATTAAGGAACTGGTTCTCACATTTGTAAGGCTTTTGGAAATATAATTTTTTTTATAAACTATCATTTAGATGAACACAGATTCATTATGAAAAGACCTCTTCTTGAATCGTAAGTACAGAGTTCTAGCAAGCATCAATGATATGCTAAACAGTGTCCCTGTGTGAGCTAAATATTATTTCTCCCATTTTGCAGATGAGGCCTCTGTGGCTCGGGGAGGTTCACATACTCAAGATGCCACAGCGAACAAGTGACTGGCGAGGACTCTGGCTCTATCAGCTTATTGATAGATGCTTTCTCTAGAATGCTGAAGTAGCATATAAGTCTTATCTTCTAAATCTTCCCACAATCTTCTCTTTGCCCTGTGAGTCTCCTAGGGAAACATTTCTTCATTTACTCTAGGAATTAGAATTCAAATATCAACACATCCTTACAGCATATTTCTGTGCCTGTGACTACTGAGGAATAGTGTACCCCTTTAAAATGTACTTTTTCACTTAGATTGTACAGATGAGTTGTGGAACCAGATTTAAAATGATGCATAAATAAGATAGAATGAAACGATAACAATCCACAGGTTGTAAGAGAAATAAAGTAGATGGTATCTAGATATATCTGTTTGGCCAGTCATGACAAAAGAAAGAAGAATTAGAACTGAAGGGAAATGTTGGGGTTACAACTGTCAAGCAAACAGTGCAGGATGCAAATTTGTCCACACACAGTTTTATCCTTGACAAAATTAAAATAGCTCAGAAAGATGGAAGGAAAAATGCCAAAATATTAGTAATTACACTGGTTGCTTTTAGGCAGCAGGGTTTTCTATTAGCTCATTATTCTGTTTCATATTTACCAATTTACTACAAAACTTATGCTGTTTTTATAAATAGAAAAAAAATAATGAAGTCATAGCCATCACTGAAACCTTTCGGCAGGTAGCTCTGATGGTTGTTTTAAACCCACGGTGGTGGTGGTGGGGGGGGGGGGACTACACCAAGCCCTCCAAACACAAATCCCTGCTTGTTTGGGGCAGGGAGTAAGTAGGCAAAGCAGTTGCCAGAAACACCACAAGGAAAAGTCTCTTGGGTTTGTTCTCTCATTTCAAGGGAAAAACTGAAATGCACCTTTGCACAGGATTGTTTCAATTCACTTGTGTCATAGCAGCGAGGAGTGGCCGCCCAGGAAGGCTCAGGAGCAGGCTGCTCTGTGGGCATGCGGTAATAAAAGAAAAGAGGCAGTAATTGCCCAGCAATTCCAGTTGTCTTTAATGTAACTCCAAGCTAATATACTTACTTCCTGTATTTTAGCATCCACACCAGGTTTAGAGAAACAGACCTGCCAATAATTTTAAGAGAACAAAGGCCCCTCTCAGCTCGCACATCCCCCTCCCCAGCATTGCACCCTGCCTCCTCACAGCAGCGCTCCCCTCCAGCAATCAATTCCATTTCTAAGGAGACAGAGAACAATTTATTCAGCTTCAATTTGCTGAGAGGAAAACCTCCTATTCTCTAATATTAATTCTTAAAGCAGATTCAAAAACAATTTTTCTTCCTTGCCAGGGTTTGGGGCTTTGAAAGATATTAATGTAGACAGTCTTTGAAATATTAGGACTTGGCAGCCATTGTAAGGATCTTGAACTTATCAAGGCATAAAAGGAAGTCTGAGGGCAAAGTATATGTTATTTTACGTGTTGAAATATATATCAAGCTTCTGGTCAGGGAGGGGCTTGGGCACCCCTGGGGTAGCATGGACATATGCATAGATAACTGTTGTATTCACTTAAACACAAATCTTCCTGGTAATAAGGATCAGGATTATTTGAGGCAATATTTTCTTATTTTAAAGTAGGTTTTCTTAACATTTTTTTTAATGTTTATTCATTTTTGAGAGACAGAGACAGTGCGAGTGGGGGAGGGGCAGAGAGAGAGACAGACACAGAATCCAAAGCAGGCTCCAGGCTTTGAGCTGTCAGCACAGAGCCTGAGGCGGGGCTCGAACTTACGAACTGTGAGATCATGATCTGAGCCGGAGTCGGACACTTAACCAACTGAGCCAACCAGGCACCCCTAAAGTAGGTTTTTATATGTCTAGTTCTGAAACTATGTCCATGAGATTTTATACAAATCCACAAGCATATAGTGAACAGTGATAAGATAGCTTGATAACAAATTTCAGCACCTGTATTTCTCTTTCATAGATTTAATATTGCTATTTTTTAAACCATTTTTCACAGATAACATGTAATGTGTTCCAGCTGCTTCTTTCTAGTCTTTATCATTAGATTAATAAACTATCATTTTAACTAAACACATTTGCTGTATTGGAGTATAGTAAGCTCCAACACATGACTAAAATGTTTAATTGATGGGTGACTGTGTGTGTGTGTGTGTGTGTGTGTGTGTGTGTGGCTAGAATTTTCTATTGGTTCATAAAAGTAAAAATCAGAAAACATCACAAAGCTGAAGTAACTAGATTAGGTTGATTTTTTTCCACTTAATTTGAGTAGATGTCTTGGTGCCACACAGTATGTGTTTAGCAGTACTGACTCAGAATTGACAAATATAAGCTCTCATGTAATAAAGACAATCCCAAGGACTCCCTGCATCAGTCCATTTTCCATCTTATTTTCTAAAACACAGATGTAGTCATGTCACAGCTTATGAACCTTAGCTGGGTTCTTACTGTCTATCAAATAAAAACCAAACTGCTTCCTTTGCGTGACATTCAAGACTCAAGACCTTCTAAGAACTAGCAACATGCCCACCTCCCAATTCTTAACTTTTTGCCCCTCTGGACCTCCAGTGAGGGCAGAACCAAGGAATGGAGGGGGCCATAGATGAAATTGTTTTGTGGGGAGTTGTGGTTCAGGCACCATAGGTCTAGCCTGTGAAACAGGCTTAGCAGGAAAGAGAATGGCACCTCATGTCAAGAGCTGGGCAGTGTGTACCTGGAACAAGGGGAGAGGAATGTCACCAGGCTGGGGCCAGGCTGAGGCATGGCTAAGGCTAACTGGCTACAACAAAGCTAGATACTCAGGGCATGGGAGCAGGAGGAGAAGGAAGAAGACTAAAGCCAGAGAGAGATGGAGAAAACTATTTCCATTTCTTTTCCTCCAGGATCATGTCCATAGGCAGGCTTTGTAGAAAATATAGACACTCAAGGAAGGGGAGAGTTAGTATTCCTCTTTTGACCACTAATTTAGACCCAGGTTCCTTTTGTTCATCTTCCTTCTCTGTGCTGCAGGCTCTGTGACCTTGGTCAGTTTACTTTGCTTTTCTTGCTCCTTTTAATCTCCGCTGGTGAAATGGAGACAGATTAGTACCTACCTCATAGAATTAATTATTGGAAGAATTAAACAAATTAATTCAGGTGTCTGCACATGGTAGGTCTTCTATAAATCTTACTAGTTATTATATTATTATTATGATGTTTAAGACATTTTTTTCTTTATGCATTTAAGAAATAATAAAGCATAGAAAGCAGAATTTTACTACCATGTAATTAAGAGGGTGACCAACTAGTATCACTTTTCTGGGATCTTTTTCTGTTTTAGCACTGAAAGTCCCATATCCTAGGATCCCCTTATTACTGGGAAAACTGTTGGCTGATTACCCTACTAACGAGTGTGAGAACTCTTTACAAATAGAACATCCACTGCTTAGCAGCACAATATTGATTTAATCATATAAATTGGCCATTTTTGTAGGCCCAAACCATCAACTAGTAGCAATTTCATATGATCTAACTTTGTAGAAAGTCCTAAATGGCTATAAAGGGGCTAAGTAGTGTAAGGGGACTTCTATACTTTAACTTCCCTCTAGATTTTTTTTTTGTCCCTCCAGATCAAAAGAAAGAAAAGACAACAAATATTTCTTAAGCAGACTGTGTACCACGCATTGGACTATTTCATAAATAAGGAGTTTATTAACTTTACTTTGGTTGATCTTTATGACTCATAAGTCAGGAGAATCAACAAGACAGAAATATGAAGCCAGCAAGAACCTTAACTCTAAAGAAAATGAAAGAAAGAAAAAAAGCCTGAAGGAGAACATATGTGTCTTAAAGATGAGAAGGAGCAAGCCAAGACCATGGAGGGAGGAGACAGACTTTGGAAACGAGGTGCACAGACTCCTGGATAATCTAACTCATTGAGGTTCAGAGACTCAGCCAAGCTTCTTGAGCAGGAATCACAGCATCTTATTTTAGGGTGGCAAATGCCTTTCTGGAAGGAAGTTAGCATCTTATGGCCTGAACCACAACACTGAGATAGTTAAAAAACAAACAAATACACACACACACACACACACACACACACACATAACATAAATGAAAAATTTTTATTGTATAAAAACACAAGAAGGAGATGCAGTCCAAATTCATCTTGGCTTTTGAAAAAGACAGAGAATTTCTTAATTCATCTGAAGCATTTTGGCCCCATTTCTAGTAAAAAGAAGTTTTAATTGTTTTTGACATGTCAGCCTCCTCAGAGGTTTAGACAAAACAAGGGCATTATGACCTTTTGTTTGTTTTGTTTAGGGAGTATCATCCTATGACAAGATCTGTGAATGGATTTTGTTAATATCCAATGCTGTCGTTGGATACTTTTATATTTGGGTGAGATGAACACATTAGAGCAGGGATATTTAACTCTTAAGAAAAGTTAAAGTAAACTTTAACGAAGAGAAGAAGACAGAAGTTATAGCCTTCAATTCCAAGGACTCTGAGACCTACGAATGTTACTGGTTTCTAGGGAGAAACTGAAAAATCATAGTATTTTATAAAGCACTTTATATTCAGATAAAATTGTATGGTATTTATAAAGTACTACATTACATAAAGTTGTTGATATGTACATTAAAAAGTGAAGACTTCACAAGCAGGAGACTAGAAAGATTGTAAACTGTACCTGATGCTGTATTTCTAGGAAATTTGGCAAAAGAAAAGTCTGTCCAAGGTGTGCCCTATTTTGTTTTGACTTGCCAATAAGGGGAAAAG
Organism: Prionailurus viverrinus; assembly: GCF_022837055.1. Classification (NCBI taxonomy): domain Eukaryota; kingdom Metazoa; phylum Chordata; class Mammalia; order Carnivora; family Felidae; genus Prionailurus; species Prionailurus viverrinus. The sequence continues at coordinate 38,607,873 of NC_062569.1, forward strand.
ATGACTGCCCATCGCCCAAGTCCAGGATAGAGGAGTGCAAACCTGGAGTCATGCTCGCCTGCAGTCTAACTGGAACGTCACCTAATCTTAGAACTCAGAAAGGCAGCTGCACTTCAGATTTATGGTGCATTGCAGTCTGTGTTTATTGAGTTGGTAACATGAACTGTGTGAGTGGAAGGGAATAAATACCTGCCTTCAAGGAATTGAGAAAGTTGAGGTTTATAAACTACAAGTGGTGAATAAGCTAGTGAATTATCATGATTAGTAAAATATTCAAGTTATATTATCTAGTCAAGCCTTCTCCTTAATGACCAGATGAAAAAGTGCTCACACATTTCCTCAAGTCCACCAAAAATCTCAAAAACGCTATCCAAATAGTTGTTGCAATGCATAAAAAAGGGACAGAAGAATCAGACCAGATAGCTGTCTAAAGGGCAGAGCTGGCTTCTCATTACTCCATTAAGAAGAGTGTTATTCACTATATGTTTTCTCATCTAACCAGCTTCAGTTTGGTAGCTACTCTAACTAAATTCATTGAAAAATTACCATAACGTGATTCAGGATTTGCCTAGGTCAACCTGTCTTCTTTTAGCATTTTAAATTTGATTTAATGGAATAAGATAATCCCATTGTAGACCAGAAGCTTAAACTGCAAGATGTAATTATAAGCCCCAATTCTAGCACTCAAAAACAAAACAAAACAAAACAAAACAAGATAACCAAAACAAAACCTAACATGCATATAGTGCCACAAACACCCTGTAAAAACAAATGGGTACAAGCTAATTTGATCCTCACAACAACCCTATTCATTCATCAACAGCTATTTGGTGAGTACTGTTATGGTATGAGTACTATTATCCCGGTGTTGTGAAGTAGAAGCTAAAATTACCTCCATTCACGAATGAACTTGATTCACCTGACCCTCATGCCTCCTCTTGGGCATCCTGGTCCCACTCAGCTCTTGAGATTTTGAATGCTCTCTTGGCAAGAAAGCAAACCACAATCCCCAAACTTCTTTCCTGGTCTCTGCCCGTAACACTCTAGAGCCTGTAGTGAATTCTGCTGAGTTTTATTTATTTGAGTTATCCTCAAAAGAGTACTAAGAGCACCTGTTCGTGCCTTTGGGGACAGGGACTCAGATGAGGATATGCAGGAGCTGAAACCATGAACAGTCCATAGTCCATCCTCTTGCTGGAAGGCGCACTAAACCAGGGAAGACATCATATGTGGGAAGCTTGTCTTTAAAATCTTTAGAAAAGAGGCAGTCTACACAAAACTTTCTTTACTGAGTCCTTCTCATCTCCTCTTTATAGCCTAACTCTATAAAATACAGTGTGTGGGTGTAAATGATGAGAAATGGTAGGAAAAACAAGACCAAATGATGTAGGTTGTTGTTAGCATATACCAAAGAGTTTCATTTTAATGCAGTATATCTATATCATGGCTTGGAAAATCACCTATGACATAGTAAATTAAAAAAAAAAGCTTTAAAGGGGTGACGGGGTGGCTCAGGCAGTTGAGTGTCTGACTTTGGCTCAGGTCATGATCTCAAGGTTTCTGAGTTCAAGCCCCGTGTCAGGCTCTGTTGACAGCTCTGAGCCTGAAGCCTGTTTTGGATTCTGTGTCTGCCCCTCCCCTACTCATGCTCTCTCTTTCTCTCTCTCTCTGTCTCTCTCTCAAAAAAATAAACATTAAAAAGTTTTTTTAATAAAATTTAAAAAAAGCTTTAAAATAGTAAAAAGTAAAAGAGAAGAATCTTTTGTGTAGGGAAATAGCAGAAGCAGACCGAAGCTGAGAGCCCATGTCCCGTTCTTGTCCTCTACCTGCCCTTACTTCCCAGGTGCCAAGGTTGTGTTATAGACTGACCTCGAGATACACAGGATAATTTGGCACTTTTATTTTCTCACTTCTGGGCAGCATTGTGCCAGGTGTTAATAATTCAAAAAAGTCAGGGATCCAACCCAGCAGAAGATGCTTTGAAAAGGACAAATACACTGAAATCTGGGAAAAGGCAGTGAGTGAGGCTAATCAGATAGAAGTAGATGTATGAGCATACCATATGCAAAACATAGCAAAGCTGACCTTTGTTGTGTTACTGATGCATAACCATGAAGAAAAAACCTTGCATCTTTAAATACCATATATCTTTGAATCTTTTGGAGGTAGAGGCATTTTAAAAATGTATCCAAGAGAGGGAGAAAAAGAATTCAAACAGACCATTTGCAGCAAATGCGTCTCTGTCAGGGAAAGGTCTTTGTAGCTAACGGGAAATGGCATTTCTTTGTTAATGAGGTGAACATTTATGAAGAGCTATTATGCATATTTTTCAAAAAATAATAATGTAGATCTCTCCTGCAATGCAATAAATGTCTGGGTTTAGTACACCTAACCTATTGTCTAAAATATAATGCAATTCCTAACATAAGCAGCTATGAAGAAAGTGAGTCATATACTGCTAGTTGTAACAATTCTCAAAGCTGTGGCAAAAGCTTTTGTTATTAAAGATTTCACACAGTAAAAAGTGAGTGTAATAATTGCCTTGCCCAGATTTCACCTGAAAAAAACAAACAAAACAGTTCTGTTCATGGGGAAAAAAGCCCATATTTTACACACTGAAAATTAAATCAGCTATCAGATAATTTTTGAAACACAACACCAAAGCTCATAGTAATTAAAAGATGGTAATATTTCAAGAATCAGGTAAATCTGGAAGTCAAAGGAACACAAAAATTACTTATTGGTGCTTTTCAAGTTTTTAAATTCTAAAATTATTTTTTTTTAAAGTTTATTTATTTATTTTGAGAGAGAGAGAGAGTGAGCCAGCAGGGAAGGTACAGAGAGAAGGACAAAGAAAGAATCCCAAGCAGGCTCCTTGCTGTCAGCACAGAGCCCGATGCGGGTCTCAAACCCACCAACGCACCAACTCTGAGCCGAAACCCAGAATTGGACGTTTAACAGACTGAGCCACCTAGGCACCCCCTCAAATGATTTTTAAATGGTGTGTAACTTCTGTCCAGCAGAGCCACAAATCAAATCATCTCTATGTTCATCAAGGTCAAAATTTGAAAGGTAAAGTGTGACTTTATGAACTTTGACTATAAAAATGTGAATTGTATATACTGGTTTTCTCAGCACGGCTACCATGAAGTCTCATATTCCTGTGGCAATCACTCTCTCCCAGAGCCTACTGCATTAGGCACTTCTTACAGAACCACGGAAATGCTCCTCCCCAGGGTCAGGCATTGATGCTTTTGAATGCAAGTGGTGGGCCTGATTTAATAGGCAGACCATTGGCTCATGTTAAGCTTCAGGGCATTCAGAGGCCCCAGACTCTTTTGGTCCACAAAGCTTGGGTTTATACTCACAAGGTGGTGGCAGAGCAGAGCTGGGGGGCCTGGCACCCTCCTAAGTCTTGTGTGCTGACCAACATAGTACATATAAGTGTTTTTTTATCGACCCTAGCAGTTGCTTGGCTTGACATTTGGAAATTGGTAGAAGAGTTTGAATGATGGACAGTGGGATCAGAAAAACATACTTGCCTTATGGTTCTCTTTGAATTGCAACCCGTTTCACTGAGAAACTAACAGTATACCTAACATTTTACTTAAAAAAAAAAAAGCTTATAAATCAGTCATTTTTTGTGTCCTGTAGCATAAGCTGAAGCTTCTGATGTAATTTAAAATCAAGCATTTTCTTTTCAAATAGAATTCCTAGGTTGAGGCCTTTTAAAATAGTGATAAAAAAGTACCTTTGATCACATAAATCATTAGAATATTTGGGTGAACAATAGAAATGAAACTGTGTCTCTTTTCAAAGCAGATCTGAAGCCTAAATCCTGAAGGTTACCACTTAAATCGTAATAATAAATCATAAGCAAGGAAAATATTTAGAAAAGAATAACTTAAAAACACTTAAAGTGCTGAGAAGGCATATATATATATATATATATATATATATATATATATATACATTCAAGTCAAAGTAAAATTAAGCTATTGATGAGCATACAGACTGGCGCATTTCTTAGACAGTTGAAAACACTTCAGCATTTTGTTATGGAAATTGGGATACTTTCTACATCACAAAATCCATGAGTACATATTGTTTCTGAACAAAAAGATTCATGTTAAAAGCAGAAACCTGGAGTCTGGTTCAATTCCATCACTTCCTGCCATTGATTCCGGGTGGTATATTTTCATGTCCAGTTGAACACTGTCAGTGAATTTACATCTATTATTCTGTTTAACTCTGAAAAACATTGCATTACTTGCTTAAAATTAAGTATTAACATATGCTTTTGGATACAGGATTTTCTGTTTTTCTAAGTAGTTGAATATGTTCCTCGTGGTGATGTGAGCTTTTGAAGCACTTATGACTTATGATGCAAATGTGTTCTTTGGGGAGGGATTCAGTGAATAGAATAAGGTGTTCTAAGTTGAAAGCTCTTGAGAATGTAAAAGAATCTGAAATTTCTAATACAAACATGTATAACATTTACACATAGATTATAACTTTACACACATATTTGATTCTTCTCTACACATTTATTATGTAGAAACATTTCACTTTTCTTTTGCACAATTCTGAAAAATTGTCAGAGTGCCTTAGCCATAACTATGGGAAACAGACATGGTAAGTGTTCTTCTAATTTATACTCAATAGTGTACATTAATTAGAATCATTGACAGTTAAGAAACACCACCTCCTCAGCTGATGAAGTTAGAGATTGATTTTAGACTCTTAGACTCTTAGACTCAAGAGCATTGAGTCTAAGAAGATGTTTTTTTATTGGGGCTCCAAACAATTTTAGGTGGAGAAAAAGTGGGAAAAATTTCTCTTTCCTAGAATTACCTGTAGTAGAGGATAGTATAGGTAAGTCCAGAGTCATATAGATCCTATACTTAGAAACTTTCCAAATGTATTTTATGAAATTCATCCTATAATAATTGTCATGTGAAACTGAAACTGGTAAATGAGAAGTAAGTTGTGATACTTGTAAGTCAGTAACTAGAGATGGAAGAAAGGAAGTTTGGAGAGGTGAGAAAGGAACTAGGTTTGAAGTGTGTACCACTCTCATTTTCCCCATCCCTACCTATTTGCTCTGTGATCCCACGTATGTTACTTACCCCCTCTGTGTCCTAGTTTCCTGCTCAGTAAAATAGCTGCTAATAAGACCTAACTCACTAGTTGTTGTCATGAAGATTAAATATAATAATTTTCACCAAACTGCTTTAGATTGGCAGCTATTAGATATTCAATAAGTACTAATTAAATCTGCCTTCTACTAAGTTAAGGATTGAATAAGTGGAAGTAGAAACCCTTAACTCATTCCGGTTGGAGTTCCAGTTTTTATGCAGTGGAACAGTTTTATATGCTGTGATTGCTATAATGAGTCTGAATCTTAAAGTGAAACCTCATTTGTTTGCTTCAGATGGGTGAGCAAGTCACCCTATCAGAGAATCTGTCAGTTGGTCTTTTTAATTTGGGCAGTGTGACTGCCTACTGAGATCTATGAACTGTGGAAACACTTATTTGGGTGACATCTCCAAAACGTCCTACTTGCAAATATGAAGTTATTTATACAGACATACAAATTTTGATGTCCCTAAGCCTCTACATCCTCACACAGAATATAAAATCCCTTCCAGAGTTTCCTTTTGTCTTAAATATTTATGGGAATCCCAAACAGGAGTTTCATGGGTGACTTCAATGTCCCCTAGGTCACTGGTTCTTAAGTATGGCTGCAAATTAGAAGCAGCCAAGGAGGTTTGAACGTTTTGGCTGCCCAGGCTGCACCCCATGCCAATTAAGTCATTATCCCTGGGGGAGGCATCATGATTTTGACAACTCCCTGGGTGATTCTAGTGTGCAGCCTGGTTGGAGAATCAGTGCCCCAGGCCCAGCAGCATGTGGTTCACACATGTCGCCACTTGGGCGGCTCCAATCTGCTGGATCAAAACCCTCACCTGTCAAATGACAGAACCTCAGTCCTACTGTATCCAGTATCTTTCCAGGCTCTTAATTTTGGCCACTCATTAGAATCACTTAGGTAGAATTTTAAAAATATTGCAACTCAGGCCCCACCACAGGGTAAGTAAGTCAGAACTCTTGGGCATGGGGATCAGACATCTGGGATTTTTGAAATCTCCTTAGTGATTCCGATGGGCACCAGAATTGAGAATTACTTCTCTGGGAGCTTCTAACAGGAGGGAGCAGGGGTGGTTCATAGGATCAGAGTCTAGAGCTTACCATGCCTCAGCTCTGGCTGCCCATATGGTTTTTCTACTCAGCCATCCAGACACTACTTACACTGACCTATTCTTGCTTTATTCCAAGCTGCTGACCATTCTCTCCACTGCTGCCCACATTGCACCACCTGTAGTCTGCAAGTCTAGGACTGCCTCACTCCTTGCGGCACCTGACACTGGTACACCTTAAGCTCTATTCCTGCCTGATTCCTAGTCTCTGCCACTTACTTCTCTCTCCAATCAGTAGAAGAGGACTTCATTTTCCTATGCCTACTTCTTCTAGAGATGGTCTAGTAGAGTTGCTTGGATACCTGCTTAAATTATTTCAAGTTTGCTACTCAACATTCTGAACTAAGAGGAGGATCCCAGCAGTAAAACAATGTTGCCACCCCCATTTTACAATTAGTGCTCTCCCCCTCAGAGTGCAGGCATGCCAGCAGGTGAGTGGCTTTGGAGGGCCACGTTTATTTCTACAGGGTTCCACAAGAAGATGCTGACCCTCGGGATATACTAGATGCCTTCTTTATTAAAGGTTTACTTACTTCTCTCTATGTTTAACTTCTTTCTTTATCCTTTTCCTCACATATATATCACTACATGCCTAAATTCCAATTACAGATAAAGTTCAAGCTCCTTCCCTTGGATTGCCTGGATCTTGGGCAAATTAAAACCAGGGCTAAACATGTGTGTTAGTGCCTAAAAACATTCCAGAGCCTTTAATAAACTGTTTTCTTCCGGGAAAATAGGGAACACCCTCCATGAATGTTTTTGCCTTATTCCACAGGCCCATGTATCTAAGTCCTGGCAATAGTCCAACCATTACATGAAACATTCAGTAAGGCCAAATGGGGAAGAAAGGTTCCCTTTAAAATCAGACTACTTTTCCCTGGAAGGTTAGATGACCTAAAACTCTCTTAAAATACTTGGATGAAACAAAAGACTCCTGTACACCACCTGTCCCAACTTGGTACTATAAAAGCAAGTCCCAAACCAAACAATAAATCAGCACAAAGGGAATAATAGTGGTGTTTTCCCTAAGAGGGCAGTATAAATTATTAATTTATGCTAGAAATGAGTACAGGCACTGTCATAAAACTGAATTATTATAACACCAGCCTGCAGACCACCATTTGAGAACACCTGCATAAGGACATAAAAAGTTAAGCTATAAGTTTGCTTTGTGGCCCTAGGGAAGACCCTGGGGGGCTACTCACAGAACTTTACATTAACCATCCAGAAACCTGCTGTGTCAGAAGTCAGAATTCTGAAACTCACTGGTTCTGGTTCTTGTCCCACTTGCACTAGCTGCGAGCCCCTCTCTGTCTCTCTGTTTCTGGTTGGCCCAAGAGATCTTCTACCTTGGCTGGCCCTATGTTACCATCAGAATAACATCTTTAGAATGGAAACATAAGATGCAGGATGATAAGTGCTGAGGTATGAAGCCATAGTCCTAGAAACCAAAAATAACACTGTCTCCAGATCGGAGTCCCAAGGACCACATTTTCACAGATCTCTGGGAAAGAGAAGAGTTGTGCAAATCCAGTTACCTGCAATGACTGAGAAAAGATTAGACATCCTCTCCCAACAGAATAATTCCTTTAGTTTTGATCGATATCTTTGTCCCTCAAATTTGCCCTTGAAATTTTAATTTGAATGGAGCAAAGCACATACAAAAAGGGAGAATAAATATGTTATAAAGCATAATTTTTTAACTGCCTGGAACCAATGGACAAATACAGCAGAAATAACTTGTTACCTGGATATTCACTGCTAAAGCAGGTCCATTATAAGGGACATTCTCTTCTTCCTTAAGAACAGATTGGTCACTGCTGATTCCAATCAAGTTCTTTCTCAATATAACCCAGAACAATTGTGTTAAGTGACTTTCCTAAAACCAAATTCTTATTATCATTTATTAGGTTTCCCTTTCAGGTACCTTAATCAAGGTTCTATATCATATATCCACTGATGGAATTTTTTTGGATTTTTGAGCTGTGCCACCAGAAGCAATTCAATTTCTCTTCTGAAGGAATTGCACAAAGACTTAACATTTTATTAAATCCATTTGCTGCATCTTTCAAGACCATCAAGGAAATGGCATCCTTAAATTTGGCAACATTCTTTAGCAAACACACACTCCAGCACACATATTCAGCCTTGATGTTTTCTGTGCTGCATCAATAAAATTTAATTAAAATGAGTAGAAAAATTACAGTAATTTCCATTTATCATCCCAAAATGCCATTATGAGACTGAAACCCTTCATACCTGTACCTATCAAGCAGGGTAATAAAACTATAATGGGCTATTCAAGGGGGTAATGCCATTGTAATCCTTAGAAATTTTAAGGTAATAATGAGCAACCATCTGTCTTGAATGTCATTAAAGCAAGGACCAAGCCAGCTGATCTTTTAAATCCTATTCAGATAAATTTTTCCATGATGCATTGAATCAGACCCATACATAGAAGGACATGGATCATAATGGATCATATATATTTATATGTTGATATTTGAGTAATAATGATGGTATTTGGTTTTGTTTTCTAAAGGTGAAAGAATGAGAGAGAAAAAAAGAGTGAGACAAACAGCAAGAATGAGAACGAGAGAGAGGGAGAGAGGATTATCTCTCTGAGGAGCTAAGCCTCCACATAATGAAAAATAATACAAAGCCATTAGTTTGGAGAAAATGTAATAAAGAAAGTTAAATTTTAGGAAAAAGCTGAATGAAATAAATATATTTTCTTGGAGTTTTGGAAGTTGAGAAAGACAAAGTGTAAGAAAGCTTTGGAATCTTGTTGGCAAGAAATTTAAAGGCAAATTAATATGGCCACAAAGATACTGCCTGTCGGGTAAAGATAAAGATAGTCCTGGTAGATGAATCTAATACAGAGCCTTTCACAATGATGATGAAGAAGCAGAAGAAAATAACTAGCAATACCCAATTACTCTTAGCTACATGGAATACTGATGAATCTTTTTAAAAATTTTTTTATTCATTTATGAGAGACAGAGAGAGACAGAGCATGAGCAGAGAGAGGGAGACACAGAATCTGAAATAGGCTCCAGGCTCTGAGCTGTCAGCACAGAGTCCGACACAGGGCTCGAAGTCACGAACTGCAAGATCCTGACCTGAGCCCAAGTCGGACACTCAACTGACTGAGCCATCCAGGTGCCCCCTGATGAATCTTGAAAAAAGAGAAAACCAACAGTAGCAAAATGGCATAAAATATCTGTCACAAGATAAAGAGTAGAATAGGATAGAAGAAGTGATAGCACCAACACTTTGGTGGAAAATGAAAAAACTTTCTTGGTTCTACCTATTAAGACCCTCTCAAGCCAGTGTTAAAGCTGAGAAAGGAAAAGAAGAGCAACGAGAGGAATGGTGGGTCAGCAGGAAAAAGTTTACTTAGGTTCATAGTCCTCTATTAAAGGAAAGAGGGAAGAAGAGAAGCCCAAGGAGAGGCAAGACAATGATAGTGATAAAGGAGAAAAGAATGAATTAGAGGAAACAGTAGTGGAATGGATAAGTAAATCCAAGAGCTGTTTCTTAAAATGATTGGTATAATATGCAGTTTCATAAATTAAAAAAGGAGGAAAATACATACATGTCATTTTCTATAGGAAAGGTACATGATCAGATGTATTAAAACAATATTAAAAAATAATGGGCTATGATGCACAACTCTATTCTTTGCAAAATCTGACTAAGAGTGGTATTTACCCCATGGATCTTTCAGTGAATATTAATTGGGATAATTGATATGAGAAATGTATTTATAGTACCTTGCACAATAGAGTTCAAGAACTGTTATTAACAATTTTGAAAATCTGGAGAGGACAAATGGTTTATTAGGAAAGTAAAGTTGACTGAAGAAGTAGAAAAATTCAGCCACATAAGAAATTGAAACCATTATCAAAATATGGCTTCTAAAAATGTCATCAGGCACCATGGTAGTTTTAAAATATGTCCACAATGCTTTCATACACCTCCCTTCAAGAGGTGGAGCTTAATTCCCCTTCCATTGAGTGTGTACTGGTCTTAGTGACTTGTTTCTAACAAACAGATTATGGTAAAAGTGACAGTGTGTGACTTCGGAGGATAGTTAATCAAAGTCATTTCTACTTTTTGTTCTCTCTCTTCTTCTCTCTCCCCCTCTCTCTTTCAGGGAAAAGTAAGCTTCTATATCATGGAGGACACCCAAACAGCCCTCTGGATGACACAGTGAAGAACTGAAACCTTTTACCAACAGCCATGTGAGCAAGCCATCTCATAGTGGGTCCTCCAAGCCCAGTCAACTGTTAGATGCTTCAGTTTTGGCCAACAGCTTGTCTACAACCTCATGAGAGACTGGTAGCTACAACTACCCAGATAGATGGATGCTCCTGGACTCAGAGCCCTCAAAAACTACATGAAATAATAAAAGTTTGTTGTCCTAAGTTTCTAAATTTTAAGGTGATTTGTTACACAGCAGTAGACAACTAATACACCAAAAGTTGCTTTTAGAGGTAGGTGCTAGGTATTTTTAGGTTGCAGTGCATGTCCCTTGAGCTCAGATTCATGTCCAGGTTGGCTCCTGGGTTGGAGAACTGACTCTACCTCTCCAAGTCATAGAACTTTTTTGGGATTCAGTTTCCTCTAATAAAATTCTGGGTTTAAAGGCTTATCTTTATAGTCTCACCTCACTCTGAACTTCTTGGATTTTATGACTTAAAAAATTGAACTGCAATTATATACCATGATAAACAAACACAGATGTGTGGTTAAAAGAGTTGGTAAGATTTAATTGAGAAGTTACAGTACAATTATAGCTTTATCAAAGAAAAAAATTACATGAAAGATTTTCAAGGGAAAGCACAGTTCATGTCTTACTTAGCTTTATTTCTCCCTGAGCCTCAGTACCTGGCATACAGAAGGTACCCACTACTAAAGGTGCCGAATGGTCATTTGTGACCTCGACTATAATGCACATTGATGTGGAGTAAGGCTTCTTAACTAGGGGTTCACAGATAATAATTCTTTCTGGGCACTGAAAGTACAGCGTGTTCTTGCCATGATGTAGGAGCTCCACTCTCATTAGCATTTAAAAAAGAACACTTATTAGCTGAACTACTAAGTGTCCTTTATACAATATAATGAGTTTCATTGAAAAGAATCACCAGCTTAGCTAAGGAGAAATTTAAACACTTTGCCATCATTTATAAATTCAACCCTTCTAGGATGGTATTTTTAAAGGTACTTTGAATGAAGGGAAGAAGAAAAGTGGTAGAAATCTTGACAAAAGAAATGTAATTAGAGTAAAAAAATAAAAAAGGCAATTCTATCCTTTATGAAGATATCTTTGATCTTACTTCTCAGAAGCCAGGGAAGCAGGGGCATTGTTGCCTATGACATTCTCTCTCTCTCTCTCTCTCTCTCTCTCTCTCTCCACTGTGACTTGGAACAGGTAACTGGGATGGAACGTGCCTGCTTTTGTTAAAAGTGATGGAGAAAAATTGCATAAAACCATAATCAAAAACCACTGTAATGCAAATCAAAAAGGTGGAGGCACACTCCATGAAATTCACACAAGCAATGGAATTGTATTTGATCTTTCTTTCAATATCTCAGGATTACCCTAGACATTTGCTTTATGCCTCCAACTCATTACATTTAAATTAATGCATCATATCAGAATTAAATAAAACCATTAATTAGCATATATTGTTTCCCCTCTTTATTTTTTATCTTGGAATGTTAATGGTCATAATTCATTCATTCATTCATTTATTAATTCGGCAAGAATTTAATGAACTTCTAAGTTCAAAGCAAAAACAAATGGTAAATTTCCATAATGTTTCATATAGACCACAACATCCGAAGAAGTTAGACAGGACAAAAATATGTCTAGAGCTACAGAAGGTTAAGATAAATTTAGATGTTATATATATAAGCAGTTTATCAAAAGGAAGTGTGGTGAGCAGTGAGATGGATGTCATAGATTGATGTCATGTCCTCCATGATGCTACCTTCATTATCTTTGTAAGGCACAGATCTGATTTTTATCATCATCTCCATGCCTAAAAGCCTTGAGCAATTATTTGCCTTATAGGATACAGTTCTCTTAAAGGTAGCACAGACCCTAAAAGGTCTGCCTGAAATCACCTCTCCATTTTAATTCTCAGTTCTCTCTCATAACCTTTCTTTTCTGCTCCCTGCCTTATACCAGCGGCCTCAACACACTTCTACCTACTTCCCCAAGGCAACTCCAGTCACAGTCCACTCCCTCTTTGTTTCTGGGACTTGTCAAGCTCTTCCTTAAGTTTACGGTTTTGCCTACTCTTTTCTCTTTGCTTTCATCCCCCATGAAATCTGCATGATAATCTTCTAATTACCCAAACATCCAACCCACAATCAGCTTCCCAAGAACACCTTGCCTCCAGGAAACAATTCCGTCCTCTGGTTCCCATGACATGTTGCACATCCCTCTGTGTTAACATTTGTCACATGGAGTTGTTGTTTGTGCATGTGTTTGCTAGCATGTGTACACACACATGTGTACGTGTGCATGTGTGTGTCCCTGCAATATTAGGAACCCCTAAGGATGAGAATTGGGTCTTATCTGCCTTTGTCTCTCTGGTGTCTAGCATGGTGTCTGCCACACAATCATGCGGTGCATAGTTCACTGTCAGTCCATGCTTGAATTGAAAAGCCGGAAAGCCCTTCAGTAAGATCTTGAGACTCAGCAGTAGCAAGGTAAACTCTGTACTCTCCACCTCAGGGATATAGACAGTCTTAAAAAACCCATTACAATCACTTTCCAGGAAAAGATACACAGCCCTCCATGAAACTTTTCACTCCAGTATGAACCAGGGACTTCAGTTTTTGATCACTTCATCCTTGAATTTGATTCAACAATTTATTAAACATGGTCTACCCAATGATTTGTCCTCAAGATCAATGGCAAACTCTGATCTCTCCTCTCATCTCAACTGCATTGCAGTCTGTAAGCAAGTGATCTCTGCCCAATCTTAGAGAGAAGGAACAAGATGCATATCTTACGTTCTAGGTAAAGCCACAGAATATTAGGTTTAGAGCATGATCCTTAAAACCCAGTCTGGGGCGCCTGGGTGGCTCAGTCGGTTAAGCGTCCGACTTCGGCTCAGGTCATGATCTCGCGGTCCGTGAGTTCGAGCCCTGCGTTGGGCTCTGTGCTGACAGCTCAGAGTCTGGAGCCTATTTCAGATTCTGTGTCTCCCTCTTTCTGACCTTCCCCCATTCATGCTCTGTCTCTGTCTGTCTCAAAAATGAATAAACGTTAAAAAAAAATTAAAAAAAACCCCTAGTCATATAGTTCAATCATCCATTTTACAAATGAGAAAACTGAAGCTCACAGGTATTCAGTTAATTACCCAAAGCCTCCACCATTAGTCATAGAGATGAGGGGCAAACTCCAGCATTCTGGACTCTCAGTCTCCTTTCTACCATATCATCTGGCTTGTCCCACATTCTAAATCTTTTTCTTGAGTTTTCTTACAAAGTCATACACAGCACATCCAATTTGGCATCATTGTTTTTTTTTTTAATTGGAAATTTAAATTTGGATTTGCATTGCTGCCTTTCCATTCAATGGTGATAAACACTCAAAAGATCATCTGGGGGGAATGGAAATAAAATAAGCATCTGGAAAGAATGTGCTATAATGAATATGTCATTGTTTGCTCATAAATGCTAGACAAAGAATCTGGTTTTCAAAAATAAATGCATGGGAAAATTTATGTCAACCCCAACCTGTACTTTAGTAAGAAATAAATAAATAAATAAATAAATAAATAAATAAATACACTAAAATTGCTAGATTTACAAAGATTATAGGATTAAATATAAGACTGGAGCACCTGGGTGGCTCAGTTGGTTAGGCGTCCATTCTTGGTTATGGCTCAGGTCATTATCTCACAGTTTTGTGAGTTTGAGCCCTGCATCAGGCTCTGTGCTGGCGGTGTGGAGGCTGCTTGGGATTTTCTCTCTCCCTCTTTCTCTCTGCCCCTACCCCACTCATGCTGTTTCTGTCTCTCTCAAAAATAAATAAACTTTAAAAAAATAAAAAAAGAATTAAATATAAATGACTCATTACCTGAATTAGCTGAAAGTGTAATAAAGATCACCAAACATTCATGCATTCATTCATTCATTCATTCATCTATCCATCCATTCAAGGTTTACTGAATAAATGATACTAAGCCCCACAGTTGCTGCTATCACAGCTATTATTCAAAGAATATTTAGTAATAGGCAAAATAGTTTGAACTACAAGTCAAAAGATATAAGTTCAAAGTTTGCCTCTTCCACTCAGTCTTTTCTGTGTTATTCCTTAATTTTTTTTAATGCTTATTTATTTTTGAGAGAGAGACAGAGCGTGAGCAGGGGAGGAACAGAGAGAGAGGAAGACTCCAGGCTCTGAGCTGTCAGCCCAGAGCCCAGTGTGGGGCTTGAACTGACAAACTGTGAGATCATGACCTGAGCTGAAGTCAGAGGCTTAACCAACTGAGCCACCCAGGTGCCCCTTCTGTGTTATTCCTATCAGCATATAAAAGTACTGTATTTTTCTACCTTAAAAATAAAAAGAATTTTCTTTTGGCATCATGTCTCTCTTCAGGTATCATCTCATTTCTCTGTTCCCTTTCACAGCAAAACTCCTTTGAAAAACAAGTCTGTACATGCAGTTTCCAATTTCTTTCCTTCCATCCTCTTTTGAACCTATTATAATTAGGCTTTCACCCTGACACTCTACCAATATGACTCTTATCAGTGTCATCAATGACATTCATTCTCTTCATCTTAATTGGCCATTCAGCAAAATTTGGCTGAATTCATCATGCTCCTTTTTGAGACACTCTCTTCATTTGATTTCCAGGACACCATACTTTTCTTGATTTTTCCTTCTCCATACTGGCTACTATCTCTCACTCTCCTTTACTGGTTCCCAATGTCTTACCATTGGAGTGCCTCAAGACTTGGTTTCTGATCTTTCCTCTATTTCTCTCTTAGACATGTCATCTAAGAGTTATAACCAGTCTCATGTTTTTAATATCATCTCTATACTGATGACATCGAAAATTATACTTCTCACCCAGACCTCTCTCCCAAACTCCAGAATTCTAGGTCCAACAAGGTACTCAACAGCTCCATTTTATTGACCAATATACATCTCAAATGTAACAAGTCAACAACCAATTGTCTCTCAAACCTGCTATCTTGCAGTGCTCCTTGGCTAATAAATGACACCTCCCTTCTTTTAAAATTTAAATATTATCATGCCATGCCTTTACTTAACAACCTCCAGTGTTTCCTTGCCTTGTATAGGCTCTCCATGACCTGTTCCTTGTCACTGCTTTGCTACTGTCTTTCATATTTTCCCCTGGTCCACTTTACCTCAGCCACATTGGTCAATTTGACCCAGGTGGCCTTTGTATCTGTTGTTCTCAGTTCCTGGACAGCTCCATTCCAAATGTCCATGTAACTCTCTCTTTTTCTTCTTTCAGGTTTCACTTTCTTATTGCAACCTTCCCTGACCACCCTATCTAAAATTGCAACCCTGCTTTCCCAAACACACACTCCTAACTCCCTTGTCTGCTTTATTATTGGCCTATGACTTGTCATAAGCGCACTATATATTTAGCTTGTTTATTCTGATTATAACAAAATCTCCTCTACTAGAAATTCTTTTTTGTTCACTCTTGTACCCCATCACCTTGAACAGGGGCTGGCACAAAATAGGCCCTCAGAAAATATTACTTGAATGAATGAAGGTAGTCAGTGATAATAAAATAAGCTACCTTTTAGGTAAAAAGGTAAGTAGAAAGTAAATGAGGAAAGTATGTCATACATGTTAATGCATAATGCATGTTAATTATTCCAATTAATACTATATCTCTTGTGTATCTGTTGAAAACAATTTTTATGTGGGAACTGCAGGAAGGGAAGGAGAAATTCTAGTTAAAAGGGAGTGGTATGGAAGTATGTGGTTTTGCAAGTTAGCCTCAGGCAAAGTAAAGAGAGCTTTGGAAACACCCTGGAGTTTGGCCCAGATCACCAGCTCCCAGGTCTGCTTAGCAAGTGAGGACATGAAGGAGGAAAGGGCTGGGAGGCAGGCTGGGATTTGTATGGGTAGTGTCATAGGGTCTATATGCAGTCTTCTGGATGGTTCAGGGTGAGACCTCGAGGCTCACAGACTTCTATGTGCTCATGTCCATCTTGAGCATCTCTAGCAGTTTTCAGTTTCTAGGGCAAGAGTCCAGGCTTATAGTATTTGTCTATTTCTAGGGCTAGGTGTGCATACCCTAAAGGAAGTGCTTTGTTATGGAAATATAAATCTTTATGGTGGGTAACAGCAACGATGTCTCTATTATGCTGCTTTGTGCCTAACACATAGAGATATTACATGTGGTTTTCATAGGTTGGAGTGAAAATTAATTTGCAAAACATATTTTAAAGTGAAAATGCTTAAAAACTGAGAACAAACTGAGGGTTGATGGGGGGTGGGAGGGAGGGGAGAGTGGGTGATGGGTATTGAGGAGGACACCTTTTAGGATGAGCACTGGTTGTTGTATGGAAACCAATTTGACAATAAATTGCATATATTGAAAAATAAGAAAGATGAAAAAAAAATAAAGTTAAAATGCAATTTTAAAAAGGCACTGTAATTTCTGAAGCTATAAAGGATATATAATTCTTAAAAGTCTTTGTATCCAGATATAGCTATTTGATTAGCTGATATAGCCACAGTCCGTGAATACAATTCCTTTATAAATCATATCACCTTTGCATTTTATAATAAAAAGTTGATTTTCACAGATTGTCCCTAGACTTTACTAATTAACTTCCCTTGTTCCCATTAAATAGTCCTGGGGACAGAGGCACAGAGCCTGTGCAACTTCTATTTTTCCCACTGACAGTGAGAATAGTGTGGGGAGGTACAAAGAGATATTATTCTCTGTAACCATGTATTACCATATAATATTTTACAAATTTTTCCCTGTTTCAGAAAGGAAATAATGGTAACCTCTATAATACCTGCCTCAGCCTTTCTTTACAATTTGTAATTGGTTTCCCACATGGAGTTTGAACTTCGCTTGCTACACTGCTACAGATGTGGCCAAGAACTTCTTATCTGTGAAGTTAATTAAAGGGCTGGATCTCATTTCTTTCAAAGTGGTGACCTCAGACTGTCCATTAGGGTGGAGAATATGTGCGCGTGTGCATGCACGTGTGTTCAAAATATGTACATATGCTAGATATGCATATATTATGAAAGAAAAATAAGTAGAAAATGACAAATCCTGAGAGAAAAGCAATGAAGAAAGGTATGAGAAAGGAAGGGAAGGCATTCATTAAGTTTCTACTATGAATCAGGCACCCAGGAAAGGAGGTAAAGGGGGAAACAAAGATGGAGGGATGCAATTACCTGCATGTTAAAGAATGAACTTGTAAAAATCCCCTTTCTTAAAGAAGAGTACTGTAAGAAAGGATGTTGGCAGTCCATCAGGGAGTGCTTGTCAAGTCATTCAGAGGAGAACAGAAGTCTGTGGGGCACTGATTTTGGCTTTGTCTCCCCTAGGTGCTGGGTTGCTGTCTCGCCATGGGATGAGTTAACTTTGAAGTTCTGCTGAGCAGTCTAGATAGCATGACTTAAAAGTGCGAGTCCCTAACCAGAGTTTAGTTCCCCAGAATACAAATGCTCAGAGAACCAGACAAGGTCAGGAAAAACCAGCCCAAGGCATTTCCCTTTAAACCCTAGGGAATGCAGTAGTGTCTATAATTAAAAGGATTCCTATACTGGAAGTTTCTAAGTATTGGTATCATTTTTTTTTTTTCATTTTTAAAAACTGTGGGTCCTTAAAATGTCTCTAATTGTATCTTTATGATTCCTCTGATTGTAAGAGGGGGAAGGGTGACCTTGCAGAGTCCCTGGGGAGGCAGGAGATAGGGTCAGGTCCAGCTGATCTTGGGACATGAAAAGAGAAAGAGAAGAAAACAATTAACTATTTTAGAGAGTTTTAAGGTAAGTCTTCAAAAACTCCTATTTAGGTTTTGCTAAGATGTCACTTTGGCTTCCCCCACTCCCACTGCCCCAATATCACATCAGATATCTTCAGCACTGATGAACTTATTATAGAAGATTCTCTGCCTCCATTTGCATTTTGGGGTAGATTATACTTTGGTCCAATTCTTCATTATTCTCTATATCCATACTCCTTACCATATAACCTTGTAGTGCTTTCCCACTGTGGGCTGGTGACCTGCTCAGTCTCTTGACCTTGGGCTCAGGCATGTGATTTTCTTTGGCCAGTAGGATGTGGAAATGTGATGCAAGCAGAGGCTTGAAATGAACTTGCACATTGGGGCTTGTTCTTCTGCTAGGAGAAGAATGACAGACAGGGGGCACTGGCACATGCCCCAGCCAAGCCTACCTTAGACTTAAATCCTGCAAGATGTGTGCAAAATAAATGTTTCTTTTTGAATGCCACTGAAGTTAGGTTGTATGGTTGTTTGTTACACAGCAAAAGGTAACTAATACAAATGCCATTTGATCCATGCTCCTCTTCTTTGCCAGAGTGATGTTTCTAAAATGGAACACCACTTATCCCTTATCCTAAAATTACTTTGCTTAAGATACATTGGTGACTTCTTGTTATGGGCTGAATCCCACCCCCCCCCCCCCCTCAACACCAACTCCCTACCCTTCGTCAAATTCATATGTTGAAGTCCTAACCCCCAATATCTCAGAAAATGACCTAATTTGGAAATAGGGTCATTTAAAATATAGTTGAGTTAAAATGAGGTTATACCAGAATAAAGTGGGCCTCTAATCTAATGTGACTGGTGTCCTTATAAAAAGGGGAAATTTGGAGACAGACACACTCTTAGGAAAAATGTCATGTGAACATGAAGGTAGGGATCAAGATGATGTGTCTACAAGTTAAAGAATAACAAAGATTGCCAGAAAACCACCAGAAGCTAAGAGAGAGGAATAGAACAGATTCTCCTTTACGGTCCTTAGAAGGAAATAATCCTGCTGGCACCTTGATCTTAGACTTCTACATTTCTCAGACAATACTTTTCTGTTGTTTAAGCCACTCCCCATTACCTCTAGGATAAAGTCAAAACACTCTTTCACAAGGTATGAAAGTCCTTTCATAAACTGGTCTCTGGCTTTATCTATGGTTTCAACCCTCACTGTAGCCTTACCCCATTCCCTAGCCACACAGAACTAGTTACAGTGCTTTGATCAACTGCTTCAGAGATTTTGTCCACCCTCAACTTTGGTTTCAAATGCCCTTCATACTGCCTTCCCACCCCCTACTAGGTTCCACATGATTACCTAATTAACTTCTATTTGTATTTCAAGCTTAAGATCAGATATCATCTCTGGAAACTTTCTCTTCACCTTCCCAATTCTAGCTACAAGACGATGCCCTATTGAATGCTCCCCAAACACACTATACAGATATTCCTATCACAGTCCATATCACACTGTGGATAATTAGTTGTTCATTACACGTCCTTACCCTCATCAACAGACTTGATAATGAACATCTTAAAGACAAGGTCATATCCCACATCCTTTTATTCCTAGTACCTAGCATAGTGCTTGGCACAGAGTGGCTGTGCAGCACATATTTGTGTAAGGAATCTATATCCAAACACATGTGTTTTTGGCATATGGAAGCTACATTCCGCTAGTGTGACAACTGGCAGCTGAGTTTACGGAGTAGCGAAAGCACCCAATTAAAGACCAAACATCACTTCCTTATTCTTCTTCATTTCCTTCTCTCTGTATAACTACCCAATCTCACATGCTTTATAATGCTTTTAGATGTAAGTGACTGTGAATTATTACCGACTGTGGGCCTTTCATCTTCAAGACTGACAGTCTATGTTCCACATTTCTCAGGAGGGAGAGACTATTATAACTATATTTTTGCTTACCAAGAGAATTGTTAATGGTTATCCTGGAGGAAAAAAAAATCTATAAATATCCAACCTATAATGAAGCCTTAAGCGTACTTTCTTCCTTCGCTAATGAAATTCTTTCCAAGTGCATTGGCAGACTTGCTACATAACCATTACACTGTGAAAAGAGACAAAGCCTGTAGTGAATTTTTTCTTTTACCTGTTTAGTCCTCGTTTTGGAATCCAATGACAGATTGTTGTAGGTATAATGTGCCTGGGTGACTCCACAGAAAAGAACAGCGACTATTCCTGAAATTCAAAAACATACTGGTCAAAACCAATTTTCTAAGCCAAAGGGTAGGGCCAAAGGGTAGGGCCACCTCAGCTAGACGAAGATGGACTAGGTGTCAGTAGAGCTACTTCTAACAATTACCATGACGTAATAGTCTCTAAAATTAAAAGGATCCTATATTGGGGTATACCTTGCTACTTATTTTAAACATGGGTCTTACAGGATTAGCCTAAAGAAAAGTATTAAGAAGTACCTTCTTCTCTTGTCATGAGTTAAAAAAGTTATGCTTGGAGAAACATGAACAAAAGACTATATAATCAACTCTGGGCTTCTCCTAGCCAGTGCCAACTGCGTTTTTTGCATTTTACACTAAATGCTGGCATATTCGCTCAAACATTGGCTTTTCACTGGGTACCCTGATGAACCTGAAGAGGTTCCCATCATACACAGTATTAAAAACCACGAATCACAGACCTAAGAAATCCGCAAGGGTTTTGTTGCTCATGCTGATGCCTCTACTTGCCAAGCACAAGAGGAAGGTCCTTGTTTGCCCCTATGCCTCCTTGACAGAGCTGGGAGTTCTGTTAATGCTGCTGAAGAATCACATGAGCACATCCAAGGCACACACTCCTTGCAGGTAAGCTGGTCTGTTCTTGTGTGTTTCCAACCCACAGTGGGCTCTCAGCTGCTTCTAGGCTAGCTGCAGGATTTATTTCTTAAGCCATCAGTATACCCAGCTTTTTTTTTTTTAATTTTTTAAAATTTATTTTTGAGAGAGAGAGAGAGAGAGAGAGAGAGAGAGAGAGAGAGAGAGAGACTGACTGAGCACAAGCAGGGTAGGGGCAGAGAAAGAGGGAGACACAGGATCCAAAGCAGGTCCCAGGCTCTGAGCTGTCAGCACAGAGCCCAAGGCAGGGTTCGAACTCATGAACCATGAGATCATGACCTGAGCCAAAGTCGGCTGTTCAACTGACTGAACCATCCAGTAGCCCCCAGTATACCTAGCTTTAAATGATACATGAAACCATACATACATTAGATGTTTCCTGGGGACAGAGGAGTAGCAACCCTGAGACAGATGTGTCATTTGTCTCTGGGCTGTTATTCTCTGTTATCCCTCCTGAGCTGGGGTATGGAAGTGGTGGGGGTGGCATTCTACTTTGGATTAAATATTCTATTAATTATGGGAAATTGAGCATAGAGGAGGGCTTTGGGAAAAACACAAGATGTAAGTATTCCTCAAGTCAGACCAAGGGGATTGAATTGAATTTCAAGCAGCAGAATCTTTCCAACTAAAAACACTCATAAATTAAATGCTGATGATTCTTAAGAGTATAGAGATATGTGAACTGAATACTGACATCGCAAATGAATCTGCAATAAAGAATTTTAAAGAACCAAGCATTTTTTAAAATGTTTAGACTGGATGCTTCTATTTATACGTCGGTTATTTCTTGGATTGGCTTTGGATAAAATATTGCTATGGCACATTTACCTAGTACAAGTGCACAAACATTTATATTACTTATTTTCTTTTAATATGCTTCAAAATTTTAGGCAAAAGGATAAAAATGACTAGGAAATTTTGCCAAGAAATATATATGCAATAAGCATTCTATAGATTTTTGGGTAACTTTTCAGTTTCTTAGCCTCTCCTCAGAAATACTAAGAAAAGGATGCTTACAAAATATTATATGTCACTCTTCACAAATATTCTATTAAAAAACAAACAATACCAGAGAAACTTTTAGGGTACTGAAGCACTTTAGGTACTTGAGGCACTAGGAAGATTGCCATGCATGTTATTTTGTTATCAAATATTTTTCTTTCTTTATTTAAAAACATAATTTATCTCTCTCTGCTGATTCTGTAGTCTGTTGGAGATTTTTCTGGGTGAGGTTTAGCTGACCCTCCCACTGATGTGGAAA
This sequence comes from Prionailurus viverrinus, assembly GCF_022837055.1. Lineage (NCBI taxonomy): Eukaryota > Metazoa > Chordata > Mammalia > Carnivora > Felidae > Prionailurus > Prionailurus viverrinus. Next base: position 38,630,276 of record NC_062569.1, read on the forward strand.
TGTTTTGATTATATATATTGATTTGTGGAGAAGTGGTGAATAAAAAGGGTGGGAGTACGTGTGGGTAGTACCTAAATGTATTCTGAGAACAAGTGGCAACAAAGAAGTGTTATAAAGGATAGGGAGGGGATTTAAGATCTGCTGAATGCCTACAGTGAACCAAGAATGCACCATTTTGTAAAAATCATCTCATTTATTGCATTGATTTATTACCTCACAACAGGCTTAGCACTATTAACCAGCTCTTCCTACTGTCTTCCCCTTTCCAGTAACAGCATCTCCATCCTTCCTGCTGTTCAGGCCAAAACTCTGGGATCACCCTTTACTTTTCCTCTCTCTCTCTGTAAGTCAGTGATTTTGTTGGCTGGTCCTAGGCTTAGCACTATTAACCAGCTCTTCCTACTGTCTTCCCCTTTCCAGTAACAGCATCTCCATCCTTCCTGCTGTTCAGGCCAAAACTCTGGGATCACCCTTTACTTTTCCTCTCTCTCTCTGTAAGTCAGTGATTTTGTTGGCTGGTCCTTTGAAACTTACCTGAATCCAGCCACTTCTCAACGCTTCCTCCCCTAACACTCTTTTCCAGGCCACCATCACTTTTTTTTCCCTCCTAGATTACAGATTCCTGATTGGTCCCCCTGTGTCCACTGTTGGACTCTCACCGTCTAGCTTCCATACAGCCAGAGTGATTCTTTGGACAATTCAGATCATGTCAGTCCTCTGTTCTAAACTTTGTAATGGATCCCCATGATGAAAAGGCCCTGTAGGATCTAGTCCTGCCTCCTTCTCCCCTTCCTACAGATCTCTGAGCTCATCTCCCACTATCCTCACCCCTTGCTGTACACTATATCCTTGCTAAGCACGTTCTACTGCAGTGTCTTGAGCTTCTGGTTCCCACTGTTTGGAAAGCTGTTCTTCATATATCCACATGGTTCCCTCCCTCCCTTAAGATGTTACATTATCAGACAGGCCTTCTCTATGCATTCTATAAAAATGGTCCTTCTCATCATTCTCTACTTGCCTATCTTGCTTTATTTTTGTATATTATTCACTGCCACCTAACATTTTCTATATTCATGTGTTTATTTTCTGCTTTCCAGCATTGCAAAGGAAAGCTCATGGAGTGCACAGGGATTCATTGGTCCCTAACCCTTTGAGCAAAGCCAGGCACATGGTAGGCATTCAGCGAGTGTTTGTTGAATAAGTTAATGAATATCCCTATTCCCATGTAACAAGTAAGAAACAAAAGTAATTTACTCAAGGTCACCTTGAAAGTGGCAGAGCTGAGATTCACAATTTCACAAACTCCCTGTGCTTTTCTGCCTATATTAGACTATCTGTGAATGTTTTAAGGTAATCTTAAACCATCTGAAAAAATATCATTTCTGATGTCCCAGGGAAATAGAGATTACATATCTGAGGTGGCTGGATATCTTGTTTTCCCTAGTAGCTTCATTGGTTTTCCTTTCTTTGCCTCCATTAACTACTAACAGGCAGTGTTTCTGCTAATCCTTTTTTTTTTTTGTTTTTTGTTTTTTGTTTTTTTTTTAGCTCTGTGTATAGATACGTCACACAAACAATGAAAAGTGTACCTATCTGACCAGATGCTTGGTGTTGTAATTAAAACAACTGAGTTGATCTAACCCTTAGTATTAGCTACATAATCATAATTCTATACCTTAGTAATTAATTAACTCACACAAATTACTGTAATTAGTATGACTTTTACAAGCCAAAACATATTTTGAAAATGTCTCATCTAAATAAAACTATTATCTATAAATTCTCTGCCATGTAAGCAAATTCAGAGTTGAGAGTTTTCTACCTTACAGAAGTATATTTTAATTGTCATTATATTTTTGCATACCTCTGCCTGTTAGCACTAGTTGTACTACTGTTGTGTGGGGCCCTAGACAACTCTCTTACATGCTCTGCAACTCAGATTCTCAGCTGTACGAGGAGAGGGAGGGGCACCAAGTGCTCTTTGTGTGGGTCAGTAAACTAGTGTCTCAGCTCCAAACCCAGCCTCTTGTGCTTGCCCTGTGATATGGGCCTGGGACCATGCAGACCACATCTTCCTTTGCCACAGCCTGTTGAGCTCTGCTAATATGAGTCCCAGAGGGAGGCTAGGATGTGAGAAGAGGAAAGGCCTTGCTCCCTTCCTGTTTGCTTGCTGCTCCTGTCAGTTGCATCTCAGCCATGGTTCTTCTCCATAGCTTTTTGAAGTTGGTTCCAGCCTCACAGGCCCCACTCAGAAGTCTGGTTCCCAGCTTCAGCAGTTACCTCTTAGGAAATTCTAGATTCTCTTCCCTTTGCTTCTCCTGGCCCAGGGTTTACACTTGCTTCCTGTAATTACTACCTGTATTGCCTCAGTGCCCCGTTCTATTTTTTCAGGTCTCTATCATCTGTATACTCAATCTCCTGCATTAAACTCTGGGCATAGCTAGTTGGTTTCTCTTTTCCTGATGAATCCTGACAAGTCCTCACTTGTGGGTCCCTTCTCATTGTAAACTTTGATGGTTCTCTGAAACTACTGAAGCCATGTCATCTGGAAATAAGATCCAACCTATATCCTCCTGTTATGACTGGGACAACAGGGGATGTCAATGGCAGCTGTGATGCCATGCCAAGTTCCATTCCTACTTATGGAAGGAATTGACATTTTTAAAAAGTGATGGGAGTTTGAGCCAGTAGATTAGAACAAGAAGCTTGGGGGAAGGGAGTAAGTTAGGCCTAGAACTACTAGAGAGGCATGGGCTATACTTGGACTTGTGTCTTCTGATTTCCAGTCACATGATCTTTCCAAAATATGAGCACTATCCTACAAAGAAGTGACTGCCTTGAAGTGTGAGAAGTTTCCTATGATCTGAAATGTTTGGATTGAATGATTATCTGCCAGAGCTGCTGTGGAAAAAATTTCTTTTCCTAAAGTTTGGATATCCTCCAATTGTGTGGGTCTGTCATTTTCCTATATATTACTTTATTAATTCACTAGGATTAACACCTCAATTTAGTCTTTTTTTTGTTTTTTGTTTTTGAATTTTTATTTGTTTTGAGAGAGTGTGGGGAGGGGTGCACAAGTGGGAGAGGAGCAGAGAAAGGGAGACAGAGAGAATCCCAAGCAGGCTCTGCACTGCCAGCACAGATCCTGATATGGGGCTCCATGCCATGAACCATGAGATCATGACCTTAGCCAAAACCAAAAGTCAGACACTGAACCTATTGAGCCACCCAGGTGCCCCCCCCCCCCCCCCCCCACCGACCCGTTTTTAAAGTTTAGGACAAGGAACTAATACTGATTCCAAATGAATCAGACATTTTTAGTAGAGGCAGCCCAACTTTCTCAAAAGGTAAAGACAAGATAAATTTATAGATTTTCAAATATCCTTTTAAGTTTACACAGGCAATTCTTCTAAAGTAAAATTTTAAAACATATCATTATCATACCTTCTAATGATAAAAATTTTTTCAAGAGCTATGAGGTTTAAAGATAAACTCAGGAAGTCTCCTGGGTATAGAAAAAAAAAAGTGTTTCTAAATCTTTAGACCACAAACTTTCAGGTCAAAGGACACTGAAAATGGTGAATTCCAATGTCTGTGTCTAAGTGACAGACACAGCTCACCTCAGAGGAACCCACTTCCTTTCTTTTCTCTTACTGCTGTTTCTTACCCCTCTGTTTTGCTTGTCCCTCTCATTCCCAGCCTGTGCTTAATTTACAGCGACCCTACTATCCTTTCCATATATCAGAAGCTTCTTGGGGGAGCCTGGGTGGCTCCCTTGGTTGAGTTTCTGACTCCTAATTTCAGCTCAGATCATGATCCCAGGGTCATGGATGGAGCCCCAAGTCGGACTCTGCTGGCAATGTGGAGCCTACTTAAGATTCCCTCTCTTTCTCTCTCTTTCTCTGTCTCTCTCTCCCTAAGCTCCTTTCCCCTACTCACCCTGTCTCTTGCTCTCTCAAAAAAAAAAAAAAAGAAAGAAGAAGAAAAAAAAAGAAAAAAAAAAGAAAGAAAAGAAAAGGAAAGAAAAGAAAAGAAAAGAAAAGAAAAGAAAAGAAAAGAAAAAAGAAAAAAGGAGCTTCTTGATCCCACCTGAAAGCTCAGGTGGCCTGAGCATCTGTGGCCTGAAGCATCTGAATTTGGCAAGAGAGATTTCAGAACTTTACTTAATGCCTCTGGAATGTTAATCTACATTTGAATCACCTGGAAATCTTGTTGAAATGCAGATTATGGGTGTGCCTGGGTGGCTCAGTCCTTAAGTGTCTGATTCTAGATTTCAGCTCAGGTCAGGATCTCACTGTGTCTGAGATCCAGCCGCACATCAGGCTCTGAGCTGACAGTGTGGAGCCTGCTTGGGATTCTCTTCCCCCCACCCTCTCTGCTACTCCCTCACTTGTGTGCTCACTCTTTCTCAAAATTAATAAATAAACATTTAAAAAATGCAGATGCTGCTTCAATAGGCTGGGAGTGGAGCCCATGATTCTGCATTTTATACTACCAGGGCTATCTGTGCTACTGGTCCTAGCATTGCATTTTGAGAAGCAAATCTCTGACCAACACTTTGGCACTAAGTATCAATTAATTCACTTTTGTTGTGGCTTGGTTTTGACCTTGTACCATCCAAAATGTCTTTTGCTAACTATAAAAAAAGTTTTAAAATTCTATATCTGTATTTTAGTCTCCAATTTTATTCACGTAACTTTCTAGAATTGACATGATTCTATGAAGTAATTTCAGTTTCATGGACATTTGAGGAGTTTAAAATTTTTTCATTTGGGGATTATTTATTTTTAATCCCAGCAATACTAGAATGTGAAAAGAAATTACTTGCATGGAATAAAATTGATTGTATATTTTATTATCAATAGTTCAATAAATCTTTCCCCCTCAAAGAAAAAGCAAACAAATCAAATTCTTTGATCACAATGTTATAAAATTGGAAGTTAACAAAACCATACCTTAAAAAATGTATCCATTAGGGCTTTTTAACTATATTCTCCTAGATGAAATTGAAGATGAAATCAAATTTGAAATTTTAGCTCATGTAAAATAAACAGCAATAAGTGTAGAGTAAATTCTTTATCAACACCAATGAGATAAAACCAGATTACTCAGAGGAAAGTTTACAGTCTTACATGCTTTCCATTAGGAAAAAGAAAAGGAAAAGAAAGGAAAGAGAAGAAAAGAAAAGAAAAGAAAAGAAAAGAAAAAGAGAAAAAATGGACTGTTTACCTCAAGAAGCTAGATAAGAGACATAACAATGGACCCAAAGAAAGAATTAAAAACCTAAAAAAAAAAACGAAAAAAAAAAGAAAAAAAAAGCAAAAAAGAAATAGTCAAAGAGAACATACAAAAACTAGATTTGGTCAGTAAAATTAAGAGTTCTAGGGGTGCCTGGGTGGCTCAGTCAGTTAAGTGTCTGACTCTCGATTTTGGCTCAGGTCATGATCTCAAAGTTTTGTGAGTTTGAGCCCAGCATCAGTCTCTATGCTGATGGTGCAGAGCCTGCTTAGGATTCTCTCTCTCCCTCTCTCTGCCTCTCCCCTACTTGTGCTCTCTCTCTCAAAATAAATAAATAAACTTTAAAAAAAGGATTTTTAAAGTAACCATATGGTTCATGCCCCTCAGGGCTTGGGGTCCATCAGGGCTTTATCCTGCCCAGGTACCACTCACTCTCTGTTCATGGCTGCAGATAGAAAAAGAGTAATGTTGGCCAATGGCTTCACTCATCTAAGAGACAATTTTTCTTATTTGGATAGCACCCATCTGTCTTACAGGTCTGTTCTGAGTATAAAGCCATATGATGGATATTAACATGCTTCATAAATTAAACATTAATAAGTAAGTACATGTAAGGTTTTACTACAATTACTAGAAGTAGATGAAAGGAAGAAGACATGAAAAGAAGGAATAACTTAGAGAAGCTCATTCCATGGATAGACACAACAATACTTCTGGTTTAATAAACTGCTGGGGGAAGAAGTACAAAGCCTCTAGTACATGTCTTGCATATTCTATGCCCTTAATCATTATTTATTACCATCTCTTCCACAGTAACTCCTGCATCAAGGAAAAACAAGTGAAAATGTACTCTTTATTCCTAGTAATCCAAACTTAGACAATTCTCAGTAATACTACAGTGAAGGTACCAGATTTTTGCAAGTTACCTTGGGTGTCTGCTATCATCTACTCAAATTCTATTAGTCTACTGAGGTCATTCAATGAGCAAAGCACAGGTTATGGCTATGGGGGACACAAGGATGAATAAACCTGGTCTGACATCCCAAGCAGCTTTTTAACTCCTAACAGAGACAGCATGTACACAAAGACATCTAATAGCAGGTATAATGTAGTAGGAGACAGGAAAATAGAAATCCTGAGACGGTGTGATTTCTTTTGGGCTGTGGTAGGTGGAAGAGACATGGAGAAAATTTCCCTAAAAGATGCAGGGCATTGGGGCTTTGAAAGATAGAAAGAGTTTGATGATGCAGGGTCAGAAGTAAAGAAATCAAGTGAGTGAAGAGGGCGAGGTAGGAGACCGTGGAGCATGTATGAGAAGCATGCAGCTTACCTGCACACTTAGGTTTTACTCCATCATAGGTTAGGAAATAAATACAAATTGAGTTTATTAATTATATTTTTCTAAATAAAAAATACAATAAAAAAAACTGTTATCACACTGTATTCTTAAAATGGTCAAACTAATTACTATAAGCATAAAAGCATTTAATTTACATGTTTCATTAGTCCTGGCATCCATAAAAATGTGAAGCCTCCAGTATGCCCATCCTGTGCAGGCAAGTATTATTTCATTTTCCTTTGCAACAAAAGTAAAAACTGGTCATTCTATTTCCATCTCTGCTGCAAAAACAAGCAGTCACTAAATGCAACTGCTATGTTGCATGCCTAAGATCTTGGATTCAAGTTCTATTTACGGGGTCCTGTTGCAATGACGAATGGAATCAAGTACATATATCTGGGTCCACAGGGGGTGGAACATGCTCAGAAAATATCTGGGATCTAAAATAAAAATGAATTCTGAAAGAAATCAAGAAGTGGCCTAGAGAAAATAATAATACTTTCTGACTCATGTGTATACACAAGATTGCCTTTCACTGTCTGCACGGTGAGACTACAGTGGTGTACAAGATCCCTAAAGGGCTGGCTGCAGGGGCTCATTTATGCAATTTTAAACAAGAACTAGAACCAATACTTTATGACACTAGCTAAAAGAGCTGTTTGAGAAACCACAAAGAGGTACACAGTTAAATTCAAATTAATTGGCAAGCAAAGAAATTTAGGGAACAGCATGAGGAGGTCTGCAATTCTCTGGGAAAAATAATGATTCTGCTGGCAAGAAAATTCTTTCCATTGAGATCAGTTTTCATAGGACAATTAACACTTTCTGGTTAATGGAGTGACATGTACACTGTTCCCCTTGATTCCCACTCTTGGACCCTTTCAGAGAGCATTAGTCCTACTAAATATTGTATATGTATATGTATACATGTACACATAAAACATAAGCTTACCTGAGCAAGATTCAGTGTGTGGTTGTAAATCATATAAGGAAAAATGTACTGGGTTGGACATCAAGAGACCTGGGATGTGGTCACAGTTCATCCACTTAACTAGGTGGCTGACTTGTGCAATTTAGATTCATTGCCTGGTCCATTGTCTTCTTCTCAATGAATTCAAGAAGATGGTATTCACCAAATTGGAGTATATAAGAAAACACATTGAAATATGGAAGAAAATATAAAAACTTCATAGTTTTTAATTAGAATTTTTATGTATTCTCAAGTATGTAAGTACCTTTGTGGGCAAACAATTATGCTTGTGTGCAGACAGGTGCATGATAAAGCTATTTTATTTTATTTTTTTGCCAATAAGGGTCAAGAAACGCTGACCAACCCTGCTCTAGATGACCTCTAAGCACTTTCTGGTCTTAAAAATCTGTGATCTGAGTGGTTCAGCTTTTACATTTGCTTCAAGGTCTGTGTATACGGATTGAAGAACTACATGGGGCTCCAGGGCTTCACTGTGACTTCCTGTCAACTAGATTACTGGTGTCTCCCTAGATCTCAAGGACTCGGTCTACACTCCCTCTTTGTATCACCCCCGAACTCCCAAAAGTGTCCACAGACATCAGGCACAGAAATGTAGGTTGGTCAGAAGAAAGAATCTCTGTTTCAAAAAACATTTATCTGCTTTGAAAAGACAATCAAGAGAAATTAGTTTTTGATCCTCACATACAAATAGATGTTTTTCTAGACTTATTAGTGGCAGGTCCATTTTCTTCTAATATTTAAATTTTCTTATTCAAGAGTATCTTCACCTATAGTCTCTGTTACTGATAACATTATTCAGTAGTTCTTTTTTCATTAAAAGTTGATGAAGCCCTCAGATACAAAAGCGGAAAAACAAACGTCTGTCACAAGGAGCACGATTTTCTTTGACATTAAATGCAGACTTGAGGGGTTTCTAAGAGTGAAGAATATTCCATTTTTGGACAGGAAATATTGATTATATTATCAGAACACAGAAAGAGAGTGAGAGAGAGAAAAAATGTGTCTTGCTCTCAGATGGTACTCTGAGGGGTTTTAAAGTTGATGAGTTATTTTTCCATGCCATACTTTTATTTGTTTTTGATCTAGTAAAAAGAGACATTTCTGACAGGTTTCCTACCACCACTGCTGAACGTGAACCTGGAACTGAGAAGTCAAAGATTTAACGAAATGGAAAACTCCTTCAGGGAATATGAAAGATTCCAAGTTTCCAAAGAGTACGATTACTGTCTAGTTCACCATATTTGGCAACACCACAGTTGGCAGATTAATCATGAGTCTGTGGAATACAAGGACATCAATACACAAAACAGCACGAATCTATGTTCTTATTTCTGTTTTTTTCCAATGCAGTATAGGCATGCATTTAAGAGTTACTTCCTGTCTATGTTGCAAGGTTTATAAATTTCCATTTAAAACAAAAATATCCTTCAAAATGTAGCAGAGGGTATTTATGCAAATTAAACTGAGGTCTGGAGAAGAAGTAAAACACTTTTTCACTTATATCTCTGGCATTCCATCTCAAGCATTGGTGTTCATCAAGCTTACCCTCTTTTCAGTTTTCATTTCCTTGGAATCAGCTAGCACATTTGCACCGAAGTCACTTAAATCTCTAATGAACAATGTCACTCAAGATTTCCATGTCCAATTGCCCACTATACCCTTCTATGTAGTTTCCACATTTCTGTAGCATCTAGGAGACTTTTGAATGAAGTAATTTTTGTTTGTCTCTTTCTGTTGCATGTATATTCCCCATTTTGGTGAAATAAACCATTGATCCAGTTGATATAGGGACTTGGAGTTATCCTTGACTCTTCTTTCTCCTTCACCTACATGTTACATATTTGTGCCATGTATTTTGTGACAATTTTCTACATGCCTATGAAGAAAATGGGTTTTGTAAAAGAACTTTCTTTTGTTTCCCCTATGCCTACTGGGGTCATGAGGAGACATTAAACATTGACTGAAAACATTTACAGTGAAGAAAGCAGGGGTAAATTTGTCCACTACTCAAGTTACATGTGCAAGGTTGTTTGAATATTGAAATGATGAGCTATTCAGTTCAAGAAAGTGCAGCTGTGAGCTAATGAGTTATTATGCGAGGAGATGCACTTTACACCTGTGTTTATTGAGATGGCAACATCGCGTGTTTGCCCTTGGTTCAGTGTGGTTAACTAAGCCCCTTGAGAATTTTGGGTGCCTATTACTACAGTTTGAATGCCTAATATTCTGAGCCTCCAGGTTTTATTTTTTGGCTTGGAAAACACTCATTTGTTTTTAGTGCACCTCATGTGTTAGTGAATTGTTGGCTAATTAAATGGATTCATGTGGTTCTGTCAATATGAAAGCATGAGCAGTTTTAAGCAAAGAGATGTCGGCTAATGACATGTCCTTAGAAGCAAAAACTGGCCAGATATGTTTTAAGAAACAATTCACACCAAGTCCCCTCCCAGTGATTTGTTTTATTTACTGAGATTCAGAAATATATTTTCCACCAATTCATGCAATGCATCACTGGCAAGCCAAATGGAACACATCCACCTCTAAGCTAAAGCCTTCTTAAGAGTTTCAGACAAATTTTTGCCAAGCTGAGAGAGGATGGAGGTAAGAAGTAACGAGCCAACTTACTTAGATCAAGTAAAGTCTCAACATGTCCAGTAACAGTCGCTTCATTTGGTAATCTTTCTTCCTTGTCTATTGTAAATGAGAAAGACTTTCCCAAGTTCTCCTTTTCCTGACTACTTACCCTATAAAAGCCTTTCAAGAACTGACCTGACAGATAAGCAGAACCTTAGCTTCCAAGCTTCAACTTTTCCTTATCATGACTATGTAATTAGGCCCTTGTCATTTGAGACCAACAAGAGAACATGACTGGGTGATGGGCTTGAGATGAATTAACTGTTTATGTTGTGCCTGATGTTTTTGTGTGTTGAGTGCTGCCTTCAGACATCCTGGTTAATTCCTTCGTAAACGTGCCAGAGCATCATTCGTTTTCACCCTTCTACATTTAAAAAGTTTTTCAGAGTTTCTTACTCTCTAGAATCAGACTGCAAAGCCCAATAGCATTACTTAGTAATCAGGAGTTGTTTTTTTTTCTTTCAGATTTTTACATGTTTTTTTTTTTTTTTGGTAGATGGAGATGATTCTAAGGTGAGTAAACAGCAAACTATACCGTTTAACTTTTTGTATGAGAAAATGAGGTGTGCCAGTGGCCTTCCTCCCCCTCCTTTGCCTTCAGTGGATATAAAATATGCCTTAGGAATCTAAAAATGGAACCTGCTTTTATTACAGCAGTGCCCGGAAGCAGAGAAATCATTAGACATGGTGTCAATGTTGCCATTAGAAATCATACTCTTCGTGTGTTTAATGACAGTCCCTGTAAGTTTGCTTCTGGCAAAAACCTGACCCCCAAAGCCTCAGCTGGGAAACAGATTATAAAAATGAATTCTCAAACAACCTGTCCAGCTATGCTTTTTGGTTATCTTTATAAACTGAAAAGCAGCTTCTATCACAGGATTCAATTCCATTAGAGATTATGCTATAAATAATACTGCCAAATTATTTTCAATATTCAATTTAAAATAATGGCTCAGTAACCTAATGACTTTTAGAAAATAGAACTCTGCACAAGAAAAATTCTACCTGATCAGAAATTAGGTATGCATGTGTATCGGGTACCTCATAGAGAGAACACCTTGGGGTCATGTATTTACTCAAAAGCCACATTTTGTACCTGTACAATGTCTTTCCATTACAAAATAATAAAATCCTTTTACCTTAGCAGTAAAGAAAATTGAGATACCAGTGGATAGGATGACTTATCCTAATCCCTCAGCAAGTGAGCCAAAGAGCCAGAAACCAGAGACATATCCCTAAGTGGCTGATTTTGTAAGTTGAGTGGGCACATCCATGTACATTCTCTTCTTTCTATATTCTCCTGGCTTGAAAGAACTCCCTAAAGTCCATTTCTATCTACATACTCTCATCCTCTAGAAAGACTTCTTCCTTGCATTTGACATTTTGCCCAGTCTTCCCAAATAAAAGTTTTCTCAAACTACACTTGTATATTTCCAACAGCAGAGAACCAAACTTCTGGCTAATAGAAATCAGAACATTCATTTGCATGTCTAAAAGCCACTTGTTTCTATAAAACTAAGTTCTTCTATATGACTATTGAACATTTGCAGGTGCAATTTCCAAGTGACTGAGATGAGGCGGCTGCAAATGTGGCCCTTGAAGTAAAAGATAATCAAAATAAATCAAATGATCATCATCAAATTAGTAACAACTGAAAGTGAAAGCAGAAGATGTGGTAATGAGCAAGCTCCCCTCACACTGGAGTGTTCATAATGAATCTTATAAGAAGCTGAATCGAAAATGATAATGAACACTGTGCAAACTGTCTTTAAAAGCTTGATCCTTTTTGTTTGCCTATGACTGTGCATCTGGCATAAGAGGGTCCCAAGTGTCCTAGCCTAGAGGCTGCACTGTCTTTGAGCCTCTTTCCCTTCTGACCTGTCACCAAGTTATTCAGTTTCTTTTGTGGAAATACATCATGGATAATTCCTTCCCTTGTACCATTTAGGTTTCTTTGTTTGCAAGCAATAAACACTGATTCTGGCTACTGTCATCAGAAAAGAATTTATTGGAGGGAAGAGTGATAGCTCTGAGAAAAAATGTACAAAGGCAGCCCCAGGAATCTTTGTCAGGAATAAATAGGGGGTTTCAACAGGGCTTTGCTGTTGGAAAGAACAGGTGCCAACAATCATACATCCTTCTATCTCCCTTAAAGGATCACATCCTAGGCAAAGAGTGTCTGATTGACCTTGCTTCAGGTGTCCCTATTCTCTTTGGCAGGGGAGGCTGGGACACTTTGATCAACAAGATGGTATCTGATGAAGGAAGGGTAGTTTTCTAAACAACAACAGGATGCTATTACCAGTGAAGAGGAGAATGGGTGATGGTAGCCCAAATCAATGTATGTCTATTATATTCCTCTCAACTAGGCTCTTGTTTCCTCAGGTCTATATATCTGTATTTTAACTTAACAGTGAAGCAAATGAAATTTCTGATTAGTGTGATTTCTGATATATTCTTTAGTTGATGTATAAATCTGCTCTGGAATATACTGACCAGTGGACATATACAATCTTTAAGAATGTTATCAGACACAGGTCACTCATTACCTTATAAAGCAATCTGTTATTCAGATTTTGGAAATTTTTCCTCTTGTTGAGCTAAAATCATTCATTCAATTGCTGAAAAGATAGTGAGTGCCCAGAAGGCTTCAGTCATACTCTTGGTGCTAATACAGCCCTCACAGATCTGACAGTCTGATGTAACTTTGGCCTATCAATCCTAATTCTACCCATCAGCTCTAGTTCTAGATTTCAGAACTACAGGGAATAGATTGAATAGCCTAGTGAAGTCTAGATGCACATAAACAAACAGTAGCCAGTTAAAAACCATAACGGAAGAAGTTTTGATTCATCCGCATACCCTCCAATATAAGATAGTTTAAAAAGTACTTAAGAAGAAATTTGTAGTTGGAGTGTGACGACAACTATAAAAATTTACTAAGGATCATAAAAGATGACTTGAATAAATGGAGAGACGTAACATATTCCTTGGTGGGAAGACTCAGCATTGTAAAAAGACCACTTCTCAAATTAATCTAAAAATTTAATGCAACCACAATCATAGTCCCAAAGTTATTTTCTGCTTGAAACTTAACAGTTACTTTCAAGTCCATCTGGAATAATAAAGATGTGAGTATAGCAAAGAAGCTCTCGGAAATGAGGAAAGGGGGTGAGGGATGGAGCTACTAGATAGTAAAATGAACAATGAAGCTGTAAAGGGTACATTTTTTAAGTTTCTGTTTTTACGTTTATTTTGAGAGAGCGTGCACGTGCGAGAGAGAGAGAGAGAGAGAGAGAGCTTGCACCACTGGGGGAGGGGCAGAGAGAAGGAGACACAAAATCCCAAGCAGGCTTCAGGCCATCAGCACAGAGCCCAATTCAGGGCTTGAACTCACAAACTGTGAGATAATAACCTGAGCCAAGATCTAGAGTTGGACGCTTACCTGACTGAGTCACCCAGGCACCCCTGAAATTATCAAAACAGTGAAGACCAAAATCTCAGTGGTACAATAGAAAGCCCAGAACCTGCATACACATTTATGTACCTACAGACATGGACACTATATCATAAATACATAGGTTACATTTGGAGGGTGTTAGGGTGAATGGATAACCTTCTAGGAAGATGATCAAGTCCCTACTATATCCTGTACTACATATCAAAACAAATTTCAGTTGGATTCCAATGCAAAAATAAAATTATTAAAAGAAAGTACATATTATCATTAGTAAACACTTGGGCTTTCCATGCAAAAATTAATAAAATCTTAGGCTTTCTAAGGAGGAGATAAAATTAACCATATAAACTTAAAAATGTCCATACTATCTTTTTCCTTTACTAAGCAAACAAAATATAACATATTTAAAAGATAAAACCACAAATTGGAGAATATTTATAGCTTATGTGACAGTCAAAAGGTTAATTTTTTAAAGAAATAAAAAGCTTCTAAAATTCAATGTGACAACCATAAGCATCTCAGTAGGAAAAAGGACTAAGGGCAGAAATAGGTAGTTCACCAAAGGAGAAATATAAATTGCCCATGACATGAAACTAAAATGCTTTCTTTGGTACAAATATAATAAATGTAAATCACAATGAAATGGAGGCTGATTATCAAATTAGCAAGGATGGGTAAGATTTCGTATGGTAAAGATGTAAGTAAATGAGGTCTCTTTCATTGTTTGTGGAAGTATAAAGGGTTACAAATTTTCTGGAAGATAATTTGGATGAATTTTTCCAAGATACTAAGATTTTGGCCTTCCTTTTAACCCAGTAATAGAAATGAATACATCAGTCTATAAGGATGATCATGGCAATCATATGTATAATACTGAAAAGTATAAACAATCAAAAGGAGGGGAGAATAATTATGACAAGTTGATAGGATATCCTATTAAGCATCCATTAAATAATAGAGAAGAATATCATGAAAAATAGTCACTATAAATTCTTGAGTGTAAAAAGCAAGTTACTTCAAACTTAAAAACTATAATTATATTCTGCATGAATGTATATATTTAATTAAATGTATGTATATACATATAATTAGATGCATATAATTAGATGTATATTAACAATAGTTATTGAGTAAGAAAACAGGTAATTCAAATATCATGTCCTTCTGTGAATCTATACTTTCTAAATTTTCTATAATGTTTATGTATTAATTTGGTAGAAAAACAGACATACTTTGTTTAAAGTAACAGAAATCCGTTTTTCAAATGAAATCTTATGTGAAAACCCAATTGATGGAACCAATAAAAGGGATAGTGTAGGGATGACAAGCCTAGCACCCTGCTCACTTGGTGGGCATCCTGGAGCACCACTTTGAAATGTCAGGGTTGGGGGTATTCTGCTGAGAAACCAGTGCATGTAAGCACCATCCCTAGGACCTACATGATGGGTTGTTCATGAATGCAGACAAGGCCCCAGGATTGCTGGTTACCTCCATGGTTACTCATCAACTGTTTATAATAGCTTATTCCACTTAGTTCCTTATATTTGTTGTCACATATTCATTTGTTATACACTTTTTAGAAAGTTTTCTAGATTTTAGCTTTGCAATATCTTAGTTTACTTGTGGATTAGAACTAAAAGGATTGTATCATTACCAGAAATAACATTAGATAATTATGTTTTTATTATTATTATTTTAATGTTTATTTATTTTTGAGAGAGAGAGAGAGAGAGAGAGAGAGAGAGAGAGAGAGACAAAGCATGAGCAGGGGAGAGGTAGAGAGAGAAGGAGACACAGAATCTGAAGCAGGCTTCAGGCTCCAAGCTGTCAGCACAGAGCCTGGAGTGGGCTCGAACTCACGAACTATGAGATCATGACCTGAGCCAAAGTCAGACACCTAACTGATTGAGCCACCCGGTGCCCACCCTTAGATAATTATAATTTGATGCCACTCTCTCAGATTTTCTTTGAAGTTGATCTGAGAAATTACTACATCAAGAATACATGTTCATCTTCCCTAAACTATTATTAAAAATATTGTCCCCTGTGGTGTTCATAGGTCCCTTATACAGGGATACATGTGATAAATTCTCCTAAAATTTTAGTACTGGAAAAAAGTTTGCCCATTTTTACAAATAAGTATGATTTCCTTTTATAATGTTGTATTATTCCTGTATAACTCATCATCTTTCCCTTTTGGCTTTGGCTGCCAGAAAGCCCAGAGTTATTATTTATTGCCAAACCACAGCAATGAACAGCTGTCTAATTTTGCAGAAAAACTCTATCCCAAAGCACTTGAGTATTTACTCTCAACTAAATGGTCCCATGATATGCATGGCTCATGTTATGAACTGTCTCAAATCCAATCTGGAAATAGGCAAGGATTAAATAATAAACAAACAAACAAACAAACAAACAAACAGACAGACAGACACATTAGTAATTTAGACTAACCGGGCTTGGTATTTGGCAGTAGAAAATGCTTACACCTAGAGTTTGGTTTCTATCAAATATTTGTTAGGCACATTGCTTAATCTGGAGTACTTCTCTGACGTGAGTGTGTTCTTGGGTGCAGCTGTGGACATTTGGGTCTTTCCACTACCATGGCCCACACATACATTCACCCATCCCATGAGGTGGTCTGTGTGGCATCCAATAAGGATACTAGGTAGAAAAGGGTGGCAAAAGAGAAACGGACAGGTAAACCAGCAATCTGTACAAGGACTATAATCTTTTAAGTAGTTACTAGAACAAGATCTTGCTGAAATGGATCAGAAACTAGAAAGACAATTTTCACACATAAAAACAAACAATTTTTAGGTATTGGTGTGTGTGTTTATTACAATGTTCAAAAGTAGACTTCAAAATAGCAGGTGGGTTAAGAGATTTCTTTACCTTTCTAGAAGGTCAAATATGTATTCTTATTGTTAACCTTGCTTACCTTTTACAACATGTTGAGTAGTGAAAAGGGCATAGAATCTGGAGAAAAGGGAACCAGAATTATTTTGAATGGCTGATGTAAATTTTTTACCTTCATTATTTTAAGGGACACAATTGATCTTTTTCTCTGGAATGAATAAGCTCTTTAGCAACCTCCCTACCAACAGTGGAAAGCACTAACATAACATTGTGTTGTGATGATTTGGATATAAGGGCCGGTAGGGTGGACTCTGGTAATGTAGCCTTGGTATACACTACCCTAAGAACTGGCAGGGTGGCTATCTGCATCAGCAACAGACACCTTCAAAGTTGTGGGGAATAGCTTGGCCCCTGTGACTCTGCAGTAAGTTGGGTCAGCTGTCCAGAACAACAGGTTATCATTACAAGAAAGATGTGCCATGCATTTCACAGGAGAGCCAAAACCAATCTATGACCAAGTGGACCAGGCAGGCTCCTGAGACACCAAATATCTTCCTTCTCATGAGGGCTTGCCTGATATTCCACAGATGGAATTTCATTCAAGATAGCAACGCTTCATGCCCAAGAGCCTAACTGTGGAATCAAATCTCCTAGTTTTAAATCTCAGCTCCATCACTTACTGTTGGCTGAGTGGCCTGGGTGTAGGCCCTAACTTTGAGTCCTGTGAATGAGCAAGGATGTGCATGAAAGGCGGTTAGCTAGCACTTGGCTCATGGTACACCTTCAGTATATGTCAACTTTTATTATTATTTAGACTTAAAGTACCACCTAATAAAATGCAAATAGCCAGAGAGGCATACCTTGTTACCAGTGAATACTTGGAGTGGGGTGAAGAATCTCACCACTTGAATGTCAATTAAGATGACAACAGTAGGCAACAGCAAGGGATCAAGGGCTGAAACCTGGGAGAAGCAGGGAACTAGGCCAAAGGAGAGAAACAGCTTTGACATTTTGCTCAGAGCCACAGTGATTCTTCTACACGGAAAGGCACCCAATCGTTGCAGCTATCCAAGCGCAAATCCTTGCTGTTGCAGAAAGGCAATCTAATTGCCGAATCCAGATCACAGGATCCATGGCCCTTGGGACATTAGGGACTGCCCCTTTCTCTATTAACTGCTCTGCCTCAGAGGATTCTATATATAAACTTTCTATGGTAAGAGATATTAAATTGTAGAACCGCCACGTTAGCTCTTTGTTTTCTGTATGCAAAGATTCTCAACACTGGTGTGGGTGGAAATGTGCACGCCCTGGGCCGGCTGCCTCTACTGCCTACTTGCTGTTAGCAGCCAATGGAAAACCACCACCCTTTTCTATAAAGCACTTGTGCACCCCTTCACGTTGTGAGTAGACTTCCATTTGTAAAGTCGTCCATCACCTCTATAAATCAGTCATTTGTAGATTTTAACATACCCTCCTGACCAGTGACAGAGAAGAGGAAATAGCATTTTGGAGGCTTTCCGTTAAGTTTTTGCATACAAAATGGATGAGTTATTATCCTCCCCCCTCCCCCAGGGTACCGAGCAAAGGCTGATTCAGACACAAACCCATCTTGGAGAGAGTCCATTGCACCTCCTGCTGGGTCAGGCAGGCATACGCATGGGAGCACATACACATATCACGCATCCAATTTGCTGTGCAGAATGCACCACTGACCTGTCAGGCCGGCAGCCTCAGCAGACAGGAAGGCGCTCCAAGACAGGAGGAAAAACAGGCCTGTTTCCAGCATAGGGAACTCACACAGCTTGGTAAATTTGGTCAAGTGACAAAGACACGTTAAGGGAAACAACAAATGCTTTGAAAGCGAAATCTCCTCCTTGGCTGAGGAAAACTAATCTTGTTGTGATTGGTTTCGAAGAAGAGCACTGATTTTCAGACCTGACTGGGAGGCTGTAGGTCTCACTGGGACTGCTTTGAAGGCCAGCATGAGTTTCATGCCTCACTGGGGGCTGAACACTCCAGTAAAAATGTAAACCTGTGTTCCAATTTAAAAAAAGGTGTCTTACTAAGAAGATAAAATCACCTAACTGTGGGTACAAAACCTCCTGAATTTGGCCTTGGTCCTTGGGGTGTGCCTCTCGGGAGCCTGCAGCAGATGAGGCAAAACAAAGCCATGGAGAGTAAAGCAGGGTGAGGTGCTTCAAATACGTCAGCACCAAAGGAGGTCACTGCTCCCTGGAGAGCCATAAGCCGTGGACAGATCACCTTAAAGACTCCTCTCCTGGGGATGGAAATAGGATCAGAGCAACATTGACATTCAGTGATAGGGAAGATACCCATGCCATCTTAGTATAAGTAGGCTAGGGGAAAAAGTATATCATTTCTAGGTCAGGCAAGAAGCCCTTTGGCAGGCGATGGTTCATTCTGGCTGAGATGACACTTGGTCAATAAATAGCCTATAAATTACATATAGAGCAAAG
Source organism: Prionailurus viverrinus (assembly GCF_022837055.1). Classification (NCBI taxonomy): domain Eukaryota; kingdom Metazoa; phylum Chordata; class Mammalia; order Carnivora; family Felidae; genus Prionailurus; species Prionailurus viverrinus. Next base: position 38,649,274 of record NC_062569.1, read on the forward strand.
GCATAGTGACCCAAGTCATGCAGGGAAGGGATTATAGGAAGATGATTAGGAATAGGTGATCGATGGAAAAGGGTCACATTGCAACTATGCCTACAGTTAGGCAAAAAAAAAAAAAAAAAAAAAAAGCCCTCACAAATAAGGATATGTTATGTGGCATTTTTATGCTTCAAGAAAAAAAAATCTAAAGAGATTCCACATTAAGAGATGTTTAGCAGTAGGGCAGGGAAGTGAAAAGCATGACCCCTGGGGCAGAAGATCAAGGTCTGAGTCTTGGCTTTGCTAGTTGCTGGCTGTGTGATTTCTGAGCAATATGTTAACCTCTCTGAGCCTCATTTCTATCCTATGTGAATTATCTGCACCAAGTGTGCAGAGTAAAATGAGATGAATATTTAAAACGTTTTTGCAAAGTTTTAGAAAGCACAAAATGCCAAGGATAAGCAAAATAACACCATGGTTGGGAGTGTAGCCTCTGGAAGCCAACTCTACTTCACTGTATCAGCTTCTTCGCCATGCTCCATAGCCATTTTGTATCTTGGTTTCCCTGTCTGAAAATGGGGATAATCATGTAACCTACCTCCTAGGTATGTAAACCAGTCATTATGTGTTAAGAGTGCTTGGTATGCAACAAGGAATATATAAATTTTTCTATTAGTGTGATTTAAATTAATTCATTCTGTAAAACATCTTTCCTGGAATCAGATTCAGTAAACACCTAGGAGCAATTCTTTATCTGGAAGAAAACATGGGCTGGACCCTTTTCCAGCAATCCTTCTTGTGACTTGGAGGGCAGGCTTTGTTTTTAATGGGGTTTGTTCTTCTGAATTCCCTCTTTTACGTTATTGTAGAGAAGGCTTAGGCCACTTTGAGTAACGGTATATCAAATGGACATAGGACATTCTTCTCTTTCAACCTTGTCCAGAAAGTAATTCAGTTCTGGGTCAAGACCCCAGCTTGCATAAAGCCCAGGGACCTGTGCCCTGAGGAGCATTGCCTCATTATGGACAATGTATCAAGGTTATGATGATGGAGGGGATGGTTGCACACCTGTCTCCTCTGCAGCCTGAATTTGTGAGAGGCAAGGCCATTGATGCTGCGTGACAGATTCTCCCACTGAGACTGAGCCCCTGTCCCTTCCATCTCTCCACCATTTTTTCCAGATCTGATCCAATCTCATGGAAGACTCCCAAACTCCAGGAATTTTTTCCCTTCCCTTACCACCTTATTTACTTATGTGTCCATACATTGCCTTCATGCCAGGTGGAGAAGAGTTCCAATTTCAGCTCTTCCACCTAGGGCAGGCTCTGGAGCCAAAAGACTTGGGTTTAAATCCTGGCCCTGAAATCTCCTAGCTTCAGACAAGTTGTTTAACCTTTATGTGTCAGTTTCTTTAGCTGTAAAATTGAGATAATAACTGTATCTCCTTCCCAGTGTTATTATAAAAGCTATATGAGAACATCCATTAGCAAAATGCTAATGACAATGGCTGGCAAATGGTAAAGTTCTCAACAAATGTTACAATAATAATAATAATAATAATAATAATAATTGTGTCCACTATTATTGATATGTGACCCAGAGGAGCTACTTAACCTCCTTGAGCCTCAGTTTCCTCATGTGTAAAATGAGGATAATAACAGCCTATCTTACAGGGTTAATTCAAATGAAGAGATATATATATATAAAGTCCTTGGCACATGCTAGACATTCATTAAATGTTGCTATCACCATTGCCATTACTTATTCAAAACAACATGTGGCCTCCATCATAATTCCACTTAATAATCAAGAGGCAATAGGGATTAGTGATAAAGAGCATGGTCTGTCTCTGGGTCTGTCTCTTGGTTTCAATCTTGGGTTTGAATTTTGGCTCCAATTCTTACAAGCAGCAGGACACTGGGTATTACCTTGACCTTTCTAAGCTTCAGTGTCCAATAAAATTAAAATATCTGCATGATATCATCATTGTCAGGGTAAAGGAGGTACAGTGTGTAAAACAAATAAAGGCTTTACATATCATAAGTACTGATATTAATCATTAGATTATTACCATTATTTTTATTAGGAATCAGCCCTACTTTTTCTGAGTTACTTTATTTCTTTGTCAATGGAATTGATACTCTCTAGGATTTCTGGGATAAAACTTGGGAGTGGCCTTTGAATCTCTCCTCTTCCAATCATTAAATCCTAGAGATTCTTTTAAACATTAGTCTCCTTCTTGATGATTCTAATCTTCTTTTTCTGATTTGTCCTGTGAACCTGTTTCTTACTTATTGTTTAAAAATGGGACTTTCAATACATCACTCTCCTGAGCAGAAACCTTCAGTAGCTAACTGTAGACTATAGAATGAAACTCAGATTTCTCTGAATAATACTCCAAGATACTTCAAGGTGATTCCAACCCATTTATGTATCATCTTCCACTGCTCACCAGCCTGAGCCCTGTGGTCCTCTCAGGCACATCTGCATGTACCACATTAGCCCCATCCCCATACCTTAATGAATGCTGGTTTTCTCCTGAATCACTTATCACATAGCCTTGTTTATATCCTACCTATATTTCAGGCTCAGCCTACACTGCTATCTGCATGTAAATACTGCTTTTAAAATTATTTTTCAGAATTATAAGGTTGGCCAAGAGTCTTTTGGACTATTCAAGAAACAATGGACCCATCCACATCTGTATTTTTAGCATCCTAATAAGTTGGCTGTGGCTTTGCAACTCACCTTCTAAACAACTCTTATTGCAGCCCTTGTCCTTCCAAGTTTGTTACTAATTGAAGGTAGAGTCCGTATTTTATTCATCTTCTGACTCATGTTAGAAACCCTTAGTAGGACCTAACCTTTTAGCAGCTGCTCAGTGAAACTCTGCTCTGGGTCAGTCCCCACAAAAAAGAACCTAACATTTTGCTTTCTTTGCTAGAGACTTGACCCTTCTTGCACCCTTCTTCTTTCTCTTTTCCCCAACATCTTTGGTCTTTGATCCTTTGTCCTGCCTCTTTGGATGGCTTCTGCTAGGCCCTCATACTTGACATCAGCTTTCTGGCTTTCTTCCTCAACTCTAACTTACTTTTGTCCCATCCAACTGCTCTGACTGAACCTCTCACTAGACCAGCTTCAATCTCTGGCTCAAGTCCTCTAGGAACTCTGCCCATTCTCCTACCCTACTACTGCATAAGAGGGAATGAGACATGACACAATTGCCCATATATGGCAAACATGTCATTGCTGCCTTCCTTGCAGGTCTTCTTCTGTAAAATAGCCAGAAATGCTTCTTTAAATATACAGTGATCTTTGCCTTGGCCAGCCTTGTGATCTACTGATTGACAGAAGTTTGAAAAGGAAGAAGAAGATACCCAGTTAATCACCCCTGGTCAATCCTGTCTTGTTCTTGACTTCGAATTTTCAGCTCTTTCTCTTGGCCCTAATGTAGCCAATCCAGATCATGTCCAACTATTTTCCTAGGTGGCAGTTTTTTAGGACTGTTGCTATCCTAGGGGCAGACAGTATCAGCGGTGCTAGAACAGGCCTTGGACAAGAAAAGAGCCTGGGCCTCTGTACTGCTGGTATCAAACTGTGCCTCAAGGATGACTCAGAACTAAGATGGCCCCAGTGGAATTGTATCACACTTGAACCAGACTATCTAGCCATTCATAGCCTAGAGATTGTCCATCCTCAGAAACATTCCAGGGACACTGACAGCTCTTAACAGTCCCCAGCTATGCACACACACACACAAAGGATATCAGTGCTGTGACAACAGCATATGCAGACCCCATTGCAAACGAGCCAGCGAAGATCCCCAGGAAATTCCCCACGGACTGGAAGAATGCTGCAGCATCAAATGCATTTGGATTCTCCTTGGGACTGTAAATGGATATAGAACTGAAAAGAAAAGAGGGTGAAGGTTAGTCAGTGACTTCCCTCTTATAGCCCAAATACCAGAAGTCAGAAGTTATCACCCATATTTTAGGAGGGCACCTTCTTCTGTGAGGTTCGGTGATGGCTGGAAGAGTTCAGAAGAAACAAATGAGAACAGGGAGAGGTGGAGAAAGTAGAAAGCTTTCCTTTTCCTTACAGCCCAATCCCATGGTATCAATATATTGTTGCCAGTCAGTAAACATTTTTATATTGGAAGGGTCATAAAGAATATTGTTTTTGAGCAAACTAGGCATTAAAACATGGTAGGTGTATAAGGAATCTGCTGAGGAGATAGATAACTGTGAATTATTTAGTGGCCATATGTCTTCAGTGCTGTTATATATTCACAAATGCTCCTGATAAAAAGTGCACTTTTATGGCCTGTGCACAAATGGGCAATACAAATCACAGCATGCACAAAATATTCTGCTGTGATCTTGTCATAAACCACAAAGCATTCCTCCTCTCCAGTGTAACCCTTCAGAAACAGAGCCCAGACGATGCGTAGAGCATCACAGTATTAACCCCTGGGGAGAGACAAAACCCTCATTTTCCCACTGAAACAAATGGCAGCAGCTGCCTGAGGTCATCTTTTAGACCCCAATTCTGGTGGCTGCCGACAGATTTATTTCCATAGAGAAAAATCAATCCGCCAATAGGCAGTCTGCTCACTTAAATATTTTTGAGGACGCTGCATTTGCTATTTTTTTTTAACCAGGGCCTCAAATCCCAGAGTGTTAATATGAAGGACAAGGTGCATCCTATTTTAGGAAATATGAACTCTGTATTGTAGCATTAAAATGAACAGACATGCTAGAACCAGTTTTGGGGAGACAAATAAAGTAGTATTTCAGGATTTTTTTTACAGTTTTTATTTTAATTATGAGGTCTTTAAGCAGGAAAATCAAGAGTTTTGCAAAAGGTACTGTTAGGGATTTTGTAGCAGTGTAGAAAGCAAAAAGTACACTAGACATGCTGACTTGAGATTAGATTGGATTTTTCAGAGATGTAACTGACGCTTTATGGTTTGGATGATTAGAACATGTTAACTTTCTGATTTGACTTTTTGTATCTAGAGACTAGCTAAGTGGGGGTGGGGGGTGGGAGGTGTGTGGGGAGGGTGGAATGGATTCCATTTCTTCTACAGGAAGATGTGTGGCTTAAAAAAGGTAGTTTTAAATGTTCTTACTTTTTTCCCTGGACGTCTTTAAAGCATTAAAGTAGGCCAAACACTTCTACTTTGATCATGTAATTGGATAAGGAAGATGAATGTGGATCTCAAATGGAACCCTGAAATGTATGCAAGAAAAGGATTGCCTTTGATGTGTTTTCTTTTTGTAAAGTGTTGTGCTTTGCAGGAAAAAAAAATGGAAAAGCAAACCCATATTAAGGTCCTTTGTATCTGACAGTCTAGAGAATGGGTGTAAAACCCCATGACCATTATGAAACTTGGTGGCCAATGCTGCAAAGCTTGACGTGTGAGTTGACATTCACCATATTTCTTCATTCCAACGAAGGAACAATAGTGATGAGAAAACATTCTATTTGCATTCTGCCCTTTCAACAAAGAGCTTTGCATAGTAATACAGTTGTGTAAATAATTCTGTTAATTCCTGGGGCTACCAATAGACCTGGTCCATAAACAGGTACCTCTTCACCCTCATCTCCAGCTCTGCACTCCTAAAAGTATTTGTCTGTCCTTATGCTTCCTAACCCTGGAGCACCATCATCACATCTTTTGGCCATATCCTCTACCATTATTTATGTAATGTTTTTCTTTAAATCAACTCATTTTTATTCACATGCAAGAGCATTTATTAAAGAATGTTTACGAAGTCATAGGTTTGATGTGCTAATTTTATCTCTTCTTACTATATACGAGATTATGTAACTATTACATTTGATAAAAAGTTCACCTTTGTGTCACCTAAAATCATCTGGGTAACCCCACTGTTCTCAGTCTGCATTTTGGGAGACATTATCTTCCTGGGCCCTGATGCTCCACCCAGTACAGGCAAATTTCATATACTTCCTTGTGATGTTTGATTTAACTTAAAGGTAAAGGCTAACTCCCCTTGACTTATGAAGACTTGTATGTTGAATTTGCTACCCCTAAAGCTCCACAGGATGTATACATTGGGTACCTACTAAATGCCAGGTGGTGCATTAGGTGCAGGGTGTCAGGGGACAGGCAGGAAAGGGCATAGAGAAGAGAAGCAGAATTTGAGTCAAAAAACATTTTATTGAAGATATACAAGGCATATATATGGAGGCGGAGAGGCTAAGATGTAGATGACCTTGGCTCTAGTCATGGTGCTAAGTGTGATTTTGTGAGAGACACACAACATTTAATGGTGCAGATGAGGCAAGAGTCACTATTTCAGATTAGAGGAGATGGCATTTGATCAAGGAAGCAAGTCAACAGACAGTGATGGGAAGAGGGCACTTGAGGCCAAAGAAAAAGTGTAAGCAAAGGCAGGAAGGAAGATGAGATGAGGGCATTTCAAAGCAGAACCGTATAGTTATGGCTGGAACACAGGGACCATGTACGTGGGCACCTACGGAGAGGGACAGATAGGTAGATGGTGTCACTCAGCTTTAAATTTCACGTTAAAAATATACAAAAGCCCTCATGTTTACATAACATTTTGTTCCCCTTATGCCTTAATTACAACTTCATCTGATCCTATAGCATTCCTGCCAAGTAAACATGGCAGATATTGTTATCCCTCCTTTTCTTTCTTTTCTTCTTTTTTTTATAAAGCAAAGAACCTAAGTCAGAGAAATTAAGACCATAGAGCTATTGTGTTCAAAATGTAGATTTTTTTTGGTTTCTCCCTTAAAAAAGTGATTTTGGGAGGAAAACATGAAATCACATCAGTATAGTTGAATGAGTGCTGCACTGACTATAAATACAGTAGAAGTTCAAGTACTAGAACATTTAATTTCATCCCTGTATGGAACATGGGCAGCCCTTTCCTATATGCAAGGACAGAGCAGAGTGCACTGTATGGGACAATAGTACCCTCTTCCCCATCTAATTAGATGGCAAGACTCGGGGCTTCTCATGGGAACCTGCTTTCAGGCTTGGCTCCTGGACCTAAGCTTTGCTGGGCCTGGCCTGGATCTTTTTCCTCTTTCTATGCCCAGGACACGGACTGGTGCCTGGCACATGGCAGGCCAAAAAAAGGCTAACAGAATAAAGGTAGAATGATTGGAAAGTAGAAAGGAAAGAAAGAAGAAATACAGGAAAGAAGCAGGTTTACAGAAGCTAGTCTTGAAATGAATCATCATCTATGAGATTTGTTTTTATTAAGCAATGACTTTATATAGTTACATTGCGGGTACTTTTAGATTCATTAACCCAAACTGAAGATGACACTTGAGACTCTTAAGCCTCAAAGGTCTGACCCTTATTGGCTATATGGTTTGGGGCAAGTTATTTCATCATGCTCAGACTCAGTTTCAAAGTCTGTATAATGGAAATTTAATTATATTATCTCCCAGAAATGCATGAAGATATGAGGTACATTTAAATCCTGTATATTTATCTTGTTGATTGCAGGGCCATTCACTGGGTGCTGATTATGTTCATGAGAAATAAACACTCAATGAATGTTGACTATCATCATCACCATCATCATCATCATTCTGCCAAGAACTTCCACAAGCCTGACAATGACAGAGAAGAGAGTGCTGTGGCTGAACCTGGCCTCAGCTCCTACTGCAGGGAGATGGGGTGAGGCTCCCCTCCTGGCATGCTGGGCTTCCAGGTTGTTGCAAGGAACTAGGCACTTTTACCTGGGAATAGACAGGTCTCTGGGGGGAAGAAATGACAGTAGAAGTGAGGCTAAGAAACTGTCATGTTTGTTGCACAGCTTTTCATTCCATGGATCCAAAATGAAGGGAGCATCCTCAGCAGTCTGGGCAGGGATCTGTCTCAGGATAAGAACAGGAGAGGAAACTGAGCTTGAGTTGGGTCACCCCTAGGTAAGTGGCACTGCTAGTGGATTCCTAGTAGACATTCTTCAGGCCCTCTGGATTCTGGTGAGGAGTGATGTAAAGAAAAGTCAGGGAGGGTGCATCTCTCTTGACTGCCAGGATTTTAGGAAGCTGTTCCCCCAGGCTCTAAATCCTGGTGAAGGAGGCATCTCTTTGGGCTCTGGTTTTCAGCTGCAACACTAAGCCTATGGATTGTAGAGCAACAGCTGCAGAAGGTGCATTCTGGAAACAAACAAGGGTTTGGGTAGCATATTCCAACTTCCACCCAAGAGAGGAAGAAATACCATGTTCCAGCAGTTTCAGCCCTTTGGACTTAAAAAGAAAACCATTTCCTCCCCCATACTGAGGGGGCTGCTTGGACAATTCGCCAATGCAAATATTGGAATGGAGAGAGGAGGAGAAGAGGAATTAGACTTTCTGTTAACCTGTGTGTGCTTGTTCTCTGGGGGCACTACTCTGAAGAGGCACTGTTTATAGCACAAGCTGGTGAAGATAGATCTACAATCCCCACATTTCTGGAAAGAATTTTTAAGTTAGATGAAACCAATATCCTTGAAAATGATATGAGCAGAAACACATAGTGGTGTTTAAATATTCATCTCATAAATTGGAAATAAGTCCAGGTTATTGATTCATTCTGTTCAGGAACAGATTATTCAGCAAAAACTAGTTTGATGATAGTATATTGTATCCGTTCTCAGAAATAAAGGTGTGCAGCATCTTTTATTCACAAATTTTTGAAATGGATGAGATATCCTAAATTCCTTTGATGAAAGCAACATGAATAAGGATCATGTTGCTCACTGTATCATTTAAGATTCACAGACAGGATCACAACTCCAATGACCCATTTTTTTCCCCCATCTTTATGATGTTTCTTCAGGGAACTCACCTGGAAGCTTAGGTAGTGTTAAGAGCATAGAAACTGAATCTGGCATCTGGGTTCAAGTCTCAGCTCTACCACTTACTGCATGTGTGACCTTGAGCAAGTTACTTAAATTACATGCACCTCAGTTTCCTATAAAATGAGGATGATAATAGTAGTAACTATCATACAAGTTGCTACAAGAATTCAATGAATTAATGTTTATAAGGCACTTGCTATGGTACCTGGATCACAGGAAGAACTGGATAAGTATTTCTTAAGTAAATCTTACTTCTTCAAATAACCCATTCCTCCTCCTGCTCCTCCTCCTTCCTTTCTCTCTCTTTTTCTCTCGTTTGAACTGAGAGTTTGCTTTACTTCTAAAAAAAAGTATCTCAAATTAGGTGTCCAATTAGCACTTCAACTGAAACAGAACTGAGATGTCATCACATGTCTCTCTTACACTCTGACTCACTGGTCCCTGGTCTAGGATCTCTGGGTGTCAGGGATCATTTGATCTTAGAAATTGTTTTTTGTGGAATGGTGTATGATATGTATGCTCAATAAATGCTAGTGATGAAGAAGAAGAAGGAGAGAGCAAAAAGTAAGAAAAAAAGGAGAAAGAAGAGAAGAAGGTACTACAATTATGCTGGAAGTGAAAATGATAAAATGTAGGGAAAGTAATCTATAAATGGTACCACCATCACTACCACCAGTGCTATCCCCTCTGTGACTCTGGTCTCCTTACCATTCTGGATCCTATTGAATCCTCTCTCTCTTGGTTTTTACAATCTTTCTTAAGATCACCTGGTTTCTAATACCGTCCACTTTGTTAATTTTCACTGCTACTGCCAAAATATTTTGCCTCACATTGGCTTGTTTAAACTACTCAACAATGCCAAGCTCCTGGGCAGTTATTCTTTCATTATGATACTGTCCTCTGACTGGCCCTCCCAGCTCCCACAGTCTACTCATGGTCCTGGGTGCCTGACGGGGAAAACCTACTTCTCCTAGCCCTAAGTCTAGTCTATTAACATGAGATCAATGTCACTCAAAGACCTTCAAAAGTAAAATATTAAAAAAACACATTGTATCCCTGCCAGAATTTTTATGAACATAATCATTAAAGAAAAAAATGAGAAAATCATTGCTATACCCAAAGATATGCAAAGGACTTACCATTTTCTCTGAAAAATCTTTAATCCCTAACAAAAATATTTCTAACTGCTGACACTAGTTTATTATAGAGTTCCTGATTGGTTGGGATACATATATCTACGTGCGCGTGCACACACACACACACACACACACACACACACACACGAAGTGGTTTATTATTTTTTTTCTATTATTTATTCCAACTGTACTATATCAAATCCTTCTTTGTGTGGGTATATAGTTCCATTAATGATGCCTTAGCCAAATTCCACTATTTAGTTTATTTTAGTTATTAAGACTTGGTACAGTCTAGCTTAAAACCTAAATTGTCATAGCAGTATTCTTCTCCTCCCTACAGAATGTTCTACAGCAGCAAGCAAGATGACTTGGAAGCAAGGAGAGGCAGAAGAGGTGTTCCTCCAATTCTCTTCTAGGCACCAATGTTCCCTGCTGTTGGAGGCACAGAGGAGGGATGGGGAGCCAAACTTGTTCCTGCTTGATCCCTCTCTTAGAGGCCTCTGCTGACATGGTAGCAACTCCATTTTGCTGAGAATCCCCTCACAGGCACCACTTTATCTTCCATCTGTCCTGCCAGCTATGTACATTCCCAGCCCTTTTCTATGGCTTGGATCAGGGACCATTTGGACAGCGTGGTGCCTCTCACCTTTTGTTTGACCTCCAATCCCCTTTAGTGGGCCATGGACCGCTGTGCCAAGTGGGCTCACCTTGCCCACTCCCTAAACACCCCAAACCAGGGAGCCTTCAGGTCCTGCTGACATGGACTGTTCATGCTAACTCCTTTTAGAAATCTCTAGGTCAGTCCCCAAGTTTTTGTGTACTCCCATTCCATGAAACCATATCCAAGAAACCCCTTTCTTTGTTCTATTTTGAGAGAGCCTTAGACCTTTTGCAGTTTTCTCCAATGGGGAGTGAGCTGGCAAGGCCTCTTCTTGCAGGTAGCCTCAATCTATTGGATGATTCCTTCCAGTGGAGGCCCTTCCACTTAACTTAGGATGGAGGAAGCACCCCCATGGACAGAGCTAACAGCTTCACATCTCAGACACTGCAGTCTCTCCAAGGATGACCCCATCCTTCCCTAACCCTTCATACACCAATTTGAAGCAAAGGAGATGGTGGGGAGGTTGAAGGAAATGAGACTGATTCTGTTGCCAATTAAACCAGTTGGGAGGCCTGTGGCCTTAACTGCTGGGGAGAGCTGCTGTTTTTTTTTAGTATGGAGACATTTATTAGCTTTTGTTTTCATCTTTGCTCCCTAAATGCAATTTGGAAAACAGGAAAAGACCCACAGGAGGATAAAGTTGTGACCTTTATGTCAGGGTGCGCCTAGTTTCTTTTCTCACTATCTATAGTTGCTTAAAGATTCATGTTAAGGAGAAACACAACATAGAGGGGCAATGAAAATTTGTAAAAGCTCCTCTGTTTAGTTGGCCCTAAGTGTCACAGGTAAGAAACAAAGTAGAAGAAAAACTAATTACAGTGCTATGTTGTGGTTAAATTTTTTGTCCTTAAAAAAAAAGAAACAAGTGGATCCTTATCTATTATTTATCTTTTAATAACTGTACCAACCTGCCCTTTCTCAAGAAGTTGCTTAATTATGAATAAGGAATTGATTTTTATGGGGCCAAGAATTGTGTGTACACATTGGAATTCATTCTGGCATCTGCCTGCCCATTATTCTGGCTTATGTTTTGCCAAAGGCCAATGAAGCTCTGTCAAGAGGACCTGCTGTAAAACATAATGACTTCAGGAATTGGGGGCATTCCAGGCACCCTGGGAGGTTAGAAGAGCTGCCTGTTAATAATAAGAGGCTCTATCCAGAAGTTTGCTGAGCTTGAGTTAGAACCACTGGGTTTCACCTTCCCAAGGGCCAACAACCCTGTAGGGTGGAGAGCCATATTTGCCAAGGGCACATTAATAACTCTTTCAGCTTCTGGAGGACCATTTAGTTAATGACTGTTTCCTGAGAATCCAAATTCATACCAAGGTGTGATTTTCCAAATCCTTGACAAATATAATTTTGACATCTGGCACAAAAGAAAAAGATGAGGGGAATTCTGTGGGAAGTATGAGTTAATGTGTCATAGCTGCCCCCAGAATAATACAGTCTCAAGCTATATCAACTGATTCATTCCATCCATAAATATTTATTAATCACTTACTTTGTGCAGATATTGTTCTAGGCACTAAAGATCTAGCAGGGAACACAACAAAGCTTCTGACCTCATGTTTCTTACATTCTAGTGGAGAAAACAACATAAAAAGTAGCTAAGCAGATAAACATATGATTTAATGACAGAGGCTGAAGAGCAAAATAAAGTAGCATGAGAGGATGGGATAGAGTGATAGGGAAACTGCTTTAGTTAGGGTGGTAAGGAAAGACTTTTCTGAGAAAGATTATTAAGTGGAGTCCTGAATAAAAAGAAGTGGAGAGAGAGACCTTTCTAAGTCCCTGAAGCAGAGCTTGCTCAGTGGGTCTGAGTTGCCACAAGGAGGCCATGTGGCTGGAAGGAAATGAGTGAGGGGAGAGTGGTGGGAGACCAGGCTGGAGATGGGGCTGGGGCCAGGCCTTGTGGAAACTTTCAGGCCATTTTTACGTCTTAGGATAGTCTTCTAGGGATTAAAGGGCAGCCACTGGAGGGTTTGGGGTCAGAGAGAGCTACAGTATGGAATATTTCAGATGAAGGCTATGTCAATATCAGAAGAAGTTGGTCCCATTGTACTCCTCAATGGCTGGAGCACACCAGGCCTCTCTTCATCAGTCCAGATGCTGCCATCATCTGAATGAGACCCAACAAACCACAGCAGACCATAGGAGAAGGAGTAAGGTGGTGAAGAGGAAGATGGAAGGAAGGAGGAGAGCTTAAAGGATAGATGAATTTAGTAGCAACAGCTTCAGTGAACATCTGAAATGTGGTCATGCAGAGGAAGGACTGGACTCATTCTTTGGGTTTCAAGAGGCAAGATACAGTCCAAAAGTAAAAATGTCAAAGGGAGAAAGATTTTAGCTTTATATTCTATTCCCAAATTTCCTAATTCTTATATCTGATGCAAAAGGAAATGGGCTCTATAAAAGGATAGTGAGTTCTCTGTTGTTGCAGATACTTAAACACAGAATGGAAGAGTTACTTGTAGGGTGGTATGGAGCAAAATTCATGCACTAGATGTGGGATAATGTGGCCTCTAGGAACCTCTCACCCCCAGAGTTATTGATTCACTATCTATTTTCAAGCTTCTTCCAGGAATACTAGGAGAGGGATGTAGGGTGCTTGGCTTTCTGTGCTAACCCCAATCCCGCTGTTGGAAATGGCTGAGCACTGTACTGCAACAGGGATGCAGTGAAGGCACCAATGATTTAGGTTGGAGCTGGGTTGATAATGACATCAAGAACAGTTACAAATTTCAACATGGAATAAAGCCTTTGACAGATTCCTAAGTGGCTCTGCTCCATTAAGTTCCAACTTTAAGGTGACAAAGAGAGCCCTGAGTTTAAAATTGGTTAAAAGGGAAGAAGAGTTAAAGGAGGTTTGTTATGAATTATGTGTGCATTTTCTTTGAAAGGAGATCTTAAATTACTTTGCAATTTAGTCTGAAAAGTCTTGTCAGAATTGAATTATTAGTCTGTGGGCTTTGAGAAATTTTCTCTTACACCTAATATTGAGAGGAAAGTGAATTTGAGATAGTCTTTAAGATAAAAGTAACTTGCAAATACTCTTCTTTTATTTTGTTTTCTTTCTTCCTTTTATGAGGCAGAAACAGGAGTTTGAATCCCACTACTGTGAGCCTATTTAAAAAAGAGAGAGAGGGACTAATTCTTACCATCTAATGGGAATTTCAACCCTTTCTCCTACTTTTCACTTCCTTTAATCCTCACTAATGAAATCTTAGCTCCAAAGAGTACTGTGGTATGTGAAACTTTTAGTCATAATAGATATTAAAAGATATAGAAAAGTAGGTTAATAGCCACTAAAGATGGAAATCTAGTTAAAATTAAAATATAATCATTAACAGGTTGAAGCAGGACCAAGTATTAATCCCCAAGGTTGAAATGGAGAAGGGGGTCAGGTGCTTCAACATTTATTCAGCACTCAAAATACTATTTCTTGTATTCATACCATGGATCATTCAGCATGGATCAAGCACTATGGTAAGCATTTTTATAAACATTATCCCATTCAGCCATCACAGGACCCCCTGAAGTAGGTGCCATTGTGATTTCCATTTTACAGATGAGGAAATTATGGCTTAGAGAGATTAAGTAACTTCATATATTTCACCTCATTCAATCCTTCCAACAATCTAATGAAGAAAGCATTGCATTTTAGAGATAAACAGACTCAGGGAAGGTAAATCATTTGCTCATAGCAACTTACTAGTAAATCGAACAGGAGGTATTTAACTCAGATCTCACCAATTGAAAGCCTGTGTACAATGCAGACTAGAAAGAGGTAGCATCGGGATCTGGCACCTGAGTGTGATCACAGATAAATAACTCAACAAATGCTTCACCTTCATAGGAACGAAGAAAAGACCACTCTGGGAGTTTAAGGTTTTAGGACATCTAGTTGTGATTTGTAAGAAAAAGCGTTGCATTAGTTAATATATCCATCTCAATATGAGGAGTTTTGCTGACAACCTAGTGTTGCTTATAGGCCAGGATTTCCTCATGGAGACCTCTTTTCCATATTGAATGGTTTTAATATCTTGGCGTTCATACCAACATCAACCCACGTTGTTCATTCTATGTGGCTGTTCAGCCTGTGCTTCCACATGGTGATTTCTATCTCTTTATGGTAATTACTTATCTGTGTCTCAGGATCCTCATCTGAAAAATGGTGATGATAACAATTATGCCTCCTACTTAGAGTACTTAGAGTAGGGATTAGCTGTATCAACATGTGTACAGTGCTCCTCCCTGGGACACAGAAAGCACTCCATAAATGTTAGCTGTTATTGTTGTTACTGTTATTTGTATGGATATTATTAGAATGATCGCTATATCTTTCACCATTTGCTCAAAAGAAATCAACAAAAACTGAGCTCTAAGAATATGGAGGCATTTAGGAATTCCAATTAATGTGTCAGAATATTATAAGAATCTTCTGGAAGTGAAATGAGCAGTATGTTTAGAGTTAGATCAAATACTGAATTCATCTTTTTCTTAATGAAGCCTGTAGAGCAGAAGGCTACTGGGATAGTATCAAACAAGGAGATGCATATAAATTGTTAACAATACCTAAGCACAAAAGATCCATGGTTGTCTTGCAAATCCAATGGAGCTGAACTTCTAGCAGCTTTGCCAGAGAAGGGGACACAAAGGTAAACATACCACAGAAATCCTGTTGCTTTACCTAAGGCAAAAAATGTTCATGAACAGAGGGTGTCTAATGAAGTTGTGTGGGATTGCTGATTAGCAACAATCAAGGAAAAATCATGAAACCAATGGAGTTTGCTTTTATGGAGATCACCAATTCACAGCTCACCACATGCTACATAGAGATAAAGAAGAATCTAAAAACAGGCATTTGCTTGCATTGGGGCCTGCAATGTTTCAGACATGCTGTGTGCTGAGGACAGAGATGAGTGGCTGAATGAAATGCTAGTTTCCTCTGGCTGGTCAAAGGACTTTTCATAGACAATGGGCTGCCTTCCTAATGTAAATACCTTTCATTCCCATATTAGACAAATCCCACTCTCATTATAAGAGATTCCTGAGACAGCCTGAGTTTTACCTGATGACAAGCAAGTTCCTGGAAAATACTTGCACTGATCAGCTCATTTCTCCAGACCCTTTCCCTACTCTTCCATTTATGAACAATTAAGTGAGTATCTGGGCCCCAAATCACAAATTAATTTAATTAAGAATCTGCATCCATCTTTTTAGAGTTAAAGATAATTTCGCTTGAGTTCAAGGTTATCTTTGGGGGCAAAGCACACAGTTATCTTCTTAAGTTAATGTATTTTACCAAGATAGTTGCCTCACTGCCACAGATTTCAATTTTGTGCTTGAAGCATGGGACTTACAGACCAACAAATTATACCAAACAGAGTTTTGCTTCTACATGATGTTTTTATATTACATTATATGTGTCTAGCAGTTGTTATCAAGTGGATATTGTAGAATGCTTAAGTTTCACAGAAGAGTCATCTCTAATAGTAGGTCTTGAAGACACAACTTCATCTGGGATAAAAATGTGGACTTTGAGGTATATTTGAATCTCAAGCCAATACATCTTGTAAGAATTACGAGATTCCTCACTCAAGCAATTAATAGGCCTTTCCTACCCCATGCAGTAAAGACAGTTACTAAGATATGGAGGCAGAAGACAAGCACAAAGATGAACACTTCATTTCCTAAGGCCATTGCTGAGCTTTGGAGGAGTACAAGCTACCACTGGGTGCCAGGAGCTAGAGCCCTGGGCCATGAAGCAGTAGAGAATGGATTTTGCACATCTAGGCAGGCAGTAGCTCAGAGGCTGGGGGAACATGCAAGTTGGATGTCTCAGTTGGGGACTGGGGTGGAAGGAGGTCAGTGGAAGGCTTTACATCAGAACCAGGTTAGCAAACCAAAATGAGTACATAAATAACCAGTGAGGGGGCCAGGAAATCAATGATTCAAGGAGTCCAGGGATGGATGTGAACCCAACATAAATCTACACATGCACGTTTCTGGGAAGGGGATTCCTTAACTTTCATCACCTTTTCCATTTAGTTCATGACCTCAAAAAGATTAAAAACCACTGAAGCATGGGTACAAGTATACTGATAATAGAACAAGGAGGGAGTGGTTAAAAGCTGAGGCAAACAGTGATCTGCAGAAGGTGAGACAAGAGGTAGAATCAGATAACCACTGCAAGGCACAGGAAACAGGAGCACCTTGGTAATGGAGGAAAACTTGTGCCTAAGTCATGACCTTTTTTCACACACATCCTGCTGGGGCAGGGATTGTATGTGGCTGATCTGGGAGAGCAGACAATGTACACAGGAACATAAGTGAATAGTGACAGGTTAGAAAGAGTGGCAATTCCTGACATTTAAGTATATCTGGATAGAAAGTTGAGGTTTTGAGAGTTATATTTGCACAGAAGTAAATGACAGAGTTAGGAAGTATATAGCAGGTAACACCATGAAGCATACATTAACGTGTGGCCTGGGTCAATCCTACTCTCTATACATGGTTTAGCTTATGTCAACTCTATTGATATGACACATCCAAAGACCCATGTCAAGACTTACTGTCATCACCACTATTGGACTTGGCTTTCTGTAGGCCAACCAGAACATGTGAGACACAGCAGCTCCCAGGCTTGATTCATTGTGCCCATGATGTGATATTCAAAGGATCTTGTCTTTGTTTATACGTTATGAGAAAAAATAGGCTGATGCTCCCCCCGAAATTTGGAGGGAAATGTCCCTTGAGGGTTACATTATGAAATAAATAGCACAATGGTAATATCCTTAGGGATGCAGATGTCTATTTCTAAAACGGGTTAAAACTAGTGAATTTTTCCTATAATTTGTGAGGGAAGAAGCAGGTGGCCAGGGTGGGTCTGAAGGAGAATAGAATTATTCTTCTATCCATTTAATGGGTATGCTACTAACTAGTGTTGAACTTTACTTCTTGGGACTAAGGTTATATAGAGATTGCAAACTCTTTGAGAGACAGGGCAGAATTCAATGATTGTACCACACTGTCTCCTCTGGATTAAGTGTATTCATTAGATTTTTATTCAAACGTATTACCACCTTCTTGGTAAATTCCAGTTTTTAAAAAATGCCTCAGGGCCATTGTTAGAAAGTATCCAAATGAAAACAGAGGTGAGCCAGTGATAGGAGAATGCCATTTAGTTGAAAATAATAAAGGATTGTGGCTGCTTTCATATTCATTAACTGTGCATGCGTATGTGTGTGTGCATGTGTGTGTGTGTGTGTGTGTGTGAGTGAAAGAGAGAGACAGAAGCTCCACAAAAAAATCTTATGCTAAGAAATAGCAAAATCCCTGTTTTTGTGTATGAAAAGTCTGCTTTAGCACTTAATGCTAATGAAACTTTATCAGGAGGAGGTCAGTGCACAATTAGAGATTATAGCACTGTAAATTCTTATGAAATGTGATGGAGAAGGCCTAGGTAACTTCATCACAGGAAAAGTATGATAATCCCTGCAAGCCTAATGCCAGCATTTGGGGTCTATAATGAAATGGAAGGGTAGGAAAACCGGACAAGTGCTTCTGCCATTTTGCCTACTGACTTGGAATTGCATGACAATTCTTGGCTCTGAGACCGAACAGTCCGTGTAGGTGGCAGTGGAAAGGAAGGAGGGCATTGGTTCTGTTAAATTATTTACACTGAAAATGTTCAGGCTTTAAAATTCTGGGTTAAAAAAAAAAGAACTTAAGCTGTAAGTTACCAAAATGATGAGATAGAGAAAAAATGATTTCTGGCTTTCAAACCATAATAGAATTAACTAGTAAGATATAAAAAGACAGTTTGTTGGTAAATTGAGTGATCAGTCTGTGCAATGCCAGCTTAATTTTAGAGTCTTAAATACTGAATTTGGAGAGCCTGTATGGTCTGTTTCTGCAATATGTTCCATGTTAAAATTCTCTTGGACTTTGTGCTTTCTACATTGCAATGTTAATAGCTGCCAGTTATTGAGGGTCTCTTGTAAGCCAAACATGCATTTTGTATATACTATTTGTAATCTTCACAATAATCCTATAGGAGACATAACATTATCTATGTATTACAAGGAAGAATTGAGGAAATTGAGGAAGGTTAAGCTACGTGACCAAAGTCATGTGGTGAGTAAGTGGTAGGACTGGCATTAGAACCCAGTTCCAAGCCTTCTATGTTGCCCTCTCCCTCTCTGCTACCAATAAACTGTATGTTGGCAAGTTCGTGTATCAACAAAAGGTTAGTTATATGTAGTGGTTTCAATGGGTAAGTGCTTTCTTTAGGTAGTCTCTACTGGTGAGGTCTTTAAATTATCTACTTTAACTTGTATCTGTGTATTTCCTTAGTTCTTTCTTCATGTATTTATTTAATAGTAAACCAGAAAAAAAAAAACTGGCCCCGAGAGCTACTGAAACTGAAATAGAATAGGGTTGCTCTACTCCAGACTTTCCCCTAGGCTTAACAAAATGTTTATGTTTGAAAGGTAGGATGTTTTGTTTGTGATCTGGCAAGAAGTCACATATCTGTTCTTGGCTGCTACTAAATTTTACAAATGATTAAAACATTATTTTTCTATCACAGTGGAATGTATTACCAAATGGAGACTCCTCTTGGGGCAACATGATGGAAACCTACACCACAAAAGCAAACTTGGAGACATCTGGACTGGATGTCACCAAGAAATGGGAGCCTCAATAAGTTCTCTCTGAGCTTATTTGTTCTTCAAAATACACAAGGGTTTGGGGCAGTAGTCCCTTGCGATGTAGGTATACCAACAAAAGTTTAAAATGGAGCTGGCAGACCTGATGGTTCTTACAAATCCAAGGTCCTCCCCAAAGAACCATATTCCTTTGGCTTCAGAGGTGGTTCAGCAAAAATGGAAACATTTTTTAAATGAGAAATTAATTATACTGAGATGCATCCTATACCAGATGATGATCTCTTCTCTACCAACGACTCTTATCAAACATCAGCCTAAGGCTACCATAACCAGGAAAAGGTACTACTGACTTCTTCTGAAGAGACTGATTATCTCCTTTCTTCATTGCTGCATTCTTTTAGAAGCTTCCCTTCCTGCTTCAGAATTTAAATCAGCACATCCTTCATTCTTGCCTAGTTTAGTGAGAATAAAATTGTTAGAATTACTTTCCTTTTGAGTCTCTCAACTAAGATGCAATGCCATACCATGAATAAATTGAATATGGTGGTGTGGCTAACATGTAGAAATGGGAGAGATAGGGGTGCCTGGGTGGCTCAGTCAGTTAAGCATCTGACTTTGGCTCAGGTCATGATCTCATGGTTCATGGGTTCAGGCCCAGCATTTGGCTCTGTGCTGACAGCTCAGAGCCTGGAGCCTGCTTTGGATTCTATATCTTCCTCTCTCTCTGCCCCTCCTCTGCTGGCGTTCTCTGTCTCTCAAAAATGAATAAACATTTAAAAAAAATTAAAAAAGAAAAAGAAATGAGAGAGAGAGAGACAGACAGACAGACATGTCTTATGAGCACTGAACTGAAACTCATACTTGCCCTGATTGCCAAGGCAAGCGACATGTGGAATAAATGTGGGCAATGAAGACTTCTCTGGAAAAATTCCATCAGGTGGTATTCTAATCCCAAATTCTGGCTTATTTGTGTGTAACAATTTCTCGGTTGGCTTAAATGGGAAACAAACCTGGCGGCGGAAAGGAGAGAGATGGGATATACTGCTCACTGTACAATAGATTCTAATATGCTACCTTGTCCTTTAGTAAAAGTAAAGCAATCCCTTGTGGCTGAGCTTAAAGGGAGAAGGTTTTTTGTTTTTTGTTTTTTCAGTCAATTTCTGGAGTAGGATGTGATGGAGCCTTCTGCAATACCTTCACTGTAGCCCAGATCAAAAACTTTCTCCATGGGCTTCTCTGCTTCTTCTGAGTGATAGGAGGAGAACAAACCAGGGCACAAAATGGTTCAGCAAAGTTGGGATGAAATATAATTTAATTTCATATAATATATAAATATAATTTATAAATTAAATATATATATTTAATATATATATATATAATTTATAATTAAAGTACCTCATAGTTAGGTACTTCTTGTTGAGTTATCTGGCTGTTTCCGTCAAGGACATGGTTTATGAGATCAATAAAATGATGTGACATCATGCTAAGGGAATATGAAAAACTCATTCAAAACTCAGCGTACAGAAACTCCCCAACAATGCATAAAGTTTTGAGCACATGTCACGGCAAAATCTTTCTTCGCTTGTCTTCGTATTTACTTTCCTTCTTAAACCTCAGCAAAAAGAAAGTGCCAGAACTTTTAGCATGAGCCCATGAAAGACATGATTAATCTCAGAACTGAGTTAAAAGGAAACTGAAGCTTACTCTTAAACTATTTCACACTTACTGACTGAGATAGAAGCAAATTTAGAGGTTCCTCAAAGCTCAGAGAAAGGTGTGGTGCTGAAAGAAGCAGAAGAAAAACGCAGCTTTGATGAATTCTAATCATAACTGTTATTGCTATGAAGCAATTCTATTCAGAGTGGCATATTGGGGGGGGCTAAAAAATGAGTGCTGTCCTCCCTAGAATCCTAGTATTGAGAGCTAGTAACAAACAGTTGGATTTTAACTCAGGGGGCACAGATAAAAGGCTCCATTTCTGCCTATCAATTCCCTGAGCTTTCCAGTCCCCTAGGAAATTTCTTTTGAACATATTCTCATACCTTTTTTTTTTTTTAATGGAAATGTTAGTGGGAAAAATCCACTTAATTGTAAGGGACACATTATTCTGAGAGCATAGCTTCCCTCACAAATATCAGCGTCACTTCCACTGCTCTGTAATAAGTGGCTGCAGCTGTTGCCATGGCAATTTTCATTTTTAAAAAACTGTATCCACACAAAGACAAGCAACGCAGCTGTTTCCATGAGGCATCATAAAACAACCCCAGATGTAATGACGCTCGTGCCTTTTGCCAGAATGAAGGGAACATGTCTGTAAATCCAAGCAGAACCAAAGATGGGGCTGTGACTCTGCTCTGATAGGGTCTTCTTGGAGGGTCACTTAGAGCTGATGAGAGTTCAGCTTCTATCCATTTTTCTCAGGCAGATATTTAGCATCAGGTCATCACTGGTTATGCTGTTTACATAACTTGCTCCAATAGCTGTCTTTGAAAAAGACACCCTCATCCCCTAAATCTCCACATGCTACCCCAGAACATTCCAGAAGCAAGCTCTACTGACAGCACTAGCCCAGGACTTGTTTATCTGAAGTTCCATGCCCCCCTACCTACACGCTATGAAAATGCTACCAGAAAGTCAACACAGCATGTTTAAAATCATTTTCCATTTTCCTGTTAGGAAGGTGGGCTGCCTGCTGTTGTCCTTGCTCCTCAATAGGGAAGGCATTTGGTTTTCTCTGTGTGGGGTCCTGTAGGCACCAATAATACAAAGACAAAAAGATACCTGTGGAGCTGCCATTTCTTGAACAATGGAATTCTCTTAGGGAGCAGGAATCTTTTGTTTGTTTTGTTTTGTTGTTTTCAGGGTCTTGATTTGCTTGGCAAATCTGATGCTGAAAATTATGTGAGGAGAACTCACAGCTTCAAAATGTTGGTGGCCTCAATCCTTTATTTTGAACAAGATTCAAACTAGCTACCCTCCCATTGACCTGGGGCGATAGTTCTTGCTGTCACACAGGTGCAGTGGGACTGTGACAGCAGATTAAGTTGGAAAAGAAAGTCTAGGATGTGCTTCATGGGGAAAGGTTTGAAAAGAAATTATATTCCCTGTCATTCTTCCTCCCCAGCTCATATTACTATTTAACTCTCAAAAAAACATAATTATGTTTCTGGATTTCTCTACAGTTTATTAAACAGTCAGTTCCAGCTCTTTTGTTGTTATTATGAGCATTGAAATATGAACAGTATAAATCACCAAATGCCCAGGAATCTAATAATAAAAGGACTTTACTTGGAAGGCATAAGTGGTTCTTTTATTCCACGAGGAGGGCCTTTGTTTGCAAAGAAATATGGCTGTTCTTAACATTTGAGTAATCAGCAATCTTTGTGGTGGTTGTTGCTATTAAAGGTAAGCTTGAGATGTGACCTACAAATAATCCTCAGGAAACTGTGGGCTTCATGAGCTAAAAACAACGGCCAGGCCTGTGTTTGATCCTAACTTGCCACGGACACTCTCTGTGACCCAGCAAAATACGACTTCTCTCCCTCATGCTATTGCAATGCAAATGGCACTACAGGAGAAACAAAGAATCCAAATTCCTTCACAGTGCCTTAGGTGTTAAAATGTCATACATAATAAAGTATATGATGAAATGGAAATAATTAAAAGAAACAAACACCTTATGGATCCCTCCATAAGAAATCAGTGTATCAAAATATTTCATGTCTCTTGTCATCTCTCAAAGTAAGAAATCAATCAATGGCTCTTCCCATTTTTTTTTTTCAACGTTTATTTATTTTTGGGACAGAGAGAGACAGAGCATGAACGGGGGAGGGGCAGAGAGAGAGGGAGACACAGAGTCGGAAACAGGCTCCAGGCTCTGAGCCATCAGCCCAGAGCCCGAAGCGGGGCTCGAACTCCCGGACCGCGAGATCGTGACCTGGCTGAAGTCGGACGCTTAACCAACTGCGCCACCCAGGCGCCCCCCCATATATTTTTTTTAAACTCAGAAACCAAAGGAAATATGGAGGATGATGTCGCTCGTCTGAGGTCACACAGCTAATCAATAACTGTTCTATTATTTTCTGGCCTCTTCCCTACCAGCCCATTGTTGCTTCCAGATATTCTGTTATCCTGAAAGGCAGCAAAAACTGAGAAATTCCCTCTGGGTGGACTATAAGTGTGTGAAAAATATTCAAGAGTAGTACTCAATAATTTATCAGATTTAAATATTAACACGGCTAGGTCAATCCTTAAAGCTAATAACTCTACTATTTTTTTAATATTAATGATGTACAAAGATTAGTGACATTCTTGTTCCTCCAATGGGTTTGATATCACCCTCCTGAAACAGTATCAGAAAACAGTATCAGAAAAAGTGATCAGTATGAAAACACCCGTGTTGGTCAGCAACCATGGCTAAGGAAAGAATTGGGAAATTCTCTCCTTAGAGAGGAGCTAAGATAATGAAATATAGGAGATACAGATTGTTAAAAAGACCATAAAGCTGAAATATTTTCTCCACAAATGCTTTAGACTATTTCAAATCCTCTTTTTCACTGTGCCCCAAGGCTGAGAGGAGAGACCCACTGGGCTGCCTGCCTCTCTCCTTCTTGGCAGGGCTTGCTAAAGATCAGAAAACAATGTGGGAAGGAAGCTCTGTGTGATTTATTTTAACTGATCATAAGAAAGTGGCAAAAGAGAATGTAAGCAGAAATGCTGCAAGTGTATTTAAGCACACATTTCATTTCCCTTAAACACAGGAAGCTGAGGGGGAAACAGTCTGAATAATGACAGTAGGGGAGTTATTTTTCCAAAATATCTTCTCTTACTCTTAAATATAGAGAACAAGCTGAGGGTTGATGGGGTGTGGGGGAGAGGAGAAAGTGGGTAATGGGCATTAAGGAGGGCACTTATTGGGATGAGCACTGGGCGTTGTATGGAAGCCAGTTTGACAATAAATTATATTAAAAGAAATATCTTCTCTTTGATGAAATTCCGATATGATTACTTCTATTAGGATTCATATTTATTCATTCAATGACTATTTACCGAGTACCTATTAAGTATCTAGCACTACTATAGATTCTGGGGATATCTAGGTGAATATGGGAGGTGGAAAGGCAGAGACAGTCAACAGATATGTAAACCAACAATCAGTCTTTTGAGATGGGGAATGAGCTGTGATCCTCCCCACACAAAGATTTAAAATAATTTAGATTTAAAAATTAGAAAGTGACTTCATAGACAATATCTGAGTTTCATCATATTCTAATGAAATAAATTTTGTGGTGAGCTCCATTTTGTAGATTTGGGAACTGAATTTCAGCAAAGTTAAGTGATTTGGCCAAAACCATCTCAACAGTAAACAGGGGAGCCAGGATTTAAATTCAGGACATCTTTCTTCAAAATCTCTGCTCTTCACCATATCATATCGCCTTCATAGATTGTTTTTAAAATGTGTATACCTATGTAGAGTTTCCAGATCCAGCATTAAACAATTCTCCAGATTCACATTATTTAACCCTTCCACCCTTACTGCTAATTTATAGTACTGCAGAATTCAGATTTAACCACTGTGTTTGAATTTCACTGTGGAGAGGTAGGAGAGCTGGTGTTAGACCCTTTGGATCTAAAAGAGTTTTGTCACCCATGGAAGCAGCAATTTACTGGGCAAGTCACTCAATCTCTCTAAGTGTGGTAACTTCCATGGCTGCTATAAAGATTCAGTGGGTAAGTGGCAATGTAGAGCATACCCAACAGGATGGCCACATATGCAACCCTGAGGAATCACTACTTTGCCTCTGTTGCCCAACTGGTAAAGAAGGAACAAAAATAATGTTAGTTTATCTTATTCATCTCTTAGAGTTGTCATAAGAACAGATGTGAGAAGACACTGTGAATGGTGAAGTAAAATTATTACTAAAAGAGTCCTCTAAAACAGATGCTTGATGGAAGACACATAGCTAGACTAGGCTTCTCATTTCACTCACAAAGAGAGCCCAAGTATTCTGCTGCAATTTGGGGTCATTGCCATGGTGTCAGCAGACCTTTAGCTAACAGATCAGGTGGTCCACTTCCTAGGTTCTTGTGCCCAGAGGCCTATGAAGCACACTGTTAGGGGGCTATTTATTGAGCCCATTTTGTAGCTGTTTTGTAGAACCACTCAGAAGGAAGGTCCAGTTCCATATATTTTAATAAGTGCCTATATCACATGGGATATGTCCATATGTTTACACAAGAATTCTGCTACCTTTCAGACTCTTCTGGAGGAAACACCTTTGCCGGGCCCAAGGCCCTCTCAGTTTTCCCTTCCCTGCATCCATGTTTTTCCCCCTTTCTGTGTCAGCTCTCCCTCACTACCCCAAGCCCATCCCTCCTCCAGTGCTCTGTGCCTGCCAAGCCCCCACTATCCCTCCCTGCCTTCACTTTGCCTTGACTAAGACTGAAAGCCCTGCTGTTTTTCATTTTCAGTTTATGTGCCATGGTCTTCCCTTGTCCTCTTCCCTATTTGTTTTAAATTCTTAGGTAATGCCTTTCTTCAACTTTTAAAAACTTATTACTCCTACAGGTTTGACTTGTCATTAACACTATCATATAAAAAATTAACTTTGGGGTTGTATTACTTAATGTTTCAAAGCAGCCAACAGTCAGGGGAGAGAGGAGGTCTATTGGACCATTTTGCTTTGACAAATCTCTGGCTTGCTCACTATGGGACCAGCAGCACGTAGCCGGCCCACAGCCACCAGCCTCCTTCCTGTGCATGCTCCTGACCCAAGCTGGACACTCTGGCTCAGATCCAAGGACTCTAGGTCAACATGGCTCAAGATCTCAACAGTGAGATCTTAGCTAGAGTCCGCTCTTTCAGAAGTTCTGCCCAAGTGAGGAAAGGCAGCTGTATGAGGTCAGTTGCTCCAAACATTTACTAGAGGCCTATAAAGGGACTTAGTTAAATTTTAGCAATACTTTTACCCTCTAGAAATTCTTAATACTTAAATACATTACTTTACTTAATAGTAGTTTTGTGCTTCTTTTAATTAATAGTTCATTCATTTTTAATGTTCTAATATTTCCTTTTAAAAGGCTACAGGAAATACAGAAATGAGTGGGGTAATTCTGCATGTAGTCTAAGATGAGAGAGCCTAAAGTGTTTTTCCACATTGAATATGGTATCTTATGCTTAGCTCTGTGATACTGGGTAAATTACTTAATCCAACTGTACAATATAGATGATGGTAGTGTCTGACTTTCTCCAAAGGAGTCCCCCCAGTATTGTAAGACTATTTCCTTCTTTCAGTTTTAGCTCTGTCCCTGAGGACCATGTAAAATGCAGCAACTACTAAAAGGCATTTGAAATGGCATTCCCCAAACTTGTGGCTGAGAATGCCTCTGACCACATGTGAGTGTAAAGGTTTTAAACACAAGAGCTTCTCTTCTATATTCTATGTGCAGAAATCTGTTTAAGTCCTTGAGCACATTCAGATTTCTTTTGAGAAAAATGTTGACTTTATCCCTGCAGAGATGGGAAAAAAATATGCACATTAGGCCTGCACATTTTCACACTGTACCAAGTACATTTGTCTTCTGGGACTAGAAGTATATACACATCTGTCATTAATCAATAACATAAACATTGACTTCCAGCCATAGACATAAATGCTGAATAGTGTTCATGCAATACTGAAAAGTGCTCTCATGTCTGAGATTCAAGGAAGACCATCGAAAGTATATGAGTACCAAACAGTTTTCTGGTTACTATGGCAACCATCCTTTGAGATGGCCCCCAATGATCCCTGACACTTGCTATCTGCACCCATGTGTGGTCCCTCTCACACTGTACCAGCATTGGTATGTGTGACCAACAGAATGTAGTTGAAGTGATCGCATGTCACATCCAGGAGTAGATTTAAAAAGTCACTGTGGCTTCCATTTTGGTTGCTTTCTCATTCTCTCATATGCGCTATATCACGATTTTTCTCTTGGACTGCTCTCTCCAGAGTATGCCAAGTTACGCCCAGCCCTACAGAGCAGTCTGTGTGGCAGGGAAATAGAGCATTCTGCCAACAGCTATGTGAATGAGCTTCGAAGTGTATCCTTCAGTCCCAGTTGAGTTTTCAGAGACTGCAGAGCTGGCTAACAGATTGGCTGTAACCTCATGAGAGACCCTGCAGGACAACTCAGCCTAAATAGATCTTCAGAAACTGTGAGATACATGTTTGCCATATTAAACAGCAAAGTTTGAGGTAGTTATACAGAAATATACAACTAATAGTTACTTAGGTTCTAACTTTGTTTCACATCAGATCACCAGTAAACAACTTAAAGAACTATTATAGTAGCAGTTTTATTCAGCTATGGATTGTTGCTTTACTTTTAGCCTTTATAGAGGGTGGATTTTAGAAGACCAACTTGAAAAATACCTCTTTTTTTTTTATAAAGACTTTTTATAAGACTTTTATAAGGCTTTTATAAGACTAATCAAGGACATTGCCTAATATGCCACTCTATGCCCTATTTTTCATAGAGTTTAATAACAAAACTACACTGGTGAATGATATGTGTGCTATTTAACTGACTTAGAGAACTACATAAAACTTAAGTATTTCCCTTTCCACTTTGTTGCCAGGAGTCTCTGAATGAAATTTAGTGCTAATTAAGAACTTGATTTGTGCCAGATACCCGTGTTCTTGTTTCTTTTAAGAGATGTCTTATCATCTTTTACATTTACTTATCCTTTTTGAAAATAAACATTCCTTAGCCCTATAAATTAACTCAAGTCCTTTGTGAAAATTAAGTTGAATTCAAAATATTGTAAGTTTGTTGAGTGTTAGGTGATAAGCAGAGTGCTAGGATCTAGAAATGCAAAGATGAACAAGACAAGAGGTAGGGCTTCCTCTTAAGAAGGTCAAAAGCTAAATACATGAATGAATGAATGAATGAGTAAATAAATAAATAAATAAATAAATAAATAAATAAATAGGTCAAAACCTAGTGATAAACAGTTATGTGAGGAACCAAGCATAAAACCAGGTGACAGCCACGCTCTTCACGGAGTGAATAAAGCAGGATGAAGGTGTCAGTGAGAGAAATAACTTCTGACTTGAGAGAGCAACCAGTACTGGCTCTGAGGAAGAAGAGGCTGACATGTCTCAGGGAGAATAAGAGTCATTTAGGTCATTTAGGACATCTAGAAGTTTAGTATGGCTAAAGCAAGGGATGGAATGGAGGTAGAAGTGCATGGGGTACAAATCAAAAGCAATTAATGTGCTTCTGAGTATCTGGGAACACAATTTATATGGAAGAGATTGCAACATAATAAAGGCTATTTTTTCCACATTAGTATGGACCAAATTAATAAATAGCTAACCTACCAAGGAATAATAAAGCTATTTAATAACAATTTACAGTACTCCCACTCAGCTGTGATACTGCTGAGTTCTTGTAGGACTAGAAAGAAGAAATAATTTAGAATTGGAAGCATGTCCAATTCTTCTTAATTACCCACAGATTCTGTCAAGTTTCCAACAAGGGGCCCCCTGGTTGAGACAAGAGTTAGAGAGAGTACTGGAGTCTCTGCTTCCAAAGAAACCCCTAAACCCCACAAAGATACAAATGCACCAATACAAAGCATAAATGAAAGCCTCTTTTCCTCTTGTCTAAACCACACCAGAAGCCATTATGTTCCTATTACTGCAGTTAATGTATATATTTCCTTTACAAGACCTTGGATTTCTCCCCAAAATAAATACGCTTCCATTGGAGCATATCAAAAAAAGCAGGATCAGAGTTCTGACTTTAATGAGTTAAAGGAGTGTCTACACACTAAAGCACTCAGCAGTGAGCTAGCTTAATTAGCCCTTTACACATTTATTAGGATCTAAATGGTGGTTTATTTGATGGCAATCCATGAACTCTTTAGCTTCTTTAGACCAGAAATTGCAAACTCAGGTGCTTGCCAGGCCATGCCTACAATGTAAAGGAACAAAGGAAAGTGGTGAGAACACTAACACTTGAGCCAGTGGCTATTAGTACTGGCACAGGGATGCAGGAAGAACTGTGTTTTCCTGGTTATTTTTGTTTGCTTGTTTGTTTTTAAGAGACACTAAAAACCTTAACTATTATGCATAATTAGCCAATTTTTAAATATTGGAAACTAACATAAAATATTTAAACATGGCGTGGACAAAACAACAGATGGAATCTGGCTGGAGGACTACATGTTTATAACTTCAGCTTAAGACAATTATATTAGCAGATATTATCTTTGGCACATATTAAAGGAATTTAACAGAAACCACTTTTAAGACCTCTATTTGTTTTCAATGACCTCATGACATCACTGAGTGTTGACAGGAGTAGAGAGCAGTGTTAAGCAAGTTAAGTGTCTTCGGAAAGACATTAATAGGTTGTTCTAGCAACCAGTAGAACTAAACTAATGCAGAATTCCCTCCTGTATTAGTGTACGTAAGTTTATATGTAAATTATAACAACATTTTAAACACTTAGCTGAACTCAAAATAAAGAAATGGGAATCGCCAGGAGTAAGAAACAAAGTAAAACTCAAAGCAAGAATGATAAGCCCTATGTGACGTTTTTAAAAGAAAAAACTCACAGAAGATGAGTTTGTATCCTTTCTTTAGCTGAACTGAAGAACAATATAAACCAATCTCTCTCTTTTCATTAAAATCTTGTTTCACAAAAAATAAAAGTAAAAAAATATATATGCGTAATATAGACATACCACAATGAGAGGAAGGCAGAAAAAAAAATTAAAGGAAAGAGCTACTACCATAAGAAATGAAAACAACTGCATAATTTAAAAGATTGAAAATGATTAATGATTATGATACCTTAAGAATAAATAAAATGATAATGATTAATGATATCTTAAAAATAAGTATAAAACATTATGGAAGAATATAGCCAATTTGAAAAAGAAACAGACAAAAATTTAAAAAGAAAACCATGGGCAATAAAATTAAAAAGTCAATTGGCACAGCTTAAAAGAGAATTAGAAGAGGATCTGAGGAAATTGTCCAGGACACAGGCAAATAAAGAGGGCAAAAATATAAAAGAATATTGAGAGCCATGCACAATAAATTAAAAAAATTGAACATAGTAATTTACTTCTAAATTCCTACTACTGAGATAAGTCACTAATCACATATCTTTAGTGAAAGAATCACTAAAGGAACAGCTTCAGAAAGAAGAAAACTGGACCCAGAGGAAGAATATGTACATTATGCAATGTGAAGCAAAGAAACTATTAAACATATAGATAAACCAAAATAAGCACTGATTGTAAAAATAACCATGATTATTGAATAGTTAAAAATAAGGTGGAATAAAATGCTAGGCAATTAATTACATGAGTGATGGAAAGAGTGAAGGGATGATGCCAGAGACATTTATTTATTTCAGACTTTGTTGATAATGTATGTTATTGTGAATTATGCATTTGGATAATGACTAAAATAATAAAAGGAACTAAAATGAATCACTTCACAGTGGTAAAACAACAACATGAACAAAGAACTCAATAGTCTAAATGAAAGCAGAAAAAGTAAAAACAGGAAGCATACAAAAAGCATTTACACTGAAAGCACAAAATAAGGTATGTGTGCATGTGAATATGTGATCAGGGATGAAAATGATGTTACCTCTCATCCTATTCTACCACATATATGCATATATCTCTCATCCTATTCTACCATATATATATATATATACATATATATATACACATACATATATATATATACACACACACACACCCACACACTATATATAATATATATATATATATGATACTATAAAATAAATGCATTGTATGTTATACTACTATGCAACGTATATGTATTATATATATAAAATTCTCACAAAGAGACATATACAAGGATATTCACATGGCATTTTTGTAACAATGAAAATGTAGCAACAACGAAAATGTAGCAACAACTTATAGGTTCATCAGCAGGAAAATGTACAAATAAATGGATATATTTATATAACAGAATATTACACAGCAATTAATATTAGTGGATTATATCTTGAATTTTCAATATGGTTAAGTTGCAAAAAATATAATGGCAAATGGAGAAAGGAAGTTGTAAAAGAATAACAGAATATATCATGACCAATAACCTAAAAGTCATTAATAGCCCCATTTTCATAGTGATTTTTTCTACTAAGGAAGCAGAAAAACTAAAATATTCAATATCTTGCCCTGTCTTGCAGCAAGTGGTGTATCAGTTGTAGCAAATGAGATGTAGTAATATCTTTGGGTGTCTTTTCCTTCCCAAATAAAAAGACAAAACTTAAGGTACAAGGCTTTTGGCCATTTACTCCCCTCTTTTTCCTTCCTGGAATGTGAACTCCTGAGGTTTTGTAGGCCGCAGGTAAAAAGTCACACACCAGGATAGTGCAACAGGATGATAGATAATGTCACTATTGTCTCTGATGACACGGCTAAGCCACTGAATCACCATTGAGCCACCTTTCCCTAGATTTTTTGTTATTTAATACTTTGTAGAGGAGTTTTCTGTTACTTGTAGCTGAATGCAATCTAATTGAAACAAGTAAGTACAACACACTACCATTTATGTAAATTTTTTAGAAGAAAGAAAGGTGTTATATGTTGTTTATAGCTACATATAGACATAGGGCATATAAAAATTGTCAGGAAGAATACACACTGACTTCAGGGTAATGGTTACCCTCAAGGGGAAGGGAGTTAGGGAAAGAAAGATAATAGGAAGAGGGCTACAACAGTAGCTGTATTTTTATTCCTGTAAAAAGAATTCTGAAATAATATCATTCTTTTTAAAAATTCTGGGTAATGAGTACATTTTTTTGGCTGTATATTTGTATATAGCTGAATCATTTAAAAAGTTTTCTCTAGAAGAAAAGAAATGTGAAATTATGTAAATTCTCTAGGTACCTATGATGGGTCATGGTCTGTTGTGTCCTTTGTGGGTAGTGTTCTATGACTCCATTACATGATCTATGTCCCCACTCCAGTGAGTTAAAGCAGGGGTGAAGATGAGTCTTTTCTGGGTCAGACTGTTCTAGGCACAGATCTGCTGCAACTATAGCAAATGACCTGGGAGAACACATATCTGTTCAGCAAGGTAAGTAAATAAAAATTCTGGAGACAGTGATCTAAGAACTTTAGATGACTGGCTCTAAAGCAAGCAAGCAGGAAAACATGATGATAGGCAGTTGGAGTTGGTGAGGGCAAAGATATGGTATGATGACAAGCCTGAAGAAATAAATCCCAGCTCATGGGCCAATTTGCTATGGGGGAGGCCAGCCCAGAATCAATATTTTTTCAATTACATTTAAAAACTATTTCACAATCTAGTATTTGGACAGCGAGCTAGCAATGTTGTAGTTATTAATTTTTAACAAAAGTTTAGCTATATGAGATATGTATTCTCATGGGAAAAAATGAAAAAAAAAATCAAAGAGTAAAGAGGGCATAAAATGAAATGTAAGAGTCTTTCTCCCCCTTCCCAGTCCCCAATTCCCACTCCCAGGAGTACTATTAATATTTCTTATGCTTCTAGACCTTTTTTATGCATAGATTAGCAAACAGATATCCTCTCTTTTCCAGAACAAATATGAGATAATATAAACATTATTCAGCAAATTACTTCTTATGTATTAGATGTCTTCCAAAGCAGCCACACAGAATTATTTCATTCTTTTGAACAGTTGCAAATGTTGCATAGAAGTTATCATGTTTATTAAACAAGTTCCATATTGGTGAACACTTAGGTTGTTTTTAATTTTTTTGCTTTCATAAACAACATTGCAATGAATATCCTGTTATAATTCATCTTTTCCCTACAAGATATAAAAGTCCACTTTTATCATATTCAAAATACCCACGTGTTTATCTGAAATTTTTTTCTGACTCAATCTTCCACAAAGCTGCCAGCCTTTTCCCTCACAAGCACCAAACTTTGATGGCTGAGTTTCAGAATACATTTTAGTATCTGGTAGAGCTCGTTCCTCAGCATTACTCAGGACTTCCAGATTTTTACCTGTTATTCTTGAATGTTTTTGTTTCCAGGTAAATTTTAACATTGTTTTGTTAAGTTTAGAATATCCAATCTCTTTCTCTGAGCAGCCTGTCATTATCACATACCCCACTTCATGAGGATTTTCTTTCTTCAGAGACTGAACCAGGAATGCTCTGGATTGGGGACAACAGGCACAGAGGAGGAAGAGTGGCATGAAGAACTGAACAGAGGTGGGTTAAGCAAAAGTCCACATAATGACCTGTAAGAACCCTCAGACCCTTTTCCATACTGGGCTCCCAGGATGTTGGCAATTGACTTATACCTCCTGTTAGAGGAATTATTTAGAGAAACTGGTTCACAGATACTTAGATTTGGAGGGGCCCTCGAGTAAACACCAGTTTTCTCAATTACCTTTCAAAGAGGCTCACTGGTTGACAAGCTCAGAACTTGCCTGTAGCTAATTTCCAGTGTCTTCTTAGGCCTCCTCTCTCCCCTTTCTGTAAAATATGGGTATTCAGTTAAGCCTGTCTAAAGTGGTGAGGAAAAACAGAACAGAATGAAAAGGCAGAAAAAAAGAATTTGTAAAAAGCGGACCAAATTTAAGGCACTGAAAAAAAATATCCTGAAATCTATTATCAATATTCTGAGGCAAGAGAAGATATTGCATTCATGAAATGAGAACAGGGGCCTAGATTAAGAAACAATCTAAAAATAAAAAGAGGATTTTCTAAATAAAAAAAAAAATACAAGAGTTGAAATGAAAATTTCAAAATTGGAACAAAAGTTGAGTAAATCACCTAGAAAATGTTTATATTAATAGATGGGAAGGGGCGCCTGGGTGGCGCAGTCGGTTAAGTGTCCGACTTCAGCCAGGTCACGATCTGGCGGTCCGTGAGTTCGAGCCCTGCGTCAGGCTCTGGGCTGATGGCTCAGAGCCTGGAGCCTGCTTCCGATTCTGTGTCTCCCTCTCTCTCTGCGCCTCCCCTGTTCATGCTCTGTCTCTCTCTGTCCCAAAAATAAATAAACGTTGAAAAAAAAATTAAAAAAAAATAGATGGGAAGATGTTTAAATAGATATAAGGTGAAGAATTGAAAAGTAGAAAAGATGAGAAAACGAGATGATCAGGTCAGTGGGTTCAACGTCTTATTAAATGGATTCTATAAAAAGAGAAGAGAGAAAAGAGTAGATGAAATTATCAGACAAATGGTATGAGAAAATCTCCCAGACTGCATGATATAAATTTCTAAATTGTAGGGCTCACCAAATATGAAGCACAGCGAATGGAAAAGAACATTATACCAGGCACATTATTGTGCTGTTTGAAACAAAAAAAAAATAAAGAGAAAAAAAATTTAAATAATTCCTTGAGATATAAAAAATAAATCACAAAGGGATGAAAGTCATACAGCACTGGACTTTTGAAAGTAGCACTGGAAGCTGGAAGACAAGGAAACATGTCTTGAAATTTTTGAGGTACCCCGATTTCTAACCTAAAGTTCTATAGCCAAAGTATCATTCTAAGCACGAGAGGAGAATAAAGCCATGTTCACCATCCAGTATCTCAAAGGAACTGATCTTTATGTTCTCTTTGTGGAAACCTATATTCATGAAAATACAGGGGCTAGGTGAAATAAGGAGTGGCTTGAAATTATGAGAATAGACAAGTTGTTGAAGGGCATAAGTACCAAGAGAGAAACACAGGTGAGGACAGATTCTTAAGGCTCATTAACTATAGTGATCAGGAGAGAGATGCAGTTAAGACAAAACAGCAGTGGCTCCAGGGAAAGACAGCTAGAGAGCCAGGTTAGTGCAGTGTAGGGAATGGATGGACACGGGGCGAGTACTCAAAGGCAGGTAGTTGAACAGTTTTTGATAGTTCAGAGAAGAAAAAAGCATGAGTTCTTGGAAAGGGCACTTTGAATAGAATAAAAGAAATGGAGAAGCAGGTTTGGTTGAGTCAATGGGAAGAAAGCCAATTTACAGGGCTTAAGGGGGGAGATAAGAAAGCAGAGTAGTAAAACTCATTCACTAATTTTGGTGATGGAAGAACAATACATTAATAGTAAAAGTAGATAGTAGTAGCAAGCAGAAGTACTGCTTAAGAAGGGGAAAATAGGAGCATATCTGAAAAGAAATAAAGGTGATGATACAGAAGAAAACACACAACGTAATAGAGGCAGAGATTAATTTAGAAATAAAATCTTAAAATTGACACAAAGGGATGAGGATCTAAGTGAAGAGATTCACTATAACAAGAAAGAAGTATAATTTATCTGAAAGTAGTGAAAAGATTAAGGAGATAAAGGTAGAAACAATTTGTGTTATGCTAAGGTCTGATTGATTGTGTAAGAGTCAATTTATAAGCAATGATTTGGGTATTCCTGTAAATCAAAACCTTTAGGAGAAACTTAGAAGGATAGTAGAAGAAGAGCAGGTTGAAGGGACAAGAAATAGATCTGAAATATGCTAAATGGATAGAACACCTGGGGCTCAGAAAGTGGTTCTTTCTCACGAGAGCCATATGCTTGAAGCAAAATCTTTAATGGGATCCAATAAAGGGACTTGGTAGTAGATCATAATTAGTTCACAAGACATTTGTTGGATAACATTATTTAGTCAGAAGAATAAGTTGCTTAAAATAATTATCAACATTTTTTTCATGAATAGGTAACTTGGGTGCTCAGTCTGATGTTTAGCTTTTAGATCTTTTTGTCAATATTTTCTGTACTTTCCTCTCTTAAATTTTCAATTTCTATTTTCACTAATTATTATTATACCTTTTTGTAATAGTAAAAAATTGCCAACACACATACACACAGTAAAATAAAACTAATATTCAACAATAGATGATGGGTTAAATGTTCTCAAACACTTTATGTGGCATCATACAATTTCTAAATATGGTATAGGCATACTTGTTTTATTGTGTTTTACTTTATTATGCTTTGTAGATACTGTATTTTTTTTTTTACAAAGTGAAGGTTTGTGGTAACCCTGTGCCCAGCAAGTCTGTTGGCACCATTTTTCCAATAGCATTTGGTTACTCTGCGTCTTTGTGTCACGTTTTGGTAATTCTTCCAATAATTCAAACTTTTTCATCATTATTATATTTGTTATGGTGGTCTGTGATCAGTGGTCTTTGATGTTACTTTTGTAATTGTTTGGGGGTACCATGAGCCACACCCATATAAAAGAGAGAATTAATCGATAAATATTGTGTGTGTTCTGACTGCTCCACCAACTAGCCTTTCCCATTTCTTACCCTCTCCTTGGAACTCCCTATTCTCAGAGACACAACCATATTGGAATTAGGACAATTAATAACCCTGCAGTGGCCTCTAAGTGTTCACGTGAAAGGAAGAGTGCATGTCTCTCACTTTAAATCAAAAGCTAGAAATTATTAACCTTAGTGAAGAAGGCATGTTGAAAGCTGAGATAGGCTGAAAGGTATGCGTCTGGTGCCAAATAGTTAGCCAAGTTGTGAATGTAAAGGAAAAGTTCTTGAAGGAAATTAAAAGAGCTACTCCAGTGAACACATGAATAAGAGCACAAATCAGTCTCATTGCTGATATGGAGAAAGTTTGAGTGGCCTGGAGAGAAGATCAAACCAGCCACAACATTCCCTTAAGCCAAACCTAATCCAGAGCAAGACCCTGACTCTCCTTAATTCTATGAGGACTGAGAGAAGTGAGGATGCTATTTTCAAAAGAAAAGTTTGAAGCCAGCAGAGGTTCGTTCATGAGATTTGAGGAAAGAAGCCATCTCCATCACATAGAAGTACAAAGTGAAGCAACAAGTGATGATGTAGTAGCTTCAGCAAACTATGCAGAAGATCTAGCTAAGATAACTAATGAAGGTGGCTACACCAAACAGCTGATTTTCAATGCAGACAAAACAGCCTTAATTGGAAGATGCCATCTAGGGCTTTCATAGCTAGAGAGGAGAAGTCAACGCTTGGCCTCAAAGCTTCAAAAGACAGGCTTACCTTCTTGTCAAGGGTTAATGCAACTGGTAACTTTAACTTGAACCTAATATTCACTTCCATTCAAAAAATCTTAGGGTTCTTAAGAATGATGCTGTATCTACTCTGCCTGTGTTCTATAAGTGCAACAACAAAGCCAGGATGACAGCACATCTGTTTACAACATGG
The DNA here is from genome assembly GCF_022837055.1 of Prionailurus viverrinus. Classification (NCBI taxonomy): domain Eukaryota; kingdom Metazoa; phylum Chordata; class Mammalia; order Carnivora; family Felidae; genus Prionailurus; species Prionailurus viverrinus. The sequence continues at coordinate 38,686,742 of NC_062569.1, forward strand.
CTTACTGAATATTTTAAGCCCACTGTTGAGACCTATTGCTCAGAAAAAAGATTCCTTTCAAAATATTACTGCTCATTGGCAATGCACCTGGTCACCCAAGAGCTCTGATGGAGATGTAAAAGAAGATTAATATTATTTTAATGACTGCTAACACAACATCCATTTTGCAGCCCATGGATCAAGGAGTAATTTCAGTGTTCAAGTCTTATTATTTAAGAAATACATTTCATAACGTTATAGCTGCCACAGACAGTGTGATTCCTCTGATGGATTTGGGCAAAGTAAGTTGAAAACTTTCTGGAAAGGATTCATCATTCTATAGATATTTTTTAATGTTTATTTATTTTTGAGAGACAGAGTGTGAGCAGGGGAGGGACAGAGAGAGAGGGGGACACAGAATCTGAAGCAGGCTCCAGGCTCTGAGTGGTCAGCACAGAGCCCCATGTGGGGCTCGAGACCACAAATTGTGAGATCATGACCTGAGCCGCAGTTGGATGCTTAACTGACTGAGCCACCCAGGCACGTCAAAGATTCATCATTCTAGATGCTTTTAAGAATATTCATGATTCATGGGAAGAGGTTAAAATACAATATTAACAGGAATTTGGAAGAAGTTGACTCCAACCCTCACTGATAACTCAGAGGGGTTCAAGACTTCTTCAGTGGAGGAGGTAAATATAGAAGTGGAAATAGCAAGAGAACGAGAATTAGAAGTGAAGCCTGAAGATGGGACTGAATTGCTACAATTTCATGATAAAAGTTTAATGGATGAGGAATTGCTTCTATGGATGAGCAAAGAAGCAGTTTCTTGAGATGAAATCTACTCCTGGTGAAGATGCCATGACGATTGTTGAAATGACAACAAGGATGTGAATTATTACATAAACTTGCTTGATAAAGTAGCAGCAGGGTTTGAAAGCATTGACTCCAATTTTGAAAGAAGTTCTACTGTGGGTAAAATGCTCTCAAGCAGCATCACATCATGTGCTAGAAACAAAATGTTAATGAAAGGAAGAGTCAACTGCTTCAGCAAACTTCATTGTTGTCTTAAAAAACTGCACAGCCGGGGGCGCCTGGGTGGCGCAGTCGGTTAAGCGTCTGACTTCAGCCAGGTCACGATCTCGCGGTCCGTGAGTTCGAGCCCTGCGTCAGGCTCTGGGCTGATGGCTCAGAGCCTGGAGCCTGTTTCCGATTCTGTGTCTCCCTCTCTCTCTGCCCCTCCCCCGTTCATGCTCTGTCTCTCTCTGTCCCAAAAATAAATAATAAAAAACGTTGAAAAAAAAATTAAAAAAAAAAAAATTGCACAGCCACCCGACCATCAAGCAACCAACCATCCTGATCAGTCAGCAGCCATCAACATCGAGGCATGACCCCCTGATCAGCAAAAACATTATGACTTCTTGAAAGCTCACTTGCTGGTTAGCATTTTTAAACAATATAGTATTTTTAAAAATTAAGATATGTACATTTTAGACATAATGCTATTGTACACTTAGGCTACCATACAGTATAAATAAACATAACTCTTATACCCACTGGTCATATCCTTTGGTTTTGGGAAACCAAAAAAAATTTATTTGACTTAACTTTATTGTGATATTCACTCTATTGCAATATTCGCTTTATTGCACAGTCTGGAACCAAATGCACAATATCTCTGAGGTATGCCTGTACATATGTGTATATGATGTATATGTATAAGCAAAGAAATGGTATATATATAATGATGGTTGTCTTTAAGTAGGTTGGATTATGGCAGGGGTTCTAATGTACTTATTTTTGCTTGCCTACAATTTGTTACTTTTTTCTGAAGTATCTAATTTCATTTAAAGATGGGAAAGCAATAAAAACACACAAAAAAGACAAATACTAAAATTTTTCAGACTTGGGTTTTCAGATTTTTTCTTTAATTAATTAACTAACTTACTTTTGAGAGAGAAAGAGAGGGAGAGAGAGAGCAAGCATGAGGTGGGGAGGGGCTGAAGGAGAGGAAGAGAGGCAATCTTAAGCAGACTCCATGCCCAGTGTGGAGCCCCATACAGGGCTCGATTTCATGATTGCGAGATCATGACTTGAGCCGAAACAGGGTTGGACAGGTTTGCAGGAGGAACCTGGGAGTTAAGATGTTAGACTGCCAACATGAATGCCCAATTGAAAGCAGAGGTAAATAATTGCTTCTTGGATGGTTAACTGACTGAGCCACCCAGGTGCCCCTTTTCTCTTTAATTTATAAAGTTTACGTTAGTCCTTAGTTAAGTTACTTAGTTATTAAGTATGTCTCTTCAGCTATTAGGTTTGTTCTGTGTGCTCCTTTTATACCACTTCATATCCTTTAGATGAAAAGTTATCAAATCATGACACAGTGAAGGGAAACAATCATTTTTAACCAATTTTTACTCTCAATCTGTTAAAAACTTTTCCAAACAATTATAGCAGGCATAGCTCCAAATGTTGATTATTTAGGTTTTTTCAAATGAATACATTTTTTGAACATTTAGTTTCCCTTGTATTCTGGAGACAGAGATGTGAGTGGGTGGAGGAAACAGCAAAAAACAAACAAACAAAAAAGAGATAAGAAAGAAAACAAAGTAGTACAAACCTGATCTGTGGCACTTCAAAAATCAAAATGATGCATGAAAAAAATGGAAAAAAATTTGAGGGATCACTTTGCAGACAATTGGTCTCCAAAGTTGTTTTAAATTATATTCTTTCCTGTAAGGTGACTAAGAACTATTCTAGGGCCCGAAAGCATGAGTGAAAAATCACACAGCAAATTAACTTAGAATGGATCTTCAATGGAAAGTCAAGAGGTCAAGGACAATGATATTGTAGAGGTCGATGTGAAGCAATTAGAGATCAAAGCAGGGGACACTTTTAAGTTGAAAGTTTGGGTCAATCATTAATGTTAGAAGCATCCAAAAGACAGTGCTGGCCTTTCTCCAAGACAGCATCCCAGCTTGCCCCACAGGGGGTGGGTCACTTCAGAGTTGCACTGGCCTTGTCTCCATGTAGGCAGTAACTGCCGTTGGTAGCATCAAGCTTGCAGAGAAGTAGATATCACTATACATGACAGAACAACAGTTAAACTTTGTACTTTCAGCCTGTTTCAGAGTCTCAAATCCTGAATACACATGAAATTGTACACATGCAGCCCCTTTAAATGGGATATTGTCTTCAAAGTAGAACCATGCTCTGTGTGATCCTATTGCCTTCAGACAATCCCTGTCACTCATGGGATAATATTTCGTGAGTAAGCAAGGAGGTGACTTCACTTCCAGTCATAATCGACCTTCAGGGTGGTGCCCTTGTGCTCTGACAGGTTTGCAAGAAGAACCTGAGTCAGGATGCCAGACTGCCAACATGGATGCCAGTTGAAAGCAGAGGTAAATAATTGCTTCTTTGAGGTGATTTCAAGGTTCCCCAACAGAACTGTGTATTTATCAAACCGCTATTTCATAGTATCCGTTTGTTTGTAGCCAAACAGACAAAAATACCTACAAGTCTGAGCTGATTTGAAATGACACGCATGGGAAGTCCCAGCTGATTTGTACCAAGTTACATTTTCATACATCCCTGAGGGCAAACTCTATGACACCTCTCACTGAAATGTTCCAGCCTGCCACATAGAGGGGAGTACTGTTATTTCAATTTGCATATTACACATAAACAAAAGGAATTACCTCAATAGCAACTTACTTAAAGAACTGCCTTAGAAACCCGAAGCACTTAAAGAAAGCTAAATCAGAGCAATATGGATTTTCCCTCCTAATGTAGGGAAAAAAAAAAAAACAGAAAGAAAACAGCAGGGGCTGAAATATGTGACAAACAATTTGGAAACAGCTGTGCTGATTGCAATAGTCTCCCAATAATATACTGCTTGTATTCTCTTCTCAGTTTGATTCCTTGACTCCAGGAACTACTGAAAAGATACAAAACATTTTCTTATGGCAAGCTGCTTTTACTGTGATCAATTACCTTCCTCCTGTATGCTGTGCTGTAGTTGAGAGTCACATGATTAATGTCTAACTCAGGGGGTCTGAGGTATATTTGGTTGCTTTTTCTTTTCAAAAACCATCTTAGAGTTGAAAAGTGTAGAAAAGGAATTCCAAGTATCAATAGAAAATGATTAATTTTCTGGCAGTTATCGACCATACTGAAAAGAAAATTAACTATAGAATCATGTAGAATTTGTGCAATGTTCTGTAATTCTAATATGTTTGAAGCCCTGGCAACCAGTTTTCAGAATATATATCAAAACTTCTCAAATTTTGCAGTTAAATCTTTTTTTTTCTTTTTTTGATCACATCTAATGACCACTAAATCTTTCACAAATATTTATTAAGTGCTACCAGGTAGTATTAAGTAGTACTAGTAACCCTAATTTTTTTGGTGATTTACAAATTTTTTACATTTAAAAATATCGTCTAGTATTTGTTTTCACATAAGTCATGATGGTGGAGTTAAAACATACTTTCTATCTTGTCTTTTTCTAATTGGCCAGCTAACTGGCCCCACTTCATCTCCTTTCTCGTTTTTCACTAAACTGTGATGCTAGTGTAAACATATAACACACATGCATGCATGCCCACTGACACACAGCTATTTATTTCTGGGTGTTCTATTTTATTCATTTGACCTGTCTATTCCTGTACTGCTGCCACCCTGCAATAATTATAGTAATTGTATCATTCTATTATTCTTTTTTTTTTCAGAATTGCTTTAGACATTATTGTAACTCTCTTATTCTTCCATATGAAATGTTAATAATTTTGTCCAATTTTAGAAAAACAGTGGTCCTATTATTTTGGATAATTGCATTACATTTTAAAATTTATTTGTGGAGAAGTAGCATCTTTAGTATTGAGCTTGCCTATGCAAGAATATAGTATATCTCTCCCCTATTAAAATTTTATATTTCCTTTCCTACAGGTTCTGAGCAGTACCTGTGTGTGTGTTTTCAGTTGCCCACCTGCTCCAGAGCAACAATCAGTTGCTTGAATGAGTCTGGGTTCTTCCTTTGTTTCCTATGGGAGTCTTCAACAAGCCATGTGATGAGTACACCATCTCTGAGAGTTAAGATTAGTGTTTCCTGGGCTCAATTTCATGGTCCTGCTTCTGGTTAGCTCTCTAAACAAGTTCCTTTACTCATTTGTGGTATGCCTGTATCAATTTCTGATCCCATTTTCCCCTCTCACCCTTGCTACGCATCGTTTGGTAAGCTGTATATTTAGTTCTTTGATCAGTCTTTCTGGCTCTCAATCATTTCTGCCTCTCTTTTCTAATGAGCCACAAAGCATATTCAGAGATACTTCCAGCCTGGGAGAAAATAGACTGTACAGAGCTCTCTTCCGATTCCAGGCACTTTAATTCATAGTCCTCCAACAGACAATAGAGTACATCTTACTGATTGCCTAATAAAATGAGGAGAAATTGCTCTCTGAATGTGCTATAATTGGATCATGTCTTTGCTCACATGGCATTCAATAGGGATCCAGGGCGATTTAAGTTTTTCTGTCTCTTTATTAGAATGAAAAAGATATAAACCATAGTTAGGACATTGGAAACTTGCCACTCCTGCGATGAGTGGTAGAACTATCAATTCAGATTCCACGTTTATGGGATCCTTTTACATGTCAGTTGGGGTACTTGGTGTTCTCACAGATACTATCTGACTATATAGCAATCTCAGTTTTTCAAAGAACAGCTATAAACCCAGGAATTTGAAATTAAAAAAAAAGCTATGAAAGCTTAAGTCCATGTATTAAAATTATCATAGGAAACCATTCAGAACCAATAATAAAATAAATGTAGCAGGCATCATTTGCTGCGTTTTTATGTATTAGGCGCTGTAAACAATTTATGATTGTTGACCTTTACAACAACTGCATGAGGTATGTATAATTATCCCCATTGTATAGATGAGGAAAACAGGTACTCAGAGCTATTAGGTACCTTTCCCAAGGGTGCACATTGTACTTGACAGAAGTAGAAATTGAATCTTTATCTGACTAAAGTTTGTTTTCTTTTCAGTACAGTATTCTGCCTCCATCAACCCTTACCTTCTATAGAAATCTAAGAAGTTTAGAGAAATTGATTACCTGGTTTTATAATGTAAAACATATTAGAAATGGCAAAATTGAAAGAGCTGAGAGACTTCTAGAGTGCAAAAACTTAGAATTGAAAATTTAGGAGAATAGAAAACTATTAAAAAAAACACATTTCGGGAAGACTGGGTTGCTCAGTCAGTTAAGTGACCAACTCTTGATTGTGGCTCAGATCATGATCTCAGGATCATGAGATCAAACCTTGCGTCAGACTCTGCACTGACCGTGGAGCCTGCTTAACATTCTCTCTCCCTCTTTCTTTGCCCCTCCCCTGCTCTCTTTGCTCTCTGTCTCTCTCTGCCTCTCTCTGTCTCTCTCTCTCTCAAAAACAAAAACAAACAAACAACAACAGAAAATAACAACAACAAAAAACTCCTGCCCCCCACCAAATGAATAATCTGGGGAAATTTGATGAAGAGAAAAATAATTCTGTATGTCCCCCAATAATTTCTGAAGTTATTACTGGATTATGTTATTACATAGCGTTAAGTTACATTCATTCTATTCTGTAAAAGTGTTGAGAAAATTTCCCAGAGAATTTTAGAGATAGAAGGGACATTTATGGATCATGATGTCAAGCTGACTTTACAGATATAAATAATTGAAGTCCATGAGGTTTTAGAGTTGACTTTGACAAGTCCTGGTCACTGGCAGAGCTAAGCAAAGACCTCAGTTTTCCTAACTCATGGCTCAGGAGGCTGACAATTCCTCCTTGCTTCTGCTCCTAAGAACACTTTGTAACATTTCCTAGGAAGCCTCTCCTAAATATAGATAAAGAAAATAAATCTCTTTGTTTGACATTGTTAAAGTAGATGTCTAGCTTTTTCTTATCTATTATATAAATTACTACTTTTTTTTAAGTTTATTTATTTATTTTGAGAGATAAAGCACAAGCCGGGGAGGGGCAAAGGGAGAGTGAGAGAGAGAGAGTCCCAAGCAGGCTCCACGCTCAGCTCAGAACCCAATGTGGGGCTTGATCCTATGAACATGATATCATGACCTGAGCCAAAATCAAGAGTCAGAAGCTTAACCGACTGAGCCACCCAGGTGCCCCTCAATCCCTTCTTTTTGTACAACAAATCAGATATTAGACAAATGCTTGCTTAAAAGATGATCATGGTCTCCTTAGACAAAGAAATAAGACAACAGAGAAAGTCAAGTATGGTAGAAAAAATGTTCAAAGTAAAATGGGAACCCAGAAGACCTCTAATGTAGTTGGGATTTAGAAATAATCCAGCATAGTTTCCAAGATAGGTGTTCTTGAGTTCAGTCTTAATGGACCCCTGGGAGCCAGCCTGGCAGATGAAGGAGGAAATGGCATTGCATTTCAGGCAAAGAAATGTAATCTATCATCACATGGAGTCTGTAGAGAAATATCAGATAGCTTCATTTATTAGGTAGTAGTCAACAAACTACAGACAGACTATCTAATCCAGCCTACTATTGTTTTTAAATAAAGTTTTATTGGAAGACAGATATGTTCATTTGTTTACATGGTGTGTTTGGCTACTTTTGTACTACAATGACAGAGTTAAATAGTTGCTGCAGAGACCATATGGGCTTGTAAAACCTAAAATATTTATCATCTGATGATTTATAGGAAAAAATTGCAGAACCTTGGATTACAGTACATGGAAGCAGAGTGGCAGATTATATCCTGATGGCCCATGGGCTTCATCTGATTGCCATGTTTTATTTGGTCTGAACACTGTCCTTTTGTTTATTTAAAAGAAAACATGAAATGCTGTCAACATTTAAAAATTAAGAAATTTCACATAAAAATCCAGATTCCTTGCTTCTCTTGAAAAATCAGAAATGCTAACAATTCTGGACCTACTTGTCTGCATGATAAGAATTAGAGCCGAGTAGGAGCAGCTCCATTCAGATGGCCTGAGCTCCCCATTTTCCCATTGTCCTTTTACTCCCAGCCTACCTCACTCATCTGTCTACCTCAGCCCTTAGCAATCTAAGTTGACAAAGTCCAGAAGAAGCTAGAGATAAAGGTAGAGGTGATTTAATGAAGATCTAGGAATGCTTTGTTGTAGAGTTTGGACTTGATCCTGACGTGTCAGGGAATCACTGAAGGGTTTGAAATAGCCCAGTGATCTCACAAGATTGGGCTTTTAAAGAACAAGACTCTGATAGAAGCAGGAGAAATGGACTAATAGAGAGATCCAAGACAGTGAGGAGTTTAGAGGCTTTTAAGAAGTCTAGGAAAAGATGGAGGAAGGACTTAACTTAGTGTCAGAGGGAAGGTAAAGAATAAATGAATAAATGAATAAATGAATAAATGAATAGGAATATTTGCATGGCAGCCAAGAGCACAACTAGGACTGAAATACAAGTAGTAGATATTAGATTGACAAAAGCTAGCTACTTTTGTTCTTGCTGGAATGGTGTGGGGGGAAAACATTAAATACCATTTCCTGAACCACTTGGATATTTCCAACAGAGTCTTAAAGTCAGGAAGATGTAGGGCCTACTTTGTGTGGCCTACTGATCAATCTGTATCAAGACAGCTTATGCAACTTTAGGAATGATAAATGTTGAAGTGGGGCAGAGAAGCTCTGGAAGAGACTATAAAAAGCATGAGGTCAATGGCTATGGCCTTGCATAATAGGTAGAGGCAGAACATCAGGGTGATTGTAGGGAGAAATAACTTTGTTGAGAGCCTTGGGGTCCAATGTGCATCCCGGATTTGGAAAGTCTGGTATATCGATATATAAAGCTCACAAGGGCTCAAAGACAGTACTGAATCCACATGCCTCCTCCCACTCTTTCATAAATCTGTCTCCATATTGGTGTTTCTGATGGTGGGAGAGAGGCTGCCTCAGGACCAACCTGGCACTGTAACAGGAGACATACCCATCTTAACAGCCTCCCTGAATCACTTCTTGTCTGCTGGAAAGACCCTTATGAGCCTTCCAATAAAGATCTATTCCCATATAATAGTAAGGAGTATCACTATAAGAACTGAAATGCTATTATCACTTATATATGGAAAGATAATCTCAAAACAATTATGTGACAGAAAAAAAAACCAAATCGAATTTCCTAGAGATTTTGGACTAATGTTCTTTAAATGGAGAATGAAAGACATGGAGGTTTTAGGCCATTTCTCTGATGAAAAGAGAAATGGCAGTTTTCAAAGGGACTCATACCATACTACCCTGCATTTTGAAAAGTATGATAGCTTCTCCGATGAAGTCCATCGTAACAGTGAAAAGAATCTTTACAGGAGGGAAAGGATTTTTCTTCAACAACCCACAAACCTCTATCTAGTTCATTCATCAGAGTTGTTGAGGCAATTTTCTAAGCCCTGTATTTTATTAATATTATAGAGAGATGTTGAAGAATGCCCACAAGGAGTAACTGAAAGACAAGAGGAAAAGTAAGGAAATTAAAAAGGAAACCTAGAAAATGTTGTCACTGTAAAGATTATGGTTTCTGAAGCAAAGTCTCAGACAATACTCAGTATTTGAGAGAACTTGTGATAAATGCTCTAAGAGAAATTTTGTTTGTGTATGAAGAAAAAAGAAAGAAAACACATTTCCAAACAGTAACTAATATTTGGAAAGGAAGCTTACTTGAAGCAAACCAGAACCATTATGCTTGGTCTGATGAAAACGGGATTTTCAAATTAGCAAAAATTTGCATTTTATACATAATGCACACACATTTTCCATGCACAGTATTCAAATATTAAAACTTTTACAGAATCTTTTATTTAGTGTAATGCATGTATACAATATTTTGCATTGCCCCAGATAAAAATTCATCTCGTGGTGTCATGCTGTGTCAATCCCGAGGAAAGGCATACAAATCCTTATTTTACCAGGACAATAGCTTTGGGTAAGAGAATAAACTACTTCTCCTTAATCTCTACCACCCTCCAGCTGACTCCAGGGGCTACACCCATGGCCAGAGGCTTGGGGAAGAACTGAGGTGAAACACTTCTAAGAATGATCTTCTCTTTCCCAGTATCTCAGCAACCTCTGGTCCCATTAATAGAAGAAGCCAAATAATAAATAGCATTTTCATGGTATTTTACTGTTAACAAGGAGCCCATCTCATTAAGTTTTCACAAAAGTTGCACCTATATTTTGTGGATGACAGCAATGCAGGCCAAATAATTTAAGTAACTTGTCTAGGATCATTAGGGAGGGGCAGTGGTGGGGCTTCAACCCAGGAAGTCTTTGGGCCACCTTATGCTCATTCCACTGAACCCCCTGCCATAGCTGTGAAACCCTTCTTCTCAGTGGTTCCTGGGTCTAGAATCTGGAAGTCATGACATAATCCTTTGGTTCATTTGCACAGGGATCCTTCTCTTGTAAGGTCTCTTTCTTTAGACATTTATTCTATCCATCTCACTTCAAATTTACCAAATATCTGAGCAGTGGCTCTTTTAGTAAGTACTGCCACTTTCTAGTTGAAGAGTCTTGGGCTAGCATATCTTTCTGAGCATTAGTTTTCTTATTTATTAAATGGGGATAAGAATTGTCTATTAAATAGTATTGTTGGTGGAATTAAATGTAATGGTGTATGTAAATCACTTAGTACATAACATAGTAAACACTCAATAGATATTCAAATTTAAAAAGAAATTAGTTGAAAGTGATAATGCACAAGCTCAGGTGAAGAACATTTACCCCTCCAGTTAAACTGAGCTATCAGGAGAGCAGGCCATTATTTATTTAATGTATTTGTATTTAATATATTTTATTTATTTTATTTAATGTAGTCTGTATTCTACCCTGGGACTCCCTCGTAATATAGGTTAATCACTTCTACACATTACTTTCTCAGGAAAACACTATTTTCTCACTGTTTATGATACCTTAGAAGTAGCATGCTCTTGTTCACAATGTGAGAACTGGGAAGAAGATGTTTCCCTAAAAAGATGGATGAGGATGGAAGGTTGAAATGATAAAAGGATAGAGAGAATACCATAATAATTCACTCTTTAATACTCATTGTTAGTGAGATGAACTGTAGAAAGCTATTTGAGTCACTTAAATTGATTATTTCTGTTAGTCCAATCATTTTCTGAACAGTGAAATTATTTTCTGAACTATACTTTGGAGGTAACAGTTACATGACATAAAATAGAAGGCATTTAGTCAACACTAATTTTACAGATGGCATTAATCAGGCCCAGAGACTATGTTCAAATATGTTGTTGAAATGTCATCGTCAAACTATTTTATTATTTTCCCCAAGATTATTATATTAAAAATTTCTTCTGTGCAATAAATAAATAAATAAATAAAGCTCAGTTAAATGTATTTCTTTTGACAAACAAGTTAAAACAGACACAAATAGCACCACCACAGGAGATTCACTATAAAAATTTACTAACTAAATATCTTTTGAGTAAATTCATGACTATTTCTGTTTTCCTCTGGATCATCTGCATGTAAAGAGGTCACTTTTTTAGAGATATCATAAAAGGAAAAGGTAATATTCTTTACATGTAACTGACTGCAATAGTTACTACACAGGGGAAAACACTAAGAAATAAATGATCTGTCCACTCTCCTCATCAATTAATGGACAATCATTAATCAAGCATGGTAGCTCATCTGATCTTGAAACTACTCAATACATATATATTTAGCATCTACTAGTGCAAGGAACTGTGCTGAATGGTATAATGTGTTGATGAGGAAAACATACATGGTCCCCGTCCCTATGGAGTTTACATAATAGTAAAAGATAATAGACAATGAATGAGTAAATAAGTGAATATATAATTGCAAAGCATGATAAGTGGGGGTATAATATTAAGAATTGCCAGTATTAAACTGAAATATTCTTTCAAGTTAAATATTCTTATTGATCTAACGCTCAGATTTAACTGGGTATCCTACATTTTTATTTGCTAAATCTGGCTACCCTACCAGTATACCAGTATAGAAGATAACTCTGTGTGTGTGTGTGTGTTTGTGTGTGTGTGTGTGTTATGGGGGGAAGGCGAGAGATATACTAACTAGGATAGTCAGGCAAAGCTCACTTCAGATACTCTGTTTAAGTTGAGATTGGCCAGATGAGAGGCAGCCAGCCAGGAAAGGAAGAAGGCATGCTGGGATGTTGTTGCAGGTGGAGGTGGAGGTAAAGAATTCCAGACAAAAATAATAAAATGTGCAAAGGCCCTAAGATGTTCATTCATTCAACAAATATTCACACAGTGTCTATTATAAGCCAGGCACCAGGCACTGAGAATACAATGGTGAACAGGACAGAAGCATTCTCTACCTTCATAGACCTGTAAGTCTGAGGAACCAGCTGAGGATGCTAGGACACAGCAACAGAAAAATCATATTTCACAAGGGGAGGAAAGATAATCCAACTATGTCATTGTTATTACCTTAGCTGCTAATATGTGGCTCCTGAAAAAACAAAACCATGTATTTTTATTAAATTAAACCACCTTTTACCTTCAACTTGGCCAGGGGAAAAAAAGAAAAAAAAAAAGAAATTGATAAACAACTTTTGTTATTCTTTATAATAACTGTCTTCGGGTTACTCATCAATAAGATGTCTCACAGTCAATGAGAACTAAAATAAACTCTTTAGGGAGATATCAGACTCATTTAAATAACTCCCTAAACCAATCAATTCAAGTGGGGAGAAAAGGCAAAATGCACAAAACAACACAAAACAACCACTTAATTGATCCAGGGTGCCTGAAGAATAGCAGAGATGCTTTGTATGTGAGAAAGGAACAACAAAAAAAGAATAAATTCTAGAAATGTAGCCATCTTCATAAAGGTCCTGGATAACCACAAATACCTTATTCTCCAGGGAATTGTCTTTTTGCTCTGAACATCAGTTAATTTAGGGAAAGGTAGTTATTCTTATGGATAAGAGCATAGAGCATTCCTCTTATCACAGAAGTTAAGATAAATTCTATCTTGATAATTACCATGAAAATTTTCAGATAACATTCATTGTATTAATTATAACACAGCTCATGGGGACAAATGATCTGAGATCAGCTTTCAGGCCATGAGTTGAGTTCATTATATGAAAATCTTAGAGGAAACAATGAAATTCTGATTTACAGCTCAATTTTTAATTTGGTCGTTGGAACACATTTTAAAAATAAATTCACATTCCAATGTATTTTCTGAATACAGACTTTGCTTTAAGTATATTTCTTTGGAAATGCTCTTACCTAGGTTATTCATCAGTTAATAGCCTAAAACAAAATCTGATAGGATGATTATGATATGATAATTAATAATTCAGAGTCTAGTGGTATCAAACTAACCTTAACTACATGTGGTAGTCTATTTCTACAGCCTGTTGCTAGATTCTGAATATTTTATTCAGTGTATTTGTTATACCTCTCTGATTCCTATCAATTGCAAATCTGACAAGCCTGCAATCTGTCCCTAGATCTCAGTCATTAATAAAAGTATTAAACAAAATAAGCTCATAAATAGGCCTCTTTGCCAAGCTACTAGAAATATTGACTTTTATTGCTACTCAAATCAATACCCAATTATTTAATTTTGCTTACATCTAAGTTCTCCATATTAGTCCCAAGTTTCTGATGAGAGGCCAAGTGCCTTGCATAAATCCTAACAAAATTTGGTAGGGATTAAAAATAATCTCCACATTTGGGTCAAAAATTCTAATGCACTTTTGAAAACAGAGAAGTAAACTCATTCACAGGAGAGAAACTAGGATGACGAATGGAATCAGAACTAGGTCTTATACGAACAGAAGTAGGGATTTGCAGAGGAGAAAACAAATTCCATCTGATAGTTTCATTTTTTTCTGATATATAAATGGCTTTATTTTTTCTAACATATAAATGAAGTGTGCTCTTCCTCAATACTAAGGGTGGCAAATTTCCACAGAGGTTGGTCAGGCAATGTGAGTGAGAACAGCCTTACTCTTCTACTTTTCCTTCTCTGATAGAGACATAAGTGCAAGAAATAATGCTTTTCTTCTTAATTCTCCTATAAATGGCTACTGTGCAAATTCAGTAACCCATGATCAGTGATCCCTGCGCTCAGTTTAGAGGCAATATGGAGTGTTAGGAACTATGACTAACTGCAAGTGTCATGTCTGGGTTAAAGGGGAGGGGCAGCCATCTTAATGCTAGCTAATTGTTGCCTGGGGAGATGTTATCTATGTTCCCTGATATTAGCACATCTTACAGCTTTTTCAAAAGAAACCAGAAGTCTAGGTTTTTCTGTTACCTCTCTTGATTTTTAAATCTGGGCAATAAATTCAGATTTTTCTAAAACACACACACACACACACACACACACACACACACACACACACCCTTGCCAGTCAACACTGGGGAAGTCCAACAAAACCAGTCTGCTGGTTACTGTATGATTCCTAGAGATTAGACCAGGACCATGGGCTTAAAGATATAGGGAATCAGGTAAGAGATAAGTAGAAGTAAGAACTCACTGTTCCTCAGAGTTGTCCTGATTTCCCAACAGATCACCACATCTGGGTGGATTGACTTCCTGCTGGTCATGCTGGAAGGCAGTTAGTTCTACTGCTACTGAATTGATTGATCTTTAGTTTTTTTTAAAGTTTATTTCTTTATTTTGAGAGAGATAGCGACAGCATGGTCAGGGATGGGCAGAGAGAGAGGGAAAGAGAATTCCAAGCAGGTTCTGCACTGTCAGCATGGAACCTGATGCAGGGCTCGATCTCACAAAACCATGAAATCTTGACCCAAGCTGAAACCAAGAGTTGGGTCTTAGCAGATTGAGCCACCCAGGTGCTCCTGATTGAGTCTTAGTGCCTGCCTCACTCTGAGAATCCATGGTTTCAAATAAAGCTTTACCTGGGGTTCAGGGAAGGGAATCTACGGTTGGAAGATTCCTGAGAATGTTTATTGGAGAGGTAGGATGTGATCTCCATTTTGCAAAATGATTACCATTCAGAGACAGAAGTCTTGGGAAAGAAGTCCTGACTGATAAAACAATAAACACAAAAGAGTAAAGGTGGAAATGAGGGTGGCCTCAGATGGGGGTGGTAATGATAAGATTCTAATGGAATAGTTGGTCTATGGCAATTAAACCTGGTGTCTCAAACCAACTGCCTTTAGTTATGTGTGACCATCACATTGTTTAAAATTAAAATTGAACCAAAAGTACTTTTGGAGGGCACCCTCCACTTAGCCACTGGTCCCTCCATTTCTTGTTGTCTTATATCCTGGTCTATCACAAATTCACATTCCCTGTCCTGTCCCCAAAGTAGTTAGATCTCCCCCACCTCTCTTCTTCCAGCGATAACTTGTGAATTTTGTAAATATATTTTCCTGAGTCAAATACATGGTGCATAAATCTAATACTTCTTAAATATTATTATATGGTTAGGAATTTGGAACTTCAAATAAAAAATCTAAATGGAATATAGAGGGTTTGATTTGAAGGTGGAGGAAAATTTCATTTTTATTTTTGGAAGTCCAAACATTGGATAACATATCTTATATTTAGCTGGTTTGATAAGTTGTCCCCATGGTTTGGGAACCTGGTGCACCTCTTCCACAAACCTGGACACAACTCTCAGTATTAGGGCTCTATCAGGTCTGGCTGGGCCTATTCTGTTCTGAAACAGTAGATCAAGTCTCTAATGATCAGTCAAGTGGCTGGTTGGTTGGACAAAGATTTCAATTTTCAATGAATTGCTCTGGCATCAGAAACACACACTAAGGTCTGTCTCATAATTTAAGGTTTACTCTCATAATTTAAAATCAGGCTTTGCTGTGACACAAATACCTGTGATTATATATGCCTTTTATGAACATCCTCCCAATGGATCCTCACTGCATACCTATTCATTCACTCATTAGACAGAGACCTACTAACAAAAGAAGGACAGCTATTATGCCAGTTGTAGGTGCTCAGAAATCTAGTGGTAAACACAACTTAAAATCTCTATTGGGTAAGCAGAGGAGATACTTTTATTTCTATTAAAAAGGTCTTTATTACTTAAATTATTTTTATTACAGAAGTAAAACAAAAATATACTCTCTGCATTAAAGATTAAGGCAATGCAAAAATATATAGAGTAAAATGCAAAAGACATTCCCTTACATGCAATTATATACAAATGTTATTTTTTGCATAAATGCTAGTATACAATATGTATTTTTCAGAAACATTATTTTGATTTTCAATGTTTATTTATTTTGAGAGAGAGAGAGAGAGACAGAAAGGGAGAGACAGAGGTGAGTGGGGGAGGGGCAGAGAGAGGGAGAGAGGGAGACACAGAATCTGAAGCAGGCTCCAGGCTCTGAGCTGTCAGCACAGAGCCCCAAGCAGTGCTCAAACCCATGAACCCTGAGATCATGACCTGAGCTGAAGTCAGAAGCTCAACCAACTGAGCCACACAGACAGGCCCAGATACATTATTTTGTAAATTAAATTGTCTTACAGATTTTTCTATGTCTTCTACTTTTTAAAGGCTCCAAAGTTTTCCCTAGTTTGTATATAGTATAATACATTTAATCTCTTCCCTATCAATAGGCATTTTGGCTGTTTACATTTTTGTCATTCTACTGATGCACTGTCTAGGTATCTTTCTCTGCATAAACAATTGTTTATTGAGGTGTATTACTAGAAGTAGTTTTTCTGGGTATATTTAAAATTTTAGGTGATAGTGACAAAAAGTGTGTAAGAATGCTTGATTTTCTTCATTCTTGCCAACACTGATCTGAACATAAACTCTTTAAATCTTGCTAATTGGATGGATGAAAAATATCTCATTTTAATTTGCATTTTCTTATTTATAAATAAACACAATTTTACTTGGCTATATATTTTGCATATGTATATACACTCAGAGAGAGATCTGCAAGTTATTTTTTCATATTTTATTAAATTTTCTACTGTATTTTCTTTTTCACACCTATCTGTAGTTCTCTGTATTTAAAACTCTAATCATCTGAGGTGCCTGGGTGGCTCAGTTGGTTGAGTGTATTACTCTTGATTTTGGCTCAGGTAATGATGTCACAGTTTGTGAGTTCAAGCCCCTCACTGGGCTCTGTGCTGACCCTGCTAAGCCTGCTTGGGATTCTCTCTCTTCCTCTCTCTCTGCTTCTCCTCTGCTTGTTCTCTGTCTCTCTCAAAATAAATAAATAAACTTTAAAAATTATTAAAAAATAAAACTCTAATTGTCACAAATGTTGCCATCATTTGTTTTCTAACTAGTTCTGCTGTTAATTACTTCTAAAATTTTTGTATAGTTAAGTTGGTTAATTTTTTACTTTATTGTTTTAAAAATTTGAACTTTATTTAGGAAGATCATTGACATCCAAAACTATAGAAATTGCTCCTAATATTTTCATGTTTTTTTCCTAACATTTAACTCCAAAATCCATATACAATTTCTTTTTAGGAATGATGTGAATTAGGCATTTAACTTTTTCTCCCAAAGGAATAGCCCATTGCCCCATACTATTTATAAAAACATCCAATCTGTTGCCTTTATGTTGGAAGGATAATTTGGCTTGGGTTTCACATTCTTTCCCTCATAAGTGAAAATGTGCTGCTTTTCCATCTTCTGAAATTGAATGTCACTGTGGTCAAGTCCAAGGCCAACCTGATTATTTCTGCTCTTATAAGAGACTTGGATTTTCTGCCTAGATGCCCCCATAATTCTTTCTTTAAACTTGAAATTCAGTAACTCTGCCAAATTATTTCATGGTGTTGATGATTCCAAATGAAATTTTCCTGGCATCCAGTGAGTTCTTTAAGTCTTTTAGTCCACATATTATATCATTTTGGGAGAATATTGTTTTATCATGTTTTAAAATATTTTCCATGTGTTTTCTTCTTCAAAAACACCCAAATGTCTGCCATCCATTTCTATCATATTCTTTATAGTCATTACTACATCTTTGTTCTATTCTACTTTGTTTTGTGCTATTTCAAGTCTGTTTTTTATGGTTTTGACATGTTTTCAGAGAAGTTCATTCTATTTTTGTTGCTTGTAGAGTGTCTTTTATCTCTTAAGTGATTTTATTTATCTCTCCAGTTTTTCTCCTGAGCTCTGCCAGCACACTTTTAATCTCCCTTGATTATTTTATGTCTCTTCTTTTAAATCTTAAATTATATAATAGATACAGAGAGAATCTATATTGGCCTTTATGATAATGGAGAATTCTTTTGTCTAAACTTTTCTGTAATTCTTTGGTAAATATATTTGGGGATTGTGGGCTCTTCTTTGGCTTAAATTAAAAAAAAATATTTTGTAGTTCTAATGAACACGGCCTCCTTTTTAGTTATTACTCATCTTGAAAAGAGACTGGATGTTTGTTAAAGAATAGTACAATGATACAAAGTAAGGGGTGAAATAAAGTTGAATAAGCTGAGGCTGACTGCAGTTTTAATTTGGGTTTTGTTCTGTTTATCTATTGTTGTGTAACGAATCACCCCATACCTTAGTGGCTTAAGCCAACAATCAGTTATTTTGTTCACAAATTTGCAAATTGGACAGAACTCAGTAGGTTCAGCTTAATTCTGCTGCACCTGATATCAGCTGGGGCAGCTGGAATGGGGTTGGAGGGTCAACTTCAAGGATGGATCACCCACCCATCTGGCTAGTCTTCTTGGCTGTCATTCCCTCTTCAGATAGTACTCTCTGCAGACCGTCTTGACCATCTCACAGCAAGGTGGCTGGGTTCCAAGAGGGAGTGTCCCAAGGGACAGGAAGTGGAAGCTGATGGTTTCTTAAGGTCTGGGTTTGGAAACTGGCACAGCTTCTCTTCCTCTGCCTTCTATGAATCCAAGGCAAAGGAACACAGACTTCAACTCTCCATGAGAGGGGAGTCAAAGAATGTGGGGGCCATGTTTTAAAACTGCCATAAGTAACTTGTTTCAAGTATCTGTCACCAAATTTGTTCCCTTTCTCTTAGGAATACATCTTTTTGCAGTCCATGGCATTCAAATTGAGGTGGTATAGAGAAAAGACCCACAAGTTGCAGATAGATTGTTTTGATTTAGAAATCACTGCCCCCCACTCCAATGAAAATAGTCTCTTCAATGTCCAAGCTAGGAAACTAGACTGTGGGTCAGCATGACTTCTACTCATCTTTCATTTTGAAAGGTCAGACTATTTCCCCCATTTCTCCCTTGGCCCACCTACCTGATCTTATCTGTTCTCTAAACAACGGAATATTGGCTGGTCCTTTCAGTAAGTGATCTGCTGTCAGATCTGAGAAAAACCAACTTGACTTGGCATATTTCCATCTCTCATTCAAGATTTCACATTACTGACAGCAATATCTCATACTTAAATCTTACACAGTTTATGATTTGGAATTGTGGCTATTTCCATTTCATGGGCTATGAAAAACTTCTATTTTTCAATGTTCTTCATGATTTTAATTTGCTTTGAGGGAGACTTGTAAAATATTTTACCCTGCTATCTTAAGCAAAAGCTCCATATGAACTTTAGAATCACCCTAAAAATATTTGTTGGGATTTTAAGAGGGAGATTAAACTGAAGGTATAGATTACTTGGCGGGAGAGTTGACTACTTACTCTACAATATTGAATCTTCCAATCCTATTCATAGTAGGTCTCCTCATTTATTGAGGTGGTCTTTTTTTGTCCTTCACTGAAGTTACTATTTGTCTTCTCAGGTATCTTGTAGGTTTATTTATTTAGGGCTATTCTAATGGGTTTAGATATAAAAATGCTATTGTGAACAAAATAATTTTCCCATTTCATTTTATCATCAGTTATTGCTGATGTCTAGGAAAGCTGGTGGTTTTTGTGTGTCAGTCTTCTGTCCAGCCAAATTTCTGAGCTCTCTAATATTTTGCAATTTGAGTCTCATACTTTTAAGTAGACAATCATAATACCTCATCTATTGAAAATTTTATTTTGATTTTCATATTTTCAATTTCTCTGATTTTACTTTTTAAATTTCATGTTTTATGGATATAAATAGTCTCTTGTATTCATCTTAGTAAATAATTAACATGTAGGTTTTGGTTTTCTACAGTTTTATTTCTTTATAACATTGGTCTTATCTGCTTTTATAATCTATGTTTTCTGTGCAATCTCACTTCTAAAATCCCAACAAGTTTTTATTTTTTAAGATTAGGATAGATAGGTATACTAAAGCAGCCATCTTGATAAAATCAGAAAGTGGACTTAAAGGTGACTGACTTGCTCAACGGTACGATGACAGTCATCATCTAGACTCTCACACCAGCTTTCACTCCACCATAGAAAAGTAAAACACACTATCCACACGAGATATGTTCTAGATTAAAGTTTTCCACTAAAATATTTACCAGAATTACTAATAAAAAGAAAATTGAATAATACATATATGTATTTTTCTACTTTTCATCACTTTTTCTTATAGACATACTAATGAAAAGACTAAAAGTCAAAAGCTATAAGAACAATAGACAATGCCTAAAAATCTAAATGACAATAGTCATATAAGTATGAATTCACTCACTTAAAAAGATATTCTGATGTCCATAAAAACAAAATTAGCAGGTAAAGATGGGGATGAGGTTAAAGATAAAAAAGTATAAATTTCCAAACATATTAGAGTTAAACATTAAATCAAATTTTACCACTTAACTGCCATTCTGACAGTAGGCTATTTGGCACAGGCTTTGAATTTGACTTCCATATATCCAATTTGAATTAAGCACCTTGAGAAAAATCAGATTTAACTACATTATAATTATGACACTACGGGATGATGCCAGAGCGTATATACTCTGGATTTTATGTGTTTGATTTCATATAAGAATTCCCTGGCACTCATTCCACTATCTTTTGAAATGAGAAACTCGTACTGTTAACCCATGAAAAGCAAACTAAATGGTGAAAAAATTTCTCCCTTTTCCTCTCAACACTGCATGTCATTCTGGCAATGAAAAAAAATGATGTATTTGAGGACCTCTGGGTCAGGAAAATTGATAAGAGCTCCCAACTTCTTTCTCATAAACAACCGATATTTTAAAGCTATTAACACAGGAGCTGGGCATTCAAAGACAGTTCATTTATCATCCAATAGCTGGCTAGGGTGTCAGGCCTTGCAGTCAGGCTCTGAAAAATGGGCCCTGAGTTCACCCTCTATAGCTGAACAGCTGCTCCTTCCCAAAGTTTTAATCAGATTCCCTGAGCATTACATGCCCCAGTAAGGCAGAGCCCACATAAAACTTGCAATAAGCCTGCCATGTAAATTCATTATGGAGCTCAAGTAATATAAACAGATTATGTTCTTCAGGCCAAGAGAGCACTTTTAATTTAGACCAAAATTATGATTGCATATTGATTTGGCCCATTGTTCTCTGGAAAATTTTTTCTAGGAAAAAATTCAGAAATAATCACCTGAAATAAACGGTATTTTTTTGGTTGCTCAGAATGAAGCCAGGATTGAACACATTGGAAAGAAAATATACCTTAGGACAAAAAAAAAGTCTCAACCCAGAGCTCCTGAAACTATTTATAAGTTTTGTCTTTTTGTTTAGATGCACTTCCCTTGAATCCCTTAGGTGAGAACCATAGGCTTCTTCAGACACTAAAGGAAGTTTATGACCACCCCACTAAAATTTAATGTGCAGTGTTTTAAATCATATTATTAACAGAAGCCAGTTTAACAACCTTTGGAAATTTAACCTCACATGAGGCTGAAGTCATGATTGGTTCATGTCATAGACGGCTTCTCACAGATGGCTCTGATATCTAGTTACAAATTATTCTCTGTCACTAGGCTACTGTCTTAGGGATGTATGCCACTGGTCACAACATAGAGAAGAAGAGGGAATCACCATCAATCCCCCACCAGATATTAAAGGACATTAGAATAGAGACAAATGACATTTATGCATAGAGACAAAAGTGTAATGTGTCAATCAGAAGGACTGGCTAGTCATGGAAGAATCTAGAAGAACTGTAGAATCAAACACTGTATGTGACCATTCCAGATTTATGTAAAGAGGAGAGAGAAAATTTCAGTTATCCTCACAAACTATGAGTAGTTGTAAGTTATCCTAACTGTTGGTATGGATTCAGTGGGTGGTTTCCTATGGGAAAGACTGCTTTTATCATATGATTTGGGGTACTTGAAATTCTGGTGAAAGTAATTTCCTGTGGTGAATTAATAAAGCAGATGCTTATTATGATTCTGTTTCCTAAGTAGCTTGACTATGGAAAGAAAATGAGCTGATCATGCCAGCATCTATATTCCAGTCATTGGGTCAGTCATTTCTTGGTGTTTATTATATCAGCACCCTGTCTACATCTGCCTCAGATGTACTTTGCTTAGTATAAGTCACTGTCTTACTCCATGGGTGGTCATCCTGGGCCCAGACTAGAGAACATTACCAAGTTCTTCAATGTAAACAGCTAAAATTCAAATAGAGTCTAAAAGGATTAAGAAGCTACCCATGACTTAGTGACACTGTACAGCAGAAGACAGAAATAACTTCAACTCTCAAAACTGGTTTGTTGCCTAGAACATCAGTTCAAAGTTACCTGGGCATGTAAAGGACAATTTTTAAAACATCTACATCTTACAGCACATCAACAACCGGTACGGCAGAAAATATCTCCTGCTGTCCACCCATGGAGGTAACCTTTTCCAAGAAATTGGAGAGAACTGAAGAGATGGCTTCCTAATGTGGATCATAAATCTGACAATAAGAAATCATGAGGTAAGCAGATAGAGAGTAAGAGAAACTAGGAAGATATGGTAAAGATAAAGGACAGCCTCCAGAGAGAGAATGTTATGAGTTCCACAGCTGGAAACACTACAGCTACATAGGCGAGAGCCTAAAATCTTGAAGAAAAATGCAGTGACCCTAGGGAAGATACTTTACCAGATAGGAATCCTTTGCATGGTTTGAAATTATTGAAAATTATCTAGAATTTCATATGAATTGATTTCAACATTTCTAAGCCAAATTGAAATCTGTTTTCAGACTCTTGTGCACCATTTTGAGAAATATTTTGATGAACATGGCTACTTGAGTGAAAACTGGATTGTGTTAATAAGTAGGTCTTTTGCCATCTCCACTTTCTCTACATGATATAATCTCTCCCTCCTGTATCATTTGGTGTTCACTGTTTTCAAATATTGCAGATGATAACAGAGTGCTTGGTTTTGCCTTCTTTTACGTTTCTTCATTAATAATCATTATTGTTATTGTCACAGGCATTCCTGATTAAATTTATGGTTGTTTCAACATTTTTTTGCTCACCACTTCTTGTCTCCCACTTCTTTCTGAGCTGTTTCCTATTTCTATCACTGGTTATCTATGAGTGGTAAATTCTGCCTACTTGAACATATCTTTATTTCATTCTTACCCTTGAATGATATTTCAGTTGAATTTAGAGTTTAGGTTTGTGGTTATTTTCTTTTGGCAATTTGTACATATTACTCCACTGTCCTCTGGCAGCTATTATCATTAATGAGAAAACTGGTGCCATCTAAATTGTTTTCCATTGTAAGTAATCCATGTTTCCTCTCTGGTTGCTTTTAAAATTGCCACTTTGTCTTTGATGATCTCATGTCTCTCTACAATGTATTTGGATGTGAGTTAGTTTTAATTTATCCAGCTCAGGTTATAATGTGATGTTTCAATTTCTCTCTTCAATTCTGAAAAATTATCACCCATTATATCATTAAATATTGCCACAGATTGATTTTCTTTAGTGCCCCCTTTAAAAATTCTTATTGATGTATTCTGAATTGTTTCATGCTATCCTCCATGTCTCTTAGCCAACTTTTTATATTTTTCTAATCTGTGCTGCATTCTGGGTCATTTGCCAACTTTATCTTCTGGCCCACCAGCTGGATTTAATATGACATTTGTCTCATTCAGTTTTAAAGCCAGTATCTGCATTTTTCTTTTTGAAAAGTTCTTCTGTTTTCTATTTCACTTATTTTACTATCCCTATTTTCCTTGCTCCTCCATTTATCTCTTCAGTAATTTTTAATATGCCCATTTTATAATTATTCTCAGATTTTTGTAATTTTTGTTTAGTTCTTTAGGGTCCTTGTTCTTCTGATTCGCTTTTTTGTTGTTGTTTATCTCCTGGCTTTTCTTCATGATGGATTTTTTTCCCCCTTTGTGGCCTATAAACTTTTACTGTGAGCTCATTTTCAAGAAAAATTATATATTTTTTTCCTGTGGGATTTCTATGTGCCTGGGTTAAGAAAAGATCAGTTCAGAGTAGTTTAGCATATTTGGAAATAAGGAAAGAGAAATGAGGCTAAGGCAGGCAATTCAATAGTAATGAAAACTTTTATATTAATTTATTGGCTTCCATTTCCTTTATCACAACTGCCCAGAGCAGGGATTTGATTCAAATCCCAGATAGATGGCAAGTCTCCTCACCATTCCTTAAAGGCTGGTGAAAGAGTCTATGTGACTGAGGGAGCACTTTGGATTAGGCTTTATTCAAAAAGGTTTGTTCAAGTTCCATTACCATGAATGAATCTATCTATAGATAGGACTCTGACTTCCACGTGGAAATAGGAGTCCAGCCCCAAAACCTCTGGGTCTATATCCTTGACAAAATCCTGTGGTCACTGATTGTGATTTCTCTCTTGTTTCTCACACCTGGGGAATTTCCTTTTCTTTTATTCAGAATCAACTCTACATTTAAAGAAGAATTTTTGCCTTTTCAAAAAAGCATTTCTTTCAGTTTGTAATGGCATAGAGCCTATCTGTTTCATTTTAATCTACCATGTTCTGAATATTTTATTATCATGAAATATGGTAGTTCTGGGATGCCTATTATACTTGCTGTCCACTTATTTTCTTCTTTAAAAAAAATCAATGTTTATTTATTTTGAGGGGGGAAGGGCAGAGAAAGAGAGGGACAGAGGGAATCCCAAGCAGCCTCCATACTCAGTGCAGAGACCAATGAGGGGCTCGATCTTACAACCATGAGATCTTGACCTAAGCTGAAATCTAGAGTCTGTCACTTAACTGACTAGGCCACCCTCATGCCCCTCCACTCAATTTCTTCTGATAATAAGATTCCATGCTACTGGCCACAGGGATGAGGAAATGATTCAGATCTGGCCAATCATCATGTTTAATTCCTTTAAAATACAATGTGATTGGCCTAGGGGTGACCTTCTGATACAAGCATAGCCAATCTGAGTCCTTCTCTGTGTCTGATATATAAATATTGGGAGAATGAAATGTCACTTTGAGTTAGAACAACAATACAAGCTTGGAGATCACATTAGCCACCCTCTTCTGCTTGTTAGAGTAAGTCATGTATCTGTACGGGAAAGAATGAAGCTAGCCCTAAGAGGAAATCAGAGCCAAGGAAGAACAAGGAAAGAGCAGACAATAAAAAAGAAAAAATAGACATGTGTGAATCTCTGAGTCCTGCCATGCCCAGAGTTAGCCCATCTAAGTTAGCCCAAAGTTTAGCCCTGCTAAAAAGGCCAATGAATTCTTTTTGCCTAAGCTAATTTGATTTAGGTTTCCTTCACTTACATCTGACTGATACACCAATAAATGAAAATACAACAGAATTAAGATAAGAAAGCATCAGTATGGACTTCTTTCATTTATTTATTTTTGGTAGGTCCATTTGTCATGCATGGCTTGACATGGAGAAAAGGAAGTTCTAAGTCACGGGGCTGAGTACTGGAGAACCAGTGAGTGAACATCAGATCTAATCTGAGAGACCAGGGACAGAGTCACAGGATAAGCCAAGGTCACTTTCCAGTAATCTGAACAGAGACATTAAGAGCTAGGGTAGGGAGATGTCAGAGTCATAGCCAGGAAATAGGAACCAGGGATCATGAATAAGAAAAAACAAACACAGCCACAGCAGCAGGCAGGGGTGTGGGCAGCAAGCACTGGGAGTTCTGACTTAAAACTGGAGGTCATCTGAGCTCTGCCTCCTAGCCACTTCTTAAAGATGCCAGGATGCCTTCCCATTCCTGCTAGGTGATGCCACCTGGTGTTCAAAAAATGAAGTTGGCATGGAATTGACTGCCAGGACAAGGAGTTTTTAAGCAAAAAGGCCTATAACTTCTTTTCTTAAATTATATATCACAGCAGTATGTAGAAAGGCATCAAAATAAATGCATTTCATGCTGATTATCAGCTTCCAAGGCAAATATCAAAGTGAATTACCTTCAGAAAAATGTCAAGATATAAGAACCTTGTTTTTAAGTTAAAAAGATTTGTGAGAAATAAACTTTCTGGTTGTGATAATAGTTTTGGTTTATTCTTATCAAAAGGAGACACCTCATCACCCCTATGTTTACAACTATGGGTCAAATGAGAGAGGAAGTTGAGCTAATGAAGATAACTAACAAGCTTTTCAAATATTCAGAAGAAGCAGTATGAAGAATATTCAACCTCATCCTCTGGGATAGATTTTAATGAGAGAATTAGTAAAATGTCTCTGCCTTCATCTGAAAGGCTATATTAAATGGCTCCTTCAGTAATTATTTGAAAACCTTCCAAATAATTAACTGTGTGTTGTGGGGGACAGAGAAATGTAGAACTTGCTTTCAAGGAGCTTGCAATCTACTTAGAGATAATGGTACCAAGAGAAATAATGAATATCCTTAGTGATATATGTTTATAACCAAACCTACACAGCTACTTTCTGGGAAAATTTTTAGAGCAATGTTTGTGCACATATTAAATCCCATTATAGCTATTGTTTGCCTATTTCAGTGAGGAGTTGTTGAGGACAGGGATGGGTGACTGTACCTTTCCATCTATATCACCAATGTACAGTGTAACGTTTGGCACATGTAGATCCTCAGTACATTTTTGTTGCATGAATGGATATCTCATTTCCTTAGTCACATGGTTCTTTGAGTCTCACTGCCATCCCATTAACTCCCATGTTAACTTTTCCTTAAGGTGCATGGAATACAAAGAGTGTGGTTTTTCAAAATATCACTCAATCTAAGTGCCAAGCAATCACCGGTATCACTCTTTAAATGATATTTTCTAGTAAGAACCTCTAAGTAGCATAACACTCTTACTTAAAAAAGGAAAATTAGTATTCCATTTCTCCCTTTTTTTAAATCATCTACATTGAATTTCCTTAGAAGCATTTGCTTAATAGGGAAAAAGGGCACCTAGTACGTATTTATTGTCATCTAAGAGCCAGCTGTTTAATGGGGTTCTTATTTTATCTCTAAGAAAAGCTGGAGGCATTTGCACACTGTGGAATTATTTCAAAAGTAGATGTTTCAGTACAATACTGGCAATATATCTGTTTTCCAGATAAATGACTGAGAACACTCAACAACCTCTTTCTGCTCTTACATGGGTGGAAAAAAAATTTAGACTTTAACCTTTATCGAATTTGTATTTAAAAAAAATTTTTCCTAAGGTTTCTTTACTTTTCAGAGAGAGAGAGAGAGAGAGCGTGCGCAGGAGTGGGGGAAAGGGAGATGCAGAATCCGAAGCAGGCTCCAGGCTCTGAGCTGTCATCACAGAGTCCTACGCAGGGCTGGAACTCAGGGACCATGAGAATAGGACCTGAGCCTAAGCTGGAAGCTCAACCAACTAAGCCACTCAGGCGCTCTGGTAGAATTTGTATTTAAATGAAGATTGCTGGAGCGCCTGGGTGGCTCAGCTGGTTGAGTGTCAGATCAAGTTGTGATCTCAAGGTTCCTGGGTTCTAACCCCCCACTGGGCTCTGTCTGCATTGACAGCTCGGAGCCTGCTTGGGATTCTGTGTCTCCCTCTCTCTTTGCCTCTCCCCAGCTCATGCTCTTTCAATCTCTCTCTCAAAAATAAATAAATAAACTTAAAAAAATAAAAATGAAGATTGCCTATTATTAAGCATGTTCATGGGGGATTCTTTGGACCAGAGCTAATCTATTTCCAATAAATATGTATTTAGCCAAAAGAAGAAAATGAAAATCACCTTTGATCCTACCTTACACCTCGATTTTATCTATAAATTATTTTTACGTTATAATTATACATGCACACACACACAAATTTGGCTTTTTAACCAAAATAGATCTTACTGTATATTCCATTTAAACAGTTTCTTATTTTGTTTAAAAATGTATTGTGAACATCTTTTCACATCAATACATTCTCTCTATATATCATTTTTCTAATGACTGCATAAGGATTACATGATATTAATATATTATAATTTATTCAACCAACTAGTAACTTCTGTACAACTTCTTGCTCAAATCAATGCACTCATTTCCATGGAGAAATTGTTACACAGTCCCTTACTTGTTAAGATAAATTTCTAGAAATGAAATAGGTGGATCAAAGGATTAACAAATTCTAATGATTCTTAATAAATAATGCCAATTGCCTTTGTAAAAGTTCTATCACTTTTCTCTTTCACCAACAACATAGAAGGATTCTCACTTCCTCAAACTTCAATTTACCCAAAGTATAATTGTTCTTTCATGAGATCTGAGGATCTGAAGATTTGCTTGTCAAAAAATGATACTTATTATTGGTTTAATTTGCTTTGTTATTAGTGAAGCAGATCTTATTTCATAGTGTTATCAGCCATTTATGTTTCTTCTGTTCATTACCTACTTATGTCTTTTGCCCATTTTTCTATCATGTTTACCTTTTCCTTATTGGTGTTTGACAACAGTAGTAATATCAGCAGCTAATATATAATGTTTATTGAGTGTTATAAGCCAGGCTCTGTTCTGGTATTCTATGTTTAATCTCATCTAATGAGGTGAGTGGTATTACCAGCCTTGTTTTATAACAAGGCATCTGAGGCACAGAAAAGTTAAGTAGTTTACCTAAAGTCACATAACTAATACATTTGGTACATTAAGGAGATTTACAATTTATCATGTATGTTATGAAGACCACCAACCTATCAACATTGTGTGTTGAAACTGCTTTCATGGTTTATCCTTCATCATTTAATTTTATTTGTGGTGACTCTTGCCTCCTAGAATTGTTCGACTGTATTGCCATCAAATAGATTGCTTTTCTTTCCTAGTTTCTGCTTTTGATACCTTGATCACCTAAAGAATATTTTAAATAAATATAATTCAAACAAATACAAACACTCAGTATAAAAAGATGCAAAATAAAGAGTTAAATTACATTTGTCCCCTTCGCATAAATCATAGTTCTACATAGCAAAAGTATCTCCTTTTAACCATTTATGGTTTTAGTTCTTCTGATGGTTGCCCTGTGACTCTAAGTGATAGGCAGATACATCCATTTCTTGATTTGTCAACTCTACACAGTGTACATTAATTACTATGAGAGATGTGACATTTTCATTAACTTATTCCTTCCTTCCCCTCTCCCCTCCTCCAACTAACTCCCATGAGTAATATCAATTTTCGCTGTGAGTGCCTTTGTAACTTTAAGTAATATACTTCAACCTCTATTTCTTGATTTATCAACTTTAGACGGCATGCTTTAACTAAGTGGCTCACTCTTAATGGGGTAAACCACATGTGAAAATGGTTATTCTCTATATTCCTTGGATCATAAAATGTCGTATTTATGAAGGAATGCTTCACTAGAAGCAGGTCTATCCTTAGCCATTTTAATGAAATGAAAGAGATCTGTGTAAGTAGAATGAAAGATCTTGATATAAATGGTTATATAAATTATAAGTATATATCTTTATATAGCGTCAATTATATAGAATTATAGTCTTTCTAACTATATTGCTTTATTTATCGCTCAGAACAATTTTGTAAAGTATATAGATACAGGCAAGGAAGCAAGCATGAAGAGCTCACAGCTGTATGGAGTCACTGTCATGGCTTCTAGTTTTGGTTTTCTTTAGTTTCTGTGCACCATCCACTTCTTTTTTGTGGCAATATCACTCTGAGCAATAATCCTACCTTTTCCCAGTCTTAGTTTATGTACTTCCTGGTGAAAATGAGCGCAGTTTTAAACTCCTGACGCATATGCCTTAGAGCTGAGCCAATAAACGCAGGACATTTCCTTGGCCACAAGAGGGTCTGAAATGGCGTCACAATCTGTCAGGTGTACTAAGATTTGGACTGGGACTAATGGGACAGAGATTCTTGCTCTATTCTCCTGAAGAAAGATATAGTCCTAGGAGATGCTGGCAGCCAACTTGGGACCAGGTGAGGGAGTTAACCCTGAAGAAGCTGAGTGAGGGGAAAAAAAAAGGAGTCCTGCTCATTTCACTGGCTCCTTTGCTGCCATTTCTACTCCTGCCGTTCAGTCAACACAGCCAACACAAATTCCCTTTTTGCTTACTCCAATTTGGGTTGGTTTCCTGTCAACTGTAATAACTGCACCGCTAATTCATGGCAAGCCTGACATCAGCTCTTTTGACTTTCTATTCTACCATATTGCCTCTGAAAGTAATGTCTTTGTTCAAGATTCAAAAACACACGTCCCTCTCCAGTATGTCTTTTGCCTTTCTTCATAGACTATTACACAATCTTTAGAAGTCCAGAACCATCATGTGGAATTCATTCATTTATGAACCAGTCCACGTACTACACTTTTGGGCATGACACTCTGTACATACTTAAAATGACAGTATGGGTAAGAGAGAGGCTAATTTCAAAAATTTTTGTTAAATAAAGTTACTTTTATTTTAAGATGAACACTTCTGGACAACCTCTTTTTAAGCTCTCCGGACACCATCCACCACCTGCTGCTGTGTACAATAGTTGTGGTCATCAAATTTAATTATACATTAGTTGTCTGAAATTCAGAGCACATTTAACCTAAGAAACAGTATTATAATTTGCCACGTGCTTCTTAGACTAGCACAGAAAAGCTGACTTAATCTAAAATGTGGCTAAATTACTATATATTTGAATGAAATGCTAGATCACAGCACTGTAAATTTTAAAAATTTAAAATTTTAAATTAAAATTTAAAAAATACTAAAACTGGAAAGGATAGTTCTTAAACAAGGACATTTGGT
This sequence comes from Prionailurus viverrinus, assembly GCF_022837055.1. Classification (NCBI taxonomy): domain Eukaryota; kingdom Metazoa; phylum Chordata; class Mammalia; order Carnivora; family Felidae; genus Prionailurus; species Prionailurus viverrinus. The sequence continues at coordinate 38,717,736 of NC_062569.1, forward strand.
GGTGGGAGATGAGAAAGTAAATGAAACTATGTGGCCATTCCAAAGGAGCTCTGGAGGTAGTGCCAAGGGCCAAAGTGGTCAATGATTTGAGTTCTTTATTATACTCAACTTCACATCAAAATGTGTAACTTCTCTTTTCCATGGCACAAGAAGAGCTGTATCACTATTCTTAAACTTCAAAACTACACAAAGATGGAACTAAGAAGAGGAAAACACAAAAGAAGTTTTATTTGTTCTTTTAATATGCATTTCAAGCACATAGATTCGCTCTTCCAAAACTCACTATCTAAAAAGGCAAATATAAGTTCAAACCCAAGATTGCCCTGCTGTGCTGGAAGGGAATTGACCAAGGTTCATGCAGGGCTGGAGTAGGAGCTTAGCATGTGGGCTAGTGGTTCCCGAAGGAGACTGAGGTAAGTGCTGAAAGACTTGATTAGGAAGTAACAGAAGCTGGGAAGTAGTGAACTCTGTGCATGTAAAGGCATGAGTTACCAGCCAGAGAGTTGTGTCAGGGTGCTGTGCATGGTTTAATGTGAAGGAAGAGAAAAGTGAAGAAACAAATGTTTGAACTTCTGGTCTGAAAGTCATGCAAAACTTTTAAATAGGGAGCAAGAAGATAGTTGGAAGAGACAGTGTGGGGATGAGGCATTAAAAGGAAAGGGAATATGTGTGTGTAAGTAGGTATATAAAAAGAGATGGTCATATGTGCTGTGATGTAAGTGTAAAAAGCAAGTAAGCAAGTGAGCAAAGTGAAGAGGACACCACTGTGGAAAACTGCACAGAGTGGAGGGTGTGGTCAGCAACAGATGGCACTGGTGGCCAAACAGTTTGGATCCCAGGCAGCGTAGGGGCATTCTACTCAGTAGAGCTCAGAAAGAGGCCAGTGGGGTCCAGGTGCACCAGGTAGAAGAAAGAGCCTGCAGGTCTGAAAGTGGAGGTTTCCATGTCAAGTATTCCTAATTTAGTTTTACTTTTACTTTAAAGGTGGAACTCATTGGGTTCACTCTGCATGACACCTAAATTGCCAAACCTGCGAAACCTAAGATTTTGGCTAGAATGGCAAGTGTCCCATGGCTAGAAAAAAAGGAAAGAGATCTTTCCACGGTTGGAAACACTTTAGAAGACATGCAACACATGGGTAGATGAGTAGAAAAGGCAGTGCCAGTAATAACCATGTATTGACCTAAAGAGATAATAAATAGATTGTTTCAAATGCCCCTGGGCTTGTGCACAACAGCATCAACATTCATCCCTGGAGTCTGCATTTTAAATGGAAAACTACTGTGAATGGTAGGGCTGAAAGTGGAAAGGCCAAACCTTCCTTTGGTTGTAGCTGCATGGTTCTTTCCCAAGCGCATTTGTGCTTTGGTGGTTTCGCCTCACTTGGCCTTTTACAACTTGGCAGCCCAGGACACAAAAATGAGGAACTCAGCAGATTAAAAAAAAATTATTCCAAATGTTCCTTTAATACTAGTATTTCTTGGACAGAGATTCCTGATGTCCTAATTAATTGTTCTCAGTGTTTCTTTAAAAGCATCCTAATTTAGCATTTGTGAATCTGCCATGGCTTTTGCTCTTAATTTGCACTCACTGGTATTTTCCTTTAATGCAGGAGAGGCACTCTCAATGGCCAGGTGAAATAACAGTTTATCTGGAGACACTTGCTTAAAATTTGCTGAGCTCAGTGACAACTTTGGGTGGTAGCCTTAAGAAATGTCAGCTGGCAGAAGAGTCGTTCTGCTCTGTGATTTCCTGCTTCCCTCCGTGAGATCTGACTTTTAAAAATCCTTTGTTACTTCACAATACATTTTCAAATGCATTTGAAGTAATTAACACCCTGAATTGAATCCTGTTGTCACATTTAATTATCAGATAGCTGTTTTCCTTTGGGTTATTTGACAGTTGCCCAAAATGTTGGTCTTAATCGAAAACCAAGAAGAGACCTTTGACATAGTGAAAGCCACCGAAGTGGCATTTACTAAATATAAATGGTAAGTGTCTAAAGGGAAGGTGAGGAAAGAGCACTAGTTTTCATCTCGAAAGGAAAATTCTTCCAGGATCAAGGGAAAATTATGTCAGCGCTTAGCTGAAGCTCCATTAGTTTCACATGTGACACGATGATTTCAAGATGTGTGTACTCCTATAACACATTACATTTGCATTGAGAAATAAAGAGTATTCTGACTCTCAAGTTCTATCTCCAATTTGTCAGACTTACTATAAATACAATAGTTAGCATTAGTCCATTATCTGGAAAATGGCATGTATAAAGAAAAAAAGTAAATGATGTTGATTTGAAATGAAGGAAGCTCATTTACATGCATTTTAGGAACTCGAAGTGAATCAGCTAAATATAGGCACCTGGGGAAAAAAACAGTTACCCTCTGGGTGGTACCTTGTAATAGGTTAGAAACATGAAACTCATTAATAGTGTTAAAAATTAGGTACCTAATGAATTGTACCCATTATTAGAGATCTTCTGTGGTAACAATTCCTTAAAAACTAGAAATTGCCACACCTCTTTGACATAAGAGAAAAGATACTATTAAAGCCACTGGGAATTATCACCAAGCAGAAGCATATTTCACATGATCAAAAAAACAGAGGCCCAGTTCTAGTACTTACTATGTAAGGACAATGGCCACTGCATCATTCAACACACTCTCCCCAAACAGGAGTGTGTATAGGTCAGGGTCGACGTGCAGTTCATGGAAAATGGCCAGCACAGTCACTAGGAGGAAACACACACAAATATACAGGGTTAGCTGAAGCATAGCCATGTATTTATCCTTGGGTGTGGTCACCTCTGAAAAGAATTCATTAAATGCTCATTTTCTCAAATCAATCCTCTGTACCCACACTAGATCTTTATTAAAAAAAAAAAACACACAACTAATGAGTCATTCCCCCGTTAGAGATTTCTCAGGGCTTCTCACTGCTTAGAGAGAAAGTTTGAGCTCCTTGGTACAAGTCTTCTATAATCTGCACCTTGTTTACCTTCCAGCATCTCCCCCTGTATCCCCTGTCAACCCTTTGCTGCCTGCCTCAAGCCATATTGAACTTGCTACAATCTCCCCAGATCATGTAGTTTTTTAAATTAACTTTGCATTTTGGTTCACTTTACCAAGGCAGAGATTTCTTTCCCATCCATGAGCTACCATTCCCCCCTTCTTTAAACACACACACACACACACACACACACACACACACACACACACCCCTTCTTACTCCAACATAAAACTTTCTTCAATCTTTAAAAACCTCTCAAGTGTTCCCCAGGACCCCGATCCCTCAGCAGACATCTGACTCACTCCTTTTTGATCCCAGCATTTGAATCAAATCACAAAACCTATCAGAGAAAACACTGTGAGCTCCCTGGGGATAGGGCACATCTTTGCAACACAGGGTACTTGGCAAACTCTCAATAAGTGTTTGATGCATGAATGAGTGAATGAATACATTAATGTATGAATGTTGTTTCATGGCCCACTCCTGAGAAGGGAGAGGTGGCCAGCACCTGGCTCATTCTCTCTTGAGATTATACTTATCTATAAAGATGAACCCGATGTTTCTAAGAGCAAGACCTAAGGACTTGTTTCTGGCAGACTGCTGCATGGCTACTATATGCCACATATCATACAGAAGCTCTCAGAGTACATCAGGACAGTAAATAATCACATACTGATTATCTGTGTTCACCAAAACCATTCAGTGTCTTGATACTTTAAACAGTTTTGCAAAGTGTGAACAGCAATCATTAGGAAAATGATCCGCTGAGTTGATTGCCAAAGGGGTAAAGAGGATGGTTGGGAATGCTACTGATGGTAAATTTTTAAGGCAGAGTGGACATTTTCATTTCTGTTCTTTCCTTTCCTATTTCATGGACTGTGAGGTTAGTAACTATGTTGTATAAAAGAATAGTGCTATGGGGAACAAAAGCTGAGTTGGAAGGTTTTGTAAGTAGAGTGAAGAAATTTGGCACTTGTTCTGCTGCAGTAGGGAGCCACGAAAGGAATTTAGTCAGAAGAGTGACAATCTGATTTCAGTTCTGAAAATAAAGCACAGGCAGAAAGGCAGAGGGCAGAATGGACATATGGCTGGAGGCTTTCCGAAATGTTCTAGCAAGAGATGGTTGTACTAGAAGAGTCCTAGATTCAGACTCACAAACTCCTGAACATCCTGCTCCACCCTATACGTCCACCATTCTGGGTTCTGATAGGTCAATGACCACAGTGCTTTGTATTTCACTTATTCATTGATTCTCATCTTCCCTGAATGTCAGTAGCCCTTAGGACAGTGCTACAATATAGTAAGCCTTTAATGAGTGAATAAGTAAAAGGCAATGGCAGAGGGGACACAGCAGAAGAGACTCTATGTCCCAGATATTTGGGATAGAGAATTGGTGAGTCTTGGTGTTTGAGAGGCAGCAGGGAGTGATTCTGGGTTTTAATCCTGGACAATTAGTAGATGAGGTTGCATAAGAGAAATAGTTTGTAGACAGGGGAATCCACTAAGTTTGGTTTTGGACATGCTGACTTAAATAGTCAGGTGGAATTTCAAGTGGCAATTTTTTTTTTAATTTTTTTTTCAACGTTTTTATTTATTTCTGGGACAGAGAGAGACAGAGCATGAACGGGGGAGGGGCAGAGAGAGAGGGAGACACAGAATCGGAAACAGGCTCTAGGCTCCAAGCCATCAGCCCAGAGCCTGACGCGGGGCTCAAACTCTCGGACCGCGAGAGCGTGACCTGGCTGAAGTCGGACGCTTAACCGACTGCGCCACCCAGGTGCCCCTCAAGTGGCAATTTTAATAAGAAATCTGGAAATAAAAGGTTTGAACTCTACAGCGTTGAGGCAGACGAAAGAATTTGGGGTTAATAAACACATAGATGAAACATAAAGCCATGAGAATGACCGAGTCCCTGGGCAAAGTATATAGACAAAGAAGAGAGTTCATAGGAGATTCTTGGGGGACATTTACAGTTAAGAGATGAGTGGAGAAAAAGAAACATAAAAAACACATATGGTATATTTGCCAAACATAACTCTAAGCATGAACAAATCAGCTGGAAACTATCCATCATGAATTTCTGTAAATAGATTTTTATTTACTAAAAGTTATCCTAGAGGAAGGAGTATTGAACTCAACAACCAGCTTTGAGGTAGAAGAGACAAGAGAAATAAAATTTCATGAATTGGCATGACAATTAGCCAGATTCCATTTTACCAGGCATATAGTCAATTTCATTATTCTAGCTGCATAGGTCCTTAATTATGACAGGTAAAAGGCAGAGATGTATTCTCTAGTAGTTGGTAGCTATTCACATTTGCTACAACCCTTAGCCTTTGCAGGTAGTGGTAGTAAGGAGACGTAGCAATTACCTCTGCTAAGAAAAAGTACCTCTTTCTTCTTTTTGGGTAAAGACCCTCATCAAAACAAAGAGGCTTCAGTTAGGGGTTTTAAATATGAACATATTCCTTTTGCTAGGATCTTGTGGAACAAAAGTAAATTTACTCCTAAACTACAAAATTCTATCATGGCAGCTCTGTTGTTGACTTTAGTCACTGTAGTTATTTGTATTTCTAAGCTCTGAAGATGACTTGCAGCTCATCTACACTCCCACAGCATTTCCTAGGCTCGCAAATAGGGACAAAGGTGGGGATTCCACTCCCCACCTCCCCAGTTATAGGGTCTCCTCTGTGCTAACAGGGACTCCTCATCTTTCCAGTGAGAACTTAGGGCATTTGAAGGGAAAGGATTTTAACTGAATATGCAGTTTTGTTCAAAACTGTTCTGACATTCCCACAATTCCTTTTGCACAAAGAACTGAACTCTACTTCATAAGCGATATCCCACACAAAAGAGAAAAGCTATTACTTTGCACATTCCTATCTACCCTGTGAAGAAATGGAATAGCTTTGAAATAAAGCCAGGCAGTGTGTCCTACAAGAGGGAATATTTGCTGGGACCACAAGTGAGTTGAATAGGTGAGTCAGGAAATTAGCAACCCACTCTTGCTGCTAAGCTTGGAGCTCTTAAACAACTCATTTAATTAGCTTGCTGGCAGGGCTCAATCTTACACAGAACGTCCAAGACTCGTATGTACCTTCCCAGGAGACCATCTCTTGCAACAATGGAGGACACACTCACACCAGCTCTGCCCACACCTGGCTGGGTTTGTAAGGACAATCTGGGCTCAAGGCTGGCCAAAAACCAATGCCTATTTAGATGAGCCTTCTCGTGATAGTATGAGGAGAACACACTGGACAGACACCTTGTAGATAGGAAGGGGAGGAGACACAATCCAATTTCTTAAACCTCTGACTTTGGTCATATTTATCTTGGTCACACTTTAGTTCCACTTATATCTTAGTGGCAAGTTCCAGCACCCCTGTTGGGGTTTGGGGCCACCTTCTCCCTACCTGACCTTTTAGCTAGAGGAAAAACCCACTTTGTCTGTCAAGTAAGGGACACAAATAATAGATATCACACAAGTAAGCACATATAACCTCATGTGTAAATAGATCAACACACACACACACACACACACACCCCTATTCCAGGTAAGAGTAGTGGATGATTAAGAAATGTCATTGAATAATTAGAGATATCTGAGAAAATAATTGTAGCAGTCAAACACCAAGGGGTAGCAGGGGGCATGAATGATTAGGAGTGGTGTGGACTGCACTTCTCAGAAGCTGGTGATAAGGGATGGAAAGAGAAAAAAATAGTAGCCTATGGAGTATAAAGCCAAGTGAAGATTTCTCTTAGATTTCTAATTCATAGGCTGTGCAGAATAAGCCAGAGGAAAGAGGCTGAAGACAGAGGAAAAAGAAGGGAAATGGCTGGATCAAGGTCTAGAGAAGGCAGAGAACAATTGAGGGGTTGAAATAAAGTTGTCTTCTCAGGAAAGCAAGATCTTGCTAAGAGCAAGGAGACAAAGGTATAAATTAGAGGCTAAAAGAGGGTTGAAAATGTCTGCTGGTTGGGGGCGGGATGATTCAAGTTTTATGAAAAACTGTTAAGGTCATATATAATTCTCATTCTTCAAGAGAAAAGCTGTAACAGTGAAGTAATATGATATTTAGATTAATTTCTTCATCATACCAAGAGTCTTGTCTCCTACTACAACCTTATTACCTTATTAGATCATCAAAACTAGTATTTTATCATCTCAAATATAATAAACATACCTGGGAATAAAAATACAGATGGTGACTGCCTGACCCCATCAATGCCTCCATGTGCTGACTCTTAAAAGATGTTTTGCTTTTTTGCCTTTTTTTTTTACTTCTAGCATTTTTTTTTTTTATTTTTGGGACAGAGAGAGACAGAGCATGAACGGGGGAGGGGCAGAGAGAGAGGGAGACACAGAATCGGAAACAGGCTCCAGGCTCCGAGCCATCAACCCAGAGCCCAACGCAGGGCTTGAACTCACGGACCGCAAGATCGTGACCTGGCTGAAGTCGGACGCTTAACCAACTGCGCCACCCAGGCACCCCTACTTCTAGCATTTTAACTGACCACTTTTCTAATGCTCTTGCTCTTTCAGTCACTTCAAAGTCTTCAGGGTAATTTAGTGACAGTCCTTTCCCTAGGATCTCCATTAGTAGCTTTCTGACCCATATTTTTTTGTTGTTTTACAAGGAATTTAAATTTCAAATTATATTTTAATGTGGCAGCTCTCAACGACCTGGCACAAGATCTGCCTGGGTCTATGGGCAATTCCACACAATAGTTCCTACCCCTGTTGTTCTAAGTCATCACTCAGCCTTGTCAAAATGCTGGCTTTCCCTGGAGAGTGATCTCTCTGGTTGTCTGTGCAAATCAGTATGTATGACACTTGTCCCCGACACATGGAGAATCAAATATCTCAGGCTTGTGCAGCTGAATTGCGTCAGGCCTGACAGGTGGAGAACCCTGGAATTCTCATAAACAAGGTAGCATTTTTCCTTTCTAAAAGTGAGTATTGTGAAAATGCGTTTTCTTTTTCTCAGAGGGATGATGGAGGAGGAAATTTTCCTGTAACTTTCCCCACTTTTCTGAAATACTGTACATAGTGAGATTACAAGGAGAAGCTTCCAGAAAAATTGATGTATGAAATACTGGAACTCTTTGAGTCTAATCCTTCTCAGTGGAGAATCAGCAGCAGAATCAGTACACAGATTGGTTTTGCCAGTCAAGCTCTGCTAATCATAACCCAGAAATACAACTAGAAAACCTCACCCTTCTGAAATAGGACAGAGAAGTGATACTAGATCTAGAAAGTTAATCACTAGAAGTTACTTCATTGAAGTAATTCTAAATTAGAAGTTATATAAAACACCATGAATGATTTAGCCTTAAAACGTTGTAATCTTATTTTGGCCATCAGTATGATATATCATTTTGGTACAGAGTTAGTAGTGGAGAAAATACTATATGCAACCACACTATTATAGTCTTCTTCATCAGGGATCCTTAGGAGAAATAAGCTCTATTGCCTGAAGGCAATGTCTTCAAAGTATCATCTAGGGACTCCTGGAGCTTCCTGAGACCTACACAGGAAGATCCCCAAGGTCAAAACCATTTTCAGAATAATATGAAAATGTCACTTGCATTTTTCATTCTTAGTCTTTCATCTGTGTACAGTGGAATTTTCCAGGGGCTAGATGATGTGGGATAGTGCAAGTGAATGCAGAGGCAGATGTGAGAATCCAGCTGTCTTCTATTACAACACATATTTAAAAATATAAAACAATGTTACTCTTCTCATTAAATTGTTTTTGTTTTGGAAATTTATTTTTCATAAAAATATGTTATTTAAGATGTAAATAGTTTATTATTATAATTTTAAATTAACAAAATATGTTTAAAATTTTTTACATTCTAATATGGTACATATTGATAGATATAATACACATAAACTCCTTGAGGTCTTCCCTAATTTTGAAGAGTTATATAGGGGTTGTGACAACAAAAAGCTTGAGAAGCACTGTCTTAAGCCATTTGTTTATTTAATGGACTAGCTTATATTCTATGCATTAAGGGTGATACTAGCTAAGCATCACCTTGTAAAGAAATGAAAAAAAAGTCCGCAAATCATTTTCTATAGAGCTTAATTCTCTTCTTGGATTCCTGTTGAGCAAGGCTCCCTAGATCTTAGTATCTTTTGTCATGCAATAATGAGCTAATTCTTTCAGCATATATGAAGAGGATTTCTAATAACTTTTTTGCAGGGGAAGGGCAGAGGGAGAGAGAAAGAGACTCCTAAGCAGGCTCCATGCTCAGCACGGAGCCAGAGGTAGGACTTAATCTCAAGACCCTGAGATCATGACCTGAGCCAAAATCAAGAGTCGGATGCTTACCTTACTGAGCCACCCAGGCATCCCTCCAATAACTCTTAAATGAGGAAAATTATTCTTTTCACATTAACTCCACTAGCACACTTCTGGAATCACATTTCTGTCATTATTATTTGTATTTGTTTAAGTGCTTTTTTTGGAATGTATGTGCTTTGTGGACAGAGATTGTTTCTTCAATATGTAGATGCATAATAAAAGCACTGATAATCACACATCTTTTCCTGGACTTCAAACATGGCTGAATGGTGTTCCAGCATAATCTACTTCCTCTTGTGCTTAAAAGCCAAAAATATGGTCCTTAGAAGTCACTAAGAGTATAAGAGGGTAATCTGAAGATCATGAGGTTTGACATTAAGGAGAGAAAAATAAATAAGACACATAAAAATTGAAAAGACAGAAACATGAGAATAAATCTGGGGTTGGGGGTGGTGTTTTTTAGATCCTGTATTTGGGAATTTATGGGCTGAAATATGCTGGCACTTTAGCTAGTACTTTAAAATTTTTCCCAAAGGTACCTAAAATGGGAATATTCTATATTTAACATTAGCACAGAACATAAACATTTAACAAAGACCCAATTTTCTCACCAATGGTGTTTAATGAGCCATGGTGCAGTTTAATGGGGAATCTTTGCAGTATGCCCAATATCTGAGTGAGGACGACTCATCCTGTTGTACAAGGATTCTCCAATCAGAATTATTACTTAAGCATTTTGCCATTTTAAAAATGAGCATGGTAGGCAAGGTTTTACCTACAAATCATGAAATAAATTCAGAGAAAAGCTCAGTGGAGCCATAAAGCAGCCAAAATTTGGATGGGTCCCAAGAAATCAACACTTGGAGGTAAAGATATCATTGTGGCCCATTAAATGCAACTATTGTAAGGAAAGAGGTAATTGTGTTAGTCATGATCACAGTACACATAAAATAAGTGAGCCTCACAAACAAATGTTTCTCTTGATACAAAAAGTTATAAAAACAAATAGTGTCTTATATTATGTCTCAACCTGTGGCTCAAGACCCTAAGGACAGCAGAGGAAGGTTTTAAAATGACAGATGAATATTCCTGTTTTCTAAGAAGATTAGCAAAACTGTTAAGAGTGAACAAAAGTAATATTGAGAAGAGTCAACACTCAATGTGTGACAGAAAGGGAAAAAAAGATATGAAGAGAGAAATCATATCATGAATCCACTCATTCCTGTCATCACTTTGTGTGGTAGGCTGAATAATGCCCCCCAAAGATGTCTATACACTAATGTCTGGAAGCTGTGCATTGATTACTTTATATGGCAAAAGGGTCTGTGCAGGTATAATTAAGGTTACCTTAAAACAGGTAGATTACATTGGATTATATGGTTGGATCCAAACTAGTCACATAAGACCTTAAATGCAGAGAAACTTCTTTGCCTGGAGTCAGAGAGATGCGGCCTAAGAGAAGGCAGAAAGGAGACTCAAAAAAAACAAAAACAAAAACAAAAACAAAAACAAAAACCCAAGGATATCAGGAAGATTTCACATGTGAGAAAGATAGCATACACCATTGCTGACTCTGAGGTGGAGGAGATCACCTGAAAGGGCCAAAGAGAGATCTAGCAGGCAAGGGTGTCCCCAGTTTTCAGTCAGCAAGGGAACAGGGACTCCAGTCCCACAACTGCAAGGAACAGATTCTGCTAACCACCTGAATGAGCCTCGAAGTGGATTCTTCTCACAGCTTTCCTGTAAGAGCCCAGCCAATCAACACTTTGATTTTGGCCTTGTGAGACCCAGAGTAGAGAACCCAGTTGAGTCAACCTGGACTACTGACCTATATAAGTGTAAGATAATAAATTTGCATTGTCCTAAGCTGTTTGTGGTAATTTGTTATGGCATCCTAGCAAACCAGTACACTCTGACCCCCTCTCACAAGAGGAAGTACAAAATGATGGGCAGGTTAAGCACCCAGGCATTTGACTTTTTATACATGAATTACTGAATAAGGATATGGCTGGAACGACCTCTCATAAGCACAGTCCTTCCTGCCCCAAGCCCACCACTGGTAGAAAAGAAGTCACTTAGACACATCTATGTTTTAGATCATGCTTAGCAAAGAAAAACCCAGACCAATGATAAGGTTGTGGGTTTGTAGATGTGTGCCTATGGGGCCCTTTGTGCTGCTTAATTATCCATGTGTGTCACCCTCAGGATGATCATCACACACAACATATCACTCATTTACTCAGAATGTATTCTTTTATAGTTCATCAAATCATTTTATTTTCCAGTGTATATCCTGTCTGGAATATACTGTCACGCAAAGTCAGTATGAGGAATTGGTGCTGAGGTGGGAATAACAAAGTCTAAACCAGGATGGAAGGTCAGCACAACTGGGCAAACCAAACCTGAGGAGAGCAAGCCAAAAGTTAGAAAGCATCTCTCATGATAAAAGCAAGCAATGGCCATTTTAATTTTTCTTCTTTGAACTTTGTTTTATAAATTTTATAAATTTACTATAATATGCTACTTTTAGATCAGAAAGGACAAAAGTCATTTTAAAAACTGACAAAACTTAATGAGGAGATAAAACATGGAACTCGGGAGTCTCTTCCCACATCCCAGGATACCATACATGAGGACCCCTCCCCTCCCCACTCCTTCTCAGGACTTCCTCCCTGGGCTTCCAAACTGCCAAGCCCTCTGTGTATCATGGCACTGTAGATTACTGTCTCTCCAAGTGCTCTCTTTCTTTATACTGGGGAGACTAGCCTCTCTTAGCTTCCCTTCAGCTCATCCAGCCTCTCTTTCTCTCCTTTGTGAACCTGTTCCTTTAATACAAATGCTCCCCAGGAATACCTCCTCCGTTCCCTTCTCACTTTACCAACTCATCCTGGGAAATCTCATCCACACCCAGTCATCTTAACTTCCAGCCCATCCCCTTCTCTGTCAACTACAGACTCCAATATCTAACCACTGCCAAGACAACTCCACCTGGAGTCCTTCTACTGGAATAAAAACTTAGTAAGTACCAACTGTGTGTCTGACCCTGGGTGTGGGTGTTCCCCACCCCCAAGCCAGCCCCAGTCAATCTGCTGCTCTTGCTCCTGAATGACTCAGAAATGGCATCATCACCAAGAAGCTGTTTGTTTGTGTTAAAAAAATGTTGTGAGTTATCTTGTTTGAAATGGGAAGATCTCTGGACTTTAGAGGATATGATATCAAGAAGCAAGCCACACTTTGCAGTTCAGTAGTTTACAAGGTCAATCAAGGAAAGAAAAAGAAAACAGTTCCAGAGGTGCTATACTACACCAGATACTGCAGCATGAACTAGCTTTGTCATATCTGAAAATTTAGCCCTCTATGGTAATCCTTCCTGGACTGGAAAATAATATAAGAATGCAGAAGTTCAACTGTAGATAAATGCATTTTCTTATGTGAAAGCAGCACTTAAAACAAATAACCTCCTGAGAAATAGCTTACAAGCATTTTAACTTCTCTTTGAATTGGTCCTCTTGGATAAAAAGTTCATCACCACTGGTTATCGATTGTTCATCTACATATTCACCAATGCCTTTTATAGTTTCTGGAGTGCAGTAGACAATTAATTCTGTTGATTAAATGAGTGAATGAATGAATGACTCTTGAAGGTCATGCACCGTGTAGCTAACTCCTTGAGCAGACCAGCCCCAGCCTCTCTTGTATTTTCCCACTGTGATCAGTCACTTCATTGCCCACTCTCTGACCTGGCAGCACTTGTTACAAAAAGCTGTCTCCATTTCAGTTCAAAATAATAAATTGAACAACACAATGCTTTTTATCTGTAGTATCCAGGTAAAAGGTCAGCCTCTGTCCTTTCTTGGCTGTGTTCTAGGAGGGAAGTTGCTTTGCAAGGAATTCTAAAGCAAGGGGCCTCTGACAGGCAACGCAGGGCAAGAGGACCCAATCCCAGTTTGCTACTAGTGGGTGCTCTCCTGGCTCCTCTAGGCAACTCATTTTTAAGGAGGCACTCACTTTCAGGGTTGTGTAGGTGTGGGCTCTGCACTTACAGCAGCCTGAGAGTAAGTGCCATCTTCAACTTGACTCCTCAATTGCCTTACTGCTCCATGGTTTTGACCTTAGGCAGCCAAGCTGAGCCCTAGAGGGAGCCAAACAGCCTCTTATCCAAGGAAATACTCTTAAGAAATTTCCATCCAATTTGCCACAATGTGCAATATCTTCGTTCGCACCTAAATGGAATGTGTGGGCTGGATGCTGACTTCCAAAACTTCTGTCCTGCAGGTCTGCCTTTGAGTATCGCTGAGAATGAACTGCTTTCATTTAAACAGAGCCATTCTGTTCCCCAAAGCAGTGAGCCAGAGAGGTCTGTCAGCCACAGCTGTTTCCCAGCTGTCCACAGAGCTGTTGAATTGCTTCAAACGGTTTTTCAGTGTGTTCTTGGAATCCCATCCTCAGAACACCTGGAGTCTTGCTTTATCTGCTTTCAATATCCTGAAGCATTTATATAGTTGGTTGTCATCTATTATCTTCTCCAGTTATGTTCTGTGGAGCTGATTTTCCATACCTGGGTTTCTAATATCTGAAGAGAGACCTTTGTGCCAAGACCTTGCTATTTACAACTCTGTCCCAATATAGAGATAATGATTGGGAACTTGGCTCCAAACTAAAACCAACCTGCAATCAGATACTAGCTGTGATGCAAATAAACTTGGTGATCTTGAGCCAGTTACTTAACCTCACTAAGCTTTCAGTAACCTTTGTCAGTACAGTGGAGATAAAAATATTCCCTCCCTTGTAAGTGTTTTGGATAACAGTTATATGGGATAATTCATGTTAAATATCTGGTATATTGTAGCTCAGTTAAGGATGGGTATGATTACTGTTATTATTCATGTCATCAAAACCATCAGAGGGGGTTTGTCCATTATAAAATGGAATGATACCTTCTACCTATGTGTTTCTCCTTTGACACTCAAAAATTACTTCAAGGGAAAAAAATGATATTGTCAAGCAGAGAAGCAATGGAAACTCTTCTCTACTTCCCTCTCTCACAAATTACCCCTCAAATTTCTGCACTTGGAAAGAGTACCTAATTCTTGTTCAGTGGGCATTTACTTTCTCTCTCAGAGCCTCAGGTACTGTCTAAAAATGCAGTTGAGCGAGGTTGTCTTTAAGGTCCTTCCAGAGCTAAAATTCTGTGGCTCTCAGACTCAAACTCCAAGCCAAAGTCTCCACATGTAGAGTGTACATGTTTTCCTAATTATGCTGATGGAGCCTGGGTGCAGCATTGAAATCAGGAATTAAGCAGCAACTATATAATAGTGTCCTGGACAAATGACTGTAAATTTGATTCTTGTCTGCATGAGTGAGGAGAGAGTTATAATAGCAAGTGCATATGCCCTCCTTGCCTTGACCCTGACCCCCAGGATTATCAGCTCAGGACACCCCCAAAGGTGTCTGAGCCAAGGGAGATCTTACTAAGTTTGAGCAGGTCATGTTGTCTGTGGCCCTATATGGGAATGAAAAACCTCTATCCATAGGGCCATCTCTTATAGGAGAGAAACAAGGTTCATGTTTCTTTCAAATGACATGTTATCTTCCTTAATCAGGCAAAATATTGGGTTGAGGTGAGGGAAGCTTTAAGCCTTCCCAGATCCCCTCCCCACAGGAGTGGTACAGGGGTCCATATCCCCTTCTTCTGTGCTTACAAAGCTGCCTGGACTACCAACTTGTTGGTACCAAACTTGTATCTACATCCCCCTTTAGAGAGGAGCTTCTTGAGGGCAGGAGCTGTGTCTGGTTTATTACCCCTTCCCTCAACCACTTCTACAGTGCCTACTACATAGCAGGTGCTGCATAAATGTTTGCTAAGTGAAATTAATCATAAAAGGAGAACTTGACTGTCGGGTTTCATTTTGTGCTAAGCCTAATTGGCACATCACTGTTCTATTTTGAGAAGTAGCAGTGGTATAGAACAAAGAATATTGGACATGCTTTGTCTCTCATCTCTGGCACTTATGAGCCTTGTAAATTTAAATAAACCACTTATGCATTTAGAACCTCAGTTTATTAGAATGGAGATAATTAACTGTGGTGATGATCAAATTAGATGATATATGTGTACACACTCAGTTAATGGTTGTTATCACTAGATGACATACTCCGAAGCAAAAAATTCAGATGGAGCTTTTCATTTGCTGCCAATTGGTAGCTTTGGGTTGCTTCTAAATATTGACTCAAGTGCACCATTGCTTTGATGGGCAGAATAAAGATATTACTGATTTTAGAACTAGCTGAAAATTAGCTAAAGTCAATAAAATATTTTGATCACATGGCTGTTAGTAACTTACAAAAACATAGTCTACTTATCTAAGGAAATAGAAGTTCTGGTTTTTGTATCAATCTTTCTTCACTTACTGTAAAATCTTGAGAAAATTTTAAAAAATCCTCTGCACCCAATTATTTCACTTAAATGCACGCATCTTCCCTACCCAGGAAAACTATGTGAGAATAACTGAAGTGCTGGGTATGAAGCTATTTGAGTTCTTTGAAAAAGATACACAATATAAATCTAAGCTGTTATTTTTATTTCTGAGTAAATTTGTTCAAGAATAGAATCTGAGTTTATATGATGGTGTTTTATAGACCTGGGTTTATGTAGAGGCTTTTAAACTGATACTATCCCAGTGTGTTTAATATGGAATTGGATAGACACAGAAAATGCAGTAGAGTACTGTTAAATGACACCGTATGCAGGTTTGAAACACAATGCATAGTGAAAATGGCTGGTCTCTCTGCATTCTCCAGAAGCCTGCTGCCTTCCGTGGGAAGTACACTGGTTTAATATCCTCTGACTTCCTCAGAGGTGTAATTTTTTCCCCCTGGAATTCAATGAGAGCATAAGAAAGGGCCCTGAATACTCCCTCACTGTTTGCCTTCTCCCACAGCAATAACAATACAATACTTCTCTACCAAATATTAGATACTAAAAGTAGAGTCACCCAAGTTTCTCCCCAAAGAATTGGGCAAATGGTTCAAGGACATGAACCTTAAACTGTATGTGAGTGTTTTTTTTTTTCAGATTGTAGGCATAAAACCATCTCAGTCTCCTCGATGCTGCTTAGAAGATATTAAATGAATGTCGTCTCTGTTCTCTAAGCCAGCCTGGAAGTGAAGGAACTACTTTGTACATTTCATCTTATTTTTGACTACAAGTAGAAAGTTATTCAGCTTTCTCTTGAATTCCTGTGTAGAATATTGATAACACCAGTGATGAGAAACCACAAACTTACTGTAGTCTAAAACTCTGAAATGCATAGGCAGAGTGGGCCAGAGGTGAAAAAAGAACAATATATACGACTTTAAAAAGAAGACATGATCCAAACAAAAGAAATAAATGAAGACCGCAATTAAATATTGAAAAACAACAGTGAAAGGAGAGTGTCGACTAAAGGGACTGAAGGAAAATAAAGCTAAAAAATAAAAACTCTTCTGATTATGGCAGTTGGTAATCACTTCTCCTACGTTAAGAAAATGAACCCAAAAATCTAACCAGAAAATTCAATGATGAATGAAAAAAAAATCAGACAGCCCCATTAAGTCACCCTTACTGGAAAGGCATTTCTCCAAAAATAACAGTTCTACTTTTAATTATAGGTTCTTGGGTTTGTTAATCAGCCATCTTCCTCAAGGCTAAGCTCGGTGCAAATAACAGACAAGGATTCAGCAAAATGCCCTGTTTAATTAAAAAGAATTTAATTAAAAATATTTTTAAACACATGACCAATCACCATTATTTATGCAGATGTTCCTTCATGGTTCTTTGGAAAGGCTTTTTCTTTTCTTTTTCTTTCTTTCTTTTTTTTTTAAATATGCTGTTCTTCTGCAAGAACTGCTGTGAAATGAGAAGCACTATGACTGGTAGTTAATACCTATTTTTATCAAAACAGCAGTGCAGCTCACACATCGCCGGTGCAGCCGTAACCATAGTAACCCCAAGTAGAAAGGGTCTTCAGATTATCAACACGATCAAAGGTAAGATAGTTCATGTGCCTCTGGAATAGTTACACTGCGGCAAACTTTAAAGGATAAAGATGGATTTCCTCCTCCCCCAACCCCATACCCTAAATGTTGAATGAAAATAGTGACTTGCAAGTACAGTGTATAAAAACGTCTCTCATTTTAGAAGACTCTTATTTCCTCAAAGTGTTAATAGAAAAGATGAAAACTCAGTGCTATGCATTTGTCCCGTGCTTCTTCCTGATTATGCCAAGGAGACAATAATAGTCATTTTGTCGAGTTGGGAGAATTTGCTAGAGGGAAGACCTCACCCTCGACTGCCCTGAAGGATGAGAAGCCATATTTTGTGTCCATGTGTTTGGAGGATGGCTATGGTCAGTGGTGACTGTAGGGCACATGGGATAAGCTATATACGGTGATGCAGGGTGTGGACTGGCAGTCCACTTATGAGGAAAAGGAGCTTTTCATTGGAGAAACAGTGGAACCGGTTTTAAAAAGCAGTGTAATACCAACCCAAAAACAGACCTGAATGTGGCTTTATAGTTTGTGGTTGGGACAGGATGGAGTGGGGACATAGCAGGGAATAAAAAGCTAGAGTACCCATGATCAGTTATTTTATCAGAGGAACTATGATTTATATAATTCAAATAAAGACTAGCTAGTAGGCAAGTTAGTATACAAGCCTTTATACAACATTTTGTAATGCCTTATATGACCACAGGAGCAGCATCTGGAAATACAGGGAAATTACTTGGAATTTTAACTACCCAAATGTATAGCAGATATTACAAAAAGTAGAGAATCCACATGAAGATAAATATAATTCAATTATTTTTCTTCTTTAAACCTCTTTATATTGGAGATAGACTATGAAAGTGGGTGAACAAGTAATGAAATATAAGAAAATAATTATTTCATCATGGCTACTTAAGAAAAGAATGGTTATCGGGCAATTTTATGTTCAATTGTAAACAAATAAGAATGCTGTGATAGTATTATCTAAAAAGCCAATAAAGTGCCTTAGAAGAACTCACTGCTAATAAACATTTATTTAATAAGTTAGCAATTTGCAAATAATTTTCCATAAAGCATTTCATTTGATCTTATAGTAATTCTGTGAAGAAACTGGAGGTACTTTCTGTTTTGTTTTGCTTTTATAGTATTTATTTTAAGCATGGGAAGTGAGGTTCAGAGAAGTTAAAGCACTAAAACATAGTGCTCCATTCACCCATGACACTAATCTTGCCTTAATGAACAGACACTTTCAATATCCAGGATAATTCAGCCACTAGAAGACCCTATTCTTACTTCATTTTTAGGTAACTCTCCTACCCCATCACATGTCTATTTTATTTTTAGTGGCAGTTCGTTTCTCTTGGGATTGAAAGTTTATGATCCATCCCTAACTGTGATCATTTTATGCAGATAATTTTCTAGGAGCTCTCTTAGATCTTTAACCCACAGACAAAGGAGCTGGCACCATATTCCTCAGTGCCCTAGCTCACACCTCCCCTTGGGACCAATTTGCACCAGAATTACAGCGACACCTACCTGTGATTTTAGGTAGCACATACTGGGAATGTTGGGTAATGAACACTGCCAGGAGACAGCTTGGCTGGTGGCATCTCAGAAGGGAGGTCACTAATCTGAGAGGTGGATGTCTCAGAGATCAGTACTCAGCCCACTTCACTCTATAACTCACCAGTTTACTCAGAAATACAAATATTTCACTCATCAATTCCTATATTCATTAGGTCTCTGGACTGGCATCATTAGCAACAACTGGACACTTAGAATTGCAGTTTTTGAACCCACCTCAGACCTACTGAATAAGAGTATCTGGAGACAGAGCCCAGTAATCTGCATATTAACAAATTCTCCAAGTGAGTTTTAAGTACACTCAAGTTGGAGAACCACTAAGTAGAGCAAGAATTATCTCAGCAATTATCTAAGTCCTCTTGGAATTTATGAGGAAATTAAACCTAAAAAGGTAAAGTGGCCACCTGATTTTCTCTGTGAGTCAGTAGCAGGCACTAAACTAGACCTCAGATCTCCCAACTCCCAGTAATAAAAATAGCATGGTGCTATGACACTTGTCAAGTAGAGGCTGGTTGGGCTCAACATTAGCAAAGCAGAGACTTTGACTCTGGATCTATATTCCTCTTGGCTTCTAATTTCAATAAATGAATTATCATCCATGCATTTAATTTAAGTTCCAGACAGGATAATGCCAGAGTGAATTTTCTAAATTCAATTAACAAGAGCCAGTAGTCTCCTTATGAAAGCCAACATCCAGTACTCAGGGCTTCATCAAGCACTTGGGATTCTTAGCACACGTTAGCTGCCAGAGCAAGTCAAGATGTGTGACATACATGTAATACACAAAGTCACTGAATTTTTTTTTTTTTACTTCATGGCATGTGCAGTAATACCATATTGAGTTGGAAGATTTTCCCTTAAGATCTCCTCATCACATTTCACAGTAATTTACTAACATGATATAAAAAATGATTGGTTAATTTTCTCACTTCTATGAAATTTTGAAGAGTTCTTTTTTACATACATAGATCTGCTTCAACATAAATGCATAAATGTGATCACATTGTACATATGCTGTTTATTTGTTTACTTTGTTTTAATTATCTTTTTTTCTTTTTAACACATCTCCCCTTTTCCCATCTCTTCCTTGCCTAAACGTGTATCTTTCCTCCTCCTAAATAACCCTATTTATACTCTAATATATGTCCACCAAATATCTTTATATTAAAATTATCTTTGTAATAATCACATACACACATTTGTAACAGATGTTAAATCAGAAGTTTAAGGAACAAAGAAAAAAATAACATGTCCTGCAGTGAGATGCACAATTTTAAAATATATATCCAAAAAAATGAGAAAATCTCTCCCTCTAGGCTCTAACCTAGAGGTGAAGATTTGTGAGGAGAGTTGTTTTCCTGCATGTGAGCTGTGAATATCACACAGGGGTGTTTGACCCTCATCTCAAGCCTAGGGGAAGGGACTTTGGCGAGGCCATCAGACAGCTTACGATGTGACTAGAGTTTGGGGACCCGGTGAAACGCTCTATGATTCTCAAATAAGAAATCTAATGGGCTATGGCTATCCAGCTGCTCTGATGGTAGCTAATTATCAATCAAATAAAACATTTCCTTACCACATCTGTGGCTCTACCTTGTAGAAACTGCATCCAGTAAAGGGTAGATGTGACATATGGGAAAGAATAAAGAACCCAGCCACACCTGTTCTCCAAAAGGTAGGCAACCTACCTTCAACAGGCTAGGGCAGATAGCGTGAAGTCTTAAATTAAGTTGAAAACTTGGGATATTACACAGGATTGGACATGTTCACTGCTGAATTGAGACTCCAATTGCAACTTAAATAGGTTTTTATCCAGCGGGTGGAAAAAAAAATTTAACCTCACTGAATACTTTTAAAGGAGTGTGGGAGACACTGGAATAGAATAGAGCCCAGAAATAAACCCATGATTATATGATCAATTAATCTATGACAAAGGTGATGGGGATATGCAATGGGGAAAATACAGTCTCTTCAACAAACAGTGCTGGGAAAACTGCACAGCAACATGCAAAACAAGGAAATGGGACCACCTTCTTACATGATACACAAAAGTAAAGGATTTCTTTTAGGATTAAGGACCTAAACATGAGACCTGAAACCATAAAACTCCTAGAAGAAAACACAGGCAGCAATTTCTCTGACATCATCCATAGAAACATTTTTCTAGACATATCTCCTTGGGCAAGGGCAACAAAAGCAAAATTAAAGTATTGGGACTACATCAAAATAAAAAGCTTCTTCACAACAAAGGAAAAAAAATCAATAAAACAAAAAGACAATCTACTGAATGGGAGAAGATACTTGCAAATGACATATCCAATAAGGGGCTGGCATCCCAAATATTTAAAGAACTTACACAACTCAACACAAAGACCACCAATAACTCTATTAAAAATGCGCAGAAGACATGAACAGACATTTCCCAAAGAAGACATACAGATGACCAATAAACACAGGAAAAGATGCTCAGTATCATTCATCATCAGAGAAATGCAAATCAAAACCGCAATGAGATATCACCTTATATCTGCCAGAATGGCTGAATCAAAAACACAAGAAACAAGTGTTGGTGAGGATGTGGAGAAAAATGAACCCTTGTGCACTGTGGGTAGGAAGGCAAATTGGTACATCCACTGTGGAAAACAGTATGGAAGTTCCTCAAAAAATTAAATGATCCAGTAACTCCACTATTGGGTATTTACCCAAAGAATACAAAAACACCGACTTGAAGATATATTCACCCCTATGCTTGTTGCAGCATTACTTACAATAGCCAAATTACAGAAACAATCCAAGTGTCCATTGATAGATGAAGGAAGAACCCAAAGGTCCATCAATAGATGAATGGGTAGATACACAGTGGAATATTACTTAGCCATAAAAAATAATGAGATTTTTGCCATTTGCAACAACATGGATGGATCTACAGGCAATAATGCTGAATAAAATACATCAGTCAGAGAAAGAAAAATATCATATGATTTCACTCATGTGGAATTTAAGAAACAAAACAAAGAAAAATGAGACAAACCAAAACCAAACAACAAACAAACAAACAAACAAACAAAAAACCACCAGATTCTTAACTATAGAGAAAAACTGATGGTTACCACAGGGGAGGTGGATAGAGAGATGGGTGAAATAAGTGGAGGGGATTAAGTGTACACTTACTGTGATGAGCCTTAAGTAATGTATGGAATTGATGAATCACTATATCGTACACCTGAAACTAATATATCAGTGTATGTTAGTTTTACTGGGAAATTTTTAAAAATTTTTAAAAATTAAAAAATTAAAAATAAAGAAGCAGTGGGAGAAAAAAAGCCTTGCTTTATATATACGTATACGTTTGTATATATGTATTAAATATTGGGATCATTTTTTATGTACACTTTTCTACATCTTGCTTTACAAAGTCAATAATGCCTCCTGGAAAACTCTCAAGTCAGCTGGAAGACCACTAATTTAACCTCTTTAATGGTTACATGATATGGTGTAGATGTTCCACGACCTTCCAATAATTTCCCTTGTTGATAGGATTCACTTTGCTCGTTATTGTTTTTTTTTCTCTACTTAAAAAAGATGTTGCAATAAACATCTTTTGTCCATATATCCTTAGGAACCCGGTATTTTTACTTCTGTGGGACAGACTCCCAGAAGTCAGATTACTAGGCCAGAAGGAACTATATACTTTCAATTCTAATACTTTTTGCCAAATTCCTTCCCAAAGGTCTGTTAATGATTTAAACTTTCACTAGCAGTATATAGCAGTCTACTTTTTGCTGTCTCCCTGTCAGCAATGACTGTTATTTGGCATTACAATTGTTGCCAAACTGCTACAGGTAAAATGATATGCTGTTACTTTATTTTACATTTCTATGACTTCTGGTGAGTACACTACTTTCCATATTTGAACCCCAAGTGAATTTGCTCTTCTATGAATCACTTCTTCATAGTCTTTGTCCATTTTTCTGTTATTTATTGCTAGATTGTCATTTTAAAGCGTATTTCTTTACACTTTGGGGAAATAGTAATATCTGTCCTCTACATTTAAATGCTTTCCCCCCAAAATGTTGTCTATTTGTTGACTTTTTAATGGTATCTTTTGTTATTTAAATATGTTTTTATATAGTCAAATACGTCTATTCTTTATTTATAGATACTGGATTTCCATTCTTTGTTAAGAAGAATTTTCCTATTTATAATTGGCAAATAAAGATATACATATTTTCTTACAGTTCTTTTACTTCATTTTGTCATTTACATTTTAATTCTTCTAAGCATATTTTTTTTTTAATTTTTTTTTTCAATGTTTATTTATTTTTGGGACAGAGAGAGACAGAGCATGAACGGGGGAGGGGCAGAGAGAGAGGGAGACACAGAATCAGAAACAGGCTCCAGGCTGTGAGCCATCAGCCCAGAGCCTGACGCAGGGCTCGAACTCACAGACCGCGAGATCGTGACCTGGCTGAAGTCGGACGCTTAACCGACTGCGCCACCCAGGCGCCCCTAAGCATATTTTTATAAATGGTTAGATAATCCCAATTTTATTATCTTCTAAATGGCTAGCCAGTAAATTGTGCAGGTACCATTTGTTAAATAAATCATTCTTTCCCACTGGATTGAAATACCTGTTAGCTGAATATGTTTGTCAAATTCTCATTTATACTGAGATGTGTTTCTGGATCCTCTATTCTTTTCCACTGGTCTGTGTAATCCTAGAATACCATATTGATCTGATTATAATAGTTTTGTAGTAGATTCTTATATCTGATTAGGCAGTTCCCTTAATGCTCTTATTTTAATTCATAAATATTAATATAATTTTATTCAGTTCATATTTTTAAAGTGTTATATTTTCATGAGTGTGGCATTGAATTTTTATTTAATTTAGAGACAAGTGGCATTTTTATTACATCATTCTTCTCATTACCAAGACATCGAGCTAACACAGGCTACTGGCTTCCTCCCCAAAATCAAAGATAGAGAAAGTACACAGAGAAAAATGGAATTGAGATTAACAAATCACAATAATAATACCAAAAAAACCCGGAAATTGCCAGGGAGAAGTAAGGCTGTTTTGGATTGCTGGCTAGTAGAAGGAAGGTGAGGGAAGTGAAAAGGTGCAACTTTCAAAGGGCAGCTATTCACAGCAGTGAAAAGACAAATTAAAAAAAAAAAGTTTAAGATCCACCCTTTAGGCTCAACTTGCATTTCCATGAAGTAATTATTGCTCAGCTCCTTACCACACAAGGCACACATAATTGGCTAGATGCTAAGACAGGTGTTCATGGGGGGGTGGTGGTAATAACAGAGCATTACAAAAGATCTCCTGGGGTAAGAAGTTGATGAAACTGTGGCATTCTCTTTCCCTACAAATCCTGGGGCTGGTGGATTACCATTATAATTTCTCCCTAAAGGTCTTAATTAACCCTAACATGAACAATTGGGTAATGCAGGTTTCTCAATCTTGGCACTACTGACATTTTGGGCCATATGATTATCTGCTGTGGAGGGCAGATTGCTCCATTGTCTTTAATTTATCTATTCAGTTCTTTACTTGGAAAATCATGAATTTTATCTGCCCTTGACCATCCTAAGATTTACTACCAGGTGTTTGTTCAAATTGTCTTCTGACAACTTCAGGAATTTATTCCATGTGTGTATGTTCTGTTTGTTCTGACTGATCTTCCTCTCTCAAGCTGCTGAAAAGTCATGTTGCATTTTTATTTTTCTCTGTTGGCTAATTGAGTATTATATTAAGACTGTTTGTTGGACTATCTTCAAGGATAGCAGTCCTGTAAGTACCATCAAGTAGACCAGTTGTATAGAAACGCTTCAGGCACTTGGAGGAAGCCACCCCCTTAACAGAGACACTAAGTTCAGTCAAGCAGGTCACCCTTTTCCATTACCAAAATCCACATATTCCTACAACTCATCTGACTTTAGCAAAATCAGATAATTGGACTCTATGTTTTTAGCAAAATCAGGTAGATTGGAGAGGGTAATAAAAGGCAAAGAAGCCAAGTTAAGGTCACCCCTTCCCTGGAAGCTACTGTTAACCTTCATGAATTTTTTAGTGACCATAATGTTTACATTAGGACCAAATGATTCATCTCTAAACCTTAGTTTACTCTTTTGTAAAATAAGCGTGTTAGATTAATTCCTAAAGTCTCTTTCTGCAAAAATATCTTACCATTTTATTATTTAAAATCACTCCTTATGTCATCTGAAGCAATGTGTGGAAAATTGGATCCATGGCTAAATAAGATGGCTATAAAAATTTTATAGGGGCACCTGGGTGGCTCAGTCAGTTAAGTGTCCAACTTTGGCTCAGGTCATGATTTTATGGTTCATGGGTTGGAGCCCTGCATTGGGCTCTGTGCTAATGGCTCAGAGCCTGGAGCCTGCTTCAGATTCTGTGTCTCCCTGTCTTTCTGATTCTTCCCCACTCACACACTCTCTCTCTCTCAAAAAATAAACAAACATTAAAAATAAGTTAAAAAATTATGAGACAATTTGGAAAAGTTACACACACACACACACACACACACACACACACACACACACACTGGAATATTATTCAGCCATAAAAAGAATGAAATCCTGCCATTTGTGAAAACATGGATGGACCGAGGGGTATTATGATAAGTGAAGCAAGTCAGACAGAGAAACACAAAAACCATATGATTTCACTTATATGTGCAATCTCAAAAACAAGACAAATGAACACAAAAAAATGCAGAAACAGACCCACAAATACAGAGGAAAAACCGGTGGTTGCTAGAGGTGAGATGGTGAGGTGATGGGCAAAATGGGTGAAGGAAAGGGGGCAGTACAGGATTCCATGTGGAATGAATAAGTCATGGAGATGAAAGGTACACCATAGGGATATAGTCAATAGCACTGTAATAGCATTGAATGGTAACAGATGGTAGTTACACCTGTGGTGAGCATAGCATAATGTATAGAATTGTTGAATCACTATGTCGTACATCTAAAATGAATGTAACATTGTGTGTCAACTATACTTTAATAAAAAGAAAATTAGAGAAATTTGAATGTGGACTAGGTATTAGATGATACCAAAGGACTAAGGAAAATTTTGTAGGTTTGATAATGGCTTCATGGTTACATAAGAACAATGTCCATAACTGTAGAGATGTATATCAAAATACATGTGGATAAAATGACAAAACCTGATATTTGCTTTCACATATTCCTATCTCCTGCCTATGAAGTTAAATATAAAGTATATTTGTGTTTTATAAAAGTAAAATTACTACATTACACATATTATGCTCCTAACTTTAACCAAGCAAGTCACAAATGAATTTAGTTGGTCAAGGGAGCATTCTACTAACCAACTAGGTAGATTCATTACTATTACCAGGTATTCCATTGGATTACCAGGTAATCCATTACTATTACCAGGAAAATAGGCAAAAATGTGCATGTCGTACTTGCTGATGGTAAAATACCATCCTCATTTTAGTATATCATAAAAATAACAATATAATAATAATAATAATAATAATAAATATCTCATTTAATCCTCACAAATAACATTTAAAATAAGTCTTACTATCTTCATTTTATATATGGAGAAACTGAGGCTCAAATATGTCCGACAGAATATGAATTTAAACACAGGCCTATCCCACTCCATGGACAATATTCTTAATCAATAGTCAATGACTGTTCTATTTATTCAGTAAATATTTACTATGCCCTGTGCAAACCTCAACAGGATTCTTGTATTTTGAGATCTGTAAATGCTTTCTTAAAGATCTGGTCATTAAATGTTATTTAACGCTGATGATGATAAAGACAAAACAATGGATCCTATTAAGTACTATATGTATTTTGACTTGCTTAATTGGTGAATTAAACTAATAATTTACATTAACTAGATTTTTAAATTCTAAACTTAATGAAAAGAATTATAAACTGTATTTTCCCACATAGCTACACAGGTAGTTTCTATTTACTCCTTTGAGGTAAATATTTATTTCTAATATCCAGTCTTCCCAATTTAGGGCCATCAAATGTGTCAACATACTTTGAAACAGGGGTAACATAATATAAATGTCAAGTTTCTTGGAACTGTAATAATCTACATAAAACAAAACAATAATGGACATTAAAAAAACAACTCAGAATGTCAGACTTTAGGAATACGTGATTTATGTTTCTACTAAGGAAAAAAAAAACAAGTTGAGACATTTGACAGGAATCTATTTAATCTGTTTCTCTCAAGCCAGAGGTTGCGGTATTTATAGTTCTGAATGGCACATACATGATATGAAAATCATACAGAGCTTCACTCTTGTTTCTCTTCGCTTTTTTTTCTGAAGTACGGATGAAACTAGTTTACAGGTTCTTATGTATTGAAGCATAAAAATAAGACTGGAAAAAGAGACTTTAGAAAAAAAAATTCAGACATATTAGTTCAAAATCATAGGAATAAAGTGCCTGTATTTCACCAAAATGCCATAATCTGTGCAGTGCACTGTATCTACACTTAATTCTTCTACTTGATTTAAAATATTTCTGTGGTATTTTTATTAAGGATCATATTTTTGTGTGGAGTCATAAAATGCTGAACTCATTGTAATAGAGACTAGAATGTTGGTGGCCAGGGGCTGGGAGTGGGGGCAATGGGGAGATGTTGGTTAAAGAATATCAACTTCCAACTATAAGATGAATAAGTTTAGAGCTCCACAATACAGAATATTAATACAGTTAACAAAACTATAATGTATATTTGAAAGTTGTTAAAAGAGTAGAACATGAATGTTACCACCACCACACACCCACCCACATGCACACACACACACACACACACACAGAAAGGGAATTATATGTGGGGAAAGAGATGTTGACTAACTTTATTGTGGTAATCATTTTGCGATATATATGATTATCAAATGATCACATTGTACACCTTAAATGTACATATGTTATATTGCAAAAATATCCCAATAAAGCTGGAAAAAAGGATTATATTTTTTGGTTTCACCACTACCATATCTATATTGCTCTAAAATAGTGCTGCCCCACAAAAACATAACATAAACCACATATGTAATTTAAAATTTTCTAGTAACCACATTAAAAAAATAGAAATGGATAAAATTAATTTTGATAGTACATTTTTATTTAAATATTAAATGAATCTTGTAATTTCAAAATGTAATCAATATAAAAGTTATCAATGGGAGATTGTGCTTTTTTTCATATGTCTTTGAATCTAGGGTGTATTTTACACTTAGAGCCCATAAATTTGGTCTAGCCACATTTAAGGTAGCAATATGTGGCTTGTAGCCCTTATAATGGACAGAGCAATTCTTGAGTAAGCCCTATCTGAAGTTACATAAATCAGGACAACCCGAAATAATTTTCTTGGAAAAAAACAGGACAAGTATATGAGTAAGAATTATTTTCTAGTTTTAAATACTGGACTAATACTTCTGGAGTTCAAAATAGTACAGCTGTATTTGAGTCTCAATGCAGCTGCATTATATAAAATGAAGACATTTTATTCCAAATAGGAAACAGAGAAATTGATGAAGTGAGAAAATGCACAGCCCAAATGCACTTGAATGAGTGGCTTCCTGCAGACCTTGAAAGAAATGTCAGTCCTGTAAATACCAGGATGAGTTTCTGGCATCTTCTGAGTGATTAATACTTAATGTAATGTGCTGAATTTTTCCTTTTCCTAAAGGAAGCTCCTATTGTGGACATCTTCCAACCTAAACAGTAACAATAACAACAACACGAGGACCTACACTACTATAAGTGCTTCTGCAAGTCTACAATCTATGGCCTGGTGCTTTCTGGAAAATTTTAAGCTACTGACCAACTGGTGAACAGGGAGAAAGAAATATTGGCTGTAATACTGGACAAGAATAAAGACATATTTTTGTGTTAGTTGAATATATCCTTTTTGGAGGACAGAAACCAATATTGCCACTCAGGTGGAAGTTTAGCTATGTGCTGGGAGTTCCACCCTTATCTTAAGTCACTGTCCCTCTTGTGGTCATGAGACTCCTTATCTCTGAGAGTGATCTGGAAAGCCAGATCAACTGCTTCACATTCCATATTTAAGAAGAGATCCTCTTTCAAGCTCCATACTCTGCTCTAGCAGTTTCTTTTACAAATATATTAATTCATTAATTTAATAAGTATAAATTAAAAACTACATACTAAAACGGAAAATGGGGGAAACCAGAAAAAAAATCCTTCCTCATAGGGGACAAAAAACATAAGGAAATAAATAGTAGATTAATAGTGATTAGTGCTATACAAGAATGTAAGGCAAGGAAGGGGGTTGATGAGCATCATGATTTGTGGGAAACTATGTGGCAGGGGAGATGGGGTTCAATTTTTGATAGGATGATTAGGGAAGGTCTCATTGAGGTGATATTTGAGCAAAGACCAGAAGAAGGCAAGGAGGGAGAAACAACAAATGCAAATGTGCTGAGGCAGTAACAATACTGATGTGTTCAGGAACAGCACATGGGTACACTGGGACTCCCAAGTGTCTTTATGCACCTTAAAGACCTCTCTGTGTCACTCACTCCATGTAAAGGGACATTTCATACTTATTAATAAAAATCCACTATACTAAACAGTCAAATTTACTAAACTGGGACCCAAGTCAATGATGAACGAGACAGGAGGATAGTATGAGGTCAGAGAGTTCCCTTATGGGCTTTGGACATTTGTAAATTGAGGGATATTAACTAAAGCATCTATTTCCAGTTGTCATATTGTCTTTCCAGTTGTTGTCATTTATCTTTCCTCTCTTCCATCTCCCTACTTTTCCTTATCTAAACACACCTGAAGATAAGCTGGCTGATTGATCAAGTCCTCCAAGTATGTCTCTCCTCCCCTATCCTGCCATTTACCATACATGATCTCTTTGGGGGCTCTGTCTTTAATCATCCACTTTCTGTTAAGTATTGCTGCTGACCTTTACATCATCAGCAGGATCTTAGTGAGAAAAAGAGGAAATTAAATCAAACAATAGTCATATTGTTTTAACTGGAGGTAAACTGAAAATTGGCCAAGGAGAGTCAGAAACATTCAGGAAGAATTAGATTTAAGTCTAAATATGTATCTATAAAGAAAAATATGAATAGTTAATAACACCTGCCTAAGATATAACTAAGGCTAAATGGAAAAGAATTAATTTAAAGAAGGCCAAGAAGAGCCAAACCTGGAGAACATAGGTTCTTTTTCATAAATGAGGTAGTCACAATAATTTAGGCAATAAATGAATAATTGTAAGGTAAGATTAACTAGGTGTTTTAAGGTTGTTGAAGATCTTAAATTGCACCAATTTAGCAGAGTAGGTTCAGTGTGTTTTAATATAACAATTAGTTCCCAGTAAAAGAAGAAAGCTTAAGTATTCCTTTTCACATGTGGATCTCTACTATGTAAGATCTCTAACATTTGCTGAATCAGGGTTTGAGTCCAAGAATGTCTGGGGGGGGGGGACTTTGGGTTGACTTTTAACTTTCTTTAAAACAAAAGCTTGTTTAAAAATGAAAACTAATCTTACAGAAATAAGAAACAGGGAATGTTAAAGCTGCAAAGAACTCTAGTAGAAACTTTTCATTTTACAGATGGAAAGTCAGTTTCTTCATCTGTAAAATGAAAGGTTTGGGAGAAATGAGATTGAATATCTTCCACATCCAAGGATGCATAAAATCTAGAAAGGCTAAATGGTGCCCAAAGTTGCACAGCTGGTCTGTGCCAGACTTGGAAAGTAGATTTGGTTCCCGGGATTCTCTTTATGGCTGTGAGTCAATTCTGTATTTTATTTATTTATTTATGTTTTTAAAAAAAAAATTATTTTTTGATAGAGACAGAGCATGAGTGGGGGAGGGGCAGAGAGAGAGGGAAACACAGAATCCGAAACTGCCTCCAGGCTCTGAGCTTTCAGCACAGAGTCTGACACGGGGCTCAAACTCACAAACCGCGAGATCATGACCTGAGCTGAAGTTGGACGCTTAACCGACTGGGCACCCCCAATTCTGTATTTTAAAAAGTTTAGTCAGCCCAACTGTTTGACACAATGCAGATAAATATCCATCTTACCAAGTTGGTTTATTTTTCTATTTCAGTCAGTTTTCCTGTGTCCTGGGATATCACCAGCCACAGAAGGAGCAAAGCTTTAACACAACACAATTGTGTTTGGAGCTGGCTGAATCACTCAACAGAATGCAACAAACTTGGCCTTTAGTGTTGGGACCAGGGAACAATGGATGCACTGCTTTTAAGCATGCAGATTTGTGCAAAAATGACATGAAATGGGACCTGACTGTTAAAAGCAAAATGTCCACATATAGACAAAAGAGAACAACCCTAAGTAGCTAGAAATCACTGATGGGTTGAAAATATTTCATCTTGAGTTCATGCTTCCCATGGCTACCAAGGAACTCCTCCATTTCCTTGGGGCTGTGAGAGTATAGCATGAAATCTTCCAGCAATGACTAGTGGCTAGGTCATCTTCAACCATGGAGGTGGAGCAGTCTGTCCCTATACACTGCTCTGGCGCTCTGGTGCTGTAATCTACACCGAGAGTTCCTAATCTGAGACCTCCTTTTATTTCATCTTCTTCCAGGAAGTAAGTCAATATAATGCATTAAAAAATTATTTTTCCTACCTCATACCATAAACAAAATAAAGCAGGTAAAAAAGTTGGAAAAATATTCGTACCTTATATTATAGACAAAGGTTAATATCCCCAATACATTAAGGGCTTCTAAAACTTGAAAAATAAAGACTAACAACCCTACTGGAAAAAAAAATCTTATAAACAGATCATTTTCAGGAAAAAAATACAGATGTCCCTTAAACATATGAACAAATTTTTAACCTTACTCATAATAAAAGAAGTACTAAGTCAAACCAGAGGGAGACACAAATCTTTACCTACTATAAGTAAATAACCAAAACTGTGATAGAATTCTGCATTGACAAAGTGGTGAAGAATACATACTGTCATATGTATCTGGTGTGAATGGAAAATAGTGCAAACTTTATGGAGAGGAATTTGGCATCTAAGAAAATTACAAATGCATTTACCTTTTAACCGGTTTCTAAAACCTATGCCAAAGAAACACTAGCAAAAAGTGACAGGGTATTTATTTTAATATTATTAGTTGCAACACCATTCATAATTGCAAAGGACAAGAAAAAACTAAATGTCCACAAATAGACAATGGGTTGAATCATCTGTGGAGTACTCTGCAGTTATAAAAGAGAAAGAGATCTTTACATATTGCAATGGAGGACTCACCAAAACATTGTTAAAGAAGAGTAAGGTGAAGAACCATGTGTATAGTAGCATATAGTAGAGTATGTGTATATTTATGTATTTACTTAGATTAAAAATAGAAGGATAAATGAAAAACTAACCAAAATGGTTGGAAAATTAAGGTAGAGGGGACAGGGATAGAAACTAGATGTCTCTTCTTTGTTCCCATGGTTTTCATTTTGGAATTCTCTAGCTATTTAATCTAATTTCATAACAAAATTATAAAACAGTTTTTAACTAAAATAAAACAAATGAACAGTATTGCATATTCACAATATACAATCTACAGAGGAATTATTTCAAGGCTCTTAAAACAGTAATTTTTAACTGTTCATCACTAGTGAGATATTCAAAAGTTAAAAAGAACCACAGTGAAATCTTAAGCAGTTTTCAATAATCATATTTTTAATAATGTATACTAAAATTTTGAAAATATTTATTTTAAGGAAATAAATTATATTAATGTAATAATAAGAAAAAGTAGGCAGAAGAAAAATAAAAATAAAAATTTAAGGTGGTTAATTAAAATTTCTGTAATCCTAAATTTGGGCTGAAAATATTAATATAAGTTTGTGATATTGTTTCTCCTTTAAAACAAATAAAAATATTTAGAAACAATGACCAATCCAGTAGCAATGAAACCCCCTAGTGCCCAAAATTTTGGTCTATAAATAAATTTCCCTCTTTTCTTTTTTAAATTTTTTTTAAATGTTTACTTATTTTTGAAAGAGAGAGAGAGAGAGAGAGAGAGAGAGAGAGAGACAGAGCATGGGCAGGGAAGGGGCAGAGAGAAACGGAGACACAGAATTCAAAGCAGGCTCTAGGCTCTGAGCTGTCAGAATAAAGCCCAATGCGGGGCTCAAACTCATGAACTGTGAGACTGTGACCTGAGCCGAAGCCAGACAGGTGACCCAGTAAATATCTCTCTTATAAAGAACCGAGGCTTCTTGGGGAAATGGCTGGTTCCAAGTCAGGGTACAAGAAACACACAAAATAAGGTTGGAACATCTAGTCCTACTCAAAGACAGGAAACCTATGTAAGACCATTGGGGTCATGACAAAAGGATATAGGAGAAACTTGAAGAAGCAACCAGTTGTCAAGTAGGAGTATTCTGAACATCAAAGAGAATGACAGCAATAGATTAAAACACATCAACCATATTAAAATCCATGTGTTGATATAATACTTTAAAAAAGAAAAATCTCTGTGGTCATATGTGGAGGATGCTAAGGAAACAAGTTATTATTTTGAAAATTAGTAAATAAAGGAAAAGAACAAATCATTTATCCTGCTTCCTTGTTCAAATGATATCATGGGGTACTACATAGTTGATCTGGAAAGCTGCTTATTTATAAGAGAGTACCAGCTAATAATACAAAAGGTAGGATACAATTAGCATACCACCAGTTTGTAACCCCTAATTAATATTGGACTAATTAAGCAGTAACCATCAATGGATACTAAAGGCATTAGCCAAAATGGGGAATGCTAAAAGGTAATGCTTCTCAAATCTTAATGTGCATATGAATCACTTTAGGACACTGTTGAATTCTAGAATCCAATTCAGTAGATCTGAGGTTGAGCCTGAGTTTCTGCATTTGTAATAAGCAAACACATGGTGCCAATACCACTGGTCAGATGGCTATTCTCAAAAAAGACAAAACAGCCCCTGACATTCAGGAGCTGGCCTACTATTATTATCGGGGCTTTGGTGTTCTCCTGCGGAACGTAAAGAATTTCACAGAACAACATCAGACAAGGTCACTCTGTGACCACAATGAATCAAGACAAAAACAGAAATATTGCAGAACAGAGCCACCTGGGTGGCTCAGTTGGTTGAGCATCCAACTCTTGATTTTGGGTCAGACCATGATCCCAGGGTCGTTAGATCAAGCCTGTGGTGGGCTCCATGCTGAGCTTAAGATTCTTTTTCTCTCTCTCTCTCTCCCTCTGCTCCTCTCCCCCACTCATATATGTGCATTCTCTCTCTAAAACAAAACCCCAAAACAAAAGTAAATGAATAAATAAAACAAAACAATCCAACGACAACAAAACAATAATTTATAATCATGTCTCAACAGAAATAATGAACACTGTCCAAACTAAAAAACTGACCAAACATCTTCCTATCTTAGCTATTCTAAGTGACCACTACTTCTTTACTAATTTTAACTTTAGGCTCAATCCAATCTTTCCTGATTTTAGATAAGACTTATTAAAATGCGCTCTTGCTTCCTGACAGCATCTTATCCAGAGCAAAGCTCCAATTCCTTAAGCCCTCCCTCAAATCACCAAACATATTATGCCTGAGCCTATAACAAGTCTTTTCTAATACCCACTGAGAGGTCCCATGTTTCCTCTGGTGTGAATTTTCTCTCATTATAACATGTAATAAACACATCTTTTTAGCTACAGGTGTGCTCTGGTGGGTTTTGTTGGAATAGCTGTACAACAGTGTGATGAGTCAAGTTGACAGCTGAGTCACTATCACTACGTGATATTTTGCTATAGAAACTCGCAACACCACCTACAAAGTAATCTTGCCAAAAAAGATGAACGTGAATCTCATTAAGCCTCTAGATTTAACCATCAGATTTACAAGAAACATGTGCTATAGAGGTATATTTTAAGGAGCCATATTCAATCCAACCACAAGACAAATTGCCTATTTTCCCCCCAACAAATAACTGATGAAAATAAAAGATGGAAGAAGAACATACAAATTAAAAGAGACTCGATACTCAACGCTAATCACTTGTAACATGTAGCCCTTATTTGGCCCTAATTTGTATAAACTATTACACAAACTAATAATGATAATTACAAAAAAGCAATTGGGGATATTTGAAGAGAGACTAGCTCTTTGATAAAATTAAAAAATAATTATAGGGGCACCTGTGTGCCTCAGTCGGTTGAGTGTCTGACTTTGGCTCAGGTCATGATCTCACGGTCTGTGAGTTCAAGCCCTGCTTCAGGCTCTGTGCTGACAGCTCAGAGCCTGGAGCCTGCTTCAGATTCTGTGTCTCCCTCTCTCTCTGCCCCTCCCCCACTCATGCTTTGTCTCTCTCTCTCTCTCTCTCTCTCTCTGTCAAAAATAAATAAACATTAAAATAATATTTAAAAAAATTATAAATATTTTTAGGTTTCATAATGACAATACCATTACAAATATTTACAAATAAATGATACAATATCTGAGGTTTGCTTTAACATAATCCAGTCATTATGAGAGGGAGTGTAGGGGGGGTGTAGACAAAAATATTGACCATATTTAGTAACTGCTGAAGGGTATATGACAGTTGTTTTTATTATTCTCCCTACTCTTAATATGTTTGAAAAGTTCCATAGTAAACAATTTTTTGAAAATATTTTTTATTTTTAAATTCAATAGGTCATTTTTGAAAGAAGACAAGTTGGAGAAAAAAATAACTCCTATAGCTCAAAATGGCTATATATCCTAGAAAAATAAGCTATAATGAATTTTAAATTCTGAAATTCCTACTACTGAAATTGCTTTCAGATCCATTTTTTGAAAGCTATTAGAATATTCGCCTGTTTCTTTTCTTTCTTTTTCTTCTTCTTTTTTTTTAATGACTTACAGATATGTCAACTACAATTGAAAAGGAATAGGAATTATTATGATGTAGACTTGGGTGAAGGACTTTAGAGAAACATTTAATATAAATGTTTGATTCATAAAAAGAAAACACACACACACACACACACACACACACACACACACACACACACACACAACATACGATTTGAGCAATTACCTGGATCTGTAGCAGACATCAGTGAACCAAAAAACAAACAGTCGGTGAAATGGAAGTCTCCATTTTTCAACTGGCCAGCATATACCATAGCTTTCACAAAGCCATACATAATTAACCTGTTGAAGAGAAAAATAAGATCTTCAAACATCAAGCTGAATCCTGTGCAAACCCATGCTATCATTGCTAACCTTCTAATGTGCTTCCTGAATAAACATCATTCACAAATTACTACCATTCTGCCAATTCATGGTCATGCTAGCTCTCAGTACATTGCTGAGATTTCTTGACTATGAAAGACACTTTCACCAAATATCCCCACTCATTCACCTGGAAAAAGGTAACAATATTTTCTAGTATATTTCAATGAAAATAAATAAATCTCAAGAATATAAAAAATAATCTGTCAAATATGTCATAGCAAATTATGCCCACAAATACAGCAGCTGGATTAACATCTGTACATGGATTGCTTTTCAGTTTTCATTGTTTTATGTGGTAGGGGTGTCTGAAAAGTGTTCAAATTTCAAGTCTGTCACTGGAATGAGAAGGATATTGGTCACACACAGCACACTCAGTCCAGCCAGTTACTCTATAATATATGGGTCTCTACTAGTGCTAGTGTCAGGACACTTCCACACTGGGTAGAAAATCACTGTTAGGTTAGAGCTCTTGTAACTTCAATACACTGCTGAAAAATGAATCCTGAAAGGTTTATGTTTTGATCTTCCAAGGATAGCCATTCTTTTCATGAGATTATAAAAGGTTTATAAGTTTACCAAACCCATACCATGGAACAGAGATTGTCTATATTGATCATCATTTGCCACCCCATAATTTTTAAATTGTATTCAATTACTTAACTGACTGATTTTTTCCAACATCATACTAGAGGAAATACAGAGATTGGTGAACTGGGCCACAGTAAAATCACAGTAAGTGACTCTGACAGTCCTTAGAAACTATATACCCTTACACTAACAGATGGATGTTTAAATATTCACATGCATTGAAAGTTAATTTCTTGAAAAATGTTCTAAGGTTGTGAGCTTGGCTAAAAAGCCTAGAAATCAGATATCAGAAATTATAATGTTAATGAGAATGCAGATGTTTCAAAATATTTTAAGAAAAAAAATTCTTCATTAGAAAATATTCAGACACATCTGCATTTGAATCCAGGTTCAACTACTCACTAGCTGTATGGTTTTAGGATATTAATAAAACTTTCTGAGCCTTAATATCCTTACTAATGAATTTGTGGTAACAATAATAGTTGGCCCATAGAATTGTTTTAAGAATTACCTGACACAATATACATTTGGTTTCTGGCACAGAGCAAATTCCCAATGAGGTTATTATTATTGCCAATAATATTTATCAAAATATATAATATTTACTTACTATTTATATTTTTTCACATGCTTTAACTAATTTAATCCACACATTAGTCCTATAAGGAATGTACGTACTATTTGCATTTTATAGATAAGAAAACTGAACACAGTATCATCAGGTAACTTGCTCAAAGTGACACAGGAATTAAGTTTTGCAACCTAGAAGCGAACTGTGTGGAATTGGCTCCTGAGTCTATAATAATATTGGTTAAATGAACAGATATGTATTTTACTTTATATATTATCCCATATAATATATTCACAATTACCCTATTAGGTGGTTGTTCTAGGTTGTATGAAGGCACAACAATGGAATATCCCTAAGAACTTGAAAATAAGTTGAACTAGTAAGACAACTCATAATGGGTTTGAACAGAGAGGGCCAATATTACTGTGAAGAGTGTGGACTGCAGTAGGGAAGGCTGAAGGCATTAACATATCTGAAACAGGCTGTGTCATGGGACATAGCAATGGTTGCTGGGAAGAAACAAATCCAAGAGGTCTCAATCATGGCAGCTTACTCACACTTATGCTGGGAAGGGTATTCTGCCAGTTACTAGGGCATGCAGTCTCTTAACATATAGGGTAGCTTCATTCAGTTTGCTCGTTTAATAGACATTTATTATTTAACCCCTACTATGTGTCAGGTTTCATGCTAGGTGCTTAAGGTACATCAGTGAATGAAACAAATATCCCTGCCCTTATGAAGCATACATTTTAGCAGGATAGACAGTAATAAAAAAATAATAATAAATTCAAATTATATTTGTTAATTATATCACTCTCTGAATTGGAATCTACAAGTGTGATCAACCTGGGACATTCTGGACAGTTACAACATTCATGGGAATGCTCTTCAATAGTCATCCCTTCAACCTCTTCTGGTGTTCACCCAACTTCACCACCCTTTCTCATTGGAGCTATACTTCAAATATTGAGCATCAAAAGGCTCTAGAATACTGTAAACTTCATGACCTGTGACTATATTTCTAAATCCTGTGCCCATTAGTTAATTTTACAGGTTGGAAATCTAGGTTTAGAATTAAAATAACTTGTCTCATATTGCATAGAAGCCATTAGATTAGGTAAAATAAAAAATATATGCTACACAGACTTGGCAATATTACATAGAAACTAGAAACCTCATATACTATTGATTGAAATGAATAAAAGTCTTAACTAAAGTATTAATTTTTTATATTCTATAGCTTATTAAATTGTTTCCTACAGATTTATGCCCAAATTAATCAAATATACACCAAAGGTGTATATTCAGATTATTTCAGATTTCTGTTATTTGTAAGAGTAAAAACTTCAAAGCATCCTAACTGTCCAGTCACTAAATTACAAAACACATATATCTGAGTTAACATGCGAATGATAATACTATGTACAAGACTAAATATTGACATAGAAAAGCAAATTGATAAAGTAAATTATAAAGTGGTAATAAATAATTTCTAATTTTATAAAAATTGAACATACTTAGGCACACATATAAACAAAAAAAGACCAGAATTATATAGACTAGAATGTTAATAGTAGTTATATAATGGAATTAAATGTGACTACTTTTCTTTTTGCTTTTCTGTATTCTTCCAGTTCTTTTAAAAAATAGTAATAATAAAAATAAATAGCAACAGGGGCACCTGGGTGGCTCAGTCGGTTAGGTGTCCGACTTCGGCTCAGGTCATGATCTCTCGGTCCGTGAGTTTGAGCCCCGCGTCGGGCTCTGTGCTGACAGCTCAGAGCCTGGAGCCTGTTTCAGATTCTGTGTCTCCCTATCTCTCTGACCCTCCCCCATTCATGCTCTGTCTCTCTCTGTCTCAAAAATAAATAAACGTTAAAAAAATTAAAAAAAATAGCAACATACATTAGTGAGTGCTATTATATAACATAATAGACATTCATCTGTCATTTAATCCTCAAAATTTTATGAATTAGGTGCTGTGGTTATTATTTTTTACAAATGAGAAAATTAGGTCAGAGAAGTTAAAAAGCTTGCCTAAGTTCACAGAAGTTAGCTCTCAAGAGACCTGGATTTTAACCCAGGCAGTTGGATGCCAAAGCCTACATCCTTAGCTGCCATCTTTATAAAGCTTTTGAATTGCTTTGAAATCAGGAGAGACACACATAACTGTTCACGCACCCACCCTCCCCACCTCCACACACACCCTTACACACATGATTCGTTTATTTACTCCAAATCAATTCTGGGACATAAAGTAACTATAATTCTAATAGCTTACTTGAGATAACACCAAAAAAGGAGAGAAATAAAGTCCAGTTCAGTACAAGCTCGATAATAATAACAATGGTCATCATCGCTGGTAATTATAACAATCCAATAACTAGTGTGCATATACTATTGCCACACCCTCCTTTATAAATGGGAGCTATTGTCATTGATGCTACATTATTATTAATAAAAACTAGTTACAACTATATTAATTGGGAAGCTAAAAAAAAATGAAACCATTAGCAACCACCATGTTCTCACAGGATGGTGTATTCTATCAGCACTTCACAGGAAGTATTTCAGATGGCTCAGGATACAGGAGAGATGTGGTTTGATGGGAAGAGAGAATCTGTTAAAGTCCAATGCATACAGTGCTGTGAAGATGGGAGACCTGAGTAAGATGTTCCCCAGGGGTCAATCTGTGGTTAGTGACAGCCTGGGTGACAGGGATGGGCAGAAGCAGAAGTGACTCATAAAAACCAGAAATGTTGATAATTTGATTTTAACAAATAATCCACTTAGCGCTACTATTCTTTGCAATGCAAAGTGCTTGTGCTACGAAGGATACAATGGTAGAAGTCCATAATCTGCTCTCAAAGAGTAGAGTATTACAGGATGGCAGCCATGTCACTGATACTCATAGAAAGCATTGGGCAAAAGAAAATTTGGAGAAATGCCCAGCATAATACCCCACACACTCACTTTATTATTTATGATGTGTGTATTGGTTTAACATTTCATAAGCCTATTTTATACTATTAAATTTCCACACCTATAGATGTGTGAAAATGTTTCAGAACAAAAAGTTCCAGAAGGCTCAAGTGCTGTGATGACTTTTAAGTATGCCATCTTTATCTCTCCCAGTATTTTAAAGAAAGAATATATCTTCTTCTTTTTACCAAAAAAAAAAAAAAGTATTGACCAAGCAACGAATAGATCAACTGGAAAAGGCAGTTTTTTGAACTGCTAGAGATAAACTGGGAGAGTTGTCAGTTTGGAGATGCAGCTGTGTGGACCACTCCCATTAGGTGCTGGAAGAGTCACATCCCTGCTGGTGAAAGCGTGTGAAACAGGCCACTGCATGAAGCTCACTCTGGCAGTGGGAAAACCCAGAACCAACAGCTATGGAAGCTATATGAAGGTTACAATCTACCATCTACATTTCTGATTTCTATACCCACACACTTTCCTTTAGATAAGTATCTTTCCCTAGCTATCTGTTCACATTTTATGGATGCTTTGTATCTCACATTTTCTTTTTTTTCCAGAGTATGCATTCAAAAGCAATATCCCATTGGAGAACTCATAATTTCTTTTTTTGGAGGGGGGCTTTATTGAAATATAGTTAAGATATAAGAATGTGTAAGCTTAAGGTATACAATGTCATGATTCAATGTATGTATATATTGCAAAATGATTAGCCAATAAAGTTAGATAACATATCCATCACCTCACAAGTATATTATTTGTGTGTGGTGATAAATTTTAAGATCTACTCTCTTACTAGCTTTCGAATATTCAATATGGTATTATCAACTATAGTCACCATGCTGTGCATTACATCCCCAGAACTTACTCATCTTATTAACTGTAAGTTTGTACCTTTTAATCATCTCCACTCACTTCTTCCACCCCCGACTCCCTGCTCCTGGCAACCACCAATCTGCTCTCTGTTTCTATGAAGAGAATGAATAATTTCTTAATGCTAGGCTACATGGGGTTGGGAGGATATTCTAGCCAAATTCATTTATTCATTCACCCATGCATTCATTAATTTGCGCATTGACTCATTCATAAAACAAAAAAATTATCCAAAGATATAATTCCTCCTTTGAGGGAGCTTACATTTTATTAGAAGAGCCAGACATTTAATAGCTAATTTATAATTATTTTATTAGTATTGTGCCTAAGTCTTATGGGAAGAAGTA
Organism: Prionailurus viverrinus; assembly: GCF_022837055.1. Taxonomy (NCBI): domain Eukaryota; kingdom Metazoa; phylum Chordata; class Mammalia; order Carnivora; family Felidae; genus Prionailurus; species Prionailurus viverrinus. Next base: position 38,759,333 of record NC_062569.1, read on the forward strand.
TAGTTTGCACATGTGCACATTTCTGTAGCTGCGGAACATAACAGGGGGACGTTGTTTTATGGAAGAGATCACAGGTTCAACTTTAGAAATGTTGAAATTAAGCAGCCAGTGAGACTGGTACACAGGTTTGGATCTCAACAAGGGATTGGCTCAGGACACAGATTTGAGAGCAGACACAGTGTGGTGTATGTTACTGCAGCCGTGGGTGTGCATGAAAGTCCAAAGAGAACATAAAGTGGAAGAGGTATATGATGGATGTGTGGGCCCAGCCTTTGAAGATGAGATAGAGACAATGAAGCAGCCAGCAGAGGACAAGGATAAGTCAGAGATGTGAATGGAAATCTAGTAGAGTGTCATAGGAGTCAAGGGAAGAAAGTGTTTCAAGAAGAGCATTGATAAATAGGGTTGAATGTTGCCAACAGGACCATTTATTTAGTGTCATTAGGAGTGTGGAAGCTCATGTGAGATTTGAATGGGTTGAAAAGCCTATGGAAAATGAGCAATTAAGACAGGCAACATACTCCACTCTTCTGAGAAGTTTGACTACAAGTGAAGCCAGGTCTGTCTCCAGACAAAGAAGGGGTTTGCAGTGAGACTTGATCATAAACAGGTGAGGAAGAAGTTGTGAAGAAGCTCACATCTCATGGTGGCTCACAAACAGGGGACACAAAACAGCAATTCTGCTTTGTCAAGATTATTGGCATGAGGTGATGAGCCTGACTTTGGGTGGAATTATATGGGCTTTAGAGAGTCTGTAGGACGGTAGGCTCCTATAGGTGTCAAGCAGATGATTCTCCTCTTCTGTCACTGTTTTGTCATTTTACCAAGTCCTATGAGAAATGCAAAGATAAGCCAGACATGATTTACATCCTCAGGAAAAAGACACAGGTCACCTGCATAAGCAGAGCACAGAGTTCCTGGAAGAGATGCAGATCAAGTGCATTGAGTTCATAGAGGAGAAGAAGCTGTCTTTACTTGGGGACTCAGGATAGGCTTTGAGAGGAAAGTAGCATATCTGCTGAACCTGAAATATACATTCAAGTAACGAAACTACCAGAAGTGTTTCATCAATATGTGGGATGCCCCGACTACTTATTTTTTTCCCCAGAATGCAAAACCTTTACCCCTGAAGGTGGTTTGTTCTTTAATCAGTACAGAATGCAATGTGCAAACAAATGAAGCCCTTCCTTTGAAAATCCAGGGAACCATCTGCCATCTGTCACTCACTGTAGAAAAGAGTGGAAAAGGCCTGTCCTGACTAAGCTGTGACTCCACCTCCGGTTTTCACTTTAGAATTCAGTACAGGCTGCTCTGCTTCAAGAAGCCCTTGAAACCTGCAGCTCTGTTGTATCTGAAGCAGGTACTCAGATCTCACAGTGCTATATGGCCCCTTTGGCCCATTCCACTTTCCCCACCAATCTCAAGACTTTGTTCCTTCTGTTTCATTGAAGGTTGGGGAGAAGAAGAAATGAAAAAGTAACTTCAGTGGCTTGTGGGCATATTAAAAGTGCCTGCCCTTAATCCCTTCTTCTCTCAAAGGGTTGGAAGGAGACAGGTTTTAGAGGAAGAGGAAGCCTGCATTCAATTTTTCTGTGCCTAAGTGGAAAGAGGAAGCTGGTTAGGTAATGGGATGGTGGTTGAGGGAAGGAGAGCAATGAGGGGAGGGCTCATTGTCAGGAGCATAAGTGTGTGTGTTGAGGTTGGGAAATCCTATACTTAGGACATCTGGCCACTCAAAAATTTTGTTTGCAACAGCCATCACCAGAACAACCACACTCCTACAGTTTTTTTTTCCTATCTCTGGCCTCTATTCTCTTCTTAGCTGCCACGCACCCCATGAAAACTTGACTTTTCTCAAGTCACCTACTTGTCATTGAATAGTGGGCTCTCTGGCCCCGAGATTTTAATAAAACTTTGGTAGGAATACAAAGTGGAGAAGGAAAGAGGGAACAAATATCTGAATACTTTTGAGTACCTACTCTATGCCAGGCCCCATGTTAGTGCATTTTATATATTTTTCAACACACACACACACACACACACACACACACACACACACACACCAGCTAGGCAGCCATCATGATTCTTATTTTATAAACAAGAAAACCCAACAAGTAATAGAAGTGAAATTTAAATACGGGTTCCTTTCTACTTTTTACTATTGGATACTAAGTAGAAAATTTAAGATATATTTGCCTTGGCTTCACAAATTTAACAAGTCAGTTACTATATACTCTTTGTTCCTGATAGAATGCCTTTGACATAATATTATATTGGGAGTAGCTCTTTAAGAGTTAGGAGTGGCCCGGGAGACCTTCCTTTTAGGCATTTAGTCAGGCTGTAAAAGGGTATGGAAAGCACGTGCTTTCTGTGATTTTTCCTTTAAGCCAGTTCTATATCTGGCTTCCTGTGAGCCTGAAGTGGCCACCACATTTTTTCAAGAATGGAAAGACTGCAGAGAAGAGGTTGTGATGAACTACACCGCTCTTTAATCATGGCTAAGGATCTTGGATCTTAGGTCCCTTGAAGCAAAATCAAGTGAGTTCATTTCCCAAATACTCCACTGTCCATCTGCCTGTCAACTTGCCACCTTACTGGGCCTTTCCTGGAGGATTCACTCACCCATGAATTTTTGTGACAATTTCTGCTCCCATAGCAACTTATGCAATTGCCTGAAGAGAATCAATTCCCCCTTCTGTAAAGTACTTCAAGATTCACAGAAGAAGTGTGATATAAATCCCAAACTTGAATGTGGAATGGGCATAAATTGCAATGTTGACCTGTACTAACAGGTAGAAATCTACTGAAAGATGAACAAAACACAGGTAAGAGCTTAACCGTGCATCCTGATTGTGTATCTACTCATATCTACTATCTGGGAGTATGCTGGCTCATTCAGGGGTGAAAGGGGATCACTTTTGAGAAAATCTGAAAGGAGCAATGAGGGCTGTGCAGAACTTAGCCACACGTACTCAATGACAGCCTGCACCAGCAATCTGGGATATGTAGTAGAATTCTCTGAGTAACTTGAGTTCCTCACTTCTCTCTACTCCCAGGTCATCCAGCCTTCTCCTTTCAGAAAACCATGCTTAGTGCCCCCTGGATATAATCACTGCTCTCTTTCCTCTATTCTTCTATCAACTTGTATCCCCACTGTTCCTCTGGTGTGATTTACCAAGCTCTCTCCTTTATTTCATTAGGGTCTTAAATTCTAGCCATGCATTCTTTGTGTCCACCTTACTTGAATAATTTGAAGACAACACATCCAGGCTGTTCTGCCTTTTTCCCTCTCTGTTCCAAGCTCCACTCTACACACATATTACCCAGCCTTGCTAGATCCCAAAAGTTACAAAGATGAATCAGATGTGGCTTCTGCCCTCTAGGAGCTCACAGCTCAGGAGCAGGAATAAGTCATGTGTATAAATGACTGGACTACTACGTGAAAAACTGCAGATTCAGTAAGAAAGCTAAAGGTACAGTGAAATGGATTTCAAAGGAGGAAGGGAGAAGATGGGCTGGGGGAAGAAGGTATTGGAGATAAATATTTCTTGAAAGGCAGATGGGGTCATACCTGAGTTGTGGTAGAAGAAGAAAGAGGGATAGTCACCACAGGAAAAGGTAACATGGGCCAACAAAACAAGCAGTAACACACGAGGTATTCACAGTGAAGGTTGGATAATTCAATGTGATGAATTCTTCCACTATGTATTGTTATATGGTCTAATTCAATGGTTCTCAAATTTTGCTACATATCAGAATTACATAGAAAGCTTTGAAAATCATGATGCCCAGGATATATCCCAGACCAAGTATATCAGAATCTCTGTGGATGGAACCCATGCATCCATATTTTTAAAAGTTCTTCCATTGTTCTGATAAGTAGCTAGGATTGAGAACAAGTATTCTAAATCACTACATCTTGTCTCTAATGTCCAGACCAATCATCTGGGGGATCAGCAGGTCTGCAGTAGGATCTGGGATTCTGCATTTTTAATGAGCCCCTAGATGGAGTCAATGCTGCTGGTCCCAGGCCATGCTTTGAGTAGGCAACTCTAAATGAGAACCCTGTTAACTAAGTAAAATATCTCAGCCATCTCTGTGCATTCTGGCTCTGATGGTAAACTCCTTAATATGGCAGCACTTTGAATTCATCAATAGAGTTTGTCTGAGATGCAGTTAGATTACAGGTCCACATACAGAAAGCACATAATACCTACTGCTTGGTGGCTTGGTATCCCTGTTATGTATGGATGAAAGACAAGGATTACTGGACAGCATGTGAGGATTCAAGGGGCTATTAGTTCTAGGCTCCAATTTGGAACTCCTTGTAGAAGAAAATGAAAATGGGATAGGGGCCAGAGAGTGAAAGGATGTCTTACCCACTAAAATGTAAAATTTAACAGACGTTTATTATGCCTGTGATCTGTAGCTCCACAGAGACTTTTTTCCCTAGGTACAGAGATCCACCTTTCCCTGCCACAGGGAAAGTGCCATGATTGTTTTGGTCTCATCTGAGGCTGGTAACTGCAAAGTCCTACCAAGTTTTCAAAAGTGGTGAAGGGAATACTCAACCTTTTCTTTTTAAATATTTTTTAAAAATTCTAGCATAAATTGCATATTTGTTAAGAGCAGTTATTTTGCTGGTTATATAAAACAACAGGTTTCTTTGCTTTGGGATGAACTACATCAACTCAGAAGTTCTGACTGGCAGTACAAAGGTGTGTATATACACACGTACATACATATAATTTTTATTAATAACAAGAAGCTTGCACAAAATATCTCAAAGTATAAAATTCATCCAGTCTGAAGTAGCAAGAGAGGCGCTTGTTGCCCTGCACATGTGGGCTCTTGGCCACTACTTTTCACTTCAAAGACACAAGTACAATTGTTACCTCATTTACTCTCACCTTTCCTGAAAGGTGGATAAAATCAAGGTCCATTATTCTCCTTTCACAGATGAAGAACTGTCACAAGGACCTTAGAGGCCTACCTACCACCTTATAGCCTTTGCTCTGTTGTTTTTCCTCAAGTGTGAAACTGAAACGCTGGTTGGAATCAGTTGTTTAAATCAGGGGGAAGAAAACTTAAAAATTATTTAACACAGAATACCTATTTAAAAATCTAGAAACCAAGGGGCACCTGGGTGGCTTAGTTGGTTAAGTGACCAACTTTTTGATTTTGGCTCAGGTCATGATCTCATTGTTTGTGAGTTTGAGTCCCACGTCAAGCTCTGAACTGACAGAATACAGCCTGCTTGGGATTCTCTCTCCCTCTCTCCCTCTCTCTCTCACCCTCCCCACCAAAAAATAAATATATAAAATTGAAAAAAAAGTCATTAAAAAATATGCAAACCATGATCCATCCAAGTTAATGACTTGGTAAAAATTATATTGAACTTGGCTGGTAGCAAGACAGGACTGGAATGCCAATTTTCTTCTAAAGAGATTTTGCCAAAACTGGTAATTTTCACAGATTCTCTGCTGCCTGGAATTTTAGCAAAGGGAATAAAACTTGTGATTCGAATGTAACTTGCTAATCTATAATTCCCAGAAAATTTCCCATCCCTTTTCATACTCCCTAAAGCATGTTTATGTTCTTCAATTCTACCATTTGGAACCCTAAAGCCAATGGCTGGTTGCAATAAAATGTAAATAAGAAGAAAATGCAACTCTCTGGATTTTTCCCCATTCAGATCAATTTTCCAGCAAGTAGAAAGCTCATAAATAATGCAGATGTTTAAAACATATTTAGCTCAAATTAAGATGTTACACTATTTACTGTTTGATGACTTTAAGATATATCATCATTATTGATGACAAGATAGAATGAAGAACTTATCTTCTGAGTGATGAAAATCAAATATTAATTCCTTGCTCTGATTCTTCTTTTTCAATCATTTCAATACATTTTCAATAACTTTTTGATCTAGAATGGAAATTTAAAATGGCCTGTTTTGCTTATGATGCATGTAATACAATTTATTACTTGAAATTCCTTTGTAGTTGTAAAGTGAACTTCTTTTGTAACATTTCGAATAACTTTTCAGAGCAGACAGACTGTTCTTATGGGCTTCTCTTCCAATAACAGGGTTTACCCACTATATAAATATAGAAGAAATTACCAAAATTCTCTTTAGAGACCAAAATAATAAAATATTTACTACCGTAGTTATTCCCTCATAGATCCTGAGCTTTGAGACCATTACTCCAGCAACACCACCCAGCAACACAAGTATCTGCTAAAGAAGGTCATTTGGTTTATTAAATCTTATTACTCTCGAGTGTCCCTGACATAATATTAACTGACGATACTCCAGGGCTATATGTACATGGGGTCATCCTTACCAATCTATGCAAACATTTCTGACAATCACTCAGTCATCTGATCTACACAACACCAGAAAATTAATATAACTTACTCTTCACCTGTGCCCTTACTTCCTATCTACTAATCCCCATCCACTTGACCTATGGACTGGCTTTACACTACTATATATTAAACTGAAATGTAGACAGTTCTTCATGTCCCCATGTGATTTGAGTTGAATGGACTTTGAATTTAGCTGTAAGACAGAAGCTGGTGGAGTGAACTATCTGTAGATGAGGGCCAGGTAAATTGGCCAATAGTTAATGATTTCATTTCTTAACAACTTTATTCCTCTGGAGAACAAAGCACCTGTTATTACCAAGTATGATTTCATCTTTAAGGACATAACACAGAAGGAATATGTGTCTTCTTGTTTTTAAAAATGAGGTTCAGAGGAAGAGGATGTAATCAAGTTGATTTAGTCAGCCATACAATATATTTTTAATTAGTGCCTACTATATGCCCAGCACCTGATAGGGTTCTGTGTATAAAATGGAAAAACAGGTAATGGGCAGCCTGCTCAGGTATGTAGAGATAAAACAGACTGTTAAAATCTAGCATGGTAAGTGCCTCTGCCAATTTCTAGCTCTTTGACCAGAGGCAAGTTCCCTATTTCATCATTTCCTCAGTTTCCTTGTCCATAAAGTGAGCATAACAATAGTCATTGTGTTATTACCACTGCTGAATGATCCAAGGGGTTCCTTAGTTCTTCCTGCTATCATTTTTGTTGGTAAACACAAAAGGCCATTTAGTATTAACCTCTGTTTCAGAGAACCAGTGAATTGAGAAAGGCTCAAATTTGGAGCTTTCAAGAGAAGCCTTTAATAAATTGTTTTCAACACAGAAACATATGTTTTCATCTAGTTCACTATAGAAAGTTGATGCAACATAATTGGAAAGAGATTATCCTTTAAATAATTCTTGATACTTGATCTGTTGTGGCAGGCATCAAAGAGACCACCTTCATGGCAACTATGGTTAATGAAGGTGTACTGCCCATTTGAAAGTTGCTAAGAGAGTAGATCTCAAAAATTCTCATCACAAGAAAAAAAGTTGGTATCCATGTATGGTGATGAATGTTAAGTAGACTTATTGTGGTAATAATTTTACAATATATGCAAATATTGAATCATTATGTTGTAATGAAATTAATATTATGTGTTAATTATACCTCAGTAAAAGAAGACAGAAGACGGCAGCAAAACAAAAGCAAGAAAGAAAAAGACAAAAACAAAAAACACCCCAAAAGACAAAAAAAACCAACCCAATGACACCAATTTTTCTAATACTACAACATCTAATCTCAGGTCTCCTTGAAGAAAGTAGTCAAGGAACCAAGCAGAAGGTGGTGAAGGCAAATTTTCCAGGAAGTCACAAATAGCTTACTTGGTGTAGTCACCTGCATACTAAAAATATTCAAACAAATATTACTAAATTCCCGACCCAGTGAAGTGAAAAGAGAAAATAATAAAAAGACAGATCTATGGCAACATAAGTAGTAGAGATAAGAGACCTGGATCAATGGAAGCATATTTTGCAGACTTTGAGACATACTAATTCCACTCTATTCAACATTGGACAGATCTCAGCTAAAATAGTTTCTCGTTCAAAACAACCATTTGGAAAAACAAAAACAAAAACAAAACAAAAACCAACCAACCAGCCAAACAAACAAAAAAACAACCATTTGGAAAATGCCTCCTATCATACTAAGGGGTTAGAAATATGTTAGATGGATTAGAGGTGTAGAGCTGGGTTTGGTACCTGACAGAAGGCCAACAAGAAACATGGCACCCAGAGTTCAGAACTGGAAGGTGGTCAGGGCACCTGAATGGCTCAGTTGGTTAAATGTCTGACTCTTGATTTAGGCTCAGGTCATGATCTCGTAGTTCATGGGTTCAAGCTCCACATCAGGCTCCATGCTGACAGTGCAGAGCCTGCTTGGGATTCTGTCTCCCCCTCTCTCTATCCCTCCCCCACTCGCTCTGTATCTATCCTTCAAAATAAATAAATAAACATTAAAAAAATAACTGGAAGGTGGTCATAAGGGAGAAAGAGGACTTAATATGCTCCCCCAGAAAGCCAGGGGGAAAAAAAGGAGGGAGTGGAGAGTGGACATTACAAAGAGTTAGATTAGCCTACTGAAAAACTGTCCAAAAAATAGTTGGAAATGCACTATTGGAGGTGGTTAGTTTCCTTCCCCGGAGGAATTTAATCATCCCTTAAGTGTTCTATAAAAAGAATAATGGTTTACGCTATTAAAAAAATACAGGTATACTTGAGGGACTGAACTTGGGGGAATGGAACTAAATGACTTTTAAGGTGATTTCAAACTTTCAAACTTTATGATTTTGTAAAAATCTGAAGGACAAAATCAAAGCAAAGACCAAGAGACAAGATGAGAAACTTTGTAATTGACAGTATTTTCTACAATTTAATCAGTTATCAAAGTAAAAATAAAGACAGTTTGACAGGACCTAAAACTGGTGCCAGGAACTGATTATATTAACCAGCACTCTTTCCTAACTTGACAGTAGTTTCTTCACAAATGCTTGGTTTGGGATTAGAGTGAGAACAGATGAAGCTATCCCTGCCTATGTCAAATACCTCAACCTTCTCAGGAGATAGGAAGAGGAATTCATAAAACTCCTTTAAACTCCTCAAGACTGGGAAACAACTCATTTTGCTCCCCAGATAACACTAAACATGATGTCTAGCAGCCTCTCTATCATATATAATACCTAGACTCCTATTCTGGCCCATAGGCACCTCAAAAAGCACCAGCTCTGAGCCCAAACATAGGATCTTATCCAGAATCCAGATGTTATTCCAGTGTCTCTTTTCTTAGCTAAGGCATCAATTCCCACTCAGAAAACTGTAGGTCATCGTGGACACATCTCTACCTTCTCACTGCCCTCCTCCCCATATGCGGTCCATCACTAAACTATTTTATCTCTTGAAATGGTTTCAAATACATCCACTATCTAGTCCAGGCTAACAGCATATCTCCTCTAGATATTTCTATGTCTGCTAAAATTGTGTCATTGTATCCCTTCACTTTCCACCAAAGTGTAGCCAGAGTAACTTAAAAATACAAATCTGACCATGTATCTCCATGCTCCAAACTTTTTCACGACTTCCCAATTGCTCTTAGATTATTGCCAAAATCCTTATGGGTGATTATTCTTTTCCAGATCCATTCTCCATCCTTTCCGCCCTGCTCTGTGTCTCAAGAGGCTGATTTGTATGGACTGCTTCAATGGGCTCCCTTATTCCCTGGTTTTTGGTTAAATTTGACAATGTAGGTGAAAAGACACTGACCGGAGATCAAGAGTGGGTGATAAGATTAAGTTTGGGGTATGTATTTTTTTATTATTTAAGTTCCCTCCCTTCAGGGTCTATATGGGCTCTAGATGTCCTTCCGCCAAAGGTCACAGCTCCATTAAGTTGGTCCTGTACACACAGCTCTCTTTTCAGGTTTTAGTACCACTTCATCCCTTCCCCCTTCACATAATGGTGCCCCACTGTTACTAACCATGGGGAAATGGATGACCCTTTATGGTTTTTCTTTGTCCTGCCCATATCTTTTAACTAGTCTTCACACATCACTCTTTCAAGGAAACTATTCTGCAAAAACTATTCCTGCAGAAGTTGTATTTGTTCAGTAGAATCTTTTGTAATGGCTATACTTCCTCATAGCACTTACTACAGAATTAATGAATTAGTTGTATAATTGATTATCTAATGTCTATATTTCCTGCCCGGATGAAGGCAGGGGCCATTTGTCTTAACCTATCCCCAAGTCCCTAGAGCACTTACACATAGGTGCTCAATAGCTATTTATCAAATAAAAGGGATGGTGAGAGTGAAGACAAGAAAAGATAGGGAAACCAGGGCAAGAGTGAAAGGGCCCTGGTCCTAATGACCAGAATCATCACAAACCAAGGACTCCACACTGCAAGGTCAAGAAGTAAGGGAAGTATAGACTGTCCCATCACTGTCACAGAAAATCTGGGGAAGTCATGACATCAAAAAATTGTTTGGCAGGATACATCTTACAAGGGGATCATCTATCAAAGAGGGTATCTTCAATTAAGTGCATTTTCAAAATGTGAGAGGTTTATATCCAAAAGAGTAAGTCATTTTCTGGTTTTTTTTGCCTCAAATTAAAGTATTTTTATTTGTATATGCCAATTATACTAAGTATTAATTTACTTTATCCAAACTCCTTGGTTTTCAGAGGTAAATTCTCAGAAGTTTTTCAGAATATGACTTACTAAACCAAACTAAGGATTTTTCTTTTTTGACTTATTTTTATAATGTGGTCTAGTGTTTTAAGCTGCATGATCATTGCTAGAATATTTATGTTTGGAAACTTATATGGGTGAGATGGTGTAAATGTTTTTTAAGTGTTTTTGTTGATTACTTATAATTTAAAGGCACATTTTTCCCCTTAAGATTAAAGTGTCTTCAGTGACAAGTAGACTCCCCACTGTAAAAAAAGAAAGTATAATTTTTTTTCCAAATGGACAATTAGACAGTGAGGAATAATAAATTGACTATTACTTAAATGAGGCTAAGAGATGATTTAATGATTCTGGTGTCACTACTTTACTATTCTGTACAGTGTACCTAGTACCTGACAGACTGTGAGTCATTTATTAACCTGTACAGATGGATTTACATCCAGGAAATTCTAAGATGACTGCCTCAGTTTGAGACAGGCTGCGGCAAATACCTGAATAGCTGGAAGGAAGATTGGCCTTGAAGAAAGTAGCCTCTGACAATTTGTAACTCCCTTTCTACCAAATTTTCATTATGGAACCTCAGAATAAACGGTCCTCTGAGGACTTCTCTGTGGCCAGATTTTCTTTTTTTTTTTTTAATTTTATTTAAATCCAAGTTAGTTAACATATAGTGCAATAATGATTTCAGGAATAGAATTTAACAATTCATTACTTACATATAACAGCCAGTGCTCATCCCAAGTGTCCGCCTTAAGGCCCATCACCCATTTACCCCCTGCCAACCTCCCCTCCAGCAACCCTCAGTTTTCTCTCTGTATTTAAGAGTCTCTTATGGTTTGCCTCCCTCTCTGTTTTTATATTTTTCCTTCCCTTCCCCTATGTTCATTTGTTTTGTTTCTTAAATTCCACATGAGTGAAATCATACAATATTTATCTTTCTCTGATTTATTTAGCTTAGCATAATACATTGTAGTTCCATCCATGTTGTTGCAAATGGCAAGATTTCATTCTTTTTCATTGCTGACTAGTATTCCACTGTATATATATATATATATATATATATATATATATATGTGTGTGTGTGTGTGTGTGTGTGTGTGTGTGTGTATCACATCTTCTTTACCATTCTATGTCATATCTTCTTTATCATTCTATATCATATCTTCTTTACCATATCCATTCTTCAGTTGATAGACATTTGGGCTTTTTCCATAATTTAGCTACTATGGGTGATACTGCTATAAACATTGGGGTGCATGTGTCTCTTCAAATCAACATTTCTGGATGCTTTGGATAAATGCCCAGTGGTTCAATTACTAGGTCATAGGGTAGGCTCTATTTTTAATTTTTTGAGGAACCTCCATACTGATTTCCAGAGTGGCTGCACCAGTTTGCCTTCTCACCAACAGTGTAATAGGGTTCCCCTTTCTCTGCATCCTTGCCATCGTATTTTGCTTCTTTAGTTGTTAATTTTAGCCATTCTGACAAGTGTGAAGTGGTATCTCATTGTGTTTTTGATCTGTATTTCCCTGATAATGAGTGATATGGAGGATCTTTTCATGTGTCTGTTAGCCTTCAGGATGTCTTCTTTTGAAAAATGTCTGTTCATGTCTTTTTCCCATTTCTTCACTGGGTTATTTGGTTTTTGGGTGTTGAGTTTGATAAGTTCTTTATAGATTTTGGATACTAACCCTTTATCCAATATGTCATTCGCAAATATCTTCTCCCATTCCATCAATTGTCTTTTAGTTTTGCTGATTGTTTCCTTCACATTGCAGAAGCTTTTTATCTTGATGAGGTCCTGATAGTTCATTTTTGCTTTAGTTTTCCTTGCCTCAAAAGATATGTCTAGTAAGCTACTATAGTTGAGGTCAAAGAGGTTGCTCCCTGTATTCTCTCCTACAGGATTTTGATGGTTTCCTGTCTTACATTTAGGTCTTTCATCCATTTTGAGTTTATTTTTGTGTATTGTGTAAGAAAGTGGTCTAGGTTCATTCTTCTGTATGTCACTGTCCAGTTTTTGCAACACCATTCATTTGCTGAAGATACTGTCTTTTTTTCCAATGGATATTCTTTCTTGCTTTGTTTAAGATTAGTTGGCCATACATTTGTGGGTCCATTTCTGGGTTCTCTATCCTTTTTTTTAATATTTATTTATTTTTGAGAGATAGAGACAGAGTGCAAGCGGGGGGGGGGGGGGAGAGAGAGAGAGAGAGTTGGAGACACAAAATATGAGGCAGGCTCCAGGCTCTGAGATGTAAGCACAGAGCCCAAGTTGGGGATTGAACCCACAAGCCATGAGATCATGAGAACACTCAACCTACAGAGCCATCCAAGTGCTCCTGGATTCTATTATTTTCCATTGATCTGTGTGTCTGTTTTTGTGCCAGTACCATACTGTCTTAATGATTGCACCTTTGTAATACAGCTTGAAGTCCAGAAATGTGATGCCTCCAGCTTTGTTTTTTTTTTTTTTTCATTATTGCTTTGGCTATTCAGAGTCTTTTCTGGTTCCACACAAATTTTAGGATTGTTTGTTCTAGCTCTGTGAGGAATGCTGCTGTTAATTTGGTAGGGACTGCATTGCATGTGTAGATTGTTTTGGGTAGTATTAACATTGTAACAATATTTGTTCTCTGGATCCATAAGCATGAAATGTTTTTCCATTTCTTTGTGTCTTCTTCAATTTCTTTCATAAGCTTTCTATAGTTTTTAGTATACAGATCTTTTACCTCTTTGGTTAGGTTTATTCCTAGGTATTTTATGGGTTTTGGTGAGTAAGTAATTTTCTATCTTACTAAGTTACCACAGTCCATAGAAACTTTGCTAGGTTTCACATTAGTGTTACCTTGAGCTATTTTCAAAAGAGGAATGGTATTTTATTTCCCTCAAGACTCAAATGTCAATATTTTTTAGAAAAGATACATACTTAATTTCTAATTAAGTATTATCTGTTAATTATGTGTTCACATCAAAGGGGAGATTAAAGTATCTCATTCCAGACTCCTGACAGGTAGAAAAGAGTGGCCACCATTGGCTTGAGAGCCTGTGCAGGGCAGGACTCAGGTAAGTCTCTCCTGTTATAAAGTTGTAAGAATCAAGAGGAGGAAGAACACTCAGAAAAAACATCCTAAGGGAGGACAAGGTCAAAGTCAGAAAATCAGTCCATAATGGGGTTGCCAGTTCACATGGTGATGCACAGGGCTGAGATAAAACAAAACAAAAAGTTTAAACAAACAAAAATAAACAAGATGATGATCAAGGGGGAGATGGTGAGAGGAGATGGGGGGGAGATAATTCTAGAGTGAAAATCTAGGAAATTTCTACAGCCCTTTATGTGGTTCTTTTGCTGTTGGCTTGGATGTCTGGGAGGTCCATGGAAGGCAACAGTAATATTTTCATTGACTACAAATGGTGAGACCAAGAATGGGCAGAAGGGAACAAGCAAGAGAGGAGAGACAGAAGACTACAAATGAACCATAGCCTTCAGCTGCTTTATAATCTTTAGCTCCTAGAGATAAATCATTCTTTGGTGCCTCCTAGGGTGAGCATACCATGGTGAAGCTCCCCTCCAGAGCATCAGGAATGTCCTTACACTAAGCATGACCTTATACAAATATCAGTGCTTCTCAAATTCTGAGATGCAGACGAATCACTTAGGGATCTTGTTAAAATGGAGAATCAGTAGGTCTGAGGAGGGGCCTATATTCTGAATTCTAAGTCATCCTCTTGTGATATAAATATTACTGGTCAATGGACCACACTTTAAGTAGCAAAGTCCTAACAACATAGAAGGTACTCATTTTCCAATAAATGGCGCTATCTGAGCATGGCTTCTCTCTTGCATTCCTCACCTACCACAGAGCTTGTAATCTACTGCCAGCAGCAATTGAGTGCTTTCAAAAGTGTTAGGATTGCTAGCTAACAGTAAAAAATGATACATAAGAATTCAGACTCTGGTAAAAAAAAAATGTACTCTTGTAAAACAAGATCTAGCAATGTTAGACCATTTTTTCCTCATGGAAATGATCCATTGGAGCTGAGTGGTGGCTGCCTGTTTAAGATGAGGTGTTTACTTTCTACCTTGCAACAGTCTGAACTGCTCTTACATCTAGGTGGCTTCAATCTTTTGCATCCCCTGCTTTATCCCTCTTTGCATTTGTGTTTGTGAATTCTGATATACTAGTTTGAACCAAGATGCACCCCATTTGTTATAAGAGCATTTTGCTTCTAATAAAGCCTTTTCAGTTGTCCACACAACTTTTGAAGAGCTATGTCACTGGTATTGTGGATGGAAACAGTCCACAAATAACACATTTACTGTTGCAGGTTGGGCCTTTTATATTTGCAGATAAGGAAAGAAAAAGTGACCAGTTGAACAGACACTGGTAGGGTTAGTAGGTCTACACTTTATAATGTGGATGCAACATCATGAAGTGTTTAATGTTGAAAACATTGAGAACAAAAAAGAAACATTCAGGGAAAACAACATAAAGCTGAAATAACTCCTTTTTCTTCCTGCAGTCTGGATATGCAAGCTCGCCTACTGGTTTGATTTGCACTGTTTACTTACATTTTTCTGTTCTTCTTACATATTTCTCTCCCCCACTCACAAGATTTGAGAAGAAACTCAGGGGAAAATGTTTTCCTGGCATATTTTTTTAATGTTTTCATTGAAACACCAACAGAGTTCTTGCAGAGTGAATATTTTTGCCCTTGCTATGGAACCAAGGTTTGAATGAAAAGTATAAGCAGCAATGTGCTGGATCAGGCTTAGTGATGTTTGTGCTCTGCCAGCCCCTCTTATCTGGAGCTGAATCCCTTCTGGAGTGAAATACCTGGGTTCTAACACCTTTCCTGCCCATTTCTACAACCACTTGGACAGGCAGGTTCTGTTGTTCCCTTGATCTCTTCATAGCACCCCTACAGGTAGCTCAGCCCCATTCTGCAGCAGCTCACCTGGAATAGCCTACCCAGATGGTATCTCATGGATAGAAAATTTCCTTTTCCTCAATCCTTTTTGTCAAAAATTATTATGAAATATCCACTGCCTGATGAATGGATAAAGAAGATGTGGTGTGTATATACAATAGAATGTTACTTGGTAATCAAAAAGAATTAAATCTTGCCATTTGCAACACTGTGGATGGAACTAGAGTATATTATGCTAAGCGAAATAAGTCAGTAAGTCGCTAAGCGAAAGATAAATATCATATGATTTCACTCATGTGTGGAATTTAAGATACAAAGCAGATGAACAGATAAGGGAAGGGAAGCAAATATAATCTAAAAACAGAGAGGGAGACAAACCATAAGAGACTCTTAAATACTGAGAACAAACTGAGAGTTACTACTAGAGTGTTTGGAGGGGGCTTAAAGGGTGGGAGGCATTAAGAAGGACATTTGTTGGGATGAGCACTGAGTGTTTTAGATAAGTGATGAATCACTAAATTTTACTCCTAAAGTTATTATTACATTATCTGTTAACTACTTTGGATTTAAGTTTAAAAAATAATAGAAAAAAAAACATTAAAAAATTATTAATTATGACTTCCATTCCTTTAGGACTCTGCTTTCTGAATTTTTAAAAAAAAATTTTTTTAACATTTATTTATTTTTGAGACAGAGAGACAGCATGAACAGGGGAGGGTCAGAGAAAGAGGGAGACACAGAATCTGAAACAGGCTCCAGGCTCTGAGCTGTCAGCTTAGAGCCCAACGCGGGGCTCGAACCCACAGACCACAAGATCATGACCTGAGCCGAAGTTGGACACCCAACTGACTGAGCCACCCAGGCGCCCCTGCTTTCTGAATTTTAAAGTGACAATTGAATATAGTGCAAAGAACATTTACAGTCAGAAATTCTGGGTTCAACTCCAAGCACTGATATTTGTAGTTATTTAATAGGACAACTTAGCTTCTCAGATTATCAATCTCCTTCTCTGTACAATGAGGATAACAATACTTACCTGGAAGACTATTAGGATAATACGCAGTAAGTAGGTCAAAAAATGACTGTTGAATCTTAAACAGATTTTAAAAATTCATGCTGGGGTGCCAGGGTGGCTCAGTCAGTTGGGCGTCCAACTTCAGTTCAGGTCATGATGTGACAGCTCATGGGTTTGAGCCCCACAACGGGCTCTGTGCTGATGGCTCAGAGCCTGGAACATGCTTCGAATTCTATGTCTCCCTATCTCTGCCCCTCTCCCACTCATGCTCTGTCTCTCTCTGTCTCTCTCTCTGAAAAATAAATAAACATTAAACAAAATTTTAAAAATTCATGCTAATGTGTTCATGGACATTAATTTCTTAATGTGTTCTTTCAGTTCACATTTGCTTCTTTACGGAACTCAACTCACCATTACTGAGAGGCTATAACTGTGGGCATTTGTATTCCACTGCAGATAAAAAGCTCAGAATTTCCTCATGCAGGCAGGTGACTTACCATTTTCTAATATATAAGATCTTTGGGACAAGACTTGTAACTCCCTCAAGGCCCCTCCATTCTTATGGGGAGACATCTGGGCTATAGCAGTCCTTGGGCACCGGACGGCACGGGCATGATGCTTAATGATAAAGTAAATTATAAATTTAAACCGTTTTCACTTGGGGAGAAAAGTCTCCTTTTCTTGTGTCTTTAATAAAAAACAACAACAACAAAAAAACAACAACAACAAAAACCATATGAAGCCATGCAACAACATAATGTTTAGCATTCAAGTAAGCTCTTTCAGGAATGGGAGAAATTAGTTGTAAAAAAATAGAGCTTTGGGTATTCAGATTTTAATTAATTAATTAATTAATACAGTCACTATTTTATTTGAATATTCCTTTGTTTTTTCAAACAGGGAGATGGTACGAGTCTTAACAATATGGGTGATGGTGGTCTGGAAAAATACCAGAGTCCATATTTTTATCTGAAAATAAAATACATGCAAATATATGTGTGATGTTCCTTGTGGTAAAATCATGTAGGGCTAATAAAACCACACCTTGGTACCTGCTGTTGTCTTCAAGTGGAATACCTTTTGCCTCTACTACTCTTACCTTTTGATATCTACCTGAAATAGTCCTACTCAAATTTCAAGTCTCAATTCAGAGGGTGCTATCTTTGGGAAGCCATCTTGATCTGCTCACTATTTGCCCTGAATCTTCCAAGATAGTAGTATGTATTGTCTCCTTCCTTCTCCTATCCATAATTCCACAGTAGATACAGCTTATCATGTTGTTTTGTAACATTTGCTTACTTGCTGTAACTAAGCTGTAGGTGCCCCAGGACAGGCACCTTCAACACCTAGCACAGTGCCTGGAATTTAAGGGATGCTGAACAATTACTTGTTGAAAACAGTTATGATTAATTTTTAAAAAGCAATATTATGGTAGTAGTAGTGGATTATCCCTACTCCTGGTCCTGTGTAGGTCTTCTTCTCATTCTGGAATATCACAGTCCATTTTTCACTCATCAACAGATGTATGTAGGTTGAACGTGGTAATACTTTTTGTAGGCCAACTCTTCAATCAGAAAATCAGAAGCCCTCCTATATGAACACTCTTTAAAGATTCCTCCTGAAACACTGCTTCTACTATTGCTCCTACTATTGAGTACATGCCTAATAATTATTCAATTAAATAACTAATCTACTTGTTCTCTCATACTTGGCTGTAATTCCTAACCCTAATAGCTGGCAGCACTTTTCAAAAAGCTTCCAAATGAATGTTCTAAATTAATCCCAGTTGATATTTGTAAAGATTTTGATACACACACACACACACACACACACACACACACACACACACACTACGCTTGGGTTCTTTACTGGAATTTTGAGGCAAATATTTTAAGAGTTCTATCTATATAGCTATACACATGACAAATAACTTCGGAAAAAAACCCAACAAGACAGATTTCTACCTAGGCCCACAGTTTTTCTTACTGTTCTTTTCTTGGCAATCAAAATCAGGACTCGCTGTAGGGCTCAAGGCCACCTGAGGAGGACACATTCGGTTGCCAATGCCTTTGGACCTCACTTGCAGAGGAAAGAACAAATGAGGACATGCAGAGTTTTATTATTTTTATTCAAACCAGACATAAAGAGGTGTTAGGAAGCAGGCTCTCCTGCCAGTAAAAGCCTCCTCAAAATGTCTCCTAGGCCTGCAGGTGTTCTGACACACCCTTTATAACTGCAAAGAGACAGCATTCCTTTCCACTTCCACCCTCTGTGGCTTCGAACAGTCCCTCAGCTTCCCACTACTTTCTACCCTCCATCTACCTGTCCCTGAGGAATATATGTAGCCTTCAACAGGAAAATAGACAAAGCATTGAAAAGTACCTTCTTAGGTTTTTATGTTCAAATCTCTTTTCTAGGACCAGTTGAGAAAAGCAAAAGAATGGATAAATGAAAATGTTGGCTGTCTAGGTACAGGAGAGCCAATTTAATGTTCTGAAGCTATAACCTATGTATAGTTCAGCCCTTAAGTATTTTCCTTAAGCCTTATCTTAATTAAAAGAACAAAGTCCAGGTCATCGGATATAATTTTTGTACCCTAGAAAGGTTCAAAACTCCTTAAAATACCCCCTTATATCTCCTACCTACTGCAATCACATGCCACATCCTCAGAGTGCGTGGGAGAGAGTTATAAGAGAGGACCAAGTCTGAACCCCCCCACCCCCCCACTCCCCCTTAGGCAGACAGAGGAGGAGGAATGCTGGGATTTCTTAGTCCGTTTTGTGGCATGATATAAAGCAACACTTGGACGTGATGAGTTTCCACTCCCTAAACCTGGGATACCTTGAAGGTTCAGAGATGGAATATCTGGAAAAGAGGTAATTAATAAAAAGGGAGTGAAGGGGAAGAGCTAGAAGTATGCCACAATAATCCATCCTGGCTCCCAGGGAGGAGAACTAATATAAGGGCTGGGGAGGTAGGTAACTTCCCCATAACCCCATCCCCCTAACTTCCTTCCAGCAGCCTGGGCTTTACAGAATCCCTTACAACTATCTTGGGCAGAAGTAAAGCACAGAATCAGAAAGGCAGTGATTATAGGCAGTGGTGCAAACAGAGGACAGAGGAGGAGGGAGAGATATCCTCACAAAGTAGCAGCTAAGCACAAGGAGAGAAAGTGGGGGCCTTTTCTGAAGTGACCTTTAATAAGGCAGGTTGGATGGACATCAGACAAAAGCAAATGACCAAGAGTCTACCAAAGCATTATTTTTTTTTTTTAAACAGGAGGTTTTTCTTTTATATCTCAGCAATCTGACTGTCCTTATCTAAAATAAAAGTATTATTGAAAAGATAGCCTTTAAGAAGATTGTTGTAAGCCAAAACAATTATTTTAAGTGAATGAAAGGCAGCAGTATGATATTAAGTTTTAAGGAATTTGATGAATGAAGGGGTGGGGTTAAGAGGAGGAAATAAACTGCTTTTTCGACAGATGTAAATCTGGTAGTAGTCTCCTTCCTCCTACATTCAACAGTTTTCTGGCAAGCTAAAATGACTCATCATTATTAATAAAAATTGATGGCACACACTATGGTCAAGTCAGTGTACCAAAGCTCTGCTTTCCCTGAGTCCCACACAAACTGCAGAATCACATACGACTCAGGCTTCCCTCCTTCTATGCTTAGTCAAAAATCCTCTGGCCTTAACTTTCTTTTCTGGGAAAAGCAATTTCTTTTCACTCCCAGACTCCTTTTGAATTTTCTTCTGAGTTTTAGTCAATTTGGTTTCAGTGGCCACTAATTACTCTCTGTGCTACATTTTCCAGGACCAATTTCTGTTAACTTACCCATTTTTTATTTCTAAGAGTCAATTATTTTAAATAATTAGTACTTTAATATTTGCCGAGTACAAAAAGGACTCAGAACAACACTACCTTGGCTGTCTCTTAACTGTCTATTTCATTTAAAACTGAATTCCCATGTAATCCCTATCCCATATCATCAGTTCTAGCTAGTGCTGATGCCACCTATTCTTTGTGTACAACTTTCAAATTGTAATTTTTTCCCTCAGTCCCTAACTATAGCTTGATGATTACTCTCCACTTCAGTCTTCCCTAAGTCAACCCAACTGGCTGATTGAGCTCTGGTACCCCTACAGATAAACAAACCCAGAGACATATAAATCTGCTCTGAGTTTCAGCATCTGCCTTCTTCAGGTGATAAAAATAATATGTCTTCCTGGGTATGTGATTGATGGAACAAATATTGCTTTTAGAAATCAACAGACCAATAAGCAGAAAAGAAAAAAACAAAAAACAAAAAACAAAACTGTGTTCCTGAAAAACAAGATCAAGACAAAAATTTTATCAGGTTCCTACATACATAGAGTTAGATGCTAAACTCCAAAACCAGGTGTTCTGGGTAGAAGGTACCCAAATCTGTCATTGCTTCAAGTGTAAGTCCATCAGGAGGCCAGGATGGTGATGGATGAGACTTCTATATCTGGTATACCAGTGTCTGGGGATTTGAGGCAGGAAATTATTTTCATACTTCTCATGTTAATCCAAAGGATGAAACAATGTCTAGTGAGCAGGCTAGGCTAGCTCAAATGACACTTCAATACTGTCAGAGTGTTGACTCTACTGGACTCAACACACAGGAAACATATTTCCCAATAACCTGACATTTCCTAACTATGCACTTTTTATAAGATAAAGAATTTGAAGGTGAGTGGTCAGTAGATTAGTGATCCAGATAAGGCAAGTTGCCTAACACCTCACCACTCCAATCACCATTCCAAGTGTGTACCTGGTCTAGGACCATCTGTATCACCTAGGAGTGTGCTAGAAATGCAGAATCTCAGGACCCACCCCAGACTTACTGACCTGGAATCTGCATTTTAACAAGATTCCCAAGTGAAAAGAGTTTCAGAAGTTAACTTTGAGAAGCATTGCCTACTGAAAAACAAAACAAAACAAAACAAAACCAATGGACAGAGATGCTAGAACAATGTGTAGATAATTGCCAAATTATTGATTTGACTTCTGGAGATGGAAGCTTTGCCATTACTGGGATTAAAGCCCATTGTGGAGACCTCTTTTTCTATGTCTTCAATCCCTATCTCATTCCCTTTGTGGAAAACCACCTTTGGATGAAGAAGACTGACCAACAGGGGAGATGATAGACAGTTGAGGACACTCTCTTGCACCTAATTCCTAGCTAGAGAACAGCATTTAACATATTTCTCAAAACTGAACCAAAAAAATAGCTCCTTCAAATTATTTCAAATTATGTAAATAGACTTAAATAAAACTCCATTGATTGCTTCTGATGAGAAGAGCCTAATATAAAAAGCATTTAAAAAATTAACTTTTATGAAAATGTATCTGGTGAGTGAAGACAGCTATTTTACCTACCACAGAGTAATTAAAGACTTCCACACCAATGGCATTCCTAGGGACCAGAGCATTCACTCCTCACAGGTAAAACACAGAGGTACAATGCAAAAAAGGCCATTAGAGGTCAGATGGCTCGAGGTCCTTGTGTTATAAGTGGGAAAATCAAGATAGGGAGTTAGAAATAGATGATATGAAATCAAAGCCCAGTCTTTGTCTTGGTGAATCCAGGTGTCCTCCCACCCCAGGGAGGTTGTGACTGAACTCCCATGATTTGATCTTCATAATTGAGCATATCACTATTTTGCTGATAAATTTCTTTGGTGTTTATTTCCCCCTCTCCTAGTATTGTATAAAGGCTTTGAAGTCATGAGATGTGTCTCATCCTTTATTCTGCCCAGTGACTATGATAAAGTTAGGAACACAATTCCAATCAGTGGTTGCCTATGGTGAGGATGAGGGCAACTGGGGCACCAAGGAGACTTTGGGGATGATGGAAATTCTCTCTGTATCAACTGAGATGGTATTTAAATGGTGCATGTATTTGTTAAAACTCATCTAACTATACTTAAAATGAATGCCTTTTATTCTATGAAAATTATATGCTGATAAAATTTATATTAACAGGTATATAAAATAATTACCACACATATTGTTAAGTTTTTGTCTCCTAACACATCATTAGATTTCTGCTTGCCCCTGAACATTCTACATAGAGTCTGTGATACATCTCTTCAGTGGATAATATTTCTCTATGAATAAGCTATAATATAAATATGTTCATATTAAGAGGAATGGAGAGGTACATGTGCATTTCATGGTCAGGGTTTTAAAAAGTATTGACACAGTTAATTAAATAATGTCTTCATATACTGGGAAAAAAGTCCATCTCCTTTCTCAAATGCCTGAGGGAAATACTCTGGGAGGATATGGGTGATTGGAAATATAGTAACCAAGATAGTAGTTATCTTTTCTTAATTCTTGAGAAATCCGTCATTGCAAAAGCACGCAGCATAAAGTTTAAAAGATTCATCCCAGTGCCTCTAAGATTGTATTTACTGCATCTGTGGGATTTCTTAATAATCACTTGAGGATTGAGATGAATCATAAAAGATTTTGAAAGTAAGAGATCCCCAACCCCACAAAAATCATGAGTAATTGGAAAAAACCAAAATGAATAGTAAGAAAAGAAGCTGTCTTCCTAATTATAGGATAAACAAACAATAAAGGCCTAAAGTTTTAACATTGACAAAGAAGAAACAAACTTTAATTCACACTGTCTGGCACACAACAGACATTCAATAAATATTTGTTGACTGGTAAGTAGAAATAAAAAGAAGTTTCCAAGTGCTTTGAGAAGAAGAGGATACAACTGTCTAAAATCTTATTATTTCTAACCAAGTAGCTCACGTATAAGATTATACTTCCAACTATAAAAGGTGAATGATAAAGAAAATATGCATTAATAAATACTTTCTCTAAAAATGCTACTTGGGGCATCGGTGAAACCATTGTTACCTTTTAAAAATCAACTCAAATGACCTTATGTATTATGCCATTTGATTTATAAACATTTGAATTATAAACATTTAGAATTAAAATATATCCCTATCTACACTGCATTAGTCTTATGGGGACCAAAAATTCCCGGCCATCTTTAGGCTTGAGACTTCTTTCTCTCACTATTATTAGATTACTCTTCAGTGAATCATATTCTATTTACTACTAAGGGAAAAGACTTCTGCCTCTATCCTGCCAGAACTGTATGGCTAGCAGGGCTCAACTTTGACAACACAGGGCATCTTGGCTTTAAATATGTATAGTAAAGAAAAAAAGACAGCTAAGCAAATAAAACATATTAACTCACTGAGTGCTCTCCCTTCATAGATGCAGAAAATTCTTTTGACAATGACCCATCTTGGGCTATTACTTTTGCTTGTCACTATGGAATCTGTTACTATTGAATTATTTGTCTATGTCAACAGATTCAATCATTTAGCTAACATTAGTTTATGTGATAAATATTAGTTGATGCCTATTTTGTGCCAGGCACTATCCAGAGTGGTCACCATGTCCCCATGCCTGCTAATCAAAGTTATCACCATGTTTCCACTTCCTGCACAGATTTTATTTCTTCTCCATCTTATATTGTCCCTTAAAGTTGTTTTTAAGCCTCCAGTTGTCAGTAGGTGGAGCTACTTTAATTTGTTATTAAACAATTAACAAAAGACAACCACATTTCTAGGGACTGTGGCTATTGTGGGCTAGACACTGAGGGTAGAGTGTGAACAAAACAACATGGTGCTGCTCTCTTGGGAATTTATAGAGCAACAGAAGAGACAGACACTTAATGAGCAAACACATGGTGACTACTTATGGTAAAGATTCTAAGAAAATGACACTATCAGTGATAGATAACAAATTGGAGTGGGATGGAGAGAACTAGAAGGAAGAAGCAAGCAAAGCATCATTTAAACTGAAATCTGCAGGATGGAAAGGATAAAGTCAAGTGAAAATCTGGAAGAGGATCACTGCAGGCAGGGATAGAAGCATGGACAAAGACCTCAAGGCAAGAAGTATAGTATATTCAAGCTTCCATAAGGAAGTAGAACAAAATGGATGGAAGTGAGAGATGGGTGAGGTGAGCTTGGAGAGGAAGGTAGAGCCATGCTAGCCATGTAAAGTATTTGGATTTCATCTGAAATATAAGAGAGGCCACAGAAGGATTTCAAGCAGGGATGGGGAGGTATGTAGCCTGAGATATATACATATATATATATATATATTTCCTGAGTTATATTTTTAGAAGATTTTTATAGCTGCCTTCAAGTAAAAGTTCAGAAGTCACAAAGGAGGCTCTTACTTGTATTCAGGGGGAGAATAATTTGCTTGGACTTGGAGAGTAACAGTGAGGATAGAGGGAGGAGCATATTAAAGATATATTTAGAATGAAAAAATAACCTCACTGAAATAAATCTTGATTCATTGATTAAGGGAGTGGGGCATGGAAAAATCAAGGGTGACTCTCAAGGAAGGTCTAGTTTTAACAACTTTTGTTTCTGATAACTGATGATGGTGGAGATATTTTGCAGGGACCTGGTAACAGTTAAATTGTTGAAATGCCTTTTGGTAAGTTAGGATTGACAAAGTCTGATCATCCCCTTATAGTAGCAGAGCCATCTGTAATCTCGTACTAGTTTACATATTTAGACTCACCTCCTTGCCTTCTTGCCTCATGATGTATGCTGTATATCAACACCTAATTCCCTCTACCATCAGGCAGTTCCCTATCTCCACATTCCTGCACATGCTATTCCTTCTACCTAGAATGCCCTCCCTCCATTACCTGGCCAACTCATTCTCATTTTTAAAACTTAGATTATGGGTAATCTCCCTAAGGAAGCCTTCCTTGCCCCCCAGGCTGAGATAAGTATCACTTCACTGAGTTTCCAAACTTCCACATTATTCTGTTGGCCCTGGAATCCGATGGACCTGGGTTTGAATTAAAACTCTGATATTTTAGTTGTGAGGTCTTGGAAAAGTTACTTGACCTCTCTACACCTCAGTTCCTCATCTGTAAAAACAGCATAATAGTATCTACTTCATGGGATGTTGCAAGGAATACACGATATAATCTAGACAGAGTGCTGGCACAAGGTCAGGGCTCTATAAATGTTAGCTCTTCTTACTCCTATCCAGGTGTCTGTCTCCTCTGCTGGTCTAGGCCTCCTTGAGAGCAGGGATTATGCCTTGTGTTTGTATCTGTGAATTGAAACAGTTCTTGGCACATGGGAAATATTTAACACATACATAATAAATGAAATCCAGATTCCTCAGGATGGCATATAATGCTTTGATCCACAAACCCCCTCCCATCCTGTCACCTCAGTCTCTTCTCCATCCACTCCTCTGTGCCAACCTCTCTCCCAACTCACCTCATTGTGACTTCTTGCCCTTGGATTTTGACCTTGGGTGCCCTCTTTTTTGGCATCCAATATGAAAATCTCTTCCCTGTTTTTGTTGGTTCCTTGTTTGTGTTGTTTCTTCTATCTGGAAGGCCTTCCTTAGTCTGAAAACTCCTACTATTACTTATCAATCAGAATCAATGAAAATGTAATCTACTCTCTGTACCTGGCCAATTTCCCCCCACTGTATCCATCAAGGAGTTCACCTGTGTACTTATTTTATTATAATGTTTCCTATTGTATGGTAGGTACTAGTTATGTGTTTTCTCTTTTTTTTTTTTAACGTTTATTTATTTTTGAGACAGAGAGAGACAGAGCATGAACAGGGGAGGGGCAGAGAGAGAGGGAGACACAGAATCTGAAACAGGCTGTAGGCTCTGAGTGGTCAGCACAGAGCCCGACGTGGGGCTCAAACTCATGGACCGTGAGATCATGACCTGAGCTGAAATCGGACGCTTAACTGACCAAGCCACCCAGGCGCCCCATGTGTTTTCTCTTTTATCCTGTGAGTTCCTCAGGTACAATGTCTGGTATTTTATCCCTGTATCTTATTCTCTAAATTGTATCATATATAGTAGGTAGTTGGTTGTAGTTTATTACATAAATGTTTGAGGAACTGAAGTGCCCATATCAAGGCAAGTGGGGGTAGAAAGAAATACTTATATGATTCTGGCAATCAGAACCAGAAAGGGGCTCATGAAGACTTCAAAGAGCGTGCTCGTGGAGGGTGGGTGATGGATATTGAGGAGGGCACCTTTTGGGATGAGCACTGGGTGTTGTATGGAAACCAATTTGACAATAAATGTCAAAAAAAAAAAAAAAAGAGCGTGCTCTCTTCTCGGACCCCTCCTTTGAAAGGAAGTATTTTGGAGACTTTGGCATGACTGGGTAACTCAAGAGCAAGTATTCATCTTATAACCCATCTCCCCTACTTCCTCAAACCTACTTTCTCCCTCTTGCAGTATTAAAACAAACTGACCTCTTTTCTGTTATTGTTCACCATTCTTTGGCCTTCCCTTATGATGCAGACTGTCTATTTCCATATAGCCTGCTTTTCTTAAAGGATTTACATTAAGGGACGAAAAAATTGGGATTCCTGTACTGCTTCTGTTTGCTTCTATAGTTCCTACTCCTCAGAACATACTTTCTGCTGGGCAAGTTCTCTGTATGTCCTTCTCTACATCTGACCTGGAGATAAGAACTCATCGCTCACTACTCTCAACTAACAAGACATTTTGTACATTCCTATGCTCCTATCATATTATCATCTGTTAACAGAGTTGTGAGTACTACAAGACCAGGAACTATTTCCAATTCATATTCATATCTTTAATGCTCATCTAAATGCCTGGAATACTGTAAGCACATAATAAATGATGGATAGATAGGTGGATGGACAAAAGCAAAAGATAATGCCTTGTGAACTAACCCACCTCCTTTCCCCCATGTTTATTAAGCTTTCTGAAGTCAGAATGACTTTTTTTTTTTTTAATATAACCAGTTAAGATGCTATAGGCTTCAAGTGACAAAAATATCCTTGGCTCATATTGGTAATTTCCAGCTCTGCCATTTTCACCTGATCAACATAGACTGGTTCCTTTGTGGTCATAAAGTGGCTGCAACTCTTGTTCCAGCCATGATATGTAGACACAACAACCTTTAAAAATGAAAGGCTATCTCCCCTTAGGAAAGAGGAAACCTTTCCCAGAGGCCTCCCAGAGACTCCCCCAACCCCAAACCTCATTGGTCAGAACTAGCCCAACTAATCTCTGGCAGGGAACCTAATCATACCTATAGGGATTTACTCTTGAACTAGGGAAGAAATCACCATTCTCATAGTCATGTGGATAATGGGTGGATGCCTAAACAAAATAGGAATTCTGGTAGCAAGGGGGAGGAAGAGAGGATGCTGGGTAAGTATCTGTTCCTCAGATCTAAATTCCCAACTGATTCTCTTATTCAGTGTAAATATCCAAATAAGGTTGGGTTTGAGTTCTACTGCTCCTTCCTGGGCCTGTACAGGGTCAATAAAGGGATGAGGACATTCCTCCTGCTTGTTATCAGCCTCACTTCATTACCTCGATCTCTTAATTCTCCTTTTCCATAGCTTGTTTCCATTTGTCTTCCCACCTGTGGGCTCAATCTTATAAGGTCTCCTCAGCCATACCTCTAAGCTAGAAAGACACATGTCCCCCTCTAATATCAAATATTGTTACTGTTAAGACAATCTTGGGTACAATGCCCCACGATAAACATGTGACTCTTAAGATGTGACAAAGTCATCCTTGCTACATTTATGACCCAGAATATGTCTTTGATACCCTAATTGTAGTCACACCTCCAAATTCACTGCCATTTTATGAGCAGATCCCACTATATCTTTTGCCAAAGTTATATTTGAACCAAATCATTCCTTTCCAAGTAGTAATATATCCCCATGATCTGTTTGTTTCTATCACTTTCCAACTGTCAAAGGATGTGAGACATCACTTGAAATTGTGCTCCAGTGGCTCCTTTAAGCACTTCTCTTGCCTGCCATCTGTTCAGCTACAGCAATATGTCCAGGAATTGCCTTGATGTCTTTGTCTGGTTCGTTTTCAGTGCATGACCTACCCAACAGAGTTTATTTACATGGCTTCTGTTCCTGAGGATTGGATCTGCTCCAAGAACCCTGTTCTGGTTAGTGACTAGGAGCTGTCACTTGATGTTTATTGGAGCATGTGTCATTGATTCAGAAGATGAACTTGATGACAACAGAAGACCCAGATCTCACACGTCAAAAGATAAGCACACTATGCCATGAATTTAAAATATTTCACTTTGTCTAAAATTTGGTGGCAGTTTATGCCTCTGTCAAAAATACACAATCGCCTAACTTAGCCTGCTAAGTCCTATTTTGTATTTCCATCTGTAAACATCTTAGTTTGTGTTTAATCTGTGACCTGGTCATGGACAAAGTAGAGATTCTACCAGGAAAAGTCGGAGCAACTCTTTATTGGTCTGTCCCCATGTGGCAGAGATACCTCAAGCAACATTAATAACCCTTTTTATCATACATGAAAGTGTGTGTTTATGCTGTTAACCTCAAAGAAAGAGCTTTATACAACATAGCCTTTAGCTGCATGTGTGAATGTCTCAAAGAGACCTATGGGAATTGTGAATGAGGATTTGAGGACAGCCTCTGACCACTTTGACTTTAACTTCTCATTAACAAAACCATCACTTAAATGTTTAATGTCCAATTTTACAATAGACAAATCCACGCTTCAGTAGACTCCATCTAAATACTTCATTAACCTCTTCCCCAGTGATACCTCCTGGGAATCCAAGTTACTGCTGAGCTATCTTCTCTAAAGGCACTTTCCTTACTTACAGAAATAACAGTGACCAGTTTATGAACTCCAGAGAAAGGGTATTTGGGTCAGAGAAACAAAAAGTGGTAAAATACAACATGATTATCACTAGAACAAGTTTAACCAGAACCCACGGCTGTCTCAGACTGAATATGGTGAATAATAACTAACACTTAGAATGGTCAAACTTAGGGCAAAAATTGTCAAAAAACATCACCTGACCAGCATATCAGTGAGTAAAGACTATTTTGCCTTATTCTCTACATCAACTGGATATTTGACTTTTCTCCCAAATAGTCTGTTCCATGAACTATCATTACTTCTTTTTGGTTTTAGCTCAGCTCAGCTTTTGGCTTTAAAATTCTCAGGTTTTGAACTTTAAAATATACAAAGGTTGGAGAGAAAATGGCATTGGGTTTTTCTCAAAAACTTAGGTTTTGAATGTCAAAAGCAAAGGCCTTGAAGGACTCAGGTCATAGTGAATATATATGGAAGAATAAGATTTTGGTCATAGTTAGGTTTTCCAGTCCCTCTACCATCAGCACCAAATCCAGATAAGAAACAGCTTTCCAGGGGCGCCTAGGTGGCGCAGTCGGTTAAGCATCCGACTTCAGCCAGGTCACGATCTCGCGGTCCGTGAGTTCGAGCCCCGCATCAGGCTCTGGGCTGATGGCTCGGAGCCTGGAGCCTGTTTCCGATTCTGTCTCCCTCTCTCTCTGCCCCTCCCCCATTCATGCTCTGTCTCTCTCTGTCCCAAAAAAAAATAAATAAACGTTGAAAAAAAAAATTTAAAAAAAAAAAAAAAAAAAAAAAAAAAAAGAAACAGCTTTCCAGGCTAGGAGAGAGAAGAAATGGAAGGGATGGAACGAAGGCGAAGACAGATTTTACACATTGCTGTGTCTCTGGGCTGCAGGTTGGAAGTAACGATGGAGGGATAGATACCACTCTTCAGAGAGACCTGGAGCAATTTGAGAGCATGGGATTTACACATTTTTTTCCCTAGCTAGGCCCCAGTGAGGGTGCCCACCTTACCTGGGTCAATGGTGGAGTTGAGTAGAAATGGGTCTTAGGTGCCCATGTAAATGAACCTATGGCAACTTTCCCCAAATACCTTGCTGTGATTCCTGGTACAGAGATAGGTAAGACAGCCCAGCAGACCCAAGAAGCCTTGTCATACAAACAAGGAGGACACAGTGGTCATCTACTTGGACCAAATATGAGAAACTACCCAGGATGCAGATCTGTCATAGATTGTGGACAGAGGACAATGAAATACCAGATGTCCCCACTTTCAATCAACACTATGACTCCTAGAGAGTCCCCAAGAAAAAAGAAAGAGAACACCGTGAGCTGACTGAAGATAACTTGGATCAACTATTAAAACCTTGAATTGATTGAGGTTCATGTAACTAGTCAAAATTTTGTTTTTGCCCCTAGGTATAATGGTGATTTGAATTATAAAAAATCAAGTTACATGGCTTATATACCCAAGTTTGTTTTTGTTGACAGATTATGTGTGTGGGTGTGTGTATACACATATGTATAATTTATGGAAAAAGGAAATAAATATATAAAAACCTCAGAATTATATCTTTATTTCTTCATTATATACTTATAAATTTTTAACCATTTTCCAAGAGGTATGTGGACTTTAATATTAGAAATAAAACTATTAGCTACTAAAGGAAGACGAATTCAATGTAAGTAACCAGTTTGTGTGCCTCAGAGAAATGAAACATCAATAAGAGAAGATCTTATCTAAGCCCTTCCTATTCTGCAGGCTGATGTGAGCACTTCTGTGGCAGGATGTAGCAGGAATTTTTGGTTGCTCATCCTAGGCCCTTTCCTTTCCTTCTTTCTGGTAGGCACAACTTTGAGTTTGTTCAGGTAGCCACCCTCAGTACACTCCAGGTGAGAGAAGACCCATACCCAGCTCAGGAGTGAAGCATGACAATCTAAGCCAATGAAACATCAGAGGAAATATGCTAAAGAATAGGGTATTGTGGAAAATGTTTCTTAGCTCTTAAAAGGAGACTCAAGATAAAGATAACCCTTTCAGCTTTTGGATGTCTGTAAGAAATAGCTGCCGGGAAATGTGTCAGTTCCTGTCCAACTGTGAGGAGGGGAGTTAACTTGATGGGAAGAGACTGGAGACAGCAAAGTAAAAAGATGAGAGGAAACTGGCTTGAATTTAAGTTGTTCAGCTAACCAACTGTGAGACCTCCAGCTGTCTGGTTATTTGAGACAGTAAATCTACTTACTGTTCAAAGCATTTTGAATTGTTCTTGTTTGTTTTTTACTTGTAGCATTGCTACACAGTATACACACTTAGCATATGGTACAATCAATGATGACTGATTTACTTGTTTGCTACTCACCTTCCATGAGTCCTTCTTTCATCCTGCTCTGCATCATGAACTTCTTGAGAGCACAGAACATGTGTTATTTGTTTATGAGTGTATAGCTAACCCAGGGCTGTGAAAATGTAGATACTCAATGGACTTATGCTGAACAAAAAGTAGCTAACCGTAAAGAGGAGTGAAGTTTTCACATATGATATATACAACATAGATGAGATTTGAAAACATTATATTAAGCAAAATAAGCCAGATACCAAAGAGACATAAGGTATAAGTTATTACGGAACTGTGATAAACACATACCTCTCCAACTTGGATATAAAATGTTATCAAGATAGTTGGAGTCCCCTCTTCAATCCCATCTCTAATCTCTTTATTTCACCAGATAGAAGAGTTTTTCAACCGTCTTTGTAATAAATCAATGTTTTAGAAACATAAATATTAGGAAATTAGTCTACATTTGCTCATAAATTCATTTATGCTTTCATTCAACTACTACATCAAGAATCTAGAGTGTGAAAGCATTATGAGAACAGCTTACCTAACCCCTACTCCCCATTCTATATTGTAGGTTCCAATTTTCCTAATTTGTATTCAGTTAAATAGCAAACAGCTGATTGCCATCTTTATAACAACCTTCATCTTGCTCAACACCTCTGATAAATGATTTTTCTCCTTCTCATCTCTAAATCATGAACTTTTAGTCTCTATAATCTTACATCCAAAACTCATTCTTCAACCTTCTAATTAATCTTCTCTTTTTTTCCAATGTTCTCATGTCCTCCTATGCATATTTGCTAATACACTAATGAATACAGTATCTATGGCTCCTAGATAATAATATCAACACTTAGCACTTACTGAGGACTTCTGATGTGTGGTTACTGTACATACAGGTACTGTCCCTAATCCCCATAAATAGCCTGTTTCAGAGGCACATGGATAAGTTATGAAGGGATCTAATGTGTTCAAAGTCACAAATGTGACAGAGTTGGGTGGGTGGGTGGTGAACTAAGGTCAAATAATGGCCATGCACTTTTCTGCACTCTCATTCTCTAGATGGCTTTATGGCT
Source organism: Prionailurus viverrinus (assembly GCF_022837055.1). NCBI lineage: Eukaryota > Metazoa > Chordata > Mammalia > Carnivora > Felidae > Prionailurus > Prionailurus viverrinus. Next base: position 38,792,033 of record NC_062569.1, read on the forward strand.
AACATAAAGTATCTTATGGCTAACTCATAATAAAGATGATCAGATTGTGAATTGTGTTGTTTCCTGGACTTCGGTCAAGGTGCACTATTTAATCTGGTTACAGCCCAATCATATCCATTTAACAAATGACAGTAACTAGCATACGCAGAATCAAACATTTGCTTTGGGTAGAAGGAAGAGTCTATTCACTAGGACACAAAATGAAATTAATGACAAAATCAGTGTTCATACATATGAGAGCCACACTTCTTGTCCTGTTGGTAAAATAAAAATTAAATTCTCCTCTTTTTCCCTATTCTCCAAAGAGAAAGCAATCATTGGGATAGCTTTTGAGAACCGACTGCCTAAATGAAAATCTTAATAATGATTAAAGCTTCTTCAATAATGTAAAGCAGCAAATATACAATAGACCCCTAAAGTCCTCAAATAAAAGGACTCTTGCCTTTTGGGGAACTCAAGTAATATTTTATTCAGCCATGGAATCCTAGACTTAAAAACATATGCTATTTGTTATGTTTCGTTCTTAATTTTTTTTAATGTTTATTTTTGAGAGAGAGAAAGGCAGAGTATGAGCAGTGGAGGGATAGAGAGAGAGAGGGAGACACAGAATCTGAAGCAGGCTCCAGGCTCTGAGCTGTCAGCACAGAGCCTGATGCGGGGCTTGAACTCACGAACCATGAGATCATGAACTGAGCCAAAGTTGGATGCCCAACCGACTGAACCACTCAGGTGCCCCCAAAACATATGCTATTTGTAAAATTAGATTTGCATTAACACCCCAGTGAGTCTGGGAAACAAAAGTTGGAGATTAAGACTTTTCTTATTGTCTGCCCAACAATCTCAGGGCAAGGAATGTTGTGAATCAATACTCAACACAGTGCCTGGCTTCATGAGATAGGAACTGCTGACTAAAAGAATGAATCAATAAATCTAAGGGAAGCTAAAGGAAAAGTAGGATTATGTAAAAGCATTCAAACTATAAGCCTCCTTTTTGTCAGATTTCATGGACACTATATAAGTTTTTGAATAAATAATTTGATTTCTCAGGTTTAATGACTCAAGAAAGAATAAACTGAGTAGATGCCTCACAAATCCTGCCAACATTACAGTGTTAGTGTATAAAATTATGGGTTATAGAGTAAGAAAGACATGAGTTCAAATCTCTGCTTTCCCATTTGCTACTTCTGCTACATTGAGCAAGTTACTTAGCCTCCTTAAGCTTTATTTAGTGTTTTCAATAATGATTTTAATGTACCACTTTCAGATTTTCTTTTCAACCCTGTTCTTTACCATGTGCTGTCATTTCTTTTTTTGGAAATCATAACTATAAAACCTAAAACATTTTTGAGTTATGCAAACAACTTCCCTTCTTATATTTTTAATAGGCGGTGCTCTTCCATGACTCTATACCTTTATATATGTTGTGTTCCTTTTCTGGACCTTCTATTTGGCTTGCTCAGTTACCAACAATTCTTTAAAATCTATGTGTCTCCATCCCTGGGAATTTTGCTCTGCCCCTATCCCAACCCTCCACCTCCTCCCAATACCAAATTTAGTCCCTCCTTGTCTCATATTCTTCCTTATACCTGTATTATAATAGTTCATTATTATTATTTTATGTGTATTATAATAATTCACCTATATCTATTTGTGTGTCTGCTTATTTTCTGGCCTGAGAGTTCCCTATAGGCAAGAACCATGTTCTCTTTGCCATTATACACAAGCATCATGTCAAGTATTCATTTGATCATTAAATAGACATGTTTATTTAGCATCTACTACATGCCAGGCACCATTCTCAGCATTTTGATTCCAAGGTAAACAAAACAAAATCCTGCCTTGTTAGCATTTATGTTCTAATGAAATGTTGTACAAACACAGAGCTCACCCTAAATAGAGGGCTCTATGAAAGTAACTATTTACTCCCTCTTTCAATTTCTACCTAAATTTCTGGGATATTTTTAAACCCAACAGTGAGAAGCTTGAACACTGAGACATCTTTACTCTATTTGCTCTTAGTTCTCATGATATTCAGAATAAATAACTATGGTAGGTGACATCTGTAAAAGATAAAAACACAATTCTGTGTTCCTGCACACTAAGGAGAGGGTAGTTAATTGGCTCACTAATCAGTTCTTGAGCAGAGGGCTAACACAATAATGGGCCAGTAATGAGACAACTCGTCCAAGCCAGGCTACTGGCTAATCACATCTGGTTTGTAAAGTATTAATCAGCTCTGAGTCAGTGGGTAGGGAACATTAAGAATGCGGTTACTTCCTAAATAAATTATTTTCCACTTACTCTGACAATCATAATTGGTGCTTTTGAAAGAATTATTTTAATACACTTAGAGCAAAGCTCAGATACTGAGTCACTCTACTAATATTCTTTGATTAAAATACCAAGTTATAATATTTTATATTATTAAAAATTTATGGTAATAATAACTCAATAGATTTCATGCCACATTAAAAATGTCAAGGCAGTGTTTCGCATTTTAACATTTGTTCTGGAAGGATAATGCTTTTTGGGTCTTTTATATCATTTCATGATGAAAACAACATTATCTGCCTCAATATTTTAATTAGTCTTTTAACTGGAATTGTCTCCACGGGTTCACTGAAAAATTAGCTCTTTTCATTTTCCTATTACTCTTTATGTTCTAGGTATACTGAATGTTCTTCCTGTTAGTCATTTGCCTTTTCCAATTTTTCCCAAGATGTTCTCACAAAATTGGAAGCATTTTTATTTTTGGAAGACAGCAGGTAGAATAATTAAGTTTGAATCACAGAAGTAAGGCTTGAATCAGAATTCACTCAATATCTAAAATAAGAACGCTACTAAAAAGTTTTTTAAAACTCTCATGAATGGCAAAGCTAGCAAGAACTGTGCTGATGATACATATCAATCTCAAGTTTCTAACATGTGCGGAATGAAGGTCTACATACTTGGCTTGTGCAGAAAATGTATTTTGCTTCTGAGTTGATATTACAATTTCTTCTAATATCCTATTATATACTAATGTTTTACATGCACCTACAGAAAACATGATTTCCTAGCATTCATGTTGGTATTTACTTAATTTTCTTCTAAGTACATAAAGAAGTTTTACTGTAGAAAATTTAAAAGTGTAGGAAAAATATATAGCAAGGCAGATTATCCATGGTGTCCATTACCCATTAAGACCTTACCACCATCATCATCATCATCATCATCATCATCATCATCATCATCATCAAAAATGCTTACAGTAAATAAATACATAAAATGTGTCCATATGTTCTGTTAGTACTTTAGATGCATCTCTTACTTAAACCTCATAAAAGCCCTATGAAATAGTATGGTGGATTTTTAATATCATTTTTGAAGGATTAGCTTTTATTCCTATTTGTGTGTGTGTGTGCGCTTTTCCCTTTATCACAGAAGTTGGAAGATGGATAATTACATGTCCTAGACCCACTTAGGTTCTGCATGCAATTTACATTTTGCCAGTTAGTAAAATACTCTAGCATTAGATTTGGGAGACAACCAGAATCCATTCTTCTTCTAGCAGACATGTAGGCTTCAGCAGAAATTACTCTTTCAATGGTCTCTGAGTCCCCTTCCAGCTACATACTATGGGGCTTAGGCATAACTAGAACAATGTATATAGTCTTCTATAGTCCTTAAGACTGGATGGTCTCTGTAATTCCCCCCTCTCTGAAACACAGCTGTAAAATCTAATGACCACTTTCTTGACTTTCCTCTCCAGCCCTTCCAACAGTTTTTTTTTTTTTTTAATTTTTTTTTCAACGTTTATTTATTTTTGGGACAGAGAGAGACAGAGCATGAACGGGGGAGGGGCAGAGAGAGACAGAAACACAGAATCGGAAACAGGCTCCAGGCTCTGAGCCATCAGCCCAGAGCCTGACGCGGGGCTCAAACTCATGGACCGCGAGATCGTGACCTGGCTGAAGTCGGACGCTTAACCGACTGCGCCACCCAGGCGCCCCCTTCCAACAGTTTTTTAAGCCCCCAAATATTATTACTTCCTTTTTGGTTGAAATACCTGGAATGAAATACCTGCTTTCCCAACTGAACTATTAATGTTACAGCTAAATAATAATATGACTCTTAGGATATTTTACAATACCAAGAACAAATTCTCCAATTCTCCAGACACCAACTAGGTGTCCAACAATTTAATTCAATTCTGACACTATCTACCTGGAGTTAACATCAGATCTCTTAATATAAAAGGTTTAGTCCCACAGGACTGCCCCAATTCAGATGCCAGTTGCGAGTCCTTGGGCCCCCTGTAGTTCTGACCAATCACCTATATATTAGGAGTTCCCCAAACCATCTCTCAGTTCAATAATTAGCTAGAATGGTTCAGAGAATACTGGAAAACTGTTTACTATTACCAATTTATTATAAAAGATACAAATTAAGAACATCCAAATGGAAGAGAAGTGCAAAGCAAAGTATGGGGCTGAGTGGGAGGCACAGAGTTTCCAAGTCGTCTCTAGGCACATCATCCTCCCATGACCTTGATGTCTTCACCAACCTGGAAGCTCTTTGAACCCCATCATTTAGAGGTTTTTTTTTTTTTTTTTTTTTTTTTTTATGGAAGTTCTATTACATAGGCATGATTGATTAAATCATTGGCCATTGGTTACTAAACTTAATCTCTAGCTCCTCTCTCCTCCCTGGCAGTTGGAGAGTGGGGCTGAGTGTAACCATGTTTTGGACTTTCTGGTCACCAGCCCCCATCCTGAAGCTATGTAGAGATCCAAAAGAGTCACCTTATAATAATGAACTTGGGTATATGGTTGAAAGGAACTTGTTATAAATAATGAAAGACACTCCTATCACTCCAAAAAGTCCAAAAGTTTTACACAGTGTCAGGAACCCAGGACAAAGGCCAAATATGTATATCCCACTGTACCACAACTGACATCACACAGAGGAGAACAAAAAGAAATTAATAAATTCATTTAAGGTCACATGGAAGAAAGTATTAGGACTTAGGTTTATGTCCATTGGGTCTGTATTCAGAGGCAGCACTTTTGACCCTTGTGATAAGCTATATATCATTTTGACATGTTTTACATCAGGGTAATTTTTATGTATTTAACCCGTTTGTGACCCATGCCATTTATAAAATATATCAATTTGCAATTTTTTACATGATGTCAAGAATTTCTTTGTCATTTATTTGCACATTTGACTAATAGAGAACTACACAACATTCAATTTTATTTAACAATATATTTAAACAGTCCCTTAATACTGGACAGTGGGGTGAATTCTAATTTTAATTCTTAAATAATGCCAAAATGATTATCTTTGTTCCCAAACTTTTCTTACATTTCATAATGTACCATAAAGAGAGATTTTTTAAAACTGGGTTACTAGATCTCAGGTTATGAATTTAAGATTTTTATACTTATATTTTAAGATACACTTAAATGAGCAAATGAAAAATGAAACAAATTTAAGGTATGTTTTAAAAGTAACAAAGTAAAATATAATTGAAAAAATTTCCTTCTTGCCCCAACTACTTATTCCTATCAACCACTATTCCTAAAAAAACAAAAACTCCCTGATTTTAAAAAAGTCAAACCCAAATAGAGTTTTTATTTAATATTTACTAAAAATCTGAGGCTTTTTGCTATGAAAGGGAAAGAATTATGATAAAGCTGATGATGTTGATAATTGTCACTTTTATTAAATTAACAGGTTGATATTTCCTTACTAAGATTATTGATCTTATGATTAATAATCACAATAAAATTAAGGAAACTCCAAGGTTCACATTTAATTTCATTTAGATAACTAAAATTTCATTTGAAGATTTTGCCTTCAAGCAATGATATTTTTTCTATAATAACATAGGCAGGGTTAATCTGTCCTTTTGCTTTCTTTAAGTCACTGCCTGAACAACTAGACTAACAGTTGTCACAGTATGGTCTCTCCCTATCCCCAAAACTTCAGTATCTCCTAGGAATTTCTTAGAAGTGCAGATTCCTGAGCCCTACCTAGACCTACTGAATTAGAAATTCTGGAGAAGCAGCCCAGCAATCTGTATTTTTATAAATCCTCCAAGATTTATTTTTGTCTTTTTTTTTTTTTTAATCTTTATCTTCATCCATGTCAAGGTATCTTGGTCCCATCTATGTGTCATTCAAGATGCTATTTCTTTCAATTAGGTTTTTATTTGGTGACTCAGAGCATTAGCGTTGCCAACAGGACTATCTTATTTAGGATTCTGATAAAGTCTATCTTCTTCAACTTGGAGATCCAAGAATTCTCCAGATTATGCTATTTGAAGAAGCTGCCAACTCAGTGAGAAGCCGGCCAAATTTACAGAATGACTGTTACCTCAGGTAGTATAAAATTATATGAGACTAGATCAGAAAGAACAGCATTGCTACTTTAGATAAAAAAAAATTAAGAGATAGATCATATATATTAGAATATTATTATCTGTATACCAGATTGCTGTTTTGAACTATCAAGAATGTCATAGGTTGGGGAATCTGAAGCTATGTGGGGAATAAGCTTAAGAATTTCCTGAGCTTACACCGATGGGTTAACAAGGCATAAAGAATTAGAGGGGTGCCTGGGTGGCTCAGTCAGTTGAGTGTCCCACTTTAGCTCAGGTTACGAGCTTGCGGTTTGTGGGTTCGAGCCCCACGTTGGGCTCTGTGCTGACAGCTCGGAGCCTGGAGCCTGCTTCAGATTCTGTGTCTCCTTCTCTCTCTGTCCCTCCCCAACTTGTGCTCTGTCTATGTCTCTCAAAAAATAAATAAACATAAAAAAAAAAAATAGAAAGCCATAGGATGTACACACCCAAGTTTGGGTAAACAAGATTAGGTAAAAAAAGATCAGGTAAATGGGGCAAAGGCCCCCGGTATAGGACAAATTGGGCAAAGGCTCCCAGTATAGGACAAAGGTATAGGAATAGGGAATTTCAGGATGAAAACATCCAGGATGAAGTAAACAAGATTAGGTATGCAGGGCAAAAGTGCCCCCCAACTTAGTACAGTAGCAGAAAGCTGCTTTCATAGGAAGGAAGGACCAAATTAGGTAAACAGGTAAATAGGGCTATAGTTCACAATGGGGCCAAGTGAGGAGCTAATTAGCAAAAGAAAGGTGCCTTGTTGACTCTGAAGTAGCATGCTCTGTGTTTCTTGTCCCCTAGACCAATTTAGGTAAACAGAGGTATGGCCTCATGTCTGTTGTAAACAACCTTCCACCCAGTGCCAGGATTTTGTTTTGTATTGACCCAACCCCCCCCTCCTTTCTCTCATGCCCATGAGTTAATCCTCATGATTCATTGTGTCTTTGTGCATGTCCATCACCACGTTTGTAAGCCTCTGATCCTAATAAAAATGGAGCCTGACTCTTATCTCCTCCCAGATATGGATAAGATGTACCATGATGTAGATGGGTCTTGTGCATAAATTAGTTTTCCCCAAACTTCAGTCATTCCCCTGTCACTATCAATTTTCATTAATATGATTCAGTTTTAAAATTAAATATATTTATTTCCATCTTAATCAATAATAGTTGTAAAATTATAGTTTCTTTAGAAGTCATATACTTTTTTCTAGTACAAATTAAAATAAATACATATGTGTTAAAATAAAGAAATCTATTTAAACAGCATCTTGCAGCAGGAAATAACAGATGTTGGTGAGGATGTGGAGAAAGGGGAACCCTTCTGCACTATTGCTGGGAATGCAAACTGGTGTAGCCACTCTAGAAAACACTATGAAAGTCCCTCAAAAAATTAAATAGAATGACCCTATGACCCAGTGATTGCACTACCAGGTATTTATCCAAATGATACAAAATGCTGATTTGAAGGGGCACATGCACCCTAATGTTTATAGCAGTACTATTAACAACAGCCAAATTATGGAAAGAGCCCAAATGTTCATTGACTGATGAATGGATAAAGAAGATGTGGTGTATATATATATACATGTATGTATATATATATATATATATATATATATATGTATATATATATGTGTGTATATATATATGTGTATGTGTGTGTGTATATATATATATATATATATATATATATATATACACACACACACATGCATACATACACTCAGTGATGAAAAAGAATGAAATCTTGCCTTTTGTAGCAACGTGAATGGAACTAGAGTGTATTATGCTAAGGGAAATAAGTCAGTCAGAGAAAGACAAATATAGGATATTATACGATTTCACTCATATGTGGAATTTAAGAAACAAAATAGATGGGGGTGCCTGGGTGGCTCAGTCAATTAAGTGTCCCACTTCAGCTCAGGTCATGATCTCACAGCTTGGGAGTTCAAGCCCTGCATTGGGCTCTGGGCTGACAGCTCAGAGCGTGGAGCCTGCTTCTGATTCCGTGTCTCCCTCTCTCTCTCTGCCCCTTCCACGCTCGCTCTCTCTCTCTCAAAAATAAGAACATTAAAAAAAGAAACAAAACAGATTAACATAGGGAAGGGAAGGAAAAATAAGATAAAAACAGAGGGAGGCAAACCACATGAGACTCTTAAATACAGAGAACAAACTGAGAGTTGCTGGAGTTGAGGGGGGGGATGGGCTAAATGGGTGATGGGCATTAAGGAGGGCGTTTGCTGGGATGAGAACCTGGTGTTATGTGGTAAGTGATGAATCACTGAGTTCTGCTCCTGAAACCAATACTACACTATATGTTAACTAACTTGACTTTAAATAAATAAATACATAATAAATAAATAGCGAGCATTTTGTGAGGTACCTGGGTGGCTCAGTTGGTTGAACACCTGACTTTTGATTTCGGCTCAGGTCATGATATCACGGCTTGTGGGATTGAGCCCCATGTAGGAGTTTGTGCTGACAGCACAGATTCTGCTTGGGATTCTCTCTCTCCCTCTCTCTCTACCCCTCTCACTTGTGCTCACTTTCTTTTTCTCTTTCTCTCTCTCAAAATGAATAAATAAACATTTTTAAAAGAAAGCATCTTGCTTACCATTAAGATATATTTGGCAAACGTTAAATTATTTATTAAAATATCACATCTCTTCATTAAGGAATCCCAGTTAAGAATGAAAACTGACAAGAGAATCTAGCTATATTACAAATATATAAAACAACCTCACTAAAGGGGTATGGGAAAAGGACTGTCCTAAAACTAGAGGTAAAAGAACTGCACATAAATACTGTTCTCCATAGGGATATGGCTTAAAAATTCTGATGCTGACATATATGTATTCTAGAATTAAATAATTAAGTAAATGGTTTCTTCTTATTGGGGAGAAAATTTATAGATCAGCAAGGGGAGGAGGTTAGCAAGATCCATGTGGTAATGGACCAGAGTTTGTGACATTATTGGTAAGAACTTATGTTTAAGTTAATAATGTTACAGATGGTTACATATAGAGATGCTTATAGATATATGTGTGTATATGTATCTATCTATCTATCTATCTATCTATCTATCTATCTATCTATCGCATACCTGCATACATTTCTTTGCTCTGTCAGCTGATACTGCCTAAAAGAACTGACCCCAGTAGTAATGAGTATGCCCAGCACTCAGATCTTGGTTTCTGATAATCTAATCATTCTCAGTAGAAGGAACCAGTACTCCTTGGGAAAATGGTTAATTCTAGCACTGATCAAGAAATACACAACATGAGTCTGGAGCATCTTGTAGTGGCAGAAAATAAGGAAGTGACCCACCTCCATAAAAACTTCACAGTGATGAAGGTATGTCAATAGAGCATAGGAACCAAATGAAAGAGTTCCCAGTGGCCAAAGCCAATCATCAAATTATTTCAATAATTTGAGCAACAAAATAAAGTAGTATCATATTATAGACCAAGGTATAAAATAAATATGTGAGCCCATATTAAAATAAATAATAATTGAATAAATTAATAAATGGGGAGAAGAGACAAATCTCTTCATGTAGATGAATTCCAAAACAAATTATGGAGATGCTTTACTGAAAGGAAGGGGAACATAACTCTCTACCCCTTAAGTGTGGGCTTCCCATAGAGACTTCCTTCCAAAAACCACAATAAGGAAGGGGATGGAGAGGAGTAACTTTATAATGGAGAAACCTGAAAAATAAACACTAAATCAGCCAGGTGATCAAAGTCAACATTAATAGTCATAGATCATGTTGAAAGTTTGTATCCTGATATGATGTGATGAAAATGGCCCTTTACTTCTTGATTTTCTTTCTCCAAACCCATAACTCCAGTCTTCACTTGATCTTAGCAAAAGGCTGAGAAGCTACTCCAGTCTTAATCATGAGAAAAATATCAGACAAATTCCAGTAAAAGGACATTCTATCATATATTTGATCAGTGCTCAAAACTGTCAGTCATCAAAAACAAGGGAAGTCTGAGAAACAATCAAGAATTGCCTAAGGAGATATGGTAACTAAATGTAATGTGATATTCTGGATGGGATCCTGGAACAGAAAAAGGACACCAGGTAAAAACTAGTGTAAAACTTGAGTTAAATAGAGCATGAATTTGAGTTAATAATAACATATTGGTATTGGTTCATTAGTTATAACAAACATACCAAACTAATGTAAAGTGTTAATTATAAGAGTAACTACATGGTGTGGGGGTGGGAAGAGATGTCTCAGGAACTCTGTACTATTTGCTTGATTTTTCTGGTAAATCTATAACTGTTCTAAATATAGCCTATTATTTTTTAAAAATTAAAATAAATATATTGCACCTCTCTAAGGGAACCTGCTGCCTGTTTCCAGGAGGTTATCTTCAGCCCCTCTAATTGCACTGCTCTGTAGGGTTGTGTCAATTTATGCCAGTTTAGTAGGGTGATTTTAAAGCTAAAATCCAATCCCCACTCTGCTTCACACCCATCAAAGACATCCCTCATGGCACCTCTTGACTGGAGAAACCAACTCTTTAACAGGCTCAGTATGTGGCTCCCTCATCATGGGTCTCCAGAAAGTGTTAATTGGAGATGACAGTTACCTGCATAGTCTATTGTCACACAGGTGTCCCTAACTTAAAACCCCTTCAGAGTTGAGCCACAATAATAGATAACTTGTCCCCCTTCTCCCCAGGGCCTCATCTCCACTCATTCACCAGTCTGCCCAGGTTCTGCATGTGTTCCTCTAACCATTAAAAGTACTTCCTGATTCTTTCGTTCTCCCCTGTCTTATTTAGATAATAATTAGAATTCACCATTTTATAGTCTAATGGTTTTAACAGACTTCCAAAATCTCTACTGGTCTAGTAGCTTTTTTAGTCAAAATGATTAAGTGAAAAACAACTTTAAATGTTTCCTGAATTAGGCAAATGAATAATGATTAAGCCTGATTAAGTGAAGAATCAGAGGAAAGGGGGGTGAGCCAGAGGTAGCTTTTTATACCAGGTATTTACCACGCCAACGTCCAAAGGAAGTTTTTAATGAGAAAGGATTTAGATGATACTTATCTAAAGTGAGCCCACTAAGGGGGAACTACCTTACATATGGTGGATACCCAGAATGCAGAGTTAAACATTCATTTTTTTTAATCAGTCCAAGTCTAATGGCCAATTAAGGCCCATTTGTTCAACCTCACCATCCTCTTTTGCTGTTTACTGCTTCAACTTTGAGTGCCAGAAGCTTTTTAAAGAAAGCTTGACCTTTACACAAAGGAGCTTTTTCCGTTTAACTTCTAATGTAATAAGACTGGCAAACAAAATATACTAGCTTGATGCTCAGGCAATAACCCAAAGGAAAAAGAGATGAGGCTTCCAGACAACACACACCACAGCAACTGACAAGTGAAAAATACTAACCAATGAGCATTTTTAAGCAACCAAAATACATTTTTATAATAAGCTTCTCTGGTTGCAAACCACTTACAAATATTTTTATTGTTGAAGTACAGGAAAGAAGACCCCAGAGAAAGAGATTTTCAAATAACTAATTCAAATTACCACAGTTTTATCTCTTGAACTATTCTCATTTTAAAGCAATACTGTATTTTTTAAAGTTGTCTTACTCTTTATCATAATTCTAGCTCAATGACTAGCCTAGGAGTCTAGAAAGAACACTAAAATCATCCTTCATGAAAACTTGACAGCTGTCCACTGCAGCCTTTATGGGATTGACTCATAAGCCTACTTATAGACTTGCAGTAATAACATCACCGATGCCTAGAACACTATAGCTGTTGTATATTTTTCTGGGAGTTCTTTTCATCAGGGCCCTGAATTTGGGCAGTATACATTTTGAATTTTTATATCAATGGCAAGTGCTAAAATTTCTATCTATTGTGTGACAAGCAATGGAGATAAGATGTTGTAGAAGATTGACAAGGTCCCTGCCTCAAGGAAATTATATTTCAGTTGAAAAGGAAGAAAGTAAATAAACACAGGATCACTTTTGGAAATTGATACCTACTATGGAAAAAAAAAAACACATTAGATCCCTAGTCAGATGAGTTCCTCTGCAAGTGGAAGACCTGAGCAGAGACTGGATAAAAAGAAGGAACTAAGGTAGAACTAGGGAAAAGGAAAGAACAAAGGCCCTGAGGCAGGAATGAGCTCAGAGACTCTAGCAAGAGAAAGAAGGCCTGTGTGGCCTTGAACATAAACAACAATCAAAAGATCAACAGGGGATACATCATGTTACCTAGTAGGCCATGGCAAGTAGATGGAATCTTATTTCCAATATGGTAGGAAACAAAGGATTTTGGTCAGAGAAGACATGGATTTCTTATATGGAGAATAGATTTGGAGAATGACAGTGGCAACAGGGGATGAGTTTGGAGGCTATTAGAGTGGCTCAGGCAAGAGAAGATGATAGCTCAAACTCACAGTGGGATGGGGGAGATGTTAGGGAGGAAAGGGAAGTGGTCCATTCATTCAAATATTTATTGAGTGCTCCTTGAGTGTCAGATATTTTCCTAGGTTCTCTTTTTTTCTCCTTTTGGAACTTCATCCCCAGCACTTCAATCATACCCCTCTCACAACACTTAACACCTTGTATTTTTATTTTCTTGTTTGTGTTTGTGACTCTCTCACATGAAAAATTGCGAGATCTTAGAGACCATGTCTGGGACACAATTTTTCTATTCCCAAAGCTCAGTGTTTGGCATCCAGTGGTCTCTCAATAAATGTTTTTGAGTTTAATTGAAATGTTGAATTGAATTCAAGACTCCCATCTCAAATTCTCAGGAAAAAAAAAGCTTGTCATCAGCCCTGCCTATTTGTGTACATTCGTCTTTTTTAAAGTGCTCAAATAATTCCTTTCCAACATGGTGTGGTTTGCCACCTGCCCAATCCAAAAATAGCACCGATTAATGTAAACAAAATTAGAAAACAGTTGGCTAGAAACCCTTGCTTTCTCAGTCATCTGCTCTCAGTTTTCCTCCCTTACCATAGAAAAAGACAACCAACTAGAAAATTTTTGTCATCAATGGTGATGGTCTTTACAATATCCAAGATGAAAATATTTCTCTCTCCATATTAAACTATGTGCCAAGTCTAATTGCTTTTTCTTTCAAAGTACTATTTTTTTAAATCCTTTTTTGATCAGATGTTACAATGTGAATCATCAGATAATGACAATACTGTGGCAAGCTGAACAACTGGCCCGCAAAATATTAAGTCCTAATCCCTAGAACCTATAAATGTTGCCTTGTACGAAAACAGGGACTTCGTAGGTATGATTCAATTAAAAATATCGAGGCAGAAAATTTATCCTGGATTATTCAAATGGGCCATAAATGCAACTACATATATCCTTATAAGACAGAGGAAGAGAGAGATTTGAACACACAGAGAGAAGGGGATGTGAAAGATGGAACACAGAGAGATTTGAAGATTTTGGCCTTGAAGGCTGGAGTGATGCAGTCACAAGCCAAAGAATTCCAGAAGCACCAGAAGCTGGTAGAAGCAAAGAACCAACTGGAGGAACCAACTAGAACCTCTGGAGGAAAAGCAACCCTGCTGAAACCTTGATTTCTGCCCAGTGATACTGATTTCAGATTTTGGTCCCCAGAAGTGTAAGAGAATACATTTCTGTTGTTTTATGCTTCCATGATTGTGATAATTTGTTACAGCAGCCATGGGAAAGTAATACAGCAATGCTATGCTTTATTTTATTTTTTTAAACTTCATCTTAGGGATTTGGTCTGCCTTCTGTCCTCGGTAGCTTCCCGGTTCACATCTCAACTTACTGGAAGCAGCATTGCTCTGAGATCTGGTGAAATGACCATCAGTCCAAGGTCCTGTGCTTTAGAAACCCAACTATTGACCTTGCCCAGAGGTGCCCTCCCCACAGGGTGAAGAGTGTATGGAACCAAGGACATGGGGTTACCCTATAAACCTACAACCCTTCTGTCCAAGCCACTTTCCAGTGTCTGAGATTCTGGGGTCCCCTGCCATTAATGCTTCCTCCTGAGACTATATGGATCCTCTTCCTTAGTCTGAGATGGAGCCATAGTAGGCTGGCAGCCAGAGATCAGAGTCCCATTATCTCACTGCCTCTATGTTCTGGCAGTGAACCTGGAGTCTTGGGAATTCCAAATTGGAACAGGCCTTCCAGGTAATTATTAAGGTATTTTAATCAAAGTAGAAGTATGAACATATTTATTTAGTAGTTTTCCAGCTTGACTTTTAACTTTAAATATTTAGGCACATGGTATGTAGATGTCCATCAATGCTCTGGTCTTGAGCCTCATGAATGTTAAAGACTCATGGATAGGACTGGCCTTACCAAGATGACATTATGTGACTTCCTCTGACCTGGTGTCTGATAGCTATTTTGAAGAGCATTCCATGTTCCAAAACTACTTAAACAGACTTCTTATATAAGTTTCTTGCACATTACTGTAACCAACAGGGAATGGGACCCAATAATAAGAAGAATAGGGCTTTGGCTGATGAACATGGATGCAAAAATCCTCAACAAATTATTAGCCAACTGGATCCAACAATACATTAAAAAAATTATTCGCCATGACCAAGTGAGATTTATACCTGGGATGCAGGGCTGGTTCAATATCTGCAAAACAATTAACGTGATCCATCACATCAGTAAAAGAAAGGACAAGAACCATATGATCCTCTCAATAGATGCAGAGAAAGCATTTGACAAAATACAGCATCCTTTCTTGATAAAAACCCTCAAGAAAGTAGGGATAGAAGGAGCATACACCAAGATCATAAAGCCATAAATGAACAACCCAACACTAATATCATCCTCAATGGGGAAAAAATGAGAGCTTTCCCCCTAAGGTCAGGAAAAAGACAGAGATGTCCACTCTCACCACTGTTACTCAACATAGTATTGGAAGTCGTAGCCTCTGCAATCAGGCAACACAAAGAAATAAAAGGCATCCACATCAGCCAGGAGGAGGTCAAACTTTCACTCTTCGCAGATGACATGATACTCTATATGGAAAACCCTAAAGAGTCCACCAAAAAACTGCTAGAACTGATTCATGAATTCAGCAAAGTTGCAGGATATAAAATCAATGCAAAGAAATCAGTTGCATTCCTATACAACAACAATGAAGCAACAGAAAGAGAAATCAAGAAATCAATCCCACTTACAGTTGCACAAAAACCCATAAAATACCTAGGAATAAATCTAACCAAAGATGTGAAAAATCTATATGCTGAAAACTATAGAAAGCTTATGAAAGAAACTGAAGAAGACAAAAAAAAGTGGAAAAAGATTCCATGCTCCTGGATAGGAAAAACAAATATTGTTAAAATGTCGATACTACTCAAAGCAATCTACATATTCAATGCAATCCCTATCAAAATAACACCAGCATTCTTCACAGAGCTAGAACAAATAATCCTAAAATTTGTATGGAACCAGAAAAGTCCCCAAATATCCAAAGCAATCTTGAAAAAGAAAACCAAAGCGGGAGCCATCACAATTCTGGACTTCAAGCTATACTACAAAGTTGTAATCATCAAGGCACTATGGTACTGGCACAAGAACAGACACTCAGATCAATGGAACAGAATAGAGAACCCAGAAATGGACCCACAAACATATGGCCAACTAATCTTTGACAAAGCAGGAAAGACTATCCAATGGAGTAAAGACAGTCTCTTCAGCAGGTGGTGCTGGGAAAACTGGATAGTGACATGCAGAAGAATGAACCTGGACCACTTTCTTGCAAAAATAAACTCAAAATGGATGAAAGACCTAAATGTAAGACAGGAAGCCATCAAAATCCTCAAGGAGGAAGCAGGCAAAAACCTCTTTGATCTTGGCCGCAGCAACTTCTCACTCAACACGTTTCCAGAGGCAAGGGAAACAAAAGCAAAAATGAACTACTGGGACCTCATCAAAATAAAAAGCTTCTGCACAGTGAAGGAAACAATCAGCAAAACTAAAGGGCAACTGACAGAATGGGAGAAGATATTTGCAAATGACATATCAGATAAAGGGTTAGTATCCAAAATCTATAAAGAACTTATCAAACTCAACACCCAAAAAACAAATTATCCAGTGAAGAAATGGGAAAAAGACATGAATAGACACTTCTCCAAAGAAGACACCCAGATGGCCAACCGACACATGAAAAAATGCTCAACATCACTATCAAGGAAATACAAATCCAAACCACCGTGAGATACCACCTTACACCTGTCAGAATGGCTAACATTAATAACTCAGGCAACAACAGATGTTGGCGAGGATGCAGAGAAAGAGAATCTCTTTTGCATTGTTGGTGGGAATGCAAGCTGGTGCAGCCACGCTGGAAAACAGTATGGAGGTTCCTCAAAAAACTAAAAATAGAAGTACCCTATGACCCAGCAATTGCACTACTAAGCATTTATCTATGGGATACAGGTGTGCTGTTTTGAAGGGACACATGCACCCCCATGTTTATAGCAGCACTATCAACAATAGCCAAAGTATGGAAAGAGCCCAGATGTCCATCAATGGGTGAACGGATAAAGAAAAGGTGGTATATATATACAATGGAGTATTACTCGGCAATCAAAAAGAATGAAATCTTGCCATTTGCAACTACATGGATGGAACTGGAGGGTATTATGCTAAGTGAAATAATGACTTCACTCATATGAGGACGTTAAAAGACAAAACAGATGAACATAAGGGAAGGGAAACAAAAATGATATAAAAACAGGGAGGGGGACAAAACAGAAGAGACTCATAAATATGGAGAACAGACAGAGGGTTACTGGAAGGGTTTTGGGAGGGGGGGATGGGATCAATGGTTAAGGAGCACTAAGGAATACACTCCTGAAATCATTGTTGCACTATATGCTAACGAATTTGGATGTAAATTTAAGAAAAGAAAAAAGAAAAAAAGAAGAATGGGGCTTTGGAATAAGAGTTGGCATTAAATCTGTGCTTCACTACTGGTGGCCCATTCTTTAAGTTCATGGAACCTCAGCTGCCTGTTACCTGCCTCACTGCGATAATTTGAGTCTCTACTCTTGCCTACCCCACACTCAATCCCTTTCCCACCCAGCAGCTTAAAGTAATCTTTTTAACAAGATAATCTGATCTTGTCACTGACAAAGACTCTCACCTTGACCAAACTTTAGTCAGGTTTCTTCCCTTTTTTGACTAGGTCCTGTCCTTGGGTATTGTCCTTAAGAGCAAGAATCCTACATCAGTTTATTAAGAGTCTCTATGCTCAATATCTAATCACCTTGACCTGCCTTCAGTAAGAAATCTGTTGAATTAGCTTAGCCAGAATCCACCCTCATCCCTGATGTCTCCTCTAAAAATTTTCCATCCACTGACCTCACACCCTGCTCCTTGGCTATAAATCCTCTTTTCTTTGTATTCAGAATTGCATCCAGTTCTATACTGAGGTCTCTCTATCCCTATTGCAATAGTTTCCAATTCATATTGGTTTTGACCACTTTAACTACTGTGCAGCTCTGGTTTCTCTTTTTTTTTTAATTTTTTTTAACGTTTATTTATTTTTGATACAGAGAGAGACAGATCATGAATGGGGGAGGGACAGAGAGAGAGGGAGACAAAGAATCGGAAGCAGGCTCCAGGCTCTGAGCCATCAGCCCAGAGCCCGATGCCGGGCTCAAACTCACGGACCCCGAGATCGTGACCTGACCTGAAGTCGGACGCTTAACCGACTGAGCCACCCAGGTGCCCTGCTCTGGTTTCTCTTTGACATAATTTCTCTGCAGAAAATTATCCAAGTACTTCCCATCACACGTAGAAGAAGAACCAAACTCTCCACCACAGCCCAGGGTCTGAGTCTGGCTTCTCTCTGACTTCCTCTCCTCCCTGCTTCTTCCCTGCTTACCTTTCTCTAGATCCACCTTCCTTCCTTTTGTTCCTTGAAGACATAATGTTCATTTCCATTTGGGGGTCCTTTCTATCTAGTTGGAATGATCTACCCTTAGATCTCCTCAGGACTGGATGCCTTCTTCCAAGTAACTTCCAGCTCAACTATTACTTCCTGATGCCCCACTGCCTGGCTCACTCCATCACATCACTTCCCACTGGAACCACTGTATTTACTTGTTTGCTTACTTATTGACTGTCTCTCTCTCCTAGTTGAGTGGAAGCCCCTGTGTGGGCAGGAATTTGCTGACTGGTTCCCTACTGTATTCTCAGTACTGAGCATAGCTCTTGCTCTATAACTATTGCCTGAATGAACACTTGTCATAGGGTTGCTCTGAGGGTTAAATGAGTGGGTTACCCATCTCAAACGAGGCCTTTAATAAATGCTGGTCCTCCTTACCCCCTCCCTCTGATAGGATGTGTGAGTCATGGCCTTCCGGCCTCACTACCTCTTGCTACAGGAATGTTCGTGCTTTATCTGATACTGCAACACTTCTTTTTCCCCTCATAAAAATCAAGGGTCACATCTTAACAATCATTTCTTTCTCACAAGTGAGAAATACATCCAATAACCCCAATGAATGTGTATGTTCAATAATACATTTAATACATATAAAATCTAACAAGAGATTTCTTCCTGGTTTTATTTATTCATTCAAGTACAGCTGTATAAGAGGTGCAGGGCCATATATGTCTATATAGTTTTAAAAATGTCTTTGTGGGGCGCCTGGGTGGCGCAGTCGGTTAAGCGTCCGACTTCAGCCAGGTCACGATCTCGCGGTCCGTGAGTTCGAGCCCCGCGTCGGGCTCTGGGCTGATGGCTCAGAGCCTGGAGCCTGTTTCCGATTCTGTGTCTCCCTCTCTCTCTGCCCCTCCCCCATTCATGCTCTGTCTCTCTCTGTCCCAAAAATAAATAAATGTTGAAAAATGTCTTTGTTTATTTACTTGCTTCCTTGCTAGCACTATCCTTCTTCCCAAACACACATACATGCACACACACATACATACACACGCTTAATTCACAGAAAAATATTTCAGAAGTCTTAAAGGGGAAATGTAAAAAACAAAAGATTTCTTTAAACTATATAAAATAGTTGAAATTGGGGTAAAAGAAGATATAAGAATAAGGATAGTACTAACTGAAGACAGGAATAAAGCTAAAATTGCAGAGCAAAAAAAGCCTCAAACATAATAAAGGTGAACATAATAACATTTTATAAGTAAATGAGTAATAAAAGTATTATTTTTAACAGAAAATAGTTAAATATGGCATATTGATTTTCTAACTGAACTTAATTTTTTTGTCTTGTTTTTGTAGACCTACATTCACTTCATGAAAACAAATGTAGACTATTAAAGAATTTTTTTTTTGACAGACAGTGAGTGAGGTGTGTGCATGCACACATGCGTAGGGAAGGGGCAGAAGGAGAGAGAGAATCTCAAGCAAGCTCCACTCTCAGCATGGAGCCCAAAAGGGGCTGGATCTCACAACCGTGAGATCATGACCTGAGCTGAAATCAAGAGTTGGATTCCCAAACCCCTAAGGGTTTAATAGGCACCCCTATTAAAGAAATTTTAAAGCACTCAGTTATTATAAATACTGTAAACACATAGTTTTATTTATTTGTTTGTTATTTTAAATTAATTTTCATAAATACTACACATATCTGTTTACCTTATTTGGGGGTGATAGGGTTCAGGATACACTGCACCAGAATGTAGATTTGGCATGTGGATTACTTCAAGCTGAAAACAAACAAGGCCCAAGAGAGTTGAGAAATGCTTTTTACCTCTCCCTTAATTGCCTGAAAGAATTTAGATAGGGGGCCAGGAATGGAGCTATCACCAGAAATAACTTTTCACATCAGAAGGACTTATGTGCATGGCACAGAAAAAATTTACAAAACATTTGTTTTTCCCATCTTCCTGTCAACTGTCTTCCTTCCCTTTGAATCTCCCACTACTCCATTCTTATCTCAGAATGGCATACAAGCCTCAATTGCCTGACTGTTGAGGAGTCTCATGTCTTCAGGTTTTCTGTATGTATAAAATTAAATTTGTTTTTATCCTCCTGTTAGTCTGTCTTATGTTAATTTAATAATTAGACAAGCCAAGGGCCACCTGGGTGGCTCAGTCAGCTGAGCATCCAACTCTTGATCTCGGCTCAGGTCATGATCTCACGGTTTGTGAGTTCAAGCCCCGCATCAGACTCTGTGCTAATGGCATGGAGCATGCTTGGGATTCTGTCTCTCCTTCTCTCTGCCCCTCACCTGCTTGTGCTCTCGCTCTCTCTCTCAAAATAAATAAATAAACTTAAAAAATAATTAGATCAGACAAATAACCTAGAAGGGAAGAAGGGAAAAGTTTTTGTCCCTTACGGGGTCACTGCCACTCTTGTGACATTGAAAACAGATAGTTATGGTGTCCTTCTTTAGCATACACAATCAACATGTTTTCTTCATTTATTCTTTGTTTTCTTCCTTTCTGAAAAAAATATATCTATGTTTAGAGTTAAGAAGAAAGTTAGCTGTAAAATCACATTTCAGAAACACTACAGCAATTTGAAAGAGTCACAACCCACAGCAAAATGCTACAGCATCAAAGAGCTAGGCTAAGAATTCCATGTGTGAAGAGTTAGATGGCATTCCTTCTCTCCCACTCAGGAAAACATCCCCAGATGCCAAAGATTAAGCATGCTACTTTACAAGACTAATGTTAAATGCTTTCTACTTCATTCAAAAGAAAAAAGCAAATCATTCATAAAATTCAACATTTTAGCAGTAGCCTAATATTTGTGTCACATCTTACAAGTACAGTTGAGGAGAAAGGCTAGTTAGGCTAACACTTTTGCTCTTTAATTTCCAGGCCTAAATGGTTCAAGAGTTGATTTACTTCTTATTACAATTCTCAGTCAAAATTACCCTTGAAGATCCCTTAATTGGTCCATGAGGTACAACTATACTGGTTTCAAGAGCATATTCCTGCACAGTAATCTTTGAGCAAACCATTAATGTTTGAGAAACACTAGATAGACTAAAGTAAGGAACATCTATATGCAGATGTTTATGCATTTAAATTACTCTGCCTTTCAGATGTGATTAAACCCTAGCAATGAGTAGGGTAAGAAATCTAAATTATGCAGGCTTTCCTGTAATATTAAGCCTCCATGATCTTAATATTTGTTAGTAGTAGACTTATCATCTAGTTAGTAGACTTATCATCATAAGCATAAAATTTCATTGTAGAGAGAGAGAGAGACTCTCAAGTCAGCATCTTAGTTGAATGCATGATACCATATTGTCTTGTTATTGCAGTTAAAAGTGGCCCAAAATTCAAATGGAAGACAACTGATGCATAGAAAGAGTATTACTTACAATCCTAATCTTCAGTTATAATCATTTATTTTGAACTTTGTTCTAACTTTCAATGGAGGCTTTAAGAGCTTTAGTAAATTACAATGTGCTTGAATTTTTACTGAATTTTCTATTCTCACAAACCACATTTCTTCAAAGAGGCCCAACCTTCGTGGCATTATATATTTTTTAATACCTGTAATCAAGGCTTTAACCGAGGTCCTAGGCAAAGCTAACAAATAATTATTGTTCACAATAGAGCTAAAAACAGAAGTCTAATTAATTAAAGAACTAATTGAACTTCCCTACTACTGATACATTAGTTCCTGCTCTGACATAAACATTAATCAAAGTCATTGAATAATTCAGCTTTCTACTTCCCTCACCTGTGTAGACAAATCCACCCACTATCCAGTGGGGGTAATGTTGAAGAAATGTTTCATGATGCTATTTGATAATATCTTTATTAAATATCAGGAACTGATAACCATTCTATGGGAAAATGAGAAGAAAGGTATAGGAGAAAATCAAAATGCAATTATATACATATATATAATTAAATATATATTCCCTACATATTATAAAGAATACAAAAATATGAAACATATAAACTATATTATAAAGATTTCTTTTCAAAAAAATTTTTTAATGTTTATTTTTATGAGAGAGATGGAGCTAGAATATGAGCTGGGGAGGGGCAGAGAGACACACACACACACAGAATCTGAAGCAGGCTCTAGGCTCTGAGCTGTCAGCACAGAGCCTGATGTGGGGCTCAAACTCACAAACTGAGAGATTATGACCTGAGCTAAAGTCGGACACTTAACCAACTGAGACACCCAGGCGCCCCTCTAAATTTATATTATATATAAATCTAAATATGTTTCCTCTTTGAAAAAATAATCTATGGAGAAAAGAGCCTTTTGAGGGAACAGTTTAAAGTATTTTACAAAAACTTTTGCATTTTAATGAAGTGGGCAATTTAGATTGCAACTGTACAGGGACAGTGGATTTCCTTTAATTATGTGATTAGATAAATATTTATATATTTTTTCTCTGTTGAAATCCAGGCTTCCTGTTGAGTCTAAATGCTGGCTCTCTCCCCTCCAGTTGGCAGAATCAGTTTCCAGGCCTGCTGGAGAGGATTCACATCAGATGCTGCCTTGATGAGAAAGAAAGTCATCATTAATGGGCAGTTCTGTTTTTGAAGCCAGGCTAATGGGGACCTTGTTTGGCGTTGCAGGGTGAGGCAATGTTGCTGTTCTTACCACTACTCTATCAGGTTCAAGCTGTGTAGAAAGGAGATTGCACACTCTTGGAGGGCATCCTCCAAAGAATCTATCACCTTAAATTCATAGTAAGATATTCCAAGAAGGCCCCTACATGGAGACCATTGTAGATGATACAATGCATGGCCTTAATCTCTCTTCAGAAATGCAAGAATTATTTCCCTGAGGCTGAAAGAAAACCCTCAGCTGTCAGCCCCTATACAGATTGCCTTGGCTGCAATCTGCAATGTGATTGCCTTGGTTGAAGAGACTCACCTTGTTCAAGGGCATACTTCCTTTCAAGGACAGCCTGCATTCAATGATTTAAAAGGATAAAGATCTGGCCTTCTTATGTCAATTTAGGACAACTCTGAACAGCCATCCTGGCTCCAGGGTCTCCATTCCCCTGGGGTCAGCTGGGCCTTTATTGGGACTACATTGTAGCTCTACTTCTTCCTCTGCCCCATTCTACCTCCTTCTACAAGCCTTCATCACAAGAGCACCTCCCAATCTCTGCACATTAACCTCTGCTTCAGAGCAGACTTCCTGGGGAACTGACCCATGACAGAGATGACAGGACGTTCCATTCCAGAAGAAGTAAATACTGTGATACTGATCAAGATCAGAGTAACAAGGTGGGCATGGCATCAATAGGCAAATACTAACAGGAGGTACAGGGGGAGAACTAGGCCGCACTGAATACTAAAACGAAGTAGGTAATGTTTCCCTTCTCCTCAGACTGTGTTGAGTCAAGCAGTTTCTGGACCAGAGCCTGGGGCATCCTCAATGAGTCTGACTGTCAAAAAATCCATTCTCTCCAATATGGCCTGCTATCAAGAGGAAAGGACAACCGGGGTTGGGAGGAGGGGGCTATTCTTCCATCCAATCTTTTTAATCACCTCCTAGACACTCATCAAACTCTTCAGAAAACAGCTTCAGAGTTACTTCAAAGAAGCCTTACTTCAAAGTGATGCTCAGAGATTTTAAAATAAACTCCAGAGTTCTCAGAAATCTCCTCAGCAGCAGCAGCAGAGTGGGCACCACCCCTGCTCTTATTGTGGAAGGAAAATGGCATTCTGGGGATCTATCTCATTAGCAGAGAGAATAGCAGCCCATCTTTAGCACTGCCCATATGGAAACAAGCTATTCACAGAGTTCTAGCAGAATCTGGCCACCATCCTGTCCATTCTGAATTCTTTTTATCACTTTCACCACAGGAGGTCTGGTGGATCTCCAGATGAGACCATAAATTTTAGACACCACTGCCTGATGAAGGTGAGACATGATTTAATACAGGAGATCTTCACCGGGCTTTACTGACCAACAGGCAAAGAAAAAACCATCACAGCTGACAGTGTAGGCCTGCCCATCTAAGGGGCATGGGGGTAGGTATTCTAAGAAAGGCAGAAGATAAAGGCAAAAGTGTGGTGGCAACTTTAAAGAATAAGTGTAGACCTAATACTTGGTGATGTCTTTGTCCCCAAAAGCCATTTCAGGCCTGCTGTCTGCACACAGCCCCAGCTCATAAAAGGGCACCAGGAGAGCTGTGTGAAAAGGTTCCTTTTCTTTTTTTAAAAGTTATCTGCTAGATGCTCTGAAAAGAGCTTTTTGTGTTGAGCTTAAGGCAGCTCAGTTTAACTAGCAGTAGGCAGAGCATTGTTAAAACGGATAAAAATGGGAGATAAGCTTTGCTCCCACAATCTGCTTCCAAAGGATACAGAAAAAAAAAAAAAAGAAGTGGCTCCTTGGAGGCACATTGTTACTGCACTTCGTGGGCTCAGAGGCCTTCCTCTGGAATTAATATTTACCTCCAATTACAGTTTCCTGGGGTAAAGAGTCCCCACCAATGACTGTTCTAAAAAGCTTTGATTTATTGAAGGGTTAGGCAAATCCACTCACTTAGGTACCCCCTCACAGAAAGCAGTCAACAAAAAGATTAAAATCAGAGCAGAAGGAATGTTTTATTTACATTTCTTTGAAGTTCAGACCTTTGTTCCTTTTCTTATCCCACTCCCCTTAGCAAAATGACACTTAAGAAGTTTTCTCTGCTTTTAGAAAGCTCCCATCTTCCCCTAGGCTGTAGCTTTGCCTTGTATTTTGCCACATTTGGAAGGCTTTTCTGCTTCCTTGAAACTAGGATTTGGCCTATGTGAAAAAAAGTAGAGATGTATCACTTTGCTCATTCCAAATGCATGCAAGTTGGGGAGCAGCAGACTAGCTCAATCTTGAAGCACGACACCAAACATTGACTGAAAGCTCTACTTTCTTTTTCCCGGGTCTCCTGTTGATTGCAGCCACAGAGAGTTCCAGCCCCTTCTTTGGATGAGTGAGAGAACAAGGTAGCATTTTTCCTCCAAGAAAGGAAAGGAAAGGAAGCCAACAAGGGCTGTCCCCTGGGGCCTGATGCAGCACCAGACTTTTGTTCTTTCCTGGTATCCTTCAGGACCCTCACTGGTTATCACAAATTGAGTTTCAGAATGGGGATTACCCATGGCAACCTCAGACGGTTTCCAGGGGGTGGATGCTGTCCTCTCCTGTAGTAATTCCTGGAGCTTTGTGAGACTATGATGGCCCCTCACTATAGACAGACATGCCTGGGTGGAGAGGGTTTTAGTCCTCCCATGCCTTCAGCTCAGTCATCCCCAGCCTTGTTGGGGTCACTTGCACACCAACACTGCCCAGAGGGTGTATAATAACAGATATAAGAAAAGGTCTTGAAACTTATTTCCTAATTCTTTATGTGGAAAGAAGAAGGAAACGGAGATATAAAAGAATAAAACTTTTTAATAAACAGAAAAACAGTGAAGTCAACAAAGTAAATAGATAAATTTCCAGAAATTTCCTGTTGACAGGAGACAGAATTCTACACATGTGCTGAATCTTCCCCTATAATTGGGCATGTCTGGTTGTATCAGGATTTCCCCTCCTAGTAGTCAAGAGTTGGGCTTAAAGTCCAACCAGCCTCCATAGTTTGACCACCTTTCAGACAGAGATCATGTCAGAGAGTCTCTAGACAAAAATATGAAGATTTGACAACCAGCTGGCAGAATTAATCACCTGAATTCACAACAGTGGAAGAGTGAGACCAAAGGAATAGAAAAACAAACACATAAACACTGAGATGACAAAATAAGGGGAAGTGTTCTTATAGCCTCTCTCTCTGTAAAAGTTAGTTCCAAAATGGTAACTTCAGGGTCAGGTTATGATGCTTTGGGACTTTTTCCTGTTCTTATCCCTCTGAACAGAAGTAAGCAGTCTGTCCAGGAAGCTCCTGCCAGTGAATATTTTCTATTCTTCTTTTGTCAGGGTTTTCCTTTTCAAGCTCCCAACAAGATCATTTTGCCAACAGAGCATTTTCTTGTGTATGAAGGGTTTCAGGGATTGTTTGTTCTGAAAAGCATCTGCAGACAATAATTGGGAAATGTGTTAAACCTGCCATCAATTTGTTTTATTGACATGGAAGCCTCAGTGGGTCCCTGAGCAGAATAGACTTTTCCCCATGTGAGCCAGTTACTGAAAAGGCTGAGCCACTGAAAAGGCAGAGTCAGAAAGAGGCAGACACCAGGAGAGGAAAGTGACAGTGGGAATACAGAAGGGTAGAAGCTGAACCAGAAGTCCTGAGACAAACCCCTTGATGAAAATAAAATCTTCTTGGGGAGCCTGGGTAGCTGAGGCAGTTAAGTGGTCAAATCTTGGTTTCAGTTCAGGTTATGATCTCATGGTTCATGGGTTTGAGTCCTGCATTGTGTTCCGTGCCGACAGTGCAGAGCCTACACGGGGTTCTCTCTCTTCTCTCTCTGCACCCCCCCCACCCCCGCCACAGTTCATCCTCTCTCTCTCTCTCTCTCAAAAACTAAATAAATATAAAATGAAATGAAATAAAAAAAAAGAAAAGAAAAAAGAAAATCTTGAGATATTCAAAAGGAAAGCTGGTTATCACAGAAGTATCTCCAAAAAAAGAATATTCAGGGATTAAGACAAAGGTAGGTGTTGAGGAAAGATGGGAGTATGTGTATTAAAAGTGCCCCATCTGGGTGGCATGGTTTCTGTCTGTTAAGCTGTTTAGTCTTAATAAACAGTCTCTCCCCTTCCCCTTAAAATATCACATTTCATTCTGCCATAGAGAAAACCAAAGTTGCTCAACTTGGTTTATGGTACTTGGACAAATGGTAATTTTCAGCTTATAATTCCCTTGAGGGGAGTTGATGTTTCAATAAATTATAAAAGGTGGGTTTGACTCATTTTACAGCACCATCAAACCTTGGTATGGATATATAATCTCATAAAGTGAATAGGTGGATTTGCACAATGGGTGGTATTAGGAGCCTTCAGATGTTGTCAGAGAGCACATGGGGCTGGTGACTCTCCCCAGCTGTCCCCAAGCCGCCTCAGAATGGAAAGACACTTCCCTCTCAGGAGGATGCCAAGGCTCACTGACTTAGCTTCTCCAAGGGGAACATATTTGGATCTGCACTGGTATACTCATCTGTAAGACTTAGTGATCTCCCAAAATAGTGACTTCCAAAATGTCAGGTGTGTTTTCAAGTGTTTGTCATGTTCACAGGCATCTCAGAGCAAAGAAGAGTTTTACACATTACATCCAAGGGCATGGGGAAAGAGGGAGTCCCTAAATCATTATGGAATCTTGGTCAAGGTAATTTAATATTAAAATGTATAATTCTGGTTTTAAAACATGTTAGAGCCCTATTAAAAGCAATAAGGCTCAACATATTTTAAAAGCTATTTATTGTGAGGCTCTTATGTAGCCATATAGAAATGTCTTGTTAAGCAGTCAGGTGGAAGATAAAGAGAAACATGGCAGTATTGATAAAGAAACACTAAGAACAAATATCATGATTTATTATTTGTCTAATTTATTTGTAATAGGTACCCCTCCAACTTCCAAAGAGAGTCTGAAGTCACTTAAAATAAGTGTCATAGACTATGTCAAATATTTTAATATATACTTGCAAATATGTATGTTTGTGTGTATGTGTAATTTTAAAAATGTATCAGGGGAAGAATGCAAGAGAATTATGTTGGATGTCAAGAATTAAGTTAAAGTTGCTTGACTCTAAATTTCTCTTTGAGGTTCATAGAAGAAGAAAATAAATGAAAAGGGAAGGAAAGAAAAAAGAAAAGATGATGGACACCATATAACTGTTGGGGAAATTGAGGTTCTGGTAAGAAACTTGCTCAGTGGCATGTCTTAGGTAATGCAATGGCAGTTCCAGGGACCAAGTCTCTGTGGACACCATGGTAGTTATTACCATGGCATTTCTTAGCAATCAGGTCTTCTTCCTATACTTACACACAGTCTCTGTACCCATATGAAGTCAAACAAATCACTTTTCATCCATCACACTGTCTCATAAAGTGAAAATATCTAGAGGCCTTCCAGTGTCTGTCATCACAAAACAAGAAGGACACAATCCCATAATTAGACCTCAAAATTCAGGAAAGAAAAGCTCTTTTCCAAGAACACTGGCAGTCCTAAGGACTTATAAAACCTTGGAATTAAATAATTAAAGCCATTGATGCACCAGGCAAGGGCCATACTATGAAAAACGTTACCTATTATCATTTCCACACGATACTAAATTCTAGTACCATATTTTTAGTGTGCTTACTTAATAACATCTGTGCTTCAAATTGCCTGACAAACTTTAACACAAACATCCATTTCCCTTATAATCTTTGCCCGATGTTAAATATTAAGCACCCACAGATTTTTCAAAAGAATTATTTTCAAAAGCATTTATTGGATCTCCAAACATTTGTACATCAGAAACCATGGCACTCAAGAGAGTGTTGGTTTGTTAGATGGATAACCCATTTTTATAGCAGTAAATACAGATAGCCTGAAAATACTAATAGGAATAGTAACATTATAAGAATTTGTGAATTAAGGGGTGTCTGGGTGGCTCAGTCAGTTGACTGTTAGACTCTTGATTTTGGCTCAGATCATGATCTCACTGTTCGTGGGATTGAGCCCTGTGTCAGGCTCCACACTGCCAGCATGGAGCCTACTTGGGATTCTCTCTCCCTCCCTCTCTGCTCCTCCCCTGCATATTTGCGTGTGCAATCTCTCTCTCTCTGTCTCTCTCTCTCTGTCTCAAAATAAGTAAATAAACATAAAAAAAAGAAATTGCACATTGAAATATTTTCAGACTTCAAAAGAAGATCAAAAAAATCTGTCTCTCTGAACAAAGGTGTATGCTTCCCTTAACTGGGCAATGAGTATTACATAATCCATTTTTGGTTTGTCTAAGGAAGCACAGAGTTAAATTAAATGTTTGAGGTAACAAATTAATACTGGTAGTTTGATTCTTTTAATTGATATCTTAAATGGTTCTGTTTGTATTTTTAATTGTCCTGTTACTATAAGCTGCCTTAAAGCCTTTTTAATTTTTCTTTTTTTTTACGTTTATTTATTTTTGAGACAGAGACAGACAGAGCATGAACGGGGGAGGGTCAGAGAGAGAGAGAGAGACACAGAATCTGAAACAGGCTCCAGGCTCTGAGCTGTCAGCACAGAGCCTGATGCAGGGCTCGAACTCACAGACTGAGAGATCATGACCTGAGCCGAAGTCGGTCGCCCAACCGACTGAGCCACCCAGGCGCCCCCTTAAAGCCTTTTTAAAAAGCAATAAATCATGTATAAATAAATATATGAAAATAAAAATACTTTGTACAGGGGCTGAGGTAAATTGTAGGATGAACCCTAGATCAGGGCACAAGAGAGGTAAGAGAATAAATGCTCTCACTTTTGATATAACAGGAACTGTCCCTTGGAAACAATGCTCGACAGGGCCAGTTTCCAAATCCCAAGAGAAGAAACACCAAGCCAATAAAAAGGAGAATTCAATACTTCCTTTTCTTTTCAATAATATAGATTTGTGCACCTAAATAAAAATCAATGGACAGATTCAAAGGCCTTCAAGTTCCAAGTAGATAGTATAAATGCACAAAGTGATGAAAATTACAGGGAGCTGGGTCTTATGGGTAAATGGAGAATACACCTCCCCACCATTCAAGTTTAAATTTTTATAAAACATGCTTCAAGAAAAAACACATCTCTTGACCACATTTGTTGGCTCATTTTGTGACGACTGATCTAAATAATCAATGAACTTCATTCCACTAAAGTGTCTCAACAGCAGAACCACTGGCACTTGGAATGGAACAATTTTTCACTGAATGGGACTTTGCTGTGCATTGTAAATCAATGAACATCCGAGTCTCCCAAGAACCAAACAATTAAAAGTGTTCCCCCCAACCCTACACATTTCAAATATGTGTCTCCTGCCCCTCAAGGTGAGAACCACAGTGTCTAGTTTTATGGCTAACCTATTCTATTTCTTGACATTTTCATATCTTACCTTGTATTTTTCCTCGGTCACAATAAAGGTATAACATGATTTTCAGGACTGAAGAGGGACAGTATAATGGCAAACCCTTTCCTTTGTCTTACATCAAATTAGAAAGGATATGGTGAAGGGGTTGGCAGGAAATATGAAGATAATGAGATGAGGAGGAGGAAATAATCAAAGGACGAATCAATGCAGTCACTAGGCAAAGGAAACAGCAGGGAAAGTATGTGGGGATGGAGGCTGGACTAGTGATTTTTTATTATTGCTACCACTACACAGTTTTTCAAAGCTGCTCTCTTTCATCCTCTTCCATCATCTTGGAACGTCCCCAGAATATTCAATTTGAGAAACTTTGCATTTGTATCTTTGGCCCCTAAATAAAGGTAGAATCCTGTCTAATGAGTACCATTTATAACATCCAGTTCTACATAATGAGGCCATTGCCAACTCATGGTCAACAGCCACACTAACTGAAGGTTGCTGTTATGGATATAATTAGCTCCCTTAAATGGAAAACTCATGTAGAACAGATGTATTCTCAAGTCATTGTTCATTTACCAGTCAACCTAGTTAATAATCTATTGAGATAGAGTGTTACATTTAAAACTAGAAATTACTTTTGGATGATTGCATGTTATATCCTTTGTAAATCTGGCATCAGATTTACAGATTTCTCAAAGTATGGTTCTTTTACTTCCTTTGAGTGGAGAATGTTGTAACCTATGGGGACTTAATGGCTGTAGGGTTTCCCCCTGGTAGAGTAATGACCCTCACATTTTTATTTATTTATTTTTTAATTTTTTTAAAATGTTTATTTATTTTTGAGACAGAGAGAGACAGAGCATGAACGGGGCAGGGGCAGAGAGAGAGGGAGACACAGAATCGGAAGCAGGCTCCAGGCTCTGAGCCATCAGCCCAGAGCCTGACGCGGGGCTCGAACTCCCGGACCGCGAGATTGTGACCTGAGCTGAAGTCAGACGCTAAACGGACTGAGCCACCCAGGCGCCCCAACCCTCACATTTTTAAAGAAAGTAAGAAGGTCTTAGGCATATGAAGACCTGAAGAGGTTTGGAATAAAGCTGTTAATAGAAAACAGTAATGAACCAAGGTAAGGGTTGTCAGACAATTTCAAAAGTTCAAATAGAGAGTCAGAGAAAGACAAAACAGAGTATAAATCCAAGGCAAGAAAAGTTCAGGAAGTATAAATGACACTAAGCTTGGTTCTAGCAGAAACTAGCAGACCTAGGCAGTGGAGGGGATATACAGAAGAAACAGGGGCAGGGGGAAGATGAAGGGGCCAGCTAAGACCACATAAAACTGAGCTCTTAAATATAATGTCTGTTTATTGAGAACGAAGGGAAGGTTACAAAATAAGAGGTTATGAACAAGTTTCTACAGCCTCAGAAACTGATTCAAAATAATCCCAGACATTTTTTAAAGCATCTATACATTTTAATAATTATAAAAATATCCACAATATTCATTAGTTATGATGTAGGCAATGTGCTATCCACTTTACATGGATTAACTCTTTTCATCTCAACACTATTGATAACCTCAATTTAAAGTTGAAGAAACTAAGGTGGAGAGGATTAAATAACTCCCCCAACTTAGTCAC
Source organism: Prionailurus viverrinus (assembly GCF_022837055.1). NCBI lineage: Eukaryota > Metazoa > Chordata > Mammalia > Carnivora > Felidae > Prionailurus > Prionailurus viverrinus. The sequence continues at coordinate 38,823,969 of NC_062569.1, forward strand.
ATGGGTACTAAGGTTTCAAATCCCTTCTCTTAACCTTTAACTGACACTGCCTCCTTTCATGTATGACACTGCTATTCTCTGGACGACAAATCCGAGAACTATGGTTACATCCCTATAGTGGGCCCCAGAAACCTCTGTGCACCATCCCCTCCCCAGTACAGAATTGTTCAAATCAAGGTGGACACCTGGTTTCATCTCAGATTCTACCCACCATCCCCTCCCCCCACCCTTAAATAATTTGGATTTGGAATAGAAATAACCAGTCAGCGTGGATTGGTCTTATTTGCTGAGGAAACCATCAATGTAGGGGCTATGGGATGTCTACCTTTCTCCCTCCAGCTCCACTGAGAGGCAGAAGGAGGGGAAAGTGGCACAACACAGAAGTAGAAAGTGAGCACTTCCTCAGTTCTTAGTGGGTGTCCATCTCCTTATTTCAGGCCCTTCCTGGGGCCAACTCCTTTCCTGCCATCAGATTCAATGACATGCCCTCTGTTTTCATTATAAATACTACTTTTTGCTTAACTTGTCCTGAATTGATTTCTGTCACTTAAACCAAAGAGTTACAACTAAAGCGACATAGAGAAAACTGAAATCTGTGGTTTCTATTTCGTCTTATGTATTTTACTGTCTTAAGCACTCCTCCCTTTTATCAATAGCGTATTCTTTCAGATGAGGGGGTCCTTTCCTAAGTCCCACTGGATTTTAGTCTTAGTAAAATAATATCGTGGCAACAAGAGGACCTCCATCTCCTACTGGAAAGACTGGAAACAAAGTAACCCAATCAAACCTGGTGGCTTGGATCTCCATGCCCAAATCTCCCACATTTTATTATGGACATTCGTAGAATGCCTACATAGCAACTGGGCAAACAGATATACGCAGACTCATACTCTAACATGCCTTTCTTTGAAATTCCCCAAATAGCCCTCTTTAGACATTATCTCCTGATGAGTTTGATGTTGTAAATACAGAGAGGACAGTACACATTTGCATCATGGAAATGGTTTAAAAATAATAATAATAACTACCACCACCATCACATCTATGGTCATCAATGCTATTTTTATTTGTAAAGTGGATTTTAATCTTAATAGTATTTTGATATTTTGGTATTTTAATTTTAATGAGCTATTTTGATAGCCTACTGATTTCATTAAAATGAAATTCTATTGCAGTCCTTAAGAAATAATTAAAATAGCCCCTGATGGAAGCTCAACTTCTATCTTCCCAAATAAAAATTTGCAGTTGGTTGTTTTACTAGTGTGATGATCCTCAAAGCAACTTTCCCACATGAACTATGTTTTTATTAGGGACATGGAGGCAAGGATAATACCTGTGATTATTTTCTCAAGTTGACCTGAACCAGTCTGAGCAATTAATATGCTTGTGGATGAACACAGATAGAATAAGGAGATTGTCTTCTCCATCTTTCTCATTTTACAGATAAGGATGCTAAGGCCTAAAGAGCAAGGTCATACAATTTAGTAGCCAGGTTAGCACTAGATCCTGAGTCTGCTGATATTCCTGACTTAAAGCTCTTTACATTTCACCTCTCTGAGAAGGCTTTAGGGATGACTTTTAGAATTTCATAACCTTCAGAGTTGAGGAACTCAAGATCAATTCAGGTGAGAAGCAGCCAGCATAATGCTGGACACTGGGAACTGGGAGTTCCAGGCTCTGCCTTTTACAGAGTTGTACTTTTTGGTTCTATTTGTAAAAAAAAGAGGAATTATTGGTTCCAAGGGCTTCTTGACATCCTGGAGAATCCTTAGATGCCTCTTGAAGAGCTGGCTAGTCCTCCTCTGGGACTCGGCTGCAGCTTCTACTGGCTTTCCTAAAGAGTGGGCAGAACCAGAAACACACATGCTCTTCTTGTAAGCCAAGGGAGTTCCCCCTTCCCTCTTCCTTCAGAACCCAGGTAAGGTACATGGGATACAATCAACCCACAGTAATATTCAGCTATCTGTGTTAGTCACTAAAATAAGAGTCAGGTAGTTCACAAGACTTGGAAATTTATAACCTTCTTTTTTTCATCTTGACTTTAGCTTACTAGACTCTGAACAACAAAATTTTGAGTTGAAAGAATCCAGTCATCTGAGTATAAATAGATCAGTTCAAATAACTGATGTGTGATTTGGTCATTGTGGTTCTAAAGAAATGTACAAACCTCTGTATGTCTCTTGTATAATAAAATACCATCATGAATTTTATACTCCTGGTTTCTGGTATCAATTCAGCCTCCTATGATAGGTGTTACTAAAAACCTTTGAAGTGCTTGTTTGTACATGCCAGATTTTTTTTAATATGCTAACTTATAAATAATTGTACTCTGCAATCTTTCAAAAGAAAAAAAATTGCCAAAAAAGACAATAATGCCATGAAAAATGTAGTAAAAAGCAAAATAATTTTTTTCATATTTATTTTTTATAAAGCACATAGAAATATGGCTCAGGATCTCCACCTAGTGGAATCTTTAAGGGGATAACTTGCTAAACCACTAAAACAAGAAACGGGAATGGGGCCATTAATTCAGATGAGTGATTTTTTTTTTCTTTTTTTTCTATATAACATGTATTTATTGAAAGTCTGATATCATAAGCCAATATTGCTCCTTTTTAACTGGGATGGTTCACATTTCCTAGGTTATTATTAAGAGATCTCCACTAAGATCTCTGACTCTTGAGAGCTATCTTTTGTCATTGCAGGCAGGAGACCTGGGTTCTTCCTCCTTTCCTTTGCCAGGTCCATATTAAAGGATTCCACTACTTTTAAAAAATTCCATTCTGGCTTGATAGGGAAAGGAACTATTGCTCAGGAAAGGTCATTTTTATCCTAATTATTGTTATCAAAAGTTTGATGGAGGAATTTGACAATAAATTTCATATTAAAAAAAAATAAGAACCAAAATTTTAAAAAATCTAAAAAAAAAAGTTTGATGGAGGAAGTCACTAATAGTATCTAATAAGTGATATAAGTGGTCTCAGCAGGTTAAAAAGATATAATAAATCATGGGGCTTTCATTTACTTTGAGGGTGAATACAGACTCTTTCTGTGCAGCCAACCGAAGAAATTTCAACGATAGCATGTCATTTTCCAGACAGACAACTTCTGGTCCTTTTTCCCCATGAAAGGTAAAACATATGCAATTCAAGTCACACTAACTGCTGCCCTCAGACTAATTTCTGAAGATGCTTAAGGTACATAGCCACCTCATGTGGCCAGTCCAGAGATATGGAAAAGCTAAGGATTGCCTTGCTAAATCTTCCCTTCTTTTTATTATGTTGGTATTTTGTTTTAGGCACCTGAGTCCATCACCAATGATCCCCAAGAGATCACTAAATCAAGAGAAATCCCTGTTTTCTAACTCCTCAGGATCAGACTCTATGAGTCTGTCATCACACTGTCTATATGCTGCCTAGAAAGATGAGGGGCATTAGGGTTCAATAAGCATCTAGTTATAATTATACCGTTCAGTAGACTAATTATTTATTTATGACTAGTATATCATATTTGGTAAACAAATGCTTATTACATTGAATAGCATTTAATTTACATGATAATTGTTCTTTACTACCAAAAAAAAAAAAGTGTCAGTTGTTAGTTGGTACTAAAGATTGCTGTCTATAAAAGGTGTAAATCTGTAATCACTGATATAAATCATTGATATAAAGCTGTGCTTCATAGTCACCCTGGGCTCTATTTAGCCAAATCCAATATTACTTTCAAGTTAGATTTGAGTTTTTATTTAGGATGAATGGTGGGATAACTGCACTAATGGCTAAAACTTCTTCATCCTTCCATCCCTTTGCTATCCCTTTTCAGTGCCTTCTCACTCTGCCTGTGGCCTCAGCCATATGGCTTGTTGGCCAGTGGGATATTAGCAGACTTGGCTCAAAGAGAGGCCTGACAAGGCACTTGCACATTTCTGCTTCCTCTCTCACACCTCTGTCATCACCATGAAAACATGTCCAGGTTGGCCTGCTGCAAGATGAGAGGCAGGTGGCCAAATTACTTTTGTCACTTCAGCCAAATATCAGACATGTGAGTAAGACCACTTGACACAGGAAGAACCAGCCAGCAGAGCAAAGCCTGAATTGGGGACCTGCAAACTCTTGAGCTATTAATACCTTAAGCCAATGAATTTTGTGGTGGTTTGTTATGCAACATTACTGAGGCAATAGATAAGTGATCGAGGGTGCACACTAAGTTTGGGAATGGCTTACGAGTTAACCAGAGGAATTTCTTATTGGAAGACAGTAATCTGCGAGCAAAGAAGAATTATAGTTTGGGACACTGAAAGATGAGTGCCAGAGGGGCAAAAGTGAGAAAGTTCTTCATGGGGAGGATAATTGACATTTTAAGAAAGTTGAAAAGGATATAATATCAGACAGGGCCAGAATCAATATAACCATACTTAGCTAATATGTATGGAAGAAAGGGATTCTGATGGAGGAGGGTGGCTACCACACAAGATTTACCCTCATCACAGATTTAAAAGTAATGTGTTTATTTTAAAAATTGCAAATTGATCATTTCTACAACTGAGTCTTGGGTTTTTTTTAGCTGTAAATGGGGGGATATACTAGAAGAGTTCCAAAGTTCCTTCCACATGTCCCATAATTTTATTACTTTAGTAAACCTATTCATTGTTTTGCGAAACAATCCTTAAAAAGCACTGTAGTCACCCCACAATTGCTGTATGCAATCAGATAGTAGTATTTATAGCATTAAGACCACTAGGATCCAGTGTGCCTAAGCTGAAGAAAACCTGATGAGAATTATGCTAATAATATGGTTAGGGAGTTTAGAACATGGGTCTCATTTAGGAGGCATGCCTCTTAATTGGATCTCCAGATATTTCTGAAGGGGACAGAATGAAAGAACCAAGGTTTGTCTAGAATAACATGGGCAAACTTCATGCCTGCTATTCATGTAGGGTATCTTCAGGGTATCTTCAGACAGGTCTGGGTAACAAGAGCTTTCAATAGGTGAATGATCTCTCACCTACATGTAATTTCCCATACTGAGTAAATTTATTTACTTCTTCCCCATGATATACACATATGAAATGGCACTGCCCTTAAGATGATTTGGTTACTGGAGTAAAAAGCATGTATATATGTGTGTGTATGTGTGTGCATGTGTAAAGTGAAAAAACAAATTAATTTCAAGGGCTGCATTAACTGACTATTGTGTTTTGGGAGAAGAAGGATAGTTTCATGGGAAATCTCTCATTAGTCTCAACTAGAAAGCTCCCTGTGGCTGGGGACCCATCTCATTAAAAAAAATTTTTTTTAATGTTTGTTTATTTTTTTAGGGAGAGAGACAGAGCACAAGTGGGGGAGGGACACAGAGAGAGGAAGACACAGAATCTGAAGCAGGCTCCAGGCTCTGAGCTGTCAGAACAGAACCCTGACATGGGGCTCAAACCCACAAGCTGTGAGATCATGACCTGAGCCAAAGTTGGACACTTAACTGACTGAGCCACCCAGGTGCCCCATCTCATTTTTATACACCTGTAGCATACAAGCCCATTGTAATGAACACTGTAGACCCTCAGCAAATATGTTCTATTGTTTCTCCTCTTTTGTGGTAAAGAACTTTTAGTGCAGCCTTGCTTTTATAGAGGTGAAAGGGTTTAGAATTTCTTCAACAGTAAGTATGATTCGACTCTTCCTTCATCCTTTACAGTATGAATTTTAAAAAATTCAATGAAGGTTTAGAAATAACAACCTATTTCCTTAATGAAATGGCCTTGTAGATAGATGTCTAGTTTCCCAATTATCTTTATCATTTCATGTGTTTCTATGACACTTCTCCATCTTATAACTAAAGAGGATAAAGGGGAAGTCTAATGATTTAGAATTAACTATACAGACAGTAATTATATGTTTCCAGTCTTTCACTCCCTCAGAATTTTTTAATGATCACAGTATATTCACTTGAAGAGAGCTGTTATGAATTCTAATGTGTGCTCTGTTTGTTGCAAAGTTTGTACCAGGCAATTAAAGATAAATAGATAACAGCGATAGAGATATGCTCCATAACCATCCCATTTGTCCCTCTAACTGGGCTTTTCCATCTTCATTTCCATTCCCTTCTTATTCTTCATACCACTTCCTCTGCATCCAACTTTCACACAACATTCATACACTGCTTTCATACAACATTCACTGGCTGATTATACACACATGAAGGGCTCTTCTCTCAATGATTCTCTGTTAGAAGAGAAAAAACATATAAACATTTCTACCCATAAATAATAGTGATGACTGTGGTAATAAGCAATCAGAATACCACTATGTTTGGATTTTTCCCAAGAATTTCACATATATTAATCATTTAATCTTCACTACTACCTGTGCTGTATTTTATAATTTTTTTTTTAATTTTTTTTTCAACGTTTATTTATTTTTGGGACAGAGAGAGACAGAGCATGAACGGGGGAGGGGCAGAGAGAGAGGGAGACACAGAATCGGAAACAGGCTCCAGGCTCTGAGCCATCAGCCCAGAGCCCGACGCGGGGCTCGAGCTCACGGACCGCGAGATCGTGACCTGGCTGAAGTCGGACGCTTAACCGACTGCGCCACCCAGGCGCCCCACCTGTGCTGTATTTTATCCTCAAGTTATAGATGTTGAAAAAGGTTGTTCAATTTTTTTTAAGAAAATGAAAGATTGTTCTCTTAGAATCAGATGTACCACATTCCCCTGAGCATGTTTATAGAACACTGTGTAAAAGGTATTAGACCTGGATGGAGTGCATCTCATCTAAACATAGGGGGAACTGGTTTAAGATATGAAAGGGCTTTATGTAAAAAGAACTCCTACTCAGACAAATAAAAAGACACATAGATTCTACATAGTGTAGCTGTATTACATTGAGATGTGCAATGCTATGTACATGATAGGCGCTTTAAAAGTAATTGTTGAATGAATGGCACACCATATCAATGCTCTATGAACATGTTTTCATTCAGCAAAATGTGGAAGCTAATGAAGAGAAGTCGAATTTCTTAGTAAAGTTTCCAATTCTAACATACTAATGCTATTTTACTTAAAACAAGATTAGATTCGTACCTCTGTGCAAAACTTAATATAAATGTTTATAGGTTATCACTTTGAAAAAATGTTTCAGATTAAATTTGATGAGTTTTAAAAAAATAAGGTCTTTTAGTTTGTTATAAAATGTTAAGCCTAGCTTACTGGTTAAAGAGTTTAAGTATCCATTCAGTTTCCCCCATTTGCTGTCTGTGTGACTTTGGTCCAATTACTTAACTTTTTTAAACCTTGATCTCCTCATCTGTAGAGAAGGAAGAAACAACATGATAGAGTTATCAGATTAAAGGAGAAAATATATGTAAAATACTTAGCAACGGACAAGTAGTGGATAGTAAATATTGTTACTACTAGCAATTAGAGATGAAACAAGGAGTTTGCAAAGTAAATGAAAACAAAATTGTGCTTTATAATCTTAAAAATACAGAAGTGGTATCTTCAGCTCTGATGGCCTGAACTTGCTTTGGACGCTGCACAGCATCATGCTTTTTCTACACTCAGAGACCCAAGCGTCTCTTTACTCCCTTGCATGGATTTATATAATCCTTACCCATGTTAACATTAGTGAAAACAAGCCCATGTTGAATTCAGTTGCTGATACCAGCCTAGTCTATTTAATGTTTTATTCTTCAGTCCCAAAGGTATTCTGAAACAAAAGCAAAACCAGTTGAAAACACTAGAAAATATGAGAACTGTTTCTTTTCCACACTATATAACAAATAGTCTCTTTTGCTATTTTCCAAGAATAGTCTTGTGGCCCCCAAACCTCCAGGAAGCTATGCTAACTTGTAATTCTGTGTTAGCTAAAGAATAAAAAGTACATACAAGCATATAAAAATGTAAAAAAATACAGCAGCAAGTTAGGCCAATAGTGAAATGAAAAGGTAGTACTCCAGGAAAAGGTCAATAAAACACAGCAATCTGTGTTAGATAAATAAGAGCATATGCTCTGGCTGCAATTCAAAACCTTTCCCCCCCAATATGACATAGAGATGGATGGTGTTTACATGCAGAATACACTCCTTTGAGTGCAGAGATAAGATATGCCAATAGCTGTGTGGAATCCCTAGGGAGCTAGCTGCAACTGTGGTCCCTTTTTCTCCAATTCAAGAGAAGGTGTATATAAATGCAAGTAAGTATTATAGGGTGGTAGGGTAGAATTCATTCTAACTATATAAAGAATATAAATGTTTATCTCTCATTGACAATGATTATCATTCATAATAAATTACTTGCAACACGTCATGTATCTTGAAGAGGAGGATTCAACCTCATGGATACATGTTATCTATAACATGCTATTCTATAAATGTAATGTTATCCCAGTAAAAGCATCTAGTTCTAGATTTTGAATCGAGATCAAACAGGTGATTTGTAAGTTAATATTAAAAATACGCAAGCAAGGGGCGCCTGGGTGGCTCAGTCGGTTAAGGGCCTGACTTCGGCTCAGGTCATGATCTCACGGTTCATGAGTTCAAGTCCTGTGTCGGGCTCTGTGCTGACAGCTCAGAGCCTGGAGCTTGCTTCGGATTCTGTGTCTCCCTCTCTCTCTGCCCCTTCCCTGCTCATGCTCTGTCTCTCTCTGTCTCAAAAATAAAATAAACATTAAAAAAAAAATAAGCAAAAATAGTCAGAAAAATTCTGTGAAAAAAAGAAGACAGGAGGTCTATCATATGTTAAAACCTATTGTATAGCCATAATAATTAAGACAGTGAAGTAATGATGCTTAAAAGTAAAGACAATAAATAAAATGTATTGTTTAGGAATAGACCCAAATATATTTGTGAGTATGGTATAGGACAAAAATCATATCTCAAATAGATGTGTAAAAGATGCATTGTTGAACAAATGCTATAGGAACAAATGAATAAGTATCTTGTGTGTGAGGTTGGAAGGAGGATGCATAAAGTTAGAACCTTATATCACAATATTTGTACCAGAAATTGGAGATAGACTAAATAATTAATCCAAACACAAACCAACAGACATGAAAGCACTTAAAGAAAACAAGGGAAAAATCTTTTAGTAAAATTTAGACTGGAAAATATCTTTGTAAGAATGACCCTAAACTCCACAAAATCAAATACTGGTACCTAACACCAATTTTATAAAAAAGGATATTCCTGGGAGGAAAATAAACCTTCATCATAAGCAAATGACAAATTGGAAAAAAATATTTTCAACTCACATCAGAATGGACTAATCTCACTGATATGTAAAAAGTTCTACAACTCATAAAGAAAAAGACAAAATAAAATAGACAAAAGATATGAAGGTTATTCACCAAAAGGAAGTATAAATGGCTCTTAAATAAATGTAAAGATGATCAGCTTTACAATAAAAGAAATGAAAATGAAAACTCTAAGTTATTATTTTACACCTATCAAAATGACAAAGATCAGATCAAAAGGTTTGTAGAAAAAAAATGCTTCTCCTATAATACTATACTCCTATAATACTCTACTTGGATCCTTGATTGCAAGTACACATTATATTATATTCCAGGTTCGGCTGCCATGATAAAATACCACAGACTGGGGGGCCTAAACAGCAGACATTTATTTCTCATAGTTCTGGAGGCTGGAAAGTCTAAGATCAAGGTGTTAGCCAATCCTGTTCCTGGTTGAGAGCCTTCTTCCTGGCTTGCAGATAGTTGCTTCCTCACTGTGTCCTCACAAAGTAAAGAGAGAGCTTTGATCACTCTTCCTTTTCTTGTAAAGACATTAATCCCCATCATGGGGACCTCACCTACAGGACCTCATCTAAATTTATTACCTCCCCAAAGGCCCAACCTCCAAATGCCATCATACTAGGGGTTAGGGCTTCAACATTATCAACTGGGGGGCTGGGGAGGACACAGACATTCAGTCCATAACAATATAACAATGCAAGAAGCAAGGGAATCTTCTAACAGGCCTGAATTACAATGGCTGATAAGAGTAACCATAGGGAACAGGAAGAGGAGTGTTCTCTATACAGAACCAATACTCACTGAATGCCAACCATGTGAAGACAGCATTATTCTTTGTGATATTTATTTTGTTTTTGTGACATTTTGGGTAGGATTCTGATTCAATTACATGTAGTGCATGGTATGTACAAAAGAAGGGAAGTAATGGAGAGACTAGACTGAGTGAAGCTTGCCTTTCCAGATTAATAATATCCTTATTAGTCACACACACATCACAGAGGCACACACCCCGAACTTGCAGAGAATAGATGCTGTGGGGAAAGGCTGGGATCGCAAGCTCAAGGACAGCTAAAGATACTAAATCAGAATTTATTTTTTACACTGAATTGTCCCATTTAGGCCTAATTTGTAATTGGAACTTTAGGAAAATCCTTAATCATAGCCAGGAATTGTATTGACATTGGGGTAGAAGCAGTTAATAAGACATTATGATTTCCTTTCTACTCCAGCTGCCAGTCCTTGTATTTTTTGCTGTGAAAGTAGAAACAACTCAGACTTTTTTCTCCTTTTGTCCTTACTAGGAGTCAGCCAGCAAAGGACTTCACTTCTTTTCACTTACCAGGGGAAAGAGAAGTGACTACATCTCATTCCTGAATTGATAGAAAGGAAGAAACAGCTTCCTTTCCAGACTACCCTCCAGGCTGGGCAGCAGAAATGGAAGAAGAAATGTTCAAGGATGGCCAGATGGTCTGCTGAGCCACAGCTGGGCCTCCAACCTAAGCAGATGGGCCCAAGGCAGCCTGGGAGGAACCTGGGATTGTGTGTGTGTGTGTGTGTGTGTGTGTGTGTGTGTGTGTGTGGTATTGGGGGGTGGGGGATAGCATAATGTTTCCCATGGGTCCCAGAATGGAATGGCACACGCATGACTCACGCTGCTGGCAGCCCTGATGAGATTTTGCTGCCAGGACAAGGAAGGGTATAAGAAATGGAACATGTGGACCAATGCCTGAAGTCCAGACTATGGCATCTCTGGGAATGTCAGCATGCCCAGATAACATCCAGGAAGCGCCTGCCCCCGAGACCCCGGTGCTCTAAAATCTTCTAGTATTGGACACAATCCCACGAAGACAAATTTAGTTTCGCCACCCAGAATACTGGGGCCTCAAAACAGAAAACAATTTTAGTGATAGAAAAGAAAATTTAAAAAAAAATTTTAAAAAAGGGGCGCCTGGGTGGCGCAGTTAAGCGTCCGACTTCAGCCAGGTCATGATCTCGTGGTCAGTGAGTTCGAGTCCCGCGTCGGGCTCTGGGCTGATGGCTCAGAGCCTGGAGCCTGTTTCCGATTCTGTGTCTCTCTCTCTCTCTGCCCCTCCCCCGTTCATGCTCTGTCTCTCTCTGTCCCCCCAAAAATAAATAAACGTTGAAAAAAAAAAAAAGAAAAGAAAATTTTATTTCTGGCACACTAAATCTTATGGATTAAAAAACAGTCAGTACAATCAAGTATAGATATTTGAGAAGGAAGGTTCTAGTTAAAAGGGCCTCAAATTCCAGGTTAAGTGACGTGTAGTTTATGCTATAAGTCTGGAGGCTCTGTGGTTATTTCTGAGCATTTCCTAGTTGTTATCTGAAGTGAAAAGCAGGTCCTGGAAAGAATCGTAGCACTTTAAACCCTACTAGTTAAATACTTCAAAAGGCTTTTTCAACTCAATATGATAGTATTCACCACTATTGTGACATGGTAATTAGCAAGCTGACTGGTTGCTCCAAAGGCCGGTTTGTAGAAAACTGCCAGATCATCAAACTGTGGCTGGAAACAGTGGATCCAACTGTCGTCTCCAAGAGGTCCCACCCAACTGATTCCAATTTCAGAGGCATGGCATCAGCTCTGTATTTCCATCTAAAAATTCCAGAGACTTATGGAAATAGAGTTGATTTTAATGATGCTAAAGGGTTATACTTTAAAATTACAATTGTTAGAGATCATGGTGAGTTTGGGAGTCTATTTTGTTCAGTTTTTTTTTTTTTAATTTTTGAGTGTATATACTGCTCGAATCACTAGTTATATTAGACCAAGAATTTTTTTTTTTTTTGAGTATAGATTGTACTGAACCTTCACTGTAATTAATGGTGTGCTGCTAAATGTTTAACAACTGGCTCTTTGGGGGTAAATCCCTGATTTGTGTAAGTGCACAGTGACCAATTTCAGGCTACCAACGGGAGGTCTTTGAAGTAGAGTTGGGAAGAAATGCACAATCATCCCTAGTACATACTTCCACTGTATTTCCACGAAACAGATATACTTGTAAATAACCTCAAGAACATGAATAATATAGCAAAAAATTAGAAAGTGCAAAGTTTTTAGTCTTTACTTTGTTTATAATATAATTTATGTATTTGTATATTTTTATTTATTTTTTCATAATGGTTGTATATGACAACTGGCTCACAAAAATCCTGAAACATTAACTGTTGGCTCTCATTAGCCCAGTATAAGCTACACCAGTGTACCACTGATTGTTATCCTATCCCTGGCATGGTGATTGCCACCTAGTAGGTGTTTTACATATGTTGTGTGACTGAATTAGTTCATTAGTTAATGAGTAAGTATCAGAGCCCAAAAAAGTTTTCCAAATGCAAATGCAATGTAAGACCAAAGTTTGGGGGCATCTGGGTGGCTCAGTCGGTTGAGCGATTCACTTTGGCTCAGATCATGATCTTGCAGTTCGTGAGTTCGAGCCCCGCGTCGGGCTCTGTGCTGACAGCTCAGAACCTGGAGCCTGCTTTGGATTCTGTGTCTCCCTCTCTCTCTGCCCCTTCCCCACTCATGCTCTCTCTCTGTCTCTCAAAAATGAATAAACGTTAAAAAAATTAAAAAAAAAAAGACCAAAATTTGTTTAAAATCACGTAAGGAGTAATCCCTACAAGTAAAGCAAAATGATGTGTAAGGCAAAATTTTGTTTTCTTGGCCTCAATAAATAATAAATCAACTAGTAAACTTCTACCTTTGTTACTACACAGCATTCATATAACTTAACAGTTGGATTTTAAACTTGGTAAGATAGAAACCAATTGTGGCCCCGTCATTTAGTCTTTCTGGGAAAAGCATGTTATCTGGGGGCCTTCACTAGTAACAGCGATGTCTTTTATTTCATAAGTTGAATTAAAGGTTTATTAATGTTTGATTTTTTATTATGCTTTCAGAACATCAGATAGGCATAGAGTATTTGTTAGGAGCACAGGTTGAGGCCAGATGACTTAGGTTCAGATCTCAGTTCCTTATACTTACTGTCCATGTGACATCTGCCATGGTACTTATTCCCTCTGGTCTGCAGTCTCCTTATCAGCAAGTTGAGGACAACAGTACCTGCTTCATGGGATATGTGTGAGGACTGAATACATTAAGATATAAGAAGTGCTTGGAACAAATATAGAAAAGGCAGCCTCTGAGTGTTAACTATCATATTATTATGTGAATCATGTGTTGTATTATGAAGAAGAAAAATAAAAGACAATTTTAAAAAAAAACAGAAGTTAAACTACTGTTTAACAACTATATTTTTGCAGCATTTTCTAATTAAAAAAATTCTACCCTCATTTGCTCATTCTGAGACTTTCAAATTGATCTAGTACCTATGGACAAGCCCACCCCAAGGCTAAATGAAAATCCTCCAGTGTGTTCCCATCCCCTTCTAGGACCTAGTCAGTCTCCTGTCACTTGCCTTCTTGGTTCATTTTCTTCTCAGCTTTCCTGGCTTTACAAAACCCACTGCAGCTCTTCACCAGGACCTTTGTCCCTACCTGGCCTAGAATAGGTGGCCTAGAATTAAATTTCTCATTCTCACTATGATATGTGTGAAGGACCCCAGGTCTCACTAGCCTGAGAGATTAGCAGCACCTCCTAGAACCCAGCCCTACCAGTCTTGACCCTACCTGAAGGGGGACAGGAATCAAATAACACTTAAAGCCTGTATCTGCAAATATGAATAGACTGGAGATGTAATTTTAGCCCTGGGAAGACCTTAAGGTAACAGGGAAACGAAGAGAAAAAGCATTGGGCTAAATTCAGAGTTAATGAGGTCAAATGAAATGATGCTTATACAGTGTCTGGCACTTAAGAGGTATTCAATAATTAATACCTTCCCTGGGACACATGAGAACTGAATAATAAATAACTCACTTCTTTCAAGCCTGACTAAATCATTTATCACCTCCAGGTAAAATTGGGAGGTTAGATTAGTTGATACTTAAAGCAAGTCTGCCTCAAAAAGTCATTACATATTTCCCCCCAGGCTAACGTTTGATTACACTTAAAGCCCAGGGATAAGACACAACAAGCCTTGTTGAGTCAATTCAAAACCCATAAAATTGTAATTTATAAATTTTGCCACCAGAGGGCACAATATAAAAGCCAATGGCTGCTGAGTTACAGCTGGTGCAGCATTTTACTGTCTATAATTATTTCATTCTGTTGATTTTGGAATAGAGTTTCAGCTTCGTAGGTGGTGATAGTTGCCCCCTCCTGTTTAACATCCATTTTAATATAATCCACAATCCATTCTTCGCATGTTTAGGGTTTGCCTGAGTCTGAAATCTGCAAATAATTTTACCAAAATGGATATTCACATCTGCTTACTGAAACAGACCTTTTTTAAACTTCCAATTTTTCTTTCCAATAGGCAAGAGATTGTAACTTTGAAGTGATCTTGAAATCTAAACTTACAATAACACACGGTGGTGCTTTTAAACACTGCTTAAAATCAAACTTTGACTTTATGTGGGTGTTAGTGGTTAAAAAGTATGGGTGTAGTTTTACCAATTTGTTTTGTGCTCTAAGTCTAGTTTATATGCAAATCCTTGGTACACTGAAGAAATGTGCATGCCCTTACAATGTTCTAAGAAAATCTATCACCTTCAAACTTTTAATGTGTGTTCTTTAAATCTAAAACACCACATTCTTTAACTAATTTACTATTCACTTCTGTTTTCTCAAATGTTTTTATTTAAAATACTGTCAGTTTGGGGGCGCCTGGGTGGCGCAGTCGGTTAAGAGTCCGACTTCAGCCAGGTCACGATCTCGCGGTCCGTGAGTTCGAGCCCCGCGTCGGGCTCTGGGCTGATGGCTCAGAGCCTGGAGCCTGTTTCCGATTCTGTGTCTCCCTCTCTGTCTGCCCCTCCCCCATTCATGCTCTGTCTCTCTCTGTCCCAAAAATAAATAAACGTTGAAAAAAAAATTAAAAAAAATACTGTCAGTTTGAAATGGTTTTAATGTATATTACAGCAGACTATGTATTATTCCCATCCTTTGAAGGAAATGGGTATAAAGACAATTATTAAAAGTCCTTTTAGTCTTTGTGCCAGTGGAATTTTCCCTCTCTCTATTCATACCAAATTTTGTTAGAGGCATTTCCCCCCCAGTATGAAATGCTCTTTATAGTGATTTAATGGACTTACACAGTGGAGCTGTAGACTAGTGACAAAGCATGAAATCTGAACAGTAAGGAAGGTGTTAAAAATGAACCCTAAAGCATTATAAAGTCAACTTTTCTATTCTAAGGAATATAATTTGTTATATTTTCTCCCCCCACCTTTTAAAAGGGATAGAACAGGCAATATGCCATTTAAAATATATATAATATTTATATATTATATAATTATAATATATAAGAGCTATTTTTCATAACTATAACATCTACAGACTCATGGATTTTTATAAACTATGTAAACAGAGCAAAAAAGACTAAAATTCAAATTAATAAAACAAAAGATATCATAAATATTATTAGATATTAAAATAAAAAACTCTGAGGGGCGCCTGGGTGGCTCAGTCGGTTAAGTGTCTGACTTCAGCTCAGGTCATGATCTGATAGTTCATGGGTTGGAGTCCCGCATCGGGCTCCGGGCTAAGTGCATGGAACGTGGAGCCTGCTTCAGATTCTGTGTCTCCCTCTCTCTCTGAACCTCCCCACTCACACTCTGTGTCTCTCTCTCTCTCTCAAAAATGAATAAACATTAAAAAAAAAGACAAAAAAATAATAAAAAATAAAAAACTCTGAGAAAATCTATAAAGTGGGGGGGGGGTATTTTTCTAGATCAGAATTCTTTTCAATCGTAAGTAATCTCTGAAAGCAACATTTTATTTCCCTTTCAAAATGAATGAATTTCACACCATGGTAGGAGTGCTGCTTCAACTAAGGAAAATCTATCCCACATAAGTTTGTTATTTTAGAAATATTGCCAACTGTGAACACCTCCCATCATAAGAATTTCATAAAATCACTTAAGGAGTATTAAAATATGTCCTCGATATAAAAATTATCTTTTGGGAAAGCAACTCACCACGTTTAGGAACTTAATATCTATCTGGTGAAAAATTAGTTTTTTGCAGGTACCGAGGATGCCACTAACGGGCATTTTTGTCGTCTTTTCCCTGGCTATCTCTCAGACATGCCAGGCTGGTGTTGGTGCACCCATCACAGAGATCATGCCTGAAGCTCAACTCTACTGGGGCCTTCCTGGAAAACATCTATTTTCACTGAAAACTGGACAACCAGAGTTACTTGAAGCTCAGCTGCCTCAAACCAACGTACTCCATATGGAAAACTCAAGACAGGAAAGAATGTAGTTAACCCAGATTTCAAGTATCCAACTGAATTGCTTCCTTCTTCTCCCTGGCTCCAATAAAAGAAAATCTGAAGCAAAGTTATTTGAGTCAGAAGTTTTTTTTAAATAAAGCATCTTCTAGAAAAAAACTCAAAAACGCCATCCCTTAAAAATGCTTAATTTTCTGATGAACTTTAATGAAATCAGGATTTGTTCTGAGAAACTATCTACCTAGTGAACTTTAACCAAACTTTTTTTTTAAAAAAACCACAACTTAAAAACGATTTTCTAACCATTTTCTTTTTCTGTATGAAATGCCCCTACCATGAAAAATATCTTTGAATTGACCTCCCTGAGTACTACTTCTCAAACTCCCTGTGATGAAGGAACGGTAATTAACTAATTTATACTACTATTATTTCCAAACTATTGTCACTGATACTTTTATAAAATATAATAAAAATGAAATGCTGGATAAATGGTATTTTTACATTATGTAAAATACAAGCCCAGATATTTTATAATTAAATTAAGCAGATACAAAAGGATTCTCTTAAAGCACTGAGGACATGGCTAAATGCTTATTTTGAGTTTTTGTACATATTCCTCCCTATCTTGTAGTGCTTACTGTATAGAGCATCTCAGGTCTATAGACAGCACTTCCAATAGGATTATTTTAATGGCCTTTCCTCTTATAGCAAAGTTGTAAAACACTTGATGTGTCCTAATTACATTGTCTGAAGAGTACTAACACTATTTAAACCATGTTTCAAAGTATCATCTAAATAGATATGAACAACTCAAGGTTTATGTAAAGTCCCTTTCATCTTGTGAAACTTTAAAACAAAGATCTCATAACTGTCACTGAATACTGAAATTCTTCAATATGGGAGAAATGGAATAAAAAAAGACTTTTGGAACTATATATTAATGCCTAAGTATGTCCCTTGTAAACTTATCCATTTGGGGGGCAGAAAAGAAGAGAAAAAGGAGGCTTAGAAATGTACATAAGAAAATATCTTTAAAAATAGCTATATTTTCCTAATCGGATATATGGAAAGTTAGTTAAGTTTAGAAGGCAAAAGAGAAAAATCTTTGGGGAGACTTCTGTACTTTTTTTTTTGTCCAACAGGAAAACCAATTTCCTTACAAAAAGTTTTCTTTGGAAGTAGCCAGGCTGAACTGCACATCAATCGAAGTAATAGATCAATTGAGTCTAAGAAAAGATTAGAGACACAACTCCCAAAAAGTATAATTTGGGCTGCAATTGAGTGAGTTAATGCTGGTTGACTTGCAGGCTCTGTGTATGCAATTTCCTCTACAGATTACCTAAATACAGTTTTCCAAACTTCTGTGAACATAGCACTATTACCAGTGTAGTGCTCCTACAGTGACATCAAGCTATACTTCCAGTGTCCCTAAACAATTTCACTGGATTTATATTCATTTCTAGTAGATCTGGCTCAGGGATGTGTTTGGGGGAAATCTCATATCGCAGCTGACTTGATGTGCAACTGAAATAATAGATGTAGAAAAACTGTTCATTAAAAATTGAAAATGGTACGTTTATGTGTGTGTGTTGGTATGTTTAGGTGTATATATACAGTATAGGTAACATACCTATTTATTTATTTATTTATTATTTATTATTTATTATTTATTTATTTATTATTATTTATTTATTTATCTCATTTATCGTTATTATTTATATCATTTATCATAAGTCTCAAACATCACTTGTTGTATTGAGTGCTTAAAAAGACTATAGGTTTCAAAGGATGATTATGGAAAGCATTTGCAGAGATCTAGGAAGTAGAAAAAAATAGATACCATGCCCAGTTTTGACAAATACTAATGAACAGTACATGAGAAAGTAATTTAACTACTTCAACACTCAGTTTTCTTATCCATTAAATAGGATAATTTCTGTGGTTACCTACCTTATATGCTTAATGACATGCAAATGAAAACACTTTGTGCTGAGGAGGAAGAACTGTGAAAATAGTATATTTTGCCTATATTTCTAACACTAGAGTATCCTTCTTATATAAACAGGCCATTCTGAAATTCTTTCCTAAAGCATGGGACATCCATAGTAACCACTTTCATTCTTCAAAATGAGTCTCCATTTACTTTCCACTCTTAGAGGATCATGTTTACCTTTTCCTACATTCTTAATTTCTCTCTGCTGGGATAAGATTGTAATTGTATTTAGCCCTGTGAAGCACAGTGGGTAACTTATCAAGTAATCAGGGTATTGATTTCTGTAGAGGCCTTAAATTTGTAATCTAGAATAAATACCCTTTTTGTTACAAATTAAAAGCAACACTTTGATAATCATGTAAGCAATTTATCTACATATGCTAGAAGCCATTATTATCATGGGAATGGAGAAAACGATCGTGAGAAATGTGATTATTGAATCATGGTCAACTAATTTGACAATACATTATGATCTTTTCAAGAAAAGCTCTTATTCAATCATGACTTTGTCAATAGGATAGTTTGGACACTTAAAGAGAACAGGCAAGGCCTTCAAGAGGGCTAATATCTATTCTGTAAAATAGAAGAAATAAAGTTCAACTTGGGCAACTAAGAAAGTTTTGGTCTCACAACACCTATGCTAAGGGATTAAGAAGGAGGCCACCATACAGGTAAGGCTAACCAGAGGAAGTTTCCCTCTAGCCATAAGAGTCCAGCTCCTCGTGCTATTCTTTAGACCCCTGATACAGTTATAGAGATGAAGTGTAGTAGAGCCATTGCCAAACTGGTCAACAAAGGTACTACCACTGATATAAGCCTGGTGGACTTTGGGAATTCAGGAGAATCCTAGGTTTAAGGAAGAACTAAAAATCTCTAGTTTTCATCCAGTATTAGACCACTGGGGATATAGAAAATATCTGGTACAGTCTATTTGCCATCAAAGAAAGAGGTTGTGTTAAAGACTTATCATGTAGGCATTCTTTTCTTTTTTTTTTAATAACAGATTTTATGTTTTGAGTAGATTCAATTCACATAAAGATTAAGTGGAAAGTTCTCAAAATCTCAAAATACGTACCCATATAATTCCTCACTCCCACCCCCCAGTTTCTCCAATTGTTAGCCAATATTGATACATCATTATTAATTAAAGCCCATAGTTTACATTAGGATTCACTCTTTGTCTTTGTGGACATTCTTTCTTAAGAACCCTAAGCTTCTACTATAAATTAACAAAATATTCAGTAAGAGTTGATGCTATAAATAAGAATACTTATGAAAATGTTTTTCTAAACTCTTTAGCATTCTAAAGAAAAATAAGAAATTGTTTTAATAAAGAAAATGTGGTAAATTTTATTATGCATATAAATATATTATTATGATAAGAAAAATTTTAATGAGGAGTTGGGCTAATGAATGAGCTTAATGCAAAATAAAGCACATGGTAGTGAATGGCACAAAGTAAAAACTCAATAAATGCAAGCAATTGTCATCACTATAGTCAATACTTATAATTGTAGAACTTTTTTATTTTTTTTTATTTTTTTTTTCAACGTTTACCTATTTTTGGGACAGAGAGAGACAGAGCATGAACAGGGGAGGGGCAGAGAGAGAGGGAGACACAGAATCGAAAACAGGCTCCAGGCTCCGAGCTGTCAGCCCAGAGCCTGACGCAGGGCTCGAACTCACGGACCGCGAGATCGTGACCTGGCTGAAGTCGGACGCCCAACCGACTGCGCCACCCAGGCGCCCCTGTAGAACTTTTTTAAAGAGGGGACCAAGTGATATGAGGAAAAGATTGTGTAATCTACTTCACAAAGTACTGGAACAGAGGTTCCAAAAAAAAAAAAAATCCAGTCAAAATCAGGTCAAATTCATATAGATGTTAAAATCACACTTACAAATTGGTGAAAGGAAATGCAACCACAGGAAAAATAGTCAAGAATCATATGAATATAAAGATTGTAGGTACTATCATCCAGTAGCAATGACCTTCAAGATTACACTTGCTCACTGAAACTCAGACCATGATGTCATCATTCATATTCATGGTTCTGTTGATAATGTAGCTTGCCTTTTGGAAACCTTTATAGCTACCTCTCATGCAGTGGGAATTAGTAAGTAAGGGAGAAATAGAGCAATAAAGCATCTCAGAACTGTAGTTAAGATTGACTTCTATTCCTTTTATTGGGGCCATTTCATTTTAATGACATCAGAGTGTAATTGCTAAATCAGGTTGAGCACCTCCCACACTGGTAGTGCTAAAATCCTTAGACCAGAACATTGGGAATTTCTCACTGTGATGGCTCTGTGTGCCTGACTAACAGTATTCTACTAATTATCTTCTGCATAATACACATACAATATTTGACCCAGACATGTGCACAGGCACAGATTACCATATAAATCTGGTGGATATAAATTCTAAAATTAATTGATGTGGTTTAGTTTCAAAGATGCTTGAATAATATGGATTAAATGCAATTTAAAGTTATCTTGATTCTTGTAAGTAAGTCTGTCCTTACTAAATCCTAAGTAAAGTATTAAATCTCTCTACCAGTTTGGGAGTGTAGCATAGCAAATTCACCTAGGGGTTTTGTTAATATGCGGATTAGGATTCAAGAGGTCTGGGGTGAGACCTAAGACTACATTTCTAACAATTTCTACATTTCTCCAGGTGCTACTGATGCTCCTGCATGTCCAAGGATGCAATTTAAGTTGCAATGCTGAGTATAGCACACAAGCTCTGGAGTCTGCCACACCCTGGAAGTTACTTAAGCAATCTGAGCTTCAGACTTCTCAGTTAAATGAAGGGAACAATAGAAGTATCTATTTCTATTCTTTGTTGTGAAGATTACATGATATAATAAATGCAGGATGGTAAGTTCAAGGCCAGGAACATAGAAAATAGATTTTAAAATGCTAGCTCTTGTTGTAACTTTTGTTGTTTCTATCAACACCTTGTCAGTGAAAAGATATATATTTCTTAAATCTTTTCATTAATTCATTGATTCACTTGGCAACACATTAACTCTTATTGACTCTTACTAAAGGTGAGGGCATGATAACTAAGAGGTTAAATCTACTAGGGAACATAAGACAAGGATGGAAGGCAATAGCACATGAAGTCCAAACTATACTAGATTTGACAGTCAATTGCACAGTGAGCTTATGGTTAAAGCAAAAAAAAAAAAATTGATAACCACTTAGACTGGCCTTTATTTCTCTAATCTGTTCAACATCCATGCTTTGTCAGTTCCATCTCCCAATCTCCTCTCAGATCCAACCAAACAGTCTCTGGTTTTAAACTAATATCTCCTCCTAACTGCTCTGTTGCATCTTGCCTTGACCCCGTCTCATCCATTTTTATATTCTAGTAAGAGTGACCTTTTAAAAGAATATCTCCCCCATTTAGCACTCCACAGCCTATAGAACAATGTCCAAATTCCTGAATAAAGGTTTCAAGTCCCTGGGCTGACTTCCCCCTCCACCATCTTTATCTCCTACTATTACCTGTCCATGCTCTGGCCTCCCTAGACAAGAGGCACATTCTATCCTCTCTGCCTGAAATGGTTTCTCCCAGATTTTTGCCTAGCTACCTCCTTTGAAATCAATATAAGATCTCAGGTTAGCAATCATTTCTTCAGAAGCCTCTTCTGACCCCCTCAGTGTGCTCCCACAGCCTCTTCCACCTACCTCGTCATAGTTCTTATCACACCAGACTCAACCCTCAAGCAGATGCTCCACATCTATTATGATCTCTTTGTACCATTTACTTCTTGTTCATACTCACTGAAGTTGTGCTTTTCTGTGTGTTTGTGTGACTCCTTCATGAATGTTTGCCTCCCTCATAGACTATAAGCTCTAGGCTAGCTGGAACTGAGCCATTTTCTTACTCATCAAGACTGCTAGGGGCGCCTGGGTGGCTCAGTTGGTTAAGCGGCCGACTTCGGCTCAGGTCATGATCTCAGTCTGTGAGTTTGAGCCCCGCATTGGGCTCTGTGCTGACAGCTCAGAGCCTGGATCCTGTTTCAGATTCTGTGTCTCCCTCTCTCTGACCCTCCCCTGTTCATGTTCTGTCTCTCACTGTCTCAAAAATAAATAAAACGTTAAAAAATTTTTTAAAAAAAGACTGCTAAATTGCAACACTCAGAAAATAAAATGTTGAAAATGAAACTACTTATAATATAATACAACATTCTTAGGACTAAATTGAATAAAAGTTGTGCCTGATTCTTAGAGTGAAGACTTCAATCTTTATTGAAAGACTTAAAGAAAACATAAAAAAGAGGTATCAGATTTAAGAACAAAAAAACAGTATCATATATATGTTAGTTTTCCCTAAACTCATCTCTGGATTTGATGTAGTTCTAATCAAAATACAAACACACTGAGTCAAAAACTTAGATAAGATGGTTCTAAATTTTTTACAATAAAAGAAAAATATCCAAATAGTTATGATACTTATAAAGAATAATGTAGGGGAGGTGGTAATATTTATCCTATTAGATATCAAGAGTTAATTGCTAAAAGGTATTAATAATTAAAATAGTGTGGTATTGTCACAGCACTAGAGAAACTGATCATGAAGAAATCTGACAATGGTAAGCATTGATGAGGATGTGGTGCGATGGAAACACACCTACTGGTGGGGATACCACTTGGAAAAACAATTTGATATTGCACATCCCACTCCAAGTTCACTGCTTAAAGAATCTTTTACATGGGCCCCAGGGTTCTTGGACAAGCAATTCTGTTCATAGGAGAATAGGTACAGTGTGGAAAATTCACGTATTTGCATATGATCAATAAAAGTGAATGAATTATTGCTGAAAACCAAAACTTTGGTGAATTTTAGAAAAAACATGAGTGCACAAAGAATCAAAGTTTAGAAAAACCATGACAACAGAGAGTATGGTACTATTTTTTATAAAAAATATATAACATGGGAAAACTATAAATAAAATTCAGGATAAGATTTACCCCTGGGGATGGGATAGAGTGGAGAATATGGAAGAACATACAGATAAGTTCAACAGTTTGGGTAATGTAGTTTATAGCTTGGTGAAGAATTCATGGGGCTTCCATTTTTAAGAAACTCTTCAAGACCCTGGAATAAATCCCCGCCCCCCGACAATAAAATCCATGTGGCATACTTCCTTAACCTTATTTCTTCTTAAACTGGTCAAGCAAAGTGAATAAGCTGCCAATACCAAGCTTTTGCCATCTCCAAAGCTATCTCCATTCCCAAAGCGCCATCATCAGCCAGATGAATGTAGATGTAAACCTGACTTGACACTGACAGCCTTTGACAAGGGAAGTGTAGCTATGGAAGAAAACCCCTCAGCAGAGATGCCGTTGCATTTATAGCTGATATGGCCACACTTCCACCTCCACATTCTCTGCATCACTGGTGGTAAAAAGAGCAACTGAAGTTCTCAAATTAAATAAAACTTCTCCATAATTGCCAGCTTTAGCTGATCAAGGGCCAATTTTCCAGGAATGTCCTCTGCTTTAATAACATAAAATCTTAGTGAGCCATGCTCTCTACCTTATCTTTTGTGAGATTTATTTATTTATTTTTTAAATTTTTTTAACGTTTATTTATTTTTGAGACAGAGAGAGACAGAGCATTAACAGGGGAGGGTCAGAGAGAGGGAGACACAGAATCTGAAACAGGCTGCAGGCTCTGAGCTGTCAGCACAGAGCCCGATGCGGGTCTCGAACTCACGGACCGCGAGATCATAACCTGAGCCGAAGTCGGCCGTTTAACCGACTGAGCCACCCAGGCGCCCCTCTTTTGTGAGATTTATACATATATCTTTCCATTAAAAAATTATATCCAAACATAGAGTATTATAAGATACTTCTTAATAAGTCATTTAAGTCATCAGGCTAGGAATTCATTCTTACTGGTTCTGGAATATCAGGAAGTCTAATAAAAAGAGGAAGCCAATGAGTTAGGCCCTCTATAGTTGACTTGATTTTCCATCATGTTTTCCTTTTGTAGCCACAGGTTTTATTCCAGGTTCTGAATCCCATTTGCTAGTATAATCTCTTGCTTTGAAATCTCTGAAGATATTTTATAATTACTTCCCATGGCACTTTATTTGCAAATATGACCACAATAATTCTTCCCATCCCTTTATGCATACACCTTTGTGATGTGACTTCATCAGACCTTCCATCAAGAGGTGAAGCCTTTCTCCACATGTCTTGAATCTTGCCTGCTCTTGTGATAATCTGACCAATACAACATGGTGAAAGTGATATTGTGTGACTTCTGGGTCTGGGCCTTAAGAAGTCTTGCATTTCTGTTCCTATCATCTTGAAATGCTTCCCTGAGACCATCATGGGAAAAAGCCAGGGCTAGCCTACTGGGAGATGAGAGGGTACACAGAACAGAGGTGAGTCCCCAGACCAACCAGCCAATAGTCAGAATCAGCCACCAGACATTTGAATGAACCCATCTTAGACCAGCCAATTCTAGTCAAGCCCTAGATGACTGTGGTCACATGAAAGACCCCAGATGAGAACCACAGAACTGCCCAGCTGAGTCCAACCTAAACGGTTGAGCCACAAAATTATGAATAAAATGGTTGTATTGAGCCACTAAGTTTGGGGAGTGGTTTGTTACAAAGCAATAGGCAACAGATATACTTCCCTTATTTTTTTTATCTTTTATCCAAATGAGGTGTGGTGGTAGTGGTGGTGGGTGGTGGTGGTGTGTGTATAAAAGCTGAGTTCTTCGATCAGAGTTTGGACACATTAAGGAAAATGTTTGAATCTGTGCTTGAGGGTACTGAAGAATGACTGTAAACTGGGTAATTCCAAGACTTGAATATTTCATTTAAAAGGAATCCTATAGGCAGAATCTTTTAGTATGGATTGCTTAATAATGAGACTTCTCAGATATATTCTTTTTCAGAAAGAATATATTTCCACTATTCTTATACATTTTTCTTTCATCAGTAGCCATTTCTTATTTCACATCAACAATCTAACATGTTGGTTTTTTTTTTTTCCTTCTACATGGCATTCAACATTTCTCTTCCTAATTTGGAGTTAGGTTTTATTTTCTTTCCTCTTTGATTCTTTCACAGTTTATTTTTCTCTGTCCTGTTCTGTCATTCTTATCCTTGACATCTTCTAAGGGTGTAACAGAAGAACTGGATTGGTGACTAACACAAAGATCCATATGGCTCTGACAACTCCTTTACCTCCAAGCTACTTTTCTGATGTTCTCCACAGTCCTTCTGTCCTACCTTTTGTTTCTTTTCGTCAAAAACTTCACTCTCCTCTCTGCTGCCAGAAATACAGCCTATGCATGCTGTGATATGGATATGAGAAACCACACTGCTAAGCAGCTCAGGCTATACTTGACAGATTAGAGATTATTTTTTTCCTATTTGGCTGTGTCAGGGCAGCAGTATATTTATTTTTCTCTTTGACACCAGTGACAGCTATTACTGTGCCAGCTCCGAATCCAGAGAATAAATGAATGCACAGAGGAGGCATGGGGCCTTCCAGTCTGACTCAACACAGCCTCCCCGAGCTCTGCTGTTTTGCAGCCTACTGCAAATGGAGTCTCAGAGAGCAGCAGCCCAGACACTGTCTCATGGGATGGTGAGAAAAACATGTTTGGGAGGCAGGAGAAGAGACAGAGGAGAAGGAAGAGAGAGGTGGAGTACAGAAGAGAGAAGAGAGGAAAAACATAGGACTTTGTGGTTGATAAGCATTAACCAGGGGGATACTGGCAGATACACTCTTGGCACTTTTGCCTCCCTGCTACTGCCTGCCAAACTGAGTTGTTCTTATTAAAATACACAAAGAGAAACAATAAAAGAATCAGAGTTTCCCAGAAATGGAAGTAAGCAGTATAATCAAGCAGGTTTTCTACTTGTTCGCTCTTTTATTTTCTTTTTAACATAATTGATACATGCAAGAGAATATATTGAAAATATATGCAAGTTATATTGAATACCTGCAAACACACTCCACTCCAAGAGCCAGAATATTACCAATAACCTATCTCTTCTATGTGTTTCTTTCTATCTCATTCTTTTCCCTCTCCCCCAGAAATTACCACTTCCCTGAATTATGTCTTTTAATTCCCCCTCCTTACTACACATATGCATATATGCCTTCTCACACAGAATCATGCATTCTTAAACAATACTGATTAATCTTGGTCATTTATAAATGTTGTCATGCTACATATAGTCTTGGGACTTGATTTATTGATCTTACATGAAGTTTCTGAGTTCATCCACACTGTCATAAGCAAGTTTGTTTCATCCTTTTTTTAAAATTTCTTAATGTTTATTCATTTTAGAGAGACAGAGAGAGATAGACCGTGAGTGGGAGAGGGGCAGAGAGACAGAGGGAGACACAGAGTCCAAAGCAGGCTCCAGCTGTCAGCACAGAAACTGATGTAGGCCTCGAACTCACAAACTGTGAGATAATGACCTGAGCCAAAGTCAGATACTTAACCTACTGAGCCAACCAGGCACCCCTATTTCATAGTTTTTTTACAGCTGGGTAATATCATGTTATACAAATTTACTTGCCTACTCTCCTTTTTTTTTTTTAATGTTTTTTTAATTTATTTTTGAGAGAGAGCACAAGCAAGGGAGGGGCAGAGAGAGGGAGACAGAGGATCTGAAGCAGGCTCTGTGCTGACAGCAGAGAGCCTGATGTGGGGCTCGAACTCACAAACCAGGAGATCATGACCTGAGCCAAAGAAAGACACTCAATCGACTGAATCACCCAGGAACCTACTCATTCTTCTTTTAATGAAAAGTAAGTTGTTCCCAAGTTTTTGCTAATGTGAACAATGCTGCTACAAATATTTTTATACATGTCTCCTAGTATACATGTGCAAGTGGGTCCCTAAGGAAAATACTAAGAAACAAGAGTTATAAGGCATACCAACATGTACAAAGTATACAAGAATATAATAATAAATTTTAAAATTATATACGCATAGATATATACATTGGAGTAAACTTATAAAAGTTAAAAAGTAATAACAGGTAATCCTGAAGAAGAGTATCTTTATTGCCTTATCCTGTTAAGATACAAAGACTTATAATGAAGCTGTAGCAATTAAGAAAGTGATATATTGGGGCAGAGATGGATTATAGACCAATAAAATAGAATTAAGGGTGTAGAAACAGAAACCCCAGTACATAGTACAGAAAACATAGTAGATCCTGGGGAACAGTAGAACTAGACAATAAGTGATGTGAGAATAATTGGTTATGCATCTGAGGGAGAAAAATTGGTTGTCTATTTTGTAGCATATACAAAAAATCAGTTCTAGAAAATGAACTTACAGTAAAAGGCAAAACTTAAAACACTTTAGAAGAAAATAGGTTTCTGATTCTGGAGTAGGAAAGATTTATTAGACAAAACACAAAAACACAAAATGCTAACCATAAAAGAAAAAAATAATAAATTTGACTATATTAAATTTAAGAACTTCTTTTTTTAATGTTTATTTTAGAGAAAGAGAGAACAAACAAGTGGGGAAGCGGAGGGGGGTGGAGAGAGAGAGAAAGAGAGAGAATCTTAAGCTAAGCATGGAGCCTGATGCAGGTCTTGATCCCATGACCCTGGAATCATGACCTGAGCTGAAATCAAGAGTCAGATGCTCAACCAACTGAGCCACCCAGGTGCCCACAGAACTGCTGTTCAATAAAAGACATCATGAACAGGGGCACGTGGGTGGCTCAGTTGGTTAAGCGTCCAACTTCAGCTCAGGTCATGATGTCACAGTTTGTGGGTTCGAACCCCTACATCGGGCTCTGTGCTGACAGCTCAGAGCCTGAAGCCTGCTTCAGATTCTGTGTCTCTACCCCCACTCTGCTCCACTCCCACTCATACTCTGTCTCTCAAAAATAAACATTAAAAAAAAAGACATCATGAGCAAAGTAAAAGCACAAGACAACAAAAACTAGGAGAAGATATATGCAACATATACAGCTGAATATGGATTAACATATAAAGAAACAGGGCAAATCAATGAAATATTAAACATATAAAGAAATGTGGTAACTTAATGAAAATATGGCAAAACAACTCAGCAGGGAAATGGAGAAAAAACTTGAATAGGTATCATATGAAACTATAATCAACTTCACTAAGAATCAGGGAGGTATAAATACAATATAATTTTACTACTATTAGATTGCCAAAAATTAACCGGAAAAAATGCACAACCACCTTGGAAAATGATCTAAATTATTTTATAAAAATGAATGTTCATTTGTAGACTCTATCATCTGGCACTTCCACTCTTAGGTGTATATATATATATATATATATATATATATATATATATATGATGGCCACCAAGTCTAGGAACACACACAAATACATAATAACGGGTTTACTGTTATTATAATGATAAAATAATAGCGTGCATATTTCTAGACTTTATGACCACCCTGAATGCAGCCTAGAGGCTTCTTCAGCTCTAATTAAATATGGATATATATAAAATCCTTCCTGTCCCAACTATCTCTGCTCAGGCTCTTGAAAAACATACTAGTTTTTTGTATTTGTAGATTGCAGTTCCCTAGGAAATCTGAGTAAACAGTGAAATCTATGCAGACTCTCTTGCATGAAAAATTTGTGGAGAGTTTAAAGGGGTTCATTGCCTCCCTAAAGTCCTTCTACACCATTTCAGGAGCTGTGTTTTCTGGATTAAGAACTCTCCTCTGAGTCATTCTCTTTCCAGGGCTAGAGTTCAAGGCACTGAGGTATGGCTTGGCCTCCATCTAGGAACTATACTTCTTCAGGTTTTGATTTGAGACTAATAAATGTGTTCCATCTTCCAGATTTAGGAGTCAGCATTTTGAGAATACTCACTCATCATAATTTATCCTAGTCAAGAAAAGAGTAGCAGCGGGGGGCCTGGGTGGCTCAGTTGGTTAAGCATCTGACTCATGATTTCAGATTAAGTCATGATCTCACAGTCATGAGATCAAGCCTGGTTTTGAGCTCTATGCTGAATGTAGAGCCTGCTTGGGATTCTCTCTCTCCTTCTCTCTCTGCCCCTACCCCCCTTCCCAAAATAAATAAACTTAAACAAAAAAAAAAAAAAAAGAAAAGAAAAGAAAAAGAAAAGAGAAGAAAAGAGCAGCAATTCCAGAACCAGTGCTAAGGGCACTTAGGCCTAAAGATCTCCAGGTCAGCAGGCATGATGACACCAGAAGGTGGAGCAAGACCTTCCACAAGGCCCCTTCACCCATATGCCTGATGGACAGGTGGACAGAGTGTCAGGCACAGCTTCTGTGGTGTGCATATAAGAAGCCCAACAAGAAAACCAATACTTCAGAGGAATGTTGATAAGAATAATAGACACATCCTCACATTATGAATTCAGGTTTTCTAGAGTGAGTTACCCAGAGTCCAGGAATTCTAACCAAGTTAAATGAATAATATCATCCCTTCAACCACTTGCATTAGGAAAACACAGGTATCATTTCTACTTTGCATTTATAGCTTATTCTTAAATATTCAGATTTTTCATAATTGTTAGCTATTGTGATAAATGTAAGAATGTGAAATTATTGAGGGCCTAGTTTGTCTGACAGATATAGTTATTAATTGCAAAACACTAGAAAAATATAAAGTATCATATTAGGAAAAAGAGCAGGATAAGATTCTAAGAGTGTTTTGAAGTCAGACTGACTCCGCCATTTACTACCATTTACTTATCGGGCAATCTTGTGCAAATCTCAACTTCAGCATCCTTCTATGTAAAATAAGAATAATAACAGTACCTATCTCACAGGAGCACTATGGGAATAAAATGAGATAGTGTCTATAGAAAGCAAAAGCACATGGGATGAGATTTAAAAAAGTAAGCTATTTTTAAAATTAATACCCCATTCTTCACATTTAGATCCATGTTCCTTTCTCCCAATATTTTTGAAATTATGGAATTTGTTTTAATTCCTCGCTAACAGAAAAACTAAAAGAGTATTACTTTTATTATTATTAAGGAAGCACTTCATGGAAACCAAAGAATTCTAAGGACAAAATGTATGTGCTGACAGAAAGCATTAGGTAGGTTGTCATTGTGATGATACATCTGTATCATACATAAGGGTAGAGACATAGGGCCAAAGACAAAGGAATAGTCTCTAAAAATGAAGGAGATGAACAGAGAATGATTCCAAATACATGGGGTTTATTCAAAAACAGGTGTATTTAAGATTTTTCTTATATGATAAGATGAGGAAAGGACTATAAAAGGTGGTTCAATTCTTTAAGAACATTAAAAAAATTAAAATTAATTTTTTAAGTTTCTCTGATTTTACTGCAGAATAGATTTATTAAACTTTCTCATAAATATAAAAGATGGTTTACATCTAATTTCTGAAACATGAATTAATAAAACTTAATTAAGAATTCTTCTTACTCACATGGATTCAGTGATATCAATTCCTATAAAGCATCTGAGTCCATCTAAAACCAACCTGTAGTTTGATTAGATCCAGTCATTATCTACATAAGACCATGGTCCACCAGCTCAGTTTTCATTCATGGCCCATAATCACTCTTCATAGAACTTACATTCTCATAAATTTCTGATCCCAGACTTCATTGTCCTGTGGCAGCTGACTCTCTAGCATTTTAGTTCCCACCCTCTCTTGCACAACTCTATGAAATCTGCCCTCCAACTTTGAATCTTATGTAATACTCCCTACACCCACCAGGACTAATGTATTTGATGCCATGGAGAAGCCAGGTACCTCATCCCTCACCATTAAATGACTCCCCAGAATCTATATCTTCTATGAAATTATTCTCAGAGTCCAATCTATGACTGTCCTAAATCTCTCTTTCTGCCCATTTCATGTAAGTCTGTGTATATGCATAAACCTAGGCATTCTTCCTTCCTCTTAAAAATGTGAATTCCTTTTGAATGGGATTCCCAACTAAAAATCTTTCATATCTGTGAGAACTCCTCTGGGACTAATGAAGAAACAGGTGGCATGTTAGTGAATATTGACTAGTTCATTTAATTTTATTTTTAGTTTAATATTTTAAATTTTATTTTTGAGTAATGATAATAAATAGAAGTAAAGCACATTTTTGGCATTAAGAATTTTACTCTGGAACCAAACTATTTCCTTACTAATGCCAGCTCTATTACTTACACTGTGTGCTCTCTAAACCTCAGCTGTTTCAAATGTTAAATGAGGGCAATAATAGTACCCACTTAATAGGATTATTTTAAGGATTAAATTAAATAATCCATGTAAAGTACTTTTAAAAAGGGCATACTACATATCAAGTACTTGATGAATGTTGTGTTGTTCTTATTACTTTAGATTATCAGGAAAGTATAACCAGTCATTTTCTAAGGTTTGAGTGTACATTTGAATCACTCATATAATGAGAGTCACTAAATTATATAAGTGTCAGTTAAGTCTTAATTCAAGTTTGTGCCTTTCCTTCAGAAGTTTTGAAATTGTATCTGGTGATCAACAGCATAAAAATAAATTGTTTCTTATCATACAGCACCCAAAACAATTGGACTTGCCGATATTCTCTTTATTTCTGCCCTTAGGACAAGTGTGAAGTCATCTATCACCTCCTAGAGGTTTAATCCATTAGATACTCCAATTGCTGTCCCATCTGACTTCCTATTATTAGACACTGTCTACCCTCCCTTTCCCTATTCCTTTGACTTCCAGACACATGTCCTGCTTGTTTTCTTCCTATATCTTCCCAATACTTCTTAGTCCTTTGTGGTTTTCTCTTCCCTTTCTTCAGATAATTTTGTTGCCCAGGTAACCTCCTTTCTCACTCCTAACACTTGCCTTGGATTACCCCATTATCTCTCAAGATTTCAACATATTGATGACTCTATGTCCATCTGTACTGCCACTGTCTGAGGCCAGGCCCTCATCACTTCCAACTTAGCTTATGAAAATTGCCTCTTAAATGGCCTCCTGGCTGCCATCTTTTCCCTGCTTTAAGATTTCTCCTTCACATAACCGCCAGAATGACCTTCTGAAATGTAATCTGACTTTGTCCTCCTCAAGGTAAAGCTCCTTTCCCTTGCTGGATAAGACCTTAAGAAGGAACCCTAATTGGGGGCACCTGGGTAGCTCAGTTGGTTAAACATCCAACTTTGGCTCAGGGCATGATCTCACAGTTCATGAGTTCAAGCCCTGCGTTGGGCTCTGTGCTGACAGTTCAGAGCCTGGAGCCTACTTCCGATTCTGTGTCTCCCTCTCTCTCTGCCTTTCCCTCATTTGTACTTTGACTCTCTCTCTCTCTCTCTCTCTCTCAAAATAAGTAAATATTAAAAAAAAATTAAGAAGGAACCCTAACTGTTGTTCAGATTATGCCTCGTTCAAACAAAAGCCCATGGTTCTAAAAGTTTCCCTGGGGCTGTATTTTTTTTTTTTTATTCAAATCACTTTCCAGCACAAATCATTGATTGCAGCCTTAAAATCAGAAGAGGTTATAAATTCCAATAAATGAATTTTACCAGATCTCCTAAACTGAAATTTTTTAGAAAAGTCAATTATATATATACACACACACAGTACATTGTTGTTCTTTTTGAAAAAGAGATTATAGAGTTTTAATGATGGTGAAAGCATATAATATAAATACATACACTTAAATATACTTAAAATCAGTTAGACAAAGAAAATGGGGTAATAATGAAAACCGACTACTCCATAATTTAACAACATTTTCCATAAGCTTAGATTTAGATCTAAGCTTATGGACCTATGACCCTATTATACATTGTAGATCCTCATATTATAGAACTGCTAACCATCAATCTTTGCTAGAAAGTGATGAACACTGTTAAGAGTCCACACATCTCAGAGCCTTCTGTCAATGTATATGAACAATGTAGAGGAATGTATAGGAATTCCAAGAGAAATTGCTAAAGAAAGAGGGGATGATAGTAAGACCTGCTGAGTCAGAAGCCAAAGTCTGGATTCTGTCCGGTCTATGGCCCTACTTCATAAGACAACTAATTAGACTTTTAAGATATTACTTTTTTCATCTTCAGAATAGGGGCTTTAATTGCACAAATCTCTAAGGCCCTTGTCAGCTTTGATATTTGAATATTAGCTGCTATGGCTTATCCACAGAATAGAACAACTCTCCTCTAAACATGCTTTGAGAAGGATAAAATCTATATTTGCCCCTTAGTCACAGTTTAAAGATCTCTTAGGTGTCCAGACTTAATGAGGTTCCTCAATCTATATTCCTGTAAACCTCCACCTTCAGGTGCTAAAATCTTTAGCTTCTTCATCTCTCTAACTATGCTGGACATTTTCATATAATGTAGCCTGAATTGTTCTAGGCTTGAATCAATAAAAATTTAACAGAGAACTCAACATAACCCACGCCCCCTGCTTTCAGGTCCAAGTAACGATACCTCCATAGTCTTCCAGTGACGCACACTAAATACTTCACAAGGAAAGAGCTGGATAAATAATTAGTGTGTGTGTTTTAGCTCCAGTTTCTTGCATTAGGGTTATAACATCTGTATGCAGTAAAGTTAAAGGGTAGAGTTGGCTCCATCAGACAATTTCAGACATCCACACCACCACGGTCATAGCAGCTGACATGTTTTTTGCAGTGGAGATTTAATGTATTGGATAGGATTATGAGTGAATTGGATTGGCTTCACCATTTTGTATCATATTTTGCTTTATGATGAGCTGTAAGCCAGAGTCTATATAGTTAGACTTGGGGGCTTAGTAACATAACCAATAAAATATAGTGAGGAAAAAACAAGGCAGCATTCTAGAGTATATCAAATGAAAAGCCATCCCAGCATTAAAAATTCTGCTGATATTTGGAGATGTCTGTCTCAGACTGCTCTCTTATAAATTTTCCCTTAGAAAGCACACCCTTGCCCTATAGCTACTACTGTACTCTGTCAAATACAGGTAGGGTCCTGCAAAGAAGATGAAAAAAGAATGCAGTGTGCTTACCTGAATTATTCGAGCAAAAATAAAGGAATGCAATGTGCTTCACTTAACTCAAGCCAAGATCTCTACATTCCCTAAATCAGAGGTCCAATACTCACAGAGAAAATTCAGCAATCTGATTACAGTTTGCTCTGATTTGTAGCCTTGTAAGCTTGGAATGGAATCAGAAAATATATACACCTTGGAATGGAATCAGAAAAATGTGTAAAGATGTGATATACAGAAAAAGGTAGACAATTCACCCTGTCAGTGTGAGTCCAGAAGTGTGAGATTCCTCCCACAGATGACTGGCCCCACGGCCACCTGTAACTTGAGCTCCAAAAGTCACTTACCCTATGACGATACAGGAGATGGCAGTTCCCAAGAAGGCATATGTTAAAATAGATCCTAAGTTTTGAAAAAAGTGTCTCTGGGGAGAAAAGAATAGATTTCATATAGTACGTCCATATTTTTTTCTTAGTGTAACAGTAAATAAAAATAAATGTATGCATTTTTACAGGCCCTCCCTTCCCTCACTGTTTAGGCAAATTCTGGTTTTGGAACCTTAATTCCTGGCCTTATTGCACAAATAAGGTTGAACTGATTTACACTGCAAAGGACAGAGGTTTCTCAAAGAAAGGAGGAAAAATGCATCTAGAAAATGACAGGGTAGAGATGAGAGAAACGACTGCCAGAACTGGCTGGACCTGAGAGAGAGAGTAAAGGATTGGGCCAATGTCCATGTAGAACTCTGGCATGATTAACAGAAAATGAAGTTTTTAGGAAATGTTGTTGCCAGTTAAACCCCTTTAATATTTTAAAAATACTATCCTGAAATATTTTAATTGCCTTTTGACTTTTGGATCTCTGACTTCTATTTCTTTTGAATGCAATGAAACAAAACCTTAATCACCTACAACAATTTATTTTAACGAGTCACACAAATGATGCCTAGTATTAGGACTGGGGATAAGGAAGGATGAGGTGAGTAAAACCAGCCTTCTAAGTCTTCTCAAAGGTTGGCTTGGGAAAACTCCCTTCCAGTTGTGTAGTTGGGAGCTGAGCAGTTAGAAGTGACAGCAAGAGGGAGCCTGGAGTACACAAGAAAATAGGGTCTATACTGCAAAAGCCGCCTGGCTGCAGGCACTGACAGGCCAAAGGGAGGAAGGCCCCTGGAGTCTCTGGGGTGGGGAGCAGGGAGCAGAAAAGCGGCTGCACTACCTCTGCATCTTGAAACCCACACAGGCCAGAGCCTCAATCTGCGGCACAGGAGATGCTAGCACTTAACTATCAAGGGAATTACTAACCTGTGAAATGTGCACATTCAGGTGATACTTAAATAATGTCAGGCAAAAGCACAGAAGCAACAAAACTGGATTTCCTCTCTATGAGCATCAACAGCTGAGTATTAGCAAGGCACCTTGAGTTTTTACCCTAATTGATAAGCCCAACGTCTATCCCAATTAATAGCTAACTCTGGTTACAATCATCTAGAATGATATTGTTCAATAGAAATATGATACAAACCATGCATGTCATTTAAAATTTTTCTAGTAGGCACATTATAATAATTTTTAAAAAGGCAAAATGAATTTTGATAATATATGTCTTATTTAACCCAATATATCTGAAACATTATCATTTCTACATGAAATCAATATCAAACATAATGGAGGTATTTTTTGTTCTTTTTTTAAGTTCACTGAAATCCAATGTCCATTTTATACTTAAAGCATATCTTCATTCAGACTAGCCACATTTCAAGGCTTAATAGCTGCATGTGCCCAATGGCTAGTGTATTGTATAGATCAGATTTAGAAGAATTATAAGCATGTCAGATTTGAATCTGTATCACAGGTATCTAACATAATGATATCCTTACAAAATAAATAAGCCCATAAAATAATTGCTTTTTCATTAGCACTGGTAAAATTCTCTGCTAAATGATAAAAGAAGAAAACAACCACTGTATATTTACCTTCTTCAGGCTATATCCTGCATGAAATATAATTGGTGGCAGTAAAACATTGAAGAAGATTTCTGGATCAAATGTCATCTGCCAGAAAAGATAAAAGTATAATTACAAAGATGATCCTTTGGGTCACTAAAAATGTGCTTTAAAAATACAGTTATAGTCACCTTTGGTAAGGTTGTATGAGGTATATTAACATGCTATTAAATTAGCACAAATGAAAACTGGAAAAAATGCAAACAGAAATTCATAAATGCAACATAACTATGAAGTAACATTTTCAATGTACAACCTATACTCCATTCTATAGCTAGCAATAATAACAACAATTCAATAAAACCCTTCTAGGCAAAGAAAACTCTTATCATTGATTTTGATTAGTTATCCATTCTTCATATATTAAATATCTTTATTATACATATATATTTATTTGTTTTCTGGTCAAAGAAATTTTCTGGTAATGCTCAAGCATTTTAGCTTCTGACAAGGACTTATTTGAACTTTCCCCAAATAAAACATTTTTTAAAAGTTTGCTCTTAGTTTTTCCTACTTTATCCCATTCCAGAGTTTAAAATATTTTCCAAACTTTATGTAAAAATATATTTGAAAGTGAAAATGGATTTTTCTAGTGTTTGTTTATTGGCTTTTACTTAAGTGTTAACATAAAGTTGGCCAGAAAAAAAAAAAAAACTTATTTGGTGTCAAATACAATGAAATGAAATAAAGAGACTCTTGAATCTAAACCTACTATTTGTTGTGAAATCTGAAGATGAAACTCTTTTAATCTTTAAAGTCTTACTTAGACTTATTTTCTTCTTTCTCTACCCCATTCCCCAAATACACAGTGTCGTTCATTATTTACCACTAAGGCCTTTTACCATTACAATATTCATCAAAATCTTTCACATATAGTTTTCACAATTATAATATCCAATTTCCCCTCCCTTTTTTTGCCTTAATTCTAACTCATCTCTAGAGTTGGATCTCAGAAGCTACTCTTCTCTGAAGTCCACTTTGATTTCCCTAGTTTCTTAGGTGTTTTTTTCCTTTACTTAAAAAAAAAATTTTAACGTTTATTTATTATTGAGAGACAGAGAGAGACAGAGCATGAGCATGGGAGGGGTGGAGAGAGGGAAAGACACAGAATATGAAGCAGGCTCCAGGTTCTGAGCTGTCAGCACAGGGTCCGAGGCAGGACTGGAGCTCACAAACTGCGAGATCATGATCTGAGCCCAAGTCGGACGCTTGACCTTAACCGACTGAGCCACCCAGGTGCCTCTCTTCTGTGTTCTTTTAGCACTTTGGATCCTCCTCCTTTTCCATAATAGCCCCTCAATTCTACTCATGTAACATTTGGGAAGGGGTAGGTGGGACTCAGCCGGGTCTCAGAAACTTAATTCATCCATTGATGTTATAACATCTTGTATCAATGAACATTCAGGTAGATCAACTATGGGCCATTCATAGCTCTCTGTGCCTCAGTTTCTTCATCTTTAGAATGAAGATAATAGGAAGCGTGGGTGGCTCAGTCGGTTAAGCATCCGACTCTTGGTTTCAGCTCAGGTCATGATCTCACAGTCATGGATGGAGCCCTGCATCAGTCTCTGTGCTGAGCTTGGAGCCTGCTTGGGATTCTCTGGCTCCCTCTCTCTTTGCCCCTACCAGGCTTTCTCACTTTCAAAATAAACAAATAAACATTTATAATAAAAAAAAATATAATGAAGATAATAAGATGATACCTAATTCTAAGGTGGTTATAAAAATTAAATCAATTAAAATTTGTAAAGCCTTTGCAGCATTACCTAACATCTAGTAAGCACTTGTAAGTACTTATCCATAAAGAAAATAAAATATATGAATAAATATTTTCCGGTTATACTATTTGAAGAAACTGCTCTGCTGTTAGGAACTCTTGAAGGTTACAGCTGTGTAAAATCTGGCCAAAGAAATTATGAATCCTTCTAAGTTTGCTCTTTTTTCAAATATTATCTGATACACCATTATTGATCTATTTTTATGAGGCCTCTTTGAAAGTATATCAATTGCATATTTGAAAGTTTTTAGCAAAGAGATGTATTTCTGAGTGCTGGGGGAAGGAAGCAATGCAGCTGTGATCATCTGGAAGAAAAAAACACAGTGGCACAAACATTTTGGACAGCAAATCCCTTGCCTCAGCAGTTTTTCTGCAAAAATCAGGTTAATCACTCAACCAGAACATTTCAATAATCAGAATGCCCCATTCCCTGCATGCAGGTTAACTAATGTACTATTGAATTATATTTTCTGGAGCAGCCAGATGAAACTGGCAGGCTGAGAATGGCATGCAGCATACGAGGATTTATTTGTATATACAAAACAGATTTGTGTTCCTTTCAGACTTGCTATAAGCTTAGGAACTGCTAAATCAGAGTTCTGGGAGTAACTCCAAACCCAGACAATTTCTCAGAAATGGCTAGATCTGCTGCTGCACCAATCTCCAGATGGCGATTCCACATTTCATTTTCCTCAGATTTTGTGTTCAAATCATGGCCTTAGAGGTGAGACTGTTTCTAAGGCCCAAACAATTAAAATTTTTCAATATATAGTGAGGGGGAAAACATCTAAGACAAGTGAGTGGGAAAAACAGAAAGCTAAAAATATTTCAGCTAAAGACATTAGTCTTTTACGATATAAAGCATAAAGGCCAGCCCATCCAACAGAACTTCCTGTGATAATGGAAATAGACTACAATTATACTGTCCAATATGGTAGCCACTACCCACATGAGCTATTAAGCAACTGAATTTCAGGCTAGCGCAACTGAGGGACTGAATTTTTTATTTTCACATCTCCTGAGTAGTAGCTGGCAAAGGCAATTATCCTCATTTTCCAGAGACAGGAGAAGAAATGAATGGCATACTCAGTGTTAATCAGTGTGACAGGGATATCACTAAGAATTGGGCATATATGCATGGGCAAACTAAATGTGTAGTTTTTGAGGGAACATCAGGCTAACAATTACTTAGGGCAAGATTTAGGAATGTTTAAGAAGAGTTGGGACTCAGATATGATTTTACTATTTTGGTAATTCCCGATTCCTTTGGAACAGTGGAAGTGGTTAACACAATAATGTGTTCAATCATTTTCAATGATTTTTTTTCATTAAAATTTTAACAAGTCTCTGCTACAAAGTACTTAAAGATATACTGATAGATATACTGAACCCATGAAGGCTATAGTCAAAGGAAGGAAAGATGATATTCAAGCACAGTAAAAGGAACGGGGCTAGGCTGTAATTCAGAGTTCTCTAGGACAGAAACACCAAAACACCATTCTGGGCTGGCTGACCCTGCAGGGAGGCTTGATGTTCAAGCAGCATATCAAGCAGCATATAAGCATATAAGCTTTAAAGGATGGATAGGAGTCTATCCATGGGGCACCACCATGTAGAACATGCTCCTTTGTTTACCCTGGGTGCAGTGGGCCAGGGTTCACCAAGCCACAGAGCAAATTGGTAGCTTCCTGGAGTTTCGGTTATACTCAATAGCAAGTGATTTGAAACATTTTAAGTATTAAAATAAATGAAGATTTATTAAAAATCTCAAAAAAAATCTGTATGCACTTTTCCTATAAATAGGAGACTTCAAAGAAAACTTGGCTCACT
Organism: Prionailurus viverrinus; assembly: GCF_022837055.1. Classification (NCBI taxonomy): domain Eukaryota; kingdom Metazoa; phylum Chordata; class Mammalia; order Carnivora; family Felidae; genus Prionailurus; species Prionailurus viverrinus. Next base: position 38,864,099 of record NC_062569.1, read on the forward strand.
CAGGGCAGGCAGCTTTGGGGCATACCTAGAGACACCTCAAGTGTGTCCATTTCCTTTCCTCTGCTCTAAGTTATGCTTTAGATAGAAGGCACCAGACACACTTGGGAAATAACAATAGATAATGCAGGGCTCCTGAGGGATGGAGAAGGAGGTTAATGCAGGTGCTGTGTTGATGGGTTGCAGGGGTGCCATGACATATCAATCCCTTCATCTTTGGGCTAAGGGATGGTCACAGGTCCAAGTCTAATCCTTTCAGCCCTGAGTAGTCTCATCAGGACCCTAATTTTCCTACAGTTTACCCCCATTGACCCGATACAATCATTTTCTGTGTCATGATGGGGATAATGCTGGCATGCACTTCTTTAAGCAAAGGTTATCTCTGTAGTTATAGATATGAAGCCAGGATAAAGATAATCACCTCCTCACTAAGTATACAGAAAATCCTTCTTCCAACTTCCACCTTTCCTTTCTGCCACCACTTTCTCTCTTTGACCACGTAGAGCTGGATTTAAACTACATTCATTCAACCATGGAGAAAAGTAGAAATGTTTTACACAAGTAAGATTAAACAATAAAATGGCCAGTGGGAGTATAAATTTGTATATCCTCTTAATAGGGTAATTTGGCAATAGATATTCAAAGGTTAAATGTCCGTACCATTTGATTCAGCAATATCTCATCCAAGAATTCATCCTGCAGATATGCCTATACATGTATGGAATGGCCCCAAGGACAGGAGCATTCATTGCAGATGAAAGAATTGGAAAAAAAAAATGTTGGGGATGATTAAACCATGAACTGGTTAAATAAATTATGGTGTAATCCATAAAATTGAATGCTATATAACTTTTTTAAAGGCCGAGGAAACTGTATATGCATTGAAATGGTTACTTTCTATAATTTGTTGTCAAGTCAAAAGAGCAAGGTATAAGAGCATGTCTGGTGTATATAAAAAAATTGCTATGGGCTCACCAAACCCATTTCATGTTTGTCCTGGTCAGACACCTGACTTCATTTCCTTGTAGTCAGGTGGGGCCATATGACAGAGATCTAGCCAAATAAATATGGACAAAAGTAATATAAATTATTTCCAAGCCTGGTCCCTAAAAACCCCCTAGATCTTCCATGCTCTATTCCTTTCTTTGTTAGTTCATCATAGAGAGCATTTGGCAGAGGTCCCAAATCCCTAGGGACTGGCAGAGCCACTAGATTAAAGGAAGTTGGGATGATTAATTGCTACTGGAGAAGACTAGTACTCCCTTTACTGGCCCAAAGGCCACACTGGATTGGGACATGAGCAAGAAGTAAACCATTATTGCCTTAAATCATGGAGATTTGGGGGTAGCTGGTTAAAGCATTTTGCTTATTCAAGGGGATGCAAAAAAGGGGATGCAGAATATTTACATACATATATATGCATACACACACATAAACTATTGGTTGTCTCCAGTGAGACTAGGAAAGAGAAGCTGCCTTAGAGGTCACCCAATCTCAGGGTCTGCAATCTCTGCCAATCCCGGGGCTGCGTGGAGGGGGCAGGTTGATGGGAAATGGGGACAACTGCTCTGGCATCTGTCCTGGATCTGCCCTCTCGTTTCTGCCTGAGCAGTTTGGGTTTTTTACACACTGTGAAGCAGCGTCAGATTTTCTTTGAATGTAGCGTTCCGCTACTAAAAAATGTTTGAAGCCCTGACCTAATACTGTCCCCCAGAAAGTTCAAGAAACATGTGGAAGGTCAATGGGCCAGTGAGAGGCAGCAGTGAGCTTAAAAATCCTAAACCACAGTTGTTTCTCTTTTATGACATTCATATTGTTAATTTTGCTTCAAATGTCTTAAATGATGTCTTAGAATTAAAATCTCTCCCTCCACCCCTCCCTGGAGGTAACTAATACCCTGAAGTTAGAAAGTGTTTTTCTTTCCATGAGTATGTTCATATACTTAACATATATGTGTCTGTAAGCAATAATTAATATTATTTTTACTATAGAATATTATATGTAATCAGTGTATTTTAAAGTTTTACAGGGGCGCCTGGGTGGCTCAGTCGGTTAAGCGTCCGACATCAACTCAGGTCACAATCTCGCAGTCCGTGAGTTCGAGCCCTCCGTCAGGCTCTGGGCTGATGGCTCAGAGCCTGGAGCCTGCTTCGGATTCTGTGTCTCCCTCTCTCTCTGCCCCTTCCCATTCATGCTCTGTCTCTGTCTCAAAAATAAATAAACGTTAAAAAAATTTTTTTTTTAATTTTACAGAAACAATATACATATAACTAACATATTGCATTTGGTATATTTTAAAATTTTATAGAAATTTAACCATAAATATTCTTTTGTATTCTTTTTACATTCAATATTATTTTTAAAGATTTATCTATATTATTAATACATGTGGATTTTGTCCAGTCACTTAAACTGCTGTATGGTGTTCTATTGAATAAATATATCACCATTGTTTTTCCCTTCTCTAACAAGAGAGTTAGGGCAATTAAATTGTTTCTTATTTTTTGCTATTACTAAAAATAATGCAGTGAATATTCTTGTACTTAAGTGCACACATGTGAAAGATTCTCTACAAGTGGAAAATACCTACAAATGGACTGGATGATAAAGTGTATAAATCTTCAACTTTTAACACGTATTGGCAAATACTTTAAAGTGGTTACACCAATTTACATTCCCACATAAGAGTATAAAAGTTTTTTCCCGCATTCTAGTAAACACTTAGTATTGACAAATTTCTAATTTTTGCTATTTGGATAAGTATGAGCTGTTATCACATTATCGTTTACGTTGCATTTCCCTTTACTAATGAAATGAGCATAATTTTCTTGTTTATTGACCTTCTGTGATACCTCTTTAGTGAATTGTTGATCATATCTTTTACCCAGTAGGATTTTTTCTTGCTGATTAGTTCATCATACAATTTGTTACTATTTTGTTTTGGTTACTTATATTTCAAATATATTCTTCTGTTATCTCCTTAAACTTTTCACCTTTGTCTTTTAACTGTGTTTATTGGGGTCTTTTTCAAGCAGAAATTTTTTATTTTAATGTAGCAAAATTTACTCCATTTTTACCTGTGATTTCTGCTTTTGGTAACTTATTTTTTAAAAAAATCTTTCCTAATGTCATATATTTTCTCCTAAAGTTTAATAATTGGCTGTTAATAATTAAGTCTTTAATGCATCCCAAGTTTATTTATTATATGATGTGAAATAGGAATCCACTTTTATTTTCTTCTATATGGATAACTAATCATCTCAGGACTATGCATAGGTGTTTGGTAGTTCATCCTTTTCTCACTGATTTTGGTTGGCTTTCTGTCCAGTGCTTTTCAAAGATCCATAAGACATTCATTCTAATAAATACTTGATATCTATTATTCAGTAGCTTATTTAATAGTTGAAATATAAGAACAGCTTTATACACATAGGTATTCACTGAAGCATTATTTACAGTAGTGAAAATTTAGAAGCAATTCAAAAATCAAGCACATTTACTTCCATTACCCTGAATTTTTAAAAGCCTGAGGAAAGTGTTAGGTTATGATAATAAATAAAGCAAGTTAACAAAGTTTTAGAAACCATCTGACTTAAACCACATAGGAAAAAATGTATGTAAAAATACTGGATAGAAAACTATTTAGCAAAATTTACAGTGGCTGCATAATGTTGTAGGATTATTTGGATTTTCCTTAAGGGAAAAAAAAAACACCTTTACAGTCTTAACCAAATGAACATCTTATAAAGTTATCATTTAGAATTATGAACATTTGAAATAGACCTGAACCTTTAAAAATATTAAGGGATAATAAAAGGTGATAAATAATATATAAAAGAAAATTAAGAATTGACCCAGATTTGTTAGGATTTTCAGGGGGATAAAATATCTCAAAGGGCCTAATATAGAATCAGGCAAATGAGCAATAAGTGCTCATTAAATAGTTAACCCATATGATGTCCAAATTTATTGAGTTATTTTCATTCTTTTCAAAACTTACTGGAAGGATAAGAATAGTTCCCTCCCATAGAACACCTAATATGAATGTTTAAAAATGGTGGACCACTGAAATATAAGCATTCTGCAATGCAATTTGTAGAAACAGAACTAAATTACAGAGAAATGGCAAAAGGAGAACTTTTAATAGAAGAGAATTTTAATAATCATAAATTATAATTGACAAATTATGAGACTATTATACCACAAAACTACATTCACTTTTGAAGTAAGTAAAATTCCAAAAGTTAGAAATACACTATGAACATTACACATGCAAAAATGACAGATATAAACACTGGTATTTCTCTTTTTTTAAAATGTTATTTATTTATTCATTCATTCATTCATTCATTCATTCATTCAGTGCATGAGCAGGGGAGGGGCAGAGAGGGTGAGAGACAGAGAATCCCAGGCAGGCTCCATGCTACCAGAGTTGGGCCTGACGCAGGGCTCGATGTGAGACTCAAACTCAATAAACTGTGAGATCATGACCTGAGCTGAAATCAAGCATGGGATGCTTAACCAACTGAGCCACTCAGGTGCTTTGATGCTGGCATTTCATTGGAAGTAGGTAATGTCTACAACTCCAGGCAAAATTAGGTGGAAAATTGGGAACAAAACATTTTTATAATTCTAAATATTTAAGTTAGCAGCAGGGAGTTTTGCAAAGAACATTGAACTCTGAGTCCTAAAAACAGTTCTGCAACAGATCAATCTTGATCAAGTCACATAAGCTTTCAGAACCTCAGTTTCCTACTATGAAGCATGGGGGCAATACCTGTCCACTTCATGGAATAACATTGAGATTGAAATAACAATAAGAAAAGCAAATCAACTCCTTGGAAGAGGTAATGCATGGTCATTATAATTTAGGCAGGGCTAAAGTTCAGAGTCTGCTTTCCTCATAGACTGGTTCATTATCACTTATTAGTCCTAATAATTAATAATAAAAATAACAACTCACATTTCCATAATGCCATTACAGGTTGAGAAAGTGCCTTCATACATAGTATCTCATTTTTTTTTCTTCACAGCAACCCTTTGAAAGTATGGTAAACACCCCATTTTTTACAGAGGTGAAAACAAGTCTCAGAGAGTTAGTTAAGTAACTTATCCAAAGTCATATACCTTGTAAGTAGCAAGACTGACTCAAATCCTACTTTCTAATAATGAGTCCATTGTTCTACTTATAACAATGCTGACAACAAAACTAATAGTTATTATACTTTGAATACTTACTATGAGCCAAACATTATTCTTTTTTTTAATTGACGTATAGTAGATGCAATATTACATTAGTTTCAGGTGTACAACATAGTGACTGGACAACTCTAGACACTATGCTGTGCTCACTACCAGTGTAGCTACCATCTGTCACCATACAACACTACAACAATTTCATTGACTATATTCCCTATGTACCTTTCATCCCAATGACTTACTCATTCCATAACTGGAAGCCTATACCTCCCACTCCCTTTCACCAATTTTTCCCAGTTCCCCACTAACCTCCCCTCTGGCAACCATCAATTTTTCACTATATTTATGGATCTGTTTCTACATGTTTATTTGTTCATGAGCTTTGTTTTTTATATTTCACATAAAAGTGGAATATGGTATTTGTTTTTTTCTGTCTAACTTATTTCACTGAGCATATACCCTCTAGATCCATTTATGTTGTCATGAATAGCAAGATCTCACTCTTTTTATGGCTGAGTAGTATTCCATCCTATCTCTATAGATACCACATCACATCTTCATCCATTCATCTATCAACGAACACTTAGATTGCTTCCATATCTTAGCTATTATAAATAATGCTGCAATGAATATACGGATGCATATATCTTTGTGAATTAGTGTTTTTGTTTTATTTGGGTAAATATCCACCAATATAATTGCTGGATCATATGGTATTTCTGTTTTTAATTTTTTGAGGAACCTCCATACTATTTTCCACAGCAGTTGTACCAATTTACATTCCCACCAACAGTGTATGAGGGTTGCTTTTTCTCCACATCCTTGCCAACACTTGCTATTTCTTGTCTTTTTGATCCTGGCAACCATAAGGTGATTATCTCCTGGTGGTTTTGGTCTGCATTTCCCTGATGATTAGTGATATTGAGCATGTTTTCATGTGTCTGTTAGTCATTCATATGTCTTCTTTGGAAAAATTGTCTATTCAAGTCTACTGCCCATTTGTTCATTAGGTTATTGGGTTTTTGGTTTTGAGTTGTATAAGTTCTTTACATATTTTGGATATTAACCACTTATCACATATATCATTTTCAAATACCGTCTTCCACCCAGTAGATTGCTTTTAAATTTTGTTGACTGTTTTCTTCAAAGTGCGAAAGCTTTTTATTTTGGTGTAGGTCCTAATAGTTGATCTTTGCTTTAATTTCCCTTACCTGAAGAGACATATCTAGAAAAATGTTGCTAAGGATAATGTCAAAGGAATTACTGTCTATATTTTCTTCTAGTAGTTTTATGGTTTCAGGTCTCACACTTAGGTCTTTAATCCATTTAAAAAATTTTGTATATAGTGTAAGAAAATGGTCCAGTTTCAGTCTTTTGCAGGTAGCTGGCCAATTTCCCCAGCACCATTTGCTGAAGAGACTGTCTTCCTCATTGCCTATTCCTGCCTACTTTGTCATGGATTAATTGACCATTTAACTGTGGATTTATTTCTGGGTTCTCTATTCTGTTCTATTGATCTATGTGTCTATTTTTGTGCCAGAACCACACTGTTTTAATTATTATAGCTTTGTAGTATATCCTGAAATCTGAAATTATGATACCTACAGCTTAGTTCTTCCCTCTCAAGACTGCTTTGACTATTCAGGATCTTTTGTGGTTCCATAAAAATTACAGAATTATTTGTTACAATTTTGTGAAAAATGCTGTTGGTATTTTGGTAGCAATTTCATTGAATCTGTAGATTGTTTTGGGTAGCATGGGCATTTTAACAGTATTACTTCTGCCAATCCATGAGCATAGTATGTCTTTCCATTTGTTTGTGTCATCTTCAATTTTTTTCATCAATGTTCTATAGTTTTCAGAGTACAGGTCTTTTACCTCCTTGGTTAAGTTTATTCCTAGATAATTTATTCTTCTTGGTGCAAATGTAAATTTTTTTCTTAATTTCTCTTTATGCTACATTTTTTGTGTATAGAAGTGCAGAATATTTCTGTATATTAATTTTGTATCCTGCAACTTTACTGAATTCATTTATTACTTCTAATGGATTTTTGGTGGAATCTTTAGGGTTTTCTATGTACAGTATCTTGTCATCTACAAACAGTGAGAGTTTTACTTCTTCCTTATATATTTGGATGCCTTTTATTTCTTTTTCTTATCTGATTGTTGTGGCTAGGATTTCCAGCACTATTTTGAATAAGATTGGCAAGTGTGGACATCCTGGTCTTTTTCCTGATCTTCGAGGAAAAGTTCCACATTTTTGATTATTGAGTATGATGTGACTTTGTCATATATGACCTTTATTATGTTGAGATATGTTTCCTCTAATCCTAACCTTGTTAAAAGTTTTTTAATCATTAATTGATATTGTACTTTGTCAAATGTTTTTTTGGCATCTATTGAAATGATCATATTAATTTTTATCCTTCATTTTGTTAATGTGGTGTATTACACCACATTATTTGTAGATTTATTTGAAAATATTAAGCCATCCATGCATCCCCAGAATAAATCCCACTTGATCATTATGAATAATCCTTTTAATGTATTGTTGAATTCATTTTGCTAATATTTTGTTGAGGATTTTACATATATGTTCATTAGGGATATTGGCCTGTAGTTTTCTTTTTTCTGTAGTATCTTTAGCCAGGCACTATTCTAAGTGCTTTACATGTATTTTCTTGTTTGCAACTCACAATGACCCTATAGAGTCGTTAGGATTGTCCCATTTTATAAATAGGTAAGTTGAAGCATAGGGACATTAGTTATCTCACCCAACGTCACACACTGGTAAGTGGTATTTAAACCAAGTAACATGGCTCTAGAAGCTACTCTCTTAACTACAATATTCCATTTACCATCCTCCTAGGTTCAGGTTACCCACTCCACTGTTGGATAATGTCCTCATTAGCTGCAAATACATAAAGCCTACCTAGGTTTTCCAGATTATTGCCATAGCACCTAGTCACAGATGATCAGAAAGTCTCATATGTTTCTGCATAAGATTCTTTAAAAAAATTTTTTTTAATCTTTATTTATTTTTGAGAGAGAGAAGGAGACACAGGATCCAAAGCAGGCTCCAGGCTCTGAGCTGTCAGCACAGAGCCTGACGCAGGGCTCGAACCCACGATCAGTAAATTCATGACCTGAGCCGAAGTAGGATGCTCAAGAGACTGAGCCACCCACCAAGGCGCCCCTGTTTCTGCATAAGATTCTTAAACTTACCTCTGTTACCTCTCTCTTTACTAAGGTAACCATTCATTCTGGTTTGACCAGAACACTTCCAGGTAATGCCTGTTGTCCTGGCCTAATTACTCATTGTGCCCCCACTTCACTCTCAAAAGTTTCAGTTTGAAAGACAAATTATGGTTTCCTACTCCTGATCCCAGATGCCCAGATTCCTAGCCTTTCACAAACTACACATAACTTGGATTGCCTGCTGGTCCCTTCTGGGCCTGTTCTTCATTGTGTTGGTTGCCTATCTCCCCAACTAGCTGTGACACTGACATGACGGTGGAACTCCATTCTAAGACTGACTTGATAACAGCAGGGGGAGGAAAAATAATAGGTGGGTGTGAGAAGGGCCTGGTATTCCATCTCAAGTATTCATTCCTTAGTACCCAGGTGAGAATTACAAAAGAAAAGATATCCAACACAACTGAAAATTTAAACATCAAGATTTATTCCTCCCACCCCTGGAGGAATTCCTCCCACCCCTGGCCCCTAATCTTGGCCAATCTTTATTTATAGGCAAAAGAAATTATGCTTTTTAATCCTCTGAATACATAGGAGCATTGCAGTCTCACAGAGTTTTCATTTTTGCCCTATAATTTTTCTCAGTGTGAATAATCTTTTTAGGCCTTTGCTTTAAAGTGTGTTTACAGCTTCCCTATCACAAGACCTCACCAGGGAACAACTGGCCTGGGGAAGCTAGACAGGGAAGGGCTGAGTCAGCAAGGACCAGTTGTAGTAGGCATGCTTGAGAAGGTATGGGGAGAGGTGGAGGCGCTGAAATCAGCAGAAAGTAGATGCGAAACAGCTTGATTTAAAATTAAAATAATGTGTTTCTCAAATGGTGCATTCATCTTAAAAATGGTGTATTAAAAAACAACATTAAACTTCCTCCATCATGCCCACCCAAACTTCATCCCAAGGAGAAAACCCATGCCTGCCCATCAAGGGGAGATGCTAAGAAAGCAGAGTAATATTTACAGCATGCCTAACACTAAATTTTTTTTCATTTTTTGAAAAGCAACCTTATGAAGTGGGTATCACTAATCCCTGTTGGTTTTTTAAGAATTTTTTTTTATTAGAGAGAGAGAGAGAGAACACGAGTAGGGGAGAAAGATGGAGGGAGAGAGAGAGAGAAAGAGAGGAAGAGAATATCCTAAGTAGACTCCAAGCTCAGCATGGAGCCTGATGCAGGAATCGATCCCATGACCCTAGAATCATGACCTGAGCCAAAACCAAGATTCAGGCACTCAAATGACAGAGCCACCCAGGTGCCCCATTAATCCCTGTTTTATAGATTTTATAGATAAACAAAAATATGAGAAGTTAACTTGTCCAAGGTTTCAATGCCGCAAGTGGCAGAGATAAGATTCAGCCTAAGTTTAATAGCAAAACCACAATGGACTGAATATTTGTGTTTCCTCAAAATTCATATGTTGAAATTCAACCCCCAAGTAGTTGGTTTTAAGAGGTACGGACTTCAGGGGGCACATGGGTGGTTCAGTCGGTTGAGCATCCAACTTCAGCTCAGGTCATGATCTCACAGTTTGTGGGTTTGAGTCCCGCATCAGGCCTGTGCTGATGGCTCGTAGCCTGGAGCCTGCTTTATATTCTGTGTCTCCCTCTCTGCCCCTCCCCCACTTGTCCCCTGTCTCTCAAAAATAAAAAAGAGAGGAGCCAAGATGGCAGAACAGCATGGAAGTTTTTTGTGTGTCTCGCACCCATGAAATACAGCCAGGCCAACACTAAACCATCCTACACGCCTAGAAAACTGATTGGAGGATTAACACAACAATCTGCACAATCTGAACCACAGAATTCAGCAGGTACATGGTGCGGAGAGGTTAATTTGGGGAGCGAGAAGCCGCGGAGGGTAGGGAGACACTTTTGCAGGTGGAGAGAGGACAGAGACTGGGGAGAGGGAGAGAATATGGGAAAAGTACCCCTCCCTCAAAGCAGCTGGAGAGAAAGAGGAAAATTGGAACCAGCCACAGAGACTAAACTAAGAAAGGAGAAGGTTTAAATTCCATTAAGACTGTAAACAAGGGGAGCACAGGGTCACCCAACTCTGCAGCTCAATACCTGGCAGTGCTCTGGTGGGAAGGGTGAATCCCCAGGAACAGAGTGGGGTCCAGGAGGTTCTCAGGCCACACGGGGAGAAGCGGTTCCACTGCTGGAAGGACATTTGGTAGAGACTGTTGAAGCCACCTGGTCCCAGCAGACCCCAGAAAATGGCCACATTCGCTGCTGCTGGAACAAGGTCGTTAAGGGTGAAGCCTGGTGCCAGATGTGTGTTGTGATTTTCCATAATCCCTGAAATGCTGCTGCTACACTATCTCGTGAACTTTTCCTGGGTCGGCTGGCACCTGGCTGCAGTCTCGGGGCACCGGCAGCAGCAGGGTCCAGCAAGCGTTCCTGGGTGCAGCTGACATTTGGCCACTGCTTGGTGAGATCCTCCCACAGAGGGGCGGAATGGGTCAGAGCCGCAGTACTTCAGAAGTAAGGGGCCAGGGAAAAGAGATGCATCTGAGACAAAACTCAGGAGAGAGGTACTGCCTGGGGTATGGAGAGCGAAAAAGCAGGGAGTGGACGAAAAGCTGAAGACAGAGGACGGGTGCGCGAATGCTGATCCAGGAGATCAGACTGGGTAGCCGGGTGACACCATTTTCACCGCTCCCACGCATGCGCATATGCACCTACCATGCACTGCAGCAATCCACCCCAATAGGCTAGCAGCGCCATCTAGTGGAGAGCGGAGCCGTTACACTGAGCCCTGCCCAACAGGGCCAACTTCCACTTCAAAACACAAGTCACCACCTACTTAGTTTATGGACTATAAAGCACCAGATAGACTGACTTCTAGGGGAAAACGAAGTAATTTCAGTCCTACTTCAATCTGTTAGCAGGTCAGTCTATTCAATTTTCTTTCTTTTCTTTTCTCTTTTACCTTTCTTTTCTTTTTCTTGAATACAGAAAGAGAAATAATTCATTTTATCTTTATTTAAAATGATAATTAATTTTTCATATTTATTTCCAATTTTTATTAAAAATATTTTTAATTTTTATTACTGTATTTTGTACTTCTGTGTAATTTTTTTCAAATTCTATTTTACTTCCACCATTTTAGTTTAGTCTACATCAGTGTATTCACCTTTTCAAATTTTCAAACAATTTCCTTTTTCTTATTCGTCTTTTTTGTTTCTTTTCTTTTTCTTGAATGCAGAAAGAGAAAAACTTCATTTTTACTTTCAATTTCTATTAAAAATAGTTTTCTTTAATATTATTACCATATTTTTTGCTTTTATGTAAACGTATTCAAAATCTATTTTACTACCATCTTTTTATTTTAGTGTACTACAACGTATTCACTTTTTCAAATATTCAAACGATTTCCTTTTTTTTTTCTTTTTTAAATCTTTATTCTTTTTGGTTTCTATTTCTTGAATACATAAAAAGAAAAATTCATATTTATTTTTAACTTTTATTAAAAATAGTTTTCTTTAATTTTTTCCTATTATATTCTTTACTTTTGTGTAAATTTTTTCAAATTCTATTTTACTCCCATCATCTCATGATAGTCTACTTCAGTGTATTCATTTTTTCAAATTCTCAAACAATTTACTTTTTTTTTCCTCCCCCCCCTTTTTTTCCTCTAATCTGTCAAGCCACTTTGAACGCCCAGACCAACACACCTAGGATCTAGCATCATTTATTCTATTTGTGTGTGTGTTTAATTTTTTAATTTTAATAATATTTTCATTTTTATTTTTTTAATTTCAATTTTTCTACTTCATTAATTCTTTTTCTACCTTCAAAATGACAAAATGAAGGAATTTACCCCAAAAGAAAGAGCACAAATAAATTACAGCCAGGGATTTAACCAACACAGATACAAGCAAGATGTCTGAACCAGAATTCAGAATTGCGATAATAAGAATACTAGCTGGGGTCAAAATAGATTAGAATTCTTGTCTGCAGACATAAAAGAAGTAAAAAATAGCCAGAATGAAATTAAAAATGTTATAACGGAGCTGCATTCATGGATGGATGCTACAGCAGCAAAGATGGATGAGGCAGAACAGAGAATTAGCGATATAGAGGACAAACTTATAGAGAATAATGAAGCAGAAAAAAAGAGGGAGATGAGGCAAAAGAGCACAATTTAAGAATGAGAGAAATCAGTGACTCATTAAAAAGGAACAACATCAGAATCATAGGGGTCCCAGAAGAAGAAGAGAGAGAAATAGGGGTAGAAGGGGTGAACAAATCATAGCAAAAAAATTTCCTAACAAGGGGAAAGACACAGACATCAAAATCCAGGAAGCACAGAGGACCCCCATTAGGTTCAACAAAAACCAACCATCAACAAGGCATATCATAGTCAAATTCACAAAATACTCAGGCAAGGAGAGAATCATGAAAGCAGCAAGGGAAAAAAAAGTCCCTAACCTACAAGGGAAGACAGATCAGGTTTGCAGCAGACCTATCCACAGAAACTTGGCAGGCCATAAAGGACAGGCAGGATATATTCAGTGTGCTGAATCAGAAAAATATGCAGCCAAGAATTCTTTCTCCAGCAAGGCTGTCATTCAAAATAGAGAGATAAAAAGTTTCCCAGACAAGCAGAAATTAAAGGAGTTTGTGTCCAGTGAACCAGCCCTGCAAGAAATTTTAAGGGGAGGCTCTCTGAGGGGAGAAAAGATGAAAGAATACATACATACATACATACATACATACATACATACCAAAAGCAACAAAGATTAGAAAGGACCAGAGAACACCACCAGAAACTCCAACTCTACAAGCATCATAAAGGCAAAAAATTCATATCTTTCAGTACTCACTGTAAACGTCAATGGACTCAATGCTTCAATCAAAAGACATAGGGTAACAGAATGGATAAGAAAACAAGATCCATCTATATTCTGTTTACAAGAGACCCACTTGAGACCTAAAGACACCTTCAGATTGAAAATAAGGGGATGGAGAACCATCTATCATGCTAATGGTCAACAAAAGAAAGCCAGAGTAGCCATACTTATACCAGACAATCTAGACTTTAAAATAAAGGCTGTATCAAGAGATGCAGAAGGGCATTATATCATAATCAAGGGGTCTATCCACCAAGAAGACCTAACAATTGGAAACATTTATTAGCCAAATCTGGCAGCACCCAAATATATAAATCAATTAATCACAAACATAAAGAAACTCATTGATAGTAATACCATAATAGTAGGAGACTTCAACACCCCACTCACAGCAATGGACAGATCATCTAATCAACAAATTAACAAGGAAACAATGGCTGTGAATGACACACTGGACCAGAGGGACTTAAGAGATATATTCAGAACATTTTATCTTAAAGCAGCAGAATATACATTCTTCTCCAGTGCACATGGAACATTCTCCAGAATAGACCACATACTGGGACACAAAGCAGCTCTCAGCAAGTACAAAATGATCGAGATCATACCGTGCATATTTTCAGACCACAACACTGTGAAACTCAAAATCAACCACAAGAAAAAATTTGGAAAGGTAACAAATACTTGGAGACTGAAGAACATCCTACTAAAGAATGAATGGGCTAACCAAGAAGTTAAAGAGGCAATTAAAAAGTATATGGAAGTCAATGAAAATGATAACACCACAGCCCAAAACCTTTGGGATGCAGCAAAGGCGGTCATAAGAGAAAAGTATATAGCAATCCAGGCCTTCCCAAAGAAGGAAGAAAGATCTCAGATATACAACCTAACCTTACGCCTTAAAGAGCTGGAAAAAGAACAGCAAATACAACCCCAAACCAGCAGAAGAGAGGAAAAAATAAAGATTACAGCTTAAATTAATGCTACCAAAACAAAAAAAACAGTAGAAAAGATCAATGAAACCAGAAGCTGGCTCTTAGAAAGAATTAACAAAATTGATAAACCACTAGCCAGTTTGATCCAAAAGAAAAAGGAAAGGACCCAAATAAATAAAATCAAGAGTGAAAGAGGAGAGATCACAACCAACACAACAGAAATAAAACAATAACAAGAGAATAGTATGCCAATAAAATGGGCAGTCTGGAAGAAATGGACAAATTCCTAGAAACATATACACTACCAAAACTGAAACAAGAAGAAATAGAAAATTTGAACAGACCCATAACCAATAAGGAAATCGAATTAGTAATCAGAAAGCTCCCAAAAATCAAGAGTCCAGGGCCAGGTGGCTTTCCAGGGGAATTCTACCAAACATTTAAGGAAGAGTTAACACCTATTCTCTTGAAGCTGTTCCAAAAAATAAAAATGGAAGGAAAACTTCCAAACTCTCTATGAAGCCAGCATTACCCTGATTCCAAAACCAGAGACCCCAGTAAAAAGGAGAACTATAGACCAATTTCCCTGATGGACATGGATGCAAAATCCTCAACAAGATATTAGCCAACTGGCTCCAACAATACATTACAAAAATTATTCACCATTACCAAGTGGGATTTATACCTGGGATGCAGGGCTGGTTCAATAGCCGCAAAACAATTAACGTGATCAATCACATCAGTAAAAGAAAGGACAAGAACCATATGATCCTCTCAATAGATGCAGAGAAAGCATTTGATAAAATACAGCATCGTTTCTTGATAAAAACCCTCAAGAAAATAGGGATAGAGGGAGCATACCTCAAGATCATAAAAGCCATTGATGAACAACCCAACACTAGTATCATCCTCAATGGGGAAAAATGAGAGCTTTCCCCTAAGGTCAGTAAAAAGACAGGGATGTCCACTCTTGCCACTGTTATTCAACATAGTATTGGAAGTCGTAGCCTCTGCAATCAGGCAACACAAAGAAATAAAAGGCATCCAAATCAGCCAGGAGGAGGTCAAACTTTCACTCTTTGCAGGTGACATGATACTCTATAGGGAAAACCCAAAAGATTCCACCAAAAGAACTGCTAGAACTGATTCATGAATTCACCAAAGTTGCAGGATATAAAATCAATGCAAAGAAATCAGTTGCATTCCTATACACCAACACTGAAGCAACAGAAAGAGAAATCAAGGAATCGATCCCATTTACAGTTGCACAAAAACCCATAAAATACCTAGGAATAAATCTAACCAAAGAGGTGAAAAATCTATATGCTGAAAACTATAGAAAGCTTATGAAAGAAACTGAAGAAGACAAAAAAAAGTGGAAAAAGATTCCATGCTCCTGGATAGGAAGAACACATATTGTTAAAATGTCGATACTACCCAAAGCAATCTACATATTCAATGCATTCCCTATCAAAATAACACCAGCATTCTTCACAGAGCTAGAACAAATAATCCTAAAATTTGTATGGAACCAGAAAAGTCCCCAAATATCCAAAGCAATCTTGAAAAAGAAAACCATAGTTGGAGGCATCATAATTCTGGACTTCAAGCTATACTACAAAGTTGTAATCATCAAGGCACTATGGTACGGGCACAAGAACAGACACTCAAATCAATGGAACAGAATAGAGAACCCAGAAATGGACCCACAAACATATGGCCAACTAATCTTTGACAAACCAGGAAAGAATATCCAATGGAACAAACATAGTGTCTTCAGCAAGTGGTGCTGGGAAAACTGGACAGCAACATGCAGAAGAATGAACCTGGACCACTTCCTTACAAAAATAAATTCAAAATGGATGAAAGACCTAAATGTAAGACAGGAAGCCATCAAAATCCTCGAGGAGAAAGCAGGCAAAAACCTCTTTGATCTTGGCTGCAGCAACTTCTTACTCAACACGTTTCCAGAGGCAAGGGAAACAAAAGCAAAAAGGAACTACTGGGACCTCATCAAAATAAAAAGCGTCTGCACAGTGAAGGAAACAATCAGTAAAACTAAAAGGCAACCAACAGAATGTGAGAAGACATTTGCAAATGATGTATCAGATAAAGGGTTAGTATCCAAAATCTATAAAGAACTTATCAAACTCAACACCCAAAAAACAAGTTATCCAGTGAAGAAATGGGCAAAAGACATGAATAGACACTTCTCCAAAGAAGACACCCAGATGACCAACTGACACACGAAAAAATGCTCAGCATCACTCATCATCAGGGAAACACAAATCCAAACCACCATGAGATACCACCTTACACCTGTCTGAATGGCTAACATTAACAATTCAGGCAACAACAGATGTTGGCAAGGATGTGGAGAAAGAGGATCTCTTTTGCATTGTTGGTGGGAATGCAAGCTGGTGCAGCCACGCTGGAAAACAGTATGGAGGTTCCTCAAAAAACTAAAAATAGAAGTATCCTATGACCCAGCAATTGCACTACTAAGCATTTATTCACGGGGTACAGGTGTGCTGTTTTGAAGGGACACATGCACCCCCATGTTTACAGCAGCACTATCAACAATAGCCAAAGTATGGAAAGAGCCCAGATGTCCATCAATGGATGAATGGATAAAGAAGAGGTGGTATATATATATATAATGGAGTATTACTCAGCAATCAAAAAGAATGAAATCTTGCCATTTGCAACTACATGGATGGAACTGGAGGGTATTATGCTAAATGAAATAATGACTTCACTCATATGAGGACGTTAAAAGACAAAACAGATGAACATAAGGGAAGGGAAACAAAAATAATATAAAAACAGGGAGGGGAACAAAACATAAGAGACTCATAAATATGGAGAACAAACTGAGGGTTACTGGAGGGGTTGTGGGAGGGCGGATGGGCTCAATGGTTAAGGGACACTAATGAACCTAGTCCTGAAATCATTGTTGCACCATACGCTAATGAATTTGGATGTAAATTTAAAAAAAAATAAAAAATAAATAAATAAATAAATAAATAGATAGATAAATAAATAAATTAATTAATTAATTAAAATAAAATAAAATAAAGAAAAAAATAATTAAAAAAAAAAGAGGTGGGGCCTTCAGAGGTGATTAAGTCATGAAGGTAGAACCCTTGTGAATGGGATTAATGCCCTTACAAAAGAGATACAAGAGAGTTTTCAGTTTCTACCATGTAAGGACCCAATGGAACGACAGCCATGTAGGAAACAAAAAGCTTGCCCTCACCAAACACAGAATCTGCTGGTGCCTCAATTTTAGAGTTTCCAGACTCTAGAACTATGAGAAAACAAGTTTATTGTTTAAGTCCCCCAGGCTATAGCATTTTTGTTACAGCTGCCCAGGCAGACTAAGACAAAAAATCTTATGCACTTCCCTATATCACCTTGAAAGCCGTCAGAGTTTAACCTGACAATATAAAGCTCAAATAGTAGAATTTTGTGACAATCACCTTGTGGGAAAGGACTTTTTGGTGAGGTAAAAAATGAGGTGTTTGGATATTTCTAATTCTCCTAAAAATGAAATTATATAGGAATATATTCAATGGTGTGCTGGTAAACCATCTCTATGGATGAAAACAAAAATAAGCCCACAAGCCTTGACAATTTCTGTCATGTAAACAAATATTCCTACCATGGCCCATTTCAATCTACAAATGTTTGAGCAACTGGCATATAAAATACTTGGATATTTAATAAATAATCAGCTCTCAAAATCCAGGACAACCCTACTCTAGTACTCCACTGTGTCATTTTATTCCAGCTATATGTTAACTCTTTAAGTACCATTCTTGAGCACAACATCTATATAAGATCCTAGCCTATGGGAAGTATAGGATATCAGGATATGCTCCCCCCTACCTGCTCCCTCCTCCAGAAAAAAAGTCCTTTGAGCATAAGAATTATTTTGTACTGATTATTTTGAAGAGAAGCTCTGAAGCTCTGAAGACAGACTAGAAGTTATCCTTTTGTAAGGAAAATTTACACTAAGAAAATCTCCATTTGTAAGGAAGCCTGTCTCCTTCTTAGTACCAAGAAGAGAAGTATGACTCTAACTCATAAGAAATGTATCAATGGAGAAGGCATAGACTTAAATCTGCATAACAACCTTACTCTTGTTTATATTAATTTTTCTGGCCACCTTCTTAAAACTTGCCTTCTTTCTTCTTTTTTTTAGCCAAAAATGTCACTTTAGCCTGAATTCTAAGCCCTAAGTGTCCCTAGTCAAGAACTTAGACAAATAGAAGAAAAGATTTTTTCCTCCCCTATGTGGGTCAGTATGTTGGATACTGGGATTCTCCTTCAGTGAAGGACTTGTCCCTGCTGCTAGAAGTGCTGTTAGCCCCTTCAGGGATTGTCAAGACTGCAAAAAGCCACCTCATCCAAGGTCAGCCCTTTTTCAGAGTAGCCCGTATCCAAAGATAGAATGATTTGGTATTTTAGAGCCCAGGCCATCTCAGTCCAACTGGGTATAAGGCTGAAGAGCCATCCTAACTCCAGAGCTTCCCATGGGGTTAGCTAAACTTGTTGGGCTTGCATCATAGCTTAACTTCTCCCTTGGCCCACTCAGGCTTATTTATTTTTCCATTCATAAGGTGTTGATCTCAAGGGCATTTAACCATCCCACTTATAAACTCCACCTCAGAGTCTACTTCTTTGGGAACCCAATGTGCAACAGTGAGAAATAAAGGTGAAGATCACCTAAACATGCTGGACATTTTTGCTCCACACACCCTCACCTGAGGCAGACGTCCCTAAATCAGACAGTGTCCAGTTAGTCTTGTAATCAGAAATGGGAGCAGCTGAGACCCCTGACTCTTGCTTAAATAGCAACAGGAGACAAGCCATTTAAATGCAGAGTTTCCTTATGGTTCCCATCCTTCTTGATGGTTTCCACCCCTCCTGTGCTGACAGATGTAGTTCCTACCCTCAGACTGTATAAACCACTAATGAGCAGCTTCTTACGGACCTTAGGGGAAAAAAACAGGAAATACAGTAGGATGGAACCTTACTTAACTACTCACTGGAGGCCAGCGATGATAAGTGTGCATTCTTTCCACGGTTTAATGTTTTAAAAGGAACAAAGCAAAGGGGGAAAGAAATGGAAGATCCATTGTAAGTTTTATCTACTCAGACTAAAAGTCTGATGGGAAATCTCTCTTTCTCCCTCCCTCCCTCCCTCCCCTCTGTTTATCCTGTGCCCAGCCTCCTTTTCTCTGTCTCCCTCCATTCCAACTTGATTATTTGAAGATGAGATTTGTAACAATTCCACTATCTGAGTAACAAACAACCAATCAGAGAGTCCTGGTTCTTCACTCTGAGAGGAAATCCATGATACATATTGGGTGTAAAGTGGCTAGCAAGTAAGACAGTGCAGAGTAGAATGAAAAATAGCCATTGACCACAGGAGAATGATACATTATTATCTCATCGACTCAGGACACACAAAGCATCTACCATGTGCCAGGCATCCTGCCTTGAACTGGGAATACAGTATAACCACAGATAGGCCTTGTCCCTGCCCTCTTAGAGTTTTATAGTCTAGTGAAGAGATAGACATCAATGTAAACACCACATATATAAATATTAATTTATAACTCAGCTAAGATACTAGTGGGAGAACAATAGGTGGAACTATGAAACAAAAGAATTGGATACTGGTGTAAAACAGCATGGAGTCACTTAGAGTGAGGACAAGTATTTCCACAAAGCTGGTCAATCCCTAAGAACACCCTTATCTCAGGCCAAGAGCCCAATGTATATATTGATGCTGATGAGACTTGTAATATAGTATTTAAGAGTTCAGAAAATAGCAGAATTTTTGAAGAAAGATATCCAAAACAGCTAAAATAAAAAAAAATTAATAAAATATGACCTAATATCTCTAAGTTGCAGTGTGCATATGCTAGCGAGTGAACAAGATGATCCCTTTGGGTATGAAAAGAACCTTTCATATTTTATTTTTATCGCATCCTTTTAAAAGTTCTAATTTGAGGGGCACCTGGATGGCTCAGTCAGTTAAGCGTCCAACTTCAACACAGGCCATGATCTTGCGGTTCATGAATTCAAGCCCCGTGTCGGGCTCTGCACTGACAGCTCAGAGCCTGAAGCCTGCTTCAGATTCTGTGTCTCCCTCTCTCTCTGCCATTCTGCCACTTGCACTCTATCTCTCAAAAAACAAACATTAAAAAAATTAATAAAATAACTTTAAAAAATAAAAAATAGAAGTTCTAATTTGATACTGCTTTATAATGTGCATAATATGTTGCTATAGTGATAATGTACATAATATATTACTACTTGCATTTCATATGTATAAATTGGCATATATTAGATACATACACTCAAGAGTGTTTTACTGATGGGGTACACAATCAAAAGTTTTGAAAACAGTGTTTTAAAAGTACTTAGCAGTTAGCTGGTACATAATAATAATAATTAATATTTACCAAGAATTTACTACATGCCTGGCATATTAGCCTTTTATATGAATAATTTCATTTATCCCTCATAATAACATTTTGAGGTTGGAACTAGTATTGCCTCACTTGATAAAACTAATGCACTGAGGGTTAGGTTACATGCTGAAGATCACCCAGCTGATTAAAGGTAGACATGGTGTTTGAACCCAGGTATTCTGAGTGGAGTGGGATTCCAACTATGATATTGTGTGGCCTTATACATGCCAGATTCCTAACACATTATGTGTTGATGTTTAAAACAATAATATTTTGGAGTTTTTTGGGAAGGTTACTTAGGAATATTTTGGAAATGACACATAATAAATACAAGGCTCATCAATAAGTACAGAAAATAGTATCAAATAACAAGTTATGAGTCATATTTTTTAAATATCAGTGTCTCATGGAAGGTAATTCACCATGATCTTTAACTGAGTAGGATAGGGAAATGGGGAGGAGAGCTTCAAAGCCCCCAGCCACCCACTCTACCCCAAAACAGTGTGAAAACCTGTCCTTTAGTACCTAAGTGGGTAGCAGCTACTCAGCATCCCAAAGGATTGGTCCAGGGCATGTTCTGCTATGCTAGCTACCATAGCTCCTAGAAGATGTGTCTGTGCTACCACTGTAAGTCATTTCTGGCACTAGACAAATAGATGCTCAGATGGATGAAACCCTGGGTTTCTTTTCACGGCCAGAGCTGCAGAGGCCCAAGGACTACTATCATGTCCTTGGTGACTTAAGATGGCCCACAACCAGCCAAAGGTCAGAAGGCAGAGATGATTGGGAGATGAGTGGGGATCCCACTTGTTTCTTCCCATTGTGGTCTGGAATATTTTCTAGGGCTTGAAGCCAGAAATTTGAGAAGCCGTTGACTTCTAGACACTCACCTCTTACCAAATTTTATCATACTAGAAAGAACACTAACCCCAGTGATAAAGATATCCATACACTTTCACATAAATGCTTTCTTTTCACAACTAGGACTGAGTGTGAGACTTTGTGCTCGAATCACATGGCACTCCAAGGGCTCACTGGCACCAACAGCCTTTACATTATTTTGAGTAGCTAGGATTTTTGTTAAGAGATAAAATTGAACAGCTATTTGGAATGTACCCCCTGTCTCCAAATAAATGTTTCAGTGGTTAGTTTCCTCAGAACATAAGTCCTGAGTGGGGCGCCTGGGTGGCTCAGTTGGTTAAGCATCTGTCTCTTGATTTCAGCTCAGGTCATGATCTCACAGTTCACGAGTTTGAGCCCCACTTCAGGCTCTGTGCCGACACTGTGGAGCCTGCTTGGGATTCTCTCTCTCCCTCTCTCTCTGCCCCTCCCCTATTCATGCTTGTTCTCTCTGTCTCTCTCTGTCCCTGCCTCTGTCTCTCTCTCTCAAAAATAAATAAATTAAAAAAAATAATACTTAAAAAAAAGAACATAAAGAACGTAAGTGCTGAGTGATGATTTGAGAAGAAGAAAAAAGTCCTCTATCTAGAGGTCAGAAGAGTTCCTGAGTGCCTTATCCATAGCCCTGTATCAGAAATCTAAGCTATATTCCAGGTGGCAAGGGTTTACCCCAAACTCTCCCAAACATATCTGGTAAGGAATGCTGTCTAGGATACTTCTTAATCCTGCAATTTGGGGTGTTCTCAGCTACAAAGTGTAGTAAAACAACTCCTTTGGTGTTTACGTTCTGCATTCTAAAGGGAAGCCTGGCTAGAGTGCCATGCAGAGACTGCCAGGCTTCCTGTTAATTCTGCATTTTGTTCATTTTCACTCCCCATCCCAAGTTGATGTCTCTTTTCTCCTCCACCCTTCTTTACCCCAACAAATAGAATTTTTCCAGGATTTTTGGTATAGACAAAATGGTCTTGAATATTGATGAAAAATATAGCAAAGGCCTGGTAAGGGAAAACATGACTTCCAGAAAGCTAAGGCATTTAATGTTATTTAGTTTTGCCCCCTGCTTTGAAATTCTCTTCTTCCAGATCTCTGCATGGCTCACTCCCAACTTCATTCAGATCTTAGCTCCAACTTCACCTCCTCAGTGAGGCCTTCCCTGCAGGACACACTTAAATATACTTCGCTCCCCATCCTCTTATTTTGCTAACTTTTCTACATAGCACATGTCTCTATCTGACATTACATTATAAATGATTGTGCTATCTCTACCCTGGAATCTAGGCTCCACGAAAGCAAGGCCTGGCATATGATGAGTGTCCAACAAATAAATATTTGTTCAATGACTAAATGAATGAAGAAAATCTATCCAATTACTAAATTAAAACCAAATGAAACTAATCCTCAGGGAAATATAAACCAAAACTACAATGAGATACCATGTCCTACCTGTTAGAACAACTATTATCAATAAGACAAGATATAAGTGTTGGTGAGAAATGTGAAGAAAAGGAATACTTGTGCCCTGTTGGTGGGAATGTAAACTGGTGCAGCCACTATGGAAAATAGTATGGAGGTTCCTCAAAAAATTAAAATTAGAAATACCAAATGGTCCAGCAATCCACCTCAGGGTATTTACCAACAGAACTGAAATTATGAGACTGACTCAGGACCAGAATTGAAATTAAGATCCCCACAAGATATCTGCCCTCTCATGTTCATGACAGTATTATTTACAATATTATTATTTATAATTATTTATAAGAGCTAAGATATGAAAACAAAGTGTCCATAAATGAATGAATAAAGTAATGTGGTACACACACACACACACACACACGCGCACACACACACACACACACACACACACACACACACACATACACACATGGTTATTATTCAGCCATAAAAAAGAAGGAAATCCTGCCATTTGCAACAACAGGATTGACCTTGTGGACACTATGCTAAGTGAAATAAGGTAAAAAAAAATACAAATACTGTAATACCTCACTTATGTCAAATCTAAAAAAATGAAACTGGAACAGAACAGATTGGTGGTTGCGAGAGGTGAGAGGTGAAGGGTCAGGGAAATGGGTGAAGGTGGTTACAAGATACAAACTTACAGTTATAAGATAAATAAGTCCTGGGGATGTAACGTACAGCATGGTGACTATAGTTAATAGTATTGGATTGTATATTTGAAAGTTGCTAAAGAAGTAGAACTTAAAAGTTTTATCATACAAAAAAATTTTAACTATGTGAAGTAATGGATGGTAACTAAACTTGTTGTGATAATCATTTCATAATACCTACATATATCAAACATTATATATCTTAAACTAACACATTCTTATATGTTGATTATATCTCAATAAAACTAGAAAAAATAAGAATTAAATAAATAAAAATACTTTCACAGCAAAAAAAAAAAAAAAATAAGACAAAAATAAAAACAAACCCAAATGGAAAAATCTTAGAATCTTGAGACATTTCTGAAATCATCTCTCAGGCTAACTTTTTGCAAAGAAAATTGGACAGAGGTGGAAGAAAACAGCTAAAATGAAAAAAAAAAAGAACTGTTAAGTTTTTTAATAACAATAGAGATATTAACTATCCATCCTTAACTGAGGTTTAGGATGACAGTAGCTAAGTCTATTCCACTCACTGCCAAGTTTGAGAATCCCCCCTGGTACTTCTCATGTTGTATTATCCAAGACTTGTCACGATAGCAAAACATAAATCATGAATCCCTGTTCTCTACAGGATGGAGGAATAATTGATAATATCCTACAAATGTTTCTCCAAACTCCAAGTGCTGATTTATCATGATGCTTGCTTCTCTCAGTGTGCCGAGAACAATTTTAGAGGAGATTTCTTTCCTGTCTTTTCTTATTCTTTCCAAAAGTGTCCTAGCATTAACTGGACATATTTATCTCATGGTCCAGTGACTCTTTCTGGTCAAGCTTTTCCTGTTACCAGAAGAGGTTTGCTCTCTGGCCTCTGGAACCAGAATAATCAAGCAAAGAGAAAGACTGGAAAAAACAAAAATCGTTCACAAGTAAATATATAAGAATTAAGAATGAACCACAAAAAGTCTAAATTACCATTAGAAAAAGTTGGACAGTGAGAATAAAAATAAGACACTGATGTTTTAATGCTGCAAATACAAAATTATTTATAAAAGTCACATGATTAGCTGTTGCTATAAAGGCTTCCTTAAAATATTTCAAAAATATACAGTATTACCAACACAATTGATAATAGCTTCAGTGTGACCTATTTGCAGCCTCGCAATTTTCCTTATTAAAACAACAGAGAGAACTGATTACTCAGCAGGGTAACCTTCTCTAAAATAACTTCCTTGACAAAATGGATAGTGTCACTTGTCACACAGGAAGTGAAGACTTGGCAGAATTTTCTCTGGGTAGTTTCCTTTGACTTTTCACATTACAGTCAACTGATTTACGAATAATAGGAAGTATAAATTTAACTGTGCTGACAACTCTTTGGAAGTGTACTAGATCTGCAAGACCTTTCCAGCCAAATGGTCTCCTGACCCCTCCAACTCAATACGGCAAAAACATAATGTGTTAAATCAATAATAAATAAGTTAGTTATGAAATGGATTAATTCATTCATTAATGTTAAACCATACATGTGAAGTTCCCCTAACCTGCTCTTTCCCCTAACTTCTAACTTCCCCATTTCTGCCGTACCACCTCTATGAACCCATAAGACCTAGGTAGCAGAGTAAGCCATTCTCTCTTCTCATGTCCAATGGGTCCAAATTCTGCAGCATCTTCCTTCCTTGCTTCTCTTCCATTCACCCCTTGATTACCATCCAAGTTTAGGCCTCATTTGTCAGCTTGCTTTCACTCTCTACCCTCTACATGACAGGCAAACTATCCCTTTGATTTTATCAACATAACACCCTTCCACTGACTACAAATAGAGAGTGCATTACTCAGCTTGGCATTCAAGGGCTTCTGTAATCAAGCTCTGCCATTATTTCTAACCCTACATTTTATTGGTCTTTCATATACCAACAAATTGAAATTGTTTTTCTTAGAATATTCTCTTTTTTTCCACTTCCATATCATGTTTTTGCCTTTGCTTACAATGACACCCCCACTTCCATACATTATATACACCACCACTACCAAAGTTAGTTAACTTTTCTTTCTTTGAAAGCTTTCCTATCACCTTAGTAAGAAATAATATTGTTTTTCCCGAGTGCCTGTGGTACTTGGCCTACTCCCTTAATACCAAGCTTTGTGGTATATTTATTCATTTATTTATTTACTGTGTTTTCCCCTGATTTATTAATAAACTCCTTGAGAGCATTCATTACTTTAGAATTGAAGCTGATGGGACTCACTCAGTTCACCTGTATTGAAAGAATGAATAAATGAGTGATAAAGTTCTTTTATAATCTGCTTTTCAAAAGCAAGTTTTAAACTCTCTATTGATATGAAATTCAGAAATTTTTAGTAGACATTTGGTAGTTTAAATATTATATAACAAATTAATATAAAATAATCATGTAACAGAATATAGGCCTCACTCAGCTAAAACTAGTTAAAGATTATATATATATGAGGGGGGGCGCCCATGAAGAGGGGAGAAGGGCGGGGTGGGGAGAAGGAGAGAGAGAAAGAGAGAGAGAGAGAGAGAGAAAGAGAATCTTAAGCACACTCCAAGCTCAGTGCAGAGCCCAACATGGGGCTCAATCCTATGACCTTGGGATCATGACCTGAGCCACAATCAAGAGTTGGATGCTCAATTGACTGAGCCACCCAGGCACCGCTATGTATTATATATTGATCTTTTCTCCCCCAAAAATGTTAAATGAGTGAAAAAAGCATGCACACACATGTCCTTAATCCCTGGCATTTATTAAGCATTCCAACATTATCTTGTAGCAGCAATGATAGCATTGGTGTTAGAGATAGAAAGAGTGAAGAGAGCACACAGGGGGATTGCACAAGAAAAACTCTTCCCCAAAAACATTGGCTGGGAAAAGGAGAGGGGCTGACTACCACAAGCTTTTATAAGCAGTGGAGCTCAAAGGCAGAAGTTTAAGAAGTCTGCACCTTTGCAAGGGTCATGTTTAATGGGCTTAGTGCTGCTCCTGTGGGGAAAAAGAGTGAAGCCCTAGGAGTAGACAGTACAGTCTGAGGATTCCCTGGGTCACACAGGAGACAGAGTTCCCCTTCTTCAAGTGCATTTGGGATAGGTGGCATGGCCTCTCCAGGTACAAAAGAGCTCGCAGGTGCCAATGTGCTGCCCTGTTCATTAGCATAGGAACAGAGACACTTGCTGAGGGCAGCAAACCTTGGTGCCAGCTTTTTGCTGTGCTTTACCATAAAATAAAATTCAAACCACTGTGTGGTCATGTGACTGCTTTTCTGGGACAAATGACCACAATGTAGTGAGACCCTCCCTAAAGGATCAGCACTGATCCCCCCATGCCGGGTTTTTAAAATTTGTAGTTCTGAAGCCCTGACATGTGCCTGAGATAAAACACAGGAGTACTGTGCTTCCTGGCAGGCAGACAGAATGGACAAAGACAGGCTGAAGGCAGGGATCTGATGGAAACTGGGGGACACAAGAGGGAAGACTGCTTACTCTTCTGTGAGGGCTTTCTGAAGAGTGGCAAATGCGAACTCCCCACTTTGGGGACAAAAGAGTGAGGTGATGCCTTTTCCTCCCAGCCCATCAGCACTAATGACTTCAGTGAGCAACACAATGCCCCCCAAGTGGAGGCTGGAGCCTCTTACACTAAGCCCCATGCCCCTGTGTCCTGCAGGTGCATCTTCACTAGGGCAAGTCAGCCTGAGAATCAGAACAGCAGGCAGAAGACCAGCACAAACCCCTCATATGCACCAAGTCTACTGATCATAGAGTGCTGCAAAGCTTCAGCTCTAGAGGAAATAGGATCTAGCTTTTTTCAACAAGCAGACCAAAACACGCTTACTTAAAATTTGCCACAGAATAGGCAAGGTCCAAACACCCGCCACTGAAGGCAAGGAGAAACTCTGCAGAGGACGGATGAGGGGAGGAATCGCCAAAACACAACAGTAGAATTCACACTCTGAAATACTTCCTGAAGCACCAGGCCCAAGACAGTATAGAACCTCTCCTTAATATAGCCATTACTCTCAGGAACAGGAATATTACAGGCTTTCCTAACAATCACACACACACACACACACACACACACACACACACACACACAGTGACCTAGACAAAATGACAAGACAGGAAATTCACCACAAAAGAATGGGAAGAAGTAACAGCCAGGGATTTAATAAAAATAGATATAAGTAATATGCCTCAAGCAGAACTTAAAATAACAATCATAAGGATACGAGCTGGGCTTGAGAAAAGCATAGAAGACACCAAAGAATCCTTTCCTGCAGAGATAAAAGAACTAAATCTAGACAGGCGAAAATTAAAAAAAAATGCTATAACAGATGCCAAACCGACTGGATGCAATGACAATGAGGATGGATGAAACAAAGAAATGAATCAGTGAGGCAGAAGATAAAATTATGGAAAATAATGTAGCTGAAAAATATTGGATCACACATGTAGGTTTAGTGAACTCAGCAACTCCATAAAGTGTAATAACATTCATATCGTATCATTCTCCCCCAAGAAGAAGAGAAGGAGAAAGGGGCAGAGTTTACTTTATCAAATTATAGCTGAAAACTTCCCTAATCTGGAGAATAAAACAGACATCAAAATCCAAGAGGCACAGATAACTCCCATTAAATTCAACAAAAGCTGGCCTATACATTTCATAGTCAAATTCATGAAATACAGACCAGGAAAGAATCCTGAAAAAGCAACAAGGGAAAAAAATCCTTAACCTACAAGGGAAGACAAATCAGGTTCACAGATCTGTCCACAGAAACTTGGCAGGCCATGAGGGAATGGAATGATGTATTCAATGTGCTGAATGGGAAAAATATACAGCCAAGAAAACTCTATCTGGCAAGGCTGTCATTCAGAATAGGGGGAGAGATGAAGAGCTTCCGGGAAAAATAAAAACTAAAGAAACTCATGACCACTAAATGAGGCCTGCAAGGAATATTAAATATTAAAGGGGACTCTTTGAGTGGGGAAAAAATAGACCAAAAGCAACAAAGACTAGAAAGGAACAGAGAACATCATAAGAAACACCAACGTTCCGGGTAATACAATGGCTTTAAATTCATATCTATCAATAATCACTCTGAATGTAAATGGACAAAATGATCCAATCAAAAGACATGGGGTTTCAGAATGGATTAAAAAAAAAGAGATTCATTTTAGACCTAAAGACATCTGCAGATTGAAAGTGAGGGGATGAAGAACTATACATCATGCTAATGGACATCAAAAGAAAGCTGGAATAGCCATACTTATATCAAACTGTATTTTATATTTTTTATTTTTTTAAGTTTATTTATTTTTAGAAAGAGAGAGAGTGCAGCATGAACAGAGGAGGGCAGAAAAAGGAGAGAGAGATACCAAGCAGGCTCTATGCTGTCAGGACACAGAATCCAATGTGGGCCTTGATCCTACAAACTGCAAGATCATGACCCGAGCTGAAATCAAGAGTCAGATGCTTAACTGACTGAGCCACCCAGGCACCCCCAGACAAACTAGATTTTATGTATGTATGTATGTATGTATTTATGTATGTATAAATATTTATTTTTGAGAGAGAGAGAGTGGGGGGGGGGAGGGGAAAAGAGGGAAGAGGAGAGAGGATCTGAAGCAAGCTCCATGCTGACACCAGAGAGCCTGACACGGGCTTGAACTCATGAACTGTGAGATCGTGACCTCAGCTGAAGCCAGACACTTAACTGACTGAGCCACTTAGGTGCCCCCAAGTTAGATTTTAAACCAAAGACTGTAACAAGAGATCAAGAAGGGCATTATATCATAATTAAGGGGTCTACCCATCAAGAAGTTGTAACAATTGTAAATAGTTATGCCCCAAACTTGAAAGAACCCAAATATATAAATCAATTAATAATAAACATAAAGAAACTCATAATAATACAATAATAGTGGGGGATTTTACAGCAATGGATGGATCATCTAAGCAGAAAATCAACAAGGAAACAAGGGCTTTGAGTGACACACTGGACCAATGGTCTTAAGAATGGACCAGATGGACTTAACATATTCAGAACATTCCATTCTAAAGTAGCAAAATATACATTCTTTTCAAGTGCACATGGAACATTCTCCAGAATAGATCACACACTGGGTCACAAATCAGGCCACAACCAGTATAAAAAGACTGAGATTATGCTATACATATTTTCAGACAACAACCTTATGAAACTTGAAGTGAACCACAAGAAAAAATTTGGAAAGACCACAAATACATGGAGGTTAAAGAACGTCCTACTAAAGAATTAATGAGTTAACAGGAAATTAAAGAAGAAATTTAAAAAGACATGGAAGCAAATGAAAATGAAAACATGACAATCCAAAACCTTTGAGGCAGCAAAGGTGGCCATAAGAGGAAGTATACTGCAACACAAGCAAGAAAGGTCTCAAATACACAACATAACCTTACACCTAAAGAGCTAGAAAAGGAACAGCAAATAAAGACTTAAGCCAGCAAAAGAAGTGAAATAATAAAGAATAAAGCAGAAATAAATTATACAGAAATAAAACAAATAAAACAAACAACAACAACAACAAACAAATAGAAGAGATCAAAAAAACTAAGAGCTGGTTCTTCGAAAGAATTAATAACATTGATAAACCCCCAGCCAGGCTTATCAAAAAGAAAAGAGAAAGGAACCAAATAAATAAAATCATGAATGAAAGAGGAGAAATCACAACCATTACCACAGAAATACAAACTATTATAAGAGAGTATTATTAAAAATTATGCCAACAAACTGGGCAATCAGAAGAAAGTGATAGATTAATTCCTAGAAACATACAAACTACCAAAACTGAAACAGGAAGGTATAGAAAATTTAAACAGACCCATAGCAGCAAAGAAATTGAATCAGTAATCAAAAATCTCCCAACAATAGTGCAGGGCCAGATGACATCCCAGGGGGATTCTACTGGACATTTAAAGAAGAGTGAATACCTATCCTCTAACTGTTGCAAAAAATAGAAATGGAAGGAAAACTTCCAAATTCATTCTATAAACCTAGCATTATCTTGATTCAAAAACCAGAGAAAGACTCCACTAAAAAGGAGAGTTATAGGCCAGTATCTCTGATGAACATGGATGTAAAAATTTTCAACAAGATACTAGCAAATCCAATTCAATAGTACATTCAAAGAAATATTCACCATGATCAAGTGGGATTTATTCCTGGGCTGCAGGGCTGATTCAATATTCACAAATCAATCAATGTGATATACTACATTAATAAAAGAAAGGATAAGCATCATATGATCCTGTCAATAGATGCAGAAAAAGTGTTTGATAAAATACAGAATCCATTCTTGATAAAAACTCTGAACAAAGTAGGGATACATGGAACATACCTCAATATCATTAAGGCCATATATGAAAGACTCACAGATAATATTGTCCTCAATGGGGGAAATCTGAGAGCTTTTCCTCTACTGTTGGGTACAAGACAGAGATATCCACTCTCACCATTACTATTCAACATAGACCTGGAAGTCTTAGCCTCAGCAGTCAAACAACAAAAAGAAATAAAAGGCATGCAACCGGCAAGGAAGAAGTCAAACTTTCACTATTTGCAGATGACATGATACTCTATGTAGAAAACCTGAAAGACTCCAGCAAAAAATTTCTAGAACTAATACATGAATTCATCAAAGTCTCAGGATATAAAATCAATATACAGAAATATGTTGCATCTCTATACACCAATAATGAGGCAGCAGAAAAAAAATCAAGGAGTTGTTCCCATTTACAATTGCACCAAAACCCATAAGATATCTAGGATTAAACCTAACCAAAGAGGTAAAATATCTGTATTCTGAAAACTAAAGAACACTTGTGAAAGAAATTGAAGAGGACACAAAGAAATGGAAAAGCATTCCATGCTCATGGATTGGAAGAACAAACAATGTTAAAATGTCTATACTACCCAAAGCTATCAGCACATTTCATGCAATTCCTACCAAAATGCCACCAGAATTTTCACAGAGTTAGAATAAACAATCCTAAAATCTGTATGGAACCACAACAGACACCGAATAACCAAAGCAATCCTGAAAAAGAAAAGCAAAGCAAGAGGCATCATAATTCTGGACTTCAAGCTATATTACAAAGCTGTAGTCATCAAGACAGTATGGTAATGGCACAGAAACAGACACATAGATCAGTGGAATAGAGAACCCAGAAATGGACACATAACTATATGGTCAACTCATCTTTGAGAAAGCAGGAAAGAATATCCAATGAAAACAAGACAGTCTCTTTAGCAAATGGTGTTGGAAAAACTGGACAGCAACACACAGAAGAATAAAACTGGAACACTTTTTTACACCTTACATATAAGTAAATTCAAAAGATATGAAAGACATAAATGTGACATAGGAAACCATCAAAATCCTAGGTCAAACATCTTCTTTGACCTTGGCTATAGCAACTTCTTACAAGACACATATCTGGAGGTAAAGGAAACAACAGCAAAAATGAACTATTGGGACTTCCTCAAGATAAAAAGCTTCTGCACAGCCAAGGAAACAATCAACAAAACTAAAAGGCAGCCTATGGAATGGGAAAAGATATTTGCAAATGACCTATTGGATACAGGGTTAGTATCCAAAATCTATAAAGAAGTTATCAAATTCAACCCACAAAATTAAATAATCCAGTGAAGAAATAGGCAGAAGACATGAAGAGACATTTTTCGAAAGAGAATATACATATGGCTAACAGACACATGAAAAGCTGCTCAACATCACTCATCATCAGGGAAATGCAAGTCAAAAGCACAATGAGCTAGCACCTCAGGCCATTCAGAATGGCTATGATTAACAACACAAGAAACAACACATGTTGGGGAGGATGCCGAGAAAGGAGAACCCTCTTATACTGTTGGTGGGAATGCAAACTGGTGCAGTCACTCTGGAAAATAGTATGGAGGTTTCTCGAAAAGCTGAAAATATAACTACTTAATGATCCAGCAATTGCAGTACTAGGTATGTACCCAAAGAATAAAAAAATACAGATTCAAAACGGGTACATGCACCATGATATTTATAGCAGCATTATCAACAATAGCTAAATTATGGAAAGAGCCCAGATGTCTCTCCACTGATGAATGGATAAAGAAGATGTGGCATATATATATATATATATATATATATATATATATATATATATGATGGAATATTATTCAGCCATCAAAATACATAAAATCTTGCCATTTTCAACAATGTGGATGGAGCTATAGTGTCTTATGCTAAACAAAATAAGTCAGTCAGAGAAAGACAAATACCATATGATTTCACTCTTAGGTGGAATTTAAGAAACAAAACAGATGAACATATGGGAAGGGAGAAAAACAAGAGAGAGAGGGAAGCAAACTGTAAGAGACTCTTAACAATAGAGAGCAAACTGAAGGTTGATGGAGGGAGGTGGAGGGGGATGGGCTAAATGGGTGATGGGTACTAAGGAGGGCACTTGTTATGATGAGCACTGGGTATTACATGTAAGTGATGAATCATTAAATTCTACTCCTAAAACAAATATTACACTACATTAGCTAACTAGAATTTAAACAACATTTTGAAGAAATAAAATATGTAAAAAACAGTAATATAAATCTACTAAGAAAACCAGAAAAAAATCCAGGATATGGGACATTGTACAAATGACTTGGACACTTCAAAAAGTTCAATGTTGTGGGAGAAAAGGACTTTTCCAGATTAAAATGTGGGCAAAAACCTTGATTAGATCCTGGATCTATATTTAAATTATGTCCTAGATGAGGACACAGTTTAAAAAGACATTCTGGGACATTAGGGGAAATTTATCTCATACAAATAGATTATATTAGATGCTACTGAGTTATTGTTAATTGTCTCAAGTATGACAATGGCATAATGGCATTGTCCTTTCAGCTTTTAAATATATTTTAAATTCTTGATCTTCATCAAGACTATTGGCATAAATTCAGCTCTTCTATGAACTTCTGAAAATACAAAATTATAATCAATTTAAAAAAACAGCAGAAGATTTAGAAGTTGTTCCTATTTATTTCAGAAATACATTATTCAATTTGTGTTTTGCATGCTTCAATTTACTTTTCTAAGTTTGATTTAGGCTCATATTATAATTAGTTTTACTTTCCTGAGCCCTCACCAAGTGCTAGGAGGAAGTTAATCTAGAAATGTGCTAGTGGAAAATAATGGGAAAAAAACCACTAAAAATTATCCATCTTGAGTGAGGAAAAATGACAGACCAAGTATGTCCCTTCTTATCCCAAATCTCTCAAAATAGAAACAAATGTGTGTGTGTGTGTGTGTGTGTGTGTGTGTGTGTATTAAAAGAAAACTAAATCCGTACGGGTGAAAGTGATAAAATAAATTTCCATCAAGGAAAGTTCTGTCATGAGTCACATAAGATCCTGGTTCCTGGGGCACCTGGGTGGCTCAGTGGGTTAAGTATCCGACTTTGACTCGGGTCATGATCTCACTGTTGGTGAGTTTGAATCCCATGTCAGGCTCTGTGCTGACAGCTCAGAGCCTATAGCCTGCTTCAGATTCTATGTCTCCCTCTTTCTGTGCCCCACCCCTGCTTGCACTCTATCTTTCTCTCTCTCAAAAATAAATAAACATTAAAGAAAAAGATCCTGGTTCTTAGTGTGTACTTATGATATTAAACACAAATTCACTTATTCTTTATTTCAAAGACTAATCCAGAATTAATAATACACTACAAGAGGTAATCTTACCTATTTTCTGACCCAGAGTCCTGAGAACAGAAGGAAGTTTCCTTTCAATAACTGAAGCAGTTCACAAATTTGCAATAATAAGACCATTTTTAAAAGATGGGTCACTAGGGGGGCACTCTTACACTGTCGGTGGGAATGCAAACTGGTACAGTCACTTTGGAAAATAGTATGGAGTTTTCTCAAAAAGTCAAAAATAGAACTATCCAGCAATTGCTGGATACAAAAATACTGATTTGATGGGATACATGTACCCCAATGTTTATAGCAGCATTGTCAACAATAGCCAAATTATGGAAAAGCTCAAATGTCCATTGACTGATGAATGTATAAGACAGATGTGGTGTGTGTGTGTATATATATGTATGTATATATGTGTGTGTGTGTATGTACATGTGTACGTACATATACATACATACATATACGTACACATGTACATACACACACAATGGAATATTACTCAGTCATCAAAAAAATGAAATCTTGCCATTTACAATGACATGGATGGAGCTAGAGAGTATTATGCCAAGTAAAATAAGTCAGAGAAAGACAAATACCATACGATTTGACGCATATGTGGAATTTAAGAAACGAAACAGATGAACATGGGGGAAAAAAGGAGAGAGAGGCAAAACATAAAACAGATTCTTAACTATAGGGAAAAATTGAAGGTTGCTGGAGGAGAAATGGGAGGAGGGATAGGTTAAATGGGTGACAGGGACTAAGGAAGGACATTTATTGTGATGAGCACTGGATATTGTATATAAGTGATGAATCACTGAATTCTACTCCTGAAGCTAATATTATACTATATGGAATACAACTGGAATTTAAATAAAAACTTGAAACAAAGAAACAAAGATGGGTTACTTTACAATTTTTCTTTTTCCTACCTAAGATTTCTAACTAAACTGGTGGAATCAAGGTCTCTTGAGATTGACTGTGTGTCAGTAAATTTATAAACAGCCAAGTGGCCAGTGTTCTGTGTTGGGAGCCAAAAGCTAGTCACCTTAAATCAAGATTTACAAGCGCAAAATTTTTATTCCCCTCATTTTCCTTTTGACTTAAGGAATATTTGATCTGAGTAGCCAGCTGTCAATATATATAATGACACATGAACACATGTGTAAATATTTGAAACAAGTATCATGACAGGCAGAGTCAGAATTATCTGTTTATTGAATGCATCCGTGCTTTGCAAAGCAATTATATTAAAAACCATTCTTTTGCAACTTCTAGGAAAAAATACAAACAACTAAACTTACAATAAGAATGTATCAAGGCATTAACCCCTCAGTCAACTAAATTGGCCCAACAGTGTGCTGTTTAAAAAGAACATATACACGTGTATTAATGTATTACATATGATGGTTCAATTTTTTTATACTTGAAAACAAAAATATATCACCAGCTGTAATCCTTACCTTTTCAAGTATAGCATTGCCTTGGTGAGGATTGATGTTATGTTGGCTTATTTCTCTCTTGTATTTATATTCATAAACTTGGTCAGTGATATTAATCAGCAGAGTTGATGGACTGAAGGCCAGTTTTCCACAATCATACACAGTTCCACTTTCAATATCAGTTGGTGCTGTAGCATATCGTATGATTAATCCCATTATTAGCCCTAAAATAAAGAATAAACAATTGCACTGGAGGAACTGAATCTAAAATGTTCACTACTGGGTGCTTTTAAATATATGATTTTAAACTTGTAGAAGTGGCAGAAGAAAAGGTTATACATTGCCTGGTTTAGAAATTGCTCACTATTCCATAGATACTGGTTCAATAGATTGACTGTACTAAGATATTTGTGGTGTGGACACTATTGTTCGAATATCCAGCACATATTTCCCCCCTTCTTTCTTTCCTAATGGAGCCACAAATTTTGGAGGGAAAAGCTACCTGCTTCTTCAATCTACCAAAGTGATTCAAGAAAACCTTTGCCCTGTAAAATATTGAGTAATCTAATAATCAGTCAGGAGATAAAATTTCCCAGAAAGTTTTTGGTTCACAAATTAGCACATGTGTAAGATAGACTCATCAAACTAAAAGGAAGCACTTATATACCATTGTTGGGAGAGCGGTGTTCTTGTTTTCTCCCTTGGGACATGACCAAGACAATTTATTTCTCCATTTTTTGCTGAAAGATATTTTGTGACCTTAAGGGGATCCAGTCCAAGGACATAGGCAATATACTGAGAATGGTAGGGCCATGGTACAGACAGAACTCAGTTCCTGATGACTTCACTGAACAAATGGATCAACCTATTCTGGAGCTACCCTACTGCTAGACATAATATATTCTTTAGTTTTTCAAAAGACTTTGAATCAAGTTTCTGTTTATCTGTAGCAAATGCATTCTAAAGATACAACATTCCTTTCAGTGAAGGTTGAACTCAAGTAATAATCCTTGACTTTTAAGTTTACATACTCTGTTAGGACGCTCACGGTAATCTGGTAACTGTAAACTTTCCTAATATTATGGATATATTAACAAATAGCAAAGAAACTTCAGAGGATTTTACATTCCTCAATTTAAAATTAGGACTGATACATGCGTTTTAGGGTAAATCCACAATTTACTCTTTAAACATCAAATGTGGGAGGTTTTACAACTCTTGTGAATCCAGTCATCTAATGGACTTTCATTTATTTATTAATACTTTGTTGGGTACGTATTTTGTATAAGACATTTCTAGATTTAAAATAAAAACAGTCCTGGCCTTATAGCTCAGGTTTGTAAAATGCAAACCCTTAAGCAAACAATCATAATACAATGTGACATGTGCTATGACAGTTAGTAAGCCCTCTGTGTTATATGAGTATAGAGAGAAAACGCTCTAAAGCCCTTTGAATGATGCAAAGCTTTAGATGAATCTTAAAAGGTCATGTAAGATTTTTTCAGATAAGCTGAATCAGGGAATAAGTTGGGATCCAGGTTTTACATGTGGGTGGCAGTACATAACAGCAGAGCTAGCTAAAACTTCCCCAGGAATTGGAAGGATATATTCAATGTGTTGAATCAGAAAAATATGCAGCCCAGAATTCTTTATCCAGCAAGGCTGTCATTCAAAATAGAAGGAGAAATAAATTGTTTCCTAGGCAAACAAAAACTAAAGGAGTTCATGACCACTAAACCAGCCCTGCAAGCAATTTTAAGGGAGATGGATACTTTGAGTGGAGACAAGCTGAAACAAAACAAAAAAGACCAAAAACAACAAAGACTAGAAAGGACCAGAGAACATCACCAGAAACTCTAACTCTATAGGCAAGACAATGGTAATAAATTCATACCTTTCAGTACTCACTCAAAATGTCAATGGACTAAAAGCTCCAATCAAAAGACATAGGGTACCAAAATGGATAAGAAAACAAGACCCATCTATATGCTGCTTACAAGAGACCCATTTTAGACCTAAAGATATTTACAGATTGAAACTAAGGGGATGGAGAACCATCTATCATGCTGATTGTCATCAAAAGAAAGCTGGAGTAGCCATACTTATATCAGACAAACTAGATTTTAAAATAAAGACTGTAACAAGAGACGAAGAAGGGCATTATATCATAATTAAGGAGCCTACTCACCAAGATCTAACAATTGTAAATATTTATGCCCCCAATGTGAAATAGCCAAAATATATAAATTGATTAATCACAAACATAAAGAAACTCATTGATAATAATACCATAATAGTAGAGGACTTTAACACCCACTTACAACAATGGGCATATCATTTAAGCAGAAAATCAACAAGGAAACAATGGCTTTTAATGATACACTGGACCAGATGGACTTAACAGATATATTCAGAACATTTCATCCTAAAGCATCAGAATACACATTCTTCTTGAGTGCACATGGAACATTCTCCAGACACAAACCTGCCCTCAACAAGTACAAAAAGATCAAGATCATACCTTGCGTATTTTGAGACCACAACACTATGAAACTCGAAATTAACCATAAGAAAAAAATTTGGAAAGACTATGAATACTTGGAGATTAGATGAACATCCTACTAAACAATGAATGGGTTAACCAAGAAATTAAAGAGGCAATTAAAAAGTGCATGGACGTCAATGAAAATGAAAACATGACAACCCAAAATCTTGGGGTGCAGCAAAGGTGGTCATAAGAGGGAATTATACAGGAATTCAGGCCTTTCTGAATTGCTTCCTGAATTCCTAAAGAAGGAAGAAAAGTCTCAAATATACAACCTAACCTTACACCTAAAAGAGCTGGAAAAAGAACAGCAAATAAAGCCCAATACCAGTAGAAGAAGGAAATAATAAAGATTAGAAAAGAAATCAATGATATTGAAAAAAAAAACAGTTGAACAGATCAATGAAACCAGGAGCTGGTTCTTCAAAAGAATTAACAGTATTGATAAACCACTAGCCAGATTGATCAAAAACAGAAAGGAAAGGAGCCAAATAAGTAAAATCACAAATGAAAGAGGAGATCACAACCAACATTGGCAGAAACACAAACAATAGGGGCGCCTGGGTGACTCAGGTGGTTAAGCCTCTGACTTCAGCTCAGGTCATTATCTCATGGTTTGTGGGTTAGAGTCCTGCAGCGGGCTCTGTGCTGACAGCTCAGAGGCTGGAGCCTGCTTCAGATTCTGTGTCTCCCACTCTCTCTGACCCTCCTCTGCTCATTCTCTGCCTCTCTCTTTCAAAAATAAATAAACATAAGAAATACAAACAATAATAAGAGAATATTATGAGCAATTATTGCCAATAAATTGGGCAATCTTGAAGAAATGGACAAATTCCTACAAATATATAAACTACCAAAACTGAAACAGGAAGAAATAGAAAATTTGAAAAGACTATAATCACTAAAGAAATTGAATCAGTAATCAAAAATCTCCCAAGAAACAAGAGTCCAAGGCCAGATGGACTATCAAACATTTAAAAAAGAATTATAGCCTATTCTTTTGAAGTTGTTCCAAAAAATAGAAATGGACAGAAAACTTCCAAACTCAGTCTACAAGGCCAGAATTATCTTGATTCCAAGACCAGACAAAGACCCCACTAAAAGGGAGAACTACAGACCTATTTCCCTGATGAACATGGATTCAAAAATTATCAACTAGATACTGGCAAACCGCAACCAACAATAAATTTAAAGAATTATTCACCATGACCAAGTGGGATTTATTCCTGGGATACAGGGCTGGTTCAATATCTGCAAATCAATCAAAGTGATACATCACATTAATAAAAGAAAGGATAAGAACCACATGATCCTCTCAATAGAACCAGAGAAAGCATGTGACAAAATATAGCATCCTTTCTTGATACAAGCCCTCAAGAAATTAGGGATAAAAGGACCATACCTTAAGATCATGAAAGCCATATAAAAACACCCACCACTAATATCATCCTCAATGGGAACAACTGAGACCTTTCCCCCTAAGGCCAGGAACATGACAAGGATGTCCACTCCCACCAATGTTATTCAACATAGTGTTGGAAGTCCTAGCCTCAGTAATCAGACAACATAAAGAAATAAAAGGCATCCAAATTGGCAAGGAGGAAGTCAAGCTTTCACTCTTTGCAGATGACATGATACTACTCTATGTGTAAAACCCAAAAGACCCCACCAAAAAGCTGCTAGAACTAATACATGAGTTCAGCAAAGTTGCAGGATATAAAATCAATGTACAGGAATCAGTAGCATTTCTATACACCAATAATGAAG
Source organism: Prionailurus viverrinus (assembly GCF_022837055.1). Taxonomy (NCBI): domain Eukaryota; kingdom Metazoa; phylum Chordata; class Mammalia; order Carnivora; family Felidae; genus Prionailurus; species Prionailurus viverrinus. The sequence goes on from NC_062569.1 coordinate 38,904,337, forward strand.
CAATGGAAAGGGAAATCAAGGAATTGATCCCATTTACAATTGCACCGAAAACCATAAAATATCTAGGGATAAACATAACCAGAGCTTGAAAAATCTATAGACTGAAAACTATAGAAAATTTATGAAATAAATTGAAGAAGACCCACAAAAAAATCGAAAAACATTCCATGCTCATGGATTGGAAGAACAAACATTGTTAAAATGTCTATACTGCCCAAAGAAATCTACATATTCAGTGAAATCTCTATCAAAATAACACCAGCACTTTTCACAGAGCTAGAACAAACAATCCTAAAATTTGTTTGGAACCACAAAAGACCCTGAATAGCCAAAGCATCTTGAAAAAGAAAACCAAAGTGGGAGGCATCACAATACCAGATTTAGCCTCTACTACAAAGCTGTAATCATCAAGACAGTATGGTACTGGCACAGAAACAGACACATAGGTCAATGGAACAGAATAGAGAACCCAGAAATGGACTCAGAAACATACGGCCAATTAATCTGTGACAAAGCAGGAAAGAATATCCAATGGAAAAAAGACAGTCTCTTCAGTAAATGGTGTTGGGAAAACTGGACAGCGACATGCAGAAGAATGAACCTGGACCACTTTCTTACACCATACAAAATAAACTCAAAATGGATGAAAGACCTAAACATAAGACAAGAAGACATCAAAATCCTAGAGAAGAAAATAGGCAACAACCTCTTTGACCTCAGCCACAGCAATCTCTTACTTGACATGTCTCCAGAGGCAAGGGAAACAAAAGCAAAAATGAGCTATCAAGACCTCATCAAGATAAAAACTTCTGTATAGCGAAGGAAACAATCAGCAAAGCTAAAAGGCAACTGATGGAATGGGAGAAGATATTTGCAAATGGCATATCAGATAAAGGGTTAGTATCCAAAATCTATAAAGAACTTATCAAATAATCCAGAGAAGAAATGGGCAAAAGACTTGAATAGACACTTTTCCAAAGACATCCAGATGGTTAACAGATACATGAATAGATGCTCAACATCACTCATCATCAGGGAAATACAAATCAATACCACAATGAGATACCACCTCACATCTTTCAGAATGGCTAAAATTAACAACTCAGGAAAGAACAGATATTGGCAAGGATGTGGAGGAAGGAGAGCCCTTTTGCACTGCTGGTGGGAATGTAAACAGGTACAGCCACTCTGGAAAATGGTATGGAGTTTCCTCAAAAAATTAAAAATAGAGCTACCTTATGACCCAGCAATCGCACTACTAGGTATTTATCCAAAGAATAGAGGAATGCTGATTAGAAAGGACACATGCACCCCAATATTTATAGCAGCACTATCAACAATAGCCAAAGTATGGAAAGAGCCCAAATGTCAACTGACTGATGAATGGGTAAAAAAGATGTGGTATATATATACAATGGAATATTATTCAGTGACCAAAAAGAATAAAATCTTGCCATTTTCAACAACACTGATGAAACTAGAGTGTATTATGCTAAGCAAAATTAGGGAAAGAGAGAGAACAAGAGAACACTAGGACTGCAGACCATAGGCAGAGACCAAGCCATATGACTTCAGTCATATGTGGAATTTAAGACACAAAACAGATGAACATAAGGGAAGAGAAGCAAAAATAATATAAAAACAGAGAGGGAGATAAACTATAAGAGACTCTTAAACACAGAGAAAAAACTGAGGGTTGCTGGAGGAGTGTTCAGTGGGGGGATGGGCTAAATGAGCAAGGGGCCTTAAGGAGGACACTTGTTGGGATGAGCCCTGGGTGTTATATGTAAGTGATGAATCACTAAATTCTATTCTTGAATAATTATTACACTATATGTTAACTAACTTAGATTTAACTTTTTAAAATGAATGAATGAATAAGTGAATAAATGAATAAAAGTTCCTCAGGATTTATGTTTACCAATGTGTAGCATAGTTCTTGGGAAAGTTGGTGCTCAGCCAGAGATTGTGTTTCTTGGCTATCTTGTCTCTGGTTGGGTTCTCACCAACAGAATACAAGCAGAAATAATATGTGCCACTTCTGGAACACAGCTTTGAATGGGTAGGTGAGTTTTCCCCTTCTCTTTCCCATATATCTGATAGATGGAAACAAAGGCCCTATAGGTAGACAAAGCCACCAGACTGAAGAAGCCTGGGTCCCCAAGATACCAGGAGGGAGAAAGCCATCTGCCAACCAGGAACACCTACATTGGACTGCTATGTGAATGAAAAGTTAACTTCTGTTGTGTAGTCACTAAAATTGTAGTATTTTTGTGTTAACTGCCAACAGGATAACCTACTGAAGATTATGTATAAATACATGACTTAAGAAATCTGGTGGATTTAGAGAGTTAGTAGTGGTGTAAGAATAAAATAAATGGAGGGAAAGAGAGATGAGAGATGAGAGATGAGAGATGAGAGAGAGAGAGAGAGAGAGAGAGAGAGAGAGAGAGAGGAGAGAACTCTAGGACAGCAGACCATAGGCAGAGGCCAAGTCATAAAGAAGTTCCTGGGTATGCTAAAAAAGTTTTTATTTTTAACCCAATTGTAATGTAAAACTATTGAAAGATTTTAGGCAGGAGTGTAAAACAATAAAATTTCTATGTAAGAGCTATCACTTTGACAACAGTGTGGAGAATTAAACAGAATGATGGGGGAGAATAAAAACATACTTCTTTCAAGAATATTTTTACATCATTCCAGCTTCAGTGTTTGGCCCACTCCTCCAATAACAGTGAGAAACATTGTATCCTAACTTTTGTTAGCAAGAGAAAGTAAGTGATGGATATGTAACCACTATGAATGCTTGATCCACCATAGAACAGTTGGCAGCCTTTCATGTTCCATGCCAATTGATTACAATAAAACTAGTCAGGAAAGAGAAGGGAAGACACATTATGCACACTGCCAGTAGTTTAGGGTACCTGTGAAGAACATCATTTTTCCAACACTCTTTGACTAGGAAGGATTCATTTTCTAAGTTATTCAGCAGGTACCATGAGTGATACTATGACCTCTGCTTGCTATTCAAGTGGGATATAAATAAGGAAAGCACAAGACACTAACTTCATGGGGCCTGAATAGAGAGAACCTGTATTAATACCATTTAAAGTTCCCAGAAGGTGAGCCAATTATTTTTGCAATATGCTTTCAGTGCAATAACAAGAAGTAAACATGAAGTGTCCACTGTTTTTCCCCAAGCAGGGAACTCAATTATTTGTTATAGTGAATGCCTAGTACTTGGGTCCCTGTGGTTAAATTCATACAACGTCCCAAAACCTAAACAGCCCTGCCTGAACCTTTGCACCAGCTCTAGTCCCAGCTTTCAACAAGAGGCACGTTGGAGTAAATAGAGTAAGCTGCTTGCCACCAGAGGTGATCAGACGTAATGGCCATGACGGTGCATCTCTCAGACACATCTCCTACTATGAGGACTGCAGTTGACCAATGGTCTCAGCTACTGTGCTCTGGAGTCCATGACCAAATTCACTGAGGCCAGACAATGACTGAGTTCAGTAGGGGTACTAAGGCAGGGAGACGGGGCTCCTCTGAAGGGTCACTATGGCTTAAGGATGCCCCATGAGCCTCACTAAACCTTTCTTAGAATTGTGCCATAGCCTGGGGCACCTGGGTGGCTTAGTCGGGTAAGCATCCAACTTTGGCTCAGATCATGATCTCGCAGCGCATGGGTTCTGGTCCTGGGTCAGGCTCTGTGCTGACAGCTCAGAGCATGGAGTCTGCTTCAGATTCTGTGTCTCCCTCTCTGTCTTCCCCTCCCCCACTTGTGCGCTCTCTCTCTCTCTCTCAAAAATAAACATTTTTTAAAAATTAAAAAAATAGGGGCGCCTGGGTGGCGCAGTCGGTTAAGCGTCCGACTTCAGCCAGGTCACGATCTCGCGGCCTGTGAGTTCGAGCCCCGCGTCGGGCTCTGGGCTGATGGCTCAGAGCCTGGAGCCTGTTTCCGATTCTGTGTCTCCCTCTCTCTCTGCCCCTCCCCCGTTCATGCTCTGTCTCTCTCTGTCCCAAAAATAAATAAACGTTGAAAAAAAAAATAAAAAAAAAAAAAAAGAAAAGAAAAGCATCGCCTTGGAGGAGACCAGCTGCTGTGATGGCAGGTGAATGGCAAAAAAAAAAAAAAAAAATTAAAAAAATAAAAAAAGAATTGTGCCATAGCCTAAACATTTTACTACATAGCCTTCTTTCCTTCCCCACCTCCACAGGGTATGCAGCTGCACCAGGGTCTGGCAGTTGTCCCAGAATTCAAAACTCCCTCCCCATTTTCCATCAAAAAAGTTTTTCCAATAGGTCTTTCACACAACTAGTCTCTTCCCAGATTCTCCTTCTTGGAGGACCCAAATTAATACACTTGACAAAAGGCTCTAGCCCTGCTTCTCTTCAACCCCAAGTCTTGAGAGGAAGCAACATCTTGACACAGTGTAAAGGCCAGTGGGGATACTGCAGCTGAAAGTGTGCTCAGTTAACAAACACATACATTCATTTGTACACCCCCACTGCAGTAGCAGCAGCTGGAAAATCCTTAATATCTGAGGCCAGACACCTGCCTGTAGAGCCTGATAATGCATCTGACAGCCAAACGTCCACTCAGTGCTTTAGCTATATGTTGAAATAAATATGGAGTGTTGAATTAATGCACTTCCAGCACAGTATTGTTTGAAAGCAGGTGAGAGATAAAGTATGATATCTGGTAGGAAGAAAATGCTAATGAAAGGGGTTGTTTGTATACCCCACAAAGACAAAGGATAAAGAAAGCAACAACCACATATGCACAGAGGGAAACAAGAGACTGTCTGCTATAGTTCCATGGACACAAACCACCGTTCTTGTTGGTAACCCATGAACTACGACCTTACCTTCCCAGGAGAAAAAGAGGCAGCTTGTCCCAGCAAAGCAATACAATGCAGCACATGTGTGCACAGGCCTGGTTCCAGATTATATCCTCACAAGCGTGACACTTCCCTGAGCTTTGCCCCCTAGCCAGCTGATGGTATCACCTTCTCCAAGTAAAAACTCCAGTCCAGATGCATCCCCTGCCCCTACAAGTTTAGGCATTTGGGCAACTAAGGCAAACGTTGTATATATGTGCTCTCCAGGGAACCCTGACTTCTCCCGAACAGCATACAAGCCCTAGGTTGAAGCTTGGACAACATATTTTATCTCTAAGGCACTCACAGTCCTACAAACTCTATCTCAAGTCCCACCTATGGGGGACCATGCTCTGATGCAGCCTGTGCTCAATGAGTTCCTTCATCTTTGATTTCTTATAGCATTCATAGTTTAAACCACACCCTTTGTGGGCCAATTTAATAAAGGCTTACATTGTTCAGCATTGCTTTGTAGACCTTGGCTTTGTCTCCCCCACTAGACAATGAGACTGTTTACGACAGAGACTCTGTGCTATTTTTCATCTCTTTTTCCTTTAAAAAGCTACACTTTAGGCAGAATTGTAACCCAACTTTCCCTAAGTCCACAAACTCCCTTGGAGTCAAGAGGAAAATGATCCTCCAAGTTTATGTAATTGGTCAGTGACCAACATCTTAAAATGTAAAGAACATCACACCAAATGCTGTGATGTTCCTGTCCTGGCTGAGCTTGCAATATACCTCCCATAGCAGATGCCTGAAAGGCAAGTGACACAATGATGTTTGCAAGAGAAGGAAGGAAGGAAGAAGGAAGGAGGAAAGAGGCTCATGGGCACTCAAAATGAGAAACATTTAGAAATATGAGCCTTGTCTTTCTGGACTGGCTTTCACTTCATTCTCCACATTGAAAATACAAGAAAACCCCACTCCTTCCTCCCTCATTCTGCTTTCATGCCACAGACACACAAGGCATTGCTCTGAGACTTGAATTATAAAATGAATAAGACATGGTCCAGACCCTAAAATATTAAAATATTTTAATCTTACAGGGCCTTTTCCTCTTGTCCAATATTGTGATCCTGATTTCCAGTGAAAATAAAGTACAAATGTTTTCTAAGGCTCTTCTCATATTAAGCCTGTATTTCATAGACAATCTGCCTGCATCTTGTTGATGATCATTCTACATGATGCTGAAGCATTTCCCAAAGGGGCTTTTTTAAGAGGAACATGGATGGGAATTTACTTGCATATATAATGATTATATTTATGTACAGTGGAACAGATTACAGAATGGTTTTGAAAATAGTACTAAAATCTCTCTGTGATCAGACCTATGGTTGTGTTTATATACTATCACACACACACTGCCACACTGCATGGCAGCACACCGTAGGAGGCTCCCTTCAGAGTCTTTTTCTGGAGGAGTGGTGCTCCTCTGACATCACACAATGCAACAAGCCCATCTACACACGTGTCTAATCAGACTAGTTCATAGGTATATATTTAAATGCTACATGATACTGGAGAGAATTTAGGAGCCTAAAGCAAAGGTACATAGTTACTATATGAAGATTGTAGAAGAACTGAGTTTTGTAAGTTCTTTCATTCTGTATGCATTGAATGGCAACCAAGAATAATCTAGATAAATGAGGCATTGCCCCTTACTAAAACAAGAAGATAAATCATTAAACTATATAATACTATATATCAACTTGATTAGTGTATCAGATACTATTGATTGCCAACCCAGCATCCATCCTGCCTCTTTCCCAAAAAAGCCCTGATTTGTACAGCTAGCCACCCCTCCTCCCACAGCTATCTACTCAGGATAAGTTGACCTTTCCCTCAGCTCCAAGGGAGTTCCCTTTCCCCTTGCTGATAATCGGTACTACAATGGCCATGTGACTCTATTCTGGTCAATAAAAAGTGGAGGGAAACTAGCTAGGGAACTTCTTTTTTTTTTTTTTTTTTAATTTTTTTTTTTTTTTCAACGTTTATTTATTTTTGGGACAGAGAGAGACAGAGCATGAACGGGGGAGGGGTAGAGAGAGAGGGAGACACAGAATCGGAAACAGGCTCCAGGCTCTGAGCCATCAGCCCAGAGCCCGACGCGGGGCTCGAACTCCCGGACCGCGAGATCGTGACCTGGCTGAAGTCGGACGCTTAACCGACTGCGCCACCCAGGCGCCCCTTAGCTAGGGAACTTCTTAGAAAAGCTTTGATATCCTAAGAGAGAAACAGAAGAGCAATGAGCTCTCTTATTCCTCAGAATATTATTGGGCCTGGTTAAGATACCAGGAACTTCCATACCCACGTTACTCCTCACCTGATGTTAAAGTCAGACTGGGAATAGCAGAGCAGAGCAAAGGAAAGAACCTGGTTCCTTGATAACAATAATGGGCTGCTGAATCAACGGGCCTCGCAGACTGTTCTCTGGAGTTCTAGTCATGGGAGCAATAAATGTCTTTATTGCTTAAGTCTGTTTCAGTCAAGGTTTCTGTTATTACCAACTGCATGCATCTTAATATATATAAACTTTTCTTTTAAACAAGTTCTAACAAAGTTCTAAGGAATCCTAAAGGAGAGACCAACTAACTCCTTTCCCCAAAGTATTAGGGAAAGCTTTACATAGGAGATTCTTTTTTTAAATTATTTTTTAATGTTTATTATTTATTTTTGAGAGAGAGAGGAAGAGTGCAACCAGGGGAGGGTCCGAAAGAGAGGGAGACACTGAATCCGAAGCAGGCTCCAGGCTCTGAGCTGTCAGCACAGAGCCCGATGTGGGGCATGAACTCACGAACCACAAGATCAAGACCTGAACCGAAGTCAGACACTTAACTGACTGAGCCACCCAGGTGCCCCTAGGAGATTCTTAAGGATTTATAGGAAATCTCCAGGTAGAGTAGAGGACAAGGACTTTCTAGAAAGAGAAATTCATAAATCAGTGACCACAGTGCTAACCAGGTATATCAAGCAGTTTGGGAAGGCTGACTAGGGCAACTGAAATCAGGGGCTGTAGCACACCTGAGAAATAACAGAGGGTGTTCAAGAAAGAGAGATGATTGGCAAAAAGGTCTTGAGAAAGAACCATGAGAGATTCTTGTTGGAAGAGAGATTTGCTGTGGTTTCCAGAAGAGGTAACAGCTTTGGAGACAATCATCTTAAGGGAGAAAAGAAAATTAAGGTATGGTAGGGACATGGAGAGGAAGTTAACATCAGACTTTGTCTTATATTTCTGTGAGGAAGAATTTAGCAAATAAATTTGAGTACAGGAATGTCAAGATGACAGTAATAAAATTAAGCCCAAGGAAGAGTATTGTTTACCATTATTAGTACTTTTTATTATAGTGTGAGACTCTTTAAGGCAGGGAATCTGGGATACTATTTCAGTCACCCAGATTCAAAAAATATGAACTAGGGATTCAAAATGTGGAAATAAAGAAGAAAAGGGTCTGACAAATATTCTAAGGAAGCCAAATCAGTGCACACCATTTAACTATGTGCAACATAGTATTCACATATATCAAAGTGTCATCTTCACAACTTTTACATTTTTACTTGATAGTTATGTATCTCACCCCTACTCAGTCTTATCAAAATTGTTATCAGAACACTGATTTAGAGAAATGATATGGGTTTGCATATCAAATATTGCATGCATTTCCTTTTAGCAGTTTAGTTTTACACTGAGATTAATCATAGATAGAACCAAAAGTAAAAATATGCAATGCCTTCTGATTATTTAGGGATTTCATTCCTTCTCTGCCCTCCCACCAATCTTCTAAATTCAAAGGACTTAAGGAAAGTGTGGGTGTTGCTAAAAGGGACACAATTTATTGCTCTGTGCTGGTTCACTATCAACTTGCTTTGGTGAAGAAAAAAAATCCTATAAGGGTTTCAGAACATGTCTGAGGCAAGAGTAAAAGTAAGAGTACCCAATAAGAGTACCCCATGATGTTTCAAGGTGGGAGGGGTCCATGAACTGTCCTACCTTAGGAAGCCTCATTCAAAGTTCTGTCTTCTCACAGGTTAGAGTCACATGGGAAATGACAAAAAGACACAACCACCAGATCTTCTACCACAGCAAAGTGTCCAATGTTTTTCTCCATCCTTGGTTTATACCAATAATGCACATAGGCACACACACATGCACACAACATACACAGAGATACACACTACATATTTCACAGCACTCTGGGGTTCTCAACATAGGATTATAGACAACTTTTCTCTAGAAACTATCTCAGCCACCAGCTTATATATAGCTCAAACCAGTTGCTGCAAGCATCTTAGGAGATTTACAGAAGAAATATAGATATGTAACTAGCCACATACTAAAACAAAATTATTTATAATGTTTACACAAAACAGTCTATTTTTTTGTTTTGTTTTTGTTTTCTGTAAAACCAGAAGGGGAAACATTATAAACAAATATAAATAGTGAAAAAGCAGAGGTGGGTGGGGAACTCTCTAATAAGTGAAGATTCTCTCCCAGCCCTCCTTTTCATCACAGGATAGTAATGTAGTGAGGAAGAGAAAAGAGAAGAAAGTAAAGGATACAAAACTAGGAACCACATATTGAACTTTATTTTCCTAGTTCTGAAACTTTAGTGTATCAGAAGTCTCTGGAAGCTTTGTTAAACACAGACTGCTGGACTCTGCCTCAAGTTTCCTACTCAGTAGTGGGTCTGGGTTGGGGCCCACATTCTTGCATTTCTAAAAAGTTCTCAGGTGATGCTGTGAGAAGCACTGTCGTATAAGACAACAAATAATTCCCACCATTATGAGTGCCATCACAGTCCTAGAACTCTGTCAAAGTCCAAACCACCTCATGCTCATGCACACAGGTTTCATAGAGCATAGAGAGCCCAGAGGCATAATTAAAGATTCTACCTTCAGTCTCTTCCAAATATTCAAGTCAATTAAACTAACATATGATGAAAGCCATTTTGTATGATTCATATGAATAAGGCACTTACAGAAACTTCCCCCACCCATTCTGACAACCACAGATATTTAAAACAAGCATAAGTGTGGACTTGCAACACTGCTTTTCCTGATGCTGGGACAGGTGTTTCCAAGTCAGCCTCATCACTCTCTGTGGGACAGTTTAACCCAGCTTCTTGGCATGGATGTACTTTCACAATATTGCTCCCATTGAATTTCCCATGCTGGGCTTTATGCTATGACAGGATAACATTTCTGAGGCCTTAAGGTAAAAGAAAAACTTAACTACTTGCCTCATTTCCCCACTCCTGACTACCTATCAACAGCAGAAGCTTTCAAGGTGGTGTTTTTGCCAATTATTCTGTGCAGCCTTAGCCAAAGTTGTAAATTTTTGGAATTTCTTTTCCCTTATATGCAAACTGAATGAAGATCATTGTATTTTGCATGGATGTCCTGAGGATTAGCAATAATATTTATACTTAAGATACCTCAGTCTCTATCTTTCTTCTGTAAACTTTCTAAGATACCATCACCTGGCACAGAGTAGACATTTATTAAATAATAGAAACTCTGGGGCGGGGGGGGGGCAAGATGATGGAACAGCATGGAAGTTTTTTGTGTGTCTCGTATCCATGAAATACAGCCAGACCAACACTAAACCATCCTACACGCCTAGAAAACTGATTGGAGGATTAACACAACAATCTGCACAACCTGAACCACAGAATTCAGCAGGTGTGCGGCACAGAGAGGTGAACTTGGGGAGCGAGAAGCCACGGTGGGGAGGGAGCCACTTTTGGGGGCGGAGAGAGAATGGAGATGGGGGGTGGGGAGAGAATATGTGAAAAGCACCCCTCCCCCAAAGCAGCTGGAGAGAAAGTGGAAAATTGGAACCAGCCACAGGGACTAAACTAAAAAGGGAGAAAGGAGAGGGTTTAAATTCCATTAAGAGTGTAAACAAGGGGAGCGCAAAGTCACCCAACTCTGCAGCTCGATACCTGGCAGTGCTCTGGTGGGAAGGGCGAATCCCCAGGAACAGAGTGGGGTCCAGGAGGTTCTGGGGCCACATGGGGAAAAGCAATTCCACTGCAGGAAGTACATTTGGTAGAGGCTGTGAGGCAACCTGGGCCCAGCAGACCCCAGAAAATGGCCACATTCGATGGTGCTGGAACAAGGTCATTAAGGGTGAAGCCTGGTGCCAGATGTGTGTTGTGAGTTTCCATAATCCTGAAACACTGCTGCTACACTATCTCGCGAACTTTTTCTGGGGTGGGCTGGCACCTTGTCACAGACCCGGGGCACCGGCAGCAGCAGGGTCCAGCAGGCGTTCCTGGGTGCAGCCAGCATTCAGCCATTGCTCATTTGGCCCTTGATGGGTGAGACCCTCCCACAGAGGGGTCGATGGGGTCAAAGCTGCAGTCTTTCAGAAGTAAGGGGCTGGGGAAAATAGCCGCATCTGAGACAAAACTCGGGAGAGAGGTACTGCCTGGAGCCTGGTCACGGACAGTGAAAAAGCGGGGAGTGGATGACAGCTGAAGACAGAGGATGGGTGCATGATTGTTGACAGGGTAAACAGAGATCCAATACTAGAGACTGGGCAGTTGGGTGACGTCATTTTCACCACTCCTGAGCATGCGTATACGCACCTCCCTGCACCACAACAATCCACCTCATCAGGCTAGCCGTGCCATCTAGTGGAGAATGGAGCCATTATACTAAGCCCCACCCAACTGGGCCAACCTGGCGTTTCAAGAAAACAAGTCTCAATGCCTACTTAGTTTATGGACTATAAAGCACTTCATAGTCTAACTTCTTTGGGAAAACGAAGTAATTTCAGTCCTATTTCAATCTGTTAGAAGATCTATCCATTCACTTTTTTTCTCTTTTTCACTTCTTTTTCTTGAATACAGAAACAGAAAAAATTCATTTTTATTTTCAATTTTTATTAAAAGTATTTTTCTTTAATGTTTTACCATATTTTAAACTTTTTTGTAAATTTTGTGAATTCTATTTTACTTCATTTCATTTTAGTCTCCTTCAGTGTATTCACTTTTTCAAATTTTCAAATGATTTTCTTTTTTTCTTTTTCTTTTTTTCATTTCTTTTCTTTTTCTTGAACACAAAGAGAAATAATTCATTTCCATTTTTAATTTTTATTAAAAATATTTTTCTTTGCACTTTTTCTACTATATTCTTTACTTTTGTGTAAATTTTTTCAAATTCTATTTTACTTCCATCATTTCATTTTTGTCTACATCAGTGTATTCATTTTTTCAAAGTCTCAAATGATTTCCTTTTATTTTCATTCGTTTTCTTTTTCCCCCTTTTTTCTCTATCTATCAAACCACTTTCAACACCCAGACCAAAACACACCTAGGATCTAGCATCATTTACTCGATATTTTTCTGTGTGTGTTTTTAATTTTTTAATTTTAATATTTTTTAAGATTTAATTTTTTTTACTTTTAATTTTTCTAACTCATTAATTCATTTTCTCCCTTAAAAATGACAAAACGAATGAATTCACCCCAAAAGAAAGAGCACAAAGAAACAACAGCCAGGGATTTAATCAACACAGACACAAGCAAAATGTTGGAACCAGAATTTAGAATCACGATAATAAGAATACTAGCTGGTGTCAAAAATAGATTAGAATCCCTTTCTGCAGAGATAAAAGAAAAAAAACTAGTCAGGATGAAATAAAAAATGCTATAACTGAGCTGCAATTACAGGTGGATGCTGCAGTGGGAAGGATGGATGAGGCAGAACAGAGAATCAGCAATATAGAAGACAAACTTATGGAGAATAAGGAAGCAGAAAAAAAGAGGGAGATTAAGGCAAAAGAGCATGATTTAAGAATTAGAGAAATCAGTGACTCATTAAAAAGGAACAACATCAGAATCATAGGGGTCCCAGAAGAAGAAGAAGAGAGAAATAGGGGTAGAAGGGTTATGTGAACAAATCATAGCGGAAAACTTTCCTAACCTGGGGAAAGACACAGACATCAAAATCCAAGAACCACAGAGGACCCCCATGAGAGTCAACAAAAACTAACCATCAACAAGGCATATCATAGTCAAATTCACAAAATACTCAGGCAAGGAGAGAATCATGAAAGCAGCAAGGGAAAAAAAGTCCCTAACCTACAAGGGAAGACAGATCAGGTTTGCAGCAGACCTATCCACAGAAACTTGGCAGGCCAGAAAGGAGTGGCAGGATATATTCAGTGTGTTGAATCAGAAAAATATGCAGCCAATAATTCTTTATCCAGCAAGGCTGCCATTCAAAATAGAAGGAGAGAGAAAAAGTTTCCCAAACAGAAATTAAAGGAGCTTGTGACCACTAAAAAAGCTCTGCAAGAAATTTTAAGAGGGGGGGGGGCTCTCTGAGGGGAGAAGAGATGAAAATATAAACAAACAAACAAACAAACAAACACCAAAAGCAACAAAGATTAGAAAGGACCAGAGAACACCACCAGAAACTCCAACTCTACAAGCATCATAAAGGCAAAAAATTCATATCTTTCAGTACTCACTGTAAACGTCAATGGACTCAATGCTTCAATCAAAAGACATAGGGTAACAGAATGGATAAGAAAACAAGATCCATCTATATTCTGTTTACAAGAGACCCACTTGAGACCTAAAGACACCTTCAGATTGAAAATAAGGGGATGGAGAACCATCTATCATGCTAATGGTCAACAAAAGAAAGCCGGAGTAGCCATACTTATACCAGACAATCTAGACTTTAAAATAAAGGCTGTATCAAGAGATGCAGAAGGGCATTATATCATAATCAAGGGGTCTATCCACCAAGAAGACCTAACAATTGGAAACATTTATGAGCCAAATCTGGCAGCACCCAAATACATAAATCAATTAATCAGAAGCATAAAGAAACTCATTGATAGTAATACCATAATAGTAGGAGACTTCAACACCCCACTCACAGCAATGGACAGATCATCTAATCAACAAATTAACAAGGAAACAATGGCTGTGAATGACACACTGGACCAGAGGGACTTAACAGATATATTCAGAACATTTCATCCTAAAGCAGCAGGATATACATTCTTCTCCAGTGCACATGGAACATTCTCCAGAATAGACCACATACTGGGACACAAAGCAGCCCTCGGCAAGTACAAAAAGATCAAGATCATACCGTGCATATTTTCAGACCACAATGCTATGAAACTCAAAATCAACCACAAGAAAAAATTTGGAAAGGTAACAAATACTTGGAGACTGAAGAACATCCTACTAAAGAATGAATGGGCTAACCAAGAAGTTAAAGAGGCAATTAAAAAGTATATGGAAGCCAATGAAAATGATAACACCGCAACCCAAAACCTCTGGGATGAAGGAAAGGCGGTCATAAGAGGAAGTATATAGCAATCCAGGCATTCCTAAAGAAGGAAGAAAGATCTCAGATACACAACCTAACCTTATACTTTAAGGAGCTGGAAAAGAACAGTAAATAAAAGCCAAAAACAGAAGAGACAGGAAATAATAAAGATTAGGGCAGAAATTAATGCTATCAAAACCAAAAAAACAAAAACAAAAACAAAACAAAGAGCAGATTAATGAAACCAGAAGCTGGCTCTTAGAAAGAATTAACAAAATTGATAAACCACTAGCCAGTTTGATCCAAAAGAAAAAGGAAAGGACCCAAATAAATAAAATCAAGAGTGAAAGAGGAGAGATCACAACCAACACAACAGAAATGAAAACAATAACAAGAGAATAGTATGCCAATAAACTGGGCAGTCTGGAAGAAATGGACAAATTCCTAGAAACATATACACTACCAAAACTGAAACAAGAAGAAATAGAAAATTTGAACAGACCCATAACCAGTAAGGAAATCAAATTAGTAATCAAAAATCTCCCAAAAAACAACAGTCCAGGGCCATATGGCTTTCCAGGGGAATTCTACCAAACATTTAAGGAAGAGTTAACACCTATTCTCTTGAAGCTGTTCCAAAAAATAAAAATGGAAGGAAAACTTCCAAACTCTTTCTATGAAACCAGCATTACCTTGATTCCAAAACCAGACAGAGACCCCGCTAGAAACAAGAACTATAGACCAATTTCCTTGATGGACATGGATGCAAAAATACTCAACAAGATATTAGCCAACCGGCTCTAACAATACATTATAAAAATTATTCACCACGACCAAGTGGGATTTATACCTGGGATGCAGGGCTGGTTCAATATCCACAAAACAATTAACGTGATCCATCACATCAATAAAAGAAAGGACAAGAACCATATGATCCTCTCAATAGATGCAGAGGAAGCATTTGACAAAATATAGCATCCTTTCTTGATAAAAACCCTCAAGAAAGTAGGGATAGAGGGAGCACACTTCGAGATCATAACAGCCATATATGAATGACCCAATGCCAATATCATCCTCAATGGGGAAAAACTGACAGCTTTCCCCTTAAGGTCGGGAACAAGACAGGGATGTCCACTCTCACCACTGTTATTCAACATAATATTGGAAGTCTTAGCCTCTGCAATCAGGCAACACAAAGAAATAAAAGGCATCCAAATCAGCCAGGAGGAGGTCAAACTTTCACTCTTTGCAGATGACATAATATTCTATATGGAAAACCCAAAAGATTCCACCAAAAAACTGCCAGAATTGATTCATGAATTCAGCAAAGTTGCAGGATATAAAATCAATGCACAGAAATAGGTTGCATTCCCATACACTAATAATGAACCCACAGAAAGAGAATTCAAGGAATTGATCCCGTTTACAGTTGCACCAAAACCCATAAAATGCCTAGGAATAAATATAACCAAAGAGGTGAAAAATATATATGTTGAAAACTATAGAAAGCTTATGAAAGAAACTGAAGAAGACACACACACACAAAAAATGGATAAAGACTCCAGGCTCCTGGATAGGAAGAACACATATTGTTAAAATGTCGATACTACCCAAAGCAATCTACATATTCAATGCAATCCCTACCAAAATAACACCAGCATTCTTCACAGAGCTAGAACAAATAATCCTAAAATTTGTATGGAACCAGAAAAGACCCCGAATAGTCAAAGCAATCTGGAAAAAGAAAACCAAAATGGGAGGCATCACAATTCCGGACTTCAAGCTGTACTACAAAGTTGTAATCATCAAGACAGTATGGTACTGGCACAAGAACAGACACTTAGCTCAATGGAACAGAATAGAGAACCCAGAAATGGACCCACAAACATATGGCCAACTAATCTTTGACAAAGCAGGAAAGAACATCCAATGGAATAAACACAGTCTCTTCAGCAGGTGGTGCTGGGAAAACTGGACAGCAACATGCAGAAGAATGAACGTGGACTACTTTCTTACACCAGACACAAATAAATTCAAAATGGATGAAAGACCTAAATGCAAGACAGGAAGCCATCAAAATCCTCAAGGAGAAAGCAGGCAAAAACCTCTTTGATCTTGGCCTCAGCAACTTCTTACTCAACACATCTCCGGAGGCAAGGGAAACAAAAGCAAAAATGAACTACTGGGACCTCATCAAAATAAAAAGCTTCAGGGGCGCCTGGGTGGCGCAGTCGGTTAAGTGTCCGACTTCAGCCAGGTCACGATCTCGCGGTCCGTGAGTTCGAGCCCCGCGTCGGGCTCTGGGCTGATGGCTCAGAGCCTGGAGCCTGTTTCCCATTCTGTGTCTCCCTCTCTCTCTGCCCCTCCCCCGTTCATGCTCTGTCTCTCTCTGTCCCAAAAATAAATAAACGTTGAAAAAATAAATAAATAAATAAATAAATAAATAAATAAATAAATAAATAAAAAGCTTCTGCACATCAACGGAAACAATCAGCAAAACCAAAAGGCAACCAATGGAATGGGAGAAGATATCTGCAAATGATGTATCAGATAAAGGGTTAGTATCAAAAATCTATAAAGAACTTATCAAACTTTACACCCAAAAAGCAATCCAGTGAAGAAACAGGCAATAGACATGAATAGACACTTCTCCAAAGAAGACATCCAGATGGCCAACGGACTCATGAAAAAATGCTCAACATCACTCATCATCCAGGAAATACAAATCAAAACCACAATGAGATACAATCTTACACCTGTTAGAATGACTAACATTAACAATTCAGGCAACAACAAATGTTGGTGAGGATGTGGAGAAAGAGGATCTCTTTTGCATTGTTGGTGGGAATGCAAGCTGGTGCAGCCACTCTGGAAAACAGTATGGAGGTTCCTCAAAAAACTAAAAATAAAGCACCCTACGACCCAGCAATTGCACTACTAAGCATTTATCCAAGGGATACAGGTATGCTGTTTTGAAGGGACACATGAATCCCCCAATGTTTATAGTAGCACTCTCAACAATAGCCAAAGTATGGAAAGAGCCCAAATGCCCATCAATGGATGAATGGATAAAGAAGATGTGGTATATATGTACAATGGAATATTACTTGGCAGTCAAAAAGAATGAAATCTTGCCATTTGGAACTACATGGATGGAACTGGAGGGTATCATGCTAAGTGAAATTAGTCAGAGAAAGACAAATATCATATGACTTCACTCATATTAGGACATTAAGAGACAAAACAGATGAACATAAGGGAAGGGAAACAAAAATAATATAAAAACGGAGGGGGACAAAACATAAAAGACTCATAAATATGGAGACAAACTGAGAGTTACTGGAGGGATTGTGGAAGGGGGGATGGGCTCAATGGATAAGAGGCACTAAAGAATCTACTCCTGAAATCAATGTTGCACTATATACTAATTTATGTAAATTTAAAAAAATTAAAATGAAATTCAAATAATAAATAAATAAATAAATAAATAAATAAATAAATAAATAAAGGAAGCCTTCTAGAGCTAAACGTGTGAAAGAGTATGGGTTTTATGGTCCTGGGCTTAAAGAAGCTCAGCTTGCTGTTGGTTCCCACCAAGTCACTTCATGTCTCTATGTGCCAGTTTCCTTATATGTTCTTTTCTTTTTTCTTTGCTTTTCTTTTCTTTCCTTTTCTCTTCTCTTCTCTCCTTTCCTTCTTTTCTTTCTTTCTTTCTTTCTTTCTTTCTTTCTTTTTCAAGAGAGAGCATGAGCAGGGAAAGGAACAGTGTGAGAGAGAGAGAATCTCAAGCTGAGCATGGGACCCGACATGGGGCTCAATCCCATGACCCTGAGATCATGACCTGAGCCAAAATCAAGAGTCAGAGGCTTAATTGCCTGAGCCATCCAGGAACCTCAGTTTCCTCATTTGTAACATGAAAATGTTATACCTCCTCCCCAACACACACACATGCATATACAAACACACCCAGGTTTGTGATACCCAGTGGTCGCATGGAGCCAAACTACCAAGGTTTGAGTCCTGGCTATGGCATATCATAGGTATGTGATCTTTGACAAGTTATTTGATTTTTGTTGTCTCAGTTTCTGCATCTAAAAAAAGGCTGTTGTGAGGATTAAATGAGTAAACACATGTAAAGCCCTTATGACAAAATAGTTCACATAGTAAATGCTATTTGTGTTAGCTATTTTCATTATTATATTTTGATGTAATAGATGTTTAACAAATGTTGGTTCTTGATATTTCCACTTCTTTAACCATATGATTTTAATTCAATTTAGACTATAATAATATCTCCGTAAACAGTTTGAATCATAGATTCATTTTCTTGATGTGTACACTCATTACCTTTTAATACACTGAGAGGGGAATCTTTTGAGGAATCATAATAGTTTGCACTCAGGGCTTCCTCTTTAGCTCCTTAAAGATCCAGAAGCACAACAGAATGTATAGGAGGTTATTTTCTTAAAATCAACTTTTGAAAACCTACAGAGAGCAATATGCCTTGAAATTTTTCATTTTTTCAACATTTATTTGGCTAACACTTTACCGCACAGAAAATCTTGCCCTGATCTCTGAAGCTTCTTAAAGTCAACCTTTTTACACTAAAGGGAAAACAAGTTTAGTTCACTGGGCTCTTGACCCTAATTAACTCTCCTACAGATCCCTTCAAATTAAACCAGAACCACTCTGATTTTCACATGACATTCATCCATAAGCCCTGAATTTCAACCTGCTCTCCCTGTTCTGATGGTATAACTTGCTCTCCTTACCTTTCTGACTGGAATTCAATAGCATTTACTGAGCGCTCCTTACAAAATCAGAGCAGGACTAAAAGAACTAAGAGTGGTAAAATAACACTAACTAAAATGCTGTCTGGAAGAAAGGCCTGAATATCATTATAGGCTGGTAGGGTTCTGGAAAGAAAGCTACTGGTTTGGTTGGAGTGACTGAGAGACGCCTGACAGCTGAAGTTAGTCTTTGCCTAAATTTTGAAGGACTTTTGAAGCTGGAAGGGAGCTTTCATTTTTTCCTCTTTTTGCAGATAAGAAGAACAAGGCCAGAGATTAAGTCACTTGGCCAAAGTAATGCATCTAGCTACTGGGGAAAAAAAAAAAAAAGTCATCAAGATTGAAAAACCCAAATCCCCAAGAGAGAATCAAATGCTTTCTCCATTAAAGCATACCACATTTGAATAAATACAAAGCCTCAGAAGAGCCTTCCAGGCAGGGGGAGGAGGGCAAAGTGGGCAAAGTGGCAGTAAACAACTCCTATGGGCCTGGCAGTCAAGGAGTCAGTGCTGGACAGGAGCAGAGCAAAATGGATCAGTAGGGTGGAGCCCCATCATGTTCAGCAGCACAATTTTATCCTAAGGAACTTCCAACTAGTGCCCTATGATTTTTTAAGAAAGATAGCTTTTAAAACCTTAGTGATTCACATGTAACTGCATTATCTTTAAATTTCAAACAAAAAAGCTATTGAGTGAATTATTTAACCTTATTGTATTGCTAAGTATACTGTTAGATGACAAGACATAGTTTACATAGTTTAATATGGCATAGTTTGATGAAATCAAAATCTAAACTTTGTGGCTTGGAATTTCTTGGAATTTCTTTTCTGTCCACTAAATAGTGAGCAAATTTACACATGAGTTCAGAGACTGTCCCTTATATTGGAAGGCCATAAATCAAAGATAGACTTCTAAGAGGTTTGAATTGTTCTGTCCCTAAGCTTAGATCCCAACCCTCAAAGGTATGGCATTATGAATGTCCTATAAAGTATGAGAGCCTCCAGTGATGTGTAATGAAATTCTTAATGCTATCAGGGAATAAGGAGAGATTTTTCTTTTACGAACTATGAGCATGGGATACAGGGCCCTAAGTGAGCAGCACTAAGTGCACCAGCTGCTGTCAGTCAATATTTTGGCCATTAATAGTCATTTAAGCTATTAGTCCAATTTAAATGACTATCGTCATGGCTTAAGATATAAACCAGTTATAGATTTCAATCCTTAAATTTTGAAATAATGAGAGCCGCAGAATGTCATGAAACACAATTACCCATTACTGTTCCTCATGAAGCAAAAATATGGTTATAATGCTGTTACTGATTTTTAAAAGCATCCTAGGACCCTTAATGTCAAAAAAGAAGATATTTTTCATATAATAGATTATTTGTAGTTGGGAGTATCAGACTGATCTCCAATGAACACAGAATCAAACTGAACACTACACATGATTTTTCTTGGCCTCCACAACCCCTCATAGGATATTTTAAGGTTAACAACTTGGAAATTGTTTCTATCAATAACTATAAGAGAGCAATTAAATGTTCTATTTGATAACTTTTCCCCTCATTTTTCTTGAACTGCTCATTTCCTAAGTCCCTGCTCCTTAGGATTTTTAAGTTGGATTCCTGATCTACTGATAAAATGCATTAACATCTAATCTTTCTTCTAAAGGATATTTGACACATTTCAGCAGAATAACCAGCAGAAAGGCAGAATGTCTTAGTAGAGATGGAGGTTGAATCCCAACTCAGCAGCTAATTACATGACCTTCACCTAGCTAAGTTTTCCTTTCCTTGCCTGTGAAATTAAGATATTGGAATTATGATCTCTAAGACTCCTTCCCAATTTGTGAATTTCAAATTCATTTATAGGCATTGGGCACTTCATTCACTTGGCATTTCCTTTCCCCTTCTCATTTAAACGTGTTTATTAGAATGTCCAATCTTGTTCCTCTGTTGTAGTTTCAGACTATTTTATCACTGATAGAAAGTCCCCAATAAACAGTTTAGATACAATGATGAACAGGAGCCAACTTTATAGACATGTGTATGTATAAAAGCAAATGGACCTTGCTATGAATAACTGTTCAGTTTTGGGGAAGTTAGTTCACTGCTCTGAGATTTAGTTTCTTCCTCTGTATAATGAGGGGGCTGGAGAAGATAACCTCTATGATCTGCTTAAATTTCAACAATTATAATTCTTTACCAACAACAAAAAAATAACACTAAAATAAAAGTATTTTCATTCATTTATATAGTTTAAGATAACTCAAGGAGACTCAAAATTTTAGTAAAGGAATAGTTATGCATACATATGCATGTTTTCATAATTTTTATAATCATTTTACTTTGCATTGTTTCAGAATTCGCTTTCAATAACTTACATATAAAAAATTCAGAGGAATGGAAATCAGACAACTTAATCCCACTCTTATAAACCACAAGCCTTAAGAAGAGCAGTTTAAAGAAATGCTATCTGAACCATTCTGCAATACACTAATATTTTATGATTTCAACCTCAACTTGAAAGTATTTCATGAAGTTTTTAAGAAGTAAAGGTAATCTGGGACTTTTTTCAGGCTCAGAAGTAAAAGTTGCACTTATATATTATGAGTACAAACTATGGTTGAATTTTAATAAATCATCAAAATTTAATCAAATGTTGACAAAAGAATGTATCCATCATGGATTAGCTGAAATTGGTAAAATGAGTCATAGTTTAACCGTATTCAGTGCCGTGAAGAAATCTTCTAATAAAGGTTTATAATTTAAAAATCTGTGTTGTTATACAAAACCATATATAGCCCTTTAATTTAATGCCAAGAATTACATTGTTTCTGGCTTCTCAGATTACATCCCATATCCTCTTTGATTATTTATTAGCCAAGTCAAGAGAAAGATCATGGTTCACTGTTGATGGAGAAAAGCAAATGACTGGTACCTCGGGCTTTACACCTGACAGAACCACTTCCTTTCTGTTTGACATTTTCTTCAACCTGACTGTGTTTTCCCCTCAAATGAAAGTTTTGTTTTTTGCTTTAAGACCCTCAGTACAAAAGAATTTAACTCTGTGCTCGGAAGGGATCAGCACATCAGTCTCCTGAAAGAAAATATACTGCTTAGCCTATAACTTTTAGTTCCTAGCTCAAGTATCTCACCATGGAATCTAGTTTAGGCATAGAATTTCTTACAGTCTCAAATCATGACTGTACATTATTATCATCACAACATCACATGGTTAGCATATAAAATTGATCCTGTGCCCTGAACCTCAGGGATATAAAAGGCTTTAAGACTTCCAAAATGAGGGAAGAAAAATATAAAAGTACATTTTTTGCTATGAATTATAGCAATGTTTCACTTGTTTACATTGTCTTCAAAGTTCCTATCCATTACCAAGCTGAGATAAGAATAGTATAGCAAGTTTTAGAACTACTGGTGTCTTGCATTGTACTTTCAAAGATGAGAGTAAAGCATGGATAATCTCTGCACATTTTACTAAACTTTCTGAAAGGAATGACACGGTAAATTGTACAGAAAGAGCAATACTTCAGGAGTTTAAAATATTAAATGCTTTTTCAGATCTTTCCCCCTACTCCCCGCCAAAGGCACATAGCATATAATATTAAAAATGACAGTAATTATAAATTAGAAAGTGTAAAATCAGGCTAAGAAATGAAAAGTATTGCGTGAGGAAACTTTTGTATAAGAAAATAAAACATTGCCCATATAATTAAAATGGGTTTGGATACAGTTTTTCCAATAGCATGGGTGGGGTATGTTTCTGCCAGTTTCCTTCTTGAAACTAGTTGACATAAGACGATTCATTCCATACAGTTTTAAATAATGCTATTTCCAGAACATTATAAAACTCATCAGTCCCTCCTGTGAAAGATTGCTGCTCTTTGTGACTGCAGAGTCCTGACTTCCCAATATCTATCATTACAAAAACAAACAGTTTGCTCGGTTGGACTCCCCACATGACAATGGACCCGCATCTGTCAACAGACTCGCATTATGTGCCGCCTGAGAACACGACTATGACATTTACTCTTGTGACAGGGCAAATTTCAGCAGCTCATCTGGAAAGAGATGGGCATTCATTATGCTGCAGCACCTTTCATCAAGCTAATGACATTTCAATCAGCACATTTTCTCCAGTTTCAATACTTTGCCATCTGAGCACAAGTCTCTAATTACGCCCAAGCAACAAGTTTCACATCAATCCTACAATTTCTGCACTCACCATACACCATTGCTCCTCCGGTTTCATGCAAGAAGCGAAATCGATGATTTTTAAATAACCAGATTGTCAAAATGGTAAGGATGAGCAAAAAATTAAAGACAAGCAGCTCCACTGCTCCCTGATGTTGAAACTGATACTCATCCTTCTCTGACATAAACCTTTGCTGTCTCTCCATTCTCTGGTCTTCTCGTAATTCCTTAGACAAAAACCTGGATAAGGACTATTTTATCCAGATTTGCCTGAAACAGTCTAGCTGCCTGAAGATTTCAGAATAAACACTGCCACTTAAGTTGCTACTTCATGAGCGTTCTGCCTTAGTATTCAGATGGCTTCTCGTTACAACTTCCTGTTTCTCTTAAAGCAGCCCTGTCTCTTTTCAAACTCCAGAGTGTAGTTTCATCATGGACTCTTACGGTCTTGAAACAATCCATTCCACGAAATTATCTCTCATGTTGGACAAACCTGCAAGCAATCATTCTGAGATCTTGACTCATGATTCTTATTGTTTTAAACAAGCTCCTTAAACTGCATAACTGGTGAACTGTAGATTAAGAATAAAACAGATCACCTTTCATCAGTAAAATTTTCTAAGTTCAAAAAGCTAATTCCGAATCATAACCTCACTCACACGCCAGATTTCACCTCTCCAACCAGTCTACCAACGTGACAGGGTTTAATTGATGGCTCTGATTTGACCTAAGATGATTTCACAGGAATTTTGTTTTAAGGTGAGAATGAAAAAAGAATTTAGTATATGACTCCTCCTCCCTCTCTATGGCTTTATATAACTGGTAGTCACAAGTGCAGCATTTAAACTGCTCCCTTTTACCAAGAATAAATGAAAGCAAAAGACACAAAGAAAATCCTGTCCCCATCTCTACAGCTGTGCTGTTTGGATATGTTAAGTCAAAAAAGAAAAGACACTAAACACATATCTTTGAAGGAAGAAACCATATAGCCATCCTCAGCAATACTACGTACATGGATTTCTCTTTATAGAGCTTCTGGTCCAGACATCCAGGACCCACAGAAATCTGCCATAGATCACAAACTTCCTCTGTCCTGTGGCAAAACAATGTGGTGAGGTCACTGAGGAATAGTCTGCCACCAGCAACAAAGGCTCCAAAAATCACAAGACTTAGACCATAACAGTGATGATTCTTCAGCTCACCTCCCATTTGGCAGGCCGTTTCTGTTTGAATTCATATTTTTATGCTTTTTGAAAAAGTTCAAGACAATATTACTACCAGGGGCTCTGCTAATTTTTCAGCAACTGCTATGATTTGTTGGCCTTATTGGTTCTATAGATTAGATACATCCAAGGGTTCAGTGCAATTAGATACATCCAAGGGTTCAGTGAGTTTTTTTCTCATTTCATGGGTTGAGTTTTTTTATCATTTATGGTACTATTGTAACTCAGGAGTATAAATCATTTAGTATGCCTACATTCAACAGAATTGGCATTCAGTGTGTAGAGTGTAAATGATTTCTTGAGTAGAGAAAGTCCAAATATATCCTCCAAAGCTCTTGTCACCAAAAGCTAGAGGTCAAACATATAATATATTGGAAACTAACTAGCTCCCCAATAACAGTTTCACCCACAGGAAAGTCTCTCAACCACTTACTGTAAAACTGCTGTTTCAGCTTCTTTGCCTTCTGCAACTTTTGAAGCTGATTTCCTCTCTGAGTTTAACTCAGTGGGGGGTATTTATGTGGGCTGCAGATGTTCTTTTAACACACTACCCTTTTTGGCAGGCATATATGTGATGACTAATATTCACACTGTTTTGAAATCTGTCAGCTAACGCTTGTGAGAATTTCATGAAGCCTTAGTTAGCAGGTTCTACCTTTACAATTTTGCAATCCCACAGGTTTAGTCTTGAGTTGTTAGATTTACAAGATAACCCGAATTCAAAGTCTAGCAATTCCCTTTTCTTTTTTTCTGTTTTGATCATCATTTAATTACTTTGGTTTCCTTTTAATAATGGTAATTACTCCATCTGGATAGAATAAACTTTCTTTGGTTGTCTTATTATGACATCCAATTGCATTCTCTTACCCAATAACACAGCTCAATGAGAGGATTAAAGTCCCTGAAATGTTTTGATTGGCTAATACATTGTTTTTAAAAGTCCTAAATTTGATGTCAACATACTCAAATAAGTATATTTCACATTGAAAACTATATATATGGCTTCTCTAGAAAAAAAAAAAACAAACAAAACTGGTAAGATCTGGCCCACTGGGTTCTCCTTCCCATATGGCCACAATCTGTTAGTGCCTGTTTGCCACAAATCCCATTCATCCCATTTCACTCATTCATGTTCCCTGTGTGGCCCCTGCAGTCATTTGGAAGTGTGGCCCCTGGTTCACTCTACGAATGGAATATATTCACTGTTCTGCTGTTCAATATCATTTTATTTTCTGTTGCACCAATAAAAGTACAAAAAAATGAAATAGAAAAACATATTAATATGGCACCTACCATGGACAGGAAATATTTTAGGAAATTTAATTTAGTCTAAATTAATGTTCGTAAAAACTCTTCTTTCTACAGCTGAGGGATTTAAGGCTTAGAGTTGACAACATATGTAAGGGTGTATAACTAGTGGAAGTTAAATTTCTGTCTGGGGTTTAATGGCCTTAAGATGACATTTCTACGGTGATTAACTCATCTTGGTTTGTCAGGGACTTTCCTGGTTTTAGTACTGAAAGTCCTGTATCCCAGGAAACTCCTTAGTCACAGGCAAACCAATCATCCTAACAGCCAAGGTTTCCAAAATGTGAAAATCCTCTTCTGTCAATAATAACTATTCTTTCTGACATTCCTGAGGGATAATTCACACAAAGAAGAATATCAGTTAAAAATTAAGGCACTGTTTTATTAGCTGGTGACAATAATCCTTAGTGCCAGGTTCTCTGGTGAAGTTGGAATGGAACCCAAAATTTAGGCACAAGGCTCAAAGAAACATTCTTGATTGTTCCTTAATCCCACTCTTAGAACCTGCTGGCCAGTTAGTCAAAAGTTCTTGCTGCAAGATGCAACATGCAGGTGAGAGGAAGTAAAGAGAAAAACAAGATGGCACAGCCCATTTCAGTGAGTATGCCCTGCCTTAGCTTGCCTATCCAGCACCATGGAAGGAAAGACTTGAAGAGAGGAGCCTCCCAGGCCCGGTAACCTTGTATTGCATGGTAATACCACCACTAGTGAACATGACCAGTTAGAATGCATAGACTGAGTTTCAGAATCTAACCAATCATTTGAGAGTTCCTTATTCTTGGAGAGGACAGTGGAGATTGTGGGCTCAGAGGATCAAGAAGGGAGATTTTCCTAGGGTTGAGGAGAGATGCTGAGAGTTCCCTTTCCTCAATCACTAGAGTCCCACCCTGCCAACTTCTCCCTCAACCACTGTGTTTAACAGAAAATACTTAAGCCAACCCAGTGCTTCATTCACTTGGCCTATCTCCCAATATTCATCCCTCTCTGAGACCGGTGAAGTGGGGCTATATATTTTGCCCCCAAAATTTCTGAAATGGGCCAGGACAGGACTGTAATTAAGTTTACTTAAGGAGCATACCATGTCCTGAACCAAAAATTCATGCCCCACCCCCCATTCTATTGTCAAATTCATCATAAATCCATCCATTAAAGTAATGAAATAAGGAGACTATTAGGCTGGGGTGGCTCTAATGCCTTGGTAGCCTATGCAAACAAACCAAATCTAAGCCACAGTCAATGCACTCAAATCTAAGAGTGAAACTTAAGAACAATCAATTACAAACAGCCACCTAGACTCTCCCAAATAAGGCAATCACTTAAGTGATACCCAATCAAATAATTTCTGAGACTCACTTCCACATCTTTTCTATAAATACTTCTCTCTTAGCTCCTGTTGGTAGAGTATTCCTAAACACTTTCAGTTTAATGCTGCCCCAGTTTAAATGGATATATACTCCCAAATAAACTTTTACAAATTTTAATGTGCCTTAGTTTACCTTTTAACACATCTCAGCTTCCCTACCCTCCAAAAAAGTCACATTAGCACAAAAATGTCCCGAATTTGAAGAATATATACCCCTCCCATTAGTAGACTCTACAGAAAAATAAGAGTTCAAAAATTTCACAAGGAAGTTAAATTGCAATAAACACTTAAACAATATTAACTTCCCCAAAACTTACTACCCAATACCTGGTTTTTCTTTGTCTGCCTCTGTAGAGTCTTGGGTCTCTGGAACCCAGGGCCAAAAACCCTCAGTGGGGGAAAAACACATTTTGGAACAATGCTGGAGCCTCTGACCACAGCAAACCCCCTCGGGCATAATGTCCCTCTCTTAAGAATGTAACAGATACCACCTACTCCCCCTCAGGTTCCCCTCAGGAATTGGACAATCAAAATACCTAAGGAAACTAAGTAAACCATAAAACTTATGTTATCTGAGGGACAGTAAGGCCATGTCTGACTCCTCACACAATGGAATGGAGCCAATCAGAAATGGACAACCCAGCATCTAGAGTTATCCAGCCAGTAAGGGTAGAACCTGAGAAGGAATGAGGGGGAAGGGAAGAGGGTACTGAACAGAACCTTATGAAACAAAGACCCTTGCCTATAGTCATGGGT
This sequence comes from Prionailurus viverrinus, assembly GCF_022837055.1. Lineage (NCBI taxonomy): Eukaryota > Metazoa > Chordata > Mammalia > Carnivora > Felidae > Prionailurus > Prionailurus viverrinus. Next base: position 38,932,169 of record NC_062569.1, read on the forward strand.
ATTCACCCTCAAATGCCCCCTCTCTGTAAAGAAAGCTTTCATACTACTCTTATTTTCTAATCTTATACTCTAATAAACTTTTGCCTGCTGCTCGTTTTGTGTCCAGTTCTTCATTCTTGGAAGCAGCAAGACAACAAATCCCCAGTAGGGAGGTAAAAAATCCTGCAACATTTCTATTCAACAACTCAGGTACAGAAACATGTTTGGCATAAATGAGGATCTCTTCTTTCTTCTACCCTACAAGGTGTGTTCCTTCAGTGCTCTGAAGTGGGAAAACCGGGATATAGACTTCACTGTTTTTTCCCAGGTGACAATTTATCTCTGGATTGTTGATCTTTGATGGCCAGGAGTACATAAGAAGTTTCCCTATTCAGGGATAACCAGAAAGAAAGTGAATCCCCTTCCACTTGCACTGGATGCCACTTACTGGCCTTGCCCCAGACAACATATACGAGATTCCACTTTTTATTTAGGCATTTATTCATTGAAGAATTCCCAAAGCTGTACAGAGTGGAAGAAAATCAAATTTGGCATTGTGCTTGTAATCTAGCCACATCGGCCCTATGCCATTAAAGGGCAGTGGCTTCACAGCTAAAGCCTCAGGAGTGAGGAGGGTCCCAGATGGATAGCCCTGGATTCTTAATTCAGCTTCTTCTCTCCTTTTGTCTCCAGCTTTGTCCTGGCAACACATCACCACTTTTCTTTTGTAGAGAGAAACAATAAATGTTACATACTAATTATATCTCAATTTGAAAACGTTAAGAAAAAAGAAAAAGCTTTGGTCCATTGATCCCCTCTTCTGTCTTGCACATATTGAAGAGTCAGGCATGAGAAACTCATTGGCTTTTTATTGTATTTAATCTCTGTCAGCTTTTCACAAGGTAAGGTAAATGCAAGCTGGCCATAGTGGCTTCCCCCAACCTAGGAAGGAAGTTTCAGAGATGAAGGGAAGTATGAGCTCCGGAGCCAAGGACAGGGAGGACAAAATGGAAAACTGCCACTGGAAGCTACAGCTTATTTTAATGAAAATTTCCTGCAATCAAAGACCTGAGAAAATGCATTTCTTTGATTTCCTATTAACTGTCCACATGATAAATTAACATTCTTCTTAGGATATAACTTCTATTCTATGTCTTAAAAACTAGTAAGTCTGACCTCATTAGCTAAAAGACATTTTGCCCTATCACTTCTGTTAAGTTATAAAATGTTTATATGAACTAAGAAGAAAGGCCCCATACCCTTCATCTCTCCCTAATTTCTACACTTTTTTCCAGTGAGAGAAAGGGACAAAAGAGAAGGGAAAGCAGAATTTTCAAAAAGGTGACACTGAATAATCTTAAAAATATTTTTCTGAAATGAAGTATGTAAATGGCAAGCAGGTTTTGACAGAAATACCTCTAGTGTCTCTTAAATCTATTAAAAATCCAGCCTTTGAGGCAGGCTTTGTTGGATGATGTCTCAATGTGGGTTCCCTCAAAAGCAGAGCCTAAGACAAGGACTTAGGTGCAGCTAGTTTATTTAGATAATCCCAGGAATCACAAGTGAGGAAGTGTGCATAAAGACCAGGAAATACCATTATTCAGAAATAAAATTATAAGCCTCATTGGAGCCATTCCCCATTTCATCCATATCTTTACAGGGTCTGTGTACTTTGAAACTTTAATTTATAGGTATGCTGAAAACATTCCTTAAGCAGCACCTAAGATTAATTTTATTTATGCTTGAGGCAACTAAATTACATAATAAATTCCATGACAAACAACATGGGTCTCTTCGATAAGAAGGGAAATTATGCCCTATGGCCAGCAGAGTTAAAGTCCCATATCACCTGTGGAGACGAAATTCTATATGCTTTGAAATGTTATTTTATGATGGTTATAACATATCTAAAGTTTATGCTTTAAATTAAAAGTTCAAAACTACCCTGGGACTCTTTGAAGACTATGTAACTTGGTGTATGCACATATAAACATACATTACATACAACCCCAGGATTGTACTCCAAATAAAGTTTAAATTAACAATAGGTGGTTAAATATTCATTTTAATCCAGCATTGAAAGTTTTAAGGGATTTCATAGGAAAGTGTGATTATAGTTCTATAAAAATGTCCCACATTACTGTGGAAGAAAATGACAAATTCACAAAGCTTTTCAATGGCATTTCTTTTGTGTGTTCTTATTACATTAGATATTAGATCCAAGAATGTTTCTTCATTACCTAGACTAAGTATGGATATGCAAATAACAATTATATTATTCAGTTAGAAGATATAAGTAATCCATTCTCATTTCTAAGCTCTAGTTGAATGTATATGCTCCCTCCCGTTCATATGTTGGAACCTAATCCTTACTATGATAATATTTGGAGTTGGTCTTTTGGGATATAATTAGGGACTAGTGCCCTTATAAAAAGGACCCCAGAGAATCCCCTTGGCCTTTCTATCATGTGAGGACACAGCTAGAATATAACTGTCTATATATGAACCAGGAAATGGATTCTCAACAGACTCCAAATCTGCTAGCATCTTGATTTTGGGCTCCCCAGCCTCCAGAACTGTGAGAAATGGATGTTGTATAAGCCACTCAGATTATGGTAATTTTGATATAACAGCCCAGACAAAGACACTAGGTAGGGGAAAGAATATTCCTCAAAATACTATCAGGACATATAAATCTCAGAGAACATTGTATTATAGCAGCTGTCAGAAAGGCTCTTCAAGTTTCTCAGATTCCTTAACAAAATTCTTGAAAAGATAAGACAATTATGAACATTTACTCACTCTTCATATTCTCTCTACAAAAATAGTTTTTCTACAGCACATTTGGGCTCCACAACTGAGGGACTATAAACAATATACAGTTTGTAAATGTTAAGTGAAGAATCTTTTTTTAAAAAACAAAAATGTCTTCCTGTCTCTACTTTGAACATACTTTGAACCTTGTCTGTTAATGCACTATAATCTTGAGAAATGTTAAATTTAGAAAAAGCAGAATCAATTGATTGTCAGAAATTTAAGATTGAAACAGTGCTGAATTCCACCAAAACTCACTCTTACAACTAATTTATATCCATGTGAAAAATGGAATTGTTCTATTAGGATTCAGCACTTTAACCTCAGTTCCTCCCTTTCACTATCTTAACAAAAGAAGAATATACACAAAATAAAAACTGAGCAAGAACACAGTTATACCCGAAGTATAAGACTTTTGGTGAACTATGTTTGAGAATCTGGCTTAGACCAGAGGCCTCCCACCTCATCCAAAATCTACATGGGAAAGTAAGGAGACACATTCAGAGACACACCTCCTGAGGTAAGACCAGATCTGCAGGGCAGACTCCACATCCATGCACTTAGCCTGTTTTAAGAAGGGAGGTCTCCTGCAGAGACAGCAGGAAAAAGAAAGAAAAAAAAAAAAGAATGTTAGCGCTCTACCCACCCCTCAACCTTCAGGGCTCACTTCAACTGCAATGATCAAAGAAGGAGATAAAATGTTCAACCTTCTCTGCTCCCAAGCACTGGAAACTCACCTCCAGTAAGGTGTAGCTCAACTGATATGAGAGTGGGATCACCCACTGAACATTCCTGTTCCAAGGGATCAAGAGAGAGGCAGAAGCCCCCTCGTGACACCTCCAAAAGGTTAGATGTATAGGTAGAAGTTTCCTCCTGCATGGACCACTGCAAAATGTGGGGATAGTAGCAGAAGGATTGCCCATTAAGTCTCCTCAGGTATTTGTGCTTTAAACCTGTTGCATTTAACTGTCAAGCCTGTTAGGCTGTCAGGCTGACCCACTCCAGAGAGGAAACCAGCAATGTGTCTAAGCAATTCTCCTGTATTCAAGAGGATGCTTCTTTTGAATCCTCCTGAGACCAGTGTGTTGAGTGATCTAACTGTTGCTCCCTGCGAGAAAGGATAAACATTTATAAATTTGCCTTAACTCCACCTCACACCAAAGGACGAAGAATTATTCCTATTCAACTTTTTTGTGTGTAAATTGTGTTGATCTGTATTGTGCAACCAGTTTTTTTTTAAAAAGTAAACAGGCTCCATGTGCTAGCATAAAAATACTCAAAAAATGCTCAAAAAATAAAACAACAAACATCCCAAATTTGAACACTGATTATTTGATTATTAAGTTGAAAGAGTAAGCGCTAAAATTCTAAATCAAATTCCCTTTCCCCTTGTAAACTAAATTCATTTTTTTCTGTATAGTTTCTGATTTTGTTGGATTGGTCTCATTCTGATGGGGCCAGATTTCCTTCAGCAGCTGTAGTACTTTAGACCATCTCTGAAGCACTGAGATGACTATAGCTTCTTCAGCAACTACAAAGTTGAATTAATCCAGCCACAAATATTCATTCTGGTGTGCTAAAGAAAAGGACACCTGAGAATCACAGCACCAGACTTACTCTAATAAGTTAAGAAAACACAAGCAAGCAATTCCCATGCCACTTAGAGCATCATCCCAATCAAAATTATCTGTCCCCATTTTTGTAATTAGTACAACCCAGGTCTATATTTTTGTCATCATTCATGGAACATTGCTGAGAGTTTTTACCACTGGGAAATGCAGGCATGTGAAGAAAACACAAAGTTACAGGTAAAATATTTTGGTATCAGGATGACCAACACAAATGTCCATATGGGCATGTGGGCCAGAGGAATTTAAACCCACAAGGGAGGAAGTACCCATTCACTGGCACATTGTGTTTCCTACACTAATGGGGAAATTCACTTGGATATATACTGCACTGTCTCGCCATTAGAGAGAAACATTCAAAATACTATCTTCTTTTTTTTAAAAAAAGTTTATTTTGAGAGAGTGGGAGGGTGAGAGTGGGGGAGGCGCAGAGAGAGAGGGAGAAAGAGAATTCCCAAGTGTCAGAATCTGCACTGACAGTGCAGAGCCGATGCAGGGCTCCAAATGACAAACCATGAGATCATGACCTGAGCTGAAATCAAGAGTTGGATGCTTAAGCCACCGAGCCACCCAGGTGCCTCAATACTATCTTCTTTTAAAACCATAAAATGTGCAGTGATGACACCTCTAGTCCAGTTCTCCAATAAATTTAAATTTATTGGCCTCCCTGTGTTTGTCCTGCATGTTGAAAACCTCTTAATTATTAATGAAATGACAAACATCTAGACCTTTAACATACTCCGCTATAAAATCATGTGAGGGAATTGTTACGATATGAATGGCAACAGTTTTATGGTTTGTTGGGGCTGCATGAATATTGTTTTATTTCCTCTACTTTCATGTGAGCTGAAAATCTCCATAATAACCTTTTTTTTCAAATGAATTTTTATGTCTTTCTTGATTGCTGCATTATGCTTTTTTTTCATGTGATTTTCCCTAAAACCTTGACGTTCCTTGGCTTTTGGACTTACCAATCCTTGAATACATTTTTCCTGCATAATCAGTGATGCAACTATTCCTTCAGATACATCTTTTCTTACAGCAGTTTGATAATCCCCTAATATTCCATTCCCTTCTGTTCTTCCATGAATCCTGCAAGATCAGCAGGGCCTTGAATGTTTTTTCCTCCTGGGTAGCATTGATAGCTGGATTAGAATGCCTGACGTCTTCTTTCTTTAAGACAAGACAGTTATTCTAGGGTCCCCCATACAAAATTAATGAGTTCCAAAGCAATCAAATGTGTTCACTGTTTAAAAATATCCAGTCACCTTCTTCATCCTAAATTGTATAATTCTACCCATAAGTTATCTTCCATCTGCCCAGCAGCTAAACCTGGCTTGTAAATTATCTCTTTTGAATTATTGGGCTACTTTTACAGTGACTTATCATCCCTAAACCCTTGTTCAGAGTCCTAACTCTATGAATTTCCTGGACATCTTCCCCCAAACCATGGCCATATGAGTTTTGCAAACTAAAGTGATGGTGTCACCTTAAAACTTATCAAACAATGTTTAATGTATTCTCTGCTAATCTTCCAGTCCTTTTATCAAATATTTTCCATTCTTTTCTGAAAACACCATGCAACATTTCCACAAAATTTATATGTATATGTAGATACATAAGGGGAGTATTTTCAGGTTTACAAAGAATTAAGAGACAGATACAGAGATTTCCCTCATATCCTTTGCCCACACATGTATAGCCTCCTCATTACCAGAATCATTCATAAGAATGGCACAGTTTTTTTACCAAGAACAAACTTACATTGATATATCATAATTGCCCAAAGTTCATAAAGTTCTCTTGTGGTGTTGGAAAAATGTATAATGACATATGCCCATCATTATAATATCATACAGAATATTTTCACTGCTCTAAAAAAACTTCCGTGCTCTGCCAATTCATCTCCACACTGTCTCCACCTACCCCTGGCAATGACTGATCTTCTCATCTCCATAGTTTTGCTTTTACCAGAATGTCATATAGTTGGGATCAAATAATAGTAATGTAGCCTTCTCATATTATTTTCTTTCCCTTAGTAACATGTATTTAATGTTCTTCCATGTGTTCTCTACCTGGGCTTTCACTGGGGGAGTTAACCCAGTTAGCTTTCTCCATCTTACTGTTTTTATTTGTTGTCTTGAGCTCTCCAAAGTCCTTGACTGGGTAACACTAAAATATTTCCCTTTTTGCTAGTCCCATCTTTTTTCAAGAATTCAATCTTATTTCACCTCTATTTCAAAACATATGACTTCATTTTACTTTCAGTTTTCCTCATTGATGCTCTGATTGCAAGATCAAACCTCTTTCCAAAGAGTTTTCTGTCCTTGATATATCACTAAACAAACCAAATTCCTAATGTCAGAGTGTTCTGGTAAAAACCTTAGAATTGTTCCTCTTTAGCCTTTGGTTCATAATAAGGATGGTTTTGTTTTGCCCTCTACTTCCACTTAAAAATGTGATATAGCCACTATAGGAGAAAGCCAACATTCCTCTTTCTTTCTTCCACTACCCTTATGTGGTTAAAACTAGTTGCAGTTTCTGAAATCTACACCCATGAGCAGAATTCTAAACATATCCAATTCAGAGCCAATTTATGACTGGAGGTACAGGTCAGGGTATTTCCAGAACCCTCTGCAGTAGACTCATGAGCCCTAGAAATTATTTGTCTCTTGATGTAGTTTAAAACAAAGTAAAGAAGTCAGAATTTGGAACAAGTGCTCTAGAGTTGCTACTGAGGCCTGATGCTGAAAAACTAGAGGATGAAATGAACACAGTAGTAACCAGTGCCCCATGGGAAACTTAACTTACAGACCTGGCTGAGAAGCACTATGTGGGGGGACAAAAAAGATGCCATGAAAATGATAATCATTCTTTCCACAAATGTCTAAAAAGGCCTCGAATAGTGAAGATCATCTGCTTTGAGGTGGAACTCTATAACTGGAACTCTGCTTCTGAGCATCCTTGTGTCTGATGTACCAGCTGTGGACATGCTATAAGCCACTATGAGCTGTCCCAGCCTAAGCTAGCCACCAAGTCCTACCCTAAGATTCTCAGTCTCCTTAGATTTCCTTATAGTGACCAAATGCCCATCTTGCGTATCTACTTGTTTCCCAGCCCATATTTTTGAGGTATTTTAGGTTAAAATTTTCTCTTGCTCACCTCCAGGGCGTTGACTGATGAAGTGAATACTTAAAAAATAGATAGCCAACTGTATTAATGCCTTAGCAGTGCTTCTGCTGAAGTATATTGGAGAATGGAGCTTGGATCTTAGAATTAGAATCTGCACATCACAATGGGGCTGTGTCCAGGCTGCAGACAAGACTGTGTAGCCACTTACCGAGCCAGCTTCAGGGACAAGCCTACATTGGGCTCGGTCTCAAATAGGTACTGCTGCCTGTAGAAGGACGTGACCCCGGTGGGCTACTGCATTGCCACAGAAGTGGAGGTGAGCCTGTTTGCATCTGAGAGCTCAGGGGGTCACAGAAAGAGAGAAAAGTGGTCTCTTCCTCTGTTACAAGCATAATCCTCCAGGGTTAAATATAGCTTAAGTATCACTCTGCCTGAGGAGGGTGGGAGGAGGGGCACAAGCCTCTTAGCCAGGACTATTCCAGAAGGAGAGAAGAGTTGGTGAATGTGTCTTTCCTTCTGGGCCAAGATGGACTCATGTGAAGGAGAGAAATTTTCCACCATAACTCTTCTAAGTTTTAGTTTTTAAAATTGAAGAGACCACAATGGGGGAGGCCAGACCTTCAGATGAGTCATCTAATCAGAGAAAGTCACAAATTCAGAAGCTTTCCCTATGAGACATCACAGAACTCTGATTTTAGTATTCATATGATAATATAATTGATAACTTTGTATTGTAATGCTTCTAACAAAGTTTTTCTAAACTCTAAAAATTCCACCCTTAAAATACAACCTTGTATTTCAATATCTCTTCAGTAATAGTAACTTCACTCAGGAGGAACACTCTATTATTGGTCAAATATCGTGGTTCTCAAAGCAAGGTCTGGACCAGCAGCATTAGCATCACCTGGAAACTTGTTAGAAATGCAGATTATTCCACCTCAGCTCACTGCATATGAAACCCTGGTGGGGTGAAACCCAGAAACCTGTGTTTAACAAGCCCTCCAGATGATTCCAATGCTCACTAATGTTTGAGAACTACTGGTCCAAGACATGCCTTGATAGACAGATGCTTCAGTGGAGCAATAAATGACTCATGTCAAAAAGTGAAAGGATCTAATACACAAATGAAAAAGTGCTCAGGTCTGGTTTAAAAATACAGATTGAGAGGTGTTTGGGTGGCTCAGTTGGTTAAGCTTCTGAGTCTTGATTTCAGCTCTGGTCATGCTCTCATGGTTTGTGGGTTCCGAACTCTGCATTGGGCTCTGCACAGAAAGTGTGGAGGCTGCTTGGGATTCTCTCTCTCCCTCTGTCTCTCTGCCCCTCCTCTGCTTGCACTGTCTCTATCTCTCTCAAAATAAACTTTATAAAAAAATATAGATTGAAATAATTATTGTATAAAATCACATGTAAACAATACCACACATGCAAAACCTCAAGGTGATACCAATTATCCCACTCACAGATAAATTGAATGCCAATGCACTGTTATTTAAGGAACAGTTGTATGTGACCAGTGCTATATTTTTTTCTTTTTCTTTTTCTTTTTCTTTTTCTTTTTCTTTTTCTTTTTCTTTTTTAAGTGTACGAAAGGACAGTAAACATCCTGTTCATTCTCCCAGGCATTGCATCACTTCCATTCCCAAGGGGTCGGCATCAGCTCCTGGCTGCAGTGTCCCACAGGCTTGGCCTCCTCTCTCCTCCTTCATCATTTATCTGATTCCCCTTCCTTGTTATACGTTTTGCCTCCATAAAAAGGTATATTGCTGTTTTGAAATAATATTCGACATGGTTCTGCCTACATTGCCACTAAGAGTGTTGACACAGTAGACACAAAGATGATGATTATGCAGACATCTAGGATAACAAATGGTGTTTTCTTATCCTTTGTCCCTTTTTTTCTCCTATCTCTCTAACTCCTCTACTCTAAGGAAGCTCCTCCAGATACGATGTCCCTTTCCTCCTTTTATGCATTGGGTGCTAGCTCCACACTGCAGTCCCAGCTGTCTAGTGACATCTTTGTGAGTCCATGCTTGTCCGTCATGCTTTCTTTTCTTTCTTCCTTTTATATTATCTCATTTTCTCCCTTCTTTTGCATTCTCTTTCCTTTCTCTCTAATTTCCCCTACTCCTTCTGTATTCCCCTGTCTTCTCTCCCTCACCCTTCTTTCATCTTATTTCCCCTTTCACCCCAACTTAGGAGACACTGAGCCAACTGGGAGGCAAACAGGAAACATGCAAGGTACTTTGGGGACACTGAGAACACTTGATGCTCTGAGGGTGAAGGGTCCAGTCCTGTGCTGGGTGTCCCTGGCCATAACAATATCTAGAAGCCAGGACTGGCGTGGCATTTACATTCTATGCACATTTTCCCCCTGGAGTTCACCCTACTAAATTATTCCAGTTTCAAGTACTTACTTTCTTTGGCCTCAGTTTCCTGTCTCTCTCCCCCAATTCCAACTTCACTACACCTTGGGAATATCTGTTATAAAAAATAGGCAAGAATGTTTTCTTACCACCCTGTTCTTATTAGTATAAAACTATTGCGGAAGAAGTAGTTAACAAACAAAATGTACATATGCCATTAAATCACAAGGTAACAGAGATTTAAACATCTCACGGAATTCTCATTCTCCCAAGGTGTGTACTATTCCTATAAACTCCTAAGTTTTTTTTTTCTATTTTTTTAAAAATATAATTTATTGCGGGGCGCCTGGGTGGCGCAGTCGGTTAAGCGTCCGACTTCAGCCAGGTCACGATCTCGCGGTCCGTGAGTTCGAGCCCCGCGTCGGGCTCTGGGCTGATGGCTCAGAGCCTGGAGCCTGTTTCCGATTCTGTGTCTCCCTCTCTCTCTGCCCCTCCCCCGTTCATGCTCTGTCTCTCTCTGTCCCCCCAAAAATAAATAAACGTTGAAAAAAAACTAAAAAAAAAAAATTAAAAAAAAAATATATATAATTTATTGCCAAATTGGCTTCCATACAACACCAATTACTCATCCCAAAAGGTGCCCTCCTCAATGCCCATCACCCACTTTCCCCTCTTCCCCACTCCCCCATCAACCCTCAGTTTGTTCTCAGTGTTTAAGAGTCTCTTATGGTTTGCGTCCCTCCCTCTCTGTAACTTTTTTTTCCCCTTCCCCTCCCCCATGGTCTTCTAATAAGTTTCTCAAGATACACAAAGTCATAAATTCCTAAGTTTTAACAAGAAATCCAGAGGGCATGTTAGAGTTCTACTGGTCTGGCTTTCTGGAAAGCACATTTCTGGGCAGCCATTTGCTCCTTGCTGTGGCAAGCAATAATTCTTCAATAATTTTTGATAATTTTCTTCTGTTAACAGTGGATTTCTATTCAGGAACACCTCTGATTTCTTGTTGAACACCACCCTCTACATCTCTCAAATTCAAATGTGTCCCCCCCTCCCCTGCCTCAATGTCCAGTAACTATTGTTGCCTTTAAGGATGGCAGAACCGAACCAATGTGCGCTCTGTGTCACCTCTCAACAATCTGCTCTTTAGTATTTGACACAGGTCCTGCAAGAGGCATGTTAACGAGTCGAGAGAACAGATCTAAATAATAATCATTTAAACTCCCAAAATGCAGAGATGCAGCACTGCTACCCTGGAAGTCAAATCTACCTTCACTGCCACTCCAACCAGGCTAGAAGTTTAGACAACTTTTATAGTATTTGTCTTACGTTCCCATTTCTTAGTTTTGCCATAGTTTGGGTTTTTACAGATAGTCATAATAGCTAACATTACTGTTACCATAGGAATTCATACAATCAGCTCAATCACCCAATGAAATAGGTACTATCACTATGCTCATTTACAATAAGAGGAAACTAAATGCAGAGGAAAGGCACTTGTCCAAAGTCCTACAGCTAGGGAGTAGTACAGCTGGGATAGGACATCACTTTATCATTCATCTTTGGATTTGAAAATAATGATAGTGAAAATATAGACTTAATTAAGACCCTTTTGTATTTCTATTTGAGTTCTTTCTTCTTTTTCCCATTTTTGATCTCATATCACACAAATCCTCCTAAGTCAGAATTTGGATAAAAGGCCTTGAAATGCATAAATTTGTTCTGAAAAATAACACCATTAATTAAAAGCGAAATTTCTGTTTCATCAGAAAAAACATGATTAAAATTGCCAGAACATTTTCTTGGGTTGAAAGTGGAAGAGGATTCTGACCACCACACTTCTGAAGGAGCTTTTAATTACTATCCATTGCTTCCATTTTTAAGGGTGAACATGAAACCACTTCATGCTTAGGCAGTTAGATATCTGACTTTATTTTACCCCTGTTTTTTTTTTTTCAACATGTAATATTGAAAAGAATTGTTTTACTGCTTATAACGACGTACATCAAGAAAATAATGCCTCATTTATTTTATGTCAGGATTGGATAAGGCTCTTGGTGTGTGTCTTAGTCAATTTGAGCAGCTATCACAAATTACCACAGATTGGGTGATTTATAAACAACAGAAATTTATTTCTCACAAGGTGGGAAGCCCACTTCCTGTTTCACAGACAGCTGTCTTCTAGCTGTCTTCACATGGTGGAAGGGACAAGGAAGCTCTCAGGGATCTCTCTCTCTCTCTTTTCAATGTTTATTTATTTTGAGAGAGAGAGAGAGAGAATGCAACCAGGGGAGGGACAGAGAGAGAGGTGAGAGAGCATCCCAAGCAGGCTCCACATTGTCAGCTCAGAGCCTGATGAGGGGCTTGAACTCACAAACCATGAGATCCTGACCTGAGCCAAAACCAAGAGTCAGACACTTAACTGACTGAGCCACCCAGGTGCCCCAGGTGATTAGAGTTTTAAATACACAGAGAACTACAAATCAGTGTGAAAAAGAAAATACAGGAAAAAATTCTATAAAATATCAATAAATAATTTACAGATCTGTGTATATACAAACTATAGTCAAGTAAAATGGGGTTCATTTAATAACAAGAAAATGCAAATTAAAATGAGATATTTTTCATTTTTCATCCATCCAATTAGCAAAATTTAAAGAGTTTATTCATGTTCAGATCAGTGTTGGCAAGAAAGAAGAAAAGCAAACATTCTTACACACACTGGGATGTCTCTTATAAAGGTACTACTCCCATTGGGTGGAGCACTAATGACCTAATTACCCCCTAAAGGCTCTACCTTATAATACCATTACATTGGGCATTAGGTTTCAGCATATGAATTTGGTGGGGGGAGACACAAAACTATTACACAATTTATAGTAGTACAACAAGTAGACTTAAGTTCATTACTGGTAAAATATATTCTTTCCTTGCCCTCTTCCAATGTTTTACATAAGGGCAGTTTATTCTCAAGTACAAGCAGTCTTATAGGTTAGCTGGACTTTATTTTGAATATACATATACGACATAACTTTAAATGCTTAGGGCTTCCTTTCATGGGCTGTGTCACACCCTGCATATCAAACTTACATGAGAAAGCCAATTACACACTGGACTGTTAGATTCTTTGATTTTTAATTCTGAGTCTGCCACAGGCATATGTCTCTGAGAAAGTCTTTGAAAAACCTTGTTTTCACTTCTTTCCTTATAAAATGAGATTTTACAATCTGCTAGAGAAATTCTGAGGATTACATATCAAATGATGGCAAAGCACTTTGAAAGTACTAAATGGGATTATTAATAATTTAAGAGAGAAGCAAGCCTTCATCTGAGTTGTTGAAAGAAATATGTGGCATATTTATTTCAATCATTTATCATTTCACTGAAATTTCCTCTACCTTGAGCTACTCAGAAAACACCTGATTCTTTTTAAAATGGGACTTTAAAACTGGTTCTCTTTTTATAGTTTTTCAAAGTACTTTCATACCAGTTACCTTATTGGAACCTCACAAAAACCCCAGGAGGTATAAATAACATATTATGTAGGAATGAGGCTGCAAGAAATAGAATATCCTAAAAATATTCTTTTAAACAAACAGCGTTTATTATCCTTGCTTTAAGGAAAAGACCAGGGTTAAGAAGTTCAGGGCAGATCAAGAGACTCAGTGGTGTCATCAAAGATTTAGACTTTTGTCTTTTCCCTCTGCTATCTTTGCTGAGTTGGCTCTTCACTTCATGTTCACAAAATGGCTGCTATGGCTCCCGAAAAAATTTGTTTTCAAGGTAGAAGGACACCACACTAACCACATCTGTTCCTTTACAAGTAAAACAAAAGCTTTTCTAGAAGCTACCCCTGGCAGAATTACTCTAAAACTAGATCATATGACCCTTGCCAGGGCAAGAAAAGGGAAGGCAGTGAGTGTATGGTTTTTTATGCTCTGTAGAGAAAGACAGAAGGGAAGGAATAAGGGGGCTGAGAACAACTCTGAGAACCCAATGCCAGTATTGATGAAGAATGAGAAGCATTAAAAAGTAATTTTTTCCAGATGGCACAGCAAAGAAGATGAAAACAGATCTGAATTTTTCTGCTTAAGTGGAAATATCTAACAATAAATTATAAAGTCAACTGAAATTTTTTAAGGGGTGACCATGCTGAGGCCTACTTCAGCTACTCTTACTGACATATACTCATACATATATGACCCCAGGTACCTCCATAACAGTGCTGAAGCAGAAGAATGACTTTCCTCCTGTGCACATGATCAACTTGTTAGTTTTTGAGGGATCACCTTTTACCAGCAGTCCAACATACAGCCTGCTCTCCTTTTCTTGTTCTCCATTATAAAGGGAAATTCAGCAAGGCCATACTGAATAAGTTGAAAAAAGTAATCATTTTAAAGAGGACAGCAACAGGGAAAACAACTTCTGTGTCTCCCTGTCTGAATCAGTCATAGTTTGTGTGCAAGAAAAAGAGCTTAAAAAATACAATGCAGGGAATTGTGTGCTTAGGTGTGTTGGAGACAATAGAGGAGTAAGGTACAGAAATGACTCCTAGTCAACATCATACAACATGCTTGTCAGGAGAACTGCTACCTCTGACATATTCAGAGATGTGGGACTTCAGAAGGTGACTTTTGGGTTGAGTGACCACAAAACTCATTGCCAATTCTGTGATGCAGGGTCCAGGAAGCTACAGTCACCTCCCTTCCCATCACAGCTGCTCCTTGACACACCTATCTGGTTATCAACACACTAGACTTTTGCTCCAAAAAAAACCCAAAGTCTTCACAATTATGTTTGCCAGTAGAAAGACCCAAAGCAAGATGGCACCCATCTCATATCTACCTTAAAGGCTCTGCATAAGTGCATTCAGTTAGAGTCTAATTTGCATCCAGAACACCAGCCTTGTGGGAGTTTAGGAAAGGTAGGATTTAGTACGCCAGTCTCTGCATGATTCTACACACACATGGAAGTTAGAACTGATGCTGAGTGCCGTCATGTCCATAACACTGCTGCCCCTTTCAAACACAGATGGAAGACAGGGACCAAAGGGTTAACAGTAGAAAAGAGTTTTCCATTAGTGTCTACCTTTTGGCCAGGACTTGCTCATGATGTATGAATTTAACTTGGTCATAAGTTCCAGTGACAAAGGCTTAATTTAGCATAAATTCCACAGGATATCAGATCTGCTGTCTGGTATATAAAAAGCAACAGTCATTATTTACTGAGGACTTATTTTGTGCCAGACAGTATTATTAATGCTTACATATAATTTATTAAAACTCACAATAACTCTGTATGGTAGGAAACGTTATTAGAGCCAATGTTCAGATGATGAAATTGAGGAACAGAGTCCTGAATATTGTAGAGATACCAGTGGTGGAGCCACATTTAGCAGACCAGTCTGACTCCAGAGTCCAGGTTCCAAATAACTATAATGTATCGCTGCTCCATAAAATTAGTTTAATATACAGCTATACTGGAGGAATTTGCCCTTCACGATCTCCCTTTTGATTTACCATTAGGATTCTGCTGGCTCCCTGATCAATCAATTTTGATGACTTTTATAGAAATAATCCAAGATGGTACAGTTATAAGCATTCCTGTTCAGCTAATCCTATTTGCCACTGGTATCTATCATAAAATTAGATCTTTATTTTGCTTGAGATTTTTTCTGAGATTGAAACTCACATTGAAAGAAATTTATCATTTTCCTAAGAGTTCTCCCAAAATCAAAAGGGAGGATCACTCATTTTACACTTTTTTCATATCAGAAAAAAAGGCCTTAATTCTTCAGAGGAGGCTTGGGGGGCCAAATGTTATAGGACTCTCCCCTTAGGCACACTTCATTAGTCTAAGGTTTTTCACAAGATAGTGAAAACTGTAACTAAGAAAAGAGCCTTAATTCTTCTTAGGGGGCCAAGCTGTGAACTGGGAATTAGAAACACATACTATGAAAATGAAGCCAGATGACCTGAAAAAATGATACATGGGAAAAGAGAAGTACCAACGACCAACAGATAGGGGGAAACTAATATAGAGAGGGTTAATTGTGGAAGCGATCAATCTGATTATAGCTGTGCCTGACTGACATCAAGCTGCATCCCCTGTCTTTATTTCACGACAGTACCCCAGAGGTCTTCTCAAAAACTTCCAATAATTTCCCCTCTATTTTACTCATTCATTCCTATATAACAACAAACCATCCCAAAACTTTGTGGCCCCAAACAACGTTATCATTTATTTTGCTTATAAATCTGCAGTTTGGGCAGAGCTGGGAGGCAGCAGTTTGCCTCTGCTCCAGTCAGCACCAGCTAGGATGGCTTGTAGGTTGAGGACTACAGGCGTCTGAAGGCTGGCTCATTTACTCCCAAGCCTGGCAGCTGATACTGGCTGTCAACGGGGACCTCACTTGGAGCTGGGGAACACCTTCACGAAATTCTTCAATCAGAGGGGCTACCTGACTTCCTTACAAGGTAGCTAGATTCCAAAGGCAAGCATCCCTGGAGAGGAAGAGAGTTGGGGCAAGTATATCAGCTTTCATATAACCATGAAATTAAAAAATGGTCACCTCCACATAGTCACAGGCCCACCCAGATTTATGTGGAATGTCAGCATCATATTGTAAGAAGAGCTTGTGGTGTGTACTACATTGATGTGGATATCTTTGGAAAATATGATCTGCCACATCCTCTGTAAGGTGCTATTGTGATGATATTTATTTATTATCTATGTATTTATAATATAATCAAATGTGTGTGTGTGTGTGTGTGTGTGTGTGTGTGTGTGTGTGTGTGTTAGTCTTTGTCCCTGACTTCTGGCACATAACTCCTAAAACCCTTGGAATCTCTGGAGTGACAGTGTCTCTTATATTCTAATGAGATGACTGCTGGCTGAGGATCCCTAGGCAGCTTCAGGATGGGGGCTGGTTGCCAGAAAAACCATGGCATGAATAGAGGGTTGGAACTTTGAACCTCACCCCCTGACCTACAGGAGAAGAGCCAGTGATAGAGTAAATCACCAATGGCCAATGATTTAATCAGTAATGCTTGCATAATGAAACTTCCATTCTAACCCCTGAACGACAGTAGAGTTTCATCAGCCTCCAGGTTGATAAACACAATGAGGTGCAGAGAGGCTGGCAGGCCCAGAGAGGACATGAAAGCTCTACACCCTCCCTCCCCATACCTTGACCTATGCATCTCCTCCATTTGGTTGTTACTGAGTTGAACCCTTTATAATGAACATGAAATTGTTAAGTAAAGTGTTTTCCTGAGTTCTGTAAGATGTTCTAGCAAATTATCAAAACTGAGGAGGGAGTCATGGGAATCCTCAATTTATGGAGACCTGGGACTTGAAATTGGTATCTGAAGTGGTGGCAGTCTGTGGGAATAAGCCCTTAATCTATGGGGTCTGTGCTAACTCTGGGTAGTTAGTGTCAGAATTGAATTGAACTGTAGAACACCCACCCCCAGTTGATGGTTGAAGAGTTGGAAAATTTGTTGGTATTAGGAAAACACCACACATTTGGTATCAGAAGTATTGTGAGTAGAAACAGCACAAAGTTATTTAAAAGTGTTTTCTACTTACAAACAAGTGTGTTTAAGTTTTAAATAGATTATATATTTGTAGGGTACACAAAAAATAATTTGTGTGTGTATGTATATAGATAGAAATATAATGAAAACTGTCACTCCCTCCCTACCTCCCAGCCCTCCAGTTTCCTTCTGTAGGGGCAAGACATGTTATCAGTTTCCTGTAAGTCTTTCAAGAGTTATTTTTTGCTGCTATAATATACATAGACCTCTCCTTCAACTATTCCATGCAAATGATATCCACTTTCAGCACTTCATTCTTTCAGTTATAGAGATTACTATGTATATGTATATTTTTTCTCAGCCTTTTAAAGGGTACTTAGTATGCCAATATAAGGATGTACTATAATTTATGTAACCAGTAACTTATTAATAAACATTTAAGGTTGTTTCCAATAAAGCTTTTACAAACAACTCTGCAATAAACAACCTTCTATATCTCTCCCTTTGCATGTATATGAGTATATTTATAGGATAAATTTACTGGAAATATGACTTATGAGTTAACAATTATAAGCCTTGGCAATTTTGTTAGATTTTGCCAAATCCCAGTACTAACTCTGAATACTCGTTTCCAACATGTTCCCTAACACAAGATATTATCAGAATTTCTGATCTTTGTCAATCTATCGGGTGAAAAATAGTATACCTGAGTAATATGTGTTTCTCTCTATGAATGGTGGTGAGCATCTGTGTATGATTTTCTTTGAACTGTCTTTTCATATCCTTTGTTCCTGAAGGACTATTTTAACAAGCCTGGCAGATATCTGCAACCACTGCCTAAATGCCTCTGCCAACGCAGAGGTTTAAAGCCAGGACAGAGATAGGACCTAAGACAGGGAGAATCTCAAAACTATGTACATCAGAGAAGAAACATCTTTTAAAAAAGGGTTTTCTTTTTTAATTTCATGACTTACATATATTTTTTAAAACGTTTATTTATTTATTGTTAGAGAGAGTACATGCATGCACAAGTGGGAGAGGAGCAGAGACAGGCAGAGAGAGAATCCCAAGCAGACTCCACACTCAGCACAGAGGCTGACACGGGGCTCCATCCCACAACCGTGAGATCATGACCATCTTAAAGTATCTCTGAGCAAACAGGGTAACTTTCTTTATTTTCAGTAACTTAAGGAATCAAGTACATGACAATATCCAAGGGAGGAAGAAGGGAGAAGACCATTAAATACTAACTTAGGTGAACTTCCAACTTCTAGAACTTTGTCTCTAGGGAAGGACAAGATTTCCTGAAAGGTCGTTCCTCCCCTTAGTTGAGCCTTTTAAAACAAGAAAGAAATGAATTTCACAGGAGTGTGGACTGTTAACTAAATTTTCAGGCAAGATTGTTTTGATTAAAATTATCATGGTAACAATACCTGAGTGAAAAGTGGTTCTTCTGTTTTTCTTCCACTATAAGCACAATCTATGGGTTTTGTTTGCTTGTTTGTTCCTTTTTACTCACCTAATTGAATTTCCAAGCTGGAAAATATACATTTAGTTATAGAATAGGATTCTCTGGGTTTCTTATTATCAGCTAAAAATGTAACTGAGGATGAGGATCCTGTTCAGCTGCAGTTTGGGGGTGCTTTGTGGCAGTTAACATGGGAGGAGAAGGGTACGTTGACAGTCCACCGAAATGGAAGGGCTGATAAGGCAGTCTCCTCACCAGGCTGTGAGGCAACTGGTCTGGACATGCCAAACTTTGGATTTTCCATGGTACCGAGGTTAGTAGGAGAGAATAGGAAGTGGACATCATGGCAAATACAAAGAGGACAAAAGAGCATTTTCCATTACCTCAAGCCTTTCCCAGATACCTTATAAGTAACGCAGATGAATAACTGGATTCCCTCCTTCCTTGCTTTGCCATACTCTTGGGGAGTCTTACAAGGGAGTAGGGACCCAGATAAACCTCGAACTTGTAGTCTACATTCATTGTGTCTTATAATCTTTCCAGTCCAATAGGTGGTGGGGGGTGTGAACCAAACTTACTGTATATATCTTAATCTCAAAGTAGAAATAGCAGCCTTGAGTTTTGGAAGTAGAACAGAGTGATAATGTGAGTCCGAATGTTTTGATATAAAAAGGGAGTGTTGATTATTTCCCCTGCATGAGGTAAACATCACCTGGAATCTAGATGTGTGGACAAAATGAAAGATACCAACTAAGACTCGTTATCATTAGCCTTGTGACTCCAATAGACAAACTAAACATTCCCTTTGTGCAATGAGAACAGTCATAATGGAAAGAAGAGGGTAGCCTGGGCAAAATGCTGATGCTCTCTGTGGGCTTCCTCTCTGAGTCCTTTTTCCCACTCTCACTTGTCACACACACAAGCTAATTGTAGCTAAGATGTCAGTTTCAAAGTTTAAGGTTTGACTTTCACAACCGTGACATTTAAGTAAGGGTCCTTTGAAGCCCAAGAGTTTTCCAAATGTGGATGTGAACAGCTGAACTTAGATACTAATAGCTCTTGCATGTGGGTTGGCAGAAGGATGGAGCAGGACCACTAAGACAGGAAGGTGGGGATGGCCAGGCTAGCATGGATCTGTCAGGGTTAATGAGTATAAGGAGCAGAGTAATGTTTTCAAATACCACCCAATATCTTTTCTGTGCAATGCAGGTGGGTTCCCCCCCGCCCCTTTTTAGCTTTTCACTATAAAGACCAATTGATGAAAGCAACAAACTGAAGTAATATCTAAAGAAAACTTGTTTGAACTTTTTTTCTAGTGAGACTCTTTTTTTCTCCTGATAACCTAACTTTTCAATGGTTTTCTTAAATATCCCATAACTGAGTTTTCACACATCAAGATCGAACTCTTGAAGATCAGATAAGGAGGGGAAAGGACAAAGTTCAGAAGGAAAAATCTCATCCAGAGTCTAGAGGAAGAGAACTAGTAATAAAGCAAGTCTCCTGGAAGTCTGCAGAAGAGCAGGCTTTGGAAAATTGAAGTCAGTGGGACAAATTATCTTCTTTCCCTGTGAGAAACTTCCAGCCTGCCAATCCTGCCTCCAGTCCAGCCTGGGCAAGGTAAGGGAACAGTAGTTGGGGAATTAAGATACAGTCATCTCAGAACAGCTTCATAGATTCCAACCATTCCACTAGCCTTTGGAAAAGCAGTCAGGTGTTCTTGAAACCTTGAGGAAGGGGTCCCCAGAAGACCTGCAGTCAATTGAGAAGGCTACATTGTGAGAAGAGCTGACAATTGAGGGCAGTAGCAAGGTTCATGAACATGCTAAATTTGACCTTACAGGCTCTGGGCAAGGCATTCAGTCTCTCTGAGCCTCAGTTTCCTTATCTGTATACATCTCACAGAGCTGAGATGGGAATTACACATGCTAATACACTTTAAGTTCATAGAACAATGCCCTTTCACATGGTATGTGCTCAATAAAGGCTTGTTGTCATCAACATCAGTTGTAAACACTGCTCCTAACACCAAGTGAGACCAGCTTCGCTCCTATGGTTGACAAAGCAAGACCCTAGTCATTAAGAGGCAAAAGACATTGTGGCAGATGTGGCAAGTGGCAAAATAAAGTGAGATACTGTAACCAGGGTCAACAACTCATGAACCATGCCCCCAGATTTACATCAATCAGATAAGGAAAAGATGGAATAACACAGACTAATTACTCACAATACACTATTTTAAACTGGATGAGATGGAAACAATTCACTCGACAAATCAAATATATTTTTTTAAACATTTATTTATTTTTAAGAGAGTGGAAGCAGGGGAGGGGCAGAGAGAGGGGACAGAGGATCTGAAGCAGGCTCTGCACTGACAGCAACCAATCCGATGTGTGGCCTGAACTCACAAACTACAAGATCATGACCCTAGCCAAAGTCAGATGTTCAACTTACTGAACCACCCAGGTGCCCTCAAATATTTTCTGTGGTCAAGAGGCTTGTAAGAAGGTAGAGGAATACGGGAACAGATATAAAAAAAATAAAGACAGTTCCTTTTCATGCACATTTTATAAGAGTACATTAAATTCTGTCATATGGTTCTCTGGCCTTGTTTTTAAGGAAGTTAATTTAATTTCATGCACATTTGATTCATGCTCATTTGATTCATGTTCATACTGGCCTACACCTGTCTAGGGAAGTGCTAAGGACTGCCAGCATTCATTGATCAGTAGTTTCTCTGGCAATTGAATAATTTTTAACATAAATTTTATATACTTGATTCTAAACATAATAAAATTTGAAATTTAAACAAAGTATAAAGAAGAAAATTTCAATCACTAGTTATTACACAAACCAGAATGAACTATAGTGAACACTGTAAGAATTTTCTCCAATTTTTCATTTATGCATAAATTTTTAAAATTACATTTATATGATATCTAAAATTTTGTATTTGTTTTTTTTTTACTGAGCATTATATCGTGTACATTTTCCCAGAATTACCCAGAAGTAAAATTTGTTTGGAAATCATTTTAATATCTATATAATATTCCATCATGTGAGTAAATAAAAATGTGTTAAATTTTTCCTTTATTGTTTGACATTTAAATTGTTTCCAATTTTTCATTATGATTAATAATGCTATATTGAAATCCTTTTACCTAAATTAATTGCTAGGTCATATTCTGGATTTCTAGAAGAGAAACCACTAAATCCGTAAAATGTTATCAACTTCATATACTTTACATTCTTATTTCCAAATTTTTTCCCAAAAATGTCTAAATTTATATTTCTTTAAGCAGTATATGAGAGTGCCCTTATCAACTAGTTGGTGATGAATCCTTTGTTTAAATAAACTCTATATTTCACCAGTGCTTTTCTTCTAGTCATCCATCCATTAACTCATTTATTCAACAAAAATTTAGTGAATGCCTGCCCTGTGCTAAATATAGTTCTAAGTGCTGAGTGATAGCCATAAACAAAATCCCTGCTCTCACAAAGGGGTAGGTTGTAAATAAGGTCAGAAATGCAGCCAGCACCCGATGGCCTAGCGCCCTCTGTGCCACAGTATGTAAGGACTTTGAATTAAATTTTATATGTAACGGAAAGCCATAAAGAAAGTTCAGATAGAGCAATGACATGATCTTGTTTACATGTTTAAAGGATCATTCTGACTGTTGGTGGTGAAAAGAACATAAGGAGGTATGAGAGGCATCCATTACCCTAAATTCCTATTCTTACAGGCCAGGAAATTGGTAAGAGGGCTAGGACAGGGAGGTAGGGTGCAGGTGGTGAAATATGGAATCTAGATGATTATTTATAAAAGATTTTTTTACATAATTATGGTAATCTGCCTTTTATTTATTATTTTGTTGAAAATATATTGCTGGTTATCATTTAACTTTTAAATTTGTATATGCTTTTTGACATATGATTTTTATTTTTTATTTTTTTTTTCAACGTTTATTTATTTATTTTGGGACAGAGAGAGACAGAGCATGAACGGGGGAGGGGCAGAGAGAGAGGGAGACAGAATCAGAAACAGGCTCCAGGCTCCGAGCCATCAGCCCAGAGCCTGATGCGGGGCTCGAACCCACGGACCGCGAGATCGTGACCTGGCTGAAGTCGGACGCTTAACCGACTGCGCCACCCAGGCGCCCTGACATATGATTTTTGACTTAACATTTCTATGTATCAAATCAGTTCTTTTCATCCTCTTTTGCCCTGAAATTTATTTTTTGTGGTTAATGGGTTTATGAAACATGATATTAAACTCTAATTCTTTCTGTCACATTTTTGTCGGAGGCCTAAAAAGGTTGTGACGAAAACAAATGGGTGGCAGGTGCTCCCACATTCCCAAATGTCTCAACATCACTAGCAAATGAGTAACAAACATCAGAGTGTGACCCTTAGCCAAACCATAGAAAACGGCCTAAAAGGACTGACAATGAAAAAGCCAAAGGAGGGTGGCTTTTTATTTTATTTTAATTTTATTTTCTTAATTTTTTTTATGTTTATTTATTTTTGAGACAGAGAAAGACAGAGCATGAGTGGCAGAGGGGTAGAGAGAGAGGGAGACACAGAATCAGAAGCAGGGTCCAGACTCTGAGCTGTCAGCACAGAGCCCGACACGGGGCTCAAACTCACAAACCGTGAGATCATGACCTGAGCCGAAGTCGGTCGCTCAACGGACTGAGCCACCCAGGCGCCCCGAGGGTGGCTTTTTAGAGAGAATACTTGGTGTAGGTTTCATACCTACCCTGAGAGGACAATTAGAAACTTTTCCTCTTCATCTCAAGCCCAGCTGGGGGCTTCTAGGAGGCCATCCTTGGAGCATGGTATGTGGTTCCCTGGCATTTGGGGACTCACGGGACTAGAGTGACTCAAGCCACTTGCCAGTCTCCAGGGACATATTAGCCAAAGTGACCCATGGCAGCAGAAGGCCGCATTTAGGTAGTGATAGTGGGTCAAAGTGCTTATTTCTCTGGAGGCAGATGTGAACAAGCATGGTGGTGCAGAAGTATTATTTAATAGGAAACTTCTACAGTGACTAATCCTCTGATTTGTCTAGGACCGTCCCAGTGTTAGTGCTAAAAGTCTCACATCCTGGGAAACTCTTCCATCTCAGGTAAATCAGGGTAGTTGGTCATCCTACACCTTAACCAAAAAGTCATGAAAAAAGGGAGATAGAGGCTCAGTGGGCACAGAGGCAAGAATTAGCCCATCAAAAGCTCTGCAGTAGAAGGGACTAGCAGGGGACTCTTCCAGTAGTCCCCCCAGAAAACCCCTGCATGATAAAGAGTCAGTTTTAAACATCTGTGACAGTCAGGGAGAGCAGGCTCAGAGTACCTTACTAGCTGTCAGAACTTTCTGCTCCTCACCACTCCTACTTTTATGACTCAATGTAACTTGAGAGACTTAATACCTAAAAGGGTTGGATAAATGATGGGACCTATGTGTGCAGGGCAGTACCCAGGTACAAGGGAAGAAAGATGCTGATGTGGCAGATTCACAAGGATGGCAGTGAGAAAGTATGAAACTAACTCATGTTGCCTCCCCTCTTTCAATGTCAGTCATAGTGTCATGAAGGGAGATGAGGGTATCACTGGATTCTTACCCAGAAGCCAGTTTTCCAAGGGTACATTTGTCAAGTTCTATCTCTTTTTCACTAGGTTTATATGTTAAACTCTGTTTAAGGCTATCTTTGATTCTTTGTTGGTTCTTATAAAAATATGGTATTTCCATATTTACATATTATAAAATACAATTTCTATATTTCAGTTATTAGAGTTTTACAGTATATAGTCAAGATACACTTTGAGAAAAATCTCACAAATTCTCAATACTCAGCACATCAGGATTTTAATTTACATTATAATAAAATATATTAATCTGGCAAGCCTTAACATTTTAAAAAGTGTAGTCTTTCTAGACCGTCTGTGTTTGAATGATGACTTTGCCACTTGTGAGCTCTGTGGTCATGGACAAGTTTCCTCATTTATAAAATGAGGCTAATAATCATATTTACTTCAGATAGTTGTAGTGAGGTGTAGAATGAGTTAACAAATGAAAAATACTTAGAAAGGTGTCTAACATGTAGCACATGCTATGTGTTTGCTATTATACTATTATTATTATCGAGAGACATGGTATGTATGGTTGCTTTATACAGGGTGAACATAGCAAATCTGGAACTATGCTCTTTATACTTTCCTCTCCTATGTGGTTCCGGTTAGGGTTGGCCACAGAAGAAATGTAGACAAGAGTTAAGGGAGGAAATGAAGGACTAATTGGGCCTACAGCTCCTCCAGTTAATGTCAGACTTCCTTCTTCAGCTCTCTAAATCTGAGTCAAGTTTATGCTCCAGGCTCACACTGGGTAAGGGTGTCAGCTTGTCCTGCAAGAGACCTGCATCATTGGAGTTGGAGGTGATGAAAGAAAAACACAATTTCCAGTCTTTCCCTGCTCTCCCCCACTTAAGACCATCTTTTTTTCCCATTTGCCAACTCTGTTGACACAAGGCCAGCACTAGATGCAAAAACACCTGCCTTAAAAATAATAATAATAAAAAAAAATAGGGGCACCTGGGTGGCTCAGTCAGTTAAACGTCTAGCTTCAGCTCAGGTCATGATCTCATGGTTTGTGGGTTCAAGCCCCATGTCGGGCTCTTTGCTGACAGCTCAGAGCCTGAAGCCTGCTTCACATTCTGTCTCCCTCTCTCTCTGATCCTCCCTCACTCACACTCTGTCTCTGTCTCTCTCTCAAAAATAAAAAAAGGAAGGGAGGAAGGAAGGAAGGAAGGAAGGAAGGAAGGAAGGAAGGAAGAAAGAAAGACAGACATAAAAAAACCCCACAAACAACTGCCTTACATTGATTTCTCAACTTGTTCCCACAGTTGTAAGGTCTAATTCTTTAATAAATCCCTTACTCTCCATCACTCATAATGGTTTTGCTTCACTGATAGAACCCTAATACAATTTCTCTCCATTTATTCATTTATTTTATTTGTACTTGTCAGTAAATGTAATTTTCACCATGTATGTTTTGCACATTTCTTAATAGGCTCAATTCTTATTCTATTTTATGTCTTTGGCTGACATTGAGAATGGGATACTGTGTTTCCCTTACCATGTCTTCTAATAGGTAAATTTAGAGAAACTACTCATTTTTGTATATTTTATACTGTATTCTGGGCACTATAGCAAACTCCCTTATCAGTTCTAGAAGTTTTTACAGGTACCCTTTATATCACTTAGGAAAGGAGAAAGTATTGGGAGCACAATACTGTTACTTTCCTTCTTTTTAGGCATGTCTCAGCCTTTCGAATAATAACCGTTTTTGTTCTCCTCCATTCTTCCTTTCACCCTGGTAAAGGGTAGTCTTCCTTAGTTCTTGAGCAGAAATTTCAAGCTTCTTTCAGTTGTTCTTTGGAAAATAGTGTTTGTGAAACTCTTCCATGATATTCCACTGCTAAGAAATAAATGGAAAGCAACTATCCTCCAGACTCCCAATTTCTTCCAATTTTACTGCAGCCCTTAGGATGGGTTATCCAGTTCAATCCACATAATAAAGCTCTTAGTGTTTCTTTTCAGCCAGTGATAATCAGATCAAATTGCAGGCTTGAAATGTAAATGACCCAGAATCTGAAACAACTCACCACTGGTGAAATATCAGCCCCACAGAAAATTGGGTCTGCTTTACTCTGAAAATCTAGTACTAAGCCAAAAAAAGCCAAGAAGCCTGAAAAGAGGGACAAAGATTAAATAAGCAAATCATAAACACTTTAGAAAAAGAATAATTTTCCTCAGTCCATGAGCCTATTAAATATTCAGTTCTTAATGACCAGAACATAACATGATTGCTTACATAAAAAGGACTATTCTTCATCCACAGCTCTTCTTAGCTGAATCACTGGTATTATCCAACACAAATCATACTTTAAAATGTTGTAAGTTTAAAAAAAAAGAATAAATGCTTTTGCTAAATGAAAATACCGTGCTTCTTCTGAAACAGATGGAAGCAAAAAGCTTTCTGTTCACTGCGAGCATGCACCAAATCATGCCCACAACCTCTATTATATGAGCTGCAGGCTAAGTAATGACTTTTCTTTTTTCTTTTTAATTTTTGAAAAACATCAAATGAATGTATTTTGTAATATATTGAAATTACATGAAGGTTAAATTTCAATGCTGCTAAAAGGTAAACTGAGGCATATTAAAAATGTTTTTTAATTTATTTGAGCATAAATCTACTGCAATGGAGCATCACCAAATTGGAAGTGATGGCAGAGCTCCACTGACAAGGAGCTCAGGGAGAGACTTTCACACAGAAAAGGGGGAAGCAAAGTAAGGAAATTATTAATTGGCTATAACTTAAAGCCTAGTTGGCTATTTGTGATTGGTTGTCCTTAGGTTTCATTTTCATAAATCTGAGTCATTTATAGGCTAGGATTTTAGTTTGCTAATGTAGTCCACCATTGCAACAGAGCTACCTCAACCTAATGGCCTCCTGGTTTAATTAATTTAACAGGGTCCATCAAGAAAATTTTATTGAAACACATACATGCTCATTTGTTGACACATTGTCCACAGCTAGTTTCACATTACAACCTGAGTAGAGTTGTTGCAAAAGAGTATGACCTAAATGCTTACTATCCATTCCTTTGCAGAAACAGTTTGCTCACCCCTAGGTAGACCAGTTTGAAAACCTTGACACTATTGATATTTTGGACCACTTCCCATCCACCCTTAACAAAAATGTCTCCAGATTGAGAACCACAGTTCCAGATGATGAGAATAGCACCCCTGCAATCTTCACAAGGACCTAAGGACAATCCAGGTTGCTGAAAGGTAAGAAAGAGGAAAGGAAAGGAAAAGAAAATACTACAAATACTATTTGTATGTAATTTTAAAACTCCCCAGGGGGCACCTGGGTGACTTAGTCAGTTGAGTGTCCCACTCTTGCTTTCAGCTCAGGTCATGATCTCATGGTTCATGAGTGTGAGCCCCGTGTCTGGCTCTGTGCTGCCAGTGGAGAGCCTGCCTGGGATTCTCTCTCTCTCTCTCCCTGCCTCAAAATAAATAAATAAACTTAAAAAAAAAAAAACCAAAAAACTCCCAAGTATAAAGTATATGATGGTATCAAAAACTGCAATTCACATGGATCCTAGGTATGTAGGGAACATGAAGTTACTTTTGGTTTTAAGACATCAGTCATCCTCTTAGCAGTATAATGTAATATAGCACCTCCTACTTGCAAGGATTCCTTACATGTTAATTTTCTGATAAACTCTTAATTGTATGCTAAAGATGCTATCTATACATTTAGTTTGCTACAGGCTATGAGACTTATTTCTTTAGGTTCCAGAAAGTTCTCTGATAAAAGAGAATTTCCTTAGTTCCCAGAAGATTCACTCTGGGGAGGGAAGTTTTCCCCTCGCAATTTTTTTTTTGTTTGTTTGATCTTGTTGAACCTTTTCTGACCTCAGTCTCCTTGACTTTACTCTTGCCGTGACTCCAAAGACTGGCTTCTCACCAGTCTCTAGAAGTCCCAGTTTGAGTTTAGCCTGGGATTCAGACATGTCTGACATTTCTAGGAATTGTGTAGTGAGCTCAGTAGCAGCTTGTCTTCCCAAGAACCTCCTAAGGGAAAATTCATCCTGAGGGAAATAGGTGCCAAGCACAGGGGGCTTAGCCCAGAAACATCTGAAGGGAGGGAAGACTGTGAACATAGTAAATTGTCTGATATGTACATTCGTCTCTGGGTCTAGTCCCTACTGTGCCTAAATGTCCCTAAAATAATGTGCCTCATGTCCCTAAAATAAACCTGGGAGAACTACTGCCCTAAAAACACCTTTAAGACATCAAGCATTTGTCTACCTACATAACAAATTTTGACATTCAAAAAGTATTGAACTATTTTAATTTTCAAAAAGTTAAAAACATAACTTTCACACAAATATAGTGAGCACGTATCAAATATTTATTTAATTCAGTAATGAAGGAACTAACAGAGTCTGGTTTAAAAAAGAATGTAAGAAACAATTATTCACAGATTTGTATTTGTAAACTTGTCTACTCACTAAGATTTAATTGTAACCCCAAATCAATACTCGTGGCACTTTTGCACTCATTCACGAAGGCTTTGTGCAGAGGTGTGGTGCAGAGAAGTAAAAAAATTGAATTTCCCAACATCTAAGTGGCCAGCTGCCAGCAAAGAGGAAGGAGCTCTGCCTTCTTACTTCAGCTCTCATGCTGTAAATGAGTATCCTTTTTGATGTCTATTTATTGCCACATTTTACAAAATTTTTGTATTTTTCTTGGTGAATCTACTGTTCAAAATGACTCCCACACAAAGTGTTGGAATGCCATCTATTGTTTTTAAGCTCAAGAAAGTCGTGATATGCCTTACAGAGAAAATATGTGTATTAGATAAGCTTCTTTCAGACATGAGCTATAGTGCAGTCGGCTGGGAGTTCAACATTAATGAATCAACAATATATAGTAAATAAGGTGTCTTTAAAAGAAACACATAAAAATCAAGGTTATGTGTTGATTAATTGATGAAAATGCGATGAGAAGCTTGAAGGAATCTAACCATGTCTTTCCTCAGTAAAAATTTTGTACTAGACAGAAATCTTGTGTTGCTTATCAATTTTCTAGAAGGTAACATGCAACTTTACCGAGCAGAAACCTAATGGTTCATTATTCACTAATTCAGTGTTCACAGTGACTTTATAGAATGTAACTGCCACAAACACTGAGCATCAACTATATATAAATTCAGAGAAGAAAAGAATTCTGGAATAGAATTACAAAGTTAGATTTAAAAAAACTGGTCAATGACTACCATTAGTAGTACGATAAAACTTTTGTACTAGATAGAAATCATTGGCAGCTTATCAATCTTCTAGAAGTTGACATACAACTTTACATCGTGGAAAAATAATCAATAGTAAGTAGAAAGTCAAACCTGCAGTCTGCTAGAGCATCAGCTGACTCTTAATCAGGTTTGGAAGACAATGCTCTAGTATAGGTTTCTTGACCTCACTACTCTTGACACTCTGGGCTGGATAATTTAGATCACCATTGCTGGAGGTTGTCCTCTGGGTTGTATGATGTCCTGTAGCACCTCTGCCTCTATTCACTGGACACCAGTAGCACCTTACCTCCCAATCTTAACAATTAAAATTGTTTCCAGATTTAAAATAACAACCACTAGGGGTCAAAATTGCCCCTGGTTAAGAACCACTAGTTAGTATGATTTTAAAAGAGCACATGGTTATATTTTACTTTTTTCTAAGTTTTGGATGTTTTTTCTTAATACACTCACAAAAGGGGAAGAAAGATGTCTTTTGCCCTCTGCAACACACATGGACACATGCAGCATAATTTGGAATCCTGTGTATATTTTACTTTTCACTTGTTTATAGTCTATCTCAAACACAGAAAACATTCAATAAATATTTCCTGTAGGAAGCCATAAAGCTTGAAGTTTCCAGAGTCTCAGTCTAGGGTGAGGCATTGTGACCAGGGATGGAGAGGGCAGGTGCCTGAGGAGAAATATGTTATGGAAGCTGAATCATTGCTGCCCATAGGAGATATCTGCCTACCTTCTCCCAGAAGGACTGGAGGGCTACACTTTATAAGGGATGAGGGCCTAAATGATGAGGAAAAGAGATGTCCAGTTGGAACTGTGACTCCATTTGTAGACACAAGCTGCTAAGGCCTGGGGAATTAAGTGATACTGACATCAGCCAGTGACATTATCACAAGGATGGCTCCATAAAAGTAGTATGGCCTCTAAGGGATTAGAAAGGGTATAATTCCTGGCTCCCCCACTGATTAGCTTAACTTCTCAGAGCTTCAATTTCTCTATAAAATGGATATAATAGTAGTACTGTTATGAATTGAACTGCATCCTTCAAAATTCATATGTTGATGTCTTAATGTTCAATTAATGTCCAATGTTATTTGGAGATGAGGTCTTTGGGAGATAATTAGGTTTAGATAAAGTCATAAGGGTGTTGGGATTAGTGCCCTTATAAGAAGAGACACAAGAGAACTTGCTATTTCCATCCAAAAGAATTCACTCTCTCTCCATCCAAAAACACCAACGAAAATTCATGTAAGGACACAGTGAGAAGATGGTAGTCTAATACCCAAGAAGAGAGCTCTCATCAGGTACGAACCCTTATGGTACCTTGACCTTGGATTTACAGGCTCTAGAACTGTGAGAAATAAACTTTTATTATTTGAGCCACCCAATCTATTGTATTTTCTAATGGCAGCCTGAGCTAAAACAAGTACTAGCCTCACAGAATTACTGGAGGGATTAAATGAGAAATATATATACATCTCCTAGCATAATATCTAAGCACTCCTTATATCTTAACCAAATGACACATATAAGAACTCCCTACATTTTAACCAAAAAAGACAGAACCCTCAGCTGACTTATAAGTGCCCCATTATACACTGCAGTTCTCTTGTTGCTGAAAATTTTGGATCCCATGATGCTTTTACTGGAGAAGCTGCTATTTTTACTAATTTATTCTGAATTTAGAACTGTGAAGTAATACCAGTCCCCATACCAGTCTCCATAGCAGAGTATGCAGTTTGATTGTTTTTATAGCTACAAAAATGTATTGGGTCTAAACTATAAGAGTAGATAAATAATGATTCAGCGTTGCCTTTTTGAAGGGTTGTTGCATGTTGTGTTCCATTTACGCCAAACCCAAAAGAACCATATAATATGCCACCTGAAAGAGTTCATCTACATGTGGAAAGTAAGGATATGCAGCCTCTATACAAATAATGTAAAGTTTAGTCTCATACTAAACTTGGAAAGTTCTATGTCAAATAGTTGTGGGCTCTGTACACAGCAAATCTGAATTAATGAATGATGCAGTATGAACACCAGGCTTTTATAATAGAGACATTTTCCACTTTTTTTTCTAGTAGCATGTGTCACTGTCAGTACCTGATGAATATTGAAACCTTGTTTACATCACCCTCTCTTTCCATTGTCAGCTCCTTTAAATATAGTGACCATCTCTTTCCATGTTTTTGCGAAATGGCCAAAAAATAATTCAGAAAACAGACATTATCCTTGGCTATCCTTAGAACTTCAGTCAATAAAGAATAGGCCAAAGCCAAAGTGAATGGTAATTTTGAAAGGACAGAAAAAAGCATTAGATGATACATTCCAGATATTTTGGAGATTTCCCTGATACATGTTTCCCAGAAGAAACTTTATCCCAGAAAACACTTTATTTGGGTAAGTACATGGCAAATGGAAAAGTGACTTTGCTTACAATATTGGGATAGTACACATTTCTGACTTAGAACCCTGTTTTAAACATCTTGGCATATATAAAACGGCCTTTTTTTTCAGAGAATTGGGAAATGATTATAAGTTTTGCAAAAAGTTTCTACCTGTTGCTTAAATGTAAAAGTATTTATAGATGTATGGCAGAGAGTGTAGCACTCAGGTCTCGAGCAAATGAAGGGCTGCTGAACCAGGGTACCAGGTCACCTCCCTTATAATCTCAGAATACCTGTGCTGGCTGGATGGGCAGAGGGTCAGGATCATGGTTACAGGCTCAGGAAGTATTCCTCTTGCCCCAGTCCTCTTTCAGATCTAAATCACAGGGCATGTAAGTAATCTTTTGAGGTACTCTCCCTGTGGCCTTAGAAAGATTTACAGGTATAAAGAGAAGGGCTAGTGCTTTAAGCAAATTCCTGACTAGCAACCTAGTCAATGAAGCTTATAATAATTTTACCCTACAGATCCAGATGTGCAAGAATGTCATGTTTCCTTACTCAAATCAAATTCAATCTCAGTCTATGTCTTGATTGTCCAGAGCTATTGGGAAATTGAACTTCAGGATTATTAGGCTTGCTCATGAGGGTTACAGGAAGGCCCTGGGGGCCTTCCACAGAGGAAAACACTTGGAAGGGTGAGAAGCAGCGAGGAGTTCAGTCCTGATAAATGCAGATTATCAGGCCCTACCTACTGAACTGAATCTCTGAGTTAGGGACCCAGCAAGGTTTGTTTTAACAAACCCTCCATGTGACTCTGACGCAAGGCTAATTTTGAGAAAGACTGACCTAATACATTCCATTCAATTAACTCATGTTTTTGAAAGCAAGAGCATCAGTCAACTTCAATTTTCCAGGCTCCAGTATAGCTCCCTTATCTTAATTCAATGCAAGGGAAGGAAGAGCCCTGGCTACATAATCAGAAAATAAACACAAAATGCAAAACATAAGCACCTCACACAGCAAAGGATCTGAACAGATATTTCTCCAAAGAAGACATACAGATAGCCAACATATATATGGAAATATGCTCAACATCACTAATCATCAGGGAAATGCCAATCAAAACCACAATGAGATAGCACTTCACATATCTCAGACTGGCTATAATAAAAAAAGAAAAAGACAAGAAATAATAGGTGTTGTAAGGATGTAGAGAAAGGAAACTTTTCTGCACTGTTGGTGGGAATGTTCATTGGAAGAGCCACTATGAAAAATAGTATGGAGTTCCCCAAAAAATTAAAAATAAAACTACCAGAAATTCCACTTCTGAGTATTTATCCAAAAAGCAAAACAAAAACAAAAACACCAATTCAAAGAGATATATGTACCCTTACATTCATTTGCAACATTATTTACAATAGCCAAGATATGGAAACAACCTATGTGTCCATCAATGGACGAATGGATAAAGAAAATGTTTTGTATATATACACAATGGAATATTACTCAGCCATAGCAAATAATGAAATCTTGCCATTTGTGGCAACATGGATGAACCTAGAGGATATTATGCTAAGTGAAATAAGTCAGACATAAAAAAGACAAATATTGTATGATTTCACTTATATGTGAAATCTAAAAAATAAAACAAATGAACCAACAAAAAAACAGAAACAGATTCATAGTTACAGGAAACTGTTGTTTATGAGTGGGGAGGAGTGGGGAGGAGTTGGGGGACAGGCCCAATAGGTAAAGGGGATTAAGAAGTCTAAATCAGTCATGGAGATGTAATGTACAGCATAGGAATATAGTCAATAATACTATAGTAACTTTGTGACAGATGGTAACCAGACTTATTGTGGGGGTCATTTTATATTACATAAAAATATTTGGGTCCCTGGGTGGTTCAGCCAGTTAAGTGTCCAACTCTTGATTCCAGCTCAGGTCACGATCTCGGAGTTCGTGAGTTCGAGTCCAGCATCAGGCTCTATGCTGATGGCACAGAGCTGGCTTGGGATTTTCTCGCTCTCCCTCTCTCTCTCTGCCCCTTCTCCACTTGCACTCTTTCTCTCTCTCCAAATAAAAAACTTTAAAAAAAATATTGAATCGCTACAATGTATACCTGAAGCTAATAGGATATTGTATGTCAATGATACTTTAATTTAAAAAAAATAGGGGAAAAAAAGTGAGGCTTCAGAATGGCTTTAAGGTGATGATTGAAAAAAAGGCAATGACTTAAACTGCTCAAAAGACAAAGTGCTAAGGAGTCCTGAGTGTCCTGAGGCTGTGAAAGACAATTTCCATCTTCCCTTCTTGTGTGCAAATGTAGAAGGACCTGCACACGTAGGCACTTAGCTAGGGACTGCGAGGCCCCAGGCCCCTTTACATCTAGGTGGGGCAATGGAGTGTCAACAGAAGTGTTGTGTGTCACTCTAGGCTTGGGCTTTAAAAAAATGTACATGCAGCTTCCATCCTACTTTTCCTTTCTGTGAACGGAAACAGAGAAGTGCTTGTGACCCACCTTTTACCCTTGACATAAGGGTACCAACCTACAGCAGAAGCAAGAGAGAAGCTACACATCCTGGACCACTACATGAGAGGAATTACATTTCTTAATCCACTGGTTTGTTGGGTTCCTTGTTATACAACTTAGATTTTCATGTTACTAATCTAAAAACAAAGGGACCACCTGAAAGATCAAGGCAATGCTTACAATTCACTTAAGTCCAAATAGCACCAAAGCTCCCACAGCACCTGGCACACAGCAGGTGCTTTATAAATAGTTATTAAATGAAGGAGTGCAGCAACATTAGGAAGTATTGGGATACATTAGGAAGTAAGGGATTCCCAGTTGTCTCATAAAATAATCTGCCTGAACGTAAATCTAAGTGGTGTGTTGCAATCTACAATGAGAAAAGTTAACAGCACACAAATAGCAACAATGGGTTAAAATCAAATGGGAATCTTTGTGTGTACAATGTAGAAATGATTGTTAATTATACAGCAGTCATTTAAATGATTTGCAGATAGTAATCACAGTCACTGTCATTTTCCAAAACAAAAGACCTATACATGCACAGACGTATACAGACAGGTAAATTCTTCTTTTAACAAGCTTGATGAGACATCAAACTTGCTATGCTGTACATGGTCTGTAAGAAAATGAAAATCCATTGCTACAATATTTAAAGTGAATACAAAGTAGCTTTTTATTTACCCTGTAAAAAGCAGTTTGGGGTAGCATATGGTATATGACTCTAATGCCATTTGCTAAACATTTTTGAGGGTCTACTATGTGACAAGTATTAAACACAGTGAAAAATTCAAAGATAACAAAAACAGGCATAAAGATATTGAAGGGAAAGAGTGTTAAATAAAGCATAGGTTTGAGTGCCTAAGAAATGGTAATTAAAGGATATCTAAACAGTTCTGACTATGTTGAAACTTTCTGTAGTGTCTCTATTTGATGCCTATGACAAAAGTTATTCTAGAGCTTAAATAAAATAACATACATAAAGCACATGGTTTATTCAGTGACCCCCAGAAAATGCTAGTTCTTTTCTTCATACCTTGTAGTATATTGTCTTAAAATTTGAAAAAAAAATTCAAAATATTTCATTGGTAATATGTTCTAAAGCCATAAAAATTATATTTGCCTATCCCAAGTCCCACATGTACGTATGTGCTCACACATACCCTTCATCCAGAGCATGTAAAGAGTACTGCATTTTGTAAACCAAAGGATAATTGGCTATAATGAAGATCAGGGGTTTCAGATACAAGCAAGAAAATTCCACTCTATTTTTGCTGAAAGCTGATTTATTGGAAAGAAATTCAGTAGCTTACAGAATCCATAGAAAGCTCAAAAATGATTGCCGGTTTCCATTTTTCACTAGCATGGAGACAGTTGTTGTAATGACAGTGTTGGAAATACCAGATACTTCCTCCAGGGTTGTGAATAATAAATGTCTCTATTTCATTCTCTCTTGTGGTTTGTTGTTGAACTGCAGATCACCATCTGGCACCTTGTGCTCGACCTAACAAATGTTAATTTAACAAAATCGTAACTTAAGTATATTAGACCAATTTCCTGGCAGAAGTAAGTAAGGGGTACCGAAGAATGGGTACTTTTTAATTTTTACAAGGGTGCCAGAAGAATTAGCAGCAGCTCTATCCAGCCAGTTTCCTTTGAACTCAGAACTTCTCTGGGCACATTGGAAGGTGCCCCTACTGCTCCTAACTAAGTTGCTTTGTCCTGAGTGGATACCACCATTCACTACCATTCAATAGCCAAAGTTCAACTGAATCTAGGCTAGAGTGTTTAATATAATTGGAGGTTAGGAGTTTACAGAGGAAATTAAAATAGAAACAAGGGAAAGTAAAGCTCTGTCAATGTTTTTACCTTACCTTGGGCTTATCTGCTACCCAACTATCTCTTTAGCCCCCAGATAGATCCCATGTTTTATAACCAGCCTACTGCCCAGACATAGAAGTGCCTTTGACAATGTCACAAGGGTTGAGAAATATTATTTCTTTCCACCAACCTATCTTCAGCCTGATGTCCATTCAATGTTATGATAATCTCCATAAAAAACAACAACAACAACACGGGGGTGCCTGGGTGGTTCAGTCAGTTAAGCATCTGACTTAGGTCAGGTCATGATCTTGTGGTTCGTGAGTTTGAGCACCGTGTTGGGCTCTGGGCTGACAGCTCAGAGCCTGGAGCCTGCTTCTGATTCTGTGTCTCTCTCTCAAACTCTCTGCCTCTCCCCCACTCATGCTCTCTCTCTCTCTCTCTCTCTCTCAAAAATAAATAGTAAAAAAAATTAAAAACAAAAAACCAACCAACCAACCAACCAAACAAACAAAAAAAACCCCACTCTGACCGAAGTGAAGACAATCTACTGTGTGTGCTAATAATGCAGCTCATTTTACTTTCTCTGTGTCCTGCCTGGGACATTCTGGAACCGAATTTTTCTTTACCTTTGCATAACAAAAGGCCCATTAATAGATTTTCTTTCTTGGGATGGCTGGATGGCTCAGTCGATTCAGTGTCCAACTTCTGCTCCGGTCATGATCTCACGGTTCATGGTTTGAGCCCAGTGTTGGGTTCTGTTCTAACAGTTAGGACCCTGGAGCCTGCTTCGGATTCTGTGTCTCCCTCTCTCTCTGCCCCTGCCCTGCTCATTCGCTCGCTCTCTCTCTCTTTCAAAAATAAAATAAAAATTTAAAAAAGAAAGAAAATCTATTGTTTTTAAATTTTTGAATGTTAATTTTGAGAGAGAGAGAGAGACAGAGTGTGAGCAGGAGAGGGGCAGAGAGAGGGAGACAGAGGCTCTGAAGCAGGCTCCAGGCTCTGAGCAGTCAGCCCAGAGCCCGACACGGGGCTCACACCACTCAGATAGTGACCTGAGCTGAAGTTGGATGCTTAACCGACTGAGCCACCCGGGGGGGCCCCTACCCATTAATACATTTTCTTAAAATAAATTCCATATGCCCCTTGGCTAAAATAACAAATTACCTACATTTCCTGCAATCACTCCTTCAGAATCATTAGGGTTCAGCACTGAAGCATCTTACTACACAATGAAATATTTAAGGAGCTCTTTTTTAGAAGCCAGACCCTGGACTAAGCAGTAAGAATATCAATCAGGTGTGGTTATATTCCAGCTTGGAGAAATTGGCAGGTAAATAAATAGGTTCAAGAAATTGGCAAAGGAGTGACCATAAAAAAATGTTCAGGTTCAAACAGCAGCATGAAAGAGGAAATGGCTCTTTTCAACTGAAGTGGGAGGGGAAGGATTACAAAAGTTTCAAAAAGGAGATAGTCACAAACTGTGGGCATGGTAAATAAGGGATGAAAAAGACGTTCCTATTAGGGTAGCATATGCAAAGATATTTTTAGAAAACCTGAAGCAAGTAAGAATGTCAGAGTGTAGGGACATGAGGAAATCCCTACCAAGAGACAGAACTAAAAATCCAAAAAGCATGTAGATGATGGAGGGCCCTTTATGCCGTACTAGGAAATTTTGACCTCAAAAACACCTAAGACTGAGGTAGAATAGGTTTTCTATTTTTTTCTCTTTTTTAAATGAGGTATAATTTACATGTAATATCCTATTAGTTTCAGGTGTACATCACTGTGATTCAATATTTGTATACATTATAAATGTTTTAATGATTAGAGAGCTATGATTTTAGTGCAGCCATTTGGGGAATTGATTAGTTGGAGACACCAATTGTTAGTGTCATGGTGGTCCAGGTGAAAGATCATGATGACCATCACCTGGCAACCCCAGAGCATTCCAGCAGCTGAAATGAATGGATATGGAACGTGTCAGGAATTGGAATTCAGTTGAACTTTGTAATTTTTTAAGAGTTGTCCAGGTAAAGGTGAGAAAGAGATGAGTCTGTTGGCATACTGCATTTTGGGGTGAGGAAGAAGGTGTTTTATAGTATTTTGCTGAGGCACAAAACAAAGAAGGAGGTAAGTATGGACTTCAGGGGGAAGGGAAATTTAAATAAAATTAAAGCAGTGCAG
Organism: Prionailurus viverrinus; assembly: GCF_022837055.1. Lineage (NCBI taxonomy): Eukaryota > Metazoa > Chordata > Mammalia > Carnivora > Felidae > Prionailurus > Prionailurus viverrinus. Next base: position 38,970,891 of record NC_062569.1, read on the forward strand.
GTTCTAAAATTATCATCATGCCCATATTTTGTGCACCTGAATCTCTCTGGATATGCCTGATTCTCTGCTTAAGGAACTCGATCAAATCTTCCCAAGTGCAGGCAGTTGGAGCAGGGAATTGCTCCAGCCTTCACTTTCCTACTTCAGGATGAGCAACATGCTAATGCATTTATCACGTCAAGTCTGGATTCTCTTGGCTTCCCATCTCAGCTGGTACTCCTCATCAGGGCACTCACTGGACATTCTGTCTCATGATGTGCAATCAAAGACTCCAGATATACCACCAGCAGACACCCAATAAAAAGCAAGTACACAGTACCTAACTTGGAATAAATTAGTTAGTAAGGTGTGATATGCATCCATCTGACTATGAAACTACGGTTTATGCTCTAGAATCAATTGCTACCTCCACAGACAGCCCATCTTAAATAGTAGGTGATAATGCCAAAGAGCATCAGGAGTGGCCATGCACCTGCATGCAGGTCTCCAGAAGCACCCTTGTTGTAAGGGGGGATCAGCCCAGCAGAGAGCAAAGAAATAGGGATCTCGAGACATGCAGAAAAAGTTAGACCCTATTTTTACCCAATCTTGGAAATCTAAAGAAAATCAGAGAAGTATATATCAAGGAAAACCCCAAAGCCTCCTTTACCTTAGTAGAGGTTAAACATTTTCTATTTCTTGGAATAAAATGCATTCAGAAATTTCATCTTAAAGCCAGTAAGAGTCATAGCTATTTCTTTTTCTCTGTAGTTTCTGTGGGTTGGTTTAGAGGTTCTCTTAAAAAAAAAATGTTCCAGCAGGGGTCTCTCTTTGCACATGGTACAAAAAATTCTTAGAAGTTGCAATGGAACATTTTTGTTTTGCTTATCCATCTTACAATGTAAATGGATGTGGCTGCAAAATATGTCAGGCTCTTTTCTTACACTATTAGAAAACCATGGGAAAGCTATAATATAATGTTTCATATCATGGTTTGGGTGATGATTAAACTAGTGTGTTCACTACAACATAATGCGTCAAGCAACACATTTATAATCTTTAGTCACTTTTTTGTTTATATATTATACTTCAAAACAAGTTTACTTTTTTGAAGGTATAATCCTCAATTTGACGTCTGTTTGCATGTTTCCTCACTTCTTTGTTTCATGTTTCAAGTAACTAGAACATCAGGAATTGACCATTTTATTTACGTATCGCATTCAGTTTTATACATATTTTATAAATAATGACATTTTTGTGTGTGTTGGCAGAAAAAAAGGAAAAAATTAAAACATAACTGCAATATTCAAAAGAAAAATGAAACTTGTTTGTGAGGATTATACACTACAAAGTTTTGCATGGTTTTCAAACCATGAACTTTCAGAAGGAGGTATCATTATTGGTATCCAAGTCTTGGGGATGGATCCAAAGAGAAGATGGATATTTGTGCTGTGATATCTCTGGAGCTTTTACTTCTGGGGGGAGCAGGTCAGCAAAGGGCCTCTGGACACTAAAAATTTGGGCCTTCTTAAAGAGGTTTGTTCATCCTTACTGTAACCAGTTGACTTATCCTGAACAGAACAGAAATGGCCACAAACCACCCCTTTGCAAGTTAGTAAATGACACCTAAAATACAGTGCTTGAGAGAAATGCTTGCCATTAAAAAATTTTAAACTAGGGAAAGAAATTAAATCCTGTTAAAATCCTCGGGACCAAATTTCTGCAAACCACCCAGACTGTTGGTTTTATTTTTGTGGTTTAATCTCAAGCTTCATTCTTTTTATTTTGCTTTAGTTAAGACTACAACTATCACTTCTTTCTTTGCCTCTCTTTCTATTCCCTCTGCAATCTCTCATTTCTTTTTTTAAAAAATTTTTTAACATTTATTTATGTTTGAGAGAGAGAGAGAGAGAGACAGAGTGTGAACAGGGGAGGGGCAGAGAGAGAGGGAGACACAGAATCCAAAGCAGACTCCAGAGCTGTCAGCACAGAGCCCAATGCGGGGTTAGAACTCATGAACTGCGAGATCATGACCTGAGCTGAAGTCGGATGCTTAACCGACTGAGCCACCTTGGTGCCCCTGCAATCTCTCATTTCTGAAAGTAATTTCTTAAAAAAAATATCAACATTTTAGTAACACCTTTTAATAAAGTACACATTTCTCTTCACAAAAATTAATATTGGGCCATAAAAACTTTTGACTTATCTGACCACTAATAAAACAGAAAATATTAAGTGAAAGTGTTTTATTCCAAATGACATTGCCACCTACTTTTTAATAGTATTAGAATAATCATCTTGGGGCGCCTGGGTGGCGCAGTCGGTTAAGCGTCCGACTTCAGCCAGGTCACGATCTCGCGGTCCGTGAGTTCGAGCCCCGCGTCAGGCTCTGGGCTGATGGCTCAGAGCCTGGAGCCTGTTTCCGATTCTGTGTCTCCCTCTCTCTCTGCCTCTCTCTGCCCCTCCCCCGTTCATGCTCTGTCTCTCTCTGTCCCAAAAATAAATAAACGTTGAAAAAAAAAAAATTAAAAAAAAAAAAAAAAAAAAAAAGAATAATCATCTTAATTCTCTCTTGGAAAGAAAAATCCATTAAGATCCTTTAATGAAGGAAATATATATTTATAATGGACCAAATGGCAACATGCCTTTGTCTAAAGCAATCATACTGCCCAATAAAGGAAGATCCACATTTAAATGTGGTGCCTCTGAACACCAAATATTACAAGAATTCCTAGTCAGCAGGATGCTATGCCAAAAGCACTCCACAGATTGGTTTACTCCTTTTTACTATCCTGTTGCCTCATTCTCAATATTTCTTTAATATTAATAATAGCATACTGGATTGTTCCAACAGCATAGACCTTAACATCCTATGCTCATTTATCTCTGGATCTCAGAGCTATTCAAATCAATAAATATTACAAATCCTTCTCACTGGAAACATTTTTTCACTATTTTATGTTTACATGTTTCTTCCTGCCTTCCTCTTTCCTATGCAAGCCACGTCTCTGCCCTCTGTTTTGCTTATTGTTTCCTTTCTCTCTTGTTTGTTCAGCTCTGTACAATCATTTCTCTTTGCTCTGGCCTTTGCTCCAGCCTCATGTTCATTTCAGCCTCCACCTTTTTCCCTTCACAAACGTCTTTGATTCTAGTTGACAGTTTAAGATTTTTTCTTTTACTTTCCAGAGGCGCCTGTTGCCATAGTGACACATGACGATGATAAAGACCATGACTGCTTCCTCTGGCACTCCAGTTGCTATAACAATGCCAGTTAGCTGAAAATTCTGTGGAAACTTGTGAGAAGGATGCTAGTTCACACCTTTTTGTGGGACAGTCTGCCAGAAAATGCTTCTTAGTTAATGGTTGTTTGTACCAGTAAAACTTGAGTCCATTAACTTAAGGGCAGCCCATACTTCAATAACGAAAAAACTGAAACACCATTATTTTACCTCTTTATACCCTAGAAAATTCTCCCTTCCCTGTCTTTGTTTGACTCCCTTCCTATTTTATTTATTTTTATATTAAAAACATACCTGATGTAGACTGAATTGTGTCCCTCCAAAATACATATATTGAATTCTAACCTTCAGTATGACTGTATTTCGATACAAGGCTTTTGGGAGGTAACTAAGTTTAAATGAGGTTATAAGGGTTGGGCCCAAATCTGATCGGATTGGTAGCCCCAGGAAAAAAGGAAGAGAGGTAGAGATACCTTGTCTCTCTCAACCATATGAGAACGCAGCAAGATAGGCATCTACAATTCAGGAAGAAAGCCCTTACCAGGAACTGAATCTATCTGCACCTTGACCTTGGACTTCCCAGTCTCCAGAACCATGGGAAAATAAATTTCTATTGTTTAAGTCATGCAAGCTTATGGAATTATCCATATTATTATATTATGCATATTATCAAGCTTATGGAAGCTTGAGCTAATACAATACCTTAATATTAATATTGCTGGATCTTGTTAAGTGCTTTTGATTGTCAAAATATCAATTTCTGGAAATGTACCCAAATGAGGTAATTATAAAATATTGCAATGTTCATTATCAATATTTCATCATTGAGTACTAGATGAACTAAGAGAAAAAGATGAAAACATTCATTGATATTTTTGTGTCCTTTGTGTTCTTGTTACAGCTGTCTTATTCTCAAGAAAATATAAAGAAATGTGTAATTATCTTCATCTTTATAGTTACTAGAACTCACTCATCAAAAGATAGACAAAACTTTTACTTTGTTGCAATTGTGTCACCTCCCTGGGATGTAAATCTAAGCAGTTTGCAACCACTGGTACTGGTCTCCTTTGTGCCAACTCACATGGAGGAAGGGAGCAGCTAGATGATCAAATCTTGCTTAGGACTGATGTCAGAAGACCTAAAACTGCTTTTAAAAAATAAAGACTAGGGGCACCTGGGTGGCTCAGTTGATTAAGCATCTAACTTCAGCTCAGGTCAGGATCTCACAGTCCATGAGTTGGAGGCCTGCATTGGGCTCTGGGCTGACAGCTCAGAACCTGAAGCCTGCTTCAGATTCTGTGTCTCCCTCTCTCTCTGCCCCTCCCACACTCATGGTCTGTCTGTCTGTCTCTCTCTCTCAAAAATAAATAAACATAAAAAAAATTTTAAATAAAGTCAATTTTTTTTAAAGTATCTGTCTAGTGACACAGTTCTAGTATTACAAAATGTCAGAAGAAAGTTAAAAGCAACCATGCACAACCAGAAAGGAAGAAGAAAAACTTGGTACATCTCAAAGAGTGTTAAAGTAAGGAACATCAGAATACAGAGTTTTGCTAGAGAAGATATTATGAATTGGCTTATTCAATGGCTCCTACATTTACTTCTACCAAAGATGTTAATCAACATGACATTAATTTATCTGAGTAGATGTAAGACTTCATCATGTTGAAAAAAAGTGTCAATATGCTGTATTTTCAGTGCATAAGTTTACAGATAATTTTGAAGTGTAAAGACACTGAAATCGTTTGAGAATTCCTAGGGAATTTTAAGGAAAATGAAGGTTATCCTTATACAATGATACTGAAAGTAGTGTCCAGTTACACAGAAAGTCCCCAACTTATGATGGTTTAACTTACAATTTTTCAACTTTACAATGGTGTGAAAGTGATAGGCATTCAGGAGAAACTGTACTTCAAATTCTGAATTTTGATCTTTTCCTGGGCTAGTGCTATGCAGTACCATACTCTTCCATGATTCTGGGAAGCAGCATCAAGCTGCAGCTTCTAGTCGGCCACGTGATCATGAAGATAAACAAATGATAACACTTAAAACCATTCTCTGCCTACACAACCATTCTGTTTTCCACTTTTGGTACAATATTCAACAAATAACATGAGAAAGTCAACACTTTATTATAAAATAGGCTTTGTGATAATTTTACCCAACTGTAGGCTAAGTGTTCTAAGCACATTTAAGGTAGGTTAGGCTAAGCTATTATAGTGTCTAGTAGGTAAGGAGTATTAAAAGCAATTTGTACTTAAAATATTTTCAACCTATGATGGTGTTATTGGGATACAACCCTATAACTCCATAAATTGAGGAAGATCTGTATAATTGTTCTAATTGTATTATAAAACTACCTGATTTTTCTTATTATGGTAGAATAAGATCCTCTGTGCTATTATCAGTAATAAGGATAAATAAAAGGGCATCTGGGTGGCTCAGTTGGTTAAGCATCTGACTTCAGCTAAGGTCATGATCTCGCGTTCCTGGATTCGAGCCCCACATCCAGCAGCTCAGAGCCTGGAGCCTGCTTTGGAGTCTGTGTTTCCCTCTCTCTCTGCCCCTTCTTGGCTCCCACTCTGTCTTTGTCTCTGTCTCTCTCAAAAATAAATCAACATTAAAAAAAATTTAAAAGAATAACAGTAACTTCCTATTATGTGCCAGGCACTATTCTAAGTGATTCACGTCCATTATTTCTACTTTTCATTACAAACTTGAAAGGTGAGAAACTAATACATGGAAAAACAGGTTGTGGGAAGTAAGATAACTTATCTAACTTGGTCACAGTTCCAATATTTCCCTTAAGGTTCAAGAATTTAAACTAACACCACAGGCCAAAACATGATCAGTCAAAGGAGCATACCAGGAACCCCAAGGTTAGCCCTATATTCAGTTGCATAAATTCTGGAATCACAACTGCATCAAATTGGCTGGATAATTGCTATATATGTATATTACCTTTAATGCCACCTGGTTTATTTATTGAACTATCTAGACATTAACTCCAATTGCTTCTCCTCACCACTCTGCCTTGATGAACCAGTAGAATATAACTTGAAAAAAGCAAATGAGATTTATGAAAACTTAAGTGGTTTCAGAATGGGTTTAATTATTCAAGAGACCTTCAAACCTGGAAATGTAGAATTTGATCTCCAAATTGCTCCAGCTTTCAGTGATTGAGTGGTTCTGTGTGTGTGTGTGTGTGTGTGTGTATGTGTGTGTGTGTAGAGAAACAGTGGACGTGTGAGCCAGAATGGGAGTGGACTGACTCAAAAGGAATCACATCTGTCACTATATTTTGTAATTTCATTGGTCACTTTAAGAGCAATAGATTAGAAATTGTTGCAATATGTAACCACAACCAATTTTAGGACACCTATATATTACTAATTGACATACAATATAAATAAATTACCCTTCAGAGTGTTGTAATTTTGCACACACTTTAGTCCCTGGAAACCCCAAAGTATGAATGATTCCATCTAATATCCAGACTCTCAGTCCAAACCTTTCTGGTTTCTTAAGGGGGAAAGAATCCCATCAATAAAATGTCTTCAAAGAACTGTCTTCTTTTTGAAAATGTTCATATTATACTGAGCTGCTCGACAAAAATATGAGGATTTTATTTCTGAGAGATGTTCCCACTGAAAGGAGAAGAGAGACTGGAATTAAAAGGATAGCCTGGAGGAGGACAGACTAACACTGTGGGCAGTGAAGCAAAGGCCTGTGGACTTCTGGACTTCTGATCTCTCTAGTCTCTGAGCTCTCAACTCCCTTTCCTGTGCTAACTCCAAAGAGTAGAGTATTATTAGTTTTTAAGTCTTGGGTCATCCTGAGCACATCCTCCAGGTTTAGAAGTATTTTGAATATAAATCACTTGTAATGAGAAGTAAGGGTGCTCCTTGATTAATCCCTAGAAATTAGCAAATTGGTAAGTGCAGTAAGAAAGTAATTAAGAGTTTTGCCTTTTTATCCTAGCCTTCTCACTCCCTGAGTAACTTTGGGCCAGTTATTATTTCTGGCCTCAGTTTCTTCTAAAGATTTAGGGGTATTATGGTATCTCCATAATTAATACTATGGCTAATAAACTGAGGAATAACCTGTATGCATTTCAGCTCTTCAGACAAGAATGATGTACAATTGTTCCCTGGGAACAATGATGCCATAACACATTCAAGGGAGGAAAGGTAGAGGACTAGATGAAATAAGCCTCTGGTGCTTTGGGCTAAGATCCTGCAATATTGACAAATTTATCCCCCTTGTTACAAAAAGTATTCGAGGTGACCTACAAAGATACATGACAAGCAGAATAAAATAAACTGATGAGGTAAAGTTGGAGTAAAAGAAAAACAAGTTTAGTCTAATACAAGCACATCACATAGAAACAGAAAATTTGGAAAATTTGTTTTTGACTATTCTGATAGGTGAATTAAAGAGAAAAATATGGTCATTTCTAAAATTCACTGTCTTTTAAGTCCTATGTTGCTGGTAGTTGGAGGGTAGATAGAAATGGGGTGATTTGCTCAGAACAGTTGTTCCTAGAACTGAAGTAAGAGAGATGTTTTTCATGGTTCCTTATAAAGGAAGAATATGTGATGTACTATACTGATTTTCAGCTGGGATATGCAACAGAAGAGGACCTTTGTTAACATATGCAATTATATGTTAACATATAGAATCATATCCTTGGGACTCAGTCTCAGATTTATGATTATCTTTGCATCTATGCATTTGACAAGAGCTTCAAGTGCTTTTGATCTAGTCAGGTCTACAAACATGCTTTAAAGACCCACCCCTGCAATGAGGATAATGGTGAGTTTCAAGTGCTGTTTTCTCAATACATTCTTCAATAGAGGCAGGTGGCATAATGACAAAGCACAATTAAATAAAAGTAATTTTATGAGGACCAAAAAATATAGTCTGGGTACATAGCTCTCTCCAAAATCTATGTCTGATATACAATGTTAAAATTTTAAACATCAAGAAGGATTCAAAAATAGGTAACTCCCTATTGTGTTTCCCTTTAAAGTGAATGGAAGCTGGTCCCAAACAACCTCACTGTCTGTTAGAAAAGCATAATGGAGAAAGTCCAGAAGCATGTGCAAAATTGTCTCTTCCTTTTATTCAAAATGATTATTCCAATTCCTACATAATTCACAGGAAGACTGAGATTCAGGATTGGCTTCTTGACTTTCATTTGTCTATAGTTCCTTAGAAACTTGAAGCTTAATTTTTAAACTATGAAGGTACCCCTATGTGAATTTTCCTCTGAGGTTGGAGGTTGGAGGATGGCCAGGAAACTCCTCCCTTTTCAATCTTCTCTGCCTCCTCTCCTCCTTCCACCCCTCCATCATTTTAACTCTTGGTTTGCCTCACCCTATTTTTTTAAAAAACAACTTTACTGAGATACATTTACAAACCAGCAAGTTCAAAGAACATACTTCTATAGTTTCTAGTATATTCACAGACCAGTATGACCATAACCACAATCAACTTAAGACACTCCAAAGAAAAACCCTTACTCCTCAGTTGTCATTACCTGTGGCCCTTCCTCCCAGTTTCTGGCTACCATTAATTTATTTTCTGGTCTCTATAGATTTGCCTGTTCTGGACACTACATACAAATGGAATCATATAATTTTGTCTTCACTGTCTTTTAGAGTCCACTCTCTTCTTCCTCTGGTTCAGCCTTTTGTGCCAGATTATTTCTAAGCTAGACAAGGTGAGGGATGGGAAGAGCTTCTAATGTTATATTAGGAGGTATATGCAAGGTAATCACACTACCTGTTTAAGATCTTTTTTGGTAGGCCTTTCAACCAGCTTTATCATCCTCACCTCAGGAAGTGACTAGGTCCGAGGAGGATGAGGAAGGCACAGGGAGGGAAATAAAACCTTTTTAAAAACTGATTTTTTTTAATTAATAAACCTCATTTTTTAGAGCAGTTTTAAGTTCACAGCAAAATTGAATGGAAAGTTCAGAGAGCTCTCATGTACTTCCTGTCCCCCTACACATATAATCTCCCTAATTATAAATATCCCCCACCAGAGTGGTACATTTGTTACAACCCATAAACCTACACTGACATATGTATCAATCAAAGTCTACAGTTTACATTAAGGTTCACTCCTGCTGTTGTACATTCTATGGATTTTGACAAATGTATAATGACATGTATCCACCAATGTAGTATCTTACAGAATGGTTACACTATCCTAAAAATCCTCTGTGTTCTACCAATAAATTCCCCACCCCTCATCCCCAACTCCTAAAAATTACAGATCATTTTACTGTTCCCATAGTTTTGTCATTTTCAGAGAGTTACATAGTTGGAATCATATTGTATGTAGCTTTTTTAGAGTGACTTCTTTCATTTAATGATATGCATTTAAGGTTCTTCCATGTCTTTTCATGGCTTGATCATTTCTTTTTTAGCACTGAATAATATTCCATTGTCTGGATATACCAGTATATTTATCAATTCGCCTACTGAAGAACATCTTGGTGTCTTCTAAGTTTTGGCAATTATGAATAAAACTGTTATAAGCATCCATATGCAGATTTTTGTATGGACGTAAGTTTTCAACTCCTTTGAATAAATACCAAGGAGTGTAATTGCTAGATCATATGGTAAGAGTGTATTTAGTTTTAAAATAAACTGCCAACCTGTCTTCCAAAGTGGCTGTTTCATTTTGCATTCCTACCAGCAATGAATGAGAGTGCTGTTGCTTCATATCCTCACCAGTATTTTGTGTTGTCAGGGTTTTGGATTTTGGCCATTATAATAGGTATGTAGTGATACATTATTGTTGTTTTAATGTGCAATTCCCTAATGAGATATTTTCATATGCTTATTTGCCATCTGTATATTTTCTTTGGTGAGGTATCTGTTCAAATCTTCTGCCCATTTTTAATTGGTTTGTTTATCGCTGAATATTTAGGAGTTCTTTGTATATTTTGGATAATAATCCTGTATCAGATGTGTTTTTAGAAAAAAGAAAAAAAAGATGTGTCTTTTGCAAATACTTTAACCCAGTCCTGATTTGTCTTATTTTCTAGACATTGTCTTTCACAGGTCAGAAGTCTTGGGTTTTTTTCTTCTCCTCTGTACTTTACTTTTTTTTTCCAGTTTGATTGAGAAATAATTGATATAATCACTGTGTAAGTTTAAGGCATACAGGAAAATGGTTGGCCTTACATATATCATGAAAGGATTACTACAATAGGTTCAGCTATCATTCATCATCTCATATAAACACAAAAAAAGAAAAAAAGTTAAAAAAAAAGAGAAAAAATTGTTGCTTGTCATCTGATGAGAACTCTTAGCTACTCTCTTAACTTTCCTATATATCGAACAGCAGTACTAACTATGGTCATCATGTTGTATATTACATGCCTACGTTTTCTTTAGCTTATAACTGGAAGTTTATAACTTTTGACCACCTTCCTCCAATTTCCCCTTCCTCCATCCTCCACTTCTGGTAATCTAAACTCTCTTTCTATACGGTTCTTTTTTCTTTTAGATTCCACATATAAGTGAGATCATACAGTTTTTGTTTGATTTATTTCACTTAGCATAATGCTAAGTGGACTTCAGGATCCATCCATGTTGCTGCAAATGGTAGGATTTCCTCATTTTTTATGGCTGAATAATAGTCCAATGTGTGTGTGTGTATGTGTGTGTGTGTGTGTGTGTGTGTATATATGTGTGTATCATCATTTTTGTATCCATTTTGATGGATACATCAATAGACACTTAGGTTGTTTCCATATCTTGGCCATTGTACATAATACTGCTAGGAACCTGAGGGTGCAGACACCTTTTCAATTTAGTGCTTTCATTTCCTTTTCATTTCCCAGAGGTGGGATTGCTGAACCATATGGTAGTTTTATTTTTAATTTCTTGAGGCTTCTCTATATTGTTTTCTATAGTGGCTACACCAATTTACAATCCCACCATGAGTACACAAAATTTCCCTTTTCTCCACATCAACATTTATTATTGATCATAATCAATGTACATCAACATTTATTATTGCTTGCCTTTTTGATAATGGCCATTCTAACAGGTATGAAGTGATATCTCATTGTGGTTGCAATCTGAATTTCTGAATGACTAGTAATGTTGAGCATGTTTGATGTACCTCTTGGCCTTTCATATATCTTCTTTGAAAAAATGTCTATTCAGGTCCTGTACCTATTTTTATTATTTTTTTTTCTTTTTTAAACATTTATTTATTTTTGAGACAGAGAGAGACAGAGCATGAATGGGGGAGGGGCAGAGAGAGAGGGAGACACAGAACCAGAAGCAGGCTCCAGGCTCTGAGCCATCAGCCCAGAGTCCGACGCGGGGCTTGAACTCACGGAACCTGAGATCATGACCTGAGCTGAAGACGGACGCTTAACCGACTGAGCCACCCAGGCGCCCCCTGTACCTATTTTTAAAGTAAGCTATTTGAGGGGATTTTTTGTTTTTGTTTTTGTTTTTGCCATTGAGTTGTAGGAGTTATTTATATACTTTGAATAATAACCCCCTATTAGATACAGGATTTTGCAAATATTTTTTTCTTATTCCATATGTTGTCTTTTCACTTTGTTGATGGTTTATTTTGCTGTACTGAAGCTTTTTTAGTTTGATGTAGTCCCACTCATTTATTATTATTTTTTTTTTAGTTGATTGTGATTTAGGCGTCATATCCATCAGGGAAATGTAAATCAAAACTACACTGAGATATCACCTCACACCTGTCAGAATGGCTAAAATCAACAATATAAGAAACAACATGTATTGGTAAGGATGTGGAGAAAAAGGAACTCTCATGCAGTGTTGGTGGGAATGCAAACTGGTGCAGCCACTCTGGAAAACAGTATAGAGGTTCTTCAAAAAGTTAAAAATAGAACTACCTTATGATCCAGTAATCTCCCTACTGGTATTTACCCAAGTATACAAAAACACTGATTCAAAGGGATACATGCACTCCTATCTTTATAGCAGGATGACTTGTAATAGCCAAATTATGGAAGGAATCTAAGTGTCCATAAGTAGATGAATGAATAAAAAACTTGTGGTATATATATATGCATATATACGTATGCATATATATACATATATACACATACATATATATGCCCACCCACATTATATACCCACATATACACATATGCACAATGGGATATTATTTAGCCATAAAAAAGAATGAAATACACCATTTGCAATGACATCAATGGAGTGAGAGTATAATGCTAAGTGAAATAAGTCAGAGAAAGACAACACCATATGATTTCACTTATATGTGGAATTTGAGAAACAAAACAAATGAGCAAAGAAAAAAAAGAGAGAGAGAAACCAATAAACAGACTCTTAACTATAAAGAACAAACTCATAGTTACCAGAGGGGAGGTAAAGGGGATGGGTGAAAGAGGTGATGGGGATTAAGAAGTGCACTTGCTGTGATGAGCACTGGGTGATGTATGGGACTGGTGAATTGCTATTTATGCACCTGAAAATAATATAACACTGTATTTTAACTATACTGGAATTTTAAATTAAATTAAATTCAAAAACAAAATATCATTACCAAGATCCAGGTCAAGAAGTTTTATTCCTATGTTTTCTTCTAGGAATTTCATAGTTTCAGGTATTATATTTAAGTTCTTAATCCATTTCAAGATAACTTTTGTGAGTTGCATAAGATTGGGGTCCAGTTTCATTCTTTTGAATATCCAATTATCCCTGCACTATTTATTGAAGAGACTGTCTTTTCGCCATCGAGTATTCTTGGTTCCCATGTCAAATATTAGTTGACTATATATGCTCGGGTTTATTTCTGGGTTTTTTATTCTATTCCACTGGTCTATGTGTCTGTTTATATGCCAGTATAATTGTTTTGTTGTTGTTGTTGTTGTTGTTATATTATAGCTTTATAGTATAGCTTGAAATAAAAAGTGTTATGCCTCCTGCATTGTTCTTTCTCAGGATTTCTTTGGCTATTTGGGATCTATAAGTTCCATAAAAATTTTAATGTGAATTTCCTCTACTTCTGTAAAAAATGCCATTGGAATCCTAACAGAGATTTCACTGAATCTACAAATGGCTTTGGTCAGTATTAACATTTTAACAATACTAATTAATTAATATCAATTCTTCCAATCCATGAACATGAGATACCTTTCCATTTATTTGTGTTCTTTGATTTCTTTCATAAGTGTCTTATAGTTTTCAGAGTAGAGAACTGTCACCTCCTTGATTATTTTTTTTTCCTGATTTTTTAACTGTTTTTGATGGCTAGTGTAAAGAGGATCAATTTAATTCTTTTTCAGATTTTTGTATGTTATTTTTTATCTTGCAACTTTACTGAATTCATTGATTAAATCTAATGGTTGAGGCTTTAGGATTTTCTATACACAGTATGTCATCTGCAAGTAAAGATAATTTTACTTCTTCCTTTCCCATTATGATTGTTTTATTTATTTTTCTTGCCTGATTGCTCTAGCTAGGAATGCCAGTACTATTTTCACTAGAAATGGTGACAGTGAGCATCCTTGTCTTGTTCCTGATCTCAGAGGAAAAGCTTTTAAACTTTCACCATTGAATATGATGTTAGTTGTGGGCTTGTCATATATGGACTTTACTATGCTGAGATATGTTCCTTCTATGTGTAATTTGTTAAGAGTTTTTATCGTGAATGTATGTTAAATTTTCTAAAAATGCTTTTTCTGAATCCATTGAGATGATCATACTTAGGGTTTTTTTTTTCTTCAATTAATGTGATGTATCACATGAATTGATTTGTGTATGTTGAACCATCATTACATCCCAGGAAATAATCCTATTTGATTATGGTGAATGAACCTTTTTTGAAGTGCTTCTGAATTTGGTTTGCTAGTATTTTATTGGGAGTTTTTTCATCTATATTCATCAGGGATACCTTTTCTGGCTTTGGATAATGCTGGCCTCTTAAAATAAATTTGGTAATTTTCCCTCCTCTTTGATTTCTTTTTTTCTGAAGATTTTGACAAAGACTGGTGTTAATTCTTCTTTAATTGTTTGGTAAAATTCACCAGTGAAGCTTTGAATTCCTGGCCTTTTCTTTGTTGGGAAATTTTTGATTAGCAATTTGATAACCTTACTACTAACTGATCTATTCAGATTTTCTACTTTTTCCCAGTTCAGTCTTGGTAAGTTATATATTTCTAAGAATTTTTCATTTCTCCTAGGTGTCTAATATGTTGGTATACAGTTGTTCATAGTGCATTTTTATGATTCTTTGTATTTCCGGGGTATCGGCTGTAATGTCTCCTTTTTCATTTATAATTTTGTTGATTTGGATCCTGTTTTTTCATTAGTCTAGGTAAGGATTTGTCAGTTTTGTTCATCTTTTCAAAAAACAACTCTTAGTTTGGTTAATCTTTTCTATTGATTTTCTGTTCTTGACTTCACTTATTTCTGTGCTAATCTTTACTATTTCCTTTCTCCTACTAACTTCAGGCTCAGCCTTTTCTTCTTTTTTTAGTTCCTTAAGGCATAGAGCTAGGTTGCGTATTTGAAATTTTTATTGCTTCTTAATATAGATGTTTATTGTTATGACCTTCTCTCTTTAAAATACCTTTGGTGCATCCCATGAGTTCTGGTATATTATGTTTCCATTTTCATTTGTTTCTAGAAACTTGTTTATCCCTCTTTAATTTCTTTGATCCATTGGTTTTTAAGGGGAGTGTTTAATTCCCATGTATTTATGAATTGTCCAGTTTTCTTCCTGTTACCAATTTATAGTTTTATGCTATTATGGTCAGAGAGGATATTTGGTATGATTTCAATCTTCTTGAATTTTCTAAGACTTGTCTTCTGGTCTAATATATGGTTATCTTAGAAATTTTTCCATGTACACTTGAGAAGAAGGCATATTCCGCTGCTGTTAGGTAGAATATTATGTATGTCTGTTAAATCCACTTGGTCAATAATTTGTTCAAATCTGCTCTTTCTTCATTGATTCTGTCTGGATGGTCTATCCATTGTATAGTGTGAAGAATTAAAGTACTCTACTATTATCATTTCTCTTTTTGGTTAGTTTTGCTTTATATACTTAGGTGTTCAGGTTTTGGGCACATATATATTTACAATTGTTATATCCTCTTGATGAACTGACCACTTTATTATCATGTAATGATCTTGGCTCTCTTTACTATTTTTAGTTTAAAATCTATTTTATCTGATGTAACTACCCCTGCCTTTTTTTTTTTTTTTTTTTGGTTACCATTTGCTTGAACAACTTTTCTCATTCCTTCACTCTCAGTCTATGTCTGTATTTAAGGCTAAAGTGAAGCAACACCCAGGGTCCCAAGAATAAGAACAGGATGCAATGACAGCTGGCACCACTGAAAGCTGTCACATACCAACCTTCCCTCCAACTGCAAACAATACCAACCACCTCACCTGCAGGGCCCTCATTTCCTTCCAAAGAGAAAAATACAGGAGACACAAGACCACCACTCTCTCAAGAAAGCTCACACCTTTTGGAGAAATAATGGACCCACTATGGCTGCAAATGTGCCACAGGCCAGAATTCTAGACAAGATATTGTATGCTCCCACTATGATTTGATGAGAAGAACAGTCATCCCTGTGGTCTTCTACCTGAAAGCCCAGAACCTTATCTTACATCAAATAGACCTTGAATGAGGCTCACTGACAAACTCTGACAGCCCTGAGCAGGTTCAGAACTGTGACATGTAAGGTAGGCCTGGTTGGACCAGACCTGAGAAGGATGCCTGGGAGATAAAGCCTTGCATCAGGCAATAGACCAATGCTGCTTCCATGGTTTGGACAAAAGTACTGTGGAAACCTGAGATGCTGGCATCAGCAGGAACTGAGCAAGGAGTACAGGAGCCCTCTGCACCATCTCTGCAACTTCTCTGTAAACCTAGAATCACTTAAAAGTAAAAAAATATATATTAAAAAATAACAATGAAAATAAAGTGAATCTCTTGTAAGTAGTATTTCATTGGGTCTTGTTTTTTGTCCATTCACCCATTCTATGTCTTTTGATTAGAGAATTTAATCTATTTAAATTTAAAATAATTATTGATAGGTAAGGACTACTACTGCCATTTTGTTAATTGTTTCTGGTTGTTTTGTATATCCATTGTTCAATGTTCCTTATCCTGCTATCTTTGTTCATGTTTTGATGTCCTTTGGTATCCATATGCTTTGATTTCTTCTCCTTCTCTTTCTCCATCTTTTTCTTCCTTCTTTTTAAAAATCTATCATTGTTATAGGTTTTTCCCTTGTGATGACCATGAGGCTTACATAAAATATCTTAAAATTATAATACTTCATTGCATACTTTATACTTTTACTTCTCCCTCTCACATTTTAGGCTATTGCGGTTACAACTTACATATTTTTGTAGTGTATAATTAATAAGAGATTATTCCAGTTATGGACATTTTTATTATATTTATTTTCTTAACTTTAAACCATTGTTGTAAGTAAATTACACACCACAATTACAAATTACAGAATCTACCCTTGACTATATATTCCATAACCAGTGACCTTTACACTAATTTTTTACGTTTTTATGATGTTAGCTAGGCTCTTTTTATTTCCATTCAAAGAACTCCCTTTAGCATTTCTTGTACGGCAGGTCTAGTGGTAATGAACTCCGTCAGCTTTTGGTTTTCTGGGAAAGTCTTTATCCCTCCTTAATTTCTGTAGAATAGCTTCACTGGGTATAGTATTCTTGGTTGACAGGGTTTTTTTTTTCTTTTAACATTTTGAATATGTCATCCCATTCTCTCCTGGCCTCAAATACTTCCGTTGAAAAATTTACTAATAGCTTTATGGGGATTCCCTTGTAGATACTTCTCCTTTCTATTGATGCTTTAAAAATTTTTTTGTTGTTGTTCTGGATCAAACATTTTTATTTATTTGTCTGCCAAACACAAAAGCTGATTTCTATCTATAATTATTTTTTTAAGATAAGAAACAGTGAGTCAACTGAAGAAACAACTGTGGCCTAACTGTGAAGACTATGGCGCTCACCTTGAGGCTGTAGGGAGAAATGGTAATGACATTAGCAGGCTTTCTCCAAGAAGGCTCTGCAGCACCTCACACACTGCTAGTAGATAGTCTCAAAGTCAGACTCATTCCCATAATAAATAATAAATTGTTTCAATAATAAATTGTTTTTGTGGATAACTCTCAAGTAGTTCAACTTTAGATTTGCATTTCTTTTCCTATTCAAGTATCTCAGATTGCTTTCATCCATATGTAGTATATAATCAGATGTAGCAAAGTCTTCTTTGGTAACCTGCCAGGCAATGTTAACCCCACAGACTGATGGGAATAATATGCTTTTTTATTTAATTGTGCCCTCCATAATTGCGAGGGTTTGCTATTTCATATGTAGACGTCACTACATTTTCTATCCTCCAATTATTTGAAAGCTTTTGATCAGTTACAAGTTTTCTGAAAACTTATTCTGCAATGGGTGACTGACATGTTACCCAGACACTAAGAGCATAGACTTGGATACCTGCTCAGCCATCGTCCCATGCACCAGTATTATATTTTTCAGCTCTAGAATTTTTTTTTCTTTCTTTTTCTCTTTCTTTCTTTCTTTCTTTCTTTCTTTCTTTCTTTCTCTTTCTTTCTTTTTTTTCTTTTCTTTCTTTCTTTCTTTCTTTCTTCTTGCTTTCCTTCTTTCTTTCAATTATATTGCTTAGTCAAACTTTTCATTTTGTTCATGCTTTGTTTTCCTAATTTTGTTTAGTTGTCTATGTGTTCTTGGAATTCACTAGACTTCTTTAAGAAAATTATTCGGAATTCTTTGTCTTATAGTCCATATATCTCCATTTCTTTAAAATCATCTATTAGTGCTTTATTAGTTTCTTTTGTTGGCGTCATATTTACCTACTTTTTGTGATCCTTGATTCCTTATGTTGTTATCTGTGTATTTAAGTAATCAGGTTCCTCTTCCAGACTTTACAGGTTTGTTTTGGCAGAGACAGGTCTCCAAACAGTCAAATTCAAACAGTCAACAGTTTGAGTTTCTGGACATGTATACTGGTAATGTTCTTGGGTAGGTGGGGCCTGTGATTATGATTTATTTTGGGGTGAGGCAACTGTGCAAGTTCTGAGGCCAGGGATGGAGATGGTGGTGCCACTGGGTGAGAACAGTTGAATAGGGCTGCTTTTTTGGTTCACTACCCAAGTGAGGCTGTAGGATGGGTTCCATGACTGTCTAGATTCTCTGTTCACACTTACTAGATGGTTAGGTTTGGGTACTATATTCATTAATAGATGAGGCTATGAATTATCTTTCCTTCCCTGACTGGTCAGCAGTATGGGACTTAGGGCTTATACAGCTCATTGTTTGGGGACCCAAATCAGGCAAAAGTGTGCACTAAATTTGCTTGTCAGCTGAGGCCACCAATTCTTCTTTGCAGACAGGGAAAGTCACAGATGGCTCTCTGTTCAAGTGTCACTGTAAGCAGGGCTATTGGATAGACTCTACAGCTTACCATGTGCTCTGGTTGGGTTCCTTGGTTAGGCAGGCTTGAGGCTATATGCAGTGATAAGTGGGGCTACAATTTAGTTTCTCTATATGGGCATAGTGGGAAAAGCAGCTGTAAAACTGGCAAAGCTCTTTGTTGTCTTAACTCAAGCCAACCTGTGCCCCAAATTCCCTGGCTGGAAAGGCCCGCTGGCTTTGCTCTGAAAACTATTGGTTCTGCCTACCTGTGTCTAAGCTTAAGCACTACTGCAGCACACAGCTCCCAGGCATCCTTGCCAGCTCTTCTGGTCAAGTGGGACAGGGAGCCACAGCAGGTAGGCCTATGTTCCAGCTCCCTTGTCTGGAACAAGGAAAGGGGAAGGGTCACTCCAGGCAACTCTCAATTTCCCAGACTATCTAGCTGGGAGGGGTTGGGAGCTACCCTCAGCTTTGGCTATGAATTAATCCTTCTGCCTATGTATAGCACAGAAACCTTCCTGTGCCTGGTACTGGCTTTGCTCTGGAGGTGATAAGCTCTACCTACCCACCTCTCAGTTTGAGCACTACTGTTCTACACAGCTTGTAGGTGTTCCTCTGGGCAGTAGATGTGACCAGGAGATACTCACCATAGTGGGCAGGGCCATTATTCAGCTCCTTGCCTGAGAACGGGCAAACAAGGCTCTAGGGCTAGCAATACCCTTCATTTAAAAATTCAAATCAGGCAGATCTGCACCCCAATGAGTTCCCTAGTCAGACTGCATTACCAATATGTTTCTTCAGATGAGCAAAACCATTGGTTGGGATTACTACTTTATCATTGCAGGTATAAACTTGATCTGCCAAGATCCATGTGCTTGTTGTTATAAGATCCTCCCTGCTTCTCCATCATAAGTCAGATTCCCAGTGGTCAAGCCCCCAAGGTTCCCCTGAAATCCCCATGGAGTGAGATGAGAGTAGAGGTTCCCACAAAGCAACCCCAATGGTCAGTGGGGAAGACTGGTTGTCTTCTCCTGGGTTCTCTTTTTGTCTTACTGGAGGACCTAATGGCTCAAGGAAAACCCCTCCATATAGTGTTGCACTGGTCTGAGGGAAGTGAAAAAAAGTCATTAGGTAGTCACTTCTCTTACCCTTCTAATGCAATCTGTCTTGTCTCTGTGGTGTAGGGGGTGATTTAGACTCACCCTCATGTTCTAGAATTCTTTCAGTGAAGTTCTCATCTTGAATAGTTGCTAGCTGTCCTTCTTGTGATGGGGAGCAAAGTCAGGAATGATCTACGTTACCATCTTGGTGAAGTCTAGTTTTAATGAAGTCCAGCTTATCAATTGCCTCTTTCATGAACAATACCTTTGTTGTTGTATCTAAAAGTAGTCACCATATCCAAGATCACCCAGATTTCTCCTGTTATTTCCTATGAGTTTTATAGCCTTTTGTTTTGTATTTGGAACTCTGATTCATTTTGAATTAACTTTTGTAAGGAATGGTCTATGTCTAGATTTATATTTCTGCATGTGGTATCCATTTTTTCCAGCACCATTTCCTCAAAAGACTATCTTTGCTTCATTTTATTGTCTTTGCTCTTGTGTTAAAGATAAGTTGACTATACTTATGCTGGTCTATTTCTGAATTCTCTATTCTGTTCCAATGAACTACTTTTCTATTCTTTCAGCAATACCACAGTTTTTTGAATACTGTAGCTTTATAGTAAGTTTTGAAGCTGGGTAGTATAGTTCTCTGAATTTGTTCTTGTCCCTCAATATTGAGTTAACTATTCTGGGTCTTTTGCGTCTCCATGTAAACTTTAAAATCAATTTGTTGATATCCACAAGGTAAGTTGCCAAGATTTTGATTGGGATTGCATTGATTCTCTATAGATAAAGTGGGAAGAACTAATATCTTGACAATATTGAGACTTTCTATCCATGAACATGGAATGTGTATGTATGTATGCATGTATTTAATATCTTTCATCAGAGATTTGTAGTTCTCTTTACATAGATCTTGTGCATATTTTGTTAAATTTACACCTACATATTTAAATTTGGGGGGTACTAATGTAAATGGTAATATGTGTTTAATTTTAAATTTACTTATTAAATGCTGGTATATAAGAAATTGATTGACTTTTACTTAGTCCCCATTAAAGTGTGTACTGAGGGCTCTGCAACTGTACTAGTTACAGGGCATGTATAATAATAACTAGTTATAGTTATCAACCTCAAGGAGTTAGAGGGAGGCAAAAGAGAAGGAAACATGTAATCACATTTTTAGAAAAGAAAAAGCTATCCCAATCCCAGTCTGAGAAAAAAAAAAAAACATGTTTTGAGTGATATAATTTATTATGTTCTTTTGGGAGAAAGCATTACTCCTAATTAATTTTTAAACAATTTCCCTACAGATTTTAATAGATGAAAATTTGCTCTGGGGAATCAAGTGACTGGTTACCCTGATGACTGCCAATCAAGAATCTGATGATCTTTTTTTAAAAAATTGTCTAAGCTTATTTAATTATTTTGAGAGATTGCATGCATGAGCAGGGGGTAGGGGTTGGATGTGGGGGAGGGGCAGAGAGAGAGGCAGAGAAAGAATCCCAAGTAAGCTCCACACTTGGCATGGAGCCTGACATGGGGCTTAATCCCATGAACCATGAGATCACAACCTGAGCCAAGACCTAAGAGTTGGACACTTAACCGACTGAACCACTCAGTTACCCCTAGAATCTGGTGATCTTTAACCAAACATTCTTTCTTCTTTTTTATATCTGATTCGACAATAATTATGTAATCATTCTTCTAACTACAAAATTTCTTACAAGAAAGCATCTTTCAATTGGCTAATATACACTCTTACAGGTCTTTTCCTTGCAGCAAAGTTCTAATAAACCTCGACACATGCTCATAACTAAATTGCCGGAAAAGCTTTATTTAACATTGTAATAGAAAATTAGTCAGAGTTGTAATAGAAGTTATCACAAGGATGTGGGGAGCACTTGAATTTTGGATGTATGAGTGGGTGGGGGTGGAGGAGGAAGGCATTCATTCAGAAGTGACATCTAAATTGAATACTACAGAATGAGTAGAACAAAGGGCAGTAGAGAGATGGGAGGAGTCTGAGACAGTAGCTAAGAAAAAGACCTAGAAGGGAAAAAGTATTATCTGTGTAGCAGGTGGCTACCCTGCCCATGTACATTGGGCTTGAAAATGTCCTGTTCTCCAGCGCACATTCACCTTGCCTGTATCTGCATCTAAACCTGAGATTTCCCCCAGGAAGCAGAGGGGCATTCTTCCCTTTTTTGGGAAATGCTGGTAAAAAACCTGGAAGGAATATAACATCCCCAAGGGTTGTCCTCAACCAATGACAGAGTGGTGTAGCTGTTACGTAAATTCCCCCATTTATTCTCCCCTTGGATGGGATAATTCTAAATATGTTTCACAGTGTTTCCCAGAATTTCCCCAGGCATTTGGCGCCAGTCCAACTGTGGGCACTGGGTTCCTTTTCCTGTGTCACTGCCCCACTCCCCACCAGTATGTTCTGAGCTTCCCAAATAAAGTGCTTTGCACACCAGGCCTTGTCATAGGGTCTGTTCTGGGGAATTCAGACTGAACAGCCTGTTTGGGGTAACTGCAAGCATTTAAGCAACAGAGAGAACTTGTGATATGCAAAAAGGTAAAAGCGAGGTTGGGCTAGAGTATGTAAGGCCCTGATTTGCCATATTCAGCAGATAAAAATCACGATGCCCAGTTAAACTTTAATTTCAGATAAACAACAAATAACTTTTTAAAATAAGTATGAATTGGGCATAGTTATACTAAAAAATATTGTTTATCTAAATTAAATTTACTGGGTATCTTGTATTTTATCTGGCATTGCTATGGGATCTAAAAACGATTTGGAGCTTTATCAGTAGGACACTTTGGTTCCAGTGTGGAACATGGGTTTGAGAAAGGCTGGAGAAACCAGTGAGAAGACATAACCACTGCCCAGAGATGAGGCCTGGGTCTGGGGCTTTCAGGGAGATGGGAGAAGTAGATGGAAGGCATAAGGGAAAGTTATCTGCACTTAAACTAGCTGCCAGGGCAAAAGAACTATCTCAATAGACAGGATGGGAAAAGACTACCAAAAATGAGTGCAAAGTCCCGAAAATGCCCCCAGAGTGTTCAGAAAAAGACATCAAACTATCAATTCAAGGCCTCCCTTCCTTTCCTCCTTGATGTGCTCATGCCCATGGAGTAGAATGCCCTTTTTCAGGCCAAAGCACCTTGCCCCCTGAATCAAACTACAGGAGTAACTATAGGCCTGAGCACTCCTCCTGAACCTCTCTGATGACCTAAATTAGAATGGGCTCAGCTCAGCCCTGTCCCCAGATGAGCCCTTGACCAGAGCCTCTGGAAATTACCAGATGTACATGGCAAGGGACACTAAGGAAAAGCAAATTCTCTTTAGCTTATTTTCTCTTTGTTGCTGTTGTTCCCTGAGACGGACCTTGCCCCATACGATAACCCCAGCCATGGTGCACACATTCCTCAGAATGATGTCACAGAAAATCCAGTCTCAACATGGAAAGGGATAGGAAGCACATTTGGAATCACACGGTGTTCTCTGTGTGAAGAGCTCTTCAGTTTCATTTCAACTTTCATGAAGGAAATTCTATTCCTGTGGGAAACCACTTCAAAAACAATATATTGAAAAAGAAAGAAGAAAAATGAACTCCATTATACCAATGGTACATTCCTTTCTTCTGTTTTGCTCTGTTTCTCCCATTTGTAAAATGCACACCAAAGACTATTAGAGAATACAATTTGAACTGCTTCATTCCAAAGTTAAAGTGTTGAGAGTTAAAAAAAAAAAAAAAATGACAGTGAAATAAAAACAGGTCTCCCTTCATTTTTTAACACTTGAGTTTGATTATAACTTTCAGTTCTGAAATTTGAAATTGTACAGGGCTATTTCCTCAAACTAAATTATACATACTATTATCAGACAGTAAAAAGCATGAGTAGTTATCTGGAAATTATGTGTTTTCTACCCACATTCACATACGCACACAGAGACTGTAGTATGAGCAATTTGTATAAGACAAGCTATTGATCACACATTCATCTACCCCATAATAGTCAAGTTGGCATCCCAGGGTCTCTGGGTCTACTCTGTGCCAAAGATCATTTTGATTGTTTACATATAGTATATATATAATTCTCATAAGAACCTCATAGGGTGGATATTCCTCTCCCCACTTTACAATGTAGAAATTGAGGCTCAGAAGGGTTAAATAACTTTCCCAAGGTCACACAGTGTATAAGTGACATGTATGGGCTGAATTGTGTCCCTTACAAAATTCATATGTTGAAGTCCTACCCTTCAGTACCTGAGAATGTAATTGTATTTGGAGATATGGTATTTAAGAAATAATTAGTTTAAAATGAAGTCATTAGTATGGACCCTAATTCAATATGATTGTGGTCCTTATAAGAAGAGAGAGACATTAGAAATATGCATCCACGGTGGAAAGACCATGTGAGGACACTGAGAAAGCAATCATCTACCAGCCAAGCAGAGAGGCCTGAGGAGAAACTGACCTAGCCAACTCCTCAATCTTGGACTTCTAGCCTCCAGAATTATGAGAAAATTAATTTCTATTGTTTAAGCCACCCAGTGTATGTTACCTTGTAATGACAGTCCTATAGCAGCCAACCCAGAATTTCCATCTGATTTGCAATTTTCCTGAAATCATCATTTTTCACCAGAGAATCAGGTCTGGGAGAAAATGGGGTTAAGGGAGAATTAATTTTACTTAATATTCAATGTGCCAAGGCAAACTAGGGTTTAGCTCAAGGTAACCAAATTACCCAAGATGGCCCAATGTGGGGGTTGTGGTGGTAAATGTGGTGATGTTGGGAGTTCTAGGGAGGAAGGGCAGTAATAACTCAAGCCCAGAAGAGCTAGAAATAGAATTTTTCCTTCAGGTAATCAGTTTATTAAATCAGACCTCAGATGATGACCAGAATCTCAGATGCAGGATCCAGGCCCTGTCATGTAACCCAGCACGGGGAATTGGAAAAAGTGTAGTAAGGGTCCCCAAGTCACCCTCTCTCCCACCAATTTTCCATATATTGCACTGAAGCCTTGATGACTAAGTTATTAGGCCCCTCTTCTGGTCCAACATGGATCTGCTGGGGTAAGGGAGAGCAGAGCAGAAACTGGGCCCATGCCTGGTGACCCAGACAAGCTCCCCAGAATGCTGAAGGGGGCCAATTCTCCTCCTCATGATGAATTTTTCCTTCTCAGAATTTCCTCCCAAAGGAGAGAAAGGGAGCACAATTATCTATGGAATCCAGTTTGCCTAGATGTCACTTCAAATGAATAGGAGCCAGCTTCAAATAAAACAACTACTCCCTCTTTCTGGTTTCCCAGGGCAGAGTCTATGATTTTCTCCACCTACTCTTCCCCACTCTCCTACCACTATCACAGGTGAGGGTTCTCAGCCCTGCATCTTCTGGCCTTGATGGATACCCAGTTCAGCTCATAAATCCCTCTCTTACAAATCTCATTTTTTCTATCAGTTACCAAACTTCCGCAAAAAATATTCTCAAGTCTTTGAAATTTGATATCTGTGATATGCAAGCTGCCCAAAACCCAAGGCTTGGGCAAGAGCCGTTTCTTCCCAGACTTAAGGGCTGTACTAGGCTTTATAGTTCCCTAGAGAACTAGAGTGCTGAACAGAAAATTGAGGCAGAAACAGTACTGGCTTTCATCAATCTCTTGGGGCAGGTACTTATCAGCATGGAACTCCTGAGTTTTTAATATACAGGGCCCCAAGGCTTGCTAAATACTGAACCTGAAACTGTACTCCACTCTACCTCTCACTGTCCCCCCACTGGCAAGATGAAAGCTCTAATGCTCCTGTTTGGTCCTACTATGGTCAGAGTCAGCCAGAATAGGACTCTGCAGATCCATCTTTACTTCACCTTTTCTTGAGTGGACAATGAAGTAACTTTATTTAAAAACTTGACTAATGTTTAACTCTTGGCATTTTGAACCTTTTATTCAGTGATGTATAAAAGAGTTTATTAATTTATTTGGGGCCTGACAGATATAAGGGAGACTTCCCTACTTTTAGCCAAATATTCACCTAAAGTATTCTAGAAGAAAAATAAGAACTAGGGGGAGATGAGGAAGAAGGAAACAAGGAAAGGGAGGCGTAGGGAAAGGAAGGAAGGGAAAATTTCCAGCTCTTTGGATCTAATTGGACTAACCTGCTTCTCTTGCCTGTTAGGGGTGAGTGGTCTGTTTAACTTCAGTTCTGTCTAGATAATGAGCAGATAACAGCATACCTACCCCTTGCATAGGATCTCATGATGACTGCTATATCCTAGGGCTTCATTATCCTTGGCATGGGTCTCTCTAGGCCTGTAGCCTTTCACTATGTGATTCCTTAGAAGGACCTTGTGAAAAGGTGAGCAAGTAGTGCCTGATCCCCAGGAATTCTCAGCCAAAATCCAAAGGTGGATCTGACTTCTTTCTTTTGAGCCCTTAACAGAACTCCAGTTTCTTGGTATTACTTGGCTCAGAACAGTATTATAAGAACTACACTTATCAAGTTGGCCCTCCTGGATTTCCCTGGCATAGTAAAAATAGATAAGGCTTCCCTGTGTCTAGGTTCAGATTTGCTGATGTGACTGTCAGCCCTTCTTGGGTCAAGAGTTCAAGATATACAGATGTAATCAACTGAATGTTTGTGTCCCCACAAAATTGATATATTAAAGCCCTATCCCCTAATGTGATTATATTTGGGAATAGGGCTTTTATAGAAATAATTAAGGTTAAATTAGGTCATTAGGGTAGGGTACTAATCCAATAGGATTAGTGTACTTGTAAGAAACATACCAGAGCTTTCACTCTCTCCCCTGTGAAGGTACAGTGAGAAGAGAGCTGTCTATGAGCCAAAGAGAAAGCCATTACTAGAAACAAACCTTGCCAGACACTGATGTTGGACTTTCCAGCTTCCAGAACTTTTAAGAAAATAATTTTCTGCTGTTTAACCATGTAGTCTGTTGTATTTTGCTACGGAAGCCTGAGAAGACTAAAACAAAAGAGTAAAACATATGCCTCAGTTTTCCAGGGAAAATATAAAGGGAACTTTAATTTCCACGTGTATATCATTAGACAATCTACAAAGGTTGTCGCAACCATTATTTTAAAAGTTTCTAACTGCAGACCTAACTGGTACATTATGATACTCATTTTACAAAAGGGAAAACAGGATAGAAGAAGGAAGGTGATTCGTGCAGTGTCAAATGTAAGGGAGGAGGTCAAAATCGGAACTCATACCGAGACCACTGTTCTCTGCACAAAACTAAGCTGCTCTATAACAATCAATCTTCACACCATGATGTCATCTGCAAATTTGATAAGAAGGTTTCAATGTCTTCACACAAACAATAAAAGTATTTAACGGGGGAGTTGTTACTTACACTTTCTAACCTGAAGACGACAAATGGGTTTCATCTTGCAAGCCAATTGATTTTTTGGCAGTGGCTGCCAATCCTGTGTATTGATAAGGGTTGTGAGGTCACGTTAGGAAAGAAAATCTGGATTATCTATCAACATTGGTCACAGGCACAGTAAGTGAGTATGAAGCATGTAAACCTGGGATCACACATGCTACTCCAATCCCCAAGACAACATGGAGTCCTCATGGATGAACAAAAACACTTTCCAGCATGAAGAACAAAAATATATAAACAAGGTCAGCCAAGGATAATTTTTTTTCTTAGAATTATTTTTTGAGTTACGTCTCCCTGATTGCTTCTCCCTCAATTTTCATTCTTCTCTGTCAGAAAAGAAAGTTGGGGCCTTGAAACTAAATTTCAAAATAAATTTCTTACATGAAATTTTATGTAGGAGATAACTAGTGTCTAAGAGACAAGTTCTTCAAGATTTTATAATAAACACAGAAGCAGACTTCATGAAGGACTGAGAAGGAGGAAAAAATTGGTTCTCAAGAACATTCATAGCAACTGTTTCATGGTTGGTAGAACAATTGGATATATAATCAGGGAGTAAACAACTTTGATTATAGTGGATTATACCAAGACACATAATAATATGGCTGTAATTATATATCAGCAGTTGTGCCTCAAATTCTTTTGGAAAATAGCTACTACAAGTTTTACAGAAATAGATTCAAGATAACAAGAAACATAAAGATCACAGTAAAAGCCCTTTGAGACTAAAAAAGTGGCATCTTGCCTCTCCCCATTCTTCAAATCTTAAATATTTTCAGAAATAAATCCTTACTGTATATGACAGTAAACTACAAAGCATGTCCAGCTTATTTTCCCCCTAATTATTCAGTCCTGCATAAGCTAGATGGATGCTTTCAAAACAGATACATGCTTAAAATTATTTAAGAAATAAAATGGCTCAAATAAGACTAATTTATCAATACTTAATAACAGAAGCAACTTCATATAACTACTTTTCTTACCAAAGATTATCAAATGCCACTTTCATTGACCAAAACTGATAAAAGCTGTTTTTATTATGGAAACTAGAGATATATAAAGAAGATCTTAGAAAAAAATTAGAACCTGTTTTAATTTCATCTTGTTGATTTTTTAAGAATAACTTCTGATTCTTGAAGATAAAGCTCTTTCCATTAATTTTGAAAAGTAATACTCCTAAAGGTTTTATTGGAGCCTTCCACAACTTGGGTTCTATGACCTAGATGTTCTCTACTCCTAGTATTTACGTTCCTGAGAAAAGCTCGCTGGTAACATAAATAATGAAGTCAAACTTCTGATCTTTTTGTAAAATAAAATTAAATTATAAAATTGGTACACAGAAAAATTGAGAAAGTGTGAAGCTCTAGCAAAAGCACTTAAATTTCATGTAAAAACTAAGGAAGAAGATCTAAACCCACTTAGTGACAGGTTTGATTTCAGAAAAATGAGACACTCTTCTTATTTCACAAAGTACTTATTTTCAAATTAATAATCAATTACCCAAATACTCTTTCTTTGAAAATAGGCTCAAATGAGGTAAGAGAAAATAAACCTGAGTTCTAAAAATACACAAAGGCCTCAAACAATACATTTTCTTAAAGTCATAGAATTGGACACTTAAAATACTCCATTGGGTTTGTATCAGAAGTAGTTAACTTTTTGATACAAGTTATTGGACAGAAAGTAATAATAATATCTTAACTTTGTTAAGTGCGTTAGTGCTCCCAATTCACACATGTCATTGGTGCCCCCTTCCTGCTTGGTCTGGGGGAGACTGACTTGATCTCTGCTTGGTGAAAGAAAGCTCTGAGCTTTCCTCAAATTTCCCACAGGTACAAGGTGAGAGAACAGAGAATATTCCATACTCTTAAGGTCATTTTGGCTTCCAGGCTATTTCTGCCCAATTCCAGTGTTAACTCAGATGCAAGACATCCCCTTTCTTGAGTTCCACAAAAATTCTACTCTCACAAAGCTTGTGAAAGTGTGCAGAATTTCTGAAGATCTGGGGTGTCATGAGAGACTTGGAAGAGGTTTATATTGCAGCACATAGGTAATCTCAGATGAACAGATTCATCTCTATTCTTTTCCTGTGGTTCAGTTTCTTCAACACTGGGAATGTACACCTGCCCATCTCCCTATACTTATGGGTGACTATAGCCTCCCTGTCTCCCTCACTTCTTGCCCCCTACTCTTAGGAGCAAACAAACTCCTCTTTTCGTCTAGAGCCACAAATTCTCCAACAAAATACCCATCAGGATACCATCTGTGCCTGAATATAAGAGATCCAAGAATGCATTTTCCAAAAGAGAAGATCCCCTTTAAAAAGTTTCTGGCCAACATTAAATGATTGACATAGGAGAAATAGTCAAATGTCTTCTTACAGTATTGAGTTTATCAACTGAATCACACGATCATATTTAAAAACACACATGAACCTATACTGCTTTATAAAATACTGGGTTTTTATCCTCATTCTCACAGTTCATGAAAATTCTTCACAACTGACATGAGTGTCTTTGCCATCAATAGAGCCATTGTTAAGTCATCTGACACAGTTCCTTCAAACACATCAAGTTTGTTTCTTTCTAACTAGTTGGAAGTACAGCATTTTTAATCCTGCCAGACTGCTTAAACTGAAATTTTATCCCAAGTCGTAAGAATCAACTTGTTATTTATGTTCTCCATAATGTAACCATTTAATTTATTGCTTTTTAAAGTGACACTTAAGCCTTATTTACAATGACATTCAACACTTACAATTCAGAGGTCACCCTAGGGAATAATGATTATATTAGCGGGGTTAAATTTCTTTGCCTTCTTTTTTTTTTTTTTTAAATAACCAAGAATCTCAGGTGACCTTTATAAATAACTGAAATTAACACTGACTGAAGCTGTTTCAGACATATACTCCCTAAATAGTTATTTGTTGCCCAACTATTGAAAGAATGATGTATGAGACTTGAATTTAAGGTTGCTCTCTTTTATGGAGGGATAATTTTGATGGGGAAAAAAACTGCAAACTCTCACCTTATAACCTAGCACATAGGCAACTGTCCCTTAACTTCTTCCCTAGAAGCACTGTGGGGCCAATTGTTAAAATTTTCCTTATTATCCATACACTAACTATATCATTTAATATTTGTAACAGGGCAAATATTAATCCTATGTTACAGATGAAGAAACTGAAGTTCAAAGAAACATAATGACTTGCCTAGTGTCAGATCACTTGACAGTGGGTGAAGACTAGTCAAGTGGTTTTCCTTAGAATAAAATAAAAACAAAACATAATAACCTTTCAAAGTTGCTAAGACAGTAAATCTTAAATGCTATCACCACAAAAAAGAAACTGTAATTATGTGAAGTGATGGCAGTGGTAGCTAATGTTCTGGGATGATCATTTTGCAATATATAAGTGCATAAAATCAACATATTGTACACTTTAACATACATGATGTTGTATGTCAATTACATCTCATTAAAGCTGGGGGAGAAAATGTGTATAATGACCTCATAGTACTGTTGTAATAATAATAGAAAAATGAAAGACCACCAAATTAATGATTAAAAAAATAATAATGCAATAACCTGGATAATGGTCTGTGATGAAGAGGAATGCTTTCCCAGCAATTGACTTTGTAATCTAAAAAATAAATATAATTCTTTATGCATTCTTTCATTGCCTGATATTTTAAAACATCCCTTGGAATTCTTTTCAAGGCCTTTCTGGTTTTACCTGTAATTGGATCATTTATTACCGAATTCAAAGGTTTAAATAATTATTTTCTTTTGCTTTAATTTTCACATTTTTTAAAGAATTTGTGACTATGTTAAATAAGAAATCATCCAACTGATACTTGTTTATTTTTAAAACTAAAATGACACATTATTTTAGTCTTTCCAAGGAAGTTTTTGTTCTCATTGCTATACTGATGTAATGGATTTTTTTTTTTTTCTTAAGAATCTTGGGGACAATTCAACAGGAGGAGGGCATTCAGAGATAAGACTGCTCTTCTCAGGGGAGAACAGGCCTGATGGTAGGCAGGACTTTGAAAGGGGTAGGGTTTGGGCTGAGGACTGTGAAATTTGGGGTGTGTGTGTGTAAGAAAGAGCACCACCTGCAAAGAAAAGGGGGTGGGGAGACAGGTTGATTTTTAAACAGCTACTCCAAGGATGAAAACATTGAGGAGAGCTGCTGCTAGATCTACGGGAGCTTTGCTGTACAATGCACAACGTGAAATGACTGTGCCACCCCTATAAAAAACATAGCAAAGTCCAAGTTTCTTTGCTCTTTCATATAGACACGAAAGTACTTTGTGCTTTGTGTACAAATCCCTTTTGGGGTAAACAGGAGAGCACAAAGAAGAGGTAGCCAAGCTAAATTCTTTAAACAGAGGCTGAGTGGAGCCCAGGACCCGGGACTGCTAAATTCTGGATTCAGACCAACCTTTTAACATTTTTAAATGCCAAATACTTTGCTTTTGTCCTCATTCAGAAAACATAAGACCTGAGCAATTTTCATGGTTCCTAAAATGAATCCAAACTGAAAGAAGACATCAGTTCATGCGTAACAAAAACTCTGTCTCATAGATTGGAGTGCCTACATCTTTACCATGGTCACCTCCTCAGCTTGAACTCCAAACATCATCAGAAACCACCTAATTAATTCACTGTAAGAAACCACTACCTCGGGAATTACAAAGGACCCAAATTCATATAATCAGTATATTTTTCTTCTTGTAGGTGAACACAACTGAGCAACCAAATCAGGAGAAGGCCCCTTGCTCAGAAGGCCCTTTGGTGGGATGAAATCAGAGCAAGCAAAAACACTACATTGAAACTCAGAATGAGGAAAGTCTTATTTGAAAACAAAACAAAACAAAACAAAACAAACACTCTCAAAAGTCCATTGGGAATACCCCCTGGATCCATAACTACACTGGAACTCATCTGAGGTCAAATACTCTGAAGTCTTAGCAGCTAGGAAAACTGTGCTGCTTGACTAGGTAGCCCTCACCTTATTAAGAACAGTCTTTCTTTGGACATAATGATTCATTCAATCTGGGGACAGCTCAGACTGTCTTTCCAGTGACTTTGCATACCTATGCAATTATCTTCTCTGTTTTGACCTTCAAGTTTAACTGTCAATAAGAAATCTTATTTCTTTCATTTCTTGCTGAAGCCCACACTGCAGGTTTCTGAGAAAATACTACCATTCTCTCCAAAATAACAGGGCTATCATTTCTGTATAAGAAACCATACTGTCACTCGTTCCTTTTTAAAAAGAATTGTTCTCTAAATATCTATTTCTCCTTTTCTACTTAATTCTAAAGACTCTAAGAAACCCATACAAACTTAAAGGTATAAAGTCTTGCAAGGATTTTTTAACAACACTTGTTCTTAAAGGTTTAGATTTTGAATAATAGAAGATGTGTCTTGGTAAGTATCCTTGTCAGCACCTCATTTTGCTCCTTTTCAACATGTTTAGATTCAATAGCAAATTCTTACCTAATTGCCTCTTCATCGTTAAGTCGAAATGAAATTCTAGTATATCAACTACTTATGTGGTTTACTTGTTTGTTTTTAATTTTGTGTTCTTCAGTAAAGCTAAAGCAACAACAACAAAAACAACAACAATTCTGGAATGCATTTCAGAGGGCTTTGTGCTTTCTGGGACCATCTAGTATCACAGCAACCACTAAAAGTCTAAGTATCCTAAAAAATAAAAATAAAAACAGGTCTGGAAAATGTTACTTGGCCTATTTATATATTGGGCCTATTTCCATGGCATTCCAAGATTTAAATAATGCATGGAGCCCTTCCCTACCCATTCTGATTAATTATTCATTCACAAATATTTATTGAGCATATCTACTTTGTGTCAAGGACTATATTAGGTATGAGCCATACAACAGAGAACAATGAGCTTTATATCTAGAGTCAGTGTCTACAACCTTTTTAATTTGATCCATGCTCTTAGAAAAAAAGGCACTACACTCATTAAAAAAAATTATTTATAAATCACATATATGTGTTCCCATTACTGATATCTTATAGATTATGGGAATTCATTTAAAAAAACTATTTTAAATAGATGAGATTTTCAAAAGTTAACAAGAAATATGTGTTCTAATGTTTTCTTGCCACATACCCCCTGGTTCAATTTGCATAGCAACTAAGGTGTGTGCATGTCTCACTTTGAAGACCACTGAATCTGTTGTCCAAGGTTTAATGCATCTGTCGTTGATATTTAAATAGTGAATTTGTAAAGTGCAAGTGTATTCATTGAACTATTTCACAGATGAATACACCTCTTTCAAAATGTAATGTGAATTCAAGAATTACATGTCAGAGTAGGAAAACAACTTAAGAATATGTATATTTTTTTGTTAAACTTATGCAATTTCCCAGACACCAAATTATGTTATGATCTTAGATTGGTAACTTACACAATATATGACATGAAATAAATACTCAAGCTTGAAATTCTGACAGAGACTATAAATATTTCATTTTATAGTTCTATTTCTTTATCTTTGCACTAATCAATATGAATTAAATTTAATGCCATGCCAATATACAAGATAGTCATTACATAGGGTCTATTATGTAATTGATGAAACATTGATTAATAGTTATCATTCTTTAGTGAATTTTTCTTTAATGAATAATGAAGGTATTGTTTATTATTATAATTCATCTTATTACTATACAAACAATTCTTTAAGAGAGCTCTTTGGAAGATGAATGAAAAAGGCAACAGCCATTGACAGACCTGGTTTCTAGGGTCTGTCATTTTTAAAGATACTAAAATCTTAAAATTTAAAAACATATACATATTTATAAATAAATGAGCTTGTGTGTGTGTGTCTATCTATAAACCATAGGGTCTGAAAAGAAGTAATATTATAATGAAAATTCCCTTCATAGGAGAGCAAACTTTTGAGATTAAGGATGAAAATAAAATATTGGTGGTCAAAAGGGGAGAAAATAGCTTCTTAGGAAACTTCAGTAATGATTTCCAAAGCTTTTAAAAGCCTCACTTTAGATCTAATGTGGAATCAGAATATTTTAAATGGAAAAAAAAGACTTTAAGTGAAAATTATCAGCTGGACTATTATAAAAAAGGGGATGGCTATATTTGAGATATCTTGATCTCAAGGAAACTTAAATAGATATTACTAAGTGAAACAAGCTTACCTGAAAAGTTATACACTGTATGATTCCAGCTATATGACATTCTGGAAAAGGCAAAGCTATGTAGAGAGTGAAAAGATCAATGGTTGCCAGGAATAGGATGATTTTAGGGCAGTGAAACTATTCTGTATGATACTGTGGATCATACAGTACTGTATAATATTGGTGAATACGTGTCATTACACATTTGTCAAAACCCATAGGATGTACAACACCAAGAGTGAACCCTAATATAAATATGGAGTCTGGGTGATTATGATGTGTCAATGCAGGTTCATCAATTGTAACAAGTGTACCACTCTGATGGGAATGTTGATAATGAAAGTGGCTGAGCATGTGTGGGAGCAATGAAGTATAGAAGAACTCTCTGTACTTTCCTCTCAATTTTGCTTTGAATCTAATACTGCTTTAAAAAACAGTCTATTTGGGGTGCATGGGTGGTTCAGCCAGTTGGGTGTCCGACTTCTGCTCAGGTCATGATCTCACAGTCTGTGAATTCGAGCCCCGTGTCAGGCTCTGTGCTGACAGCTCAGAGCCTGGAGCCTGTTTCAGATTCTGTGTCTCCCTCTCTCTCTGCCCCTCCCCCACTCACGCTCTGTCTCTGTCTCTCTCAAAAATAAATAAACATTAAAAAATTTTAAGAAAAAAAGTATATTAAAAAGCCTATATGCTCTGGTATGCTGCTATTTTTTAATAAGAAGTAAATATTTTTTCAAATAAAATTGTAACATCATTTCTTTAGGTTTTTAACTAACACATTCCATTATGCAATTTTACAGGGAAATTATATGACTAAAATGAGCCATTTACACATAGATGGCCCAATGAGTATAATAAATATTGACCAAGTTTTGGTTGGTTGAAGTATTTTTATATAAATGCCATTGACTATTTCTGTAGGCTCATTTAAACAGGTAAAAGTAATGATTAATTGGAAAACATTTTTAGTTTTGCATGTGTTCAGAAAGACAATGATTCAACATATTCAATAAAAGGCCATTCTGGAGACTATACTTTGAAGTAAAGCAGGGGATTGAATGAAAAGCAATTAATAGATCAGGATAGAGACAATTGTGAGACAACAGGTCAAAGGAAAATTACTGAACTTCCCCAGGAAACTTCTAATGATTTAAATCTGCCTTACTAATAATGTTGGAAGAAACAGTTCCTTTTAATTGCATTTTTTACCTTTAAGGAAAGATATGGGGGGGTAAATGCTTCATTTTTTTGGTTTCTATAGTACTTATCTCATTATATACAAATGTTAACATGAATGTCTCCTCTTATGTCTCAGAACTTTTGATGTTATAAGGAACAGAAAAAACTTAAGCTGTGTGACAGGTTGCTAAAGCTATCTCCTAAATCTATTTTCCCCTTCTTATTGAGTAATCAAGTTTTAGAAAGGCATGCAGGTAGAGACTCCATTTCCCTGTCAGCTTTGTAGTTTGGTATGGCCAGGTAATGAAACTTAGAACCAATGATATGTGAATAGAAGTAATGTTTCCCATTTCTAGGCTTTGGCCTTAAAATATTGGGGATACAATGCCCTAACCCCTCTTTCTTCTTTTCCTATAGGGTGGGCTATAGACCAGGCAGTGACCCAGCTTCAACCATCCCCAAAAGGAGATCATCCTAGTGGCAGCAGAGTAATAATATGGATGACTCTAACTCCCTGAATCACCTCATTTAACAAAGCTGCTCCTTTAGGCTTAGATAGTGAAGTCAAACTATTACGCCAGAAATAAACTATCATCTTATTTTAGTAATCAGTTTATGTTGTTTCTTTGTTAAGCAGCTTAACATTTACTGTAAAATAAAACAAATTTAAAAACAAAAGAGATTTATTGACTAATGTAACTGGAAAGTCTAGGTCTTCAGTGGGCTTCATGATTGGTTTGATCAAAGACTCATTCCTTTCCAGGTCTCTTGTCCTCTATGTATTAACCTGGCTTACTTATTATGGTGGTGCAGCCATTAACCAATCATTGAGATCAGAACATGATAATATGTTTTCTATCTTAGACCTAAGCTTCCTCCCCTACCCTAGAGCCAGAGGTGCATAAAGTAGTTGTGGCTACCAAAATGAAAGTTCGGGAAGGTTTCTAAGAAGAGACAAATAGATGCTGGGGAAACAGCCACACCACAATATTTACATGTGTTTCTCAACATTCCTAGTACAGTGGGATTTTTTTTTTTTTTTTAAAGAAAAGAAGGGTCACCTGAGTGGCTAAGTTGGTTAAGGTCTGACTTTGGCTAAGGTCGTGATCTCACAGTTTGTGAGCTGGAGCCCCACATCGAGCTCTGTGCTGACAGCTCAGAGCCTGGAGCCTGCATCGGATTCTGTGTCTCCCTCACTCTCTGCCCCTCCCCCACTATCACTCTGTCTCTCTCTCTCTCTGTCTCTCTGTCTCTTTCTCAAAAAAATGAATAAACATTAAAAAAATTTTTTAAAGAAAGGAAAAAATGTTCCCAGATCTACCCCTTCTCTCTGACGTCAGCTCCTCTGAGAACATCTGCCTTACAAACTGTGATCTTATTTGTTGTTGCTTCCCCAGGACTTAGGATATGTGTCAAGCATATAACAGAAGCCAAAAGAAATTTTTTTAAGTGAATTCATTTAAATTAAGTTTTAAAAGAATACTTAAGAGAAAAAAATCATATCTAGGCAAAATTCTAGGTGTACATTTTTAACTTGAATTTTAAGTTTGGGATATTGAGGGAACTAGATTGAATCAAATATCTTTGAAAAAAACAGAATTTTTTTAGATGGAGTAATAATTTAAAAATTAAAGGGAAGATACAGAAATCATTATCATTTCTTTTATAAGGCTTTTGTTACACTCAATCAGGGAAATAGAGGAGTAAGGTGGGGTTGGGATATTGACCAGAAATAGCAGCAACCAGCATAGAATATTGCATGAAGAGATTAAAACTACAGAGGGTCTACTCGATCTTTAGCCTGAACCCCAGCTGATAATTATAGACAGAATTCTAGTGTTCAGAGTTGGGCAGCAGGCCAGAAAAGCAGCACCCAAAGAATTCTGTCTTGAGGAGCTTATTTCATTCACATTGTGCTCCTTCTCAAAACCAACTTGGGAAGCAGGAAAACTCAAGACCATACAAAGTATAATTATTATCATTCCAGCCTCTGAAGTCCATCTTGTCTATGCAGACACATTGTGGAAAATCACGCCCTTTAGGTTTTTCCCAGAAACCATGTGTTCAGGGCCTGCAAAGTTCCATTTGAGCAAGAGCATCTGGCTTTGTGGCTACATCTCTGTGGTCCATTGCCAAAGGAAAGATCTTTTATTTTTCTTTTTACTAGGCTGATGTAACCATAGGGTAAGAGTTGTGGAGAACCAGATTCCAATCCTAGACTGGCTTTAAACATACCAGTTAGGAGAGAAAGCCTAATAAAACAAATAAGGGTGAATGATGAAAGGCATGTAAGATCTACAGATATTAGATTATAAAATTCTTGACAGAAGTACATTTGTCTCACCTGTACTCTTAGTCCTCTAATAATGGACCCAACATAAAAAATTTATTCATACAGAAACAGTCATGAGTTTAACTGAACTGCAGGCAAAGCATACATTGAATCGGTAGCTACTGACAACTCCTAAAGTCTTGGCAAATATTTTAGATCACTTTGATAAAGTATGCCTGGGTGCCTGTAAGTACAACCTAATCATTATTGTTATTAAATATATAACCACTATTCTCTTTTTTATATTCATTTGCCCCAAACTAGTACCCAAGCAGTAATTTTTACTTTTTATACATTTGTTAACAACAATAAAAACACATTGTTAAAAATATGTATTTTACAGGCAAAATTAATTTATGTTGGTAGAAGTCAAAATAATGCTATGGGATGGATGGGTATCAATGGGGAAGGAGTAGAAGAGAACTTTCTGGCAAGGTTGATCTTGATCTGTTGATGGTTATAGAGATTTTATATGTATATAAAAATTCATCCAACTTTACTTTTAACATTTGTGTATATTACTATATGTAAAATATATCTTTATTTAAAATATTTTCAAAATACACATTTTGCTTAGGTAAAATTCTAGATTTAGATGCCTTTGGCTTCAAAGAATTATTTCATTTATAACAACATGAACATAAATGATAAGTACCACATGTGCAGGCAGTATTTTCTTCATGGGTGGTCAAAAACTTGTATTGAAATTCTCATCACATTCTACGTAATAAATTATTCATGAAGTTTGATAATATCTCTGGAAATTAATGGCCTTTTAAGATAAATTTTTTAAATGGGAAATTAATGAAATTCTGCTACTCCAGCTAATTTTGCTGTAGTTTTGTGGCAGTGTATGTCTGTCTTTGTCTGTAGTCCAAACACCACAAAATCCTATACCCCTGAAATTATAATTTGTGGCTATGATTATATCACTGGTTTCAATATAACTTTCACTATATTTAAAATTTGAGAATAAATATAAAATTGGAAAGAAAAAATAATATATGGTATAGCCAAAGCTCTAAACACAAAATTCAGGGTTAGGATCAACTCAAAATATTTTTTCTTTTTCTTTTTCTTCAAGTTTATTTATTTTGAGAGAGAGAGAGAGAGAGAGAGAGAGAGAACAAGTGGGGAAGGGGCAGAGAGAAGGAGAGAGAGGGAATCCCAGGCAGGCTCCATACTCAGCGCAGAACCTGATGTGGGTTTTGAACTCCCAAACAGTGAGATAATGACCAGAGCCAAAAATCAAGAGTCAGAATGCTTAACCGATTGAGCCAACATGGCACCCCAACTCAAAATATTTCCTTATATTTTTCATTCCTTTTAGACACTCCCATGACCACCCTACTTTGCCCACTGCTCAAAACACAAAGCCTGTTTAGGACATTAATCCCTCCACATAAAATTACAAATCCTAATACTTGGAGGCAGGCAAAACTGTGTTTACCAGACATTTAAGGAAATATCTTATTATATTTTCTTTTTAAATCTTTTCAAAGATGATAATTTTAAATAACAAATGTTCAAATCAACTAATAGATGCCAAAAATAATTGAATGAAATAGCGGTAGTTTTCCTAGTGACTAAACCCAGATATTTTAATACCTTTTACCAGCATTTCTCAAAATAAAGTCTATGAAGTGTTAATAAATCACATTCAAAAAAGGTTTCATGGTTAAGTAGGCTGGGGAAATATTTTGTGAAGAAACTTAAACAGGTTAGTTACTGTAATACCTCCCAGAGCCTTTAATCTGCTCCTGTGCATTGCCATCCTTTAAGAGCAGGCTATAGTTAGCCTTTGAACACTCCTTTACAGAGACTCATAAGATTAGTGCTCCAAGAAGTGCATTTCAGGAAATACATTTGTTAATGAACAAATGGTTCATTAATGGAGTTTTAAAGTGATTTTTTTTTCAACAGCAGATTCTTTGCATACACATACCTAGTCAAACCAGTAACATCTCTAATTGTCATTAAGATAACATAAAAAAAATTACCACTTGAGTTCTATTTCATCATCTCTCAATTATATCATGGTAGCATAACACCTGACAATTTAGACTAATTAAAAAATATATACAGAATATTAAAGTGGTATCAAAGATGAATAAACATTACACTACTTGTTTTAAAAGACCTAATGGGTATTTGGTGAGGTGATTCAAAAATACCTGGGTCCCCAAATCTTGGTTTGTTACTAGTATCAAGGTTGACCTTATGGATAATGAATTTTCTCTAAGGTAGGAGTTACCAGAATGGCTTTTTAGCCTCACCGTGTTCCCCAGGGTAGCTGTCAGCCCCATCTTCATAAATTCCTTATTTACTTTTTAAGGCATATCTTGAAATCCTCTAATAAAGAGAAGTCCCTCCCTGAGGGTTAGTTTATACTCAGCAGATTGATCAGGTATTTTCTAAGTGAGAATCAGCAGGAAGCTTACCCTGAGAGAACAGAGAAGCAATACACTTTAGTTTGAGAGAGAGGAAAGATTTGTGCCCAGTGTGGATTTCCCTTAGGACCCGGCAGTTCAGGTTGGGAAGGCAGTGAAATATCTATGTCGGAGTGAGTCACTCCAGAGTTATAAGAATTTTTCTCTTTTAGCATATGTCACTCAAAAGTCTGAGGGTGATTCAGTCTGTTAAGGTCAACCTCCTATGAGACAAAGGAGGTCAGAGAAGGGGGAGTAAGAAGGTGGGAGCAAATGAAGTATAACCATTACATCTCCAAGGGCAACTGGATAGTGATAGATGCTACTATTTAAAAATTTCTTCTCCCTAACTTATGTTGGCAAATTTTTACTTATTATGCAAAATAGAATATATCTGGTATCTTCAGCATGGTTACACCCAGGCCAATCAAATGCAGCCCACTACTGCTTGCTTTGTAAATAAAATTTTACTGAAATCCAGCCATGCCTATCAAGTCTAGTAAAGGCAGAGTTGTGTACTTTCAAGAGTGACCACGTGACTGACAAAGCCTAAAATATTTACAACCTGGTTTTTGACAGAAAAGCTTTGTCAACCCCTGATTTAAACAGTCCTTCTTTTCCTTTCCATTCTAATTTTCTAAAATATTTTCAAAGTGACTTAAAGTTTATATTTTTGGAATCAGATTTTCCCTATGAAAAGACTCAGGTTATTTTACACTAAGAGCAAATTATAGCTAAGTCAGTATAATAGCTAAGCTAGCACATGCAGCTGAAAAGTAGGGAAATAAAATGGTTGTTTTGAAAATATCCCTTTTTAAGATCACAAACATCTGGATATTTCCCAAGACATCTGGAACACCAACTGATTGACTTATTTATATTTAGCCACGTGCATTTTGTAAACACTTGAGGTAAAAACTAAACATTAGAAGTAAAAATAATAATTTCATGTAACATCTTTGTTCAAAATACTTCTAATTTTAAATATCAGCTTTATGCTCATTTAAAATGCACCAAAAAGTACAACAAAGTCTATAATTTTATCAGACATTTTGGAGAATTTAAAGAACATGATACTGCTTTCTTTCATTCTTTATTTGGTTATGCAATCTCTATTCTCATTGTCTGAATGATAAAAAATAGCATCATTATGATTTTTTTAAAAGGCCTCAAAACTTAGAGTAAACAATGCATTTTTCAGTTACTCTATGGTAGAGAATCAGCAAAATAGTAGGAAACATGTCCCATCTCTGAGCAATTGAATTGAAATAAAACATGTTTCTTGGTCTCTCAGTGTCCTCTCTCTTAATGTTGGAATGACCTTTGGTTAGAGCTAAGTAGATTGTCATGAAAGGATGTGGGGCATTGGAGCCAGACTAGGGTTCGACTGTTGGCCCAATTACCTTCTAGCCTATTTTGGCCCAAGTTTCTTCTCAATATAATGAGGATGATATTTTTATTGGAAATGCAGTATATATGGTACTTGAAAAAAAAATAATAATAAAACAATGGCTCCCATTGATTGACATGCTTACTGTGTGCCAGCCACTAAGCTCAGTGTATCATATACACCTTACATCACTTAATCTTCACAAAAGCCTTAAAGGTAGTCAACTGTTATTAGCTCTAATTCAGAGATGAGTTCACTAAAGTGTTTACTTCCAGTTTACAAATTCTACCCTTAGAAGAGCAGCTACCAATCATCTAGTGCCAACTACATGTCCGAGACTTCACATATATTTTCTCAATTAGTACACAGTGCTAACAGGTAGCTGTTTTCATTATCTCATTTTCAAATGAGGAAATTAAGGTTTAGAGAGGTTAGTTTTGCCATAGCTACATAGCTATTAGGCAGAGCTGGGGTCAGAACACAGGAAGAAAAACTCCCAAGGCCTGTGCCTTTAACCTTAACTATACTACCTCAGCAAATAGCTATTATTATTGTTGTTGTTGTTGTTGTTATTATTATTATTATTATTATTATTATTATTACCACCACCATAGGTATACTGTTTAAAAAAAACCTTTATTATTATTATTACCACCACCATAGGTATACTGTTTAAAAAAAACCCATAGGGGTGTCTGGGTGGCTCAGTCGGTTAGGTGATGAGTTCAGCCCAGGTCATGATCTCACGGTTCGTGAGTTCAAGCCCCGCGTTGGGCTCTGTGCTGACAGCTCAGAGCATGGAGCCTGCTTCTGATTCTGTGTCTCCCTCTGCACTTCCCCTGCTCATGCTCTGTCTCTCTCTGTCTCTCAAAAAATAAATAAATGTTAAAAAAAATTTTTTTAAACCATAAAATCAGTACACTAAAAAAACACATGTATGCATATATATGTATGAAACTTGACAAACAGAGGGAATCAAATAGCTCTATGTATAATTTCTCAAATTGAGAGTATTCACCTTTGTACTGAATTGCAAAATAAATATGAGGATTACTGAAAGTCAAAATAAAGCTAAGTACTTCCCACCTGGATTCACTGCCCCAAGACAGTCTTTCTAAAAACAAAATTTGAAATTTTGTATTTCAAAGTTATGTAATGCCTACATCAGATATCTTAAATAGTGTGCCTTGCTGAAAATTTACAAAACCTACAATTATGTCATCTCAAGCTCTGAAAAAC
This sequence comes from Prionailurus viverrinus, assembly GCF_022837055.1. NCBI lineage: Eukaryota > Metazoa > Chordata > Mammalia > Carnivora > Felidae > Prionailurus > Prionailurus viverrinus. The sequence continues at coordinate 39,013,849 of NC_062569.1, forward strand.
AGGCAGTAATGTTTATGAAAGAGCAGGGTTCCAGATATACCCCATGTCAGAAAAATCTATTTGAGTTATAATGCTCTTGTACCCTCACTGCAGATTGTCAGCCAGAGCAATATGCAGAAAATATATAGCTTGCCTGATGGTACCCTTATTATAATAGTCTCAGAATTATGGGATAGATGTATTAGAATTTATACTTGAATAGACCTTTTTCTCTTCTGAGCTTTTGTGGTTTTTTTTTTTGTTGTTTTTTTGTCCATCATTAGATTTAGGGATGGTTGCTTAAATGTCTAGAAAGAAATGGTAAATAACCAGAAAAATTGCTGCAAAAGTATGATTTTTGTTACAACATGCAGGCAAGTTTTGAAGAAGAGGTCTTAAAACAATAAAAGACATTGTTCACAGAAAATCAATTTTTTTTTGACCATCTAATTCTCAGCAAGTCACTTCCAGCAAATTCTGCAGGAAGCATAGAATTAGTCCATACTGTGTAACCCCAATGGAGAATGAAAATGTTAGAAATGCGAATAGCTTTTCCTGTTTTGCCTTTTCACCATTCTATTCTTTCCATACTTATAATGAATGGAATTCATTCTAATACCATAATTAATACTTCTTTGGGTCACCCACCCAATGGAGAATTTCTGAACACATGAGTATGACACCCACTGGTGGAAGGGTATTAATCTACATTTGCAAAAGGTGAGAACTTCTATGGATCCTTTAAGAAAATGGTAGTATCTTTGAGACTTCTGCTTGAATGACCAATTATTCAACTGATTTATTTCAATTATGCTGTTTTTCCATCATTAAGCTCAAGTTTTATTCACTATCACCATTTAATCTTAGTTTTAGCTGGTCAGTATTATATAGCTAGGAAGAAATAAAGGTCTATGGCCTGAAGAATACCTGTCTTTCTCACACTTCATAGGAGTAGAAAGAGAATGCAAAATATAGTCCCTGATTCAGAGGTTATGCTGAAAGTGTACTTCACAGGTCCTAAAAACACTTACAATTTTATTTTTTTACCCTAGGTATAAGATTTGATAGTTCAAAAACAGATACTGAAGAATCTAAATTCTAAGCTCATTTGGAAAATCTATAATGCATAAGAATTCACCTCATTTTTATGACTGCTCTATTAATAGCTTAAAAAGACAAAATTAAATTCATTCCTAAGGATAATAGACTGTTTTATGGTACCTTTGTACAGCTGAAGATAGAGGATTAAATTACCACTTCAACAGTGAATTATTTTAAATATTTTAATAACATGCTGAATTTTACAAGAGAACAACCTTAACTGTTCCTTCATTAGTAACAAGTAGAGTTGCCACCTAAAATATAGGATGCCCACTTAAATTTAAATTTCAGGCAAGTAATGAATCCATTTTTTAGTATGTATATATTCCCTGAAATATTTGGGACATACATTGCTTTAAAAAAAGATCCTTCTTCATCTAAATTTCAAGTGTAACTAGGGATCCTATATGTTTATTTGCTAAATCTAGCAACTTTATTGGTAGCCCAACCCTCTGAATGGTTTTCAAGCAGTGATCAGGAGTTCAGTTGGCTATCAACATCCTTTACATTCACCCATTCATTCACTAACTCACTCATTAATTAATTTAACAAGTATTGGAATACCTCCTTTACTGTTGTCAGTATCAGGAATAGTTTTGCAAAACCCCCTGCCTCATGGATCAGTGGTCCTCAATCTTGGTTGTCCATTATGATCAGCTGGGGAGATTTTTTTTTTTTTTAATGGAGTCCTAGATACAACCCTCAAAGATTCTGAATTACTTGTTCTGGGATCTGGCCTGGTTATCAGACTTTTACAACCTCCCCATATGATTCGAATATATGACTAAGGTTGAGAACCACTGCTGTAGATGGAGACAAATTATATATTCTTAGCCATTTTTTTTTTTTGCAATCCCTGCATCTGCCATAAGGCATGCCTATTAATGGTTGAGTCACTCAGCAGATCAACTCTTCAGAGAAGCAAATTGCAAATAATTTTAACTGAGATTTTTCTAAAGCAATGTAACTATTAAGCTAGCATTATACATTATTAAACTATTTTGCTTCAATTTTAGAACTATGAATATTTAAATGAATGCATTCATCCATTCATTCAAAAATACCTAAATTTCTGTCCAAGCACTGGGCACTGAACCAGGCACTAGAGATGGAGCCATGAAAAAGGTAAAACTCCTGTTCATGCAAGAGGGACAATTAGTGTGAAAGCAAAAATTAAACACTTCCTATGAAGAAAATGAATCAAGGAGTCAAAGGAATTAAGTAGTGGGGAGGAGTGCATTTTAGAGCAATCAGGAAAATTTTCTCAAGGAACATCTGACCAGACACCTGAATGATGTGAGGACAGAAATTATGCAAATATCTCCAGTGAAAGGTAAAAGAAATACCAAGGAGGTCTGAACAAGTTTGGTGTGTTCACAGGAAGAGCTGAAAAGACAGTGTGACTACAGCAGTGGTAAAAGGACAGTGATACAAGATGAGGCCATACAGAAGTATAGGTAGCTCCTTAAACCAATATAAGGACATGGGACCATATTCTGGGCTGCAGAGTAAGAGATATGGTTTAATTTACATTGTTAAAAATATCACCCTGGCTTCCTTATGGAGACTTGCTGGTAGGATGATGGTGCCATAAAAGAGGCAGATTACTGTAGTAGTTAGGGTGAGAGATGATGGTGACTTGGACTAGGGCAGTAGCAGTAGAGTTTTTAAGAAGTGGTTGGGATATAATTTGAAAGTAAATCCAACAGTTGTTTCAGATAGGTTGGATATAGGGTGTGAAGGAAAGAGGAAATAAGAATATCTTGGAATTCAGCTTCTACTAAGACGGAGATAAAGGACTGACACAAGAGTTCTGGAAGGACCAGGTTAAGTTTGAGGTGCATAATCATTATCCCAGTGGATAGGGTCATTATGGTAGATATGTATATCTGGATCTCAGGGCTGCAGATATAAATTTAGATTATCATCTATATATAAAGGTGTACTTTTTTCCTCTATTAAGTTTAATACATTGGGCTGGTTTAAACAAAGTGGGGCAGTCATTTCCTTTCAAAATGAATTACTTCCTTTGGGAGTTCTACCTATGACCTAAACACTGGCACTGATGAATTATAATCCTTTACTACAGAAAACATATATAAAAGGAAATATTGCCCCTACAACTTTTTAAATGTCCTTAGGATTGATACACGAAATAATTATGAAAATTATTTTGATGATGCATGAGGTCTTTTTAGGCTATGGCTAAAAAGAACTTCTCATGATCAAGAAATAATTTTCAGGGCTCCTGGGGGATCAGTCGGTTAAGTGTCCAACTCTTGATTATGGCTCAGGTCACAATCTCACAATCATGAAATCGAGCCCTGTGTTCAGCTCCATGCTGAGTGTGGAGCCTGCTTGGGATTCTGTCTGTCTCTCTCTGCCCTCTCCCACTCACTTGTGTGCACAAACTTTCTCTCAAATTAAATAAATAAACATTTAAAAAAAGAAATGATAATTTTCAGCTGTAACTTTTATTCTTAAAATTGTTTTATCATATGTCGGCAAGGATGCAGAGAAAGGGGAACACTTTTGCACTGTTGGTGGGAATGCAAAATGGTATAGCCACCCTGGAAAGTAGTATGGAGGTTCCTCAAAAAATTAAAAATAGGGGCGCCTGGGTGGCACAGTCGGTTAAGCGTCCGACTTCAGCCAGGTCACGATCTCGCGGTCCGTGAGTTCGAGCCCCGCGTCGGGCTCTGGGCTGATGGCTCAGAGCCTGGAGCCTGTTTCTGATTCTGTGTCTCCCTCTCTCTCTGCCCCTTGCCCGTTCATGCTCTGTCTCTCTCTGTCCCCAAAATAAATAAACGATGAAAAAAAAAAATTAAAAATAGAACTACCCTATGACGCAGCAATCATACCTAGGTATTTATCCAAAGGATACAAAAATGGATTCAAAGGGGCACATGAACCCCAATGTTTATAGTAGCACTATCAACAATAGGCAAATTATGGAAAGAGCCCAAATGTCCATTGACTGATGAATGGAAAAAGAAGATGTGGTGTGTATATATATATATATATATATACAATGGAATACTTCTCAGCAATCAAAAAGAATGAAATCTTGCCATTTCCAACAATGTGGATGGAACTAGAGTATATTATGCTAAGTGAAATAAGTCAGAGAAAAGACAAATATCATGTGATTTCACTCATATGTGGAATTTTAGAAACAAAACAGATGGACATAAGGGAAGGGAAGGGAAGGAAGAATAAGATAAAAACAGAGGGAGGCGAACCATAAGAGACTCTTAAATACAAAGAACAAACAGGGTTGCTGGAGGGGTGTTTGGTGGGGGGATGGGTTGAATGGGAGATGAGCATTCCTTAATGTTGGGATGAGCACTGTGGGTTATATGTAAGTGATGAATTGTTAAAGTCCATTCCTGAACCCATTATTACACTATACGTTAACTAATTTGGATTTAGATAAAATTAAAAGATTTTTTAAAATTGTTCTATCATATAATTTAATATTAAAACAATCCAGAAGTATTTTTTAAAGGTAAATGATGAATGAGGGGCACCTGGGTGACTCATTCAGTTCAGTGACCGACTCTTGATTTCAGCTCAGGTCATGACCTCATGGTTCATGAGTTTGAATCCTGATCAGGTTCTGTACAACAAAGCCTGCTTGGGAATCTCTGTCCCACTCTCTCTGCCCCTTTCTCTCTCTCTCTCTCTCTCTCTCTCTCTCTCTCTCTCTCTCAAAAATAATAAAATCAATGTAAAAAGAATGAAGGTAAATGATGAATGAAAAGTAGATTTTTAATCTACTGTATTTTTTAGAATGAGGTTAATACAAGTAGCATTAGTTTCAAAAGGTTAAAAGGAGAATTTTAATACATTAAATAATCTCTATTTCAATATTTGCTAGAGTATTCCATTTGTAAAGTTTTTTCAAACTTGAGTTGTACTAGGAAAAAAAAAAAAGATTTGGAGCTTCATATTGCCACTAAACCAGTTATATGGTTGAACACAAACTGTTTAACTGCCTTGAACCTTAGTTTTTCTTATTGGTAAAAAAGCTTTAAATCTACTTCAAAGGTCTTTTGTATAAATAAAATAATATATGTAAAAGTATTTCATAAATAAAACACACCAATGAGAGGTAAATAAGTCATGGCATAGTGTCCACATACTCTTCTATTGGTAAATATATATCCTGTACTCAAGAATTCAAAGCAAATGGCAATGATGTTAACCTCACTACAATAAACTAGTGAAAAAGTATTTCAACCTCAAGAACATAGAGTCAAAATTCTTGTCTCTTTATTATTTTTTTGACTTGTTTCTCTGGTGATATTTGTTTATTTTTTCTTGAGCTATTAAGGTGATTGGGTTTATCCTTTTCTCTCTGTCTTTGATGAAGATAAATGAGATATGTGACATGGTAAGAATAAGGAGTAACCACTGACAGATGGAAAAAAAAGAGAACTATAAAGCATTCAGATAAAGCGCAAATAAACAGCAACTCAACTCTCCTCTAAAATTTACAGTATACACTAGTGTCAACAATAGCCAAATTATGGAAGGAGCCCAAATGTCCAACAACTGACAAATGGATAAAGACATGGTATATACACACACACACACACACACAATGGAATTATTACTTGGCAATCAAAAAGAATGAAATCTTGCAATTTGCAACAACATGGATGGAACTAGAGTACATTCTGCTAAGTGAAATAAGTCAGTCAGAGAAACAAATATCATATGATTTCCCTCATATGTGGAATTTTAGAAACAAAACAGATGAGCACAGGGAAGGAAAGTAAAAATAAGACAAAAACAGAGATGGAGGCAGGGGCGCCTCTGTGGCTCAGTCAATTAAGCATCCGACTTTGGCTCAGGGCATGATCTCCCAGTTTTTGAGTTTGGCCCTGGTAGGGCTCTGTGCTGACAGCTCGGAGCCTGGGGCCTGCTTCAGATTCTGTGTCTCCCTCTCTCTCTGCCCCTTCCACACTCGCGCTCTGTCTCTTTCTCTCTCAAAGATAAACAAACATTTAAAAAAATTAAAAAAAAAAACAGGGAGGCAAACCATAAGAGACTCTTAAATACACAGAACAAACTGAGGGTTGCTGGAGCGATGTTGGGTGGGGGTGGATGGACTAAATGAGTGATTAAGGAGGGCACTTGTTGGGATGAGCCCTGGGTGTTATATGTAAGTGATGAATCACTGAATTCTACTCCTGAAATCTTTATTACACTGTATGTTAACTAACTTGGATTTAAATTTTTTTTTTCAACATTTATTTATTTTTGGGGCAGAGAGAGACAGAGCATGAACGGGGGAGGGGCAGAGAGAGAGGGAGACACAGAATCAGAAACAGGCTCCAGGCTCTGAGCCATCAGCCCAGAGCCCGACGCGGGGCTCGAACTCACGGACCGCGAGATCGTGACCTGGCTGAAGTCGGACACTTAACCGACTGCACCACCCAGGCGCCCCGAATTTAAATAAAATTTAAAAATTAAAAAAATTACAGTGTAAGCAATATATAATTATGCACTTATATTAGTAATTATTTACTGCTGAAAGTTTTTTTTCTTTTAGAGAGTGAATTTTAACCAATCAGTAAAACACCATTATCAGTCAGCCTTTGGAGTACAGAAAAGAGTTGTATTAAATAGTAATAGGATTCACTCCCATTTCCCTAGTTCTACCCTTGATTCCTGGACCTGTGAATCTTGGTTATGGGAGAACCAACACTATATACTGGATGCTAATGTAAACATAAATAGCCTCCTGGATGATATGGGAGTGACATCACTCATTGTTACTCTTAGTGTCCACCAACAATATTTTTTTTTTGCTTTCTGTACCCACAACCTTACACTCTGTTGGTCCAGATGTTTGAGTTTCAAAAGGAAGAATGCTTCTAGGAGACACAGGGAGAATACCACATGAAGACAGAGTAATGCATCTACAAGCCAAAGAATGCCAAAATTTGTTGGCAAACTACCAAAAGCTAGAATGATGTAATAGGGAGTATTGCCCTACAGGCCTCAGAGGAGCATAGGCCTGTAGACACCTGATTTTAGACTTTTAGCCTCCAGAACTTGAGACAATAGATTTTGGCGTCCTTTTTTTAAGCCACCTAAGCTTGAGAAAAGTAATACAACTACTATTTTAATAAATCCTCTACATTTAACAAGGCCCAGTATTTGTTTAGGGATTTACTATTTTCTAGGAACTATTAGCTAATGGACTGTGTCTCCTGTTTTTCAGAAGCAGTTAAGGAGAAACAAGAAGGATAATTGTCAAGATGTAGCACAATCTTTAAGTGAAAAAAATGTTTATGCTCTTCATAATAAAGCACCTTTTTATTTTCACTTTCGGAGAACAATAGGGTATTTTAGACATGGGAATAACATTGGCAAGTAGACTTGGAGAATATGAGCCAGTTTTATAAGTGTAACAGAGGATGAATTAACATTCATTGATGTACTTTTAAACTTCACCAGAATCAAGGGTCTAAAAGACAAGGGAGGCCATTATGTTGCCCAAACTTCTAAAGTAATATTTGATTTCAGCCAAGGAAGTACAACACTACAGACAGATAGGGGAGGGGAAGCAGGGGGAATTTAAATTATCTCATAAGGAAACATTTAAAGGAGTATAACATCCATCATTTTGTCAACAGTGATTGGGTAAGGCTGAGATTTTAGAAGTTCAACAGGACTTTGAAATCTAAAATGTGTTATTTTACTGCTCAAATACATTTTAATACATTGATACAATTCAACACTTTATCACTAGTTATAATCACCAGATAATCTGCAAAAAATATCTATGTCATAGCCAGAAATTCTTTAGATCTTGAAGAGAAAAACCAGAAAATTCCACTTTGTGTGCAAGAAAATCATGGAATTGCAGATGGGTTAAAGGGGAGATTTCAAAAGTGGTTCCAGGAGATAGTAACAAGATATATTTACTGATGAAAGTGGTAACTAAAAGTTGGCAACTAGTTTATAGTTAAAAGATCAGCTGCCAGAAGGACCCCAAATCATAATCTTATGTGAAGAGTTAGTACACAGTGCAGAAAAAGAAATTATCTAGACAAAGGGATGTGATAGGAATGAGATCATTCTCATTAAATGGTTGGACTGACCTGAAAATATTAATAGTTGTACAAGGCTTTGATGATTCATAACCTCTACATGAAATAAAGTAGGTTAATGAAAATGGATTTTATTATTGCCTTACCCAGGAATATTTCAACATTACCTCTCACCTGAAGCTTCAGAATGTCTGGTAGTTGGTATTTAAGTAGACATGGGCCCTGGAATGAAGAAATCACCACTGAAGATGTCACCTTCTGCTGTGCAGGGCCATACTCTCTAGAGGAATAAGTATAATCTATCAACTATATATTGATATTTTGAAAAGAGCAACTTAGTTCAGGCCATCTTCTATAGCCCCCTCAGATTTTATGTTAAGTATTTCGACTTAAGAAAAAGTGATAAGACTGCATGAAACATTTTATTATCAGGCCTGGAAGTGGGTGTATCTTGTCCATCAAGCTACTTTGGCTAGAATCCTGTCACAAGACCATATCCATATTGCAGTCTGGGCTGGGAAAGATAGTGACCCCATGTGGAAGAGGAAATGGAATTGATAAGCATCTAGGAATTAGTGTGAAAAAACTGATACATATAAACATACACATAAGTTGAAAAAACATCTATTTCCCCTTATTCAAAGCAGCATTAGTGACAACAGCCAAGACATAGAAACAAACCTAAGTGTCCATTGATAGATGAATGGATAAAGAAGTTGTGGTGTATATATACAATGGAATATTATTCAGCCATAAAAAAGAGGAAATCGTGCCATCTGCAACAACATAAATGGACCTAAATGCACTATATTAAGAGAGGTAAGTCAGACAAAGACGAATACCGTATTATCTCACTTATATGTGGAATCTAAAAACAAAGAACACCAAATTCATAGAAGAGATCATAATGGTGGATACCAGAGACAGGGGTGAGGAGAGGGGAATTGGAAGAAGGTGGTCAAAAAGGTACAAACTTCTAGTTATCTTATATTTACCTTATATCTTATATTTATCTTTACCATATAAAGTAATAATATGGATGTAATATACAGCATAATGACTATAGTTAACACTGCTGTATGGTATGTAGGAAAGTTGTTAAGAGAGTAGAACCTAGGAGTTCTCATCACAAGGAGACATTGTTTTTTTCTTTTTCTTTTTCTTGTATATATATGAGATGGTGGATGTTAACTACTGTGGCAATAATTTTATAACATGTAAATCAAACCATCATGCTGTATACCTTAAACTTATACAGTGATATATGTCAATTATTTCTTAATACAACTGGGGGGAAAACATGCACAAATATCCCCTATTTTCATTTTGTGGGCACTTGCAGCTATGTCTATACCCAACTATTAATTTTTAACCTTTCTGGATTAGATTGGATCTCATTAATCTACAATTTATACTTGGGTTTTGCACTGTGATTCAATCTAAGAGTTTTCTTTACTAGGTAAGTTTATTCCATATAAATTTATTGATCTGAGAGATATATTTGACTTAGTTCTGTCAAGTTATTTTATGTTTTCTTCTTTTACTTTTTAAATGTTTACTACAAGTTTTTGGTTTTTCTTTGGTTTAATTTTAGGCTTCTTTATTTTCTTTATAATAATTTAAGTGGTTTCCTTTCTAAAAGCAATATAATATATCCTCTAATTTTTATAGGTTTGAAATGTCTGTTAGCTTAAACTTGTGCAATAATTGGTTTAGTATCAAATTCTTAGGATGTTCTTACTTTTCCTGAGGAAATGTAAATACTGTTTCATAGCCTTCTAGCACTGATTGTTTCTGGGATGAATTTCTATATAATTTTCTCTTCATTTTTGGAAAAAGGTAAATTGTTGGGTTATTTCTTGACATTGACTTATTTGTGTAAATTCCTTCTAAAATAAGATGTTGTGAAACTGCTAATTTATTTTCTAAAGTGTTATATAATTTTTCAATCCCACCAGCATTGTTTGAGTTTCTGTTGTTTCACATCCTTACCCATACTTGGTATTTCTAATCCTTTTCATCTTGGCCATATTAAGGGTATACAGTCATTTGTTCTTTTGACTTTCAGTTTATATTTTTCTGATGGGTATTGATAATCAACATTTTTTCAGTATTTATTTACCACTTACATATTATTTACATATGATTTTTATAAAATATAATTACAATATAAATATATTCTATATTACATAAATTATATAATTATATACATATATAATTTAATAGATATATGTACATAATTTTTTTCCCAATCTATGGGTTGCTTTTTCATTTTATTAATGGGATATTTAAAAGAGAAGTTATCTTGAGAAAAGAACAAAGTAGGAGGCATCACACCCTTCCTGATTTCAAGCTATATTATAAAAGTATGGTAATCAAAATAATATGATACTGGCATTAAAACATATTGACCAATGGAGCAGAATCAAGAACCAGAAATAAACCCATGCTTATATAGCCAACAAATATTTGACAAGAGGGCCAAGAATAGTCAATGGACAAAAGACAGTCTATTCAATAAATGGTGCTGGAAAAATTGTAGATATTCCCATATAAAATAATTAAACTAAACACCTGTTTTATACCTCTCACGAAAATGAACTCAAAATGGATTAAAGACTTAAGTGTTAAGGTTGGAAGTCAAATAACTCCTAGAAGAAAACATAGAAACAAAGTTTGAAATGGTCTCGGCAATTTTTTGCATATGACACCTACCTAAAGCACAAGTAACAAAGTCAAGAATAAAGAAGTGAGTCTACATCATACTAACAAGCTCTACACAGAAAACAAAAACAAAAACAACAAAAAAATTGACTAAAGTGAAAATGGGGGAAAATACTTGCAAACTTCAAAATAGGAAAAAAAATACTTGTAAACTATATATCTGATAAGGAGCTAATATCCAAAAATATAAAAAAACAATTCATACAATTCAATAGCAGAGCCCCCCAAATAATACAATTAAAAAAATGGGCAAAGGATCTGAATAGACTTTTTCCAAAGAAGATATACAAATGACCAACAAGTACATGAAAAGGTGTTCAACATCACTAATCATCAGGGAAATGCAAATTAAAACCACAATATCACCTCACATCTGTTAGAATGGCCATAATAAAAGAGATAAGAGATAACAAATGCTCATAAGGATGTGGAGAAAAGGAAACACTTGTGCATGGTTGGTAGGATGGTAAGTTGGTACAGCTACTATGGAAAACAGTAAGGAGGTTCCTCCAAACTTAAAATTAGAACTACCATATATCTGAAGGAAATGAAAACACTATGTGAAAAAGATAATCTGCACCCCTATGCTAATTAATGATAGCATTATTTACAATATCTAAGACATGGAAACAACCTAAGTCTCCATACATGGATGAATAGATACAAAAGTTGTGATATATTGCAACTACATGGATGGAACTGGAGGGTATTATGCTAAGTGAAGTTAGAGAAAGACAAAAATCAAATGACTTCACTCATATGAGGACTTTAAGAGACAAAACAGATGAACATAAGGGAAGGGAAACAAAAATAATATAAAAACAGGGAGGGGGACAAAACAGAAGAGACTCATAAATATAGAGAACAAACTGAGGGTTACTGGAGGGGTTGTGGGAGAGGGGATGGGCTAAATGGGTAAGGGGCACTAAGGAATCTACTCCTGAAATCATTGTTGCACTATATGCGAATTTGGATGTAAATTAAAAAAAATAAAGAATAAAGTTTTTTTTAAAAAGTTGTAGTATATACATACATACATACATATAAACACATACACACACATATACAATGGAATATTATTCAAAATAAAAAAGAACAAAATCTTGCCATTTGGGAAAACACCAATCGACCTTGAGGGCATTATGTTAAGTGAAATAAAGACAAATACTGTATGATCTCACTTATATGTGGAATCTAAAGAAACAAAAAACAAAAAAATAGGGTGCCTGAGTGATTCAGTCAGTTAAGTGTCTGACTTCGGCTCATGTCATGATCTTGTGGTTCATGAGTTCGAGCCTGCTTCAGATTCTGTGTCTCACTCTCTCTCTGCCCTTCCCCTGCTCACACACACACACACACACACACACACACACACACACCACGCACACACACACACCCTCTCTCTCTCTCTCAAAAATAAACATTAAAAAAAAATTAGGGGATCCTGGGTGGCTCAGTCGGTTAAGTGTCCGACTTCAGCTCAGGTCATGATCTCACGGTCCGTGAATTCGAGCCCCGCGTCGGGCTCTGGGCTGATGGCTCAGAGCCTGGAGCCTGCTTCCGATTCTGTGTCTCCCTCTCTCTCTGCCCCTCCCCGGCTCATGCTCTGTCTCTCTCCGTCTCAAAAATAAATACACGTTAAAAAAAAATTAAAAAACCAAAACCAAAACAAACAAACAAACAAACAAACAAAAAACCCCTCCAAATTCATAAAAAAAAAAAAAAAAAAAAAAAAAGATCAGATGTGTGGTTACCAGAGGCAGTCGGTGGAGGAGGGTGGAATCTGATGAAGGTGATCAAAAGTTACAAACTTTCAATTATAAGATAAATAGTACTACAGATGCAATGTACATGATGACTATAGTTAACACTGCTGTATGGTATGTTTGGAAGTTGTTAAGAGAATAAATTCTAGGAGTTCTCATCACACAGAATAAGACATTTTCTTTTTCATTTTTTTTGTATCTATATGAGGTGATAAACATTAAACTCATCGTGGTAATCTCTTCACAAATATGTAAGTCAAACCATGCTGTACACCTTAAATTTATACAATATTGTATGTCAATTATATCTCAATACTTGGGAAAAATAAAACAAAGATACTGTTTTAAAACCTAAAGTGATAACAATAACATTTATTAAATCCACTCCAAAAGGAACTAAGACTGTACCTGTGTCAGAACAAAAACTATATAATACAGATTTACACGTAGGGAATGGATAATAAAACAATCCTGAGTGGGCAGCATGGAAGAAAAGAAGAAAGGCAGTTATCACTATGGGATTTTTCAGCACCTCTATAGCATCAAGCAATGAAAAACAATTCAGTAAGGATAAGCTGGATGAGCACTGTAAACCAACAACAGCTGATAATTAAGAAGAAACTGAAAAGGAGAAAAGGAGTAGGAAAGTCAGAATCATTAAAGGATTTTTACAAAAGAATATGAGATTTTACGTTAGTCCTTAGACATATAGCTGTTTTTCGCATCCTACCTTGGGATGAAGTGTGGCCTTACCTTGACAGATAAATTTAAAGACTGAAGAGATTTCCTGGCATTGAGCATCACTTCAGGATGTCAACAGAATCAGGATGATCTCCGCATGGATGCCTGAAATTTATGTATTCAAACAATTATATCTCAAATCCCACATGTTCACTCAATAATCTTAACTTTTTTTTTTTAATTTTAGAGAGCAAGCACGAATAAGGGAGAGGGGCAGAGGGAGAGAGAGAATCACAAACAGGTTTCATGCTCAGCACATGGCCTGACGCGAGGTTTGATCTCAAAACCATGGGATCATGACCAGAGCCGAAATCAAGAATCAGATGCTCAACTGACTGAGCCACCCAGGCGCCCCTCTCTCAATAACTTTATAACCAGTGCCCCAGTCACTTTATTTCCTTATTTTATTAAATAACTTATTAAATTATAAAATTTACAAAAAACATTTTAAAAATTAAAGAGTTTTTAATTTTGATAAGTAAATTTAACATTTATTGCATTTATGATGGGAGCTTTTGGCATGTTATCTCAAAAATCTTTCTCTATCCCAGTTCTGTAATAATTTTGCCTTGGTTTTCTTCTGTAAGTGTCACAAAGTTTTTGCCTTTATGTTCAGATCTCTGATCCATTTCAAGTTAAATATCTGTATTTTTTTTGAAAGTTAAATCAATTTTACATTTCTAGAATAAGTACTACTTGGTAATGATATATTATTTTTATGTTTTGCTGGATTAGATTTATAATATTTTGATAAAAATTTTTTCATCTATGTTCATGAGGGATATTGATCTGTAGTTTTGTTTCCTTGCAATGTCTCTGTCTGGTTTTAGGGTATTAGGACAATGTTGGCCTCCTAAAATGAGTCGGAAGTATTTCATTCCCACTGTTTCCTCAAATCTGTATAACATTAATGTCATTTTTCTTTTAATATTTTCTTAAGTTTACTAGTCCTTCCACGTGGGAGTGATGTTTTTTTTTTGTTTTAGAGGTGGGGAGGTTTTAAATAATAAATTTCATTTTTTTTAATAGGAGAATTTTTCATATATTTATTTTTTCCCTGTGTCAATTTTGTTCAACTGATCTCTTAGACATTTTCAATTTTATCAATTTTAAGTAATCCATTTTCCCATGAAATATGTCCATTTATTCTTTTAATGTATATAAGCTCTATAGAGTTTTCTCCTTTTACATTCCTATCTTTGGCAATTTTTGTCTTCATTTTTTTCTGATCAGCCTAGCAAGGGGTTTATCGATTTTACTGATCTTTGTTCAACTGATTTTTTTTAACTTATTATTTTGATTCATTATTCTATTCCTTATTTCATTCCTTCTACTTATGTTGGGCTTAATTTTTTTTACCTTTTTAAATAGAAGCTTAGGGGCGCCTTGGTGGCTTGGTCGGTTAAGCGTCCGACTTCGGCTCAGGTCATGATCTCACGGTCCCTGAGTTTGAGCCCCGCGTCGGGCTCTGTGCTGACAGCTCAGAGCCTGGAGCCTGTTTCAGGTTCTGTGTCTCCCTCTCTCTCTGCTCCTCCCCTGTTCATGCTCTGTCTCTCTCTGTCCCAAAAATAAATAAACGTTAAAAAAAAATTTTAAATAAAAGAAATAAAAAAAATAAATAGAAGCTTAGATCATTGATTTTTTAAATTATTTTTTAAAAATATCAATAATAATAGATATTAATATCATTTAAAAAATATTTGCACTTAAAAGCTATAAATTTCCATGGAGGCATCACTTTAGCTGCCCCTACAAATTTTAATGTGTTACTCTCACTTTAATTCAAAAATAATTTCATTTCATTTCATTTCATTTCAATATTTGTTTTCTAATTCACTATGTTATTTATTCATTGAATCTGGGTTATTTAAAACTGTACAGTTTAATTTTCAAATATTTAGGTATTTATTTACAGATAAATTTTATTTATTTTTATTTTATTTCATTATGGTCAGAGAATAATGCTGTATGATTTTGGTTATTTTACTTTTATTAGAATTTTTTGTGGCTCAACGTAAAATCTATTTGATGAATATTTCCCATGCACTCAAAACAAGTATGTATTTTTTGTTAAATGTAGTTTTCTATATTTCAATTTAGGTCAAACATGATGATATTGTTGTTCATGTCTTCTATAAACTTAGTGATTTTCTGTAAATTTCCTTTATCAGTTACTGAATTGTGTTGAAATCTTCAACCACAATTACAGATTAATTTAATTTTCCTTTCAGTTCTCTTAGTTTTGGTTTCACGCATTTTGAAACTCATTTATTAGGTGAATACAGGTTTAGGATTTTTATGCCCTCTCAATGAATTGATCCTTTAATTATTATAAGATGACATTCTTTACTTTGGTAATATCATTTCACTTTAAATTTATTTTGTCTGATATTAATACAACCACTTTAGCTTTTTTACAACTAAAGACCTACCATTGTCTTTATATTCAAAGTGATTATATGCACACCATCAAGTTTGCTTTGCTTTTTCATCTAGCCTGAAAATCTGTCTTTAATTGGATTAGTAGAACAGTTGTGTAGAACCAAATTTCTATCTGGCATTATTTTTATTCAGTCTAAAATAACTTCCTTAATCATTTCTGATAGTGCTGGATTGTGATACATTTTCTTAGCTTTGTCTGAAAATGTCTTTGCCTTCATTTTTGAAGGATATTTTAACTAGATATAGAATCTGATTATAGATTTTTTTTCTTTCTGTCAGTACTTTCAAGATGTTTTTTCCATCACCCTCCAGCTTATATTGTTTCTAATGAAAAGTCAATATTAATTCTTATCTTATTAATTGCACTACAAGTAAAATGCTTTTTTTTTTCCTTGGGTTCATTTAAAAAAATTTTTGTCATTAATTTTCAACAATTTAAGTCTGTTGGTATGATTTTCCTGGTGTTTACTCTGTTGGGAACTAACTAGACTTCAGGCTGTTGGGAATATATGATTTTCTTCAAATTTGAAAAATATTTGACTGCTGTATCATCAAAAAATTTTCCATTCCCCCTTCCTTCTGGGATACTATCTGTACTTATGTTAGATCACTCGATATTGTCCACACTCACAGAGTCAATGTGTTCATTTACTTTTGGCCCTTTTGTTCTTTGTTCTGTAAACACTTTGTGGTTGTTTGCTACATCTTCAGTTATATTTTTAAGTTTATTTATTTATTTTGAGAGAGAGAGAGAGAGAGAGCAGGGGAGGAGCAGAGAGAGAGAGAGAATCCTAAGCAGGCTCCACACTGTCAGTGCAGAGCCCAATGCAGGGCTCAAACTCATGAACTGTGAGATCATGACCTGAGCTGAGATCAAGAGTCGGACACTTAACAAACTGAGCCACTAAGGTGTCCCAGTTCATTAACCTTTTATTTTAGTGTACAGTCAGCTATTAAGCTCACTGTTGTTTTTGGGTTTTGTTTTTCTTCATTTTGGAAACATTTTTTACATCTAAATGTTTCATTTTAGTTCTTTTTTCATATCTTTCATTTGTCTCACTTTCATATTTCCTCTCTTTCAAAATATTTATAATTAGTATTTTAAAGAATGTGTCTGCTAATTTCATCATTATATTTATTTCTATTAATTAATTGCATTCCTAGTTATTAGTTGCTTTTTCCTGCATGCATAGTAATTTTTTATTGAATACTGAATATGAGTTTTATGTTGCAGAGTCTGGATTTTAGTCTTTCTTTAAAGAATGCTGAGTTTTTTGAACTATTGGGACCTCATGAAGATAAAAAGCTTCTGCATAGTGGGGCGCCTGGGTGGCGCAGTCGGTTAAGCATCCGACTTCAGCCAGGTCACGATCTCGCGGTCCGTGAGTTTGAGCCCCGCGTCGGGCTCTGGGCTGATGGCTCAGAGCCTGGAGCCTGTTTCCGATTCTGTGTCTCCCTCTCTCTCTGCCCCTCCCCCGTTCATGCTCTGTCTCTCTCTGTCCCAAAAATAAACGTTAAAAAAAAAAAAAAGTTTAAAATAAAATAAAAAAGCTTCTGCATAGCAAAGGAAACAATCAACAAAACTAAAAGGCAACCAATGGAATGGGAAAAGATATTTGCAAATGACAATCAGACAAAGGGCTAGTATCCAAAATCTATAAAGAACTCACCAAACTCCACACCCAAAAAACAAATAATCCAGTGAAGAAATGGGCAGAAAACATGAATAGACACTTCTCTAAAGAAGACATTCAGATGGCCAACAGGCACATGAAAAGATTCTCAACGTTGCTCTTCATCAGGGAAATACAAATCAAAACTACACTCAGATATCACCTCACGCCAGTCAGAGTGGCCAAAATGAACAAATCAGGAGACTATAGATGCTGGAGAGGATGTGGAGAAATGGGAAGCCTCTTGCACTGTTGGTGGGAATGCAAACTGGTGCAGCCATTCTGGAAAGCAGTATGGAGGTTCCTCAAAAAATTAAAAATAGACCTACCCTATGACCCAGCAATAGCACTGCTAGGAATTTACCCAAGGGATACAGGAGTGCTGATGCATAGGGGCACTTGTACCCCAATGTTTATAGCAGCACTTTCAACAATAGCCAAATTATGGAAAGAGCCTAAATGTCCATCAACTGATGAATGGATAAAGAAATTGTGGTTTATACACACAATGGAATATTACTTGGCAATGAGAAAGGATGAAATATGGCCCTTTGTAGCAACGTGGATGGAACTGGAGAGTGTTATGCTAAGTGAAACAAGTCATACAGAGAAAGACAGATACCATATGTTTTCACTCTTATGTGGATCCTGAGAAACTTAACAGAAGACCATGGGGGAGGGGAAGGAAAAAAAAAAGTTAGAGAGGGAGGGAACCAAACCATAAGAGACCCTTAAAAACTGAGAATAAACTGAGGGTTGGTGGGGCATGGGAGAGAGGGGAAAGTGGTGATGGGCATTGAGGAGGGCACCTACTGGGATGAGCACTGGGTGTTGTGTGGAAATCAATTTGACAATAAATTTCACATTAAAAAAAAAGAATAAACACTAAAAAAATAAAATAAAAATAAAAAATGAAAAAAAATGCTGAGTTTTGCTGTGGCATTGTTATTTCATCCATTCAAGGTTTTTTAAAAAGCTTTGTTCAGGTGATGACAGAATATTCTTAATATGGCCAAATTTAGCCCTATTACTAAAATGGGACCATTTTGGGATCTCTACGGAATGCCTTGATTGCTCAACAATGTTTCTCCATTCTGGCTGCTCTAAATTCAAATATTTCCCAGGTGTGTTCATGCTCTCCTTTCCTGCTCTGCAGTCTGTAAACTGCCTCCAGTTAGAAAGTGGAATGATTGAGAGGCGCCTAGGTGGTTCAGTTGGTTGGGCAACCGACTTCGGCTCAGGTCATGATCCCAGAGTTTGTGAGTTTGAGCCCCGCGTGGGGCTCTGTACTGACAGCTCAGAGCCTGGAGCCTGCTTCTGATTCTGTGTCTCCCTCTCTCTCTCTGCCCCTCCCCCACTCATGCTCTGTCTCTCTCTGTCTCAGAAATAAACATTAAAAAAAAATTAAAAAAAAAAGAAAGTGGAAGGATTGAATAACTTATTTCATTTGTTTCCCTTCTCTTTAGGATCACACTCTTCTACTGCCTGTTTTTCAAAATCTGAACACAGTTCTTCCCCACATTTTGTCCAATTTTTTAGTTGTTTATGGTGGAAGCACTAGTGTAGTATTTTTTACTTGTTTTATTTATTGTCTTTTTATTATAAGATAAAATCACAGAAAAACACACAAAAGAAAATGTAGCTTAGTGAATTACTATAAGGGTAAATTCCTGCTTTGTTTTAAATGTTTGTATCCCCCTCCTTCAAAATTCTTAAATTGAAATCCTAATCCCCAAAGGTGATGGTATTAGTAGGTGGAGACTTTGGGTTAGTTCTCTAATAAGAGGTTCCAGAGAACTCCCTGGCCCTTTCTGCCTACTGATAATACAAGAAGTCTGTGACTAAGAAGAGGGCCCTACCCAAGCATGCCAGTGCTATGATCTTAGACTTCCAGCCTTCAGAACTGTGAGAAATAAATTTATGTTGTTTATAAGCTACCCAGTCTGTGGTATTTTGTTATAGCTACACGAATGGTCTAAGAGAATACCCTTATAACCACCATCCTGGTCAAGAAACAGAAATTGGTTAACCATCCCAGAAGCCTCTCTGTGTGCCCTTTTGCACAGATAGCCCCCTCCCACCCATATACACTATTGCAACTTTTATGACACTCATTTCCTTGTTGTTTTTATGGCTTTTAATGATCCAAGTGGACATCCCTAGACATTATAGTTTAGTCTTACTCATTTTTCTTAACTTGAATGGTCTTTTAAGACTCCTTTTACATACAGGTGTTCCTGGTATCCCTTCTTTTCCTTACTATTTATTTGTTGAAGAAATGAGATGTTTGTCCAGTCTGGTTTCTCATAGTCTGGATTTTTTTTATTACATACTTGTGATGTGATTCAACATGTTCTATTTTATTCTATTTCCTGCAAACTGTCTTCAGGATCTAGAAGTTTGATAAAATTACATTTTTATCCCCTTGGTAAGACTATAATCTTTCATCTAAAGGTACACATAATTTGTTTTCTCTCAATTTTGATGCAGCAGCCATTTGTGCTCAATGTCTAAATTCCAGTTCATTGGTATTTATAAAGTACCTATGATATGCTAATATTTGTATTGATTAGCTAGAATAAGTTAATAAGAAGACAATTCCTCATTTGATACTTACCAAGTGGTATAGTTCATTTAGGAAAGGAGAAATGAATGCTTCCTTCTCTTTGTTTTTTTTTTTTTTAAGATAATGATTTCTGACTGTATTAGTTTTTTTCAGTTGCTGTAACAACCACAAACTTGGTGCCTTAAAACAACATCTATTTATTCTTTGATAGTTCTAAAGGCCATAAGCCTGAAATAAATCTTTTGCAGCTAAAATCAAGGTTTCAGCAGGACCACAATCACTACAAACATTCTAGGGGAGAATACTTTCCAGAGACCAGTGCTGTATGCCCTTGCATTCCTTTCCTCCCTTCCTCCATCCTCTTCCTCTATTTCTATCACATGACATTCTTTTTTGTCTGTAGTCAAATCTCCCACTGCCTCCCTTATAATAGTACTTGTTATTATATTTAAAAGTCAGAGGGTGAGAGAGAGAAAGAGAGAGAGAGAGTCCCTATCTCAATATCTGTAACTTAATCACATCTATGAAGATCCTTTTTCCATATAGTAAAATTTCTAACAACTGAGCATCTTTAGAGGCCTGTCACAGTGACCAATGAAGTCTTCAAAAACTACTGTTTAATATTGTTATGAAATCACAAATTTTAACATATTTGATTAGTTTAAATCCATTGTGATCTTTATATAACCTATGGCCAATGAGGGCCTCAATTTGACTTCTGAATTCTTTTGATTATTTCTCTGATATGCAGTATTTCAAGATGTTCTAGTACATTTTTTTGCATAAACCTAGAGTCAGTCATTTCTTGAAGCAGCCATGGTTTCCTTAAAAAAGGCAGTGGGGGGCAGGGGGAAATGTCAAAATGATAATCTGGAAACCAGGGCCACTATTTGCTTCTGGTTGGTAATTTGTTTTTTCTAGGATTTTACAAATTCAGGGTTTTTATACAGCCTTTTCAGTTTTTTAACTCTTTTCTTCCATACTGATAATCTGCTTCTCAAGGTCACACAAATAGATTTAGAATATATAATTAGTCATTTGCTTTGTCCCATTTATGCCTTGTCGCATTTAAATATTTTAAATGTGTTATTCTATTTTTTGGCATAAAGCATTGATGTTAAAAAAAATCCGGTGATAATATCACTTTGATGCCTTTATTAAACATGTGCTCTTTTCCCTGGATTCCCAGAGGATTTTTTTGTTTCTTTAAAGTCCAGTCATTTTATTAGAATATGTCTTGGTCTTGATTTTTTTGGGTTGATATTATCAGGTAATAGAGTGCTCTATTAACATATACTTTATAATAATACTTTCAGCAAGTTTTTAGTATTCTTTTTTTTTAAGGAACTGTTATTTCATATGTTGAATTTTCTTTTTGTATCTTCAGTATTTGTCATTTTCTCTCATATCCCTTTTATCTCTTCATTTTGTTTGATTTTTGTTTTAATTCTCTTCTTTTAATCTACTATTTCTAACAAGAGATTACTTGAGTTTGGGGTGTATATTTTCTCTAGTTTATTTATCAGATCTGGTATAGTTTTCAATTATTTTTTGAGCTGTATCAACTAATTTCTGAGTTTTCCTAGTTCTGATTGTTTTTTCATATCTTGTATCTTTTCCTAATTTTTTATCTCATTTTGAAGTGGTATGTTTCAATTTGCATGTATGTTGAATATATCTTTCTAGCATGTTTTCTTTGCCTATAGGTTTATTCTATTATTGTCATGTTTTCTTATAGTTATTTGTCTGGTATTTTATTTCAATAGTTTTCTAATGTTCATTTCTATGTTGATTTAGTTTTCATAACTTCTTAGAAGATTTAGTTCAGATAGCTTCTCTGCTTAGATTCTTTTTATATTATTTTCATATATTAGTAAAACTACAATGGCTTGCTTGGGGCAGATTCTAGCTGCTTCCTTTTCCCTTTTATCTGGACCACCTTTTTCCTTCATTTAAGTTGTTCCTAATCTAAACAATTTTGTTTCATCCCAGAAGTTTCTGTTCAGTATGAAGCCTTGTACATGGAGGAAGCCCTAGTGGGTCAGTTATGAAAACTTATAGGAACTAGCCAACTTACTGGTTATTGGAAAATGTTAAACCTCTTCCAGTTTTAGCTACTATTCTCCAATTGAATTGCTATGATTTCCAGTGAATAACTTTTACTTTATGTGGGGTTCTTCAGTTCTCAGGTCATTCAGATACTCCATTACCTCTCTCTGCTTTTCCCTGAATAGACACGGACAAGATACAATGGCTTCTCCCTACCTTCTTGTATTCTGAAGCTGCCAGAGTAAAACTTTATTAGGGTGATGCTAATAGAAATAAGATACAAATGGTAACAAAAAGAACAGTTTCTTTCTTGTTTGTCTTGTGACAACCCTTTATTGCCCCCTATTGCCAGAACTTAACAGGGAGTAAACTGACCAATCAGAAATTCAATTTTCAGAGTTCTAATTCCAGCATTACAAAGCAAAATATAGAAGAGTAAATTTGAAGCTGAGAGATAATACCTTAAAAACTGGCTTCTGTTATATGCTCTTTGTAAACCGTGCCTTTTGTCATTGTATAGTCTTTATTTTATTTAGAACTTTTAATCTTAATACATTTTATCCGATTTTGTATATGCAATTGCTTTTCTTTTATGCCATTGTTTTATTTTCAACATTTCTTCACTGCTCTGTTTAAACACTTTTTTTAAAAGAATATATTGATAGGTTTCGGTTTTGTTTTGTTTTTTTTCAACCCAATCTGAGAAGCTGTTTTATACACTGGAGAAGTTAATCATTCATGTTTTCTTCCTTTCATCCTACTTTGTTTGCATTTAAAAAAATATTTCCTTATTTTCCTTTAACTATTTCTCTTAGTTTTCCTGTTTGATCATTACTAGTCTCTTTTCCTTGTTTTAATTATGAAATTCTATTGCACTTTTTCATGCAACTAGTGATTATATCTTCATACATTCAAAATTAAATCCATATGAAAGTAAGGGTTAAATGGAAATGAGATACCAACTATTCGTTTGCTAGGTGCTCTGTTCCTTCACTGGATGAGGCCTTTGGAACACTTTTATTTCCCCTCTCCCTGGCCCCAAACTCCTACGATTTGTTGATATATTTTAATTGCCTTTAGAGTCTATTATCAGGGTGCCTTTGCAGTATGCCACTTTTATTTCAAGAAGCATCAGTTAGTATTTATATTACACACACTCATTCACTCTGCATCTGTTTAGATATCTCTTTAAGGTAACAATTGTGTCAGAGCTCCTCATTCTTTCATTTACTCTATTTTCCCATGTCTGTAGATCTGTATTTTCTTTGTTGATTACAGTCCTTTCCTTTACTACTTCCTCAGTTGTGCTGCTGAGTGATATATTCTATTAATCTTCACATGTTTATAAACAACTTTCTTTGAAATTGACAATTAAATGATACCTTGATTGTATTAGAATCAATGGATCATATAGTCCTTTCCCTAGATATAAATTATACTAAATTTACTAGCTTCTAATATTGTAAATAAAGTGTTGGTTCATCTGATTCTTTTCTTTCATAATTATTCTTCCTCCATTAGCTAATTAGACTATTTTTTCTTTATCCTTGGGACTCAGAAATTTAACTAGATTATTTCTGACATGTCTATAACAAGATAGCATTAGGTCAGTGTGTGGAAAAAAATGAAATCTCAACAAAATGACAGCTCCTTGAGATATTGATAGATTCCATGACCATTTCTAATTGTATGATATTAGCATCTCCTTTGGGTAACCATTTTGTTTGCTAATTTGTGACTACTGGTATTTCCTTTTTCATTAACTGTTACTGAGGTCCTATCTTTTCTAGAGACTATAATGCAAATCTTGGAATTGGGGTTTGATTGCACCATTGTGTACAAATATACTATGATAATTTTGTCACATTAAGAAATCAGTTTTAGGGGCGCCTGGGTGGCGCAGTCGGTTAAGCGTCCGACTTCAGCCAGGTCACGATCTCGTAGTCCGTGGGTTCGAGCCGCGCGTCGGGCTCTGGGCTGATGGCTCAGAGCCTGGAGCCTGTTTCCGATTCTGTGTCTCCCTCTCTCTCTGCCCCTCCCCCGTTCATGCTCTGTCTCTCTCTGTCCCAAAAATAAATAAAAAACATTGAAAAAAAAATTAAAAGAAAAAAAAAAGAAATCAGTTTTTGGGGTGCCTGGGTGGCTCAGACGGTTAAATGTCGGACTTCGGCTCAGGTCATGATCTCACGGCTTGTGAGTCCGTGCCCCTTGTTGGACTCTGCTGACAGCTCAGAGCCTGCAGCCTGCTTCGGATTCTGTCTCCCTCTCTGCTCACACTCTTTCTCTAAAATAAATAAACATTAAAAAAATCTTTAAAAGAAATCGGTTATGATTGCTCTGCAATAGCTGATAGGAACTCTTCCTTTTCTGCAATGTCATTTTTAGTAAATAACTAAGTCTTTTTTTAAGTTTTGAGCCTATGGTCTTCTTTTCCAAAGTAGTGTTTTTCTTCATCAATCCTGCCAGTGTGAGCTCTTTTATTCTGTGGACAAAGAGCTTTCTCAAGTTCAAGACATTTTTTTACTATAAAATACTAAATTATTGATGCTACTCCATCGTTATTCTTCCACCTTTTGGAACTCCTGTATTATTCACTATTGGGTCTTCTGTATGTGTCCTTCAGTTCTCTGATCTTTTCTTTCGTACTTCCTGTCTGTTTATAATTTTGTTCTGTGCTTTGAGATATTCTTCCACTTGATCTTTCATGTTCCTGATGTGTGATTCATGTGCTAGTTTTCAAGTATGAAAATCATGATTCAAATCCTTGGGTTGGGATAGCATGAGATGTGGATACTACTTACTATTCTCTAAAATTTCCAGGCTAAAAACTCTGGTCTCAAATAAGCATATAACATCAGTGGAAATGAGTCTGGTCTGAAATAAGCATGTAAAATCAAATAATAAATTCTGTTAGTTTGCTAGGGCTGCCATAACAAAATACCACAGACTGGGTGGCGTAAACAGCAGAATTTTATTTTCTTAAAGTTCTAGAGGCTGAAAATCTAAGATTAATGTGCCAGCAGTGTTGATTTCCTCTGAAATCTCTTTCCTTGGCTTGTAGATGGCTGTACATTTGCTGCCTGTTCACATGGTCTTTTCCCTGTGTGTATACACCTCTGGTATCTGTTTATGTATCCAAATTTCCTCTTTTTATGAAGACATCAGTCAGATTGGATTAGGACCCATCCTAATGGCCTCATCTAACTTAATCAAGTTCTCTAAAGAACTTGCCTCCAAATATGGTTACATTCTGAGGTGCTGGGGGTTAGGATTTCAACATATGAATGTGTGTGTGGGGCGGGGGGGGGGGGGGTTACAAATCAATCATAACAACTGTCATTGTAAGAAGAGATTATTTGTTGACAATACACATTAAATAATTCTCATACCAACTGATGTGTAACAATTCAGCTCAATTCTTAGCATCAAGCTCTACCAGTTTAAGAATTTAGTCCCTCAAGATTGCACCCACTTCAGAAGCTATGCAAATAGGGTGCCAAGGATACTTACAGTTCTGCTCAGCAAACTAAACATTCTTGAGTTCCTGTGACTGCCTCCCTAGGTTTGATAACTCACTAGAACAAGTCACAGAACTCAGGAAAGCATTTTACTTGTGATTACCAGTATAATATTAAAGACATAACTCGGGAACAGCCAAATGGAAGAAGTGCACTACCTACCTTGCACCTTAATGAATTCAACTGGGAAATTCTCTGAATCCCATCAATTAGGGGTTTTTATAAAGATATTATTACATAGGCATGAGTGATTAAATTGTTTCTCATTGGTGATTAACTCAATCTCCAGCCCCTCTCCCCTCCCTGGAAGTTTGGGGTGAGACTGAAAGTTCCAAGCTTTTAATCATGGATTGGTCTTTCTGGTGACCAGCCCCCATCCTGAAGCTACTAGAGGCCTGCCTTATCACTGAGGAAATTCCAAAGGTTTTAGGAGCTTTGTGTCAGGAACCAGGGACAAAGAAAAATATTTTATTATAGCGTATTTGTGCAAAAAGGTGACACACTGCTTTTAAACCCTTGATGAATACAGACCATAAAAAAGTCATTTAAAAGCTGTAGGTCTACCTTTTAAGAGATTAAATTTACCTTTAAAGCAGACTTTCTCTTCAAGAATGGCCTGTAAAGTGAATGCAAATCAATTTACTCTTCCTCTTGGGAAAACTTCAGGTATCTTCAATGTAAGTATCTTAGAGAAGCTAAGCATTTTGTTTTGTAAACTGAATGTATCTAGGTGTTTGGTTTCTGCAGCATTTTTGGCTTCCTTGAAAGAAGTGTTTTTTTCTCTTTGGATTTGGATTGCCATGTGTATTATTGTTGCCGTTTTTCCTTGAACTTGTTGGAACCTTTCTTTTGCACCTTCCAGTCACTACGTGGCTTTTGTATTTATTGCCTAAGAATAACTGCTAATGTGATGCCTAATTATTGATTTTGTACTTTATATAAATGGAATAATACAGAATGTACCATCTTGTCTGGTTTTTCCTCATTTTGTGAAATTTGTCCATGTTGTTTAACACAGTTGTAAATGGTTTTATCATATATATTGCTATATCATATTCCATGGTGTGGATATACCACAATTTATTCTTTGTTAATGGACATTGGAATATTCTTGTTTTCTGCTATTTCAGTATGGCAATAAATATGTCTGTTGGTGAATGAATCCATGAGTTTTCTCTTGGGTATAATCTTAGAAACAAAACTGTTAGGTCACAGGGTATGCATATGTTCACCTTTAGTAGACACAGCCAAACAGTTCTCCAAAGTACCAATTGACATTCCAACCAGTATTGTATAAGAGGTAGGATTTCTCCACATTTTTGCCAAGTCTAGTATTAAAGGTAAGATTTATTGTTTTTAAATGCCTTCTTAAGTCTTCTGCTTGTTGTCTCCCTCCCCCACCAACCATCATTGGGTTTTTTTCTGATTGATTTCTAGGAGTTCTTCACATAATCTGGATACCAGTCTTTGTCAAATACGTGTATTGAAAATACTTTCTCCTACTCTGAGTTACTTAATCATTCTCTTAATGAATACAAGTTCTTAATACAGACGGATTTATCATTTTACCTTTATGTTTAGAGCTTTTGGTATTTATTAAGAACTCTTTACTGATGTGTAACAAGATTAACCTTGTCCAAAGAAAGGTATGGCCCTCATCCCAGTAACTTAGTTACTGGGAGGTAACTGTAAGCCCTTGGAATGTCCTGCCGCAAAGGAGTGTCTTTGTTTACCTGGGGGCTTTAAACCATGCCAAGTAGTCTATACTAACAATGTGATTTATGGTGAGGACCTTGTCCCATGTGGTATCACACTGACCTCTGGAGGAGCAGAATACTAAGATCAGCAATATGGGAAGAGAGCCATGACTATGTAACTTACCCCCCAAAAAACACTGGGCACCAAGGTTTGGTTGAGCTTCCCTGGTTGACAACACTCTGTCTGCATCACCACATATCACTGTTGGGAGAAGCAAGCACTGTTAACACAATGCCACTGGGAGAGAACAACTAGAAGCTCTCTATACCAGGTCTCTCCTGTACCTTGCCCTATGTACCTTTTCCTGTTGCTGATTTTAATCTGCATTTACCATGGTATAAACTGCAACCATGAATATACCAGCTTTGCTGAGCTCTGTTCTTCCCTGGGGGTGATCTTAGGTATTTCCTGAATCACAACCTATTATAAGTCAGACAGAAGTTCTCCTGTTACCTTTGAAAAGCTTTAGTATTTTATCATTCACATTTAGTTTGTAATTCCTAAAGGAAATTGATTCTGGTATTTGGCATGTGAAGACAGATCAATATGTACATGTTTTTTCATAATATTCACTTGATCTTGTATCATTTATTATAAAGACCACCTTGGGAACTACACTGTTTAATCACTTTTGTTTTAAGTCAGCTGACCACCTGTGTGTTTTTACTATTTGTATTTACTAAGTACTCCAGTGTTTTGTTCTTTAAGAATAACTCGGTCATTCCTCATTCTTTGTAGATATGTCTGAGTTTTCAGCTTGTCAATTTAATTAAAAAAAAAAAAAAACACACAACTTGGGATTTTGATGGGGGTTATGCTGAATTATAAATTAACATCTTTGTAATATTAAATCTACTAATCCTTCAACATGGTATATCACTCTCTCCATTTATTTAGACCTTTGTCTTTCAATGATTTGTAATTTCCAGTGTAGAGTTGGTGTCCATCTTTCTTTCTTTAGCATTATTCCTATCTTTAGATTTATTCCTAAAAAACATAATATTTTAAATGATGCTGTAACTTATATATTTGGTATGTATAAAAAACCCAGAGAATCTACAAACTATAAGAATTAATGAGAAATATAGGGGCTTCTGGGTGACTTAATCAGTTGAGCGTGTCAGACTCTTGGTTTCAGCTCAGGTCATGATCCCAGTGTCACACTAGGCACTGAGTGTGGAGCCTGCTTAGGATTCTCTCTCTCTCTCTGTGCCCCTCTCACATGTGTGCTCTCTCCCTCTCTCTTTCTCTCTCTCTCTCTCACCCCAAAAAAAGAAAGAAATGTAGAATTGTTGTTATATGTTATAATAAAATATTATAATAAAAATACTTTAGTTCTACATATAAGCAACAAATAGAAAACAAAATATAAAAAAGATAGGCTAATGTTTTATTAGAGAAAAATATTTCTCTTTATGGCTTTTACAAACTTAAGAGGAATTTGAGAATAATTTTTATTTTATTTTTAAATTTTTTAATGTTTATTCATTCTTTGAGAGAGACAGAGAGAGAGCATGAGCAGGGGAGAGGCAGAGACAGGGAGACACAGAATCCAAAGCAGGCTCCAGGCTCTGAGCTGTCAGCACAGAGCCCAATGAGGGGCTCAAACTCACAAACTGTAAAATCATGACTGAGACAAAGTGGGACGCTTAACCGACTGAGCCACTCAGGTGCCCCAAGAGAGTAATTTTTTAAAATAGAACTTTTAAAATACTGTCCCTGAAATTTCCTTTGCAATTATTTCCAGTTTTAAGAGAAAAAACAATGTAAGAAATGTAAGTTATTGGTAGTCATCTTGGTAGAAACATATATTCCAATAAATGAATAAACATTCATATTATAATTTAATGATTTTTATAGGAAAGTTTTTTACTATTTACTGTTGGTTATCTCTTTGGTATTTGAGACAAACACTGAACTTTTTCTTTTTTTATGCAGATTACATTACTTTGCTTCAATGTCTTTCATTACATACAGTTCAAAAATTGAGTACTAGTATCTTAAAGACTTACAAATCAAAACTTAATAACAAAAACTAAAATCTGCTCTTATTTAGAGTTTAAAGCTTGCTTTTAAACAAATCCTAGGACTTCGATTACTGTATTTACTACTAAGTCGGCAAACTTATAACTGCAATTAGATTCTATTTTATTTTAGAATGATATATTATCTATAAAAAGACAAATTAATTATGACATTCCAGTTTAATCTACTAAGTTGCTATTTTTAATTTGTCAACAAGTTCTAATAATGGTCTTGTTACCTTGTGATTAGATCAGCACACCATATATTTATATATAATTATTTAAGTTCTAAGTATCAGGCTAATCTTCAAGGAAGCTTAATTATAATAAATAAATATGTACTATTTTGTGATTAATTCCTGGCTTCTCAAAAAAATAACTAGAACTCTACTATTTCCTAAGGGGGAAAAAAAGAGGAAAAAGTCCTGCATATCAATCCACTTTCTTTAGTAAGTACAAGGTAGCACAAGGACAGAAAGTAGAAGATGGTCTGTCAAATCAGACAGATCAGTGAATCAGTTACATTTCAAAGAAGGTAAATCTGTTGTGGACTAATAGTTCAATGGGCCACACTCTGGAATTAGATTACATTGGATGATATGACATCTCTACAGTTAGTTCCTGTGATAATATGATTTATGACAACCTTGGAATTTCCTGAGCATAAGAGCAATGGAAACATTGATTGTTATATTTTTTCTGTCTTCAGTTCCTGAAAGAACTTCAGAGCCATAAAGGTAAAATGAGTGTCTTGTTATTCATAACATGCCTCTTTCCACCACAACTGGGTTTACATTAATGGGTCACTTTTGAAAAGCACTGAAGGATGGGGGCTGGTTGCCAGGTGAACTAACCAGGAATAGAGGGTTAGAACTTTTAGTCTCACCCCTTGATAAGAACAGAGAAGAGGGAAGGGAGGAGCTAGAGGCTGATCAGTCACTAGCGGATTGTGATTTAATCAATCATACCTATGTAATAAAGCCTCTATAAAACCCCAAATAGATGTTCTGAGAACTTCCAAGTTGGTGAACACATGGTCAGGGAAAGTGGCACACTTGGGAAGGTCATGGAAGCTCCTAGTCCTTTTCCCATACCTTGCTGCATGCATCTCTTCCATCTGACTGTTCCTGAGTTACATCTTTTTAAAAAAATTTTTTTTCTAATGTTTATTTATTTTAGAGAGAGACAAAGCACAAGTGGGGGAGGAGCAGGGAGAGAGGGAGACACAATACAGAGCAGACTTCAGGCTCTGAGCTATCAGCACAGAGCCCTACGCAAGGCTTGAACCCATGAACCGTGAGATTATGACCTGAGCCAAAGTTGAACGCTTAACCAACTGAGCTACCCAGGTGCCCCGAGTTACATCTTTTTGTAATTCATCAGTAATCTAATGAATAAAATGTTACTCTGAGTTTTGTGAGCCACTCTACCAAATTAATCAAAACCAAGGAGAGGGTATGTGAGAGAAGATAGGTGATAACCTGGACTTGCTACTGGCATCTGAAGCGGAAGCACAGACAGTCTTGTAGGATTGAACTCTTAACCTGTGACGCAAAGAAGGGGTCATGGGAATCTCTGATTTATAGCTGGTCATTCAGAAGCACAGGTAACTACCTGGTCTACCAGGTAGACAGTGTCAGAATTGAGTTAAATTGTAGGACACCCACTTGGTGTTGGGAGAATTGCTTGTTGATATGGGGAACCCCCCAACACACACACATACACACACACACACACATATCCCATATGTTAGAATTGGTGGCCACAATCTTTAGTGTTCCAAATGGGAATTCTTAATTAATTACCTACAGGGTTTATAAGCCCTTTTGCAAGGAAAAACAAAAAAACATATCTCGACTATATAATTTTGAATACTAAATACCTATTATGTTTGATACCCAAGTACAAAACATAAATAGCCTTCTTCAGCTGTGGATCATCTTTACAACTGGCACAGCCATTAGGCTAAAGACTATGGCATGGCAGGTCTTTTACCTATACATGTGATTTCCATTAAGGGATCCGGTAAAGATACCTTACTTAGAAGTCCAAGCTTTAGCTACTCAGAGGATGCTTTTGCTCTGTAAAGGGCAGCTGAGGCTCCTCTTCAAGCTTTCTGGCAGACTTGCTTAGCCACAGCAGTGGGCTATAGCTGCTTTCATTCACCAGCGGTGGCCAGTAGATTCATTCACCATCTACAAGCCAGTAGATGCAGAGAGGTAAGAGACATAGGATGTAAGGCTTAAGAAAACAGGCTGTTAAAGGAGAAAGAAGCAAAATTATTTTAGTGCACACAACTTACTCTCCCAAAAGGAGTTCAATGCAAATATAATGTTGGTAACTTCAGGAATTTCTAACTTGTTTATGCTCTTTCAATATTGCTTAGACCTCACTATATATCACAGATATATAATAAAGCTGGTATATATCTCTGTCTCATCCACTGGACTTGGAGAACCCATACCCTCAGATTCTTGAACTTGGGGTGGAACTGAATAAAAGGAACTTTCCGTATGTATGCCAATCCATAAAATAGGTAATAATAATGTTAACTTACAAAGGTGTACACATTTTGGGTTAACTTTTCAAAAGATCTTAATAACTGGGTATGAAAGTAACCTCTCATTGAAATGGTGTTAATTTTTCTGTATTTTCACATATTATTTCCTTTGCGGAAACAATGTGGGAAAAAAACCGAAGTATTCAAAATTTACTACGAGAAAAACATGCCTCTCTGGATCAGCCTAGCCAATAACAATGAATGTTAATTTGAATTAATATAAATCATGAATTAAAGGTTCCAGTTGCATTTGAGCTAAATTGCATTGTTTTGCACAAGTCAGAAAACTACTATAATTCAATTATAACAAGCAAAGTCCTCTGGTGTTTATGAGTTTTATACATCCAATGGAGTCAACTGTTTGATGATAGTGAACCTGTCCTAAAAATTACCTACATCTAGTTTTTGATTTCAAATACAATAAAATGTGTTTAAAATACCATTAAAACACTGTACACAACCTGTCCTTAAAGTAATCAAATATATACCAATTAGATCATTAACATTACTTGGTAAAGAGTTACAACTAATGCTGTCAAGTGTTTGAACTGTAGGCAATGGAGTTAGAAACCAAAGAAAAGATCCTGTCATTTGTGGGAAAATGACTGTGTAAGTCTTTTAACTACACT
Organism: Prionailurus viverrinus; assembly: GCF_022837055.1. Classification (NCBI taxonomy): domain Eukaryota; kingdom Metazoa; phylum Chordata; class Mammalia; order Carnivora; family Felidae; genus Prionailurus; species Prionailurus viverrinus. The sequence continues at coordinate 39,046,446 of NC_062569.1, forward strand.
GAGACTAATATATTATTTACATCTTGATAACTATAACTGTAAGATTCAACAGCTAACTTAAACTTAGAAACACAAATGTGGCACTAAAGAAAATGGACAGAGGGAATTGTATTTGTATCTGCCTCATTCTTTTCTTCTCAGTATCCCCATCTCAGCAAATAATAAATCTAGTGGGTTAGGATAAAAACCACACAGTGAGAGCTGTTGCTTCCCCTTCTTTCACATCCAAACCTTGAGTAAATTATGTTAGGTATGTATTCAGAATATATCCAGAGTGTTCCCACCAGTGTCCTTGCTATCACCCATCCACCTATCCAGTAACTACTAGTAAACAACTTCTTAAAAAAATAATGTTTGAGGTACTTCAGTACACAGAGAATGGCCCTTTTGGCCTTTACAAAAGAAATAAACTTCTTACCTATCCTGAATCTCACTACAGTGCGTTGTTCCAGGACATAACTGCCAGGGCACCTAAAAGTCAATATTGAGAAAATTAATGGCTAGGTAAGATTCTAGCAATAAATAAATAATATTCACCCATGAAAACTTAAACTAAATGATAAAAATCCCAATCTCACTAAGAAATACATTTCGATAAAGTATTACTTTCTATAATTATTCAAAATTAGGATATTTATATGTTGATCATCTGTATATTAGTAACAGTCACAATGATTAAAAAAATTTTCCTGGATTGACTTAATTTTAGAACATTAGGACCACAAGATATGGAAAAAATATTAATATACACATTTTTTTTTTTTTTGCTGCAGCAAACAATGATAACCAGTAAGACTTTTATGCCTAAAACCATTCTATATAAGAATAGAATTCTGTAGGTCTGGGTTTCTTAGTAGCATACCACTACTGACATTTTGGGCTAGTTAATTCTTTGTTGTTGAGAGTTGCTTTGTGTAATGCAGAATGTTTCACAATATCCCTGGCCTCCTCCCACTAGATACCCAGTAGCCCCCACTCCCTAGTTATGATACCAAAAATGTCTCCAGATATTGCCAAATATACCATGGGAGGGAGGCAATAGTCCCTGAGAACTATTGCTGTGAATGTAAAGGACAGAACAGCAATATAATGTAATACTTATTCAAGCAAAGTGTTAGTTCACTTTTTAAAAATGGATGAGTATCAAAATACTATATTTAATTCCATTGCATATATTTAAAGGAGTGACTGCTACTGTAAAATGCCATTTTACAATGCACTGGAAATTACATTATTGGCCATTATTTAAACTTATGGGGAAGAGCTTTGGATGTTAGCTTATATTCCATTAGTCAAAAGCATCCTGTAATTTATAGGATAGGTGGGTAATGTACTGTATCACTCACTTACTGATCTTTCTTCAAACCCTAATATAGTACTTAGAACACTCTTGAGTTTCTCTCTTATAGCTCTAAGCCTTTTTGTTTTTTACCTTGAGAAATATATTAAATTTTTGAACACTATCTATCTTGATAAATGTCTAGAAAACTTAACTGAAGGTATCAAGGCTTTTACACAAATGTAAAATATTTAGAGACAAAGCAAGTATTTTTACATTCAGTTTGTGTAGACTGGTGATCTTTTGTATTTCCACTCTTCAAATGATGCCTAGAGAAATCCAAGGATTTGGAGGCTGAGAATAGTTTAAGAACTCCCAAGATTTTGTCCACACATAGAAGCAATTCTTAAATCCTGTTACTAGTCACCTAACTAGTCTCTAAGTATGGTCCAATTCTCTCAGCTTAATCAGTTTACTGTCAAGGATGCTAACGGATTCATTCTAGCTATAAACATAAAAATGTATGGAGTGTTTTTGTTTTAAAGAATTTTCACATAAATTATCTGGTATTAATCAAACACATCTCCAGGACAGGTAAGAAAGATATTAGGGATAGGAAATTTTTAGTTTAGTAAATGACTTGCCTAGTTTACAATTCAGCAGTGGCAGTAGCAGCAGCAGAGTTGACATCTCCAGACTAATGACACCAAATGCTTTTCTTAGGAAATCCTCATTTGAGATTTTGCTCATAACTTCACATTGTATGGAGTTCTGGGATGCTTGAAGGCAAATTAAATAAAATTACTGCCAGAGGTGGCAGAGAGTCCTTAGCTGTAGAAGCCAAATTTCTTAGTCATTTTATACAAGGCTCTGAAGACTAAATCTTCCAAGTTGTCTGTATTCAATGTAGTATCATTTACAAATCCCTTCTATGTTGAATATTGAATTCTTATATCAGGAAGGACAATACATTAAACTCAACAGTACTTTGCAAGAGGATGGCTTCTTTTTTTGCAATCAAGTAACTGTTGAGGACGATACAGTGAAGTAAATTTGATAATCCAGAACAGAGGTTTCTTATTAAGCCCTTGTAGAGTTTATCTATACATGACAGTTACCAGTGTCTTCTAAAAATCATTGTTCAATCCCTGAAGTGAATTCAGTAAAGCCTCAGATTTTTAATACCGTATCAGGAGCCACCTTTTTCTCAGAACTACTCCCCATGTTAACTATTCGAGCGCTTAAGCTAAAAACGGTTCTGTATTTTCAGCTACTGCTAAAGAGCCCGGGTCCCCTAAAACTTATACCTAAACAAGGCGCTATAGTTCAGCATTTCCGAGTTAGTTTTGCAGTCGTGGCGTGAATCTGAGCCAAAGAGCCTGTGTGGAGCGCCAGACAGCCCCGAGTCCCCATGGCTACCGCCACAGCAACGCGTCGTAGACCGCGGGGCAGGCCCGGGCCCGGGGACGCGGAGGGGCGGAGCCGGGGGGGATGGGTGGGCCTGAAGCACCAGCCCGCTCCTCACGGACGGCGCCGGGAAATTCACTTCTCTGAGCCGGAAAAAACGGCTTTAGGGCCGGGCTGTGAAAACAGGCGGGCAGCAAGGCAAACATGCCAGCTGCTCATCCCCGATTCTTCGCAGTAGTTAGGGCAGAACTCCCGGCGACACCAGGCCGCGTCGGTTCCCTCTCCATCACACTTTAACTTCGTTTTTTCCGTACCCGCTTAGGAAATTTAAGATGCCTCCGCAGATAATAACAGACGCCAAAGACGCGGTCCCCAAACCGTCAGCCAACAACTCACGCCTTTCCCACGTTTTCACCGCAGGCCCGCCCCCGACCTAGAGCGCGCTGGCCTTAAGAAACGCGATCTCCCGCCAGGCGTGCCTTGTCTCGCTCCGCCCCCAGGCGCGCTACCCACCCTTGTCAGAGGTGAGGAGCACGTTGCCCCGCCCCCTCTGCCTCCGCCCGGCATGAGCAGTCCGGTGAGTGAGGGGGTGGCAATTCTGCAATTCTTTTTTTCTTTTGGCCCCTCTTAGAGGACCGTTTCCATGATGGCAAAAGAGAGGCCCCAGTAAAACTCAACAATCACAAGAGGTTAACCGTTAACTAAAAGTCATTTTACCACCAGATCTCACCAGCTATCCCTCCTCCAAAAGCTCGAGCTCCGCCCCCAAGGAGCCGGCCCCCAAAGCCACCCCCGCGGGCTCGCGCTTACGCTTTCCGGGCGGCGCGCGACGCGCTCGCTCCGCCCCACCAGCCCCGCCCCCTGGCCCCCTCTCCCTCTCTGGAGAGCCGGCGCGTACGAATCGGGGCGTGAGGCGTCAGGGACGCGCGGGCACCTCATCCTTCCCACCTTCCTACACTGTTGCTACTTTTCGCTGTGAGACATTCCAGCTTCTCTTCCCCTTCCGTGAGTCCCTCCTTCCCTCTCCTCAGAGACCCCGCTCGCCCCACAGGCGGCCGCCGCCGCAGCTCTCGCGCCCCCGAGTGAACAGTGCGCGTGCGCGCGCGCGGACGCGCGGCCGTCGGGTCCCCGCGCTCCCTCCCCCTCCCGCTCCTCTATAACTTGGTTGGCGTGAAGGAGGCGCCGCCGGAGTCGGAGGGCGGGGAGCTCGGAGGAGGGAGCTCGAGAGTTGTGGAGTCTAGTGACTGGAAGAAGTCGCAGCCTGCTTTGGTCGGCTCCTTCCCGCTCCCCGTCTTTCTCTCTTACACACCTACTCCGCCTCCTGCCCCAGCCCGCGACCTCGCTCCTTCTCTCGCCCGGGGGCCCCAGCCGGTCGCTCTTCGGGTTTCGGCGCGGCGGGGGCGCCCACGGGGTGCCCTCGCCCTCCGGGTGCGTGTGGACGGGCGGCGGGCGGGATGTGGCGCCTGGTGCCCCCGAAGCTGGGCCGCCTGTCCCGCTCGCTGAAGCTGGCGGCGCTGGGCAGCCTGTTGGTGCTGATGGTGCTGCACTCGCCGTCGCTGCTCGCCTCCTGGCAGCGCAACGAGCTGGCCGACCGGCGCTTCCTGCAGCTCAATAAGTGCCCGGCGTGCTTCGGCACGAGCTGGTGCCGCCGCTTCCTCAACGGACAGGTGGTGTTCGAGGCGTGGGGCCGCTTGCGCCTGCTGGACTTCCTCAACGTGAAGAACGTCTACTTCGCGCAGTACGGCGAGCCCCGCGAGGGCGGCCGCCGCCGAGTGGTGCTCAAGCGCCTCGGCTCGCAGCGCGAGCTGGCGCAGCTCGACCAGAGCATCTGCAAACGGGCCACCGGCCGACCCCGCTGCGACCTGCTCCAGGCCATGCCCCGCACCGAGTTCGCGCGCCTCAACGGCGACGTGCGGCTGCTCACGCCGGAGGCGGTGGAGGGCTGGTCCGACCTGGTGCACTGCCCCTCGCAGCGCCTGCTCGATCGCCTGGTGCGCCGCTACGCGGAGACCAAGGACTCGGGCAGCTTCCTGCTGCGCAACCTCAAGGACTCGGAGCGTATGCAACTGCTGCTGACCCTGGCCTTCAACCCCGAGCCGCTGGTGCTACAGGTAGGCGCGGAGCCCGGGAGGGGACGTCCTGCCGGGAAGGGCCGCGCGGGCGAACTGGAGTCGGAGAAGTGGCTACACCCGCGCTCGTTGCCCAGTTTGGACCCGGCCCGGCTGGGCCAGCCTGCGGGCGTGGGAAGGGGGCGGCCCTGGGGGACCCTTGGGCACTGTGTCGGATTGCGGAGGGCGACCTGGCTGGTGGAGAGTCTGCTCTTGGCACCTAGACTCGAGCGCATCTTGGATTTGACTGCGGATCCTTTAGACACCAGAGGGAGCGCGTCTTGTACGTTCCCAAAATGTCTCTCTTGTGAGTTTCCTTGGGCTCTTCTCCCAGCCTTTCTGCTTTTATCAGCCGGGGTTTGCGCTTCCACGGCGCAGTCTGTTCATGAGCCCTTGGATCTTTCTTAGTTCTTCTCAAGTGTTTCTGTACCGCGTTTGCTCTCCCCTTCAGTACTCTTTGTGGCTGGTCTAACTTCGCCCCCAAAGTCTTTGTTTTATTCTTTAACTCATTTATGTGGCAGCTATTTTGAGGAAAAGCTGGGGAATGGAGACTGCGGTCAGGGATGAGGTTAATCCATAAATCGTGCTTTGAGTGGGACTAGGAAGGGGAGAAAGTAAGGCATCTTTGGACTTGGACTGGGAGGGTTTGAGGCCAAGACCGACATTTTCATCCTGATTCTGTGACCTGCCGTATTCATGTAGTAATTTGACTGCAGGAAGAAGATGACATGTTAGGCCAGGGTGAGAAACAGGGGAAGGAGATTCTCACCTCTGGTCCAGTTGAGTTATTGGCTCTCACGCGACTTTAGTTTGAAAACAAACGTACATTTTAGGGGCGAGTAGGTTGGCATCTTCTTACTGGTGACCGCAAAAAGAGAAAACAAAACCCGAAAAACTGTTGACCATTGGAGTAGTTCCTGAGTTTCTACACATTCCCACCCAGCTTCAGTGCGGTGTCCTTGGATAGTGGTGACTAATGTGGGATTGTGATCCCTCCTGTAATTGCAGGAAAGTTACCTTGCTCCTTTTCCATGCCTGTTTGGCTGTTTATCAAATACAGGGTGGGGAGGATAACTTAAAATTAATCACAAGTAACTTTGTTATGCTTCAGTCTCTTTCTGTTCTGCTGAGAATGTCACTAGTGGGGGGTGTGGTTGTACAGGATTCTTGGTTTTCTTTTGTTTTTTTAATCTGAAGCGCGTGAGTAGGAATATATGGTATTCATTTATATTTCTTTTCTCAAGTTCTCCATCACCCAACTTAGCTAAGAGAAACCAGCTTCGTTTAATTAGTTCAGCCAAGTAATTTTAACACGAAGTAAATATTTTGCCTCAAGACTTTAGTGTGACTGTTCATAAATTTTAAGCTGTCATAGGATGTATGTAACGAGTCACATAGAAAGTACAGATTGTATATTAAACACTGCTCTCTTTAACAGTGAATGGTATATAACATTTAGAGGGTAAACTTCCCTGCAAGAAATTATTTTACCAAATAATTTCAATAAAAGCAGTCAGCCTGTGAAGCCTAAGTCCTCATTTATATACATTTGATTTGAAACTTTTTTTTCATTTATCTTTTTTCTTTGAGAAATAGATGTTTGTATTAGGAAGGAGATGTTTATATTAGGAATGTTGGTCCTTGTAGAAAGCTTCAGCAGTGTATTTGCAGATAGTCTGTCAAGATTTAGTAAGGAGCTATCTTAGGACACGTTTTCTCACTTGTAATAGAGGGTGCCTGTTGAAAGATTTTTATCAGGTAATTATGAGTATTGATGTATTAGAATCAACAAATACTAGGACTAATGTTTTAATAACATTATCCACTGCTTTATAAAAATATCTTGGCATTCATTTTGCACTATGGTAAGTCTGCTTTATATGAGAAGCTTTTATATTTTTGAATTTTGAAGTTGTCTTGACATTTTCAGTTTACTTTATAGTTGAGATAGCCAAGTGTGCTTGTATCTTGTTTTCTGATTAACTCTTACCTCAAACTTAACTCTTTCTCTGTTTCCATCTTTAGCGATAAACAACTTTAAAAAAATCAGTTGTGTTCTTGTAATTTAAACTTAGTGACACAATTGCTCTGATCTGGTGGGTGGGTGAGAGATAGGTTATGGGATAAGAGTTTGTTTTTAGTATGTGAGGACATGTACTTATCAACATTGTTAATTTTGACTTTTGTATTTGCATTTTAAATTCAGGCAACCTGGCTCTCTAACTATTGAGTGATATGAGAAATATAAATTTGAGGTCCTGAATACCAGTCATTCATATTGTTTTTTTTTAACACGATGACAAGCAAGTTGAATAAGATTTATTTTTAAATAAGAAATTTTCCTACAGCTGCTACTTTCTTTATAGAACCCTTTCCTCTTTTGGAAAAAAATAGTGAGTTAAGAAGTATGAACAATGTAATTAAGGTTTGATAATGGTATAAAACCACTACAGTGAAAGGAGTCTTAAAATTCTGTGATTAGGTACAAAGATTGTTACATACTAAGTCAATGATGTTTAATTACTTTCTGTTAACTAGACAAACAAGTACAATTTTAGTATTTATATAGTTTCTATAAAACTTAATAGCCATTTATGATAGTATGTGGTATTAATAATGATAGAAAATTTGGCTGTATAGATGTACTTTTTGGTTCATGTATTTTTAAAAATATTTTTAAAGATCCAAGCATGTATTTTACAGCATGAAGAGGAGCTCACATTTTTTTTTTTTTTTTCCAGGAGAGGGAGCTACTTATTGAATTTTTGGACAGTTGGTCACAAATTAGATTTTTCTTATATTGTCCAAAAACTCCCTTGGAGAAAAACAAGTATTTTGAACTGACTTCATCAAACTGCTCTTAACAAAAGTTCCAGTGTGGTAAACATGCTTCCAAAATAAATATTTGAACCAAAACATGTATGTAAATTTAGCCCATTAAAATCGCCTCTTCTGATGTTAAGAAACAACAAATTGAATTTTCTATTATGCCTTGAAAGAAGACATGAAAGGTATTAAAAGTCTGTAAAACTTATTACACTCATACCTTATGTATGTAAGGCTATATAGATTTGTAACACAGCCTTCCCAGTATGAAATAGTATGAAAGTACAACTCCCTTCTTATTGTTGGTTAGCTTTACTAGCTCTTACAGCAGCTTATCTAGTTCAAAGGAAGGTTTTCAGCCATAGGATTATCATCTTGTAAAAAAATTTTGTGAACATCAAGTAACAAAATGCTAGAACCTTTATCTTCTACTCTGATACTTTTTCTTTTCACAGAAAAGAATGAAGAGAGGAAAAATGGAGAGAGGGAATTATTTATTCTATATTTTTTTATTAATTTTTTTTAATGTTTATTTATTTTTGAGAGAGAAAGAGACAGAGCATGAGCAGGGGAGGGGCAGAGAGAGAGGGAGACACAGAATCAGAAGCAGGCTCCAGGCACTAGGGTCTGAGCTGTCAGCACAGAGCCCGACGCAGGGCTGGAACCCACGAGCCTTCAAGCTGTGAGATCATGACCTGAGCTGAAGTCAGCCACCCAGGCGCCCCAGTTTATTCTATATTGTTAATAGCATTCTTGGAATATTGGAAAATCAAGATGTTAAAAGTGTTTGGCAAGATGGCAAGATGTTTTCTGTTATTTTCTTGGTAAATTTTCTACCAATATTTGTAGTTCCCTATTCTTGAGTTTATAGAAGCTGTGTGTTTGCTAAAGAAAAATGCTGTCTGGATTTCCTGAAGCCCAAACTGTATATCTGACTTGACTTAGAGATAGTGATGATAGTCTTACTTACAGAAATAAAGAAAGCTCATGTTTGTGTAGTATGAAGGAAATGGAAATTTGTTTCACTACATTTGTAGAACTTTTTCCTAAATTTCCTGCATCATGGGTTTAATAGGAGTTCCTTAATTTTTACAGTATGTAACTGTCACTTACAGTGTGGGTTTTTAACTTTTATTTCAATTCTTGTACATGACATAATAAATGCGAAACACATTATATAGTGCCACATGCCTAGTAAGCACTCAATAAATATTAGACATTAAATAAGGTAAAAGTAACTGTATCTAGTGTATTTGACCAGTTGGTTTGTAGTTTGGTTGGAATATGGATCACTTTAAAGGTAGTTATTAGACAATAAGCCATTACTTATTTATATTAATTTAGTCCATTCCTATATTACAGGATGAATTTTTACAGAAAACTTTGAGTGAATGTTATTTTGTCCTTAACAAATCCTTCTTAAAGGAAAAATATTTTTAATGTGTACTGCCTAATATACAGTTTTTGAAGTAAACAAAAGATTATGGTCATTTAACAAACTGTCTTACTTTGGACAAATTGATAAACTTCTTTATGGGATTCGCTTACCTACAAAATGAGGCTATTGGAGTAGGCCCTTTTCCTTTTTAGCCTCAATAACTGTGAGTCTCACACTCTTGATTTGAAAAATTTTTCTTTTTCTACTTCTTTTCTAAGCTTGACTTTAACTGGTAATTTTAAACTTCTAAAAGATTGGGGGTTTTGGTGCTTGGTCCCTTCCTGGTAAGAGGGTATGAGAAGACCAGGTTGGAGAACCCTGTTTCAAGCTTGCCTTCCTCCCCAATTTTTACATAGCCACAATCAGTTTCAAACAAAATGAACAAAAACAAAGATTGCCTTTAAAGGGAAAAAATACGGAGCTAAATGTAGCCTAGTGTCTTGTGGGGCAGTAGCAAAGTTTTGAAAGGATGTTCCAGACTGTCTCAGGAGTTTCTTTGCCAAGTAATAGCTTAGGGAGCCACCTACTTCTCTCCCACCAGATACAATTGTGGTAACTGCATTCCCAGATTTAGTGTTCAGAGATGTTTCTCACTAGGTAGTTCTAAATAGAGCACTTTTTTATCTAATTCATAACCTTAAATCTAGAGGTTTTATTGTTTTTCTGCTTTTTTTTTCCTCAGAGGTTGCATCAACACTTGATGAAAAAACTGAAATAATAAAATAATTCTGTCTACCTCTCATCCAAAAAGAGACTTTTATTTTGGAACGCCCATAGAAACAGGCAGTCACTCTTAGGAAAGCACCACTTCCAGATCAGTGGAGCAAAATAATTTTGCTCCACTGGCCTATTTTCTGAATTTATTCATATCTTCTCACCATTATTAATTCTGAGGTCCTTTCTGTACTTTTGTCTGATCTTCCAACTATTTTCCTTCATATTTCCACTGCATGGATCAGCACATACTCCTCACATGTTAGGGAATAGATAAGCTTACTTTTTGGGGTCTGCTTTCTAGGCATGGGTAGTCAGTTTGTTAGCGGATCATCAGACTGGTTTTTATTTTGTTTTTCTGGTTTATGGTCTCTGGCCTACTTCCTGTGTTGCAGTCATTACTGCTAACTTCACAGAATGCTGACATTTTTTCTTTCTTAACTTTCCATTCATTATGTATAAAACTACTACTACCCTGAATATAAGCCCTGCATTTTCCCTGCACTTATAATGAACATTAGTAAATAATTGTAAATTACTACTGTAAGATGTGAATGGTTACACATCCCAGTCATAGACCCTGAAAGGTTTGAAATTATGTAATCAAATCTCTTATCCAATTTGCATGTCCTTACTAAAATTGATTCTTGATAGGGAGTTATCTATGAAATGCCTGGAAGCTCTTTGGACTTGTAGAACTGGATTTTATTTGTTCATTTGGTAAATAGTCAGTTATAAGATACCTGGATTCAAAGGATCTGTCTAGGCAGCAGGTAACTTACTATGTAGGGGTTATGTATATAAATGAATATTACAATCACTATAGCATTATAAGCCCTACCAAAAAAAAAAAAAAAGGTGCCTGCACTCTGTCAAATGACTCGTTTAGGGAGGGACATCTTAACGTATCTTTATAGGAGTGGATACCAGGAAAAATTTCACAGAGGAATTGAGTTCTAAAGGATAAATGGGATTTAGCCTGTGGATGGGGTCAGGGGGGATGAGAGGAGTGGTAGGGGCAGTATTGTGATAGCATTCTCTACTACCTCAAAGCTATTGAATGGTCACTTAAAGTTTTAGAGCCTCGGATTTTTAATGAAAAAAATAGGAATTATAACAGTTATCTAACAAGATTGCTTTAAAGATTAAAGGAGATGCAACTATTCAGTAAAATACACAAAATGTCTTTGATTGTAAAGTTTTTTACAATATGTTACTACTTTGCAAATCAACTCATTTCATTTTTAGATAGGTGTAGTAGTTGAAAAGTTCTTTAGTACGTTATGTTGATATCTTAGAAATACACATTTTACTCTTCCTTTGACAAACCTTCAAAATGTTACCTTATTTGCATATATACACATCTTAAATACCTCTGTAGCAGCTTTAGGCTATAGGTATTTTTTGAGTAGTAATTAAAAGGAGGGTTAGGGATTTGTCCCCGATGAAACAGAAAGACTGTTGTAAGAAATAGGGTTTAGATAAAGATTCAGTAATATAAAGCAAAAGTTTACTTGTTCTCTGTAAGTTATTACAGGTTAATAATTCTAAATAGTACAGAAACTAAATGATAATTTTAGAAATAAAGGTTAGGTCTGGTCTAATTTCTTAGACTCTGAGACAGAATCTTAAAAGATCCATCTATCATCATGGGGGCGCCTGGGTGGCTCAGTCAGTTAAGCTTCTGACTTTGGCTCAGGTCATGATCTTCGGGTTCATGAGTTAGAGCCCTGTGTAGGGCTCTGTGCTGACAGCTCAGAGCCTGCAGCCTGCTTTGTATTGTGTCTCCCTCTTTGCCTGCTCCTCCCCAGCTTGTGCTGTGTCTCTCTCAAAAATAAACATTAAAACAGATTTAAAAAAAAAAAAAAAGATCTATTATCTGAGGTAGGTATGTTGCCTCAGGGTCTCCATATTTTGCCTTTCTCATGCCCACTTGGAGTTTTAACTATGAGGTGAAAAGATCTGGCAGGAATTCTGTGGCATTGCTCAGTAGTTCCAGGAACTGATCTATATACACTTAGGGTACAGTGAAGATGGCAGGCCAGGTCACAGTTTGTGCAGCCTTTGTGTTCTGGGGCACTAGGTGTAGACAGCAAACAAAAAACAAGGTAATTTCAGATTTTACATACTACAAAAATAAAGCAGACTCTTGTGATGGAGAATTGGATTGGGGATAGAATATTCTAAATTGGGTGGTCAGGAAAAATGACAGGTTAGCTGAGGTGTGAATAATGGGAGAAAAAGCCAGTGGTGCAAAGATCTGAGGGCAGTGTTTTTGAATAAGAGATATTGCAAATCCAGAGGAGTAAAGAGCATGGGAGTAGGAAAGCATGGTAGAATAGAAGATCATAGAGGGAGACAAGGATCATATCCTATACAGCCTTGTAACCTTGCTAAATGAGTTTAGGATTTTATTTCAGAGCAATGTGAAACAATAGAAGTGTTTTGAGTAGGGCTTGGTTTGTGGAGAATGGGGTGTATGGGGTAAGAAATCTGAAAAGCTTTTGCACAAGTTTTGGGGAGAGCATGGTGGTTTGGATTAAGATGGTTGCGATGAAGGTTATAAAAATGACAGAACCGATATATTTTGGAGAAGTAGCTCAAATGACTTCCTGATGGGTAAGGTGTGATGGAACAGAAAAATAAAGTCTATCTCCTGGGATTTTGGTCGGAGCAACTAACTAGAGAGTAATTCTTTATGATGATGAGGAACCCCAGGCTTTGGGGTAGGGGAACCAAGAGTTTTGTTTTCTTTATTGAGTTTAAAGCAACAACAGAAACACAAATCTAAAACCAGGCATTAGGTCTAACAGATACTTTGCAACCAGAGGATATTTGAGGCTTTTTTGGAAGGGTGATGTTAATTCTGCTTACATTTTTAAGGAACCAGGGAAGTAAGTTACTACTTACTGTTCTACTTGGCAGACTCTTTAAAGAAATCAAGTCTTGACTGAAGAAAGCAAGGTAGCATTCTTAGGTTAGTGGGTCCAAAAGAAGCTTATTATATTCTTTTTCTTTCTTGGAAATTTTGTCTTATTAGAAGTCAGTGTTTGAGTATGGTGTTTATAGATACGTATTTCAACTTAGAAATGTGAATCACACTTTCTGATTGTGACAGTAGTTAAGAAAACATCAGTTGAAACTAGTAAATTTACGCATATTTAAAATATGTGGCCAAGTGGGTTTGTTTTTTTTGTTTTGGTACGGAGAGTGTATTTATTCATCTTAGACTATTAATTTCTATTAAACTTATACAAATTTTTTGTTGATGCATTTTGACATTAGTTTCCAATTTTGGAAATAGCTGTTGACATGATATTCAGTGAAATAACATAACTTTGGTATTTTAAAGGCGCTTAATATTGTTGGAATTCGAGGTGGGTAGAAGATGGCATTCAGAAAATTATTTAGGGGTGCTTGGGTGGTTCAGTCAGTAAAGTGTCCGACTGTTGATTTCGACTCAGGTAGTTAATGATCTCATGGTTCATGGGTTTGATCCCTGCATTAGACTCTGTGCTGAGATCGTGGAGCCTGCTTAGGGTCCTCTCTCTCCCTCTCACTCTGCCCCTCTCCCCGCCACATGCTCTCTTTCTCTCTCTCTCAAAATTAGTAAATAAAAACTTAAGGAAAAGTTACTTAATGAAGTAAATAGAACATATTCTTAACTTGAAAATCTTGAGATTATTAAGATTCTATACTATTTACAATGGAGTTTGGCCACTATTTGGCAGTATAAAATTAAGAAGCTAAAGTCTCAGAGAAGTTTTAGCAAAAATTAGGTAACCATTAAATTATCCCAGTAATTTTACTATGTTCCCCCTCCAGACAGTTCACAAAACTGTGAACACATTAGTCTGTCACCAATACAGTTGACTAATCTCTGTGAACAGCTGTTATAACAAGCATTACTACAGTGGGATTTTGTTCAGATTTGGGCTTTTAAAAATAATTTGAAACAAATTGAATCTATTCTTTTGGTAACATTCATTTTTTATAAGCATTCCCAAGTTTAAATTTGTGTGTGTGCCGAAATGCCAGTCCTGTAGAAAACCTATAGATTTTAGATTGTATGTTTTGATAATAGATTTTTTTTCAAGTCAGTTTCTTTGTACTAGGGATTCTCTTCTTTACAAAGTGAATCTTGTAATACATCTCCTCTTTAGGTAAACTTCAAAGTTACATTCCTTTTAATGGAATGTTGTGAGTTAGTAAATGTCATTAAAATAATTTATTTCCTGTATTAAAGGAAGTATAGTCTTTTAAATTTAGTATGCAAACCCTACTTTTGGTCATGTAAGGAGAAAGAAAAAGATTATAGATCACAAGTGCTAGAGTTAACTTTATTTTAATCTGTTTTATTTGTATGTTGTATGTGTTCTTAAAATAACTGTTCTGACAGTATAAAATGACCTTAGTAATCTGGTAGGACAGTGGTTGTTAAAGGGTATTGTGATAATTGTAAAAACTTGTGTTTTTTTGTTTAATTGTAAAAACTTTTTGTTGTTGTTAAGAATAACATGTCACAGGATATTTAATTCCAGTATGTGCAATGTTTCTGAATGTTAAGCCTTTTTTTGTTTGTTGTTGTTGTTGTTGTTTTCCAAAGCATATAGACCATGTTGAGGAGTTTGTGTTTTATTGTGTAAGTCCCAACATAATTTGATCCCTTCCTTCCTCTCCAGACTATTACCTGAAGCCATTTTCTCCTCATTTATTTTTCTGAAGGTGATTTGGCCTTTTTTTCAGTTCTGAGAAGATGGTTTCTGTCTGTACTGTGTGCCTCGAACTTTCTGACTGCCCCCTCCCCAGTCTATCTAATACTATTTTCATTCTTAGATTTCAGCGTAAGTAGCACTTCCTTAGAGAGGCTGCCCTTTCTTTACCACACAGTCTGAAATAGGTCTCTACTCTTTCTCAGCTACTCTTACTTTGTAATTTGTAACAAATTGTGTAGTTTATAATTTATGTGTATTTAACAACCATCCTCCCAACTCTGGCTGAAAAAGCTTCCTGCGAATAGGGACTATGTTTTATTTACAACTGTTTACTTAGCATTTCATGATGGTGTTAGGCTAGATCTAGAATTTTTTAATACAAAATTTATATTCTCTTCATTCCACACTGAATCTCCTAACTCTCTTTTACTCCAGCTGCTTGAGTAGTCAGTGGAATGTGAGTTAACCTACAGTCCCTTACCTGCAATTCCAGTTTAAAAACTTGACAAAGGTTTTGTCAAATTAAAAACATATATATGAAAGCACATGAGATAATTTATGTAATTTATCCCACTTAGAATGTATAAGCTTACGTTTTTTTCTCAGCAGAATATGTCCCAGACTCTGCATAATAGGTGTATGTAATATATGCACTGTTACCTTTCCAAAATTTGGAAACTTCTGAAACAGGAGGATATTGGATTGAGGGGTTGTATCAGCCTTTTATCTGTGTGACTTTGGGCAAATCATTTAAACTGTGCTAATACGATTAAACTAGATTTACAACTCACATACATTCCAACTCTAGAATTCTTAGATTTCACATCTTCTTTATAAATCATGTAAACTATCATGATGGTTGATTTTGATCAATAAATAGGTGATGGATTACTTCAGCACTTAGAATTTATTCTGTGGTACTTAATATTGTAAATGAAAAGTGAATTACAGTGTTGAGTTTATGTGTATATATGTTACCAAGTTTTAATTTTTTTTTTGTATTTTTGGTGTTTTTTTAGATGCCCTACACATTTTTCATTACTTAAAGTTTGGTGACTAACATATATTTCATTGTAAATTAGAAACTACTAGAGGACAGTAACAATGCTTTTCTAGTTTGGTAGTTCTTGACTGTATTTGGAAGATGTTCATTATTCCTAGATGCCTTTCAGTAAGTGATATGAAAATAAGAGTAACTCTTGATGAATATCTGGACTTCTTATTTAGCAGATTTATTTAGGAAGTATAAAATAAATAGGAAAAATAAAATGTTTTGGTAAGGATTTCTTCATAAAGTAATATTAAATTTGCAAAGTATATTTTATACTATTTTTCTTTTGGTCCTTGGATTGCCTTGATGAATATATGTGGTGGTACAAATATTATTCCAGTTTTACAGAGGAATAGGCTAAAGCTCTAAGAAGTTTTGGCTTTGCCACAGTCACTGTTAGTGAGATGCAGAGTGAAGGTGGACCTTAAAGCTACTCTTATGATTTCAATTCCATTATTCTACTTGTATATTATATTGTCTTTTAAGTATACAAATTTTATAAAATGTTATATACCATAAAGAGCATAAGATATCTACATTTTCTGATATTTAATATCAAATATGTACATATAATGTCACCAGTGGTTTTGTTTACTTATTTCTGTAACTTTGGCTTTAAGTTACTGTCGATGCATGTAATATTGTTATTAGTAGTATTTGGGTTTTATCAGGTATCCAAGAGAGAGATTTATCTTAGGTTTCATACTCAAAATACTTTATATTTTATAAATTAACAGTGACGGCATTTAATATTTATTTAAATCTTATCAGTCATGTGTATCTTAATACTTGAATATCCATTTTTAATTTCTACATTGCTAATAATACTCGTAGAAGTTTTCTTGGGTTCTCACCAACCTAATTTTAAAAAAATACAGTAATGGAAATACATAGTTTTATAACTATTTTGTAACTTTGTACATCTTTGAACTAATATTTAGTTTTAAAGACTTTACATATTACACTTTGATGTAGGTTAAGACCTGATAAAAAACCATAAACAATTAATTGGAGTGCCTCCAGTCCAGTTAGAATTTAAATCATTCCAAGTTTAAAGACTCCTTCCTTCAAATGATAAGTATTTGTACATATTTTTTCAATTGTAAATAACTTATTAAAATACACACACTTTATGTCAGGTTACTTTATTTTTTTTTTTTAATTTTTTTTTTTCAACGTTTATTTATTTTTGGGACAGAGAGAGACAGAGCATGAATGGGGGAGGGGCAGAGAGAGAGGGAGACACAGAATCGGAAACAGGCTCCAGGCTCTGAGCCATCAGCCCAGAGCCCGACGTGGGGCTCGAACTCACGGACCGCGAGATCGTGACCTGGCTGAAGTCGGACGCTTAACCGACTGCGCCACCCAGGCGCCCCAATGTCAGGTTACTTTAAACTATGTGTCCGTTGTTCTAGGCAATTTGAAAATCTGATTTTAAGGTTTGTTTTAAAATAAAACCTGTGGACCTCAGCAATAAACTTCTTATTCTAGCTGCTGTGTGTGTGTGTGTGTGTGTGTGTGTGTGTGTGTGTGTGTGTTTGTTTGTTTTTGCCCTGTGGGAGTTTGGGAATCAGAGAGTAAGAACTTGTGTTTCTCATTGCTTGATATATTTAACAAGTCCAAGTCCACTCTGTAACATCTTAAAATTTTGTCTCTCAAACTCTGACCATGGAAATTTGATGCTAAGCCAGAATTGTTTTAAATAAAAATTATATTTCAGCTTCCTTTGAGCACTTTCTTTGTACTGTAGTGTGTTCAATAGAATTCTTTTCTCATTAATGAAATCTGACTATTTTGATTATACAATGAAAAAATGTCATCTGAACTAGTAGCATGAATTCATTTATTAAAGTTCTTCCAAAAGATTAGATAGCAAGCTATGTGAAAGAATTGTAGTGCACTTCTTAAAATGAGGCATAACAGGATTTTAGTTAACATTGTCAAAAATCATTGTATGAATATAAAATTGCTCACTGTGACATTTGTTCATATATTTTATCCTCTTCTATGAGGGCCTTGGGTAATGAAGTGTATATTTAACTGTCGTTTGCCAGTTGGAAAGTCTCCAAAAACAAGGAGGCATTTGTACATGTGCAGATGTTGGCAGGGTTCCCTTTTCTCCTGTTGTCAAAGACCATTTTATTTTCACAAAGATATGTTTGTATCTGTTTTACAGTATGGCATGTGAATAATATACCAATAGTGTATGAGGGAATTTTTTTGTTTTACTTTTTGCAGGACAAAAGTATATGATCTCCCATTTACCAATTTTTAGTGCTTTCCTTTTTTTTGTTAATGTCAGGTACTTTGTACATGAATACTTCTGGGAAACAGTTAAATCTTTTGTAATCATTTGTGTAAATTTTCAGGGTCATGGAGGTATTTTGAAATTGAGAAGAAAAAGTTGAAAATATCACATGGTTAGCAAACCGGATTTAGCAGTTCACTTTGGACATGAGCAGTCTGTCACTTTTCCCAGTATCCATAAGAAATAAAAAATTCTCAGATACAAGAGAAGGGTGCTTCCCTCTAATTGCTAAAGAATCAGAGTAGATGTTGGATCTGAATTAAAATTGAATCAATTCATTTACTATATGTAAAGATTCATACTATCATATCTTTAATTTACATAATTAGTGTTTTATCACAAAACTGCAGATACTAATACTTAAAAGAAAGTTACATACACAAAGAACAAGTAGTTACTGTTCATTAATAGTTATAGTTGAAAGAAATCACAAATGAAAATAGGTAATTATGGATGAAGTTTAGTTCTAAGAACCTTTTGCTTTTGCTTTTAAGTTGACAAACATTTTAATGTTAAGGATATTATTGAATTGTTTCATTTTTATGAAAGTTCAGAGTTAAGTTAATATTATTTTTATAAGGGGTCCAAGAAGAAAGGCCTCATCTCCAGCTCTTTAAATGTACATAGATTGTTCAATTCTTAGCAATAGAAGTAAGCTGTATTTATATTCTGCAGTGTTTTCCTTTGTTTCCCCTGCAGTGTTTGTGTAAATACCATCTTACAATTTTTCCCCCAATTCAAGGAAAGATGCTAGGCTGAAGGAATGGCACATAACATAACTTCCTCTAGTCATGTTATCTTCCAAGGAGTTGTTTAAAACATTACTTCCCATCCTTTTGCACTACAATGCTCATTTTTGTAGTTGGGCATTTTAGCACTGGAAAGTATCTTAGATAAAGCCTGACATTTGAGTTGAAAGTGACTTGTTCATCAATATGGAAGACTTTTGTTTTAGCCAGCTAATTTTCCCAGTGATTACAAAACCTAGAAAACCTTGCAAAGATTAAGATAATAAATAATTTTGAAGTTGAGCTAAAGGTGAACAGAAAATACAGTGGGAGTAGGAAGGGACTTGGGACCAAAGGTACCTGGAGTGCAGGTTGCATCAATAGGATATCAGACTGCTTTTTACCAATCGTGGAGTATAGGTTAAGAGACACTTCTGTGAATCCCTTGCTAAATTCTACCCCTGCCCGCTTTTGGACTAGGTATAGCCTCTATTAAATGCTCCCTTAGGACCTACACTACTTCTTAATAACTGACATTTATTATACTCAAAATTACTTGCTTGCTATCTGTTTTCTCCTCTAAAATTTTTATTTTAGAGACTCTGTTTAGTTCATTCACTCTTCTTGCCAGTACAGCACAGTGTGTGCTGCCTGGTAAATACTTGCTGGCTAATAGGCCTGTAGTGCTGTTCATTCAAAGGAAAGGATGGTTGAATGTACTTAAACAAATTAGAAAGATAAAGGAAAATGTAAATACTTCTAGATTTGGTAATAAGGAAGGTGGCTTATGTTTTGTTGATCAGTTTGGTTCTGAAATTTTGATAAGCAAGACTTACTCTCTTTTAGCTTTATAATGTAAAGTTATCTATTTAAAAAGATTTTAGGTCCATAGTAATGTTATGAATTAGAAAAGAAATCAACTTTATTTCTCTTCAACTCCTGAATATAGTAAGAAATATCAAGTGCATGCCTAGTAACAGTCTCTGCTAAGAGGATCGGGGGAGGTGGGGTAGACCTAGGATATCTTCATCAGGATCTTTTGTAATATGAAGATAATTCTTTTGTAGAGTTTTCCATCTGATGAAGGTTGGCCATTTGCAAAATATCTTGGAGCTTGTGGAAGAATGGTGGCTGTAAATTACGTTGGAGAAGAACTGTGGAGTTACTTTAATGCACCATGGGAGAAACGAGTTGACCTCGCTTGGCAATTGATGGAAATAGCTGAGCAGCTTACAAACAATGACTTTGAATTTGCACTCTACCTCCTGGACGTCAGCTTTGACAATTTTGCAGTTGGTCCTAGAGATGGGAAGGTAATCATTGTGGATGCTGAAAATGTTTTGGTTGCTGACAAAAGGTTAATTAGACAAAGTAAGTATATAAATTTTAGATTTGCTTTTTGTACAGATTTTTTCTATGATAAAATAAAGTTTACATTTATATGAAACAAACCTTTAGTTTCCTTCTTAGATGGCAGCCTTGCCTCTGTTTTTTTTGACCATTGTCAGTAAACACATACTAGTTTATTATACTTGTACTTTTAGTCAGAGTTTCTCCATATTTAGTAAAATATCCTTTGAGTTCAAATGTCCAGGTATACTGTGTGTGTGTGTGTGTGTGTGTGTGTGTGTGTGTGTGTGTGTGTGTATTTTTCATGTAGTCTGCTACAGTTTGTGGTTTAGGAGTGTAATGCAGAATTAAGTTTTTATATAGTGACAGACTACCAGAGTAAACATGGAGGTCTTATTTTCCTGTGGGATCTCTTACAGTGATGTTCTGTGTTCCATTGTTCTGTGGGGTTCCAACGGTGATTTTTTGTTTGTTTGTTTTGTTTTTTGTTTAACCGTTAG
This sequence comes from Prionailurus viverrinus, assembly GCF_022837055.1. Classification (NCBI taxonomy): domain Eukaryota; kingdom Metazoa; phylum Chordata; class Mammalia; order Carnivora; family Felidae; genus Prionailurus; species Prionailurus viverrinus. The sequence goes on from NC_062569.1 coordinate 39,066,870, forward strand.
ATGATTTCTAGCACTGCAGATCCCTAACTTCAGTTTGACAGTATTACATCTTACCCAAAACTTTTCTCTCCATTTATTTGTGAGCTTTTCATCGGATAGGTGGGCAGACTGTCTGAAGTGTTTTGAAAATTAAATGCCACAGGAATTTTAAAGTGTCAGAGACAAAGCCTGTAACTCTGTAATTAATCTACTTAGTAAAGGAAATTGAAAGATTGTTGCTCTATGGTGAATGTCTTATATTTTTAATCCCCTCTTCTCCTGTCTTATGAGGATTTTTTGATGAACTCAGACCAAAAATGTATGGCATCTGGGAAATGCAGGAAATTAACAAAAATTTATTAGTTTGACACTTAGGTTTTGCACGATCTTCTCTTGATCCTGTTAAATACTTGGTTTTTCCCAGTACCTTGTTCTGATTCTATACTCACCAAACTGTTTTCTGATTATTTCTTGACTTGCTATGTAGATCCTCCCACAGGGAGTAGACAGCCTGCTAGAGTGCTTTATTCCCCACTTACTTCTTCCTGCATTTGTGAGTGTCGCATCGGATTCCCTCATGCTTTTCTTTTTTAAATGTATAGTTCAGGGGTGCCTGGGTGGCTCAGTCAGTTAAGCATCTGACTTTGGCTCAGGTCACGATCTCTGGTTTGAGTTCAAGCCCAGTGTCAGGCTCTGTGCTGACAGCTCAGAGCCTGGAGCCTGCTTCAGATTCTGTGTCTTCTTCCCTCTGCCCCTCCCTGGCTCACACTCCATCTCTCTCTCAAAAATAAACATTAAATTGAAAAATAAAGTGTACAGTTCTGTGGCTTTTAGTATATTCACAAAGTTGTGCAACTTACCTCAACTTTCAAAATTTTCATTTCGGTGTTTGTAAAAATAATTTCTTGTAATTTTTTTATCCAGACATTCTTGGAATACGTGTCACAGTTTTATACCAACTAATTCCTAAGCTTGAATGAATACAACTACACAAGTGTATTCATATAGTGAGCATTGCTCCAGTGCTACTTTAGCTCTGGCCACTTTTGAAATGTCTCATTGAAGGGCTGTTTAATTTTTTTTTTTTTTTTAACGTTTATTGTTGAGAGAGAGAGAGCACGAGCAGGGGAGGGTCAGAGAGAGGGAGACACAGAATCCGAAGCAGGCTCCAGGCTCTGAGCTGTCAGCACAGAGCCCAACGCAGGGGTTGAACTCACGAACCCTAAGATCATGACCTGAACTGAAATTGGATACTTAACCGACTGAGCCACCCAGGAAAGCTGTTTAAATATCTACTTTACAAAATGTCATATTTATTTATTTACCTTATTTTCTGACCTCTTTCTGGGAAATGATCTTTATTTTTTCTTTCACAAGGACACTGAGGTTTCGCTGTGGCAACTCCCGCAGTGTCCTTTCCTTTATTATCTAAACTAGTAAAAAACCATACACATTAATTTCTCTATTTCAGAGTAGAAACTTCTCTGAGAACTTGTTGTGTTATTTATCTTCAGCTTCCCACTCCTTCCTTAAAATCCAATTTCTCTTCCCTCCCCATAAGCAAATATGTCTAAGACTTTTCCAAGGCCCTGCGTTTTTCACCTGTTTTTAAATACATTGTTTACTCTTCCTGTTTCTACTCCCTCAGCCTCCATTCATGCCTCCACCCATTAGAACCTGACTTAAAATCCTGTATTACCATTAGCAACCACCTAATTGCCAAATTCGTGAAGTGACTGATAAAGTAACAACTTCCTGCAATTCTTCCATCCTTTGGTTTCCTTCTACTCACATAGTTTCTTAAAACATAAAGCTGATCTTATCACTCCCTCGCTTAACATTTTTAATGACTTCCCATTGTTCTTTAAAATTCAAACTCCTACTTAAATATCAACACCAAAAAAACAATCCTATTAAAAAATAGGCAGAAGACCTGAATAGACATTTTTCCAGAGAAGACATACAGATGGCCAACAGACATCTGAAAAGATGCTCAACATCACTGATCATAAGGGAATTGCAAATCAGAACTACAATGAGATATCACCTCACACCAGTCAGAATACCTAGTAACAAAAAGAGAAGAAGTAACAAGTGTTGGTGAGGATGTGGAGAAAAGGAAACCATCACGGACTATTGGTGGAAATGTAAATTAGTGCAACCATTGTGGAAGACAATATGGAGGTTCCTTAGAAAGTTAAAAATAGAAACACCATATGATCCAGTAATTTCACTACTGGGTATTTTCCAAAAAACAAAAACATCAATTTGAAAAGATGTATGCACCCCTATGTTTATGGTAGCATTATTTACAATAGCCAAGATATGGAAGCAACTTAAGGTGAATGGATAAAGAGGAAGTGTTGTGTGTGTGTGTGTGTGTGTGTGTGTGTGTGTGTGTGTATAAGGGAATATTAACCATAAAAAAGGATGAGATCTTATCATTTGCAAGATGGACTTAGAAGGCATTATGCTAAATGAAATAATTCAGGAAGAAAGAGACAAATACCATGATTTCACATGTGGACTGTAAAAAACAAAATAAAACCAGACTCTTAAATACAGGGAACAAACTGATGGTTGTCAGAGTGGATAGGGGCAGAATTGATAAAGAGGATTAAGAAATACAAACTTCCAGTTATAAGTCACAAGGATGAAAAGTATAGCGTAAGGAATATAGTCAATAATATTGTAATAACATGGTGACAGTTGGTGACCACATATCATAGTGAGCTTTGGATAATATATAGAAGAGTCAATATGTTTTGTACCTGAAACTAATAAAACAATGTATATTAATTATACTTCAATTTACAAAATAATGTAAGCGCTTAAGGTGAACCAATGTTTTATTTAAATTTTGTAACGTATTTGTACACGTTTCAAGTGAAAGATTGAGTTATATTCTCTGAGTACAAAAGAAATGTTAAAGAGACCTAAAGAAAAAGTAAAATCAAACTTATTACCAGGGCCCAATCTGCATCACTTTTAATATCCCTCTGTCTACTGCCTTTGATGCTTTAGCTACAGTGGCCTTTTGGTTTCTTGAATGAACCTTTTACTTCTGGGCTTTCCCATAATGCAGTGACCTCTGCCTAAAATGCCTCACCTCACCTCTTTCCCATAAATAGGTAGCTACTTGTCCTTTGAAGCTTAGCTTAAATGTTATACTTGACCACCGTATCTAATGGTAGGGAGGGTTGTTTCTTTCTAAAACCTTTCTACTGTTAAAAATGTTTGTTTCCTTCATAGCATTTTCCACTGTTTATGATAATGTTTATTTAATGACCATTTCACATACTTGATTGTAAGCCAGTGAAGGCAGGAACCATCTATTATTTTATTTGCCAGTATATACCCTTGCCTGCCATAGAGTAGACACTCAAATAATGATTTGCTGAATGAATTTTTTTCACTAATTTCTCCTCTACCAACCCCTTAAGTCCCAAAGGTTCTGCCCTTTGTTTCTTTCTTTGCTTTCAACACACTTTCCAATATAATTCAGTTCTTCTCTTGGTTCCATCAAGCATTCTTATGTTGATGCATTCTAAATATGTGAACTGTACCTCTGACTTCAAAGTACTAAGTTTCGGGGCACCTAGGTGGCTCAGTCGGCTGAGTGTCTGACTTCGGCTCAGATCTCATGGTTTGTGAGGTCAGGCCCTGAGTCGGCCTCTGTGCTGACAGCTCAGAGCCTGGAACCTGGTTCAGATTCTGTGTCTCCCTCTCTTCTGCCCCTCCCCGGCTCGCGCGCGGGCTCGCTCGCTCTCTCTCTCTCTCTCAAAAATAAATATTAAAAGTTAAAGTACTAAGTTTCAAGTCAATTTCTAATTGCACATATGATATGCCTACCTGAATACCTCATAGGTACTTTATATTTATTCTCTCCATATGAAATGTTAATCCTGTTATGTAAATACTGTTGACCTCATCATCCATTTAGAACCTTCAACTTAAACTTACCTGTTAATTTTTGTCTCCTACGTTTCTACAATGTGGCTTTTTTATCTGGACTATTAGTTGCTCTCATCATCTTAATCCCTCCCGTCTTCATTCTAGAGTCACCTTTTCTTTTTCTTTTAAGTGTATTTATTTTGAGAGAGAGTGAGAGAGATTCTGAAACAGTCTCCATACTGTCAGTGCAGAGCCCGATGCCAGGCTCAAACTCACGAATTGTGCGATCATGACCTAAGCAGAAATCAAGAGTCCGATGCTGAACCCACTGAGCCACTCGCGAGCCCGCAGAGTTACCGTCCTGTAAAAGAAATCATGTTCATGACCACCCAAGTTTCAACCTATTTCTCTAGGCTCTTCTATACTTTCTCTCCAGGAGCTGTCTCACACTCTAGCCTCAGTGAACTACTTATCTCCTGAATCAGCTGGAACAATCCCTTAAGTCCTTGCCTTTGCACATACTATACTGAGCCTACACTACTGTTTTCCCTCATTTCTTTTCAGACTTAGCCTTTTGTTTTAAGACCTAAATCAGATATTCTCCCTGCAGCCTTCTGTAGCCCCAGGCAGGAGTACTGCTTCCTGTGTACTGTTGTAGCATTGTGTCCTACTTCTCTGTATGGTACTTCCTCTGTATGGTGGAAAGTTTCTATCCAGACTAAACTCTTTAAGTAGTAGGGGCCTTATCTGATCTTTCGGCCTGACGTTGGCTAACTCCTGATAAATGTTTCTATATAAGTTAATATATTTAAATGTTTAAAATTATAATACAATCAGAGCAAGAAATACTACTGTGGTAATTAGTGAAGTGTATTTTGGGAAGCAATGAAAACATTTTTAAAATGTATTTTTCTCTTTCTGCTTTTCCCCCTTTCACAGATAAACCTGAAAATTGGGATGTATGGTATGAAAGCAAATTTGATGACTGTGATAAGGAGGCTTGCTTATCATTTTCGAAAGAAATTCTTTGTGCTCGTGCGACTGTGGACCACAATTATTATGCTGTTTGTCAGAACCTCTTATCCAGACATGCCACCTGGCGTGGCACTTCTGGAGGACTCCTTCATGATCCACCAAGTGAAATTGCCAAAGATGGCCGACTAGAGGCCTTGCTGGATGAGTGTGCCAACCCAAAGAAACGCTATGGCAGATTCCAAGCTGCAAAAGAGCTGCGTGAATATCTAGCACAATTAAGTAACAATGTGAGGTAGTCTATGCTGAACTTTCCTTTTTTCCATTTAAATAGCACTGGCTGAAACTAAACCACCAAAAACTATATGGCAAAATGAAATTTGGAAGTAATACATTCAGAAGATGATAAAGTTGCACTGATAGATCTTATGTTAACATCAAAATAAGACATTACTTCAAAAATTACATGACGCTTCTGCAAATAAGTTTGTTCTTACACTTTGGAGACTTGAGCTATCATTGACTGCTTCGCTCCCCTGAATGCCTGAGTGGATTAATGAATATCGTGAAGCTATTGGAAATGAGTCTGATAGTTACTTTGGCTTGTGTATCAAACGGTACTTGGTATTTGACTTAGTTTGCATTACTATCATGATTTTGTGAATCTCTTGCATTTACTTTGAATGTCAAGTTAGATTGGCCTGTTTTATAGGCCGCTTTTTCCTTCTGATGTGTAGGTGTTCCCCACCCCCATTTTTATGTTTTTTATTAAATTTTACACATTCAGGTTACTCTAGTTGTTTATTTAAATTTGAACTAGTTTTTGTTCAGTGCTATGCGGTACACATTTACTGTTAGGGCAAGATTCCCAAGTTTACTGTTTTTTTCAGAGCTGAATATTTTATTGTGTAAATACTTTTCTCTCCACATTCTGTGGTTTCACCATTGCATGAAATCATTTAAGATTATTTAACAGTTACATCCCTCTATGCCTATAAGTGTACACTAAACATGAAGTTTGGCATATGTTGCAAAATGTCATCTTGTCCTTTAAAAGGCTTTAAGAAGAGTATGCTAGCAATCTTCACCTTAACATTAATTTTGATTGAGGGAAAAAACAACACAGTATTTTTTAAATGCTAACTAGTCCAAGATAGTAATGCATATGCCAAAGAAATGTTAGATCTAGTATCATGGTTAGATTTTAAAATTGGTCACCTACTACTACTTCTTATCACACTTTCAATAATAGAACTCTGTCACTGTTACATTCAGATCTCCCTGGTTATTCTTTTATGTTCAAAAGTTAAGCTACTGCTTCCAAGCATATGTGACTTAAAGATATCCTACCTTATATTCATTGGTAGTTTCGCAGACATTAACATGGTAGTCATCATCTTAGTTTAATTGGGCATTATAACATTATTTACTGATGGACTAGTAATTTTTATTGAAAAGCATAGTTTAGCCAGTCTGCCCAACTTGGTCTCCATTACACCATTGTTAATCAAATTTAAGTATGTGGATAAAAAATTAATGTGTGAAATTTGTGGGCTATTCTAAAAAGTTACAATATGTAAATTGACTATCACTGACCTAGGTGATCCTTTTTTTGTTTATTTGCTTAGAATTATTGCTTTAGCTTACAGCAAAGTTTGGTGTAGTGTGCAGTACTATTTAGTTCTAGACTGACCTTATTCTAAATCAGAAAGTGATTAAAATGTGCACAACCAAAGCCAAGTTTTTCTTTTCTTTTTCATTCATTCGGCAACTATTTATTGACCATCAACTCTGTGCCAGGCACATTACTAGCTGCTACACACTGTCTGAACGTGACATATGGTTAAGTAACTTTACAATGATTATCAAATACTTTAATGTAGATATTTAAGTTGAAATAGCATTGAGATAAGATGGTGCATTCATGTTATTTTACTGTTGTGATAGAAATTCTGCTTGTACCATCTATAACTGGGTTGCTACAAAAAAGCATGATGAAATCAATAATGTTAATCCCAGTATAAAAACTGGGAGAAGGGTAAGGTCTCTCCATTATAAAATAGATTGCATTATGTTAATTTTTATACATCCATATATTACAGGTATCAACTGGCCCTCAAAGAAACATTTAAGTGCTAGAAATTTTACTAAGCTGACTTTTTACAACTTCAGGAAACTTTTGAGGGGAGTAGGTAAAATGATTTGTCAAACATTCTCCACTTACTCAGAACTTCAAATAAAGTACACATTTTCAAAACAGCACCTTTTATATTTGATAAGTGTTCATTACAAACTTTAGAATGCCAGTCACAGAGGGTTGTCTTCATGTGGCTTAGCAAACGTTCATGTTACTTTGGAAAAGTGATTGTGATTGCAGAACAGGAAGTGAGAAAACACTGCCAGCAGTGATTGCTACTGGAGGTAGTTGTTACAACTACCATTTCCCCCATGAGATTATGTGGAAAGATTGAGAAGATAGTAAAAGAATTAGGAATTTTAAATTACAGGGAAAAATATGTATGTGAAAAGCAATAAATATTTTGTTCACTTTGCTATCAAGATGTTCACTATCAGATATTTATTATACAGCAGCAATTTATATTTTTAATCATTGCCCATTAATAGACACAGTAAAATATTTTTGAATCAGACATTTGGGGTTTGTATGTGCATTAAAATTGTCTTTTGTACTGTAAGTTACTGTTTAATTTGAATATTTTATCAGAACTGTCTCCCTGTGCCTTTATAATAATAAAGTTGTTTCTACAACTTTTAATGATCTTAATAAAGAATACTTTAAGAATCACACTTTTCATACTATCTCTTAACTTCAAATATACAAAATTTTTTTAATGGAAAGAGAGGTTATGTAATCAATTTTTTTCCTCTTGCATGTATATTTTTTCCTCTTGCATGATATCATTTTCAGAAACTATGGTTGGATATGAGCTGAACTTAAGTTTGTGTGTTTTCTCCTGGTTTTCTGTTGTAAACTTTTTTAATAATAGGTAACTTTTACTCTTGAAATGGGAGTTTTAAAACTTCATTATGGATTTTTTCAACTGTATACAACAGAATAACATAATGAACAATAGTTGACTATAGTTTTATACTAACTTCAAAAGTTAGCAACCTATGGCCAAACTTATTTTATCTATATCCCAACCTACTTGCCCCCAGGTTATTTTGAGCAAATCTGAGAGATGTTATTTGATTTGACATAACACATTTCTCTTCCAACAAAATCATGGTACCATTTCACATCTAAAAATTAACAGTAATACCTATCAGTTCTCACCAAAGCAGGAAAGCTCTCAAATACCACCATCTTTTCTCAGAAGTAATTTGATAATCTCTGTATGGATAAGAGATTATGGACAATAACTACAATGGACCAGAACAATTTAAATGTGTAAATTATGCTTTCCAAATGTTAATAGCAAACAAAGATAAACCAATTCAGTCACCTTTGAAGGGGTATTAAGGAGTTATTCTGGAAACTGATTACTTGGAGACAAAGAAGCATTCATCCTGCCTTATCCTAAACAAATAATTGAGTGGAAGAATTTATAAAATATGTAGAATTATTCCAGTTAATAAATGCAGGAGTGTTAGAATATCACCATTTCACAATTCCTAATCAGAGTTAGGCAATGGCCATCAATCACTCCTGAAGCCATTAATTGAAAAGCTGAGGAGGAACTTTGTGTGGGTACATCAAGATGACAAGAATTGAACTCATTGGTCTATTTTAATATCCCTTATACTATGACTCAAAAGAAAAAAAAAAAAAACTGATCAAGCCCCTAGTTCTATTAATAGGAAGTACATGACACAAGGAAACATGTTAAAAGCTACCATGGGCAAGCAGTCAACAAAATCTATAACGGGCAATTCTACAGGGTAACTGACTTGGTTTTGTTTAACAAATTGCAAAGAAAAAGAGAGGGACCCTTTACGTTAAAGAATCTTAACACATAGAGTAAATGCAAATGCCACCTTTGAATCCTGACTTGAACAAAACAACTTTAAAACTGGAAACAAATTTAGACAACTGAACCATAAGGTCTTGGGTAACCTTACCTACTTTAATTTTGCACTTGCTCTAATATGTGAAAAACCATAGAAGTCCTTATTTTAGACTGAGTTATAGTCTGTACTAGTATAGACTCTACTAGTATAGTCTGTACTATAACTCAGTCTATACTAAGTTAACTATTGTCTAAATCTTGGATAAGAATATTTTGCTTTTTGTTTTGAAAAATTATTTGCCCATGGTCTCAAAAATAGATAGTGGCAGAACTGGAACTCAACAATGATTTTCTGATTGACTTCCAACATTCTTCCTACTATACCATATTGCAACTCTTGAGAACCAGAAGCATATATATAGTTGAAGGAAAGATTATGTAAATGTAAAAAACATATGCATTTCCTCAATTATTATAAATTAGGAGAGGGGAAGATTTGTGAGGGCAAGGAGAGGTAGATCCTGAGTGAGATACAGATGAGGTAAAAAAGAAGAGGAAGTCAGGGTTAAGAGAGATGAGGAAAAGGGTTTGAAAACGAGAAAGAAAATCTCAAAAGGGTAAAATCTTAAGGCTTCTCCTATATCGATATTGACTTAGATTGCTATTCCCATCATGAATTTACTAGTATACTATCTCTAGGGGTCTACTAGCCTTTTTTTTTTTTTTTTTTTTTTTTTACTTTCACCTTCTGTATCCTACAGATATTGTTTAACTGTATGCTATGTCTTGTACCCTAAGTTCTAAGAATATGGCCTTGTAAGATAGTCTACCTTGTAAGGTGACAGACCATTTAAAACTCAGCAGTTTGAGGGGCGCCTGGGTGGCGCAGTTGGTTAAGCATCCGACTTCAGCCAGGTCACGATCTCGTGGTCCGGGAGTTCGAGCCCCGCGTTGGGCTCTGGGCTAATGGCTCAGAGCCTGGAGCCTGTTTCCGATTCTGTGTCTCCCTCTCTCTCTGCCCCTCCCCCGTTCATGCTCTGTCTCTCTCTGTCCCAAAAATAAATAAACGTTGAAAAAAAAAATTAAAAAAAAAAAAATAAAACTCAGCAGTTTGAGTTCAGTCAAGCATGGTTTTTTTGCTATTTTAGTTTTCCTATGTATATCTCATATGTTTAGGTAATTAAATACTGAAAGAAATCTCTTATAGGCTGTTAGATGAAGGTAGAGCTGGTGAAAGCAATGATCTTTCAGCATTTCATTTTAATCCTGAAACAAAGTCAATGGTCCTCCAATGCCATTAAATAGTCTCTTTAATTTTCTTTTTTCCTTTTTGTAGTTAAAGATCTTGTTACTGATTTTAGTTTCCTGTAATGTTTTCATCCATTTTTTTAGCTACCTAAATTACTTCATTATACTTGCAGTCTCCTAAGGACTTTTATGGAGGTTATCTTTCCATTTTTTGAATAATCAGTAATATTGGGTTCGTGGGAAGGGAGTGGTGAGGAAAATACACCCAACCCAAATTATTTTCTGAGATTTGCTTTAAAATGCGTGTTTTTTTAACTGTCTTATCAACAATTCTAAAAGTCAACCTTTTGGATTTGTTTTTTAATCAATGCCTATATTTTTATAGTAATACCATCATGGGTTGAGTTTCTTTGATTTACTCACTTTTATTCGGACACTAATCTTTTGCAGTCCTTTTATGTAATGATTTTCAGACAATTTTCAAATGTTTAGGAAAGTAGGATAAGGTAAGAATTGAATCCTAGGCAGATTTTGGTCTTAATGAAACTAGTTAATGATATTTGGTGCACCCTTAGATATGATGAAGTTTTGAGGATAGTTCTTCCCTATCTTCCTCTACCTGTATTCTTTAAAAAGTCTCTTGCTGTTGTTAAAGACATAAATAGGAATCTCTAACACTTAACACTTGTCTCCCATGGAAAAATAATGTTTCTCTTATTTGAGACAAGGCAATTAAAAAGAGGAAATACAGTCATCTTTGAACTGTTAAAAGTGTATACTTAGATGTTTCTGAGAGGCAGTCTGAATCTGTCCTTTGACAGTTGCCAGTTTTTAGCCTAGACAAATTATTTAACATCTCTGAGATAGTATTCACATTAAAGAAACTCAGAATTTCCTGTTTGACTCTGACAAGTTTACTGGACAGATGGGATAATGTATAGGAAAACACTTTATAGCTGCAAAGTGCTATTACAAGTATATTGTAATAAATATAGATTGCTTGCCCAGAGAAAGAAGGAGCTTCATTCAAGAACTAAATAATTGGCTTTTTGCTAGCTATCAGTGAACAGCCACCATGGCTTTTACCTCTTTATAACTAAGATTAAATAGTTTTAGCAGTGGGAGAGGCAGCAGATATTTTCAGAAAACTTTTCGTAGTTTAGCTGAAATTGCCAAAGATGTGATTCAGCATGATAATTTTAAGGGGTTCCAGTTTCTGGTGCTTAATGGGATAATAATTTATAATCAAGAAAAAAAAATTCACAATCTTTTGAGGAAGGAGGGTTGTTCTCATTCTTGAAGCTTCATTTTTTTCATCTTCTGTTGAAATATCAAAAGTAAGAAAAAAATGTCAGTTACCATGATACTTTAGGTATGTCTACTTGTCTTCAGCTCATGGTTTCATTTAGAATTTTCTTTAGTTTATCTGATCAAATTTAAAAGGAACCAGTTTCTATAACTTAAGTCTTAAAATTCTCAAAAGAGGAAACACAGTGGAAAAAGACATGGCAAAATATGCAAGCTTACCACTGATAATAAACTACCTCATCTCAACCTTCTTCATTGGAAGGTGGCAGTACCAGTAAAAATGGTAGGATCAAATGAAGAGTTTTCCTCTCGGCTTGGCAGAGCAGGAGTCTTAGGCAAGGATTTAGTGAAGGGACAGGGAGTGCTAGGAGGCAAGAGACATTCCTGGATAGAAACATACTTCCTTTGCCGCCTCCCCACACCCACCCTGTTCGTGTACCTTAGCCTTTCTTTTCCTCAGTAAGTAACTGCTTAATGCTGTTTGTGTTAGATTGCATTACATACATATAATTTATATAGTGGAGATCATACTGTATAATAGGGATCATGTGAGTCTTCAGCTGTTTTTGTTCTAATTTTTTTTTTTCATGATCAGCCTCGATCAGTCTAAATTTATTTCATTCTTCTAAATCAGGGTGGCAAACATTTTCTTTAAATATCAGATAGTAGGGGCGCCTGGGTGGCTCAGTTGGTTAAGTGTCCGACTTCAGCTCAGGTTATGATCTCTCGGTCTGTGAGTTCAAGCCCCGCGTTGGGCTCTGTGCTGACAGCTCAGAGCCTGGAGCCTGTTTCAGATTCTGTGTCTCCCTCTCTCTGATCCTCCCCTGTTAATGCTCTGTCTCTCACTATCTCAAAAATAAATAAAACGTTAAAAAAATTTTAAAAAAATAATTATCAGATAGTAAATATTTTAGACTTTACAGGGTATGTAGTCTTTGTTGCAGTTACTAAATTCTACCATTGTATACCACAAAAGCAGCCACAGACAATACATAAATTCATAAGCATGGTTGTTTCAATAAAGCTTTATTTGTAAAAACAAGACAAGTTTGGCTCATAGTTTCAGTTTACCAACCCATCCTAAATTATTACATCGTATTTCTGCATAAAAATAGTCATACTTTGGGGCCCCTGGATGGCTCAGTCGATTAAGCTTCCAACTCTTGATCTTGGCTCAGGTCATGATCTCAGGGTTTGTGAGTTAGAGCCCCCGTGTAAGGCTCTGCGCTGACAGAGCAGAGAGCTGAGCCTGCTTGGTATTCTATCTGTCTCTTTCTCTATGACCCTCCCAACTCATGCTCTCTCTCTCCCTCTCAAAATAATTAAATAAATATTTAAAAACATAGGTTCTCTAGTTAACCATATTCAGTTTTTCACTATTAAACATTACCGTTATGAATATCCTTATACAAATAATCCTGTACATGTGTGAGTACTTTGTAGGAAGTGAAATTCACAGGTCAAAGATGTGTGTATTTAAGTATAAATAAAGCTTCTAAATTCTCCAAAGGCCTACTAGCTTATACTTCCGAAAACTATATAAGAATGGGCTTCTTATTGCCTCCCAACACTATTATTTTTAAAATTTTTACCAATATTATGTGCAAAATACTATTTCCTTGTTTTTATTTGCAACTGCTTAATAATTTGATGAAGGTTGAGAGAACCAGTAACACCCCTTTACCTTCCTGCATGATTTAGAATAAATTAAGAGGCATATGTAGGAGTCAAGATATAGACTATCACCTATGCTATTGATAAAGCTGTTGGACAGCTTGGCCTATATCTGTGATAACTATAGTTTTCCAAATACAATATCCTAGAATTAATCTTCCCCACTTTTATCACAGGAAGAATAGGAAAACAACAGACCTTCTGCCATTAGCAATCTCTCCTTGGAAAAAAATACATGAAGAAACAGAATTTGTGATTCATGGGATAGTCATATCCTAGAAGGAAAGAGAGAAAGTGGCTGAACTGCACATGACAAGTTCCCTTTCCCAAACTTACCAGTTAGAAGAGTCACTGGGAAAGGGACGAAGACAGATCAGGACTGCCACTTTTAGGCAGTCCTTCCATCAGGAAAAATGAATAGGAAGTCAATGTTTTCCCCCAACACTCCAGCCTTAGGCTGACCATCTTTCCAATGAATTTGATGGCTATTTAGTTTTTTGTGAACTGCTTATTCTTATTCCTTGCCCATTTTTAAACCCTGACTTGTTCACATTTTTCTATAGCTTTGTAGGAGTACTCCGTTCTTATTAAAGATATTAGTCTTCGGTTATTCGTTGAAATTACTGTATTTATTGAAATCTAAGATGCCGTTGCTTATAAGACACTTTTATTTTATGTACTTCTAAGGGGGAGGGGAGGTTTAAAAAAACAGTTAAGTAAGCTGTCTCACAGTGAGTCTTCTCACTCAGAATTTTTGTATTAATTAAAACAGCTTGCTTAGACTTTTTTTGTATGTGTGTATACTAAAAGAGAAAATATAAGCAAGATAGATTGACTAAGGTATTCACAGAACATTTTATATTCAGAGTTCACCCACCCTCTTAACTCAGTTTTCTATTCAGAGCCCTTGCTGTACATGGTTTTCCACACTATATATCATCCTCTATGTCATCAAATGCATTGGTGCAGCCATATTTCTCAGAGCCATATTTCTTCATTACTGTCTTTAGAATTTTTTTTCAAGCCATAGCCACCAATTCTGTGGCTGGCACTTTCTTGATGCTGGCACTTTCTTGAACTTACAAAAACAAGACAAAAAGAAAAAAAAAAAAACTAGGATTCATATTTTCCTCCTGAAACGGTTCTTGAATACTGTGTTGGGTGAAGTGTTCAGGGTTTGTGCTTTTCTAATAATAATCTGAATAACCAACCAAATTTGAACCTGTGTGGGCAATGGCTCCATCTCACAACTACTGCCTGAAAGACAGCAAATGTAAGACACCATTGATTGTAAAACAAATGTCCATTTGAGATATGTTAAAATTCAAAGACATGTTTATGTTATAATTGATGACTTAGAGTGCTCTTTTCCTATGTGTCATGAGGTTGTTTTTTTTTTTTCCTTTTCATGTTATGTGGTAAATCATATACAACAAAATTTATCATTTCACTGTTTTTACATGTACAACTCAGTAGTATTAATTACATGCACAATGTTGTGCAAATATCACCACTATCATTTCCAAAATGTTTCATCACCTCAAACAAAACTCTATCCATTAAGTAATAAGTCTCCATTTCCCCTTTTTTCGGGCCCTGGTAGTTTCTGATCTCTAAGAAGCATCTTGTAATTTCTCATTTGATTTCAAATTTCTTCTTGTGATGCATACTTTTCTCAAGTACAGATTTTTCAGTTTTGATTCTGAGAAAATGATTTGTTCACTCTTAATGAGTTAACTAAATTCTTAATTATAAGTATGCTGTTACCATCTTAAAAATCTAGATGAAACTTGGCAAATGGGGTGAAAAATGTTAAGTACTTCAGATCTTTAGCAACACTTTTGTTATTCTGACATGTTTTCCAGCCTGTCAGAAACATATCTAGGTAATTTGGAACTTGAAGAAATATTTATTTATGTCATAAGTTTGCATGAAGAAACCTTTAAAAATAAACAATTCAATAGTTTGGATCCCATGTGAAATTCTTACTCCTTAAGAGTTTTTACTAAACTAGCATTAGTTATTTTAATTAAGAAGCATTTACTTACTGCCTTTCTTGTGCATTCTATAGGGATAAAAAGAGTGATTTTTAAAACCATGAATTAATTCATGCCATCAGTTTTTTATTTACCCTTCATGTATGGTTTCAATAAAATTTCTAAATCTGAGTATTGACAGCTGCTAAAAGTAATGTTCATATCTGTTTTGTGTTTCTTTTTAAGATACTCTTAAGTACATGTTAGGAAATGACCCATCAGATGAGATTAGCTTTTTAGTTACATGCCACCTCAAGTTATATTTAGTGCTACTGGCAAAAAATTTTATGGGTCTGCAGATCTTTCAACTTTGTTCAAGGTTTTGGCAAGATTTTTCACTGTGTGTGATATTTGTTTCCTTTTGGCAAGTTTCTGACAACTTGATGCTTTTAAAAATATATGTTTGTGATGTGATCTTCAATACTTCCCTTGCACCATTTTATTTTTTGACACTAAAAAGTTAGTTTGTACCAGGCCTTGAGCTGAACAAAATATATGCTCATACGTGTTGCCACATTTTGAGAGGTAGTCCTTTCTTTGGAGGGCATTTCTATTTGTGGATGAACGTACTTGGAGTTACAAAAATGAGATACTAGAAAAAGAAGAAGAGTTGTGGCCACAGGAACTTATCCTTCATCCATTTGCCTCCTATCTCCAGCAAGACTAACAAGAAATGCTCTAACAGTTTTCAACTGTTTCCAAACAAGAGACTATTGAAAAATCATTCTTAAAGGAGGGAAAGGCCTAATCTAAAAAAGTGAGACACATTCATTAATTTTTTTCTGTCAATTTTGATTTGAAGTCTTTAGGAAAGCAATTTCATTTTTACTTTTATGTTTTTGAGAGAGAGAGAGAGCATGAACAAGGGAGAGGGGCAAAGAGGGGGTAGAGAGGTTGGGGAGAGAGAGAGAGAGAGAGAGAGAGAGAGAGAGAGAGAGAGAGAGAATCTTAAGCAGGCTCCATGCTTAGTGCAGAGTCTGATGCAGAACTCAATCCCATGACCCTGGGATCATGAACGGAGCCAAAATGAAGAGTCAGATGCTCAACCAACTGAGCCACTCAAAAGCCCTGAGCAAGTTTATTTTTATACTTTAAATGAGTTAAAATTATATCACTTTGGGCTGTCTTATCACATTTAATCATTAGGCCGTTAGTATACTGTATGTTAAAAGTTTCGGGAAATTCTGGGTTTTCCCCCTTATTCCTCTGAGCAACTGCCTTGTAAATAAATGTGCTTGCCTGGTCAGTAGAGGGTTTGGCTGAAGGAAAGAGAGCATTTAGGACATTTCTTTGATCTCTACTCAGAAACAAAAAATTCCAGTTGTATGCTTTACTCTGCAAGATACAAGGAGGCAGTCCTTGATGACATTGTCCAATGTGATTTCCATATGGACTCCAAGGTCTTAAAAGAACTCTCTCTAATCTTCTGTCTTATAATGTTCCAGATTTAAATTCCATCTATACCCACCTTTTAGCTCCTTTGCTGCCACCCCAGAGCTGAGTCACCATGAATAATCTCTCTTCGTCTTTGAGGCTGGGTCAAGCCTGAAGGATAACATGAGAAAGCACCTCATCCTTAAGGTTGAATTAGCTCTTTGGATTTCAGAATAGAGGTTCTTTGCTGAGAGCTATTACAATGTCTACCTAAACATTTTCATCTTAGACAATGGTGCGGCAAGGTGAGGATAGCTGCAACCTCAAGGCAGAGGCTATGTTTACTTCTGTTAAACATGATTTGGCAGAGATTTAAATGCTGCTATTTTGTTATGATAAAACTAGTGGTGCCTATGTATAAATTTAAAGACATGCATTCTCAGTATATTTAAGCATTTTAAGGATATTTTATACAATTCTTTAAAAAGATTCAGTTTGCTAAATAATTCAGAGTATTAAAATTGAAGATCGAGAGAATTTACTAAGTTTTAGCGAAAGGAGACATAATTTAGATGCCAGGATATTCATGATTGTCTTTACCACCAGTGAGCTGAATAATCTTGGGAAAACCACTTTGTTTCTTTGGTTGTCAACTTTCTCTTTTTAAAAGGAAGTAGGATTAAATTATTCCTAATGACATTTTCAGCTGCAGTTTCCTATAGTTTCAAGTTCATACAAATTTATTGTGGTCTTTAGAATACACTTAAACACCTTATTTTAAGAATTCTCAAAAATTGATATTCTAACATAATAACTATATTCTAAAATAATAAATACTATATCATTGGGTAAGTCATATTTAACAAGTTACTAAAGAGTTGTTAAATATTTTAAAGTATTCTTTTAATAGATATCTAAGCCTTTAAGGAACTGTAGGTCTGTCAGGACAATGAGAAGTGAATTTTTTTTTTTTAATCCAAGTTAGTTAACATATAGTGTAATACCAGTTTTAAGAGTACAATTTAGTGATTCATCACTTCCCTATAACACCCAGTGCTTATCCCAACAAGTGGCCCCCTTATACCCATCACTCATTTAGCCCATCCCTCCACCCAACACCCCTCCAGCCACCTTGTTTGTTCTCTGCCGTTGAGAGTCTCTTATGGGAATGCCTGAGCGGCTCAGTGAAGCATCTGACTCTTGGTTTCAGCTTAGGTCATGATCTTACAGTTCATGAGTTCAAGCCCCACATGAGCTCTACTTTCACATAGAGGCTGTTTGGGATTCTCTCTCTCTTCCTCTCTTTCCTTGCACTTACCCCCACCCCCCCAGCTCATGCTCTCTCTCTCAAAAATAAATTAAAAAAAAAAAAAAAAGAGGGGGCGCCTGGGTGGCGCAGTCGGTTAAGCGTCTGACTTCAGCCAGGTCACGATCTCGCGGTCCGGGAGTTCGAGCCCCGCGTCAGGCTCTGGGCTGATGGCTCAGAGCCTGGAGCCTGTTTCCGATTCTGTGTCTCCCTCTCTCTCTGCCCCTCCCCCGTTCATGCTCTGTCTCTCTCTGTCCCAAAAATAAATAAACGTTGAAAAAAAAAATTAAAAAAAATTGCATTTAAAAAAAAAAAAAGAATATTTTATGGTTTGCCTCCCTCTCTGTTTTTATCTTATTTTTCCTTCCCTTCCCCTATGTTCGTCTTTTTGTTTTTTTAATTTCAGGAAGTGAACCTTTATAACTATAGTGTGAAGCAAGGTGACTTGTATTAAAAGCTTGCTGGAGGATAGATGTATTCCGTAAACTGTGGTGGGTCATAACAAACTGTGTGTGAGAAGCATGTTGGTGCAGAAAGTAAGACCAAGGGATAAAGTTCTTCTTAGACATATTTTTCCATACTTTCCTGTGATTGATTTTAGTGCCTAAGTGAAAAGTATTTGCTTTCATACACATTTGTGTATATGTGTGATGTGTTCTTTGTTGAGGGGGAACGTGGTGATGATGCAGATGATGCGGAGGATGATCTTGTTGCTAAATAAGTTCAATTCTCTAGAATTTGTAAGTCTTTTTTATTTATAGGAAGTGTTTTTAAAGCATTATAAAATAGTGTTTCCTTTGCACATTATTCTAAGTCTCTAAATAGTTGTTTATTCTATTAGATCCTGAACTCACTAAGGTTCTCATCAAATTTATCTCAAATATTTGTAAAATAAAATTATATTCACATTTGAAATACAGCATTAACGTTTCCCTGTGGAAATGATTCATAGAATATGACTATGCCCTTTCCTTGGTTTATTTTTCTCCCTGGCGCTTTTTATCATCTATGTACTATACATTTCAGTCATTCATTTTTTCATTCCCACTTGCATAAATGACTGCCAAGATCTCAGCTCAGTCTGTTGAGGGACATTTGAAAGAGAATAAAATAAATGACTAATGAGCTGGTCTACACAATCCCACTTAGATATATATATTAGATTACTAGATTATTCCATTACACACCTATTATGAGCTCCAAACCCTAAAATATGAACACATCACATCTTCAATGTCTTTCTTTATACACTTGACATTGGAGTTTCCATTAGATATCACTTGTTTAAATAAGGTTAATTTTTTTAACTAAGAATATGTATTGGCATAATTAAGTGATTGTAGATGGATTACTAAAATCATCTTAGAAAGGGTAAGAATCATTCATTTATACTAAGATTGGAAGTGACTTAAAAATCTGAATCTAACAATTGTTTGTTTCCAACAACTTTTTCTTCTGTTGAAATTGTTTATTACGAGGAGGAATGATAATGGCTATCATAAAAAGAGAATTTGTGTCCTTAACAGACCTTGGCCTTACCAGAAACAGATTCTAAGTTTTTTTTTTAATAGTTCCTAGTATCTCTTTTCCTGCAGTTTTATCATCTATTCCTAATTTTGTTTTCACTATATTTACACATGAGATTAAAATTGATATAGTCTATAATACCTACCAAATATACTGAACTTAAATTAACAAGTGGGAAGGAAGCTGTGACATTTCTTTTACATATTATTACTGATCAAAGAATATAGCATGGGTATTTTGCTCCAATAGAACTCACTTAGAAACTTTCAATGATATGAAGGCAAATATTATAAGAATGCTTGTTAAAATATTTATAGGGGAAAAATAAGACTCTAATGTCAAAGTGAATATTAAGAAAAACATGAAAACATGACAGGACTAGGAAAATGAACACATTATATTATCAAAGGGTACAGCCATCAAGTGAAAAATATGATATAAATACCAGCTGGGCAATTTGAAGGTTAGATACTCGAAAACAGTACAAACCACTAGCATTTAAGAAATAACAGAGTGTCTATTGAAACTTCTCTACCATCAGGAAGAAAGTGCATGGGAAAGCTGACCAAATGTGGTCACTTACCATTATATTAAATCACTGGGTACATAGGTCATAGCTGGCATTAAAGAGAAACACTTGCAGGATAGAGGGAAAGTGGAGAGAGTGTTATGGTTAGTATTCTTTGACTGTAAGTAACAGAGTAACTCAAGCTACCTTATGTAAAAATAGATTTATGTTATATCATATTCTATTTTATTATGATATGATATGATATGATATGATATGATATATTAGTGTCTCATAGTCCAACAACATGAATATGGCCAGGCTTTAGGAAGGGAGTGAATCCAGGGACTGAAAAACATCAGTTTCTCCCCATTTTTTGTCTCTTCTTCTTCCTGTAAGTGTGCTTTGAGTACAGGTCTAACTCCTGGCTGGGAAGACATACAAAGATCTTTTCTACATAGACTTGTAAGATAAAGCTAATGTGTTTGATAAAGTGTTGGTCAGTAGCAGAAGGTTGGCCTCTAACTTTTCTGTTAGAGCTGGGAATCCTCAGGGCTTGCATTACCATGGGAGGAGTTTGGGGGTAGAACAGGTGTGTCATAGTAGGGCAGGCCAGAAAGTCAGTGTTCATAAGACTTGACGTCCAGGAGACAAAGATCCAGAAAAGGACTAAGGGCTTGGCTTGGGTCTTATAGGGCCTTACCTTGCCCTTCCTGCTTTTTTAATCGGGAGAGTGGTCTTACCTGGGCTCCTTGTATGGCTTGCATTCTATCTCAGCCTAAATGTCACCACACAGAGGCTTTCCCTTACCACTCTACTTAAAGAAACCTCCACACAACACTCAGATCACTCTTTTATAACTGTTTTGTCTCCTTTGAAGGGCTTATTTTTCCGAAATTATCTTATTTCTATACTTACCTATTTGTTTGTCCGTACCTTCTGCTGTTTCTGTTTTCCAGTCCCTGGATTCACTCCCTTCCCAGGCCTTTTCCGACTCGTTCTCCTTTGTGTCTCTATCATCTAACACAATGCCTAGCACATAGCAGATGCACAATAAATATCTGTTGGATAAATGACTAGGAGCATAGACTGCAATTGTAGAATTGGAGCTAAGAGCAGTATGTGGTTCCAGAAGCGAGGAGATTATATATGGTGCCTTGTTCTGGAGCAGACTGAAGGTCTTTCTAGTCCTATCAGAAGCAGGATCTACCCACCCCTTGTAAGTGGGGGACTTAAAGTACTTAATTATTATATCTATGTTTCAGTGAGGTTAGGAAATCAAGATTTATCATCTAGTTTGGGGTCCAATATTAGTACGGGACAGGGGATTATGTGCTCAAAATGTAAAGGGTCCTGGGGCATGTCAGACACCTTTATGCTCTCTGAGGAAGTGTTCAGCCATCTGTTGCAGATAATTGTTTCACAGCTGTTGCCAATCTCCCAGATTTAAAGGGAGATGAATAGAGTTTTTGAGAAGGAAAGAAGTGACTTGCAGCTATTTATTACACCAGATTTCTAAGAGAGGTTTTGTTTTTTTTTTTATTTTTGGTTAATGAAGGAAGAATTATTTTAAATCGTCTCTATACATTTGAAAGACTTAAACTACATTATATGAAAAAATAAGATATCTGCAGCTAAGCCTGAATATTAGTGTTAGGACCTCATGGTTTTCTTTTCCTTATTTTTTTTTTTTTAATGTTTATTTATTCTTGAGACAGAGAGAGACGGAGACAGAGACAGAGACAGAGACAGAATGGGGGAGGGGCATAAAGAGAGGGAGACACAGAATCTGAAGTAGGCTCCAGGCTCTGAGCTGTCAGCACAGAGTCCGACGTGGGGCTCGAGCTCACAAACAGCAAGATCATGACCCAAGCCAAAGTCAGACGCTTAACCGACTGAGCCATCCAGGGGCCCCAGGACGTCATGGTTTTCTAATGAAGTTTACTGCTGTCTTTCACATCATGGGAGTCAAGGTAATGTAAGTGTACAGTTTTCCTTCTTTTCTCTTCATTTTTGGCTGTCTTCCTGAGGAATGAACTTCATGAAGATATAAGATATTTGTTCACTTAAACAGGAGGAGTTTCTCTGAAAGAGAAGCTGGGGTAATGTTTGGAAGAAGGCAAAGAAACTGGTCCATCACAAGCATTAACTTTTGCACTAGAACTTCAACTTGAATGTCAGGTTTTGGTAACACAGCACTAAAAATGTGCTGTAAGTTGGCCTATATTACACCCTGAAAATCATTTTTTCTGCAATGGTCATTTCTTGAATTGTTTTGCTCTAAGAGCAAACTTGCTTTTGCACAGCCAGAAAACATTGCACTCTAAAGGTCAAGTTTCAGCAATCTCAGACTAAACAAATAAGTCTAACTTTGGTAACTTGTGGCTTTCACTACAGTTTTTTTCTCCTGATATTTATGAATTTAGTATGTATACCCTATTCTGGAGGGAATTAAATAACGCAATTAAGAGTGCTTATTCTACAATATGTAAGGAAAGGGGAGACTTGGGCATATGTTCCTCTTGAGTTCTCCCCTTAGAAGAATTTGCACCTTCAGATCACATGCACTTCTCAGATCTGGTGTGAAAATACATTAAAAAACCCAGGTCTTGGGATGCCTGAGTGGCATATCTGGTTAAACATCTGACTTTTGATACTGTCTCAGGTCATGTTCTCATGGTTTGTGAGTTCGAGTCCTGCATCTGGCTCTGCACTGACAGTGCAGTCCTGCTTGAGACTCTCTGTCTCCCTCTCTCTCTCTCTCTGCCCCTCTCCTGCTTGCTGTCTCTCTCAAAATGAATAAACATTAAAAAATTAAAAAAACTCAAATCTTCAGAGAGCAATGTCAGGTCATAATCTCAAGTCTCTATCCTTAGTTCCAAGCTTCTCTTGAAACTATGCTGGTTGAATCTCCACTGACTTTTCAGAAAAACTCAGTTCTTATACAGAAGCATAGGATCCAGGTCCATTATCTATCACTTTTTTCCTAATGGTACATTTCCCTAAGGCTGAGGCATTCTGGGAGTCAGTGAAGATAGGGGTTAGGGAGACCAGGAAACTTAGTGGTGTCTAATGGAAGGCCAAATCCCACAGAAAAATTCCTTTCTCTTCTGACTGTATAATTTCCAAATCTAGTTTTCTTCAGGTTCTCACCAGACTTCTTCTTTTGGCCATGAGAGAATAACAGAGATTGAATTTATTCTTTTTCAGGAAACAAACAAGGAAACAAGACAAAATATATGATAAAATAATCTTTAAGGCCCTGGACATCAGGCAATGAAAGATAGTGATACTTAAAAGATGGGAAAACAGAGAACACATGAAGTTGGCCCTGTTATTGCCTGTTTTAGTGCCTGATAGAGTCTCCAGGCTGTGGTGCTGGGAAGAGAAACTAAGGCAGAGGACAATGGGCTCCCTGAGTTAAGGAGATGCTTCGGGGTGTCCAAAGAGATTATGATAACAAGTAGGGTTCACAAGGATGAGTGCTGAAAAGAGAGACCTACACAATGAGAAAACCTCGGAAATCTGCAGAGGGTCCCCTTCTAGGATTCAGGAGAGTCTTAATAAATCCATGCATGTGAGGAAACTATGTATGAGTTCAAGGAAAGAACTATCCAAAAAATGATTAGAGGTAATAGAACATTCATACAGTGCCAACAAGGCCTGATTGCATCAACCACACTGGAAGAATCTCACAATTCACAGGGCGTTGAGTAGAGGGCTCAAAAGGGTCATGGTAGTGGACAATAGTTAATTAGCTCTAAACTAAATGCTACTCTAGTTCTACATAGCAAATCTTAAAAAAAAAAATTCAAAAAGATTAAATTTTTCCCAAGTAACTTAGCTGTATTGAAAAGGAAAGACTAAGAATATTTATACAAAAATATGCAGCCCTCAATAATATAAAATCAACAATGTCTGATATAAAAGGATTACCAGGCATTCAAAGAGGCTGGAATATAGGACTCATAATGATGAAGAAAAAATCAAAGAAAGCTGACTCAGAATTGGGTTAAGATAAATACATTGATACAGTTATTAAACTACATTCCATATGTTCAAAAAGCTAAAAAGAATAATTTTAAGAGACCCAAATTAAACTTCTGAAGTTGAGAGCCAGAATGACTGAGACCTTAAAATATACTGAATAGGTTAAACAGAAGATAAGACACTGAAGGGGGGGGGGGGAAGATGAGTACACTTGAAGACATAAGTACAATTTATCCAAAATGAACCACCATGGGAGAAAGGAATAGAAAAGAGCATCATTGAGGTCTGGGAAAACTTCAAGCATCCTAGAATGTTTGTAATTGGAGTCTATGAATGAAGGCAGGTAGAGAAAAATACTTGAATAAATAATGGCTGAAAAAATTTCAGACTTGTTGAAATTTAAAACTCCACAGATTCAAGAAGCAATGGACTCCATGCACAAGAAACATGAAGAAAACTATACAAAGGTAAATTTTAATTAAATTACCTAGAAAGAATGACAAAAGGATAATCTTAAAAGCAGATGGAGAAAAGAAAAAAAAATACAAAAACACACTATAGATGAATAAAGATAAGGTTCACAGCAGATTTGCTAGAAACAATGCAAGACATGGATGTTTGTTCTAGTATGGAGGTTTTTGCTTCCTACTTTGCCTTCTTTGACACTATGGCCAGAGAGAGTTGGAACACCTCATTATATCTTCACAAGGCTAGACTTCTAGGCTTCCCACTCATCCTTGGCTGGCATGGATGTGGATGGGGCCTTGCTTTTTTCTGTGATGTTTGGCGAGAGTATAATAATTGTCTAAAGGGTCCTGTTTTCAAAGTTGTTCTTTTCCTGGTCCTTTGGCTAGAGGGAGCAGGCTTTTGTTGGGCCTTTTTATTGTCTGCATCCATTGGCATTTATGGATCATTGGTTTCTTCAGCTCCAAGTCTGGGATATCTGAGACAAAAATAAAACCCATAGAACCCAATACTTGGCCATCCTTCAGGTCCCAAATTCCCCAGCCAGTCTGCCTTTTTCTCTCCATCTTTCAGAATCTTCTTATGTTTATTTTATATATAATGTTCAGAAATTTTAGTTGTACTTCATGGGAGAAATAGGAAAAGTACATTAGCTATTTTCTTGGTAGCAAATTCTGGACAACTGATTGCTCACAAATTGCCAAGGTGATTCAGTGGAGAAAAAAATAGTCTTTTCAACAAATGTTACTGGAATAGTTAGAAACTACATGCAGAAAAAATACTTGATTCATAACCATAAAATATAATAAAATTAACCTTAAATAGAGTTTTAAGAATAAACTTTAAAACTCTGAAACTTCTAGAAGAATGCATTAAAAAAATCTTTCTCATCTTAAGTTAGGGAAAGGGCTTCTAGATACAGTAGTGCCCCCCCCCCCCATCTGTGGTTTTGCTTTCTGAGATTTCAGTTACCCACTGTCAACCATGGTCCAGAAGCAGATACTCCTCTTTCTGATACATCATCAGAAAGTCAATAGTAGGTCACAATACCTGCATCATTCACCCCACTTTGTCTCATCAGTTAGGCATTTTATCATCTCACATCATCACAAGAAGAGTGAATATAGCACATGAAGATATTTAGAGAGATAGACCAGATTCACATAACGTAGGCTAAAAATAAATTGCTATAATTGTTCTATTTTATTATTGTTGTTAATCTCTTACTGTGCCTAATTTACTTATTAAACTTTATCCTAGGTATGTATGTATACATAGGAAAAAACATGTTTATATATATAGGGTTTGATGCAATCCCCGTTTCAGGCATTTCATGGGGGTCTTGGAACATAACCCCTGTGGATAAGGGAGGACTCCTCTATAACATAGGAGTATGGTCCCTGAAAGAGCAGACTGATAAACTGCACTTCATCAAATGCAAACATTTTTGTCTTCAAAAGTCATGTCAAGAAAGTGAAAAGACAAGCCATAAGCTTGGAGGAAATATCTGCACAGCACACATCTGATAAAGCACTGACACCCAGAACATATATATAAAGTTCTCAATAGTTCATAAGAAAACAAGCCTCTGAATTTAAAAATGGACGAAGGAGTTGAAAAGACAATTCACCAAGTAATAAAATGTAACCACACTGGCTCCTCATTCTTACATGGCAACAATCGTCTGGAGCTGAGTAGTAGTTGCTACCTTAGATTGGGCACTGGTTTTCTGGTTTTCTTCAGTCCGTACCTGTTACCTTTCTGGTCCTTGCAGGAACGTGAGTTACCTGATTGATCTCTGTTCTAAGTGAGGTTACTTCTGTCATTGTCAAGTTTGTGTTTCACATTAAAGTAGAGGCAATTCTCTTCCCCCCCTACTTGCTTTTCCCCCAGACTCAACTTTCACACTGGATCCCTCTCGGTTGGCTTGCCAAGCTACATAGTCTCCACGACGACTTTGAAATTACTGGTTGTAAGAACTTGATTAATTACTTCTTTTCCTATAAACCATTCTTCTCTCTATCTTTAACAGTTATAATAAAAATAATGATCTAAAATAGCATGAACTCTATAAATAAAAATTTGTGTTAAACATAATTCATCAAATTCAAATTGATTTGAAATCCTAAAATTGTACTGAAAATGGAATTTATTCTATGTGTCCTTGTTTTAACATGATTGTCTTAGCCCCTACTGGGCATTAAGCCCTCAGTGTAATTTATGATATGGAATTAATTATTTTGCTCTCTAGTGCTACCGACATCACACCCTTCACTTGCTGCATGAAAGCACAGGATCTGAGGCCTCTGAGGATAAGCTTCTGTGTTTGCTTATACAGCCTTCTCCTTTTTCTATATGTTTACTCTAAAATAGACACCAAGCATAGTTGGTATACAAATATGTACTTCCCAGTAAATAATTCCTCTTTGTCATTTTTATTTGGCATTGAGACTTTCATTCTATCAATTGAAGATTGATAGAAATTAATTGAAATTAATCTAATATTCTTCAAATGGAATTTTTACAATACCAGGATATATAAATTCTCATAAAATACTAACTGCTAATCTATATTTCTAAAAAAATTTTTTTTATTTAGAGAATTCTTAATGTCCCTGGGAAACTCCACTCAGAGGACAAGGCTGCAGTAAATCTTTGTGACAATTGTACTTCTACGGGATTTGTGTGGTGAGGTTGGATCGAAAATTTACATCCACATAAAAGCCTGCACATGGATGTTTATAGTAACTTTATTCACATTTGCCAAAACTTGGAAGCGACCAAGATGTCTTTCAGTAGGTGAATGAATACATAAACTGTGGTACATCCAGGCAATGGAATATCATCTAGTACTAAAAAGAAATGAGCAATAAGGCAATGAAAAGCCACCAAGGAACCTAAAAAAGCATATTGCTAAGTGAAAGAAGACAATTTGAAAAGGCTACATATGGTACTATTCCAGCTATCTGACATTCTGGAAAAGGCAGAATTATGGAGACAATAAAACAATCAGTGATTGCCGGGGTAGGGGGGCAGTAAGAATGAATAGGTAGGGCACAGGGGATTTTTAGAGTAGTGAAACTATTCTGTATGATACTACAATGGTGGGTACTTATATTACATCAGTGTCTAAACTCATAGAATGTACAACACCAAGAGTGAATCGCCTGCAACAAGTATAGCACTCTGATTGGGGGTACTGATAGTGAGGAAGGCTATGCATGTAGGGTGCATATGGGAACTCTGTACTTTTCATTCAGCTTCTGCTCAGCTTTGCTATGAATCTAAAATTGTAAAAAATGAAGTTTATTAATTTAAAAAGAATGTTGGATGGCATTTAGAATTGAGAAGTCATTTGACACATTGGAAGTAACACAGTCCTTGAATCAGAAAACACTATTTGAATTTGACTCTACCAATCATTCTGTGGTAACTTGGTGAGATTTAACTTCTCAGGGCCTTGGTTTTCTTGGGAATAAGTTAAATGAATAATATTTATTTTGCAGGATTGATATGGGGAGTAATTGCCGTACCTTCCTACTGGGGCCAAGGGATTTATTCTTCCCACCAGCGGCAGAATAAGGAGGAATGCCCATTGGTGTCATGTTCCCAGGGCCTGGAGGCCCTTAGAAGGCAATAGATGAAACTATACCCTTTTCAGGAGCAATATACGGGAGACAGAGGAAAGAATAAATCCAACCAGTCTCAAGTATATTGTGTTTTTAAGTTTTTCCTTTTACTCTTGCTGTGATAATGTGAGATCTCCTTAGATAAACTGATGCTATTTTTAAAATACCACACATACTCCCATCCCTGGAAAAGAATTAGAAATGATACTCAAAAAGCTTTCATGTCTTGATTAATTTTGCCTCCAAATATTAGGAATTTGACTAATATTTCCAAAAATATTTCCAAATATTATTCTTTCTGAAGAAAGAAAAATACCTACATGAAAAAATTACTAGGAAGAAGTAGTCCCAGTATAATGGATCCTAGTCACTAATCTCATTGAGAAATTAAACTTGTAATTAAGCACATAAATGGAGAGCAATGACAGGCAAAGTATCTTGAGAAATATGAAAAGAGAAAAATTAAGGCAATTGGGAAGAGTGGATAACCACAAGAACTGTCAAATGGGTTCTTTTCCATTTTCTCCTTTACCCCATCCCAAAAATCCTCACTTAAAAAAACAAAGTAGTGTCTAGTGGCAAACCAACAAACTCTACTTCAGCATTCATTTCTTCCTTTTTCCTTTCTAACAGTTCCCCTCATTTTTTTTGTTGCTATATCTCTTTGCCCCTTCCAACCAATGGGCTTCAGGTAAAAAGACATTTTTCCCAGCTCTAGGGATTGGTGTCATTGACCTAAGATAATCCCTCTTCTTTGGCCAGTGATGGCTTTAGAAATGGGAATGTGATGTGACAGTTTGTGCTAGTGAGATGTGAAGACAGGTTTGCTGAGGGTTTCAGGTAAAGAAATTTCCTTGTGGTTAAAAAAGAGCCAATCAAAAAAGATAGTCTGTCTTTCTCTGGTCATGATGGTGATGCAGATAAAAAGCTCAGAATTTACACAGCTCCTTTTTGGTTATGCAGAAGCTAATCTTAGGATGAAATTAATTCACAGTGGAGGACTTGGTGGAGGGAATTATGGAGAAAAAGGACCGGAGTTATTGGCTTGTTCTAAAACTATAGTCTGCCTTCCCCTGGAATTCCAGGTATATGGGCCAATACATATCTTTATCTGAACTAGCTTAATTAGATGTTTATTTGCAGCTGGAAGCATTCTAGCTAATATCAGCCAACTAATGAGGTATTAAAAATAGTTATTTTATTAACACAGGCACAAACAAAGTTAACAAAGCTATGGTAAGATCTTTAGATCATGGCACAGGATAAAGAAAATGAGTTATTTGATACTGTGGGAAAGAATGCTAAAAAGACAGTTGACTTGCCTATCTGAAGCTACCACCACTCATTTTTGAACGATTAAGACATTACGTTAATGTCTTTTCGATTCACTTTTTTTTGACAGCGTTTTGAATTGTTACATGGTCTCATACTTATCTGAGTTTGAGACTTAGCAGAAACACCATGAATAACTATGTAAGAGAGTTGGAATAGACTCAATGGAACTTAATCATATCATGGATAATGGAAGCTGAGTAATATTGACGGTTATAACAAAGATGATGGCAGGGAATTTTTTATAAGGGGGTTTAATGCAACATTGAATCTAGATGCAATAGCATTTTAAGACTAGGTTTGATAACAGGTATTTTCAAAAGGTTGGAATGTGCAATCAAACTGTGGAGATAGACTCACACTGATATTTCCCGTGATATGAAAAATCCCTTGACTTTTCGGCATATAATTTCTAACATAGAAGAGGAGAGCACACATTCCCTATTCTGAAATGACTCTCACTTGTCAACCTTCTTAATGGGGATGGGATTAGAATGTCATTGATTCAGAGTAAATGTAACAGGTCATTCATGATGAAAGAAAGTGTTTATTTGTGGAAGAAAGGAAAGAAGGGAGGAAGGGAGGAAGGGAGGGAGGAAGCAATTTATTTCAATGACCACTTAAACTACTGGCCTATATAAGGAGTTCTATACTGTTAAGATGATGAATTCCACAAACCACTCATGAAACTCTTCACCTTACTTTACTGTTGGTTTCACTGTATACTCTGGGTCCAGATTCATCTTTCCAGATGCCTATAGAATACTTTCACATGTATGTCCCACTATCAGCTCAAATTTGGATATCCCAAATCAAGCCTCTGTCTCATCTGGAGCTTTTCCCCATCCTCCCACTTTCCTTGTATTTGGGGGCACACCTTTCCCCCAAGGGATGCATCAAGTCACTATTCATTTTCTTCCTCTCCATGATCTCTCTTACTGAATTAGCCCTGGAGTCTTGTTTACTCTTCTTTAAAGTGTCTCTGGTTTCTTAATCCAATGGTTACAAAACCTCAACTGACTCATTGTTGTTATAGACATGTCACTACTTTCCCAGGTTTTATTTACCCCCAATTCAAATCACACCACACACTTCTGCCAGATTAATCTATCTAAAACATTGCTTTTATTGTGGCTTTCTTTGGCTTGAGAGCTCACAGTAACTGTATATTGCTTGAAGTTTGAAATCCAGTTGAACTTGACTGTCATTCCAGGTCTTTTATCATTGGTCTAAGATTATTTACAAAAATTGTCTTTTAAATCTCCTCACACTATACTCTTTGCTATAAATTGGTTTCTGGCATGTACTAGGTGCATTTCCCAAAGCCTTGCCTTTGCTTATATTGTCTCTGCCAGACGTGCCCATTTTCAAATCCTTCTCCAACTCAATCCTTTCCCTTGCTTTGTTACTTTCACCCTGACTCTCAATGCAAGTATCCATGCCAGGTTTTCTTCCTGTTCAGCTAAGTCTTATCTATGTAAATATTTTTCACTATCTCAGTTCACAGTTATTCCTTTCTGAAGGAGCATCCCCCCAGGGTAAATTGCTTTAAGTTGTGTAAAGTTACGCAACTGGATGTCAGTATTATGCAGCTTTGAAAGGAATGAGCCTTTGATCCCATCTCTGGCTGGACCCAAACAAGAGCACTAGGATTATGATACTAGTCATAATGTAGCCTGGTGTTTATCTGCTAACCATGGTCTTCCTCATCATGGCTTCCCTATTACAAATCTCTGTAATGGAAAATAACAATTAAATCCTTACTTAAAAAAAAATTCTTTCTTGGGGCTCCTAGGTGGCTGAGTTGGTTGGGCTTCTGACTTCGGCTCAGGTCATAATCCCACAGCTCCTGAGTTCAAGCCCCACATCAGTCTCTGTGCTGACAGCTCAGAGCCTGGAGCCTGCTTCAGATTCTGTGTCTCCCTCTTTCTCTGCCCCTACCCAGTTTGTGCTCTGTCTCTGTTTCTCTCTCTCTCTCTCTCAAAAATAAACATTAAAAAAAAAAGGAATTATTTCTTTTTTTTCACAATGGCATTTTTCTTTTTAATTTACATTTTAATCACCCATTGCTCATCACAAGTGCACTCCTTAAGTCTCATCACCTATTTCATCCATCCCCCCACCCACCTCCTCTCTGGTAACCATCTGTTTGTTCTCTATAGTTAACAATCTGTTTCTTGCTTTGCCTCTCTCTCTCTCTTTTTTTCCCCTTTGCTCTTTTGTTTCCTTTCTTAGATTCCACATATGAGTGAAATCATATGGCAATTTTCCTTTCTCTGACTTATTTCACTTAACATTATACTCTCTAGCTCCATCCATGTCATTGCAAACGGTGAGATTTCATTCTTTTTATGGCTGAATAATGTTCCATATCACATCTTATTTATCAACTCATATATTAATGGACACTTAGGTTGCTTCCGTAATTTGGCTATTGTAAATCATGCTGCTATAAACACAGGGGTGGATGTATCCCTTTGAATTAGTGTTTTTGTATTGTTGGGTATATGACCAGTAGGGCCATTACTGGAGAGTAGTTCTATTTTTAACTTTTTGAGGAAACTCTATACTGTTTTCTAGAGTGGCTACAACAGTTTGCACTTCCACCAAGGGTATATGAGTTCTTTTTTTTTCCACATCCTTACCAACACCTGTTGTTTCTTGTGTTGCTGATTTTAGTCATTCTGACAGGTGTGAGGTGATAACTCATTGTAGTTTTGATTTGCATTTCCCTGAAGATAAGTGATGGTGAGCATCTTTTCATGTGTCTGTTGGCCATCTGTTTGTCTCCTTTGGAGAAATGTCTGTTCATGTCTTCGGCCCATTTTAAATTGGATTATTTGTTTTTTTTGGGGGTGTTGAGTTTTATCAATTCTTTGTATATTTTGGATACTAACCTTTTATTGAATGTGCCATTTTTCCCCATTCATTTTTATTGAATATGTCATATTTTCCCCATTCCCTACATTGCCTTTTAGTTTAGTTCATTGTTTCCTTCACTGTGCAGAAGCTTTTTATTTTGATGTAGTCCCAATAATTTTATTTTGTTTTGTTTTGTTTGTTT
Source organism: Prionailurus viverrinus (assembly GCF_022837055.1). NCBI lineage: Eukaryota > Metazoa > Chordata > Mammalia > Carnivora > Felidae > Prionailurus > Prionailurus viverrinus. Next base: position 39,099,147 of record NC_062569.1, read on the forward strand.
GTTTGCTTTTGTTCCCCCTGCTTCAGGGGACCTGTCTAGAAAAAAATTGCCAGACTATGTAAGAGAAATTACTGCTTATGCTTTTTTCTAGGATTTTTATGGTTTCATATCTCACATTTAGGACTTTAATCCATTTTTTAAAATTTTTATTTATTTATTTTGAGAGAGCATACACATGCATGAGTGGGGGAGGGGAAGAGAGACAGGGAGAGAGAGAATCCCAAGCAGGCCCCACGCTGTTAGGGCAGAGCCCAACACAGGGCTGGATCCCAAGAACACTGAGATCATGATCTGAGCTGAAATAAAGAGTGACTTAATCAAGAGTGACTTAACAGACTGAGCCACCCAGGTGCTCCAGTATTTAATCCATTTTGAATTTATTTTTGTGAATGGTGAAAGAAAGTGGTCCAATTTCATTTTTTTGCATGTTGCTGTCTAGTTTTCCCAGTACCATTTGTTGAAGACACTGACTGTCTTTTTCACATTGGATATTCTTGCCTGCTTTGTTAAAGATGAATGACCATGTAATTGTGGGTTTACCTCTGGGTTTTCTATTCTGTTCTTTGTTCTATGTGTCTATGTTTGTGCAAGTACTATAATGTTTTGATTACTACAGCTTTGTACTATAACTTGAAGTTTAGACCTGTGATATCTCCAGCTTTGCTTTTCATTTTCAAAATTGCTTTGGCTATTCAGGGTCTTTTGTGGTTTCATACAAATTTTAGGATTCTTTGCTCTAGTTCTGTGAAAAATGTTGGTATACTGATAGTGATTGCATTAAATGTGGAGATTGCTTTGGGTAGTATAGACATTTTAACAACGTTTGTTCTTCCAATCCATGAGCATGGAACGTCTATTTCTTTGTGTCTTCTTCGATTTCTTTAATCAATGTTTTGTAGTTTTCATAGTACAGATCTTTTACCTCTTTGGTTAGGTTTATTTTTAGGTATCTTATTATACCTAATTTTATATATATATATATATATATATATATATATATATATAATTATACCTAATATATACCTAATTATGTAATATATATATAATTATATATTAATCCCAATTATATATGGGATTATTTTCTTAATCTCTCTTTCTGCTACCTCATTATTGATGTATCGAAATGCAACAGAGTTCTTTATATTCATTTTGTATCTTGTGACTTTACTGAATTTGTTTATCAGTTCTGGTAGTTTTCTGGTAGAGTCTTTCAAGTTTTCTATATATACTATCATGTCATCTGCAAAGGGTGAAAGTTTTACCTCTTCCTTTCCAATTTAGATGCCTTTTGCTTCTTTTTGTTGTCTGATTGCTGTGGCTAGGCAAAATTCTTTCTTATGCTTAAGTGCACCGTGGTTGTAAAATCTACCCTGTGGTTAGAGAATCCATTAAAACAATTTAAAATATTTAGAAAAAGACTGTAATCCCTGGGCTCTATCACAATACAGAAAAAGGCAGAATAAAAACTTGTACATAATATCTTGAGTATATCAAAATATTTCTATTCTAAAAAATACTGGAATATTAATATTAACAGTGGTCATTTGGGGATGATAGCATTGAGTGACTTGCTATCTTTTAAAAGATGGATGTATTTTAATTTGTGTTGTAGAATAGTGGAATAAGGTCTACTCCTAAGTGTTCTGTAAAAGTTAACAAATTAAGGCCTAGAAACTTGTTGCTTTTTTTTTTGAAAAGCATTAGAAAATATGAATAAATAGGAGATCAAATATTATTTGTTAGAACTTATGGGACAGGAAGATAGTTAAATGCAATATTGTTTTGAATATTTACAGTAAGAAAGGATGGAACAGAAGTAACTTAAAAAATAAATAGCTTTGTTTTGTTTTGTTTATTTATATTTATTATTATAAAAAATTTTAAACATACCCAAAAGTAGAGAGAATACTATATATAAAATAATCCATATATCTACTACTTGGATTTTAAAATTGTTAAAACTTTTTCTGTATTTGCTTCATCTATTTTTTATAAAGTCTTTTAAGATAAAATATCGACATCATGACATTTTATTCCTAAATACTTCATGGATTTCTTAGAAAATGAAAGCAGTTTCCCACATAACTACAAATCTGTTATCACAACTAAAAATATAACATAATTACCTTACACTATCTAGTACTGAGCCCCTATTTAAATTTTAAATATTCTGTCCTGTCCCCAACATATCTTTTATAGCCAGTTATTGAAACCAGGATCCTAATGGAGGGACACATAGTACATTGATTTGTGATGTATTTTGACTGTTTTTATCTACAACACCTGCTTTTTCCTCATTCCCTCCTTTACTTCCTTCCTCTCCATGATATTAACTTGTTGATGAGACTGGGCCAGTTGTCTTGTAGAACAACCTGCTTTTTAAACGTGTTTAATTGCTTTGTGGTGGTGCTGTGTTAGCTTGTTCTTCCAGCTCCTGTTTTACTATAAACTAGAGGTTCAATCTTTAGGAGTGATGACATTCAGGTTGAACATTTTAGGCACAAATATTTTATGAGCGAAGCCACCTAGTTCCTAACACATCCCATTAGGAAATGCATGATATATGGTTGCCCCTCCATCATCATGCCAAGACTGATCTCTGAGTCAAAGAGGCCCCAGGTAGATTCCTTCCCACAAAGCCATATTTCTCCCATCCAACCTACATTGATGCTTACTACCACGTAGCTGGATTTTAAGATTGATCACTTTTTTAAAAAAATAGAGTCCTCCGTATAAGTTCATACTTAAATATACTTAATTTTAGAAAGCCCTTGGATTATATGAAAACTGTTTTTGACTTTGAAATATGACCACACAAAAGCAATGTCCTATAATGAGCAATAAAACCATTGTATTAGACCAAATGATGTAATTTTTCTTCAGCTATAAGCTCAATTCCTTTAAAACTTTCCTGTGTGTTGTACTAAATAAAAATTTTGATATGTTTCATTCATATGGCAGAACTTACGGTTTTTGCTGTATAAGTATCCAGGGGCCCTAACATTGCTTCTTTTCTGGTGCTCTCAGAACACAGAACACAAATGTGCTTTTGTGTGCTTTGTGGCTTGCCGTCTGCCAATCAAAACTGACCGTTCCCTCTGTGCCAGCCTTTTGCATGGTTCCTGGGTTTTTGCCAGTTCCTAAACCTGGCAATAGAACTTATGCTGCAAAAATTTGTGTTTCTACATTTCCTACTCACTTTAAATTCTGGGCAAAAATAAACTCTTTTTCTTTGGGAGGGTACTTAAATCTTCCTTTTTAACTTTGAACTCTGGGCGCATGCACTATATGAAAGGTGCTAAAATTTATGCAATTTAAATAAAGATTTAAATGAACACCTATAGGGGCACACCTTTAAGGGTCCAACTTCGGCTCAGGTCATGACCTCTCGGTTCATAGGTTTGAGACCCACATGGGGATATGTGCTGACAGCTCAGAGCCTGGAGCTTGCTTTGGATTCTGCATCTAGCTCTCTCTCTGTCCCTATCCCGCTCATGCTCTGTCTCTTTCTTAAAAATAAATAAACATTGAAAAAAATTAAAAAAAATAAATGAATGCCTATAACCATGATCAACTGTGTATATTTGTTGTGATGGTCCCTAAGACATCATTTTCTTAATTAAATGGAATATGGACTAGATTTGTTGATATTTTAGCAACATTTCAGAATGGCATCTAGAATGCGGCACCTAACTTGCTCTTCAATTTTATATTATTCTTAGTAGCATTTTCCTTGGAAGCCATGTGCTTAAAATGAGTAGGGATTGATCACTTAACTAAGTGTTTAACTTAGCAGATATAAATCTTAGGATGCTTTGTCCTTAGGTTGTTTTTGCATTAGCAAAAATACACCTGTTTAAATACGGGTTGTTGGAAACAATGTAAAAGTTAGAAATACTAGAAAGGTAGACAAAGAAGAAGTAAGTAGAAATAGAAACATTTATTTTTCACAGTTATCAATAATCTGCTTTCCTTTTTAGAAATGCCTTTGATTGGGAGGGATTATATATTGTATGTTCTCCAAACTGTTATGTAAAATTTTATTTCTCCATGAGTTCTTAAGCTAGAAGCCAAAACAATGTTTTGGGGGGCCTAAGTGCATTGCTTGATCTTGCAAAGCCTATTTCATGGTCTGCTGGATTCTAATGGAGATAGTTGGTAATAAGATAATGTTTATTTATATAGAAAATAAATTTATAACAGAGTGCAAAAAGCATGTAAGCAAGCAGTACCAGCTTTAAAAAATTTATAGTAAAACCATATGGATGTTTCTAGTTTCTCCAGGAAAACACTTTCCTCACACATATACTACAGATACCTCATGGACATACCTATAAACATATATACTTTCCTTTTACTCAAAGGTATATGTGTACCTTGAGGTGTCATTGTGGGGGATTCTTACTCTCTAATTTAAGCTTTAGGATTCTTCTATCCCAAGAGCTATTCATCAGCTTGCTGCTCCTTGAAATCGATTGATAACAAATGTTGAATTTATTTGCTTAAAGCAAGTTCTGTGCCCCAGTTAAGTGATTTATATATTTCACCATCTAAGAACAGTAAAAGAAACTTCTATAGTGTCTTTTGCTGACCTTGATAGCTGATGTGTTAATAACATTTCAGACAGACGATTTGCAGCAGGCTTTTTGCCCAAAGCTCTGTAGTAAATTATTGCTGCATTGCAGATTACAATTTAATTCCTTAAAAAAAAAAAAAAAAAAAAAAAAAAGCCTGTATTCTCAGATCCTTGTTTGGGCTGCAGAATCTAAAACCACACTCAGCCTGTGGCATCTTGGAAAAACCATCCTTGTAGATGGAACTTAATGTTATTCATAAATATGCTGTGTGCCAAAAAATGTATAGTGTGATACCTTGATTAGTGAAAACTCTGGGAACTGATCTCCTTTATAATGAAATTGGCAGTATTAAAACTGTGGAAAGTGAAGCTTTGTATGTGGTAAGGCTTGACAAATGACACTGCACAGTTTCCAATTGTTCCATCTAAATACAGGCAGACAGGGCTACAATGAGCAAAATTGTGAGGCTTTCAAAATATGTTTCGCCTCCTTTTTACTTTACCTCCTTAAACCACTGGCTTCCTGCTGTCTTTACTCTGAGCTTTGCCCAAAGAGGAAGCATTTATAACTTTCACTTCTACCAGCTTGCCTAGTTGACTAAATACTTTTTGATGAGCACTTGCAAAATGGCAATCTGTGTCCTAAGTTTGTCAGGCACAACTGCTTCCCCACCCCCCCACCCCCCCCACCCACCCACCCCCGCCCCACAGTGTTTTGTTTTGTTGGCTTTTATGAGTTAGTTACCAATGTTTGATGATACAAACAGTTTTACAGAAAAATAGGGATCAGCATCTCTCTTGAAATATAAGAAGCTCTTGAAATATTTGTAACCACCCAGGCTTTCCCTTGGCCACCCTCAGTTGAAGCTGGATGACAACTGTTCACTGTTGACAGGGCATGTCTTCTGCTTTAAGTATCCCCTCCCCCCACCTCAACTGCTTCACTTGCTGTCCCTTGTGGGCGTTTGTTTTGACTCTTGTATTTAATGACAGTTTTATCCTAACCAGCACTTATGTTTTATGAACGTAAGTTTTATACCTAGTCATTCAAATTATCAAGGGAAAGACTATCTTAAAAGACTGTCTGACCTTGGGGAGCAAGTATGTGAGACTCAAGTCATGAGGTGTCTAGATCATGAAAGTAAAGTTGAGTTATTCCTATCAGATACTTGGTTTTTTTTTTTTTTCCTTCGAATACCCCTTTCTTCCAGTGTCTCCCTTTCTTTCTACCCGCCCTGGGTCACCAGTGGCAGTTACAGAGATGGCTGCATCTAGATGAAATTGTGTTCTTCATCACCGTGACTTGCTGAAACCTACACTGCCCTGCCCTTCAGCAGGTCACTCTGCGCACCTTTTCCAATCAACGTTTCCCCAAACCTACCACCTGTCTTGACAACGGGGTTACTATTGGGTTTATTTACTAAAATCCAGTAGCATGATTTCTCCTCATTTACTTCTATCCTACATCATAGGAGGCCTATTTCGTGTTTTCCAGTGGAATTGATGCTATTTTGTTTAGTATTTTGTCATATTTGTGTATTATATATCATACTTTTACCCTCCTGTATGGAGTTCTGAAGCTAACACGTCGATCTTTGGTGTTTTTTTTTCTGTCTTGCTTATGAAATATCTGATGAATAAGTGTGTCATTGGAACACATTCTCTTCATTAATAGAGGTATTACTGCAAGCCTATGTTAATGTCCCACTGGAAATAAGCCTGCAGGAGTGCTCATATTTTCAACAGGTTTTATTTGCTGAATTTCTCCCTGGTGCATTCTTTCAGAATAAGGTAAGGAAATGCATTTTTATGCCTGACATTTGGGTTTTATTTTAATACTGCCCATTGTTTTCACATACAGTTGTAAACACTGCCGCCTAAGGCTGCTTTGTAAAATTGCTTGTCTTAGAAACCTGTTGATCATAAAAACCTAATTTTGGGCTTTTCTGTTCTGCCCTAAGTTGAGTGTGCTCAATAAATGTAGACAGAGCAGCCTGAGTACATTCCTGCAAGTCTACTCAAGAAGGGATCATGTACAATGCTTTCTATTCTATCTACCTGGGATGTGTGGTGGTGGGATTTTAGTAATAAAATATTTGTCAGGGGCACTGGTAGTATTAATATAATATCCTTAGACGGAGAATATTCCTTTCTCATATGAGCTTAGATACAAAGGCTTAGTTATCGAAGCATGACAGAATATAGCATGTTCAGAGTCAAGCTAGGACTTCTGTGCTCAGTGGCTATAGAGACCTCAGTGTAGTTGAAGGAATATGAACTGGGAGATCAGGGAAAAGCATGTGTGAGACACCAGAGAGAAAGGACATGTGATGGGGAAGAGAGGAATAGCATGAGCTTTAATCAAAAACCTCAAAGGAAGTTCGAGGGATATTTCTTTAATCAGTCTGCTTTTCCTTCCCATTTTACTGACTTCTTAAATAAGTAGACATTCCCAAGAGTGTGCCTGTCAGTGGAAAACTAAGTTGGTCCAGTCAAGGCATTAGGTCCAAGAGTTCTGAGGGACCCATTTGAGTAAAATTTTCAATAGTATTGATTATGGTCATTAACTAGACAATTACATTTGAGGATCATTATGACACCAATAGAATTGCATTTGAGTAAAATTTAATTTTTAAGTTGCATTTTTTAAAACTGCAGAGAGGTCTCAATATGGCATGTTCAGAGTCAAGCTAGGACTTCTGTGCTCAGTGACTATAGACACCTCAGTGTAGTTGAAGAAATGCCTATGATGTGACTGTAATTCATCTTTTCAGACTTGTCTCTTGTGATATTTGAATGCTGTGTGACATTGAACTGCTGCTTCTAGTCCTTTCCCTTGATGAAAGAGTATGAAATAATAGAAAATATTTATTGGTCTCTGTCGCTGGTTATTGGAACTCCCAAAACCTTTGTAATTTCCTAAGTGATAAGAGCACTAGGAGCATCTTTTGTTCTAATATTTTGTCTTTGACCCTTGTTCTTGACACAAGGTTCCTAAATCCCTTGGAATTTCCTGGGTGATAGGAGTGTCTTTTGTTCTAATGAGGTGACCTTTGATTAGCTGAATGGGGGCTGGTCACTGGAAAGACCAAGCTGTGATTAAGAAGTTTGGAACTTTCAGCACTGTCTCCAGTGACATTGCTCCCCCCGCCCCTCACCTCTCCCCACCCATCCTCTGGAAAGGGAAGAGGAGCTGGAGACTGAGTTAATGATCAATCATGCCTACATGATGAAGTCTTCATAAAAAATGTCAATAATTTTGGGTTTGAAGACATTTTGGATCTACATGCCTAGAGGGTGGCAAATCCCACCTCCACAGGGAGAGAAACTCCTGTACTTGGGACCCTTCCTGACCTCATTCCATATGTCTTTTCATTTGACTGATCATTCATACCTTCTATAGTATCCTTTATAATAAACCAGTGTTACAGGATTTTTTACCTCAATACTCAGGGTTCATTGTCTTACTGCTTCGAAGAATGAAGAGGTAGACACAAAACAAGCAGCAGGCAAAAGTTTATTAGAGTATATGGTCAGAAGGTAAGAATACTAGGAAAGTTCTCTTTACAGAGAGGGGACATTTGAAAGTGAAAGCCCATGACAATAGGCAAGGGTCTTTGTTTTATAAGGGTCTGGTCACCTCATCCCTTCCTTCCCCTTTGTTCCTTCTCAGGTCCTACCCTTCTTGGCTTGATAGCTCTAGATGCTGGGTTGTCCATTTCTGATTGGCTCTGTTCCATTGTATGAAGGGTGGTCTATGGCCATACCATTCCTTGGGGGGCATATGTTTTATGGTCTACCAGTTATTTTTAGTTAGGTCTGTTGTCAAATTCCTGAGGAAAACCTGAGGGGGAATAGGTGGCGTCTGTTACATTCTTGAGGAACCTTACACCTGAGGGGGTTTTCTGTGATCAGATACTCCCAGCATTGTTCCAGAATATGTGTTTTTGCCCACCCAGTTACCTCAGGTCCTAATCTTTCTCTCTCTGCCCACTGAATCCTATCTTTAACTATCATACCAGTAAATGTAATTGACTTCTAGCAAATTCTAACAAATTATTGAGCCCAAAGATGGGGTTGTGGGAACTCCAAATTATAGACAATAAATAGGTCAAAGGACAGGTGACTGCAATTGGTGTCCAAAATGGGGGCAGTCTTGTGGGACTGAAAACTTATGGGATGTGATGCTAACTTCAAATAGATAGTTTCAGAATTGAATTGAGTTACAGAGCAACCATCTGGTATTGTAGAGAATTGCTTGATGTGTGGAAAAACCCACATATCTGGCATCAGAAGTATTAAGTGTATGAGTAAAGGGAAACACAGAAGTGCTTTTCCTAGACAATGGAGAAATATCCTTCTATGCACTTCTGCTCTTTACATGCCACCCACATTTGAAGACCCAGCTCAAATGTCACCGACTCCATGAAGATTCCAACATCATCAGAAGTAATCTCTCCCCCACTATATTTGCCTTATATTTATAGTTGCTTGTGTTTCTGTCTTAATTCTCACAAGTGCATATATATGTGTGTGTGTGTGTATACACACACACACACACACACACACACACATATATATATACATATATATATATATATCTATATCTATATATGTATATCTCCATCTTCTCACTGTGTCCTCACATGGCTGAAGGAGCAGGGGAGCTCTCTGGGGTCCTTTTTTATAAGGGCACTAATCCCATTCATGAGTGCTCTACCCTCATGACCTGGTCACTTCCAAAGGCCCTACTTCCAAACACCATCACATTGGGGATTAGGTTTCAGCATATGAATTTGGAGGAGAAGGGGGGAATACATTCAGTCTAAAGAATGTTGCATTGACATATAGTTACTATTAATATTTTGGCATTTTATTTCCAATCATATTTTTACATACACATATATAACACACACACATAACACACATAAACACACATTTGGAGGGAGGAAAAACTCTGTCACTTATTTAATATCAAGGCTCAGAAAGGGCAGATGCTCAAGGTCATTATTGATTTTTTAAAAGTTTTTTTATTATGAAAAATGTAAAAATATACATAAAAGTATTCATAAAATTGTATAAATCTCCATACTCAGCCTCAGTAATTATCTCATAACCGATCTTGTTGCATCTATGCCCTCACACATTTTTCTGCCTCCTGTATTATTTTGGAAGAAATCCCAGATACTAGTATGTGTTTCTAAAAGATAAGGATTATTTTTTTTAAAGCATAACCACAAAGCATTATCACAAATATAACTAACAATGTTCCTTCTTACCGTCAGAATCCAGTTAGCATTCAAATTTCCAAATGTCTCCAAAATGTCATAGTTTCTGTCTTTATTTGCATTTTTACCTGAATTTATTTAAATTATTTAAAATCAGGCCCACATATGATTAACATGATTTTAAGCCTCTTAGTCTATGTGTTTCATACCTTTTCTCTCTTTTTTCCCTTGTGATTTATTTGGTGAAGCAACCACATCATCTAGCCTGTACCTTCCTACAACAAATTCTCTATTAATTTTTATTCAAATAAAACCTCAGAGTTTATAGCTACCCTTGGTCTACCATGAGAGGGAAAGGAATTAGAATTTACCGGAAGATATAATTAGCAAGCCATGTATGGTGTCTGAAGGATAGCTTTTGTGTCTTGACGTTTCATTGGCATTAAAATCATATCCATATGATCATGAAATTTCAAACTCAAAAGCATGAGCTTTTTCAGAAATTAATTTCTAAAAAGTGTCTAGTCCTTGCATAGCATTCCATATACTACTGTATCAAAACCCTAGAGGTGCTTGCTAAGAAAATCTAATGCCATGAGTTTAAAGTCAATAATAAACATAGTTTATTGTCTTTTTGTGTGTGGTAACATTGTATTAAGACAAAACAAAGCAGTATAAACAAAACACTAAAAAGAACATAAGTATTTTGAAAGTATAATTGAAAGTATTAGAAAAATGTAATTGTCAAACTCTCAAAGGTCTTGGACATTGTATTCTTGGTCTTTTGTTTGTTTGTGTTTCAAGAAACAAAGACACACTCAAGCTGACTCAGGTGAGAGGCATTTGTTGTCAGGATGCATGGGAAAGAGTGGAAGACCTGGAGCTGCCATCTAGTCAGGAATCACTGGGCACAGCAGTGGTCCTTCAGTTGGCCTGCAGCACTCCATGAGACCCAGTGGAAGCTCTAAAAGCTATTGTCTTCAAAGCCAGTAACCTTACTCTGGAAGGGCTCCATATGACAATGATCCACAGGGCATCATCTCTGCTTCTATTCCTCTTGCCTCTATTGACTTGTCTCCATTTTCCTTCTCTCAGAGGCATGGGTTTTTTTTTTTTTTTTTTTGATGCTCTATGGCTTTTACCACCTCATAACTTTTGCAGATAGGTAAATACCTTCTTCTTCCTTCATTCATTCTGGGTGTCTCTCCGCCTCTGATTCTACTATTCCCTCCTATTTGTCTGTGTTTTGCATTTACACTCTACTTTGGGAGACTCTGAGTCAGTTCCTCCCCATTGTCCTTTTCTTGCAGAGCACGAGTACCAGGTATGTTTTTAGTTTTTACTGTCTGGTTATATTTATCTTTTTGTATACTCCCTAGCTTAGTTAGTGGAATCAATGATCCAAACCATGAACCTGGGAGTCTTCCTTTATCTCATCTTCACTAGCCAAATGGTCACCAGCTACCACTGATTCTACATCATGAAGTGCTCCTAGATGATCTTGATCTCCTTGGCTACTCCCTTATTATCTTCCATTAGGATTATTATAGCACTCTGATGGGTCTTCCCATCTATAATTTCTTCCTTTGCTCTAACCTCCACATAATCACCAGAGTGATCTTTGAAAACTACAATTTTTCAAAAGTGGTATTTGACTTGCTTTTAAACTTAAAAAAAAATGCCTATTGTCTATGGCATAAAATATAAACTCCCTAAAATGCCCTACAAGGTTCTTCACCAGTCATCCCCATACTCCTCTCCAGCTTCATTTCCCACCAGCATCCTCCCATGGGCACTGTTCTCCAGCCACTAAGAATTATCATCAGTACCACAAACAAATTATTGCTTATTATTCCTCTATGCCCTTTCTCGTGCTGTTCCTCCTCCTTGAAATATCGACACCTTCTGCCTCCCTTCTGCGCCTATTAAAATTCTACTGCCCTTCAAGGCAAAACTAAAGGTCATTTCATCAATGATTCCCCAGGATGATGGAGCTATTCACCTGCGGTGTTTCCGCAATATTTTATATGCTTGTGTCAGAACACGAATCACATCATCCTGTGGTTATTTACTCCCACGACTATTTCTACCATTGCTGTGGGGACTCTTTTAGGACATGTTCTATGATTTATCCTGCTGACCCCTGATGAGTGAAAGACCTGACACACAGTAGGCATTGACTAGCAAAAATGGTTATTGTATAATAATAGCCATGAAATTACTCTTCTTGCTCTAGTGTTTACAGCTCTTTGTTTATATTAAGGACACAAAATTGTTAAGGCATCATTTGTGAAACATTATCTTCCTGAAATATGCACAAAATGAAGTTGCTGCCAGTGACAACTCTAGCTAAAAAGGAAATCTATTGTTACTAAACTTCACTAATTACCTTACCAGCAGCTATCACTAGAACTTCTGCTTGGGAAGAAAGATCTCTTTTTGTTTTGTTTTGTTTTTTCACGAGTAAAAGTTATCTTTCTGATTAGAAAGCAAACAAAAGAAGTGCATAGGAATGTTATATTATTGTCTGAAAAGCATCATTCTGCTTTCTGTCCATATCTTTTGCTCTCATGTAGAACAGATAAAAGAGAGTCCCTGGGGGTCCTGAATCTGTGGGAAATGATTCAGCAGCAGGTCTTGAATGAGGAAAATCAAAAAAATTATTCTTTGACCTAAAATACTCATGTCCCGCAATGACCAGATCTTTCAAGGATTCCAGTGCTAAGTTATTCTGAAGTCTACTTCCAGAGCCTTTCCTTTCTACGCCCGTGCCATATGCCCCCCACGTGATTGTCTCATGATTACCCTGAGGTGGGAAGAGGGGAGTTGATTTTAAAAACTGGCATTTTATTTTTAAAATTTTTTTTTTAATGTTTATTTATTTTTGAGACAGAGAGAGACAGAGCATGAACGGGGGAGGGTCAGAGAGAGAGGGAGACACAGAATCTGAAGCAGACTCCAGGCTCTGAGCTGTCAGCACAGAGCCCGATGCAGGGCTTGAACTCATGGACCGTGAGATCATGACCCGAACCGAAGTCGGACGCTTAGCCGACTGAGCCACCCAGGCGCCCCAAAAAACTGGCATTTTAAAAAAGGTTTACTTTTTGAAAAAGTTGGCCTTTTATTTTATTTTTTCATGTAAAATTAAAATTTGGTCTTCAAATAGCTGACTTTATCATGTGACTTTTCTTGTATAACTTACTAAAAACTCAAAAGCAAACAACAAACAGAAACTACACCATGATTAACTTTTTTTCATGAGAAATAGCTTCCTGTGGTTGTTAAGGAGTTATGGTGCTAAGTTTATATTTTAATGCTGTGTTTCAACTACCTTTGTGATCTTGGGCAAGTTACATGGCCTCTCTGTGCCTAAGTTTCCTCATCTGTAAAATAGAAATTATAAAACTATCTACTTCTTTGGGAGTTGTGGATTAAACAAAATGTTGCTTACACATTGCTTAGAATGATGTCTAGAATATAGCAAGGGCAATATAGTGTTTGAAAATATATAAATATTCTCCTAAGAGTTAATAATGTATGTTAGTGTTGTCTGTTAAGTTGTGCACTTTGGTAGGAAAAAAAAGATTGAGAACTATAGCTTTACTTATTTGTTTTTAACTTTTGAAGCACTGTCCCATGTATTATCTTATTTGATCTTTACCACAATACCCTGGGAAAAAGGAATGATACATAAGGTATTAACATCTGAATGGCTTGCCCTAGGTAATCCAGAGAATCAATGGCAGGAAGAGAGGTGCAGGTAGAGTCTCTTGGCTTTCTAGGGGCATATGCATTTTTACAAAATTGGACTATCTGATTAGAAATCAATATACATTATGTTTAAAAATTTTTTATTGACAAAATGACAAACTTTAGCCTGTTTATTTTTTAAGTGTTTATAAAGATAATTGAAAAATCACTTTGTCCAACATTATCGTACAAAATTCTGAATCCTGATTATTGATTTATTTTGATATTGTCAATAAAAATGTCAATATTTAATATAGTAAAATAGCCTGTGTTTATGACCAGAGCTGTTCAGCAATTGTTAGGTTCTTTCAATAAGTATTAGGAATTTCTGGTGATTCAAGATCCCACCACCAGGTACCAGGGATATATTAGAATCAGAGTAAGTCTTAGGCAAATTCTATCAAGGAAACCATTACTTATCAGTAAAGAGGTACCATATAACCTATTCATGAACCTTCAACACCCTACCCCCTGTCATCAGACAATTAATCAATGAGATATTAGGTTTTATTCTCAGGTTCTACCATGGATATAGGAAAAGTAATTATAGACTCAAGCTTTTGAAAAGAAAGCTTTTGTTATTGGTATAATATTTACTTGCAGGAAGAAACAAGAGAGCATCTTTTAGTTAGAAATCAGACACTTCAATCCTCAGGGCATTAAAAATGACTCAAGTTTATATTTCAAAAATTGGAATAATAACAGTAAATTAGATCAAAATTGAATTAGGAAATTAAAATATACAAGGGAGACACAGTAAATAAAGTACATATAGATTTGAAAAGAAATTCAGATATACATTGACAAGAATGAGAGTCATGGTATTATTTTGGAAGAAGAAAAAGCAGTATGACATCGAAGGGCCCATGAAATTGGTTCCAGAGAGTAAAATTTAAGGGTTTTTTATTTTTATTTATTTATTTATTTTATTTTATTTTTTTTTTAAATGCTATTTTTCTTTCTTTTTTTTTTTTTTTTTCAACATTTATTTATTTTTGGGACAGAGAGAGACAGAGCATGAACGGGGGAGGGGCAGAGAGAGAGGGAGACACAGAATCGGAAACAGGCTCCAGGCTCTGAGCCATCAGCCCAGAGCCCGACGCGGGGCTCGAACTCACGGACCGCGAGATCGTGACCTGGCTGAAGTCGGACGCTTAACCGACTGCGCCACCCAGGCGCCCCTAAGGGTTTTTTAAAATAAATTGAGATTATAAATTCTAGAACATTTAATATATATTTCTGTTGATTATATAGGGACTGTTTTTGTCATCATATTCTCTCCTTTTTGGACATAAAAATCCACACATTTATACCTATATATGTTTCAGCCTCAACTCTGCCTTTTTAATCACTCATATTGTTCACTGTAAGAAACACTTGAGGAAGGTGAAGAAGTGTAAGAAGTGGGTTAGAAGGAACCTCTTGGTAGGCAGCAGCGAACTACAACTGTAAAGGAGGTAAAGGCAGAATGAATCCTTATAGCCACTATTAGAGAGTGGCTTTTCAAATTCATAATACTGTTGTGGTTATTTGTCCTGTGTCTCCATGCACTTACTTCCAGACTTCCTTGTTGTAGTGTTGTATTGCCAATTATATGGAATTGACTCACACAATTATGGAGGCTGAGAAGTCCCACAGTTTGTCATCTGCAAGCTGGAGACCCAGGAAAACCAGCAGTGTGGTCTGAGTACAAAGGCCTGAAACCAGAAGGACCAGTGGTGTAGGAGCCAGTCTGAAGGTTGAGGACTGGAGTGCCCAGAGTGTAAGTCCAAGTCTAAGGGCAGGGGAAGACTGTTTTCAGCTCAAACATTCAGGCAGAGAGAAGAAATTCTTCCCTCCTCTATCTTTTTGTTGTATTCAGGTCCTCAACCAATTGGATGACGCCCACCTACATTGAGGAGGGCCATCTGCTTTACTTTCTCTTGGAAATGCCCTCACATACACATCCAGAAATAATGTTTACCAGATATCTAGGTACTCTGTGGCTCAGTCAAGTTGACACATAAAACTGTCACAAGTATATGTGGTCTTTCCAGGGATATACTGAGCCCCATTTATGATTGCTATTTCAATTTTTCTTACAACTTCAAGAGAGTGGTGATCCAATAGCCCACTCCTCTGAATTCCATTTATTCTGATTGCCTAATTCTTCTTTGTAGCCATAGAATTCTGTAGCTCCCTCCCAGGTCAATCTCCTCGCTCTGGTACCCTGGAAAATAGAGTCTTGGGATCTGATGGAACGTTGCATTCTTTTATATTCTTCAGATCATACAATTCTTAAAAATACCTAATATTATTTTAGTTAAAAGTATATATTTTATGTGGTTTTGTCTGACTCCTGGTCATGCCTTATGGAGTCTTTCTACTAATATTTTCCATGAATCAGAAAATGTCTTTTCACTGATGTATTTATATTTATATGTTATAATATTCTTCATGGATATAATAAATGATTCAGTAAGATCTGCTTGATTGAATATAAAACTGAATAGAAACTTTGTTTGTTTGATTATTTTTTGTTAGCCTTTTCTTTTCCATGTATCATTGTGGATTTATGGCTTTTCAGATTTAAAGTATGACAGTCAACTTGAGCCACCTTTCTCTGTTTGATGCTCAGATTATCATAACTTTGGCCAGTGGGACCCCCAATGTGATTGCCTCTGGTGTAATTTTGACATGACTCCATAAACTTTGAAAGCTTTCTTGCTTGTTGGCCAATAGGAAGATCTTCATTTGCCTTGGCCCTTCTTGCCCCAGACATGGCATGTCATTTTTCTAGGAAACCTGGAAAAAAAATAGTATTGGAGGTCATAAAACCTTGTGCTAGTTTTGAAAGTAACATTTTAGAAGTGACATTATAGAACTAGGGAAGAAAGTTGTGTGGGGGGGGTTCATTTGTTTTGTTTTTTAAATTGTGTAAAGATATAAGATAATTTTGCCTCATTTCCCATGGGAAATTTTCAATCCCATTCTGTCAGTAGGGTGTTCCTACCTTAATTCTTGATTTTAAAATATTACCTTCTTTCTTTTACACTGTACAATATATACTACACTTTTATATATATATATCTTATTGAATTCTAGATTCCCAGCACAATCAACATAATTAGTTATTTACTAACAATATTAGAGTTCCACGGTAAAAATACAAAGTTAATACAAACCATAAAAGGACTAGACTAAAGTCTAAACATTTCTATGTATTTCCTTTAAATTTTAAACTGCATACTCTAAGGATTTGCAGGTAATTGCTTTGTTCTAGAAATTATGTAGTTTTTGGGTGGCTATATAATTACTAAGTGATTGATAGTTTGGTTCAATTGTTTCCATTAGCTTTCCTTTTGAAGGCTTTGGCATATTATCAGCTGAAAATCCAAATGCTTAAAACAGTGGAAACTTTTAGCTGCTAGTTTTTTCTTGGTGGCTACTGTCAATGAGAAGAGAGAAGAGTCTGTTCTACTTGAGATTAAGTGAAACGCAAATAGCTCAATCTTTGAAATTCTGTACATCATCTGTAACACCATCATCCCTAATAAAAACATATTGTTAAACTATATTGAATTTCTAGAATATCAGAATCTATATATTTTATGTACTTACATATTTTTTATTTTATTATTTTTTAATTATTTTTAAAAATTTATTTATTTATTTTGAGTGAGAGAGCGTGAGTAGAGGATGGGGCAGAGAGTGAGGGAGAGAGAGAATCCCAAGCAAGCTCCATGCTGTCAGTGCAGAACCCAACATGGGTCTCAATGTGGGGCTTAAACCCGTGAACCCTTGAGATCATGACCTGAGCAGAGATCAAGAATCGGACACTTAATTGACCCTCCCCTGGTTATATATATTTTAAACTTTACTAAATCATCTTCTGATCTTTCAAGTTTTTAAATTTATTTTGCTTCTTTTTCTGAGCTACAAATTCTTTTTTATTTTATAATCTGTAACATCCCTTTAAAAACCCAGCATCTCATGACTTACATTGTTATACCAAGTTTAAAGTGTATCAATCTAAATCTCCCAATTAGGATCATATTAACCTAGTACAGTCAAAGTCTTTAATTTTGCTTCAGGAATATCAAGGCAAAAACTCATATTTACAACTCTTGTGATTATCAGAGAACAAAGCATGGATACATGGACTTTTACACATGGGTCACAACGAGTCAAAGTAATGGGTCAAAAACACTTTGTACATATTATTGGTGTCCTTGGTTTAACAGGTTTAATAAACACAGTTATTTTTCAGAAGTCTTTAGATAAGTACAAATAGATATTTTCTTAAGACCTAAAAATTCAGAATTCTAAAATCCAACTAAGAATGCTATAAAAATATCAAGAGTACATCAAAATAAAATGCAGTCAATTTAAAAAATAAGTGGAAAATGTGGAAGATTTTATGCTCAAGTGGAAACTTTTCTATGGTTTCATATAATTTTCGGATCATCCGGGTCCCGTTAGAATTGTATTTGTAAAGAACGTGCAGGTTTACAACTACAACACATTTCAGTTGCAATTCATTTCAAATGAAAGAAATATCATGTTTTACATAAAATGTTAGCTCTTTAGTTATAGTGCAGAAATTCAAATTCTTAAATAGAAACAAATATGCTGTGCCCAAGATTTCCAATTTCATGTCTTATGGTGATTGCACTTGTAGCTATAGTATACAAGGTAAAATTGTATTTCTTAAAACTTTATGCAAACCAATAGAAATTTCATTTTTATTATGCAATATTTTTTAAAGTTAGAATTTTATTTTAGTTATATTATTATTTTATTTAGTTATATTTAGTTTAGTTATATTTTATTTAGTTATATTATATTAGTTTAGTTATATTATTATTATTATTTTATTTTATTTTATTTTATTTCATTTTTTGAGGGAAAGATAGAGAGCATGCAAGTGCACATGAGCAGGGGAAGGGCAGAGGGAAAAGAAGAGAGAGAATTTTAGGTAGGCTCCAAGAAATGTGAGATCATGACCTGAGCCGAAATCAAGAGTCAGATGCTCAATAGACTGAGCCACCCAGGCACCTCTAAAATTAGAATTTTAGACTTAAAGTGAGCCAAATATATGTTTAACTCATTAAAGAGGGACCGAGCAGGATGGGAAAGTTGGATCAAAGGAGAATTAAAAACAGAATGCTAAAGTAAGAGTACTAAATTAGGTGCAAAATAGGACAATAAAGCTTTAATCACTGGGGTTGTATTTTCTACAGGATAGAAATTATTTACATCTCTACCAGACCAAAATCATTTGCAACTTATCAATTTTCTACAAGTTAAAACCTAACTTCATGAGTCTGAACTTTAATCAATGGTAAATAGTAAGTTAAAAATATAATCCCCTAGGCAGCTGACTTATTAGCCAATGCCCCAGTATGTCAGTGAAAGGACACAGCCATCCTTTTGCCTTATTTCCATATATTGGATAAATTTTTCCTAACCAGGGGTATTTAAAACACCAGCAACAACAAAAACATCCTCAAACTTGTAATGAATGTTTTAGAAATAAAAGTGAGATAAAATATGAATATTTTATTAAAGAAAAGAGAGGTAATTAGGTCAACCCCTTCCCCGGTTTTCTAGAACAAGTGTTCCCTGTTTGCAGATTGTAAACTGATATCTTTTCTCCCTTTTCCTCTCTCTCTCTCTCTCTCTCTCTTTTTTTTTTTTTTTAGTCTCTATTTATTTTTGAAAGAGACAGAGACAGTGTGAGCAGGGAAGGGACAGAGAGAGAGGGAGAAGGAGAGAGAGAGAATCCTAGCAGGCTCCACACTGTCAGCACAGAGCCTGATGTGGGGCTTGAACTCATGAAACCTCCCAGAGATCATGACCTGAGCTGAAACCTAGAGTCAGAGGCTTAAGTGACTGAGCTACCCAGGTACCTCTCCCTCTCTTTTTATTTACTTTCAGAGGCTAACCTCAGGCACAAGCCTATTACCAATTACTGGCATGTTGCTGGTCTTTTTTTTTTTTTTAATTTTATATATATATAAAATGGTTATATATTATATATATATATATATATATATATATATATATATTATTTTGAGAGAGAGAGAGAAAGAAAGGGGAAGGGACAGAAAAAGACAGAATCTTAAGCACTGTCAGTGCAGAGCCCAGTGAGATGCGCATTTTCATTAACTGTGAGATCGTGACCTGAGCCAAAATCAGGATTTGAGTGCTTAATGGACTGAGCCACCCAAGTGCCCCTTGTTGCTGGTCTTTACCAGGCCAAAGATAACTTTTTATTTTGGAGCTTAAGATAATTTATTTTTTTATACACTCACTTTATGTGACATCCTGACTTTCTGGTTAAAATATCAACTGTGATATTTAATCAAAATAACCTAATATATATCAACATATTTTATACTTTTTAACCATATATATTTAAAAATAGAAATTTTATACAGTAATGTATTTGGAGCACTCCTTCCCAAACAGTTCTTAAGATTCTTAAAAAAAAAATTCTTAATAAATTAATTAATTATTTTCAGGGTAACATATTCTTTCATCTATAAAAGAGAGATTACATTACAATATAAAGCAGAGTTACTTGCAGATATAGCTGTTTGGATGTCAACATCTATGCACTGTTTGCTGCTAGACTAATAATTTCACAGTCCTTTGTAATTCAGGCTTACTTGAGGAGAATGGTTATTTTGATCTACTTCCTATTATTTAAAAGTTAAGGAATAGACAGCAAAAGAATTAGTTTCTAAAAAATAGAACTTTTCTGGGGATCAGTCTTTGTTCCGTTCACCGTGAAGCAGAGTGGCCACCGCTGGCCATTATTTCTAAGGTGTGACCTCCTCAGGGCTAAGCAACTTCGATAATAATGTTTTGAATATTTAATCTTATGTTGAAATAACTGTATAGAAACTTTTCTGGCATCTCTGAAGAAGGAAATCTGGAAGCTGGTAGGGGCCCACTGCATGGGTTGTTGTAAGTCTAGGAACAAAGTATAAAGGTTATTGGGGTTATCAGGTACTCTTTCATCAATACCAGGTGTTTCACAGGGATCCATACTCCTTAACACAGTCTGGTAGAGGAACCTGGACCCATACCCCTTTTAAGAAATAGAGAACAGGACTTTTGCTCCTGGGGCCTTTCAGCAGATAGTTTTACAAGGCTTGCCCCCAAATTCTTCTCTGCCTCTGTCCCTCTCTGTCTCTCTGCATTTCTCTCTCTGTACTCAGTAAAGTTTCCAGACTTTCCTGGATGTTTGAAGAGTCAACTAAATTTTAGTTTTCTTTTGTATGCTTCTTTGTCCCATAGATACCAGACTTCATCTGGCCAGGATGAAATTTTTCTATTAGAAAAACAATTCTGTTTTCTCTTAGGTGATTCATGTCATGATGGTTCTGGAAGTCATCAAGGGAATACTTTGGGTCATCTCTGATACACCAAATTATGCAGAATAGAGTCCATTTGGTTGAAAATAACTGAGCAAGGGTGGGGTTTCAGTTTTCTGACTCTTAGAGAGAAGAGTGCCCATAAAAAGTGGGTCTTGCCTACACATGAAAATAGGCTAACTAGAAAAAATGATTTATGAAATCTACAAAAATGTGTTAAGTGGTGGGAAGCAATAACAGAGGAGAGACAGAACAAGCAAACACAGAGGAAGGACTCATTATGAGCCCTACTTGAAATGATAAAAGTCTTTTGAACTGAAAACTGCTCAAGGAAGCAGTATTTGGAAGTGGTATTTTTTCATGAGATTTTTCAGTGAGATTTTTTTCATGAGATTTTTCCTGTAGCCGACCACTTCTTTGTCAGGATCTGTTCTGCCAGGCCGGGTCAAGACTACACCAAAGTGTGGTGTGGAAAGACCAAGAATGGTATTTGTCACTTTGGAGGATGAAATGGTCAATCATTTTGTCCAGAGTCAATTGATTATCACACAATTGTTTTTAAACCAGCACTTTAAAAGCAATTAGAGTATTCATTTTGCCAATTTCAGAGATCCAGGGAAAAATGTCAAATACACATTTGAAAAAGATATTCGGACAAACATTTTAATAAGAAGGAGCATGACAGTAAACAAACATTTGAAATAAAAGGGATTCAAATATTGCTTCAGAAGAACAGAGAACAGTATGACCTTGAAGGGGTCATGTCATGTCATGTAATATATTCGAGGCAGTCAGCCTTTTAAAGATATTTTTATTATTAGAGTTTCTAACTTTTAGAATACAGGACATAATAAAGTTCTATGGGTTAGGAGAGCTTCTTTCATTCATACTACTTACTGGCAGTGAGACCTTCAGCAAGTTGTGTAAACTCTCTGTGCCTCTGTTTCTTTATTTGTGATATATAGCACTGCATATCTTAGAAAGTGTAGACAGACTGAATGAGTTTCTACATGTATGAGGTTTAGAACAGTGTCTGACACACAGTAGGTGATCAACAAATGTTAGCTTTTACTGTTTTGAAGATGCATTCTGACATAGATACAAATGATGATCTGCCAGTCTAGGGGACCAACGAGTGCTCTGGTGTGGTCAGGCTACAAGGTCATCTGGGAAGTGGGGAAGACCCAGAACCCAATGGAGCAATTGGCTTAGAGTGTTGAGTTTCCTGGCTTTTTATACGTACTTCATCACTGGTGTTACGATCAGGTAAAATCAGGTACAATCAGGTATGATCAGGTTAAACACCATTGAACATCTTCTAGTTCACCCATAAAAATTATTTTCTAGACATACTATCTTAACTAACAATATTCTGATATAGATTTCGACAATGGCATTTGAAGTGGACTCCTCTGTCATGTAGATTTCTGAATGGGGGTCTTCCAACCACTAACAAGCCACTGTGGGGATACAGATTAAAATTAAGTTATACATATATCATACTGTTTATGCTTAAAGTAAATTACCACACAGATAATTTGACCTCTCAGTAAGTATGGAGTGAAGTTTAAGTTTTAAGACATAAATCAACTCTGACCTTTTACTTTTTAGATTCCTCTGTCACATATGACTGTACAGGAATGTTTATAAAGCAAAACCTGCATTTAATATTTTTACATTTTTCATCTTACCAATAAAGCTGCATTGATTCAACTTAGGTATCAGGGTAATATTCATAAAGTAAAATATTATGACAGAAGATAGTTTGTGTGATAGGAAATCAACCATGTGAGCCTTATGAAGAAATCTAAATCTCATTATAACAAAATTACAATTTTTCATATTTGTGTGGAAAATTCTCTTAAATGGAATGATTAAGTGAAGATTAAAGGAAATTGTGGTGTGACACATATAGAAATATTCTTTTTTTCGGAAAAGGGACTTTGAGACTTGAGAAGGCAGCTTTGAAAATACAGAAGTATAAATTCACAGAAAATGCCTCCCTTGTTTTAAAATACTTTATGAAGGTGAAACATAAATAAAAAATTTTTAAGAAATTCAAGTGAAAAAATAATGATGCAAAAAATAGAGATTCTTAAATCTAAAAAAAAATTAATAAACTTTTAAATATTAAAACAGTTTTAGATTTATGGAAAATATGTGAAGACAGTACAGAGAGTTCCAATGTATCCCACACCCAATTTCCCCTATTATTAACATCTTACATTAGTATGGTACATTTGTTATGAATAATGAACCAATTTTGATACTTTATTATTAATTAAAGCCCATGCTGTATTCAGATTTCCGTAGTTTTTAACCTAATGTCCTTTTGTCTGCTCTAGGATACTACATTACATTTAGCCATCATGTCTCCTTTAGGATGTAACAATTTCTAAGACTTTTATTGTTTTTGGTGACAGTGACAGTTCTGAGTAGCACAATTCAGGTATTTTGTAGACTATCCCTCAATTTGGATTAGTCTGAAATTCTTCTCATTATGAGACTGGGACTGTGGGTTTTGGGGAGGAAGACCACAGAGATAAAGTGCCATTTCATCAAATCATGACAAGGGTAACTGCAACCAACATGGGTTATCACTGTCGGTACCGACCTTAATCACTGGTCTGAGGTTGTATTTGTCATGTTTCTCTACTGCAAACTTACCCTTTTTCCCCCTTTTCATTTTGACTGTTTGCAAGGAAGTTATTAAGCACAACCTACATTTAAGGAGTGGGGAGAGAATCTTACACTTTTAAAACTATAAGAGTAATGCAGAAAACAAATGCCCATATGCATCCTTCAGTAGCTTACTTTTTTCACCTGTGAATATATTGTGAACATATTTTCATGCCAATAAATGTTTCCACAACATGATGGCAACAGCTGCAGTTATTCCATGGTGCTAATATACCATCATCCATTCAGCTGTCCACTGTTGGCTGTGTAAGTAGACTCTCAGAATAGTAAATCCCAAGGACATGGGTGTGCAGAGCAACTTGGGAGAAGGCTGTTTGTTGTCATTAATTTTTTGAGTCTTTATAGTGCCATGATGCAGAGAAGGTCACCTATTTCCTAATTCTATTCTCTTAATGGGGAAAAAATATAAGACCATATGGTAGAATGTATGTAATATATTTCAAGATATTTCAAAGATGCAGAGAAGATATAGGCTAATCTCCAATATTGTCAGGAAAATTATTTGAAACATTGAAATAGGTAAAAAAAAAAAGGATTATTGAATATTCTTTCCATGCGGTGCTGGGCTTCTACTGACTAAGCCATTTACAACTCTGTAGGACAGAGGTTAACTTGTAGATTTTTGTCAAGTAGATATGCAAATAATTTCTGTACAGTGGAACAGATAACCTCTGTTGTTGATCAGTAACCAGGTTTAAATCTAACCTGGTAAACTTATCCTAACATTTTCTCATTAAATTGTCTACCTACACCTTTTCAAATGCTCTTTGGACCAGTTTTGGAATCTTACCAGTTTTCTCATTAAATTATCAGCACTACTTTAAGATCCTGAAATGTGTTATGATTATGATGCTTTGGCAGAATATTATTTGCTTCTAATGCAATTTTCTATATAACCTAATAGCACAATATTATGTGACACATTCTTGTTTAATGGACACTTATTCATTGAAAAACTGTTAACCTGATTATATACTTAATAAGAATTTTTTATTCCTTACCTATTTGTGAAAATATGGATTTAGTATAATTAGAAAATGCAGTTGGCATAAATTCCAAATGCTAAAATCATTAGGTAAATCTTGATAGCATTGTTGGATTTGATTTTTACACTGGGGTTTGGCTTTACTCAGGGGTTAGCATACTATGGTCTAGGAGTCAGAGCTGGCCTGTCACTTGTTTAGTTAGTAAAGTTTTATTGGCTCACAGCCACATTCATTCTTCTTTGTATTGTGTTTGGCTGCTTTTTTGCTACAACTGCAGAGCTGGGTAGTTGCATCAGAGACTATGTGGCATGTGAAACCTAAAATATTTACTGTCTTGCTTCTAACAGAAAAAAATTTGTCGGCCCTGGGCTTTACCTGTTCTAGGGTATGACTTCCCATATATTTGAGTAATGTTACTACTTTACTAACATAGAGGACATTGAACGGGAAAATGCCCTATAACAGCAACAGCTGTTTTTCTGTTTTGCAATGGAAATACTTTAAAAAAACCTAATCTACCTCTAATATTTTATTGATCAACATACATATTTATTATATTTATTAAATAAATATACTTTGAACTTCTCATTCATGAGCTAGTCCTATGTAATCAAGCTTTCTAAAATATTTGCGTTATACTGTTGACAATTGGTTCTGAGTCATAAAATATTTTAATAGTTCAGTCTGGCAAATAATTGCTTGCCTGAGGCATATAATGGCCTTTGCTGAGTGAGGAGTAAAGAATATTTCTGTCATTTTATTCTTGGCCTACTTCCTGATGAAGTGATATAAAATAATAAAGTTTTGGTAATATTTGTAAAACTGCATTTTGGTAAGTGTGTTTTCAAACAGAAGAGACCAAACTTCATGTTAGTACAAGAATAGAGGAAACACGTTTTCCTATATTGCATAGAGAACATTTTTTATTCCATGAGTTAGTAATTTTCAGAAAGCAAAAAACTTTAGGCATTCCATAATTGAAAGAAGGCAATTTCTGAAAATACCATGTCTTTGAAATCCAGATAATACTGATGGTACCTTGATTAATTTCCAAACCCACTTAGCCAACTTCTGCCTGTAATTCTTTCTTCCAAATTTTTTTTTTTTTTTTTTTTAATTTATAAGTGGATCCATTGGCTCTTGTCTTTCGATCTATTGAAATGTTCCCATTCTCAGTTCTGGGCTATGTGCCTTTCAACAGATGCTCACCAAGGGTTTCCTGGGGGCCATGGGGGTTGAGTGGTGTTTATAAAGTAAACAAGAGGATAACAGGGAAAGGACCTTGATGTACTCGTCTTTCTGTCTGACCGGACCCCTGACCCTGATAGACACCTAACGTGCATTTATTAAGGATGACAAAGGGCACCTGCCAGCACCTCTTGCTCCTGAGAGGCTGCTCCTGACTCTGGGATTGTGTTTCCCAGCTGCTAGGCAATCACGCTGGCTGCAGGCTTCCAGGGCTCTCCACCACAGCACTATCTCTCTACCCTCTGAGGTCACCGAGGAATCCATCACAATGGATTTCTAACTTCTGTTAGATTCACTGTTTGTTTTTTTCATACCCCACAGAGGCTGCTGTTGGGAAGCTAAGAGGCCATCTCCGATGCTAGCTCTAAAATCTGAGATTTACAGAGTTGGTTGGATTTATATAACGTCCCAGCACATGCTTGCTGCGTGTGCTCCACAACTAATGATTTCTTGCTTATTCCTTCCAAGCCAGAGCCCTGAAGTTAGCTGGGAGTTTTCTTGATAATTCAATCACATAGGTGATGGATTTTGTGAGATTTGAGCATGCCAGCTTTTTAAGGCTGTTTGTCTTCAGACATACTCAGAGGTACGGGAGGATCCTCACATTGCTCTCCCTTGCCCAGTGTATTCCATTTTAGACAGACACTTGTAGTTTCAACTTCTTTGTGCTCAGGGAGAAGGAACTGGGGAGTCCCCAAACTGGAAGTGCAGGAGACACCTCATGTGCCTTTAGAAGTTCACAAGAGGATATTTTGGTCTGTGCCTGTCAATGCTCTGTTCTGCTGCACCTGGGATGTAGCTGAGTTCATCCTGCCTGATTTCTGTAAAATCAGATCCTATTTTTGTTGGCCTAATTGGGAATTGAGGCAATGCTTTTCTAAGTAATTGTTGAAAAAATCATTAGGATAATTAAGATAATCTTTGTTTAAAGAAGCAAATACAGGAGCTGTAATCGGAATCATGCTAGTGGGTGAAGGGGGGAAACCTGAGACAAATATTCTCCTTTCTCTGATTCGCATTCTGGTAATCCTTTTACTTTTCATTGCCTAATGATATGGCTCGCTTATTGTCAACTTGATCAGTCCTTTGTGTCTACTAATGGCTAACCTATGAAAAAGACAGGGCACCTTCATCTAGTTCACGGAGGACTCAACTTTCAACTCTGCTTCAAAACATTACTCAGGAACAAATATATCCAAAATTGGGGCTTCTTCTGTGTTGTACAGAAACAGTTAATCTCGCAGTCTTTGAATTTTTCAATTTTAAAATCTCTTCTTTGTCTCGTTCATGGACACGTATGTTTATGGAGGTTAAAATAATGACCATAAAGGAATTTTAATGTTATGCTGTAAATGATACTTGAACTTGACAATAGCAAAACCTAAATTACACAAGAAGCAAAAATGGAATGACAGGTAATTTTCTAAAGTCAATGATATAGACCAGCCCTAAATTGAAGGTTATTCAGATAAGGGGAAATTGGCAGGCTTGCAGACACTGTGTTTGAGTTTTGTTCCTGTCGGAGAACTCTCTGAAAGGTGCCAGGCTTAATGGAATTTAGATAAAGACATTCTCATTTCAGCCAAAAGTTGAACATTCTTCTGTGTCTGATTTATCCCTGTAATATTGCCAAGTCTGATAGGATTTCAGAAGCTCTTCAACCTTTCTAACAGTCTCAGTTCCTGAGTAAGCTGTCATGGCATCTCAACCCAGAGGTTAGGAGAAAATAAGGAGAATCATAGTCAGTCCAGCCGGGTGAACTTGAGAGGTGCCAAATAATGGAAATTTCCAGTTTAATGTCACAGAAGAGCAAAAGTGAATCAGCTGACACAGGTGAATTTAGGTAGTTTCAATGGGTTGGTGTTTAAGGAGTCCAGAAAAAGCCCCATATCCTAGCTCTAGAATCTGTC
The DNA here is from genome assembly GCF_022837055.1 of Prionailurus viverrinus. NCBI lineage: Eukaryota > Metazoa > Chordata > Mammalia > Carnivora > Felidae > Prionailurus > Prionailurus viverrinus. The sequence continues at coordinate 39,126,909 of NC_062569.1, forward strand.
TCTCATTGCCCCTGGATCAGATATTTCTAAAATAAAGCGTAGGTCAAAAAACAACTATTAACATTTTATGTGAGTCAGTTGACTAGCTTTCTCTTGCCATGTTGCAACATACTAAGGACAGGTGCCTATAACAACAATACAAAGGATGGGTAAAGAGCAAGAAGGGGCTGGAGTGGGGCAGTTGATGGCAGGCAGCTTGGGCAGGTTACTGCAGTAGTGGGTGCAGTGTTGGTGCTTTGGAGAAAAGAAATATGGAAAAAGCATCAGGGGAAGAGTTCAAAAGGCACACTGTCTGTACTCTTGGTGCTTGAAGTGTAATGTGTGTGGGCCAGCAGTAACAGAAGCACCCAGGTGCAAATTAGAAATGCAAGACCCAGATCTGCTGACTCAGAATGGGTATTTAACCAGATCCCCAAGTAAGTCATAAGTACACTAAAGTTTGGGAAGTACTTGTCTGCATGCTTCTTTTGTCAAGGGTCTGTTCAAGCAAAATGGGGTTCTGTGTTCCTCCGAGGTCACTGGCAGACCTTCAGGATGCCCTTTCAAGCACATGGATTCACCGGCCAAGTGAAGAATTGGATTCACTTTTCAGCAATGTCATTTCTCTTAGCAGCTAGTTTAGCAGAGAGAAAAGAAATTAAAACTTATCTGTTGCTATGGATGAAGGTGTCTTTGAGCTGCCAGGAGGAAGAGTCAATACCTGTTACCACAAGCCGGCTTATGGTAAGTGCTATAATGGAAGATAATGAAAATTTTGTGCTTTATCAGAAGAAACAAAGGAGTGAAAGCAGAGTAGAAGTAATTGAAGTGGGGGTTGGAGGGGTTGGCCTCATGGTACTTGGGATATGTAATGTAGATTTATCTCAGTATTTGACCCCTTTTCGAGTGCTACAAGAACTTTCTAGTTAGCTACCCAATACCTATAAACAAATTGGCTTGCAGAAAACACCAGCTGCTGTACTATCAAAATTCCTCTTTTGCTTTGATTCCTTGTTGTGTCTTAGTTGCCAAGACTTAGTGGTGGTTTAATAATACGATTCTTAAATGTTGGAATGCTTTGCATAATGTTTAATTTTAACATGATCGATGAAAATAAAAATGAGCAACTCTCCCTCTATACTGTACTTAGTTGATTAATTGGTTTGGGGTTCACTACTCTAAGTTGCCAATAGAAATAGTTGTTTGAGAGCAGAGCTGACCTGTGACAACTTTTAGAAATCAGTGACACTTTATAACCTCATCCCTATTCCTTGGGACTCCTGCAGAGCCTCTAGATCCGCAAAGCCCCCTAAGCTCAGGTACTCCATTTTTATGAAGAATCCCTGACCCTTGCTTCATGTACATCTAGACTTTCTTATGCTACAATCCACAGCAGCCTCCTTAACCAGGCTCTTGTCCTCATCTCCATCATCAAAGCCTAGCTGTTTTGTGTTTCATTTCTGTCAGTTTCAGACTAATTTTTTTCTGACTTTATAAGCTAAGGTAGTATGGTAACTGCGATTATTAATCTTTTTCCTTTCAGATAGGATTATTACATTTAACTATCATGTATGCCTTTTATATCATTTATATCCTAAAGGAGGAAGTACAGTGGGAATTCAGATACTGCTTGAGAAAAGCATTCAGCAAGTTACTTCATGTGTGGGTTTCTTTTTTTTTTTTCTTTTTTATTCACCAGAAGAAGCAAAATGGTGGTTGGATAGGGGCCACAAACATTTTTTTGTTTGTTTGTTTGGTTGGTTTAGCCTTCAGTGTCTTGGGGTATTTTTTTAACCATTAGTAGTGAATATATATAAATGTGAATTTCTAGCTTCTCTTGGTGAATCTGAAGTTGTGGTTCCACCCGGTCCATATTCTGTCCTGGCAAAAGTTAGCTGGTGCTGAGTGGCAGCTGCCTCCTGTGAGTGGGTCCTGCCCTCTTACTGAGAAGTACAGTTCTACTTTTCTCATATTCTTTACCTTCTTGACCCTGCCTGGCATTTGTGTTTGGAAATCCTGGTCCAGTTGGTCTGTGTATGTGCCTGTCCTTAGATTTAGGGAGCAAGTAAGACTAACTAATAAATTAAATATTCTGCTTTGACATCAAACTGAAGTTTAAATATCAACCAGCTCTTGGGGAGCCTGGGTGGCGCAGTCGGTTAAGCGTCCGACTTCAGCCAGGTCACGATCTTGCGGTCTGTGAGTTCGAGCCCCGTGTCAGGCTCTGGGCTGATGGCTCAGAGCCTGGAGCCTGCTTCTGATTCTGTGTCTCCCTCTCTCTCTGCCCCTCCCCCGTTCATGCTCTGTCTCTCTCTGTCCCAAAAATAAATAAACGTTGAAAAAAAAATAAATAAATATCAACCAGCTCTTGAATAATTAAAAAAAAAATTCTTTTTAAAAACATTAAAAAAAATTTTTTTTTTCAAAGTTTATTCATTTTTGGGACAGAGAGAGAGGCAGAACATGAACGGGGGAGGGGCAGAGAGAGAGGGAGACACAGAATCGGAAACAGGCTCCAGGCTCTGAGCCATCAGCCCAGAGCCCGACGCGGGGCTCGAACTCACAGACCGCGAGATGGTGACCTGGCTGAAGTCGGACACTTAACCGACTGCGCCACCCAGGCGCCCCGAAAAAAATTTTTTTAATGCTTATTTATTTTTGAGATTTCTTTCTTTCTTTCTTTCTTCCTTTTTTTATTTTTGAGAGGGAGAGAGAGAGAGACAGAGTGTGAGTGGGGGAGGGGCAGAGAGAGTGAGGGAGACCCAGAATCCAAAGCAGGCTCCAGGATCTGAGCTGTCAGCCCAGAGCCCGATGCGGGCTGGAACTCACAAGCGGTGAGTTCACGACCTGAGCCGAAGTCGGAGGCTCAACCGACTGAGCCACACAGGCACCCCTAAAAACATTTTTTTAATGCTTATTTATTTTTGAGGGAGAGAGAGCACAATCAGGGGAGAGGGGCAGGGAGAGAGGGAGACACAGAATCTGAAGCAGGCTCCAGGCTCTGAGCTGCCAGCAGAGAGCCCATGCGGAGTTCAAACCCGTGAACCGCGAGATCGTGACCTGAGCAGAAGTCGCACGCTTAACTGAGCCACCCAGGCACCCCAGAAAAAAATTCTTTTAGATTTAGTAAGTTGGCTAAATCTTTTTAAATCACAGGTAAGTTCTTGTATTACTACGGTCAAAATTAAGCATTATGCAGAAAATAAACAATTTTGTCTATTGAGAGGATTATCTGTACTTTGCCGATATATTTTAGGGGCCTATTGGTAACTGAGCCCATAGTAATAAGAGGAAAAGGAGATGCTGAGTAAATCTCAACAAAGCTTCTGCTAATAGTCTACTTTGATGAAAACTTTGGAAAACCTAAAAGTTGAAAGTCTGTCAAAATGAAAAGTGGATATTTAATTTCTCTTAAGAATTAAGGCAGAAAGTTAAGTATAACTAAAAAATGATAGGCTTTTACTAGGAAAGGCAATAAAATTACTAAGCAAGATATTCTAACACATTACAAACTTAGCTGTGCTAATGTACGCTTTCCATTTAAAAATGATTTTGCTTATTAGCCTTTATGATTGAAGTTATTACAAAACAGGTGAACTTATAACTGAATTTTAAGTTCTTTGCTTCAGTGCAGAAGTTCTTTTGAAGCAAGTAAAGCAGATAATAAAAGATAACCTTAGTTTAAAGTAGATTGAAGTAGAACCAAGGATTTTCTAGCTTACTAAGTAGTGCTGGAGAACTTTTGAGTGCATATGGTGGGGTGGAAGAGAAAAGTGCTTATGCAGGTGCTCAGAAAGTGTGGTGTGTGTAAATCCTTCTGAATCGCAGAAGCAAAATAATTGGGTTTTCTCATCTCAAAGTTTGTTTTTATATACTTGCAGTAGATTTTGCCACAGGTTTTCAATGTTTCTTCAGTCGAGGAATGAAGAGGCAGGCATATATATCTCTTTGAGGGGTGTATGTGTGGTTGTGTGTGGGAGGGTGCAATGAAGATTTTTGCCTATTTTCTATAATTGTTTTATTATACAGGTTTTGAGGGTTTTGTCATTGTTGTGTGTTTGTTTGTTTTTGTGAGTAGGTATTGCCTTTATTACAAACTTCCAATTCTGATTTTGAAACACATCAACCTTGTGAGAAATGGACTTTTTTTTTGAAAAGCGGAGTGACTTTGCTCTAGGCTGGAAACTCAATGACCCGTTCAAAACCTTCTCTATTGCTCTTTTGTTTTTTAGCTGGAAGCTATTATCTAAATGTCTAAGCCTCCTCCCCAAAATGTCATTTTGATAGGCAATGGATTTGAACATTGGGTTTTGAAGCCAGAAGCCTAGATCAATTATTGTCCTTTTCTTTCTGTAGTTGTTTATTAGTTTAATTTATACTGTTAGAAAGAGATATAGAAATTTAACTCTTGATTGGGAGTTTCTGATTTCTTTTTCATTCAGTTAACAGTTTGGGCAGCAGAATCAGCTAAAGAAATAGAAATACAGGGGTCCTGTATTTGAGACATGAGGATTGCTTATTCACTCTGCATCTCTATAATTTTTCCCAAGGCATTCGGAGATGTACAAGGGGCTGGCCTTCCTGAGCTTAGGGTTTGGTACTTGTAAGAAACCTAGGAGATCATTTCTTTTGTTATGTTAAAAGGAGAGATAGTGCTAAACCCCAGGTCAGTAAACCAAGACTTAATACCTAACCTAAGTGCAGTTTCAAAACCGAAGGAATATAACCTTAAATCAATCAACATGGAATTGCTTGGTCAGCACTAGTGAGATACTTTATTCCATAGACCACTTCCATTCCCCTTAGAAAGGGGACTTAGTCTGAAACAACCTGTTCTTTGCTAGTAATATCCTTTTCATGTACCCTTTCCACCTTTAAACAGCTTTCTTTTTCCACACCTTGGTAGAGTTCCTTTATGTTGCTAGATGGGGTGTTGCCTGATTCATGAATTGTTGAAGAAAGCCAATTTGATCTTTAAATTTACTCAGTTGCATTTTTGTTATTTAATATTACAATTTGTCTTTGTCCCCTGGGTCATTCATTGTCTCCCCTATCTTTCCTAAAGCATAGGTTTATTTTAAGTGTTAAAATTAAATACGAAATGGATACCAGACTTGAGAATTAATTCCCTGAAGCAGACAAAACCATTTAAGCCACATAAGCAAAACAAAGTAGCTTATTCCATGACACAAGCTAACCTTAAGTTGTAAATGCCTCTGACAATCATAAAATTTATGTCACCTTCCTAAAAATAGTATGAGATGATCACTTTTAACCAATCCCCTGCTTTCCAAAAACTTGAGTTGCAATGACTGATCATTGTAAAGGGTTAACAGCTTCCTCATTTTCCCTGTATAAGGCATCCTGTAACTTCATGTCCCTGAGTCTCATACCAGTCTTTGAATTTGAAAGCTCACAGTTCATGAACTGTTCTTACATGTGCAATAAACTCTTTCTAAATATTATTTATTGACTTGGTGGTTTTAACTTTGCTATTTCTGGATTTATTACACACAAAAAAAATTTTGTATCAATATTTTCCACATTTGTTATAAAAAGAACTGAATTTTTCAGACACATCATTTGAAACTTATGTTTGAATTGTGAAAATTGGCTTTGATATCACTAACAACTCTAGGGAGCTCAGAAGTATATGGGAGCCTCTTATTAAAATATGTCTGTAACTTATAGTTTCTTCCCTATTAAAGTAACACAAAGTCACAATAGACATATTGGAGAAAACTTTAAAAAACATTAAGGAAATAGAAATCATCCATAACTTTACACGAAGAGGAATCTGATCTATTTGCTTCAAATATATTTTATGTGTTATTTTACATTTGCATTTTTTGTTACAAAATTTAAAGTCATGCTATGTATTTTTGTATTCTGATTTTTAAAAATTAACATTTTTGGGGCACCTGGGTGGCTCAGTCAGTTAAGCGTCTGACTTTGGCTCAGGTCATGATCTCTTAATGAATTCCAGCCCCAGGTTGGGCTCTGTGCTGAGAGTTTGGAGCCTGGAACCTGCTTTGGATTCTGTGTCTCCCTGTCTCTCTGACCCTCCCCTTTTTGAGCTGTCTCTCTCTTCTGCTCAAAAATGAATAAATGTTAAAAAAATTTTTTTTAATTAAAAAAATTAACATTTTATCATGAAAATTTCCCTGTTACTTTTACATTCTTCAAAATCATTTTGTTTTCTTTGTTTTTTAAAGTTTATACATTTATTTTGAGGGAGGGGGAGGGATAGAGAGAGAGGGACAGAGAGAGAATCCCAAGCAGGCTCCACACTCTGCCAGGACCCAACTTGGGGCTTGAACTCAGGAACTGTGAAATCATGACCTGAGATGAAATCAAGAATTGACATTTAACCAAGTGAGCCACCCAGGCACCCCCCAAAAATATTTTGAATAGCTGAATAGTATTCTATTTATAGAAGGAACCTAATTTAATTAAGTACTTATTTTCACTCATTTACATCATTTCCAATAATTTCATATACATGATTCTGTGACATCTTTTTACTTAAATGTTTTCTGTGGTCCTTTAATTATTTCCTTTGAATAACTTTCTAGAAGTAGAGTGATTGAAACTGTTTCACTAAAACACCAATGACCTCCAGGTTTCAAAATCCCAAGGACACTTTTTTCTTTGTATTATTCTGACTTCTCAGAAGTGTACCTGCAACACTTTTTTTTTCATCCATAATTCAGCAATTTCATCAGCAACATCCTTTTCTCCCTCTACTCTTTTCTTAGCCTATTTTATCTACTCCCATGGCTTTAAATGTAAACTGCGTGTTGACAATTCACTAATTTCTATTTCCCATTAGGTCTTTTTCCTGACCCGTCTTCACTTTCAGTGTCTCACAGGCATGGTACATCTAGCATCTTCAGACCCCATCTCCCTCTCCCCTTCCCAGCCTCTTCCATCTCTGAGGTTTGCCCCTATTAATGACTGAGCCACTGTCTACCCAGGTGCCTCTTGGTCCCTTGCTCATGCTAGGGACTTGTTCTTGACAAGAACAAGTTGAATTCTATGTCCAAAATAGATCTCAAGTCCATTTCCAGAGGGAGATAGAGAAAGAGACAGAATCTTAAGCCCAATGTGAGGCTCGGTCCCACAACTCTGGGATCATGACTGGAGCCAAAATCAAGAGTCTGTCGTTAATCAACTGAGTCACCCAGCTGTCCCTAAAGGTCTTTAATTTGCTCTAAAGTGTTACTTTTTCTTTTATCACCCAATATATGTTCATAGCTAATGTTGATTGATTAGGGATGGTGTGTGTGCGCGCACGTGTGCGCATGTGTGTAAGAGAAAGAGAGCATTCTAATTCTCTGTCCTAAGTCCTTTACCATTGATTTGACCTTGTTTATGGAGTATGAATTCACATTTCCACTCTTCCTATTTGCTGTATATTAAAAATTTACTGGGGCGCCTGGGTGGCGCAGTCGGTTGAGCGTCCGACTTTAGCCAGGTCACGATCTCGCGGTCCGTGGGTTCGAGCCCCGCGTCAGGCTCTGGGCTGATGGCTGGGAGCCTGGAGCCTGTTTCCGATTCTGTGTCTCCCTCTCTCTCTGCCCCTCCCCCGTTCATGCTCTGTCTCTCTCTGTCCCAAAAATAAATAAACGTTGAAAAAATTTTTTTTTAAATTTACTGTAGCTGGAGGTAATAATCTTTATTTTGGGTAATGCTTCATAATGGTCAAAACACTTTTATGCCATTTTCTTATTAAAATCTCAAATAAGTCCTTGAGGTTGACAGAACAGGTATTATTAAACCCATTTTGTAGATGAAGAGATATGAGAGTTCATTTTACTTTAATTAGCACGACTAGTAGAGGGTGTGTCTCAGATTAGAATTTGGCTTTCTTTAATTCTCAGTCCAATATTATTATATTACTTGTGATTAAGATAGAACCTTGTAATAACAACCTGCTTTATTTTTGCTGTTGTTGTTGCTGTGTATTGTGAAATGAAATTGCTTACATTTCAAGTCCTGTTAATCTTGCGTAATTGAAACATTTACTTTTAAAAAATGATGCTAATTTGAGATTGAGAGCACTAGTTAAATTTGTAGCAATGTGTAAAAGATGACTCTGGTTCCTCCAGAATAGACTCAATATTTTCCAAATTTATTTCCCTTCTTAGCATTATAACAAAATCAGATGGCTCTCACCATTCACCAAAAGCTACCTGGACCCACTGATCTTGGCTCAAAGTCTAGCAGGAGGTTAAAGCTTGAGATTTTGGCCCAGAAATCTGTACTTCAAACTGAATGTAGTCTTTCAAACAAATAAATTAGTCTTCTCAAAGAAAGGAAAATGATTTTATATTTCTAATAATGCTATTATTTCTTACACTTTAATGGCATTTTTGCTCCAAAGTTCTTGAATGGTAACCTTCATTTTTTCTGTATCTAGTGAATCTTTTAAACTGGAGTTCTATTTGAATGGTTGTTCAGGGTGTTGGCAAGAGTTATAAAGCATTTATATTTTATTCTTGACTGGATTCTGGTTGAGAAATCGAATGGCACAAATGTTGAAAGACTAGCTTGCTGTGGACATAATGAAGCAAGCAAAATGAAATCTCCCAAGGATAAAAGTGTAATGTCCTTTACTTTTTATCTTTTAGGTACAGGCTTGTGCCATATCTTACTTTCTTGCTGTGGGCAAAATGGAGTCAGGGTGAGGGGGCAGGTTCTTATGAAAAAGATCAAAAGGAAAAAAGAAAGTAGGGGTATGGCAGAAAGGGAACTGAAATACACTTGGGGCACAGATATCACTGCCCCTAAACTTTCTCTTTTGAATTGAATTTAAATATTCAATTGAGTTGGATTGAACTTAAACATCCCTCCAGCATTAATGAGCATTGGAAGTGTATTTATTCTTTTATTTGAAAGGGTAGTTTCTCATGGTTCACAGCACAATTTGTAGGGGTAAGTTTTCAAACCTGGTTTTAATAAGGAGACTTATGAAAACATTTACATAGAACTGTAGAAGGATGATTCAGATAATCTAGGAGATTCAACACTATATATGGATCTTTCTTGATTTTTTTAAAAAAAATAGTGATTCTTATTTTTATTTTCATTCCCATGGCAACACACTAAAAGAGTCTAGCCAAGGTCTCTGAAACTAGAAAATAATCTTTTCTTATCTGCTTCTAAGAGTTTATCTCTTTCTATCTATCTGTTACCTAACTTCAAAAAATAGAAATCTTGAGGGGGGTGGGGAGCAGGGGTGGGGGCAGGGAAAATGGGTGATGGGCATTGAGGAGGGCATTTGTTAGGATGAGCACTGGATGTTGTATGTAAGTGATGAATCACAGGAATCTACTCATGATGCCAAGAGCACACTGTATACACTTTAGGTTGGCTAACTTGACAATAAATTATATAAAAAATAAATAAATATAAATTAAAAAAATAGAAATCTTGCTCATTACCAAAATGTTTATTGCATAAATTGGATAATTCACAAAAATGTAATGAAGAGAGTAAACATAGAAAGTAACCCAAAATTCTACCACTCAGAAATCAAAATTCTTTTTTGTTGTTGTTTTCTTTTGGTCTTCTTTGTAAAGAATAAACAAATAAACAAACCAACAAAAAACCATTTAAAATATTTGGAGCAACCTGAAAATTTTAACTTTGTTTTCTTTCTCTTTGTACTATACAGTGTTTCTTTTTATATAATAACAAATATTCCTCTACAATATAAAAAGTGTACTGGACCAAGACCAAGTCATCAATATGTAATATAAAGCCACAGAGCCTTGGAAAACAACTATAACCAAGAAATTCTTTGTAGTATTCTTTCAGTTTTTCTATGGATCATTGTATGTATAGGTGCTCAAAACATACATTAGTTGAATTAGTTGAATGGATGTTGAATTTCAATGAAAATAAGCTAAAGGAAAAAGGAGCATTATTTTTACCTCTTTTTCCCTATTTATTATTTTCAGTTCTTGGAAAAGCAGACACCAAGATGAGATTAGACTGCAAGAAATTGATTGGAGAAAACACCTGTGTTTTAGTCCATTTGGGCTATAACAGAGCATCATAGATAAGAAGGTTTATAAACAACAAAAATTTAATTCTCAAAGTCCTGGGGCTGGGAAGTCTTAGATCAAGGTGCTACAGATACCATGTCTGGTGAGAACCTGCTTTTTGGTTCATAGATAGCTGTCTTCTTGCTGTGTCCTAACAGGGCTAAAGGGACAAGGGAGCTCTCTGGGGCCTAATCCCATTCATGAACGTTCCATCTTCATGACCTAATCATCTTCCAAAGTATCTGCCTCCTGATACATCATACTGGCAGTTAAGATTTCAACATATAAATTTTGGGGAGATACAAACATTCCATCAATAGCTTTCCACCATTGTCCTCCCTCTAGTACATATCCATATTACATGCAAAATACATTCATTCCATCTCAGCAGCCCCAACAGTCCAGCATCAACTCAAAAGTACAAAGTTCAAAGTCTCATCTAAATACCATCTAAATTAGATATGGGTGAGACTCAAAGTACAACTCATCCTGAGGCAAACTCTTCTCCAGCTGTGAGCCTGTGAAACCAAACAAATTATGTGCTTCCAAGATACAATGGTAGAATAGGCACAGAATAGACATTTCCATTCCAAAAGGGAGAAATAGGGAAGAAGAAAGGAGTTAACAGATCCCAAGCAAGTTCAAATACATGCAAACTCTATGAAATCTTAGACTTGTAAATAATCCTCTTTGTTTCTCCTCTTCAGGCCCAATTGAGAAGGCAATGTCACTCCTAGGGCTCAATGGGACAGCCCTGAAGCAGCTTCCTGCCTGGGCCTGGGGCTCTCCTGGGTTGGGGTCCTAAGCCAGAAGCTGTGTTGGAAAGCCTTGTCCCTTGAAATCCAGGTGAAGGCTTGCTTCCCAGGCTTACATAGATGTTGCCAGAGTGTGCTGCCTACACCCTCTATAGAGGCGGCCAAAGTAGCCTGTGCTGCACCAGAGCCTCCAGATCTGTGCCATTGGAATGCAGAGAGTGGAGGCTGTGATGTGAGGCAGCACTGGGCAACTCATGCACATTGAGGTCCCACAGGCATCAGTCTTTTGATTTTGAAATTACTCAGCTCCTCCTGTCCCCCCACCTCTCATCCCCACTCTTACACTCTGGGACCATGGTGGCTTTGGAAACTCTGATGCTCTCTGAATTGCCTTTGGAATCATTTTTCCATTTGTAGAATAGCACTTGGCTTCTGTTGAGATAGGGGACTAGGTCTGTGGTTCACACTTATCAAAAGTGGTTACTTGGCCACACCCTTAGTTTTCTCTTTCTGTCATGCTATCGCAAGTGTTTGCAATATCCATTGGCTGAGAATTTTCCAAATCTTTAAGTTTTAGTTCCTTTTTGGTTACCAATTCCATTTTTAAGTCATTTCTCTTTTCTCACATTTTACTATAAGCAGTCAGGGGGAGCCAAGCTGTACCTTCGACACTTTGCTTAAGAAATTGCTACAGCTAAATATCCAATTTCATTGCTCACAAATTCTACCTTCCCCCAAATACTGGAACACGAACACAATTCAGCCAAGGTCTTTACAACTTTATGACAATGATTACCTTTTATTTAAGAGAGAGAACAAATGGAGGGTTGATGGAGGGAGGTGGGTGGAGGATGGGCTAGATGGATGATGGGGATTAAGGAGGGCACTTCTTGTGATGAGCAATGGGTGTTATATATAAGTGATAAATCACTAAATTCTATACCTGAAACCAATATTGCACTGTATGTTAACTAGAATATTTTTTAAGTTTGTTTATTTATTGAGAGAGAGAGAGAATTCCTGGCAGGCTCCATGCTGTAAGCTCATAGGTTGATATGGGGCTTGAACTCACGAACCGTGATATTATGACCAGAGCTGAAGTTGGACACTTAACCAACTGGGTCACCCAGATCCCCCATTAACTAACTAGAATTGAAATAAAAATTTTAAAAGAAAAATAAAAAAGGATTCCCTTTTATCCATCCATATGTTCCTTATTTCTGTCTGAGACCTCATTAGAATGGCCTTTACTGTCCCCATTTCTGCCAACATTCTGTTCATGATTAGTTAGATATTCCCTAAGAGAGTGGATGTTGTCTGTCCAGCTGTCCTCTTTTCTTTGGGAGCTGTCACCACAATCACCTTTAACAGTCTATTCATAGCAATGTAGACTTTTTCTAGCATGCACCTGCAAGCTCTTCCAGGCTCTACCTGTTACCCAGTTCCAAATCCACCTCCACATTTGGGTATTTGTTACAGCAGCATCTCCAGTTCTCAGTACTGACTTCTTTCTTAGCATGGACTGCTGTAACAGAATACCATAGGTGGGGTGGCTTATGAACAACAGAGATTTATTTCTTATAATTCTGGTGGCTGGAAGTCTGAGATCAGGTTGTCAGCAGGTTGGATTCTGGTAAGGGGCTTCTTCTGGGTTGCAGATGTCCACCTTTCATTGTATTGTCATATGGAAGAAGGGGTGGGGGAGGTCTCGGGGGGGTTTTCATACAGGCACTAATTTCATTCATGAGGCTCCACCTTCTGATGTAATCACCCTCTAAAGGCCCTACCTCCTAACACCATCACATTAGGGGTTCCAATTTCAACATGTGAATTTGGGGGGAGGGGTGGACATAAACATTCAGTCATTAGCAACCAGTGAGGGAGAGAGCTGGAAGAGGCTAGAAGAGGCTGAAAGAGCTACCAGCCCAATGCAGGTCTAACCTCTGTGAAGGAGAGATGGCAGGAAAAGGACTGGACAGGCTGAACCTCAGATTGCAGCACACTTCTAAGAAAGCTGCAGCGAGAAGTTCTTAAGTCAAATTTGCCTGTCAGAGGAGTTTCACATATTGCAAGAAGGGGCCTGCCTTAGTATTCCTACCACATCAGTTATTGGCTGAGTCTGGGGGAAAGCACAGCCTTGGTGCTCACGCAGTGGGAGATTCAGAGCCCCTGGAGTCCTCAGTCATTCCTCTCCCTGAAGCAGGAGATCTCCCTACTGCACTTTCATGGACACTACATCCTAAATTTGTTTTTTATTGGTTTTTACTATAAAGGTTAAAACTGATATCAGCATCTACCTATTCTGTCAACCTAGAAGTCTAAGCATCATAAGTGACTTTTCAAGTCTTTTTGACTTTTTCATTACTAACTTTCACAAACTTCTCTCCTTGTTCAGTTCAACCACTATCACAGTGTCAAGTTGTTGACAATTGTCATGCAGGTTATTATAGCTGCCCTCCACTGGTTTCTGTGCCTCTAGTCACTGCCTCAACAGTATACTTCACATGCCAGAAAACTATTCCTAAAACATGACTTGCTCTCTTGCTTACAAACACTTCATTTGCGTTGTTCTCAGCTACCTTCAAGACAAATTTGGAATTCATTTACCAAATAGACAAAGCCCTTCCCAGCCTTAGCCCTTATCACTCCACACTTTGTATACTCATCTAGAACCATACCGGATTTCTTGCGAATCCCTCAGTACAACATGCTTTTTAATGCTCCCATGCCTTGGATCATGCTCTTCTCTATCCTGGAGTTCCCTTCCTATGTTTTCCTTTGAAGAACTTAAATTGATACCTTGCTCTCCTCTCACCACCTCCCCTTTCCCCACCAAGGATTAAGAAACGTTGATTTTTGTCTTATTTTCTTCAGAAATTTTTATAGCTTTATTGAGATATAATTCACATAACACAAAATACACTCATTAAAGTATTCAATGGTTTTTTATTTATATTCTTAATTAATTTTAGGATATTTTTATCACTCCAGAAGAAATCCTATGCTCATTAGCAGTTTTTCTCCATTCCTCCCTTCCAGCAGCTCCTGGCTTCTTTCATTCTGCATAATATTTTAAAGGTTCATCCATATTTTATGAAAACCTCATTTTATTGCCAAATAATATTCCTTTGCATGGACATACCATATTTTACTTATCCAGTCATCAATTGATGACCATTTGGATTGTTCTCATTTTTTGGCTTTTATTAATATTTGTGTATGAGTTTTTGTGTGGACATATGTTTTCATTTCTCTTTATATACTGTTAAGTGAAATCACTGGGTCATATGGTAACTTCATGCTTAACTTTTTGAAGAACTGCCAAACTGTTTTCAAAAACATTTAAAATTTTAAATTCCCACCAGCAGTGTATGACGATTTCAATTTCTCCACATCCTCATCAACACTTGTTATAATATGTGTTTTTTATTCTAGTCATCCTAGTGGGTGTGAAGTGGTATCACATGTCTTAAAGTTACATTTGCTTTATGGCCTAAGATTTTTGTTAAAAATAAAACTCTTTATAATATTGTATTGCATATTTGAAAGTTACTGAGAGCAAATTTTAAAAGTTATTATCACATACAAGATCAACCAACAAACCAAATAAAAAACCTGAATATCTCTTCTCCTATTTTTTTTTCTTTTTTGATAGACAGAGAGAGACACACAGAAAGTGAGTAGGGGAGGGTCAGAGGGAGAGGGAGAGAGAATCCCCAGAAGGCTCCATGCCCAGCACAGACCTCAACATGGGGTTTGATCTCACTATTGTGAGGTCATGACTTGAACCAAAATCAAGAGTTGAATGCTTAAATGATAAGCCAGGTGTGCCCTCCCCCCACCCCAGATATCTTTGCTCTTAGGCCTTCTTTGATTGCCTGGATCACCCCCATTTCTTGTATTCTCGTGGTTCTCCATACGTGTCACTATTACCCCAAGTATATTGGACAGTCACTATTTGTTGTTGTGCAACTCCTTCCTAAACTTTGAGCTCCAAGGACAGAGATTGGTCATTTGTTCATTTTTCATTTCAACCTAGGTCTCATTTCTCCACTGTGATTAAGAATAGACTGATAACAAACTATATAAGAATATATCCTTTATATTACCCATTATCTTTATGGCATAGATGTGTCCTTTTCATTTCTGCCAGGAAGTTCCCTAGTCATGGTGTGTGATGGAATATATGTTAGAAAGGCATTCTGCACAAAGTTAATATCTTCTATGTGCTTCTATCTGAGTCTTCTCAGAACTATTCTCCTTGTATGACTCCATCTGCATGTGGGAAATTGAGGCAGTTTACCAGAATTACTTCTTTATTCTCTTACCACATTATCTTAATCTATTATTCATCCAATAAAATTATTATATTTAGTACTTCTAGAAAACAAAAGAGGTCCTCTTAGATGTGTATATATTGATGAAATACCTTGTTGGCCATTCTGCTACTATCTTTCAAGATCCTATATCCCATCTTTCTAACTTTTGAAGGTAAAAACTTATTACTTCTGGTCTCTCCTATAGGCTCTTTAATGAATACATGATATGTCAAAATTATATTCACAAACATACATGTTTAAAGTAAAAACTCAGGGGCATCTAGGTGGCTCGGTTAAGCGTCCAACTTCAGCTCAGGTCATGATCTTGCAGTTTGTGAGTTTGAGCCCTGCGTCGGGCTCTGTGTTGACAGCTCAGAGTCTGGAGCCTGCTTCAAGTTCTGTTTCTGTCTCTCTCTCTCTCTGCCTCTCCCTTGCTCGTGCTCTGTCTCTCTGTCTCTCTGTATGTCTCAAAAATAAACATTAAAAAATCAAAATAAAATAAAATAAAAGTTACAAATGAATGTTCAATTAAAAATAAAGTAAAAATTCAAATGTATGTGTGTGTGCATCTTTGTGTTTGTAAGAGTGGAAAGGCTATTATTTTAACAGTTGCACAAATGTTATTTGGAATGGAAATTTGTTTGGAGGGAATAAAAAACTCTCTATAAGCTTATTGAAGTTAGAAACTAAGGTCCTGAGGGTGAAGGTAGGAAGACCTCTTCCCCTCTTCTTCCTTCCTTCTTTTCTTCCTTTTCTCCTTCTTCTCTCTGCCCTCCCTTCATTCCTCCCTCTCTTTCTCAAAAATATTTATTGACCTCTTGCTCTAAGGCACTATTCAGGGTAATGGGGATAATAATTAAATCTTAAAAATGAAATAGGTAAACACTTCAATATAAGAAAAAAATAGGAATTTGGGGAAGTAGGGAAAAAGAAGAGTGCAAGAAGAGAAAGCAGAGAGAAGAGAGCAGACATGACAGGCAGCTTGAGCCAGCTGAAATGGGTAGTCAGTAAGAAATCCTGGTGTATTGCCAGGAAGATGTTTATTTTATTTGAATACTGGCTGTATTTTAGTCATGGTGATACACATTGGGGATATAAAGCCCATTGTCCCTGCCATGTCTGGAGAGTTTTTATTTTTTTTAAGTATTCAGGTATAATTTATATAAGATAAAGTTCATTCATTTTAATGTATAGTTAAAAGAATTTTTTAAGTGCAACAGTCATGTAATCAACACCACAATCAAGAGACAGAGCAATTCTATCACCCCACCCTAACATTTCCTAGTACCTCCCTATAGTCTATTTCTCCTCCATCCGCAGCCCCTGAAAACTATTGATCTGTCTCTAGAGTTTGCCTTTTTCAAAGTGTCATGTAAATGGAATTAGAATGTGTAGACTTTTTAGCCTGACCTCTTTTACCTAGCATAATACTTTTAAGATTTATCCATGTTATTGTATGTATCAACAGATTGCTCCTTTTAATTGCTGAGTAGTGTTCCATGCTAAGGATATACTATAGTTTGTTCATCCATTTATAAGTGAAGGGCATTAGAGTTTTTGGAAATTATGAATAGCTGTGAATAGAGTTTTGTTTAAAGATAGGATTTTATTTCTCTTGGGTAAATATGTAAGAGTGAATTTAGGGGTTTCGTTGGAAATGTTTGCTTAATCTTATATGAAGCTACCAAATGTTTTTCAAAAGTAGCTGTATCATTTTGCTCTCCTACTAGAGTTCTAATTACTCCACATCATTGGAGGTTTTTGAGACTAGGAATGTCTATCATCCTCTTTCTGGTTGTTTTCAGTGCTGCAATGTTATTTCATTTAGCTTCCCCAATTCTCAGTTATTTATGATATGCCTATTCAGCCCTACATGGTGAAGAACGATGAGGTACATGAAAATATTGGGAAATATGGCCTGTACCTGGTTCAGCTCACCATGGATACCCACACAGAGACTGTGCTTGTCTTTGAGGGGGATTAGTACCCAGGTACTCTAAAGGTCACCAGCAAACTATGGATCAGATTGGAGAGTGATAGAGATAAGATCTTGATGAGGAAAGACAAAGGCCAAATGAATGGCTCAGGAGTGGACATGATATCAACCCCTCTTTTTCCAGAGTCTAGTATATTTAGGCAGTTCTGCTGGATCCAGTTTGGACAAAGCTCGTGGGAGACAGAAACCAATTCAGAACTGGGAACTGACTGTAGGAAAGAATGTAAGGGTGACATTAATTATATATGATATAAAACACTGTGTGATGGTACCCAATTTATGTAAGACTTAAAAATTTTTTTCAATTTATTTTTGAGAGAGAGAGAGAGACAGTGCAAGCAGAGAGAGACAGAGAATTGAGGGAGACACAGACTGTGAAGCAGGCTCCAGGCTCTGAGCTAGCTGTCAGCACAGAGCCCAATGTGGGGTTTGAACTCACAAACTGTGAGATCGTGATCTGAGGTAAAGTCAGACGCTTAACCAGCTGAGCCACCTAGGTGCCCCTAGACTTTATTCCTAAAATTATACCAACCCCAGAATGAATAAATGAATAGGTAGGCTTTAGTTTTCAACAGCATCTGTATATAGCTTCAATGAAATGATTACATTAATAACTTGAAAAGGTCTTTAGGAATGTAAATATGATTTTGTAATTACAGTGATCCTCTCCATATTATAATGGTGATATTTCCAGTATTTTAATGTAGCAATTCTCAACAATTCACTTAGCACAATGTCTTCAAGGTTCACTCATGTCATCTAATGTATAAAATTTACTTCATTTTTAAGGCTGAATAATATTCCATTGCATGTATATACCACAACCGTTCATCTGTTAATGGACATTTGGATTGTTTCTACCTTTTAGCTATTGTGAACATGCTGCTATGAACATGGGTATACAAAATCCATTTTGAGTCCCTGCTTTCAATTATTTTGGTTATATACCTAGGAGTGAAATTTCTGGATCATACAGTAGTTTTTCAATTTTTTGAGAAACCACCATACTGATTTACATAGTGACTGTACCATTTTACATTCCCACCAGTAGTGCACAAGGGTTCCAATTTTTTCACATCCTTGTAAACACTTGTTATTTTCTGGTTTTCTTGGATAATAGCCATACTAATGGGTGAAAGCCATGCATTTCCCTTATAATTAGTGATGTTAAGCATCTTGCCATGTGCTTGTTGGAAATTTGTATATCTTCTTTGGAGAAATGTTTATTCACGTTCTTTGTCTTTTTTTTTTTTTGATAGGTGTAGTCACCATCTATCACCAATAATGTTATTACAATATTATTGACTATATCCCCTATGCTGTACTTTTAATCTCCATGGTTTATTTTATAACTGGAAGTTTGTACTTCTTAATCCCCTTTATCTATTTCACCTATCCCCTTGCACACCTCTCCTCTGGCAACCACCAGTTTGTTCTGTGTATTTAAGAATCTGCTTTGTGTGTTTTTGTTTGTTCACTTGGTTTGCTTTTTGGATTCTACATATAGGTGAAAGCGTATGGTATTTATCTTTCTCTCTCTGACTTATTTCACTTAGCATAATACCCAGTAGGTCCATTTGTATGGTTGCAAATAGCAAGATATCATTCTTTTTTATGGATGAGTAAAATTTCATTGTAGATATATAAAACACATCTTCCTTATCCATTCATCTATCCATGAACAATTAGGTTGTTTCTATATCTTAGCTATTGTAAATAATGCTGCAATAAAATATAGGGGGCATATATCTTCTCAAATTAGAGTTTTTCTTTTTCTTTTCTTTCTTTTTAAAAATTGTAAAAGACATTTGTTAATTTTTGAGAGAGAGAGAGAGAGACAGAGAGTGAGTGGGGAAGGGGCAGAGAGAGAGGGAGACACAGAATCTGAAGCTGCCTCCAGGCTCTGAGCTGTCAGTACAGAGCCCAACGCGGGGCTCCAACTCAGGAACTGTGAGATCATGACCTGTGCTGAAGTCAGACACTTAACAGACTGAGCCACCCAGGCGCCCCTAGAGTTTTTGTTTTCTTTAGGTAAAACCCAGTAGTGGAATTACTGGATCGTATGGTAGTTGCATTTTAATTTTCTGAGGAACATCCATTCTGTTCTCCATAGTTGCTGCACCAGCCTGCATTCCCACCAACAGTGCATGTGAGTTCCTCTTCCTCCACATCATCACCAAATGCTTATTATTTTTAAAAAATCAGGTTGTTTGCTTTTTTGTTGTTGAATGAGAATCATTTTTAATGGTTCTTTAAAACAGACATTCTCAATTTTTATTTTGATAATCAGAGTGAGGTGCACTTCTAATAAAGTACAAAATTCTTATGTTCCTTAATTATGGCACTTACCACAAGCTGGTTTGTACTATGACTAATTATCTTCACTTGAACAGCTGGAGGACAAGAAATGTTATTGATTCTCACCTGATAAGTCTTAAGTTCCTATGAAAGTGGCTAGTGAATCAAGTCCAAGAGAGTGAGTTAGGGTGCATGGATATTTCAGGAAAACTCTCAAGTTTTTCAGGTTTCTATTTCTGTATAACAAACTACCCCACAGCTGAGTGGTTTTTAAAAAAAGTGAACTATTTAATTTCTTATATTTCTTATGATTTTGTGGGTTTGTATAGTGGTTCTTCTACTAGTCTTCTCTGGGCCCCTCAGGTCATTGCATTCAACTGGCATCTGGGCTGGATGGGAAGGTCCAAGATGGCCTCACCCACACTATCAGTTTGGGGGCCTTGATGAGGAAGGATGTCTAGAAGGCTGAGAAGATTTTTTTTTAATGTTTATTTATTATTGAGAAACAGAGAGAGAGAACGAGCAGGGGAGGGGCAGAGAGAAGGGGAGACACAGAATTGGAAGCAGGCTCCAGGTTCTGAGCTGTCAACACAGAGCCCCACGCAGGGTTCGAACTCACAAGCTGCGAGATCATGACCGGAGCCAAAGTCAGATGCTTAACCGACTGAGCCACAAGACCCCCCAAGGCTGAGAAAATTCTTACGGCCATTTGTCAGTCAGTAGTCTAGCCCTAGCTTCTTTACATAGTGTACTGGTTCCAAGAATGTTAAAACAGAAGTTGTAAGTTCTGTTAAGACATAGGTCCAAAACTCACAAAGCACCAAAGTCAAAGTAAGTCACAGGCCAGTCCAAACTTCAAGTGGAGGGAAAATAGACAACACATTTTGATAAGAGGAGGGTACAATCACATTTGTGAAAGGTCATGGGGGATGTGAGGGATCGTGCCATCATTTTGGGACATAGTCTATCACACCAGGTGATTCTGAGGTCTCCCCAGGAACATGACTCCTCTAGTTCGAGAATCACGTGTATGTAAACTCAACTACTTCAATGACTGCTCTATTGTATTGTTCTCTTTCTTCTACTCTGCAAATGCTCTGATCCTACATTTATTCCTTACAGTCAGGAGGAATAAGACACAGAAAAGTAGGTATCTCTTGTGTGAATGCATGAAACTATAGCAACAGATTTCTAAACTCTGTATCGAGGCTGTGGGAACAGAAGGAGTCCTAAAGAATGACAGTTTTTGAGTTGGCTATCGATAATATAATTTGTAAATACATTTTTCATGTGAGAAGATAGACCCCAAATGGAAGAGCATTAATTTTGAGTTGTTTTTATTCACTCACCCACAACCTTTCACTGATAGGCCTTGTGGCCCACAAAACACATGTATGAGACAGCTGCCCGGATCAGGTACAGATGAGCTGAAAACCTGCACAAAATAAACTGATACAATAAGGTTTGCATCCTCTACCTTCACTTAATGTGGAGCAGACCAGTGTGAAGAAGCAGAAAGAACCCAAGATCTAGACTTACCCTTACTGCCAAGTTTTGGTACAACCTTGGCTGGGTCAGCTAAGAGATCCTACATTTCGGTGTCCTCATTTGTAAATTTATAATACATCTCTCAGTTTTGGGAAATTAACTAAAATGACCTACGTAACAGGTGGCATTATCTGTTAGCTGATGTATAGCAACTAGCATCCAGAACAGTTAAACAAGTAATAGGGTTCTGCTGCTAAATTATGGTACACTGAGCTCTGATACTGGCCTATTACACCTATAAGCAATTTCCAGGGGCTTTTTCTGGTTGTATTTGGCTTCTACTCACTCTGATTAAGTCATGGCTGCAGCTGCTGCCATGGTTGCTCACATTTGGTTGTACTGGTAAATGCATGATTAAAATCAAAAGGAAATGCAAGAATGCTATTCAGTTTATAAAATTTTAGTGTTCATCACAAGCATATTGTATTATTACTTATCTTGTGTGTATATCCAGTTCCTAAATTAGATTGGTTAGTTTTTGAGGGCAGACTTTGGGCCCTCATGTTTTGAATCTCTTGCATCTACATCAGCCTCTTCTTAATATTTGGTGATAATCAAGATCAATAACTTACTGCATAAAATGTGCACTGGTCCTCTTAAAATGTGCACAACATTTAGGTGGTAATGTCTTGTTACTGGTGGAATTGCATCCACTCCAAATTCATATGTTGAAGTCCTAACTCCAGTATCTCAGAATGCAACCTTATTTGAAGATCAAATCTTTACAGAAGTAATCAAATTAAAATGAGGTCATTAGGGTGGGCCCTAAGCCAATATGACTAGTGTCCCAATAAAAAGGGAAAATTTGGACACAGAGATGCACACAGAGGTAAGACAAGGTGAAGAGAGACAGGTAGAGTCAGCCATTGATAAGCCAGGGAGAGAGGCCTGGAACAGACCCTTCCCTCACAGTCCTCCGAAGGAACAGAGCCTGATGACACCTTGAGTTTTGGATTTCTAGCCTCCGTAAGTGTGACAAAATACATCTTTGGTGTTTAAGCCACCCAGTCTGTAGTACTTTGTCATGAGGTCCTAGCCTACTAACACAAGTCTTGGGGAAATGGGCGTGGCTCTGCCCAGCGTCTTTTGTATCTTGTAGAGAGGAGTTGTGTATTGTCAGTGAACTCATCTGCAATAATGACAATGACAAATACAAATCAGGGAAATTCTGCAGCCCTCTTATGAGGCCTGTATGCCACCTTCTTTCTGATAATCCTGTTTGATACGTATCTGGAAGAGAAGTAATAAAGATACTTCTAAACTCATATCTTTCTCCAGAGAAAAATTGGAGACCGAGTTATGAGTCTTATTTCCAGTTTTGGATTGGATTGCGTTCCTTTCTGTAAGAATCTTTTTCAAGCACAGGGACAGCTTTTTAGCAAATGGATGAATTACATGTTTCTTCCTAAGAGCAAACATTCCTTGATGAGTTGGTATCAGGGTAGGTAATTTGCATCAGTGTTATTCTGCATGATAATAACATAATGAGTGGTGAAAATCCAGCATTAATTCATATGGGAACCTGTTAACCAGCTTGGGGAGAGCAATACAGCCTCTTAGCCAGGTAACTCTGAACCATAACAGTTGGGCCACACTGTGCATTTGGAGTAGATCTTAGTGTTATTTTACTTATGTTTGAGACTGAAGATATCTTATTCTAACCCTTTTTGCAGTGAATATCTATTATATGCCATGGAAATTTACGTTTAAGCTGGCTAAGGGCATGTTGAATGAGTACATATGAAACTTCCTGAGGCGAATTTCATATCAAGTTCAGCGTCTGATGACTAGTTTGATTCTGTTTAAAGGCATAGATATAAGCACTGCCACCCACCCCTCTACCCTGCTTTTTTACTGTATAATTGTAAGTGTTGCTTTACTCACTAGTTTAAATTTTTTTTTTTTTTTCAACGTTTATTTATTTTTGGGACAGAGAGAGACAGAGCATGAACGGGGGAGGGGCAGAGAGAGAGGGAGACACAGAATCGGAAACAGGTTCCAGGCTCTGAGCCATCAGCCCAGAGCCCGACGCGGGGCTCGAACTCACGGACCGCGAGATCATGACCTGGCTGAAGTCGGACGCTTAACCGACTGCGCCACCCAGGCGCCCCTTTACTCACTAGTTTAAAAAAAAATAAAATTGTGAGAAATTCAAAACTTAAGGAATCCCAGAGAAAATGATAAGCTCTTTTTGCCTGGGCTTGCATCTTCACCCAGTTTTAGGAAGGAAAGACATATTGCAGCTTTTCTAATACACAAATAAGAAAATAAAATGAGTGAGCATGTGCGTGTGTATGCACCTGTGTGTAGTATGTTGCATGCTGTGAGAAAGATGGAGAAGCTCAGTTGATTGTGATTCTGCATTCTGCCCCAATTTTCTTTAAGGAAAAGGGTGAGGAGGCAGCAGAATCAGAATGGAAAGAAGCACTCCTTAGTGAAAAGCCACAGGGCTATAGGGATGGTTAGAGTTATATTCAACTAGAGCATACACTGTTCATCCTTCAGTTCTGTTTTTACTTAGGAAAATCCCTTTCTAAGGCTAAGATAATGAGATAAGTCTTTCTTTCCTCCTGCATCTTTGAATGAAGTAGCTTAGATAAAGCAGTCTTTGGAAACTATGACTAACCGTGAGATGTGGTAAGTAGATTTTGTAGAAAGATGTTGTAAGGAGTGTGATGATAGATATGGATACACTGTAAGTTCCTAAGGAGAAAGTTATTACTATAGTAAGAAGTGTTACTATTCACAATAGTCTTCGTTAGACATCTGGGTAATACATTTTTTTCTGGTTTTAAACTTTATGTATGTCCATGATTAATTATGGGATTGTGGCTTGGTTAGATTTGTTTTTTGTTTCTTGGTTTTTTTTTTCAACGTTTATTTTTTTTGGGACAGAGAGAGACAGAGCATGAACGGGGGAGGGTCAGAGAGAGAGGGAGACACAGAATCGGAAACAGGCTCCAGGCTCTGAGCCATCAGCCCAGAGCCCGACGCGGGGCTCGAACTCCTGGACCGCGAGATCGTGACCTGGCTGAAGTCGGACGCTCAACCGACTGCGCCACCTAGGCGCCCCTAGATTTGTTTTTAGAAGAAAAAAGTTGTGTTCAATTTGAAATGTTAAAAAATATCCACAACATAGAGTCAAATCGAGAATAAGGATTAATCTTGTATGAGACAACAGGGATACTTGGAAGAATTTCTGTTTTATTCCGCCATTGCTTAGGTGAAAACAAAACTGGAGCATCCAGAATATCAGCAGGCTGTCCACATACTAGCATGATAGAGTGAGCTTTGGGATAAACAGACCTTGGACATTTGCTAGCTGTTTGGGTTTGGTCAAGTTATTGAATTCCTCTGAGCCTCAACTTACTCAGCTGTAGAAAGAGAACAATACTGACTTATCCATGCTCAAGTGATGTACTGAAAGTTCTTGGCTGTTAGTAGGTACCGAATGTTGGCTTTGGGCAGTGGTACTCTTACATCTGTGGTAGGAGGCACTTTAACAGAATAGAAGAAAAGCAATTGAACTATTTCTGTGAAAAATGCAAGAACTTAGGAAAAGACTTTCCCCATCTGCTTTTCCAAGAGTTTGTGCAGTGAGCAGCCTTTCTCACAGAGAACATTTGATTGTGGAGTTCCTTGAGTAAGAGAAAAAATTAAGGATTCTATTGTTGTGCTTGTGAATACACATTAATATTTACCCTCTTTTATTTTACCTATATTCTGCATGTGACTTTACGTTCTGTCAAAGTAATAAACATGGGAAGTCAGAGACCTGCTTTGTGAAACTCTAGAGTATTTAAACTTTCTCTTTTGTATTGTGATTGCTTCAGTCTCTGATAAGAATGCTTGAAAGGCAACTAGATCTAATTCAAGAGATAAAAGGCAGATCTCTGACAGAAAATTGCCATTTGATGGAAGCATTTTCCATTTATACAGTGTAACTTATTTCAGTCTTTCATATTAGTGTGGTTTTTGAAACATCAGTCTGATAAAACTCCAAGAGGCAATTTCTAGATAAGATGCGTGTCCAGTAGGATGATTTATATATGATATATTTAATTATATAAATAAATGTTATTTCTTCTGAAATGGAAATTTTCAGCTATTCTAAGAGTCTCTCCTTCCCTGACCCCCACTCTCTTTTATTTGTCTTTCCCTATAATAGCATTTCTGTAATTTAATCAAGTTGCATCCATTCCTTGACCAGAAAGGAACAGACCAGCACAAATAAATTTATGACTTGGTTCTTATTGCATCACTCATTAGTTTTAATTTGATTGTGTTTATCTCTCCTTAGAGTCCACCAAATGGATAGGCTTCATAGGGGGACAGTATGGAATTTATAGACATTGGGTTTATGTGGGAGTCACTGAAGGATGGTATCTCTTGCAACACTTAGTATGTTTAGATCTAGCGGAACATCAAACCAAGTCACATCCTTACTCACCTCTAGACATCATTTGCTTATTTACCGAGGATTATGAAGAAGGAAGAATAGCTTTTGGATTTGTCTTTTCATTATTACACTAGTTCAAGTAACCTTTCAAGGAGTCATATAAATATTCAAGCATATACAATATAACTTTTCTTTTATACAAAAGTCACAAGCATTCTCCTATTTAAATTGGTACAGCTGCAGAGTTACTCATAATGATTATTTTAAGCTTTTCTAATAAAAAAAGGGCGGGGGCTCAAAGGGCTGGAGTGACGTGTACAAAGGCATGGAGTTAGTCAGTGACAGAGCTGAAACTCAAATCTGAAAGTCTCGCTTCAGTGCTTTTTCCTATGAGCCATTCTGTCTTGAGTGGAGATTCGAGGGCCATGGTGTCAAGGCAGACTCATTTCATGGGGAAAAAAATCATATTATTTAGGGAAAGAGTGTAAGGTCTGATGTGTCCTTGGCAAAAGATATTATTTTGGAGTTAGAGAAGCACAATAAAGACTTGGCTCTGATCTTATGTAAAAAAGTCAGCTCTGTCATTCATTGTTCATCTTAAAAGCTTCAATTCCACGCCTAGTATGGTTCAGCTCTTGAAGAGTCAGGTAAAGCCAAATGAGATATTGTTGAGGACCTTGAGGAGCTTATAATTCAACACTGGGCCCTAACTATCCTTCCTCCCACATTGAGGTGGAGGAAGAGATATTAAAATGTTTCTAAAAAATAAGAAAAACCTTTTGAAAAATATAGCATACAGATCAAAGTAGCCCATGCTACTGATTTATAAATCAATATACTTATGTTGGAGATGAATATACTAAATTTTTTGCTAATAGGGATGTGTGACCACAATGTTTGCAGATTCTGTATAAGGAGAGCAATAGGTAAGCCTAGTGAATTTGCAGATAGGTGTGGGGGAAGTAGTTTTTATAACTGGTTTTTATTTTTTTCAACGTTTATTTATTTTTGGGACAGAGAGAGACAGAGCATGAACGGGGGAGGGGAAGAGAGAGAGGGAGACACAGAATCAGAAACAGGCTCCAGGCTCTGAGCTGTCAGCACAGAGCCCGACGCGGGGCTCGAACTCACGGACCGCGAGATCGTGACCTGGCTGAAGTCGGACGCTTAACCGACTGCGCCACCCAGGCGCCCCTATAACTGGTTTTTATATTATGAAGGAATGATTCTCAAATGGAAAGGGGGATATCCCCCAGTAATACATATCATAATTTTTAAAAGGAAGAGCATAGTTTGAAAAAAGTGATGCATTGTCCTATAGCTTCAATTTATTTTTGGAATGAAATACTTAATTTTCAATTTTGCTATGGGACAGTGAGAATTTTTGTTTATCATGAAGAGTCATAGAACAAGAAAGAATGAGATAGAACTATTAATTTTTTTAATGTTTGTTTATTTTTGAGAGAGAGAAACAGAGTACGAGCAGGGGAAGGGCATAAAGAGAGGGAGACACAGAATCTGAAGCAGGCTCCAGGCTCTGAGCTGTCAGTGCAGAACCTGATGTGGGGCTTGAATTCAAGAACCTTGAGATCATGACCTGAGCTAAAGTCGGATGCTTAACCTACAGAGCCACCCAGGCACCCCGAGAAAGAGATTTTAAGGGAAGTTTAGAAGAAAAAATGTGGACATTGGAATCAATCATTAGGACATTCACACCTTTGCTGGCAACCCTGGTCAAATCCTTTAAACTGAGACTAACTCGGTTTCTTCATTGGTAAAGTGAATATAATAGTAACAATTTGGTAAGATTGTGGTGATAATTAAATTGAAATAAAGTATCTGGCCATGTCCATACAGTGCCTGATAGATGTTAGACAAAGCAATAGATATTAATGCTCTTCCTTTGAAATAAGAGATCTTAAGGGTTAAATACACATTAATGTTAAACATTAGCTTCTAAAGGTTAGCATTCCATATGAACCCTTCAGTTGTTTATAAGTGATTTTCACATTGCCTCGAGTTATTAACTGTGACTGTTGACATCTTGATAAGATCTTCATATTTGTTCCATAAAGAAGTACACGAAGCAACTGGCAGCATTGTAGTGAGACTTAAAATTCTATTATGGATTTAAAAACAAGTTGAGAGATTAGTAAAACAAGGAAATGAAAAAGGCAAGTCACAGCATGAAAAGAAATTAATTGTACAACTCCTCGCCTTCCTACACTGGGACTTGAAATGTTCATATTTTCAAAGACCTCTCTGACAAGCAGGGCTGAATGGTTAAGACAGTTAACAGAAGATAAATTATTTAGTCAAAGAAAAGATGAGAAAGGAGCTTTAAAGACTTCCAGAACATACTAAATAGATTAGATAATTGTGGAACAAACATAGTTAATTGAGCAAAATAAGAGCAGGTGAAATTCAACATAAGCAAATGTGAAGTAGGGCACGCTGAAGAATAGGATGTAAATTACCTGCACACAGTGTACATTCCTAATTGATTGTGAAACATCTGTGGAAAAGAATTAACAGGTATTGTGAGTTAAAGAAGCAACTTGCCTGGTACCTGAAACCTATCATAGGGTGAAAGAGCATTTTCTTATTAATGGCCTTATCTTAGTTCTCAAAAATATTATACAGTTGACCCTTAAACAACATGGGTTTGAACTGTATGGCTCCACATACATGCAAATTTTTTTTGCAATAAATACAGTACAATGTTATAAATGTATTTGCTCTTCCTTTTGATTTTCTTAATAATGTTATCTTTCTGTAGTTTATTTTACTGTAAGAATACAGTATATAATACATGAAACACACAAAACATGTTAATCAACTGTTTATGGTAGGCTTCTGGTATCCAGTAGGCTATTAGTACTTAAGTTTTGGGGGAGTCAAAAGTCATATGTAAATCTTTGACTATGTGGAGGTGGGAGCAGTCAGCACCCCTAATCCCTGCATTGTTCAAGGTCAAGTGTATTTGTATTCAATGTAGAACATTGCAAAAAGGAATGGGAAGATTCTTGGAAAACAGCAAGTAGAACTGGAGTGGAGGGAAAGGAAAAGCACACAAATAACATTTGTTGAATATCTAATAGGTACCAGGAACTGGGGTACCATAGTAAATTGCATTATTTTCCTCAATTTTTGCCATTGTCTGTATCTAAGCCCTTTGCTCCATGACTTTGCACTTTTCCCCTACCAGAGGTAGATATATTTCCATGGCCCATTAACATTGAGCTTTCCACGAGGCTTGTTTTAGTTAATCAAATGTCAGCAGACATGATATGAACAGATGCTCAAATGTGCTTTTGCATGCAATGGACGTTCTCATGTGTTTCTGCCATTGCTGGAGATGATATCTGGGAGAGCCAGTGGTCTAAGGAGAATGAATGTTCCTGGTAAATCATTAGAACTTTGTAGTGATGGGTAACTTCATGTGTCAACTTGACTGGGTCACAAGGTGCCCATTATTCCGGGTGTCTGTGAGGGTGTTTTTGGATGAGGCAAACATTTGAATCCAAAGACTGAGTGAAAGAAATTGCCCTTTCTAATGTGGGTGCGGTTCATGCAATCAGTTGAAGGCCTGAATCAAACACAAAGGCTAACCCTCCAGTGAAGAGGAATCTCTTCCTCCCTGACTGCTTGAGCTAGAACATCAGTCTCTTCTTGCCTCCAACTCAACTGAAGCATCAGCTCTCCTAGGGTCTGGAGTCTGTCAGCTTTTGGAGTGGGACTTACATGATCCGCACTTCTGGGTCTCCAACTTGTTCACTTCAGATCTTGGGACTTCTCAGCTTCCATTATCATGTAAGCTAATTCCTTATAATAAACCTCTCTCTTTGAGAGGAATTGTGGCTTTTCTAGATTTGTATTGAAAAGAAAAAGTTGCATTCAATTTGAAATATTAAAAAAATACAATATATTGTATATATATTTATATGTATATATGTATGTGTGCACATGTGTGTGTATGTATGAGAATATATATATGTGAGTGTATATATATATATATATATATGACCATTTGCTTCATTAGCATTAAGTTGATACATTTATAACATTTGTAAGTTGCTATCTTACTTAATTCTCATGATTATCCCCTGTGGTAGAATTTCACCCCCTCTTTCATAGATGAAAAAACTCAGGTTCCAAGTGATTAAATGACTAGTATAGTATCATATGGTAAGGTGATTACATATGATAGCACTGAGATTTAAATCCCGGTCTCTTTAGTTCCAAAACTGATGTTCCTTGTAATGTGCTATGGTTGTTTTGAAAAACTCAAAAGGGATAACAAGCAGAGGATATTAGAAAGTCAACTATGGTGCAGTGGTTCTTTTTGAGAAATTATTTTAGGCTAGGTTCACTATCAAGCTGGACATCACTCTGGTGCTCCAGATATAGAACCAGTAGTCTAGACTGACCCAGTGATCACTCCCATTGGGCTAAGAAATTCTAGATGAGCACCTAGCTCTTGAGCTACTTCCTACCTGAGTATTACACAAGGAATGACTACTGTTTCTGTCACTATTTTCTTTATTCATTATATCACATGGGTCATTTACGTCTTTACCTATATACAAGTGGCTGTGGGAGAGTTGTCCTTAGGAGAAACGAATGTCACAGACAAGTTGTTGTAACCCACATGGCTTCCTTTCAAATAGCTAGGAAGGGAAAATACTAACCAATTTCAGAGGAATCCAAGAATTTTGTGTCTTGTTGACTATTGAATTCTACTCTAGCCTAATTATAGTTAATGTCAGCATCAATGTGAGTCTAAATAGACAAAACCAGTTTACTTATTTGTTTTTTATATACTTTCGTTACATTTGACCTAACAAATTAGATTGCTTAATTCTAAATTTAGTAAGAGTCTCCTTCAGAGCTTAAGACTTCACCTATACTTGTTACAGCTTTTTTTTTTTTTTGTCAGGAGTTATGGGACAAGATGTTTCCAACATATTTTAACCATAAAATTAAAATTGAATTTCAGTTAAAATTTTTTTTACTGTTTATTCATTTTTGAGAGAGAAAGAGAGCGAGTGAGCATGTGCAGGGGAAGGGCAGAAAGAGAGGGAGACACAGAATCCGAAGCAGGCTCCAGACTCTGAGCTGCCAGCACAGAGCCGGACATGGGACTCAAACCCACCAGCCATGAGATCATGACCTGAGCCAAAGTCAGACTCTTGACCAACTGAGCCACCCAGGTGCTCCTGAAGTTTCAGTTTTAATGCTTGATAATAGAGTTAATTTAATGGGGTGGTAATTTTTAAACACAGGTTTTCTATCTTGAAACTTAGTGTTACCTTTTCTCCCTCAGAGGTCTTCTCCATGTCTGGATATGTTTCTCTATCTCCTGTAAGTATACAGAAACCTGTTATGGAAGAAGACAGAATATGCTTGATTCTACCAGGAATGTAAGAATAAATAGCTCATTCTTTGTAACTGGAACTATGTAGACTTGAGATAATTGATTCTTACATTATGCCCCATTGGACTTTTTTTGAGTGTGATTTTTAGTCAGTATGAGTACTTATGAAACACACCTGCTTTTTCAGAGACATTTATGTTTAAATGTCTTTTTTTAAAGTGTTTGTTTATTCATTTTGAGAGAGAAAGTGTGGGCAGGGGAAGGGCAGAGAGAGAGAGAGGGAGAGAGAGACTCCCAAACAGCCTCCATGCTCAGCGTGGAGCCTGATGCAGGGCTTTATCCCACAACTGTGAGATCATGATCTGAGCTGAAATCGAGTAGGATGCTTAACTGACTGAGCCACCCAGGCACCTTTATGTTTAAAATGGCTTATCTAGATTTAATAGTGGCTTTATCATCACTTTATTTTTGAAGTTTTAACTATTTCCCCTTTCTGTTTTTAAGAGTAATATATGTTTATCATGGAAACCTGGAAGAATACCAAAATGGTATAAAGAATAAAAATTGCTCATATATTAATAATATGGACTGAATAACTGATAATAATTTGACTGTTTTATAACTTTTCTATGAACACATATTAACATTCATTGCCACCAAATATATATGTATAATAAATATAAATGTATATTATAAATATATATTATATATGTATGTGTATATATATATATGTACACATACACATATACATATATATATTACTTAAAAACATTTTCTGAGAATTTTCCTATGTCTTTGAAAACATTTATTTATTATTTTTTTATTTTCAATTTTCCCTTCTTAGGGGAAACTCCTTGCTGGACATTTTGACCTGGACAAACTTCCTCCCACTTCAACACAATAAGCCCTGGGGTGCCTGGGTGGTTCAGTCTGTTAAGCATCTGACTCTTGGTATCAGCTCAGGTCATGATCTCACAGCCCTGAGATTGAGCCTTGGGTTCTGTGCTGAGTGTGGAGCCTGCTTGGGAATCTCTCTCTCTCCCTCTCTCTCTCTCTGTCCCTCCCTTGCTCATGATCTCTCTCTTTCTCTCTCCAAATAAATAAAAATTAACTTAAGAAAAAAGCTCAATAAGCCCCAAACTGTCCTCACTTCCTCCTTAAAAAAAAAAAAATATATATATATATAGTTAATATATATAGTTAATATATATATAGTTAATATATTATATATATCTCCTTCAAAATATATATATATATATAGTTTATATATATATATATATATATATATATATATATATATTTCCCAGTCTCTTAGTGAATGGTGCTAGAATTCTATTGGTAATATAAGATAACAATCTTTTAATCCTCTTGCATTTTTCTCTCTCCCATCCCCCTGTTTCCAATCACTCAGTATGACCCAATGACATCTTGGCAACGTCATTCATATTCTTCCTTCCTTCCTAATCCCATTGGAACAATTCTGTGAGTAAAGCCTGTAGCACAGAAGTGTGTGCCCCCTTACTATGGACACCACTGTCTTCTTCTATTGCCACCTCTGTAGTGTAGGCCACCTCTGGATTAGTGGTGACCTTCCTCTGGATTATTATGATACACTTTTAACCAGAGAGCAGCTTAAGCCAAAGCAGGCTCAAAAGTTCTTGAGGAATTATAGAATA
Source organism: Prionailurus viverrinus (assembly GCF_022837055.1). Lineage (NCBI taxonomy): Eukaryota > Metazoa > Chordata > Mammalia > Carnivora > Felidae > Prionailurus > Prionailurus viverrinus. The sequence continues at coordinate 39,159,308 of NC_062569.1, forward strand.
TCAGGGATGAAGGAAACTTTCATCTAGGAAGGGAAATGATGTTTGGAGAAATTGAGAAATGTCCTTGATGTTAAATAAATATAAGTGGCACTAGAACCAGGTGTCCTAATTCTTACTCTAGAATTCTTCAATTCCCTCACATCCTTTCTAGAGCTTTCTTAACGTGTGTCCTGCAAACACCAAAAATCCTTAGTCAATGATTCGAGGTCCTCTACAAACTGACTCCCAGTTCACACTTCCACCTTACCTCTCCTTGTCCTTTGGAGACTTCCCAACATTATACCCTTTTGCTCCTGCCATCCTCTGTGTAATAACCTCTGTGCCTCCATCCTTTATCAGTTGAAAATATTCTTATGGAGGTGCCTGGGTGGCTCAGTTGGTTAAGCATCAGACTCTTGATTTTGGCTCAGGCCGTGATCTCATGGTTCATGAGTTTGAGCCCTGCGTGGACCCCGAGTTGGGCTCCAAGCTGACAGTACAGAACCTGATTGGGATTCTCCCTCTCTCCCTGTCTTTCTTCCCCTCCTCCACTCAGGCTCACATGCTCTCTCTGTCTCTTAAAACAAATAAACCTAAAAAAAAAAAAAAGAAAAAAAAAGAAAAGCTTCTTATGATTCAGAGCCAAGAGGTAACTTAGTCTATTTAGTCGAGTCTTTCTTGTAGATCCTGTTGAGATGATCTTCTGTCTGCCCTCTAAACTTTAAAGCATTTGAATGGACTGTTGTTATCACTTCATAGTAATACGGATTTTACATAAAAGTGTAGATTTCAACATTCCTACAAATTCTATGCTTGTTAAGCGCAGGGAAAAGGAATTCTTAATCTTTATTTCACTCAAAGCATGTAGAATGCAGCTCTTTGTGCAGTTCAGGATCATGAAATATTTTTAGACAAATAAGTCATCTTATCTGTTTAGGTACAGGTATTAATTATAATTATACTCACAAAGAAGATGTCTAATAGTATGAAAATTTTGACAAAATAGCCAAATTACTTAATTTTTGATATCCTATGTTAGAGTGTTCACACCAAAGGGAGTGCATGATATTGGAGTATGAGATGAAAATATTAGAACTCTTCTCTTGATCTTTTAAAAATTGCTATTTCTTGTGCAGGTTTTATAATGTATATAATTGATTACTAAAGAAATACATGCAGATAATTTACAAATGAATTCATTTGTAAATAGGAGGATATGAAGGATATGAAGTAAAAAACTTACACTGCTGGCGTGCAACCAGAAATGTATGAATGAGAGTTCCATTTCTGGCAGTGGCTGACAAGACTGTTCTGGACAAGCCACCCACTGCTTTAGAGTTTCTCCAAATAGCTTGCTATAACTAAAGTCAGGGGAGTTTCTCTTTGCCTAGTATTCAAAATAAATGTTATGCATGCTCACCTACATTGTAGTCTTGATTCCCATGTCTAAGAAAGTTCCAGTCTCCTTAGTGATACAAGTGAAGCTTAGGGTTGATCTTTATTGAGGGTCAAGTCATATTTTTCTGGCTTTTGGTAGATGAACTAGTGGATAGGGAAATGTATTGGCACCTTTCCTGACCTGAAGGTTCTCTTTGTGAGTGGACTACATGGCTGCCACAGCAGCTGACTGCAGGATACTGAAGTTTGGATGTCTACACATTATCGATTTCCAGATGTATAGTTTTATGAACCAATATCAACTACCCCATATGTATTGTTCCTAGGAACAATCAATAATTTGTGAGCAAAAGACTGTTTTTTAAGTCAGAGGTATATATATATATATATATATATATATATATATATATTTAAAGTTTATTTATTTATTTAGAGAAAGAGAGAGGGAAAGGTGCAGAGAGAGAGAGAGAGAGAGAGAGAGAGAGAGAAAATCCCAAGCAGAATCCACACTGCCAGCTCAGAGCCTCACAAACTGTGACATCATGACCTGAGCCAAAATCAAGAGTTGGATGCTTAACTGACTGAACCAACTAGGTGACCCATATTTTTATACTTTTTAAATGTAAAAAAATGTATCTTTCCTGGATAGAAATGTATATTCTGGGTTACTTTTTTTAACTTCTGATAATACTGGGAACATTTGGTAAGATAGGTATGAAGCAACCTTTTAAGATTTATAAAGCATCTATCATAACAAATTAAAAGTGTTTTATTTACCTTTGAATAGGCAGTACATACATATAAATACTCAAAAAATAGAAAATAATTTACAGTGAGAAAGACCTTTCTCCCAACTCTGTCCCCCAGTTGTCAAGTTCCCTTCCACATTGGTAATCAGTGTAACTTGTTTCTAAGCTATTTCTCCCTTTCTTGAGGAAATAGTACACTACAGGCATTCTTTTCCTGTGCTTCTTGGAGATATTTCCACCTTAGTATATGTATCATCACCTCAGTCTTTCTTTTTTCTTTGTGTTTCCTCAGATTTATAACCATTTCTGTACATATGCAGCCAAGTTTATATTTTTTTTAACCAATCCCCTATTGATGAACACTTAGATTTTTCAATATTTAAAAAACATAAATTTGTGATGAATTATCTTATTACCAAAGGTACATCTGCAGGATAATTCCCTAAAATTGGCCTTTCTGGGTCAGGGCATGTTCATTTGTGATTTGGAAAGCTACAGGCAACTTATCCTCACTAGGAGTCAACCCAGTCTCCAGTCCTGTTAGCAACACATGTGGTTCCTGCTGTTTGAAGTTTTGCCCATAGAAGGCATTACCAAACTTTTGGACCATTGCCAATCCAATGGGTAAAAAATGGCATCACAATGTAGCTCTAATGACCATTGCTCTCATTGTGACTAAGGGTGCATCATTTTCTTGTAGTTAAAAATCATTTGTACTACTGGGTAGCTCAGTTGGTTAAGCGTCTGACTGTGACTCTTAATTTCAGCTCAGGTCATGATCTCATGGTTGTGAGATCAAACCCCCATCAGGCTCTGGGCTTGAAGTGTGGAGCCTGCTTGGGATTCTTTCCCTCCCTTTCTCTCACCCCCTTCCTCTCTCTCTCTCTTTCAATAAATAAATAGATAAATAAATAAATAAATTTTTAAAAAAAGAATCATTTGTATTTCTTCTTTTAGGATCTGTCTTTTCATAAACATTGCTCATTTTTAAAGAATGTTTATTTATTTATTTATTTAGAGAGAGAGAGAGAGAGAGTGAGCATGAGGCGGGGGGAGGGGCAAACAGGAAGAGAGAGAATCCCAAGCAAGCTCCACTCTTGGTGCAGAGCCAGACACGGGGCTTAATCTCATGATCTTGGGATCATGGCCTGAGCCAAAATCAAGAGTTGGTTGCTTAACCAACTGAGCTACCTAGGCACTCTAATTTGCCCATTTTTTAATGTTTTTTTTTCTTTCCATTTGAAGGAGTTCTTTTTCTATTTTTTGCACATATATATGAAATCAGCCCCTTCTCTGTGTGTGGATTGCAAATGCTTTTTTTTTTTTTACTAGTTTGTTTGCTGTTCATCACAATTTTCTCTGAAATCCTTTGCAACATTAAATCACTAATTTACTGAATTTCAGTCAGAATAAAAACAAGAAATACAACTAAACAGAAAAGTTTTGAAGAGAAAAATAAATTTTAATGTGGGATAATTAACAGTAAATTTCAAAGTAACATGTGGCTAATTCCACTTAGCTGAACAAACAAACAAAAGCAGAAACAGATCCATAAAACACAAAGAACAAACTGGTGGTTTCCAGATAGGATATGAGTGTGGGGGGTGGGTAAACAGAATAGGTGGAGGAGAGTAGGAGGTCCAGCTTTCCAGTCATGGAATGAATAAGTCACAGGGATGAAAGGTGAGCATAGGGAATGTAGTAGCGTTGTATGGTAACAGATTGTAGCTACACTTATGGTGAGCAGAGAATAATGTATAGGGTTTTTTTTTCAATATATGAAGTTTATGGTCAAAGTGGTTTCCATACAACACCCAGTGCTCATCCCAGTAGGTGCCCTCCTCAATACCCATCACCCACTCTCCCCTCCCTCCCACCCCCCTGTCAACCCTCAGTTTATTCTCAGTTTTTAAGAGTCTCTTATGCTTTGGCTCTCTTCCACTCTAACCTCCTTTTTTTTTTTTTTTTCCTTCCCCTCCCCCACGAGTTTCTGTTAAGTTTCTCAGGATCCACATAAGAGTGAAACCATATGGTATCTGTCTTTCTCTGTATGGCTTATTTCACTTAACATCACACTCTCCAGTTCCATCCACGTTGCTACAAAGAGCCATATTTCATTCTTTCTCATTGCCACGTAGTATTCCATTGTATATATAAACCACAATTTCTTTATCCATTCATCAATTGATGGACATTTAGGCTCTTTCCATAATTTGGCTATTGTTAATAGTGCTGCTATAAAGATTGGGGTACAAGTACCCCTATGCATCAGTACTCCTGTATCCCTTGGGTAAATTCCTAGTAGTGTGTATAGGGTTTTCAAATCTCTATGTCGTACACCTAAAACTAACATAACATAGTGTGTCAACTAGAGTAACAAAAAAAATTAAAAAGGAAAAAAAGTAACATGTGGAACTTATGAAATTCCTTCTTTTCAAATGAAGATATTGTGGCTCTGAGATGTTAACTGCCATACACAGTCATATAGTAACATAATGGTAGACTATACAGTAAGCATTGTTGGTTGTCAACCTAAGACCTTTCTTTTCTTAAAAAAAATTTATTTATTTATTAAAAAATTGTTTTTGATGTTTATTTAGTTTTGAGAGGCAGAGAGAGACAGAGCCTGAGTGGCATTGGGGCAGAGAGAGAGAGAGGAAGACAAAGAATCTGAAGTAGGCTCCAAGCTCTGGGCTGTCAGCACAAGGCCTAATATGGGGCTTGAACTCACGAACCACGAGATCATGACCTGAGTCAAAGTCAGATGCTTAACCTACTGAGCTACCCAGGTGCCACCAACCTAAGACCTTTCATTCTTGGTAGCTGATTCTGATTTTTCAAGTGTCCACCGTTGTGTTACTGCCCCAGAGCTAATCCTGATTGGTCTCAGCCTTAAGAGGGGTCTTGTCAACTCATACTGGTAACTGGCCAAAGAATTGTTGAAGGGCTTCCAGTATAAGTTCTTTGGCTCAGGGCATCTGGGTGGCTCAGTTGATTAAGCGCTGCCTCTGGATTTTGGCTCAGGTCATGATCTCATGGTTTGTGGGACCCAGACCCATGGCAGGGTGCTTGGGAGTCTCTCTCTCCCTCTCTCTCTGCCCATCCCCAGCTCATGCTCTCTCTCTCTCACTCTCAAAGTAAACATTAAAAAAATTTTCTCTGGCTCATGCAAGTAAACACATACCCTCCTTTCTTTAGCTGCACATTGCTGAATGAGATTTGATGCCTAGAACTGAGGCAGCCATTTTGTCACCATGAAGGGCACTAGCCTAAAAGGGAACTGCATGCTGAAGATGGCAAAGAAGAATGGAAATCTAGTGCATGTGCACGTGCATGGGAGAGTGGGTGATGGATGATGTTGTTGAGCTGCAGAATTAACTGGTTTCAGAAACTTTCTGCAGTGGATTCCTAGTTATACAAAACAATAATCTTAATTGCTTAAGCTAATTGAGTTGTGTTTTTTTCCTTCCTTCCTTCCTTCCTTCCTTCTTTCCTTCCTTCCTTCCTTCCTTCCTCTTCCCTCCCTCTTTCCTTCCTTCTTCCCTCCCTCTTCCCTCCCCTTTCCTTCCCTTCCCTTCCCTTCCCTTCCCTCCCTCCCCTCTCCTCTCCTCTCCTCTCCTCTCCTTTCCTTTCCTTTCCTTTCCTTCTCTTTCTTCTTTCTTTCTTTCCTTCTTTCTTTCTTTCTTCACTGGGAGCTCAAAGTTTTCTAACTGATACAATACAGAACCTAAATCTCCTACTCCAAGCTAAGTGAAGTTTTTGAGTATGTTATGTTTTGTGCACACAGACATCAATATGAAAATTTTATAATTTTTATGTAGAAATATATTAAAAACTTTTTTTCTAGGATAAAAGCAGGTATAGAAATACATATTTACAAACCTAACTAAATGAAATGCATAGGTCTTTACCATTATTTCTCTTCAGTCAGGCGAAGTTACTTGTTCTTTATTGCAATTATTTTTCCAAACGGGTGGAAAGTTTTGTTTCTTTGTGATACTAAAGTCAGAGCTGATTCTTACTGTAAAAGATCACACTTGTGCATTTGTTTTAGCATTCTCCTTCTTGACAGGGGGGTGTAAAATATAAAATAAGAGCCTCTGTGTATCACTCAAGGCCCTCCAATTCCATCTTCAGCTTATCTCTCCAACCCAACTTTTCACCATATGTCTTGATTTATCCTTTGTGCCAGAAAACCTGAATTAATGTCCTCCTCACCAGCCCCCCCCCGTCCCCCCTCCACCTCCCCAGTGAGCTCCTCATGTCCTTGCTGCTGTGTTTACCTCACATTGTTGTTTCCCTCTCTTTTCAGGGCATGGCTTTATGTCTGTGCTGGATGTCCAAATCCTGTCCCTCCCATCTTCAATCCCACCTTCCCTGTGAAATTTTCTATGATACTCCCTTTCTTTGCTCTCAACCCTGGTGGAAATATTGCCTTTGATTCTGAATTCCCAGAGCGTTTTATCTTTGCCTTTTTAAATAAATTAATGCCTTGTATTTATCTTTATTATTTTTTTTCTGTATTTTTCTTCTGGCTACTTTTCCTTGCTTTTTGAATATTTCAAAATTTGCAAGTATGACTTTAAAAAGGAAATATCTAAATAATTTTGAATAACCCAACTGGAGCCTAAGCTCCTTGAGGAAATACATATTTGCTTCATTTTTATAACTCTCCAATAGCATAGCACTAACACTGAGCCTTGCCTACAAGGTGCAGCAAATATTTGTAAAATAAATAAATATGTTGGATATCTTGCCATATTTTTCTCAAATACTACTTTTATAGCTTGCTTATGTGTACTTGTATCAATTCAACTAGCCATCAATAAATCTCAAGAATGGTCTCTTGGCGTTGAAGAGTCAATTACACCCTATAATTCTTCAAAAAGGAAAGGATCTGAATAGTGTCAGGTACTGTTGGTCAGAGTAACCATAGCTACAGTTCTTGCTAGCCATGGTAGGATCTAATAATTAAAAGTTGGATTTTTTTCTCTGAATTACTGCCCCACCTTCTCCCATTGTCCCTAGAACATATAGAACAGAAAGCAGGACAGAAAGACTCTAAGAAATGTATCTATTAAGTCATTAAACTTTATTAGCTTTTTGGGCAGTGGGTATTGAGCTATAATTGTTTTGCAGTGGACTGATCATAATGTGCTTTTAAATTTTACATGTTTCCATAGTAATATAATTTATATTACAGATTATGTATATATAATATAGATTTATATTATCTTCTAATTTGTGTTATATTCTAGATTATAAATTCCTTATGGGGGGACAATATTTTCTCTTTATGTCAGTGCAGGTCCTCCAGGAAGCAGAAACTAAAACAGTAAGAAGTACAGGAGACTTACTGGGGTGAAAGATAAAGGTGAGAGAGAACAGATGTAGGCAGGGAAAGCCTTTGGATGGGAGTATAGTACTCACACAGCGAGTCCTGTGACTTGGGAGTAGGATGGAGGGAGGTATGGTCAGAGCCTCACACTGGTGCAGCCCCAAGAAAGTCTTGGCCAGACCAACAGAGAGCTCTGGTGCAATGACGGACCACAGAGAAGGACCACGTTGGGCGGAAATAGTTGGGCCCTCCCATCCTCCATGCTCCGTTGTCAGCTGGAATTGAAAACTGTAGTTGATGGACAGGGTGGCACACTTGGGTGCTTTCAGCTACCGGCACGTTTTTCAGCAAATTCTCCCTTGAAGGAAAAGCTCAGGGACTTCCTCCATGTTTAGTGCCGCACTGAACGTGATAAAACATATAGACTGGTAGAGAGCAGACCTTTAAGAAAACGAGTGTATAAATGGAAAGTATTTAGTTTTCTTCAGTGCTTCTAACAATGCATACACTATGGCCCATTCATAGATGAGCAAGTCTTTCCGTGAAAGTTATTACTCAAAATTGGAGAATTAGCATAAGCTGTGACTGCATTTTTTCCAATATTTCCAAGTGCCTTTAAAGTTTGCTTAGAAATCATGGACTCTGAATGACTAAATCATGTTTTTCACTTGGACAGTGCTTAATTTGCCTTGGATTAAAGCTATGGCTAAATTTAAATATGGGTGGAAATATACACAGCCATATGTTAAAGCTAGTGGTAACTACTCCAACTTGCTGTCATGTCATGCTATGACTGTGTTTACACTTCACACATGAGTGTACATATTGATCCTTCACCTTGTAAGGAAGGTGTGATTATCTACGTTTTATAGACAAGGAAGTTGAAGCTCAATAGGGGAGATCTCCCAAGTGAGGTCACACATTTAGAAAGTGGCAGGGCTTGGAATGGAACCCAAGAGTCTCTCACTTCTCAGCTTGTTGGTTTTCTACTTGCTAGGATGCCTCGCTTGATAGTTTTCACACAAACAATTATATACACAAGTTAATCTCAAGGTCTGTGCAAGAAGATAGGAGGAAACTAAGTTTTGCTGAATTTTCTTTTATTATATCACTGTATTAATTCAAATATTTGAAAGGTGAAAATGGCAATCGCTTTAATTCATAGCACATACAATTTAACTGGAGAATATTAGCAAGATTTTATTACATGCCAATTATAGCAGTTCATGTGTGCACAAATGAATACATACTACAAATTTTTGTGAAAAGCACTAGCTATATTTTTTTCTTCCAGTTGGCTAAACATTATGGCTATTTATCTCTTCCTCACCACTTTCCTATATTTTTGTTCACTGACAGGTTTCTAAATTCATATCAACAAAAGCATTTCTTAAGAATCTACAGGAGTGCCTGGGTGGCTCAGTTGGTTAAGCGTCTGACTTCGGCTCAGGTCATGATCTCGCTGTTCCTGGGTTTGAGCCCCACATCAGGCTCGGTGCTGACAGCTTAGAGCCTGGAGCTGTTTCAGATTCTGTGTCTTCTCTCTCTCTGCCCCTCCCCTGCTTGTGCTCTCTTTCTCATGCTTTCAAAAATAAATAAACATTAAAAGAAAAAAGACAACTATCATGTTCTTAAAAAAAAAAAAAAGAGGGGCGCCTGGGTGGCGCAGTCGGTTAAGCGTCCGACTTCAGCCAGGTCACGATCTCGCGGCCCGTGAGTTCGAGCCCCGCGTCAGGCTCTGGGCTGATGGCTCAAAGCCTGGAGCCTGTTTCCGATTCTGTGTCTCCCTCTCTCTCTGCCCCTCCCCCATTCATGCTCTGTCTCTCTCTGTCCCAAAAATAAATAAACGTTGGAAAAAAAAAATTAAAAAAAAAAAAGAACCTACAAGTGTGTGGTGTTAGAATTTGTACTTAACGGAAATTAAAGATACTCAGAGTGAGCTAAATGGAAGTCATTTTACCAAGTCAGGAAACCACTTTACATGTATAAGATGCCCAAAATATATTTTAGGAACAGATATTGGCCTTTTTGTGACAGCATTATTAGATTACTAGCAAATTCTTAATTTTTTATTTTGAAAATTCAAAGTATAACAAACAAGTGCAGTGAATAGCCAAAAGAACACCTGTGTCCCCCTTATATTGTTATGCCCCCCCTTGCTTCACATTGTTTCTTTTTTAAAAACAAAAAAAAATGTTTACTTATTTTTGAGAGAGAGAGAGAGAGAGAGAGAGAGAGAAAGAGAGAGGGATTGTGAGTGGGGAAGGGGCAGAGAAAGACAGAGACACAGAATCTGAAGCAGGCTCCAGGCTCTGAGCTATCAGCACAGAGCCCAGTGTGGGGTTCAAACTCATGAACTGTGAGATCATGACCTGAGCTGAAGTCAGACACTTAACCCACTGGACCACCCAGGTGCCCCTCATATTGTTTCTTAAAGTATCACAGATATAGGTGAAGCACTTCTTGTCACACTCCCAGATCCCATTCCGTTCCCTCATGTATTAAGGATGACCTCTGTCATGAAATTGGTGTTTACCATTGTCATTCACATTTTTATTCTTAACTCCACTTACATATACATATATCCACACAACTCATGAGTAGTATATAACACTGTGTTGCAGGTTTTCAAAGTTTGTATAAATAGGATCAGACTACACATTGTTTCTGAGGTTTATCTATTTTGATACTTGTTATGTAATACATGCTCTAGAGGTCATTCATTATAGCTGTTATGTAATAAACTATTAAATGAATATTGAATATATGACATGCTCAGAATCCATTCCCCTTGATAGGTAAGAGGTTGTTTCTAATTTTCACAAATTAGTGTTTTTCTACTCTTTTCTACTCTGGGGCAATAAAAATATTTTATATTTTTTCTCAATGTTTGAAATTTTTACTGCTTTACATTTAAATGTTTAATTCATCTAGTATTATTTCTTGGAGTGAAGTAAGTGGGGATCTAATTTTTTTTCATATAGATAATTATTTTTTCCAATATCACATTTACAATAGCTCTTATTCCACTGTGATGGTTAATTTTATATGTCAACTTGGCTAAAGTACCCAGAAATTTGGCCAAACAGCATTATAGATGTTTCTGAGAAGGTACTTTTTAAATCTGAAATTAGTATTTAAATCAGTAGAATTTGAGTAAAGTTGATTACCTTCCATAATGTAGGTGGGTGGGCCTCGTCAAATCAGTTGAAGGCCTTAACAGAAAAAGACTGACTTCCCCAGAAGAGGAGGGAATTTTGTTAGCAGATTGCCATCAGACTTAAACTGCAGCATCAACTCTTCCATGGGTCTCCAGCCCGCTGGCCTACCTACTTACTAAGGTTTGGACTTGCCTGCCTCCACAACCATGTGAGCTAATTCCTTAAAGTCAATCTCTCTCTTTCTCAATAGAAATGCACATGTAGATATATAGGTGTATGGATCTACAGACATACATGTGCACATGGATCCTATTGCTTCTGTTTCTCTGGAGAAACCTAACACACTCACTGATTTGTATGCTATGTTATTTCCTCACTGCCAGATACCAAGTTTCTGTGTATGCTCAGATCTTTTTCTGCCACTATATTGTCTGTTTTTCTACTCCTTTTCAACTTAATTATTATTTAATATCTGGCTACTTCTTTTATGACTCGCTTGACGATTTCTTTAAAAACCAGCTCAAATTTTCTTGAAGTTGCTTCGAATTTATTGATTAATATGGTGAGAATAAATTGTGTTACTGAGTCATTTTATCCACGCTATGGTATATCTCTCTACTTATTCAAACTTTCTATTTCATTTCTTGATAATCTCTATCTTTGCCCAAAGACTTTTTGTGGCTGATTTTTGTATTTTGTATTTTTGTATTTATTTATTATCAGTGGGAACTTTTTAAAATTAGTTTTACTATTGTGTTTCTATCCATTTTCTGCCTCTATCTATCTATCTATCTACCATCTATCTCTACCTATATCTATCTATCTATCTATCTATCTAACTATCTATCAAGTAGGGGATCTGCTGACTTAACTGGTAATGGGTTGCCTGAAACAAAGACCACATTTCTCAGCTGCATTTGAAGTTGGGGGTGGCCGTTTCACTAAGTTCCAGCCAATGGTATTCGAGTGAACATGTTCTGTGAGGTGTTGAGGAAGTGTACTTAAAGGAGGGGTCATGCTCCTCTTGCCCTTCTCGTTGGTGGTATAAGAACCTGGTGACTGAAGCATTAGGCAAGTGGTTTAAGGACCTGTTTACGTGCACTTAATATATTCCCTGGATCTTACTATGGAATGGAGTTTGTGGTCAAGTTGGCGAAAACGGGAAGTTCCCTGATTTTTAAAAATTTAGAGTTGTTTCCTTTGGCAAAAACCTGAAACTTTAAGAATGAATTAACGCTTCTCATTAATTTTTTAAAAACCATACCGAAAAAAAAACATACTGAATTTGATGTGCCATTATTTACTTAGTATTTTTGAATCTATGTTCGTGAGACAGATATAAATTTTCTTTTATTATACTGTTACTATTCTGTGGTGGTATTGTGGTTATATTGGCATTCTGAAATGAGGTAAGTAGACTTCTTACATTTTCTGATCACTGAAACAGTTTCTGTAAGATTAATATCAGTTACTTGAAGTTTTTGTAAAACTGCCTACATAATTTTCTTAGCCTGATTTCTTTTGGTTGAGCAAACTTTGGCTCACTATTGTTTCTGCATTGGCTATTGTTTTATTTCAGTTTTCCTCATTTTTTAAAATGTTGATTTATTTTTGAGAGAGACAGAGCACAAGTGGGGGAGGGGCAGAGAGAGGGAGACACAGAATCCAAAGCAGGCTCCAGGCTCTGAGCTGTGAGCACAGAGCCTGACGCGAGGCTCAAAGCCACAAACTGTGAGATCATGACCTGAACTGAAGTCGGGTACTTAACCGACTGAGCCACCCAGGCGCCCCTCCTCCTGTTTTTAATATCTACCTTCTCCCACTCCTCACCTCCAGTGTTTCTCTGACCCATTGAGTCTTCCTGCCTTCCCTATATTTGCTGACTTCATGAACCTGTACCGCTGATCACCTAGAATTTCACGATGGAATTCACTTGATAGTTTGCTGCTGCCTCCCTGCTGTGCTTGGAAAGAGATAGGAGCAAGCAGACCCCCTTCCTTCCTCTTTTCCACCTGGTATCATCAGTCTTACCACAACTGGTATCCTATACTCTTCCAATAGAAGCAATTTCTTTACTGGAAGACTAGCGCCATTATGTTTGCTTTTCTGCTGGTTCTCACAGGGCAAGCCCGATGAAGCCTGAGGTACTATATACAACATATTGGGGGGTGTCTCTGGTGACACTTCCTTTTGCTTCTGACCTGACTCAGATTCTCCACTCCCATGCTCCAGCCACCCCTGTCCTCTTCTCGCTGTCTAAAAATACCTTCCTCAGAGGAAAAGATCTGGCCTCTTGCATCATTTCTCTCTTTTCTTATTTAGTGAACTTCGCTGTTTTGCATATGGGAGAGGAGAGGTTTCAGTTCCAATTTAAGTTTTCCTTTATGTGCTGTGAGTCATGGATTTATAAACTGTATGCCTAATAACGGAATTTTAGTAAAATTTTAATGTTAGTGAAAGAGTCGTTTGTTTTTTCCTTTTTGTTTTTCCTGAGAATTTGATTAATATTAAGGCCCTCGTTCTGCACCAGGAGACACAAGGAACACCTGTTTTCTTTCCTGCTCGCTCATCTCAGGGGCCGGCTGGTCTTAGGAAAAGAGCTTCACTAACTTTTAGTGACCGTTGTCTCCCACCCTGGAAAGTGTGACCTTTATTAAAATTATTTGGAATCAGCAGTTCACTTATGATGGGGAGAAAGAAGTAGGAGAGGGAGATGGAACAATTAGCAATTCCTTTCAGCCTACATCGCTCTGAGAAAATCACCTCTGTTTTCTGAATTTCCAGAAAGCATAAGGACAAATGATAATAATAGTAATGATGATAAATATGTGTTCAGTTCTTCCAGGCCTTGTGCCAAGGACTTTACATGCATTACTTTATTTAATTCTTACAACAACCTTGTAAGTTACAATAATTACCTCCATTTTATGGATGGCGAAACTGGTTTAGCTGATTAAGAAGCTTATCCAAGATCACACAGCTGTAAGTGATGGGACCAAATTGAGTAATAGGTCTGATTCCAGAGACCACATTCTTGGCCATGAATACAACAAATAACATGTTATCCCTTGTGAGAGGGGAACCCTTCTCTTAAAATGAAAACTTGGCAGAGTCCCACTGGGGGAAACCGCCTCGTAGAGCAGCTCCAAGTCCATCACCTCCGAGGCACCCATGCAGCGACCCCGCCCCTACGTGCAGCTCTGGGTTGGTGGAGCCCTGTTTCCTCCGGAAAGTTTCACCACTGAGATAGACTGGCATGAAAAGACACAATTACTGTAGTCACTGCTGAGGGAGAACATGAGGAAAGTAAACCAAGAAAACACCCAGAGCGTAGAAATCATCCAGCTGGCAGTTTGATGATCCTATTCTTGCCTGTTTCCTCTCCGGGCTAGAGGTCTGTCCCCATCCTGGAAGGTGGTCCCAAAGGACTGGGACGTAGCTTTGCTCACCTTATCAGGGAGCCAGTTTCCAGCTTCAGTCGGCACCTTGCTTCCCTCCATCACGTGAGGCCGCTCCTTCCTCACTCAGTTTGCCCTGATCTCAGAGAGCTGGGCCTGCTGCCACATTGATCTTCCAGTCGTAGGAGCCTCCTCTTCCTCTAGCAGCTGACAAGACTCAGGTGGTTAATGCAAGAATGTGCTGTTCCTGTAGGTTCAGGCATTTGCCCTGAGCCTGGAGGGTAAGGGCAATCACAACACCTCCAGAACTCAACAGCACAAGCAGAAGTGACAAGGCCTGGGTGGTTTCACCACCGTGCTCTGCTGTTCATCACCTGAGGTAAGCAGTTGTAGGAAGACGCTCATGGCAGCTTGTTTGTTCAGCAAGTGAAATCGTTCTGTAGAGAGCTAAATGCAGCATAGCCCAAGTAGACCAGCGCACCCAGCACCCTCTGAGTGGGCTTTGCTGGTTCACTCCCTCTGATCCCCATCTTCACTCATCTGCATGGAGCCTCAACCCATGGAGGGTGGGGAAGAGACTGAGCTCGAGGGGGATGGGGATCGACTTCTAGCAGCCCCTGTGCCTACATCAAGGGGAAAAAAACATGCATCCTATATATCATTCTTGGCCTTCCTCATTCCCGTCCCTGAGATCTCTGCCAACCCTGACACCCGCCCTCGGAGAACATAAATTCAGCTGCAGAGCGAAGCCTCTTTCTTAGGGCAATTGTCCCAGTAAGTATCTCTTAACATATTTATTTTGGGTTCAGAGTAGGCCTTTAGAAACTCTTAGTTGTGATTTTTATTTATGGAAAAGATGTTGCTAAATTTGTATAATTCTAGCATTTCTCTCAGCAAGATGCTCAAGACTTTGGAATTCCATTCCCTTCTGAGTTGCTTTACAGCTTTTAGGGTGCCAATATCGTCTACACTAAAAAATCCCATTTTGCCGAGACCGAGGCTCACAGAATATGAGTAACTTACAAAGAGGGCTCTGCTATGTATTGTCAAAGTGTGGCCTTTCTCTTTGTTTGTTTGTTTGTTTGTTTTTAAATATCAAACAAACATTTTAGGGCCTATGAATTTAGCCAAGTATCACTAGATTTTAAGGAGTGGAGAAAATTCAGAAGCCCATCATAAAAGTAAATGTGGAAGATGGGAGAAAGTGTGTGAGGTCAGGAACCCTGTTTGGAGAGAACCATGCTTCCCCAGTCATGAATGGTATCTTTTTTCTTCTTCTTCGTATGTCTCCAGAGAATCTTAGGCTCCAGCTTTTTCTCACATTTGATTCTTAGTCTTATATAATTAACTGCTGAGTGTCAGGAAGAACTTGCTCTAGGTAGTCGTTTTCCAAGGAAGATGAAAGACATCTGGGGTACATCTGGTCCCAAAGTGCATTCTGGAGCCAACTCGCAGTCTGGAGCTGTCATGCTTGCCAAGCTAAATGGCATGTCTGAGAAAGATTGATGCTTATGTTGTAGTCCCCCGAGTTTGGGGATATTTTCTTATGCTGCATTATTGTGGCAGGAGCTGACTGATACATCATCCTTCTTTCTCCATTCTACTTTCTCTTGTGAAACAACACAATTCCTGCACCCCTGGCTCTGCCTCCGTTTCTCTGGATCATTGGGACACAAGAATCTAATGTCTCTTTTTCTCTTTTGGAACTCTGTGTTGAAGCTGGGAAACAACACGGTCTTTTTTCGGATATAAAATAGTGTGAGCCTGAGGTTATAGGAAACTGAGTGTTGTCTGTGTGTAATCTCAGCTGTCAGGCTATAAAGCTAAAAAGTTTGCCCTGTGCTCTGAGAAGAATTTAATCATTCCTTCCACAATTGTTTCATGTTCTTTGGAAAATCAGAAATTTCTGATCACTGGTACATCTCAGGACAATTGTACAATGAATAGGAGGATTGCTTAGTGGTAAAACGGAGTGCTGCCTTTCCCCTCCAGAGGGCCAAATACTTCAGATGTGGCAGGACCCATTTAACTAGATCTTGCTAAAAAGAATCTTAGCTATACATACATTTTTATCTTTGAGTAGCTATCGAAATCAGTATGTGGCATTTTATAGTTTTCACTTCAGAATTTCCTAACTAGTAAGAGTAAAACAATGTGTTAAAGATGACCTAGCCTGGTCCATACATCTCCACTGTGAATTACCTAAGTGGCCTTGAAACGTTGTGATGGAACAAATGGCAACACAAGTAACTTCTATGGTACCTTTGTCCAAGAAATTATGAGGGACCATTTCATTCCAAGTAGGTCCTTGCATGACTGTATTAGATTACGACAAGAGAAATCCATAATAATAGAGGTGAAAAATGGCATTACTCTGTGCAAGACCCCCAAGTTCAAAATTCATGCCTACATGTGAGTTGTAGCTTCATCTTCCCTCTGCTTTGGATGATTTCAGGCTCCTTTTTCAATCCACATTTTACTAGTTCTTCTTTGTCTATCCTAATTCCTACAATCTCTTATCTTTTCTGACTCATTTTGCTTTTTTAATTTAAAGCATGTAGGTCCTACATTCAGGGGGAGCTGCTTTATTATTCCAAGGTGTTATAGAATCCATCTACACTTACAAATATTTGCACAACCAGTAGAGGTTGAAAGTATAATCACAGTCATACAGTCATATACGTTCCCTTGCCCGACACACACACACACACACACACACACACACACACACACACACAAGGATCCTCACAGGGCTGTCACGTACAACTGTATAGCTTGTACACAATAAACTGGACGTGGCCCTAGATCCTCATGCTCAGGATGAAACTCATTTGGCTACACCACACATTTTAGTACTTGTGTTAGTGGTGTTATCTAATTATTTTATATCCATAAGGCTTGTCTCTATGACAAGGCAAAGTTCTTAAGGGCCAGTCCTCAAAAAGAACATCTTTAGAGCTGCCAGAATTCGACACATACCACTAGAAGCAAAATAAGCATGTCTTGTTGCATGTATTTTTCCAGCCATCCCACCCCTTCAGCATACACCTGCACAGCCACTGTGTTCAGACTCCATCTCCTTCCTCTTCTTCAGGAAGGGAGTTGGGAAGACACACGGTGCCCTTTTCTCCAAAGAGTAATTAGAATGCCTCTTATTTCAGTTACCAAAATAAGAAGACAACTCTATCATGAGTCCATACGAGTAAAATGTGTGGGTGGGGTATGCATGCATGCATACATACACTTAGTCTTAGGATACGTAAGTCCAGAAAGACAAGATCATAAATCATCTACCTTTATTAAAACTCATATTGAATACTCTCACCACTTCAGCACTATCACGTCCAGCAGTAATGACCTGGACTAATGGATGGTAGGAAAGTCCTAGAATTGAGGGGATGGTTTTTTAACTTTTGCTTCTGCCACACACACAGGTGAGTGCGGAGGACAAGGACATGTGCTCAGGAGCTGACTGGGCTTAATTTGCATTCCTGCTTTTCTACTGCCTCTTGTGTCTGCTTGTGAGATCTTGACTAAACTCTGAGAGCCCTCTTCCCTCATTGGATCATAACTACCTTCCTGCCAGGGTTCTTGTGAACATTAAATGGGTTCACACATCTCAACACCAAGAGCAGTGCCAGTAGAGTGTAAATACTCAATTTAGTCTTAAATATTTTTGCATTATCTCCTTTCTCTGAGCTTCAGATCCCAGATGATAAAACCTGTAGGATTCAAAAGATTAGATGAGGTAAATATGCAAAAGTGCTTTGCTCTGTATAAAGAACTACACAAATACAAGGCATTAGTTCTTTCAAAGGGCCACCTTTAAACATAGTATTGATTTCTTTGCTTTTTCTTGGAAATTTCTCCCAAATTGATGAGTTCTTTGCTTATGTGATTTGAAAGCAGAATCGTGTTGGCTATTACTTCAGACACTGTTGTTAAGTAAAAGATGTCAGACCATACTTCTAAAAGTTAATTCAAGGAACAAGGCGGAGTGTGAGGGAAAGAAAGGAAGTGAGACTATGAAGGGAGCCATGGTGAGGGGGAAGTTATTGAAGGAGCAAACTGAGATGTGGCCAACTGCCTGGTGTACATGAATGCTCCTGTTATGAAACTGCTGTGAAACTCTTGAGTTTTCTGGTAGCTGAGTGATACAAGTTACAGGCACTACCCAGTTGGAGACAAAATCCCACGCTGCTTTCAGTGGTACATGCCACCCTTGACATCACTGCCTGTGGTTGCACAAGCTGTCAGGGGCCAACAGGAGAGTGCCCCACACATGTATGGGACCCTGTCATCTCATTTCACAAAGAGGCTTGTTCTGGTTCTCTGCCACTTGACTTCTAATTCAATGTGCTGATCCATGTCTATGTGTAGGTGGCCTTGCTACCTCTGTCTCATTTGAAATTGTTTAAAGGAGGGCACAACTATGTCCTTGTTTGTGCTGAATTACTTATACCTCAGTTCACTGCCTATCATTAAAATTGAGGTTAGGCTTAGGCAAACACCGGCACTTGAAGGAAGAAGGTGAAATTTAAGGGATGAAGGTCCCAGAGTGTCTGACTCCTAGCCTCTGCAGGCCTGTACGTTCTATAACTTTGTGTGCTTTTTTTTTTAATGTTTGTTTTTGAGTGAGGGAGTGCAAGTGGGGGAGGGGCAGAGAGAGAGGGGGGTACAGAGGGTCTGAAGCATGCTCTGTGCTGACAGCAGAGAGCCCAATGCAGGGCTCAAACTCATGAACTATGAGACCTGAGCTGAAGTCAGATAGTTAAATGACTGAGCCACCCAGATGCCCCTATAGTTTTGTGTTCTTAATCCCCACCTGCAAGTTCAGCCCTAGGCCCACGCATGTTAGTATGTCCTTCTTTCCTCTCTCCCTCCCTCCCTCCCTCCCTCCCTCCTTCCTTTTCTTTCTTCCCAAATATTTCTGAGTACCAACTCCATATCAGATAGCCAGGATTCACCAATGACTAAATCCCCATCCTCATGAAGTTTACATTCCAATTTTTAAGATAAAATCAGACTATAGAAAGTAGAGATTTCATTATTTTAAAAAAAAATTTTTTTTTCAACGTTTATTTATTTTTGGGACAGAGAGAGACAGAGCATGAACGGGGGAAGGGCAGAGAGAGAGGGAGACACAGAGTCGGAAACAGGCTCCAGGCTCTGAGCCATCAGCCCAGAGCCCGACACAGGGCTCGAACTCACGGACCGCGAGATCGTGACCTGGCTGAAGTCGGACGCTTAACCGACTGCGCCACCCAGGCGCCCCGAGATTTCATTATTTTTATTAAAAAAAAAAAAACAAAAAAAACTTTTAAGTATGGTTTTAAAATTACAGAGAAATTCATGCTTGTTATGGACTGAATGTTTGTGTCCTCCCAAATTGAAGCTCTCGTGGCCAGTGAGATAGTATTTAGAGATAAGATGGTGCTTTTGGCAAATCAGGGTTAGATGAGGTCATGAGGGTGGGGCCTCCATGATGGGATTAGTACCCTTATAAGAGGAGACCCCCCCCCCCCGCCCCACTCAAGAGCTTGTTCCCTCTCCCTCCCCTTACATGCACAGAGGTCATATGAGCACACAGAGAATGTTGGCCACTACAAGCCAAAAGAAGAGGCTTCAGAAAGAAATCTTTCCAACACCTTTATCTGGACTTTCCAACCTCCAGAAAGATAAGAAATAACTTTCTGTTAAGGCACCAACTCTATGGTTTTTGTTATGGCAGCAAGAGCTTACTAATACAAATGCTCACTATAACACATGCAACAAATAAGAAAGTATAAAGTTAAGATCACAGACTTAAGGGTCTAGAGGTGACATTAGACGTGAAGATGTATTTTGTTTGGCTCACTTGGTATTTTTTAAACAGTTTTGTTGAGATATAATTTACATACCATACAATTCATCCATTTATAATGAGCAATTCAGTGGCTTTTAGTATATTCACAATGTTGTACATCCATCATCACAATCAATTGTAGAACATTTTCATTATGTCAGAAAGAAACTGTGAACCCGTTAGCAGTTACCTCACCTTTCTCCTCATTCCCCCCTCCCCCCCAACCCCTGGCAACCACTATTCTTCTTTCTGTCTCTATAGGCCTATTCTGGGGATTTAATTAAAGTAGAATCATATAATATGTGGTCTTTTGAGACTGACTTCTTTCATTTAGTATAACGTTTTCAAGGTTCATCCATGTTGTTGCGTGTATCAGTACTTCATTCTGTTTTATTGCCAAATAATATTCCATTGTATCCGTATACCCCATTTTGTTTTTTCACTAATCGGTTGATGGACATTTGGGAATTTTCTACTTTTTTGACTATTGCAAGTATATTTATATATATAATATTTTTTGAGGATGTTGGTTTTCTTATCTCTTGGGCATATACCTAGGAGTAGAATTGCTGGATCATCTGGAAACTCTAAATGTTTAACCACTTTAGAAACTTCCAGACTATTTTCCAAAGCAGTTGCAGTGTGTGAGGGTCCCAATTTCTCCACATCCTCCCCAACACTTATCACTTGACTTTTTGATTTTAGTTATTCTAGTGAGTGTAAAGCAGTGTCTTCTATCAATTCGTGGTTTTAATTCATTTTTCCCTGATGGTTAATGATATCTCTTCATGTTGTTCAAGGCCATCTGTATGTCTTTTTGGAGAAATGTTTGTTTAGATTATCTGGCCATTTTTTAAATTGGTTGATTTGTCATTTCAGTATTTTTTGAAAAATGAGCTATCACTTCAAGGCCAGAAGAGTTTATATACATACCTGAATCTCAGATGTCTGTGATAAAAATTTCCAGATCTGGTTCTTCTGGGCTGTAATTAAGGATTTGGGTAGAGTATTCTTTAACTATGAAAATTTGAAGCAAATATCTATACATTAATTTTAGGGAAGCTTATGTGAATTGAGGCAATCTGAATGCATTATACTAATATTCATAGCTTTTTAAAGTAAATTAGGCACATGTCTGGCAAAGCAATGCTCCTGCAAACTTTGTTGCTTCTCTCAAAGAAATTTCTTACATCAGCCTGATTCACTTGGGTTTGTTGCCTGCCTCGCCCTGTAGGTATTTATGATTTTGAACCCTGATGCTTCATTTGCCTGACACAACTACTGTTAATAGTTTGGTAGATATTCTTTCTGATTATATCTCTGTAAAATGAGGTGAGGACATTTACTATTTCCAAAATAGCCTTCACTTTGAGTAGATTAATCTAGGAGGGCAGCAACTGTTTTAGGGAGATACCTGCATATTAGTGGAAGAAGACAATAGTGGGTTGGTTTAATGGCCATGAAAAGTAAAGATTCAGGGATTAGTTGAATGAGAGCACTTAAGACCCAGAAGAAACCAGAATTGTTGTGTGTTATGAAGTAGGTGTTGTTTTCCTGTTAGAGCTACATGAGCATGAGCGTGGGGTATATGTGATGAAGAGAGCCGTGGATATGGGAAAATGGGAGATGGGAGCTCAGGCCCATCAGTAAAAAAGCTGGTGAGGGAGTTTCACGGGGTTGCTGGGAATTAGGAAGACTGCAAGTACCGGAAAGCCCTCCCTGTGCTTTTAGTGAGTGACGCCCAGCGCTCTTTTTCAAGTTGTTCTCTGTACTAAGTTGCAATGACCTTCCATTATTCACAGATCTTCAGTGGAAGTGCACTACACAAAACAGCCTTTTCTTACTGGGTATAGAGGGAATGAAAAAGGGGATAGATAGTCCCTCCTTGTGCCCTGTGGTGGGGAATAGGACAGAACATGCTGGAGGGACGGCTGGCCAAGGGCTGACCAGGAAATTGGAATAAGAGTTGACAGGGGCAGCGTCTAAGAGAGGGTAAGCTTCCTCCCTAGAAATGTGCCCCTGCACAAAAAAAGTTAAAAGTGATTCCTTGAATACTTAAAGGAAAGGATAAAAATTGGAAAACTTGGGATAACTAGGTAAAATTTAGATGAGATTGGACTATTCATACTATTTTGCACCCTTTTTTAAAAAATATAATATTTATCCTTCATATACTCAACAAACATCTATTGAACAACAACTACATGCCATGCTCTTTTTAGGCACCAGGGATAGAGCAGGGCATGATGGTGTAGACAAATAGTAGTCAGAATATAGGTAAGCCACATCTTTTAAATAGTTGTGAAGTGTGTTATATTGTATGGCTGTTATCACAATTTATTTAACCAGTCACCTATTGATAGACCTTTAAGTGTTTTCCCCCAGTTTTTTGCTATTAAAAAAGAATCTCGCAATGAATAGAGGGGAAGAGATTAAGGAATGCTGTGGAACTCAGATTCTCACTCTTTCTGCTTCTCTTTTGAGCATGACTTTTGTGTGCTGGTCTTTTTCTTGTTGGCTACCTGGGCTTCTGTGTTGTTTCTGTGCCTGAGTTTTCCTTCAGCTCCATGGAGTCTTTGCTGAACTCCACACAGGAATAGAGTTTTCATTCTTGCCTGACTTGCCCTGGGACTGACTACTAGCCCTCCAGGCACTTGGCCTTGTTTAATGACTCAGATTAGCTTCTTGGGGCTCTGTCCCACCCCCACTACTGGAACCTCTCTCCTTGCTCCCTAGCATCACCAGAAGTCTGGGATATTCACTGGCTTTGTGATCTTATGTTGGATTTCAAGCACTGGCAATGAGTACAGTCCTTTCCAAGGCCAAACTTTTTAATTTTTTATTAGTGGTTTTTATTTTGAAACATTGTCAACTTTCCAAAAAGGTGCAAGTACAGTAAAAGAAACTTGTTTTTATGGAACTACTTTAGGGTGAATTGCTAACATGATGTTCTGTTACCTTTGCATATCTTAGTGTATAATTCCTAGAGGCAAGAACATTCTCAGAGAGAGTCATACTACAACCATAAAAATCAAGAAGTTAACATCGGCACATTGTTAACATTTAATTCTGAGATCCCATTCAAGGTTCCTTAGGTTTTTTTTTTATTTACTTTTGTTTTTTGTTTTTATTTTTTTAGTAATATAGCTATAGCAAAGTATCCAGTCCAGAATCATATGTTGCATTTAATTGTCATGTCTGTCACAGTTTCTCAGTCTTCCTTTGAGTTTCATGACTACTGTTTGAAGATTACACGCCAGTTATTTTGTAAAATGCCTCTCATATGGGTTTGTTTTTGTTTTTGTTTTTGTTTGTTTGTTTTTTTAAATGATAAGATTCAGGCATCTTTGTCAGTCCTGTCTCAGAAGTGATGGGCACTCTCCTCATTGCAATCCCATCAAGTGGCACCTGATTGTGATATTTTCCATATCTGATGATATTCATTTTGATCACTTGATTAAGTGGTGCCTGAGAGGTTTCTCTACCATGAAATCACTCTTTCTCTCTTGTGATTAGTAAGCAGTTTTTGCAAAGGTGATTTGAGGTAATTGTCTCTTATCAGAGTCTTCATTCATTCGTTTATTCATTTACTCGTTCATTTATGTAAGTTTAGGCTCATGGATTCCTATTTTATTTAATTGACTATTATCCATTCCTTTTATTATTTATTTAGAGACTCAAACTATCCCAGGAGAGATCAGCGGGAACCCCTTCAAGCTCAAAGCCAAAAACTCTTACCACCTACTTCATAGTGCCCTCTTCTTTCCAAGTGTAACAAATTCTCTACAAAGGTGATGTACTCTTCTACTATCCATTTGTTAGCTAAGGGAGGTTTCTCACCACTGAGAGCTTTTATTGATTTCCATCCCAGAAAACCCGGGTAGATTACTGTACCTAGACACTGAATATCAGTATATCAGAGTATCAAATTTTTGGCTCATGTCAATGTTTATTCTTGCTTGTTCTTCATTTATATACATTAAATTATTTTAAAAACAACTAAAAGTTATTCTCTGAGTACTAACATCCCTTAATTATGACACAGTTTGCTATGAAATAATCAGCTTTTCATCTCTTGTTTCCCAGACTTAGAAATATTTACAATATTTATTTACATGCTTAATTCTAGCCACCTCAAAAAAGAAATACAGTGTCCCTATAACATATGAAATAAGAGAGTTAATAAGAGTTAATAAGAATGTAGGAATAGAAATCATTACAAGAGGAGAATAAATGTGTCATTCCCCTCTTTCCATCCCTGCCCTGAGCCTCTGGCAACTACAAATCTATTCTTTGCTTCTATGATTCAGTTTTTTTAGATTCCACATATATGTTAGATCATGCAGTATTTGTCTTTCTCGGTCTCCTTTCACTTAGTATAATGCCTTCAAGGTCCATCCATTTTGTCACAAATGGCGAGATTTCCTTCCCTTTTATGGCTGAATAATATTTCATTATATATACAATATTAATCCATTCATCTGTCAATGGACAAAGGTTGTTTCCATATCTTGCCTATGGTAAATAATGCTGCAATGAATATAATGGTGCAGCTATCTCTTTGAGATTGTTTTTTTTTTCTTTAAATACATACTCAGAAGTGGAATTGCTGGATCATATGGTAGTCCTATTTTTAATTTTTTGAGGAGCTCCCATACTGTTTCCCCTCATGGCTGTACCGATTTACAATTCTGCTAACAGTGTACATGGCTTCCCATTTCTCTACATCCTTGCTAACACTTGTTATCTCCTGTCTTTTTGATGATTGCCAGTTTAACAGACGTGAGATGATATCTCATTGTGGTTTTGCGTTGTATTTCCCTAATGATTATTGATGTTGAGCTCCTTTTAATGTACCTGCTGGCCATTTGAACGTCTTCTTTAGAAGAATTTACATTTCTCACATGTTTCCATATGATGCTGGTATCGCCAGGAACCATACTTTGATAACCACTGCTCTAAACAAATTGTCAATTCTGTGTACCTAAAATAACAACAACAACAACAACAATAATGATATTATTATTATTACTATTATTAATTTTTAGCCATTGCCCCTTTCTGTCAATACTTTTTCTCCTACCTCCACCCATCAAGATTTAATGTTCCTTCCCTTTGTAGCGTATTTCCTATATGCTTCATCCATAAAGATCCTACCCCTCCTTTAAACATATGGGTTCTATCCTTCCCTGAGCCCCCATTACTGCTCTGATTATAGAATATGCTTTCTTTATCACTCTGCCAGATACAATACTCCTTGATGAGAAAGGACAGATTCTTAATCTTTTGAAAAATCCTTTTAAATTGTTTTTCTAATTTAGCAGATCTCTTAAGTGGGATTCAAGTAGCATACAATTATATCTATGGTATGTTTTGGCTATTTCTTCTACCCTTGTTGTATAAAATCTAATATGAACTATAGCAAGACCCAGTATGTACATTTCCCACATTTTTCCATACTGGGAGCCAGGCTTGTATTTGACCTATTATATTAAAAGGGTTCTGTTTGTTCAGGGGTTTGTGAACCCCAAATCTCTTCTTTAGCTTTGTGTTTAATCCTTTCTAAAACAGTCTGTGACAGGAAAGGGAATGACTCTCAAATAATCCAAATTTAATTAGAAACACTGCATGCTTGTGTGTATGGTGGTGGGGAGGGGTGAGAGAGAGAAAAAGAGAGAGAGAGAGAGAGAGAGAGAGAGAGAGAGAGAGAAGCTCTGTCCCATTTGTTCTGCAACTAGTTCCAACCTTGCCTCAACCCCATGTCTCTTTCTGGCCATTTCTCTGTCCTCCATTAAATGCAGGGGCTAAATTCCCATAGCTTCATTTTTGTGTGTGTGTGTGTGTGTGTGTTAGCATGTGACTTTGGGCTGTTACACAGATATTTAATTACCAAAGAAGTCTAATAAGCTAATGACTGCCTGAGGCATTTGCTGGGAAGGGGCTTTGTTGACCCTCTCTCTGAAAGCTCTTTCTGCCAGTCACCTGCCTAGACACAGAGAGTCTTGCACTCACATAATTTCCCCAAAGAAGGGTAAACATGGGGGTTACCTTGGAGATGGCTTTTCCCAGAGTTTGAATACTTGCTTTTCCCACCCTTGTCCAGAGAGGCAGGTTGCCAGAACGTTATACAGAGTTAGCCTTCTTGGTTATCTCATAAGAACAAATATTCCCCAGACTGTTACTGTGGGAAAATATTAAAAATAATATTTTTCAAACTCTGTTATATATCTTTGTCACCTATATTTTTGCTAATTTTTGTAAGATGAGAAAAATATGCATTTTATTTGGAAGTTAGTCACATTTTTTAAAGAAAGAAAAATTAATTGTTTAAAATTGTTCCATAATTTGTTTGCAGAATGATTAGTAATCTTTATTAGTTAATGCTCTCTCCCACCCCCAAGAAATCATCCTGAATGACAAGTCTTTTTCTTTGACATAGAAACTTGAATTGGCTTATTGTACATTAAGCCTTTTGGACTTGAGCTGTGGCCTCATAAAAGTTTCCTGGTATCTGTAAGCCCAGTTTGGAAGGCCTCAGATGCCTTCCCAGTGTAGTAAGGTTGTATCTGCCTATATTGGTGCCCAATATTTTTCAATCTCTTACCCTATTCTTCTATGATTAGGGTTTCTATATTCCAAGAAAATAAGGAAATAACATGGTCCAACTCTAAGAAGATTTAAAAAGTTGTTTCATATGCTATACAGTGCTTGTGTACAAAGACATAATGGAAATGGTCTACATATAAAACTGACTAAGTAATAATAATGAGTGTGATTTGGAAGCAAAAAAGGAGGTCTGAAAGGATGCACTCCCAAAGGGAGAAAAATATGTTATGGGATACATCACAGACCTGACCACCCTCTAGGGCTTAAACTTTCCAGTCCACACAATTTCCAACACAATGTTTAGGTTAGAACTTGAAAATGTAGTTAGAATGGGCCTTTAGGTATAGAGGCCAAAAGAAGAAAATATTTAAATACAACTCCTATAGTTCAAAAACTATAAAAAATGTGAATTACTTACCTATAAAGAAGAAACAGCTTCAACAAAAGTGATGTGGAAGAATATTGATGAAACACAAAGGTGGCAAGTCACTGGGTCAGTGCCCAGATACTAAGACCTGTGGGTGACACAGTAACCCAGAAACACATGATGTGGCTGCTGGGGACAGGCAGGAGAGGTGGGGTGGCAATGTGTAGTGGGTAATGTAATCCCAACACGGGCAGTGTATATGCTATGCTGGGTTGTGTTTTTACTGTGCCTCATGCCACTCCCTGATGATGCTCTATTTAACTCGATCCCTTTTAGCCTTTCTAGGGTGACGGCTTGATGGGAGCAGCCTGACGAGATACGTTGGGTTCTTTCTTCTGATGAGGTCACACCAAGGTTCTACTAGCTGTTCGCTCATGAATTTGTAATGCAAATGGGTTCTCCTGGAGGCTATATAAACAAAATGAAGCAGAAACATTTTGCTTTTTAAGGGGCAGATTAAGTATTAGATGTCACTGCTGGGATGTAAATTACAGTTCCAAGAACAGTTAAGTCGTGGGTTCCTTGATTGGGGTGGATGGCTTTATCATTTCCTCCACTCTGCAGCTTGTTTGTTTATAATTTGTCCATCACGATCACTAATAGAATAATAATAATAATAATAATAATAATAATTTCTAAAGTAAGGTTCCCCTCCCCCTTCCATTTTTTAAAACTCTTTAATGGAAATTTAGCAAAAAACTTTAGGTGATTTAAGACTAACTTTCATGACCAGAAGAAGATTGAATTTGAATTAGAGGCAGCACATGAGAGTGAAAAAAGTGTGGATGTAGGAGCTAGGCAATCCTATAATTTAAAACCTGGTTTCTTCCTTGAGACCTGTGTGACCTTGGGCAAGTTAACTAAACGTGTTGACCTTCAGCTTCCTCATTTATAAAGTTGAGGTAATCACATCTACCTCACAGAGTCATCCTCGGATTAAATGCAGCATGAATGCTCAGCATTGACACAGTGCCTGGTTCACAAACAGCTTGCAATCAATATTCATTTCTTTCCTCCTTATATCAGTGGTAAAAGCTAAATGATTCATTTTTTCAGCTTCGGCTGTTGGGAGCACTATTAGTTGGTGTGTGTGTGTGTGTGTGTGTGTGTGTGTGTGTGTGACCACTTTCTTTCTTTCTGATGTTACAAGATGCTCCAGGTTTTATTTCTTGCCCTAGTCCAAGAATCAGCCATTTCTCCAAGGAGCCTTTGTTTTTAGAAACCAAGATCTGGGTGCTAGATGTACTCACATGTATTACTATCCCTTTAAATACATTTTATTTCCTACACGAGTTTTAGATTTACAGAAAAAAAATTGGAAAGGTAGTTCAAAAAGTACCCATATACTCGTTTCCTCTATTGTTAATGTATTGTATTACTATGGTATGTTTATTATAGTTAATGAACCAATATTGATACATTATTATTTAAAAGAATTTTTTTAATGTTTACTTATTTTTGAGAGACAGAGACAGAATGTGAGCAGGGGAGGGGGCAGAGAGAGAGAGAGGGAGACACAGAATCCGAATCAGGCTCCAGGCTCCATGCTGTCAGCACAGAGCCCCTCTTGGGGCTCAAACCCATGGACTGTGAGATCATGACCTGAGCTGAAGTCAGACTCTTAACTGACTGAGCCACCCAGGTACCCCAATATTGATTCGTTATTAAGTAAAGTCCAAACTTTCTTAATGTCCTCTTTCTGTCCCAGAATTATATCTAGGATACTATATTACCTTTAGTCGTCATGTGTCCTTAGGCTCCTCTTGACTATGACAGTTTCTCAGACTGTCATTGTTTTTGATGACCTTAAATGTTTTGAGGAACACTGGTCAGGTGTTTTGTAGGGTGCCCCTCTAATGGAATTGGTGTTTTTCTCATGTTTAGAATGGAGTTATGAGTTTTTGGGGGGTAATATCCACAGGTGAGGTGTCATTGTCATCACATCATATTAGAAGTTCATACTGTCATTATGAGTTATCGCTGTTGGTATTGACCTTGATCACCTGACTGAGGTGGTGGTAGGGTTTCTCCACTGCAAAGTTACTTTCTTGTCCCCCCACTTCTGTGCTGTTTCTTTGGAAGAGAGTTCCTATGCTCAGCCCATATTTAAGCAGGTATTAGTTTCTCCCTCCTTAAAGTCAGAGTATCTACATGAATTATTTGAAATTCTTTGCATGGGATCTTTAATCATTTTTTTGGTTTTGCTTTCTGATATCCATTTCACATTGGTGGAAATGAAATGCCTGTTTATATTGGGCAAATATATGCTCTTGGACTTGCTAAATATTCAGAATTGATAATAGATAGGCATACTCTCAGTCCCACATTACTCATGTCTCAGTTATTAAATCTGTGATAACATAGTGAGCCTTGTTCTGTTTTTCCTATTTGAATACCCATTTCTTAAATAACACTATTTCAGCTTAAATCTATTGAAATATCACTACTAATTAAAAGTTGCTTTTTATTTTTAATATAGCTACTAATTTCTACATGGTGAAACCTTGCTGAGTTTTCTGATGGCCAACCGGGGCAGATTAGGCTCTGATCTTATTTTGAAAAATAATTGGCCACTAAAAACATGAGGCAAACTAGACCTACTGTGAAGAGCACATTTCCCACAATAATTACTAGGTTGTTTTCTAATAAATGGCTGAGCTGTACAGCATCACATTTAGTATGAGAATACATAGAAGCTGAGAGGAGTTTAAGGTTAAAAGGAAAACAAAATACTCCCTGGGGTTTTAATCACTAATTACAGGTCTATAAATAACCATTTCTTGCATGCAGCAGGCATTTGGTCTCCTGGATATGATTTAGTTTGGCATATGGGCTTGCCAGGTTTTTTTTTTTTTTTTTCCTTCTTCCTTTTGTGAACTGCTTGAAATGACTGGAGAGGTCAGACATGAAGACAGGTGGTGAAAATGTTCAGGGAAAAAAAAAATACAAAAAGTCATTGTCTGGAATTGCCAGCAGTTCTGTTTAGTGACCTAAAGGAGTTGACCCAGCACTATATTTAGATTTTGCAAGATGGTATACCGCAACACACTGTTTGGAGGCCTTCATCTTTCTGAGTAACTATTGTGTTTTCATTGAAAAGATGTACACTGCTTTCTTGTAGCATCTGGCCCATGCAATGTATAAGGAAGGCACGCATAGTTGATGAGAAATGCTCGCTGAAAAAAAAATTTTTTTGAACCCCAGAGAAGTGTACTTATTTTCTCTCCTTTTGAACACAGATTTCTAAGCATTTCAAAGTAGCCCAAAACTTTAATATATTTACAATAATAAGCATGGTTCTTTAAAAAAAGTAGTATTTTAATTTTTAGAAAATGTTTGTTTTTGAGAGAGCGAGAGAGAGAGAGAGCGAGCGAGCATGAGCAGGGTATGGTCAGAGAGGGAGGGAGGCACGGAATACCAAGCAGGCTCCAGGCTCTGAGCTGCCAGCACAGAGCCCAATGCAGGCCTCAAACCCATGAACAGTGAGATTCTGACCCACGCTGAAGTCAGACACTTAGCTGACTGAGCCACCCAGGCATCATGAGAAAAGTAATATTTTCAAATTGAACTTCGCATAACCTGAATAAAGCCTTGTATGGTTTACCTGCCAATATTTGTATTCCTTGTTTTATAGATCATTATTCTGTGTAATTTAGGATTATGTCTGTTTTTAAGGCCCTGCTGGCCCTGGGATTATTACCTATTTCCTAGTACTTGAAGGAAAATTCACACCCAGATGTTAGTTTTGTCACCTATTTTGATAGAATCTATATTCATATAAAACATAATTAGGTTGGCTTTAAGGCACATCCTAAGGAATCAGAAAATCTCATTTTGTACTTCAAAGAGATAGAAGATGGTTGAATGTGAGTTAAAAGTTACACTCAATCAGAAAATAGCACAGTTTCTTTATTTCATAAAGTTCAGTTTTCCCCTCAAACTACTCCCTGTTTTACATATATTATTTCACATTTTTTGAAGGTGGACCAGGGTTTAACTTTGTATCTTTACATTATGTAGAAGAGCTTGGGGGATTGAGATGTTTTAAGTCAATGGGTCAGCCATAGACCAAGCATTTTTAATGTTAACCAAGGACTCATTCTACCAGGATCTCATACTAAGATTCTGAAACTACAATAATAGAGGTATGATAATAACCTTCCAGAAGATTCTCTTTATTCTTTCTCCTTTTCTCCCAACACATTCTGGACCTTCAGGGAGGAACACTTCACAGTTCTAGGGCCTGGGCTGGGTGATTTTTAAAGTGAGTCTTACAAAGCAAGAAACTGGTTGAGATTCGATAGAGTTATAATAGCTTTGGATAGGTAGATACATCAAGGCAGTGCTTTATGCTGTTAGTCTTGTTGGGTAAGCTATTTAGCTGGTTCTACAATCTTGTGTTTGAGGAGCAAGTGTTTTCTCAAGCAATTAGCTATTTTATGCTTGTTCTCATTAGTGTTTAACATAGAGAAAAGAAAATATGCCCAGTCCCAAGTCAGGGACAGAGATCATGTTGGTTTCAGTCCCCAGTATATACACATTCAAACTCTCAGCAACTCTTGCTGGCTTCATTTCCTTCAGCCCTCCTGCTAAGACTGCAGCTTAAACATCATCATTTCTCACCTGGAATGCCTCAACAAATTTCAAATTCCTTCTGCTTTTCTTTTTATTGTTCTAAAATCCATTCTCTACACAGTTGCTAACTGAACACTTTTGTCCCCTGCTTAAAATCTTTCAAAAGTTTTACATTGTACTTGCCGAGCAAGTGGCATCTGTTAACTACCAGCAGAAGTCAAGTCTGAACACTTCTGCCCAGTGCCTCTTAGTATCAGAGTTGCCAAGGAAAGCACAATGCAGTCAAGCACTGAATGGAGCAATGCTTTTACTCACACAGGGAAGAAACCGATAAGATGAGCTTCAGTGGTAGGTGTCAGTCCCCCATGGACAATGGGTCCCTCCATCACAGCTGATGCAGGGCAGTTGGCCTACATGTGCCCTTCTTGTGCTTCCTGTCCCCTTACTGCATGGGACAGATATAGTAGTGGGGTTGACCAGCTGCCATATGGCCCACACACTTAAGCCGACCAAGAGAGTACACACTGAGTCTGAAACAGGGAAAGATAAACCCACACAAGGTGATAAGGCCAGCACAGACTGTGAGGCTGTGAGTGCTCTTTAGCTTTTGGTAGGGAAGGCCCAAGACCCATTTTTATGTAGCCAAAAGGGGATCAAAAGACTGCATGAATGAAATTACTTTCCCCAGCAGCACTCAGAGTGAAGCCAAAGGTTCTGACATTGACAGAAAGCCCCTGCTGTCCTCTCTGACTTTAACTTGAAATATTCTCTCCTTTGGTCCGGACTGTGTTGTGGTCTTAGGGACCTTTCTTCTGTTCCCACCTTGTGGCATATGGACAGTTCCCCCCCAGGCTTGTCTGGTAGATCTCTGCCTCCAGTTTTGGAATAATTATCTCTCTCTCTCTCTCTCTCTCTTTTGTTTCTTTTTATGGAATTGAGATCTTATCTCAAGGATCATTTTATCAGAGAGAACTTCCTAGACTACTGAATCCAAAGCACTTCCTTTTGTCCAAATATATTATGTGATCTAACTCTACTTTTTCATATGATTTACTATTATTTGAAATTATTCTATTCACTTACTCATTTACTTGTTTATTTCTGCCTTTTGTCCTGTGAAATGTAAGCCAGAACCTCTGCCTTCTTTAATGCCGTATTCCCAGTACCTAGAATGTTGCCTTGTACATAGTAAATATTTTTAAACATTTATTTCACTGTGTTTGTGGGGATTTAGGAGAATACTCTGATGCTATGCAAGTACAAGTGTAAATTGCTACAGTCCAGCAATATCTATTAATATTGGAAATGCTCATATTTTTTTGATGGATTTCTGTGTCTAAGTATTTACCCTACAGGTATACTTGCATATGTATGTGCAAACAGGTATGTGCTAAGATATTCATTATGCAGAAAAGGGTTAACATAGCAAGTCTGGGGCTGCTGTCTTAGAAGGGCTTGCTTACATGATTGGCTCTTGGTTGGCTTCTGATAACTTGGCTGGTAAACAGTTCCCTGTACTGATCTGAAATGTTGCCAAAGTGACAAGGCTGTTTTACCCAATTGGAGCACTAAACAACTACTTTTATAATGGAAATTTGGGGCTTTAGTAGTTGCTAAGCAGGGGGTACCTATGTGACCAGTCCCCAAGGAAAACCTTAGCAGTACGTCTCTAATGGGTTTCCCTGGGCAGAAATATCAAACATGTGTTACTGCATGTTTTGCTGCTGAAGGAAAGTGCACAGGCTGCATCCTCTCACTGGAGGGAAAGAACATAGGAAGCCTATGTTGGATTTCTTCAGGCTCTACTTGTGTCTCTTCTGCTTGCTGACCCTCTTGCATAGCCTTTTACTGTAATAAACCTTAGCAGTGAGCACAACTATATTCTGAAAACTGAAAGTTCTTCTAATGAAATACATGGATGGTCTTGGGAATCTGTGAAACACTCATTATGAATTTTCTTCACAGAAAAATATTAAGGCAAGCAAAATGTGCTTGGATAGAGGACTAGTTGTGGCACACACACACACACACACACACACACACACACACACACACACACTAAGGAATGCTCTGCAGTACTTCTGTGTGAGGCAGTCTTCTATTCTGAAATGGAAATTATGACCCAGGGTTTTCAGGGAAAAACCAGAATTCAAAGTGGTTTGTGTAACTTGTATGCGGCTATTTGTGCACACACATATTTTACAGATATACAGAGTATCCCGGGAAATATGCTAAAGAATATGATAATAATGGATGCCTCTGAGAAGAACTTGATGGTTGAACAGAAACAAAGGAAAAGAGGTTTTACTATCTATCTTGCACTGCTATATTGGCCACTAGTCCCATGTGGCTGTTTAAATTTAACTCAACTAAAATTAACTACAATTAAAAAATTCAGTTTCTCAGTTGTAGTAGCCATGTTTCTTGAAAGGCACATATGGATAGTGGCTACAATACTGGGCAGCACAGATACAGAATATTTCCATCACCGCAGAGTAATGTTTTGGATAGCACTGACTTATATCCTTTTGTTTACCATTTACTATTTATACTTATTTTTCAAAAAGTGAATTAAAACAAAATAAAACAAAATATTAGTTGAATGGATGAATGATGAAAGTTGACCAAAAACTTCTCTACTAACAAACTCTTCTAGGAATCTCAACAAATACAATCAAATCACCCATTTTTATGCTAGAGGTTTACATCCAGTTAAAGTAGGTAAGATGAATGGCAGCTTAAATTCTTGGTACCTATCTATAAAAGCAAATCTTCAGCCTAGGGGCTGAAGTCAATTTCAGATCTTGGAAACCCTAGCAAATTCACCAGAGAGTGTGAAGGAAGACAGAGTGGGATTATTAGCCTCTCCCCTTCACCAGTTCCATCAACTTCCTCCATAGGTGTTTGGCTAGTTCCAACACACTAGTATGCAGAGTGAAACAGACCTCCTTGCTTTTCACTCTCTCACTCCCTCAGGAAATAGCTCTTGTAACTGTCCAAAAAGAAATTCCAATCAATTTTATATGCTTGAATTGAGAGATGTCAGTAATGGTACTATTAGAAATTTTACAGTTCAGCTCATTATTTATTAAGAGCCTACTGAATAATAAATGACCTTAATCCTTGAGATTCTTATGGTCTAGTATGGGAGATGGAAAAAGGGAACAGACTACATTGATACAATAACATTATTGGTGCCAATGTACATATTTGCTCAAGATGCAATGAGACCTGGAGGAAGGCCGCCTGGTCCAGTCATGAAGGTTGTGTAAAGACGTTTTAGGCATGGAGAGTAGGAAGAGCACTCTAGGCAGAGGGACGTAACCTTGGCAGATATAAGAGAGTATGAAAGAGCATGTCCTGTCAGGTGTCCTACAGTCCTTGAGTACTGGTATCCAAAACTACAGGTGGAGACTAGAGCAAGAATTAACAACAAAGGCAAATAAGGGTTAAGTGGTGGGAGGCTTTGTGCTGAATGCCAAGTAGTCTGGATTTATTTGGTGGGGGCTGGAAAGAGGAAGAGACTTGGAGCAGGGAGAGGGGTGTCATGTTTGTGTAAATTTCCCTGAATGCATTTTGAGGGATAGATTTAGACAGGCAAAACCCAGGCCAGGTGACCGATTAGGAGATTGTTGTCACAGTTCAGAAGAAAACTGATGAAGGCCTTTTTTATTAATGCCTTTTTATTGCCCTTTTTCTCTTCTCTGTCTCAGTTTTTTCTACTTCCCCACTTGTGCTCCTTGACATCATCTTTTGGATAAACTACTTGAACTCAAGTCCTATCTCAGGATCTGCTAGAGGGAGAATATAAAGTAAGAAAAGAAGCAAGTGGCCAGCAGAGTCAAATGCTGCATAGAGGACCAGTATGATAAGAAGTGAAAGTCTTCACGGCTTTCTCAATAAGGATGTAACATTGGTCACTTTTGTAAAAGCAGTTTCCATGGAGCCATGGCAGCAGAATCCAGATTGCAGAGAACCAAGGAGTGGTTTTGAGGTGAGGAAGAAGGAAAATGAATATAGATGCAGCTTCCAAAAAGTGTGGCAAGGGATACTGTGATAGCTACAAGGAGACACAGACTCAAGGGTGGAATCTGCCAGAATAGGAGAGATTTTTACAATGGACATGCCAGACAATCCTATAATCCTACTCCTCATACAGTTGCCTCTCAAATAATCTTGCAGGGTCTGAAAAGACACCAACATAGTAAAAGAAGGACAGGGATAGAAAAAGGTAGATAACTGATAGCATAATTTGAGCTCCTGGATCCAGTCATGCCTGAATTTTCCAGATTCCTCACCCTTTGCCACTGGACTCGTGAGTTAAGTGAATTCTCCATTTTACCTGAGTCAGATTGAGTTAGGTTTCTGTAGCTTGAAAATCATAAGTAGTATTCAAGCCTTTCTTCTCGAAGGCTAATTGGAATATGTTTCTATTTTTACAACACACACACACACACACACACACACACACACACACACACTTAAAAGTGCTGAAAGGTGGAGAGAACTAGTAGAGTGAGAAAGCAATAAAGTGGTATAAGACCAAATTTATGAAACAAGGCCCTTGAGAGGATGATAGCTGATGGAACCAAGAACTTGAGTGAAATGATTACTTACAAGTAATTTTTACAAAATTTTGGTGTGATGATTTTAAATACGCAGGGAGTACATGGGGGGCTCAGTTGATTGAGTGTCTGACTCTAGATTTTGGCTCAGGTCATGATCCTAGGGTCGTGGGATCAAGCTTTGTGGTGGGTATGGAGCCTGCTTGGGATTCTCTCTCTCTCTCTCTCTCTCTCTCTCTCTCTCTCTCTCTCTCTCCCTCTCTCCCCCTCTCTCTCCCTCTCCCTCTCCCTCCCCCACCCCCTCTGCCCATCTCCAGTGCTCATGCTCCCTCTCTCTCTCAAATAAAAATTAAGAAAATTAAAATAAAATAAAAATAGAATATGCAGCAAAGTTAAATAATTGTGAAGTTAATAATCATATATCTATCACTTGGATTCTACCATTAACATTTTGCATTTCCTATTTTTGCTTTATTACATATCTCATTTATCGATCCTTCTATCCATTCATCAAGGCATCTTATTTTTGATGCATTTTAAAAGAAGTTGCAGATATTAGTACACTTTATTCCTAAATATTTCAGCAATCATATCATTAACTTGATTTCTAAATCCATTTAAGGTGAAGTGCCTAACACTTTGAAAAAAATTACCCTTTGATCTTTGAAAATTCAAGCACTGCTATTAATTTGTTCTGTTATTATAATTTTAAAGGATATTTTCATGTTCCCATCACATTTCAGAGCATGACCCATTAGACAAATACCTGAAAAATATAAACTAAGCTTATTCAAGTAGGTTTCTAATATGTTGCTTTATGAAGGAGTCTGAAATAATCATGCATAAGGGTATGAGGTTTGACATATGTCTACTCTGGTAGACTCTTTCTACTACTAGAAAGTCAATTGCATGCTAGTAGCTCTTGCATTGCTACATTGCTAATAGCCTTGCGAATGACCATGAATGCCTAAGTTTCAATTACCATCTTCATTGATAGAATGTTGACCCTGAAAGGCCTTGTGAGCCTAGTTGAATATCTTTTTGAGAAAAAATAGAAATTTAAATATCCCATACAGATAAATATTTTGTACAAGCATCTACCTTGGTTCTTGTCCTAGCCTTTAACTGTATCTAAATACTTTTTTCTCTTTATATTGTAAATCTTTGCTCTTTGAGTTTGATTTCTGGATGTATGTATATTTCTTGGCCTGGCATAATTTACTATTTTGTTGCTGAATCCTGCTGGCTGCTCGTGAATCCATCATTGCCCCCTCTTCCTGACCTCACAAGGACTCTTTGAACAGTGGCTTCATGTGATTCTATTATGGACATCAAGAGGACTAGGGTAGAGCTGGCAGTATGGAGCTGAAAAGAAACTGCAATCCGGGTGCCTTCACTTTGCTCACAGTTGTGAGTTTTTAGTTAAGTCCTCTGTGTCATATATTCATATGTCTTGCTGTCCTCTTTTTCATGATCAAATTGAACAAAAGCGTTCTGTTGATTGAACATATATAAACAATTTGTCTGAAAAAGAGTATAGCAAAGAGTCTTTTGGAATCTGAAAGAGCTGCTCTGCTCTTTCATCTGTGGCTGATTCCCCCAGCTGAGCTCTGGATCTCAATTTGTCTCTCTTTTTTGTGGAGCTTCTGCCATCACATATACCCTTTGTCTCTGGAAGCTTCTATGTCACCCTCTCTATTGTCTATTTTTTATCATCAATCAATCATTACATATATCACCTTTTAAACTTTTTAAAATGTTTGTTTGTTTGTTTGTTTGTTTGTTTGTTTGTTTGTTTGTTTAGAGAGCACAGGCTGGGGAGGGGCAGAGAGAGCAGGCTCCATGCTGTCAGCATGTGAGATCATGACCTGAGCCGAGATCAAGAGCCAGATGCTTAACTGACTGAGCCACCCAGGTGCCCCATAACATTTTTTTAAAGTCCTTCTTTGGCCTCATATTTCCTTTTGGAAATGATTTTGTTTTTTATCCTTCTTTCTTCCAGGACTTATCCACATTTTCCAACTCTCCTTTGTCTCTTTCATTCCTCAGATCACTGCAATATGACTTTAGTTGTCTCCTTCCAATGTTAGAGTTATTTTCCCCAAAGTCACTAAATTAATGGACATTTTCAGTCCTAATCCCATTTCATTTCCTTTGGAAACAAATAGCTAATATTTTTGAAGGCTTACTATGCATTAGGCATTAATGGAACTGCTGACCTCAAAATAATCTATAAGGTAAGTACTATTTTTTTAAGTGTATTTGGAGAGAGAGAGGGAGAGAATGAGCAGGGGAGGGACAGAGAGAGAGGGAGAGAGAGAGAACCTCAGGCAGGCTCTGTGCTGTTAGTGCAGAGCCTGACTTGGGGATCAGTTCCACCAAGTGTGAGATCATGACCTGAGCCGAAACCAAGAGTTGGATGCTCAACTGACTGACTGAGCCCCCCAGGTGCCCCTGGTAAGTACTATTTTTATCCCCATTTGTTACATGAAGGAACTATTGCAAAAGAGGCTGGGAAATGTCTCCAAGGTCACCTAATAATAAGTGGTGCATCTAGAAACTGATGCTGGGCAAGTGAGCCCGGAGCCCCTAGGGGGATGTCCTTGACCATTCTTCCCTCCCTCTGACCTGTGGACATTCTCTTGACTCTTTCTCTCAAACTGTCCGCTTTTCTCTACCTTACTACCACTATCCTGGTTTGGAAGACACTAGCTCACTAGGGTTATTTAAAATGCTTCCCAATCAGCCACTCTGCTTCCAGTCTTGCCCTGTCCAATCCATTTCCTAGACCAGAGACAGAGTGACCTTGCTGGAGTTCAAGCACAATCACAGTACACACTCTGCTTAAAATCCTTCAATGGCTGCCTGGTTTTTAATCAAAAGTACAATTCCTTTTATGTGGTCTAAAAGGAACTTCAATATCTGAATCCTGTTAAATTTACCTCTTTGGTTTCATTTCTGGGCAGTCTCCATTGGCCTTTGAGGACCCCAAGCTACTGACCAATGGTCCACACTCTCTCTTCCTCCAGGTCTTTTTTAAGGTTCTCTCATTTTAGAACTTCCTGGAAAGTTCTTGCTGTCAGCAACTTTAGTCTTGTCTCATTTTAGACACTACTACTTGGAAGCCTTCCTGTGACCCCACATCCTGGGTTACATGGCTCTCTGTGTGCCCCCACAGCTCTCACCCTGTACTTAAAGCCTAGGGCTTACCACTGTGTCTTTTTAATCACGCAATGGTGCTTGTGTTACCCATTAGAGTATGTCTTGCTCACCTAGCCCAATGGCTGATACATGGTAGGTGCTCATTAAATATTTATTGAATGACCAATGAATGCAAGCATTTTAGAAGTTTTGAATAATACTAAAAAACGGATCCCAAAATGCATTTTTGCTGGCTTCATGATGCTTCTGGGAACCTCTTTCTTCACTTATGAAATGGCACTACCATAGATATCATCATTCTGATATACTTTCATACGGAAATCACACGACTTAAGGAGCGCAAATTCTATCTCAAAATGTATACAGAATTTTTTTTATTAACAAGGAAAAGCAGAATTAAATGCTTTATAGACATTTATATCCTCCATATTTTTATGTTTTAATCTCATATTTTTTTTGAGAAATCAGCTATTTAGGATGAAAGATTAATTAGGTGGCAGTGTGTTCATTTTATGTGTGAAATAAAACCATGATCCTATAGCTTTTCAATTGGTAACTCAAAGGAAGAAATGACGGTGGTGTCAGAACGATGGAATGGTACATTTATGTATAGAATAATAATCTCCAAAAATAAGCAGATTATTTCCAAACACTTATAAAAATAAATTGTTCTAAGGGTGCCTGGGTAGTTCAGTTGGTTAAGTGTCGGCTCTTGATTTCAGCTCAGGTCATGATCTTATGATTTATGAGTTTGAGCCCTGTGAGGGGCTCTGCACTGACAGCATGGAGCCTGCTCGAGATGATCTGTCTCTGCACCAACCCCATGCGTGCTCTCTCTCTCTCTCTCAAAATGAATAAATAAACTTAAAAAGTAAATTATTCTATGAGCTATTTTTACTTTGCTTGAAGAACAGTAGGAAACATAAGGGGATTTGTATTTATTAGGTTTATGCATGTAGCTCTTGGCTCTTTCCTCTTCCTCTTCTTCTTCCCCTTCCTTCTTTCCTCTTCCAGCAGATGTTCCCCCCCTGAAATCCATCAGTTCAAGTCTGCTTTGCTATCCTTTTTGCATTCTTTTTCACGCTTCTAGGTTTTTTATGTTTTTTTCTGGCTTTTTATGACTTTTATCATTTATATCTGATTTCTGAATGGCCAGTGAAAGCGTTATCTAGACTAATGTCCATTTGAAAGTAACTATATATACCAGTTAGGATATTGGATTATGCTGAGGTAACAAACAACTCCAAATATCTGAGACTTCAAATAACCAAGTTTTATTCTTCATCCAATAAAGTGTATTATGGATCCTCAAGAGGTTAGATTATCATAGCTCTTTAGGAACCCAGGTTGAGAGAATAGCTGCCCATCTTGAATGTGGCTAGGCACTTTGGCTGAAGGATTTAAAAAAAAAAAAAAAAAGAAAAAGCTGAAGCATCTCCCACTGGCCATTTGATGCTCCAGCCTGGAAATGACATATACTTCATTTAAGCTTATGACTCATGAAGTAAAAATAGTCACATGGCTCTACCCTTAGGGACACCTGGAAGTTCCTGGAAGATGGAGAACTGGGCATATGTGGCAGACTATGCTGAGTACCTGGGTAGATACCTGTTATCTTCAATACCACTATAGCATGTCTTCCAACCGTGCTTTGTAAACAGGTTTCCTAGCATTTTCTAGGTGATCTTTATTAATACCATGCCAGATTTCAAGACCATCTGTTTATCTTATCCTCACTCTCTTTCTCTAATGTTCAACACAAAAGCACAGAGTCACTGTGCTGTGCATGAGCACGTTCCTCTCCTTGTCTGGCTTCTGTAGTCACTGCTGTACTGCCCTGTAGCTCTGACCTGGGACTTGTTTTTCTCTTTCTGAGCATCATATTATCATTTCTGAATCACACACACTTCCTTCTCTCCCTCAAGAGCATCAGCATCTGAAAGAAATGCGTAATGGTCATTTCCAGGGACTCTTTAAAAAAAATTTTTTTTTTTACATTTATATATTTTTGAGAGACAGAGACGGAGCACAAGTCGGGGAGGGACAGAGAGAGGAGACATAGAATCCAAAGCAGGCTCCAGGCTTCGAGGTTTCAGCACAGAACCTGACACAGGGCTCGAACTCACAAACTGTGAGATCATGACCTGAGCGGAAGTCAGATGCTGAGCCACCCAGGCGCCCCTGCAGGCACTCTTGTAATGGAATTTAGGATCATAGAATCCTAAATTACTTATATTACTTTAAAAAATGCCTAAGTCTGCCTCCCCATAACCTAAGATTCCAATTTGAAGGCAGCAAATGCCAGTGGAGCACAAAAAGAATGGCTTTGTAATGAGAACAGGACTCCAGAGGTTTACCACAGATCAAGGACCACCCAGGCCATACAGTGCACTGCATTTGTGTGTTTTCTTGTTTGTTTGTTTGTGACTATATGGCTGTATCAGCTGTGACCACCCTTTCATGGACAAAGATTTTAAGATTTTTTTTGTTGTGGTCATCATGGTTTTTTTTTTTTTTCCATTTATTTTATTCAGCACTTAACATTGAGAGTAGAAAAATGGATGTATAGTTGGTAGTTTGGTTACCTGCAGTAGAAATGTGAATGGCAATGGACTTATCACAGGTGTATTTATTTGTTTGTTGATCTGTTTATTTATTTATTTTTGAAGTATCGTTGTCGTACAAGATTATATTAGTTTTAGGTGTACAGCATAGTGATTTGACAGTTATGTACATTACTCAGTGTTCACTCTGGTAAGTGTGTCACCATCAGTCACCATACAAAGTTATTACAGTATTGTTGACTATATTTCCTACACTGTACTTTTCATCTCTGTGACTTATTTCTTTTATAACTGAAAGCTTGTACCTCTTAATCCCCTTTACCTATTCTGCTTGTCCACCCACCTCCTTCCCCTTTGGCTACCACCAGTTTGTTCTCTGTATTTATGAATCTGTCTCTATTATTTTATTTGTTTGTTCATTTGTTTTTGTTTTTGTTTTTTAGATTCCATGTATAAATGAAATCATGTGGTATTTG
This sequence comes from Prionailurus viverrinus, assembly GCF_022837055.1. Lineage (NCBI taxonomy): Eukaryota > Metazoa > Chordata > Mammalia > Carnivora > Felidae > Prionailurus > Prionailurus viverrinus. Next base: position 39,201,551 of record NC_062569.1, read on the forward strand.
TCTTTCTCTGCCTGACTCATTTCACTTAGCAAAATACCCTCTAGGTCCATCCACATTGCTATATTAGCAAGATATTATTATTATTATTATTATGGCTGAGTATCATCCCATTGTGTGTGTGTGTGTGTGTGTGTGTGTGTGTGTGTATCTCACACCTCCTTCATTCATTCATTTGTTGATATATACTTAGGTTGTTTCCTTATCTTGGCTATTATAAATACTACTGCAATGAATATAGGGGTACATATATCTTTTCAATGAATATAGGGGTGCAATGAATATAGGGGTGCATAAATACTATTAAAATGCATAGTATTTTAATTTCTTTGGGTAAATACCCTGTAGTGTAGTTACTGGATTGTATGTTGTTTCTATTTTTAATTTTTTGAGGAAACTTCATGCTGTTTTTCACAGTGGCTACACTGTCTTACATTCCGCAAACAGAGTGTGAGGGTTCCCTTTTTTTACATCCTCACCAGCACTTGTTATTTCTTGTCTTTTTGATACTAGCCACTCATTGCAAGAGTTTTCCCAAAAGGTTCCCTAATTAAGAGGACTTAGATAAACTATGGCTTTGCACAGTTTTGTACACATGTTTGAGTGTAGGCACAACATTGAAAATTAAAGAGGAAAAAGCCAGATTTTCTAGGTCTTCCATGCTACTTTGGGGAATCTTATAATACAATAGTCTTTTCAATATCTTCTCCCTTGTTTTTGTTTTAATAATCATGACATGAATTTCAAAACTGTTTAATATCTCCCTGAGATACATACTAGTGTTCTACAATTTCTTTGCTTCCAGAAAATAATCGATTATAGCACCTATGTAATATAGGGATTCAATGAGAAGAAAAAAAATGACTCCAATAAGGGGCTGCTTTGGGTAAAGTCTTTACAAAGATTCTTTCTTTTTCTCCGAACAGAACCTTAAAATAAATTTGGAGTGTGGAGCAGAGTATAATTGTGACAGCAGTGTGCCTGCTGCCTACCAAAAGTCGAATTCTGTGTCAGGAATGATAATTACTGGCTCTGAAGCAGAAAAACTATCTACTCTGTCCTGATTACTAATTAATCAGGTGCTAAAGGCATTTAAACCACTGACCTTATTTCAGTGATGGAAGTTACAAAGTGATGCTTAAGATTTAAAGGGACACCGGGTCCTTCTCCTCCCCCCCTACACCTCCAAAGGTTAAATGCAGTATGAAAATAATTCTTTGTGTGTGTTTGTGTGTGTGTGTGTGTGCACGTGTGCACACACGCACACACACACACACACAAGAGATTATTTGTCTTATTCTCATTGAAGCAGAGCCAACAGAGAGAGTGTGGTTTTTCTGAAGGCTCAGTTTTCAACTATAGAATATCCTTGGAAGGGTCCCTGGAGATTTTAACATTCTACCTCCACATTGATAAATAACTCAGATTTATCTTAATAGATGCTTTGTTGGCATTTAAATTGTTTGGATTCTGTCTTTAGGTAATGCGTGTTTATTGATAAAATTTTGAAAAATTATGGATAAGAAGAAAAAATACTTACAATGTTACTGCCTTACATTTTGTTATCTATTTTCCATGTATTTTATTTTTTATTGATAGAACAATTTATTAAATCATGCTGTACCTTTCTTCTATAACCTGATATTTTTATTAACTACTTTGTAGCATGAAATTTACTTTGTCACATGACATGATTACTTGGTGGTAGTCGATGGAATAAATGTGAAAAATGTATTTACGCAATCCCTATTAATAGACATTTTAATGATTTCAACTCTTCACTCCTATAACACTGTATTTTGCACAATTATTGTTGTACATCTCCATTCCTTAGAATAAATGGTTAGAGGTTGAGTTAATAGGTCAAAGGACATAAACATTTTTATGACTTTTGACATATTACTAAATTGCTATTCAGAAAGTTTGTACCAGATTTCATCAATACCAGCAGCATGTAAAAGGACTCCTCTTGGTAACCCGCAGAAATACTGAGTATTAACAAACTTATAAATCTTTATCAGTGGATAGGTGAATATGAAATGTTCTTGTTTAAATGTGCATTTCTTTGCTTTCTGTTAAGATTGAACATTTATCAAGAATTCCTATGGATACTTTTCTCAATTGTCTGTGAATGTCCTTTCTATTTTTTCCTTTGGTCTGTTAAACATTTTACTCATTGGTAGAAATAACTTTCTAAGGTTATTAGCCTCTTTGTCTTATATAATGCAAATTTTTGTTCTAGATTGTTTTTTACACTAGAATTTCTTTTGTCCTTTGAAATGAGAATATTGGTTTTTAGTTATAATATTTAAATATGTAACCTAGAGAAAGGAATTTATTTTTCTGGGACTCATTTATCTTGTCTATAAAATGTGTGTAGGGGGGAGAGGGTGGGGAGGCGGGGGTGGGTGGGGAGGCAGAAACAAAAGAGATTGGATGAAATGATCTGTTACTACTCTTTCAGGCCTAAAACTCTAGGATTCCATTACTTCCCAATTCTATCCTAATTACTGCATATAATCAAGCCATATGGTACTTTTTTGATCTTGTAAATTTGGGGCAAGCATTACCATTGCTTATTAAATCATGGCACTACAAATTCAGGGTTAATTTTCTTTTAATGAAGAAACTTCTGCATGACCCCAGGGCTTTTTTCTTCTGTTAAACTGTTATGAACCATTTCCATTTTAAAAACACCAATAGCTTTAATGAGTTGGGCCTGCCACTTTCATAAAATTGCAGTTAATGAATGACCTTGCAGACAGAAATGGGAACACAATTAGAGTTACCAAAGTTTTCTTTCTGACTTTGAGCCTGTTTAACTTTTTCATTATGTACACGGACACACACATAGAGCCTCTGAAAATCAAGTGTACAATATAGTTGTGGCTGCAGTGTTAATCGAAGAGACAGTGTAGTTTATATCTGAAATTATTGGCAGTGACGTCTGCTTATTAGGAGACACTGCAGATTGTTGGAGGGTGGTTTTCATGGTGATTTACAGCTAATAAGCTTGGAGATGTCTGTATTTCTAGATTCATCTATTGTATGGAATAGTCTCTATTTTTATGTTTTAGTTGGAGTAGCTTGGAGAAGTTCCAAAGCACTTTTTTTGTTTTTTTTGGGTTTTTTTTGTATTGGAACAGCATGGTTCTTCATGATATTGCACGGTGTTGAATAGGAAAGTCTTGAATGTCTACCTTGTTAAATCACAGGAGGGCCCTACAAGGAGCTGAGTGATTCTCCTTTTTTTTTAGGCTAGTTTTTTTTTGGCATAATGTAAAAAAAAAAAAAAATATATATATATATATATATATATATATATATAATTGATCATGAACTCTAGAAGTTGTCATTTCCTGTAGAAAATGTCTGTAAAGAACCCTGACACCAGATTGTATCTCATTAAGGTGCTGCGTTTCCTGTTTTGTTCGTTATAGTTTTGAAAGATCCATCTTACAACCAATTTTGCTAGAAAATCTTAGTTTATAATTACCCAGAATCAGCACTTTATTTCTAGTTAAAATGTTCCCTTCTCCCTAAGAATCATTGGAAGAAGACCTGGAGATATCTCTTCAGGAAATGACTTCCATGGGCTGACCTATTGTGGATTCCTGCTCCTTCTTTGAATCCCAGTCCCCAGACTAAAAGAGTTGTTGTTACCTTTTTCCTTCTATTGCCGAATAATTGAAGATGGTTCTTGCTATATTTTAGGTTACAAAGTAGCGCAGTGTGTATGATATTTTAGAAAGCTTCTTGATTTAGTTCTCATTGTTAGTAAGTTCTCCTTCACTCCTTCACCATTGTCCCATACCCAACAAACCTGGAGCCTGGAAGAGGAAGATCTGGTGTTTGGGAAAGAAGACAGGAGGAAAAAAGTAAGAGACAAGTTCCTGATAGCAGTTTGAGGATTATGGGGGAGGAAAAGGGTGAGAGGTGAGAGAGATAAGGTGAGACTGAGTCCTAGGTCATTTCTCTGGTTTTGGCCTGGGCATGGTGATTAGACAAGAAAAAGAGAATGATGCTGACAGAGTTTTCTTGATTCTTTTTGGGACTCTAGAAGACTTCCTCGCACTTTGCTCTCTACAAACCTGGAGCTGGTCGTAACTGAGAATGCTCCATGGCCTAACATAGCGAAGATCTGGATTTTCCTTTGGCAAGTGTGTGATCTAAATAGAATCTATAGGTTCTCACATGCTCCTGTGGGAGATATAGAAGTAAGCTGATTCTCTGGCTGGACACCTTCCTAGCACACAATGATAACACTTATAGTAAACACTTATATAACACTTACATGTGTCAGATTCTTGCTCAAAATATTTTATCTTTATTAATTCATCCTCATAGCAATTCTGAGAGGTAGGTGGTATTATTACTATCCTCTCATTTTATAGATGTGGAAACTCAGACACAAGGATATTAAATAGCTTGCATAAGGTCTCAGAAAGGAAGCAGTGATCTGAAAACAGACAATCTGGTGTCTGAGTCTGGAGAATAATCATTGTTAAGAATGAAGTGGTCTTCTAACCAAGGCCTATAGTGAAGGCTGCCTGGGCCAGACCTCAGGATGCCCATACCCTTATGAAGAGTAAACTAAAGCAGCCTGCGGAAGCCTAGTTGAATGAAGAGGTAGATAAATGATGGACTAATCTTTACTATTCAGTAACAGTTGTTAGAAGGCTCAGCGATGAGGAGAATTACACAAGAAACATAAATACATACACATGCCCTTCGCCCACTGCTGCAACACCTGTCAATCTCTGTCATATACCTGCTGCCAACTTGAGAAAGGAAGGAGTAAGGATAAAGAGCAGCTTTTATCAAAAGACAACTGTGTGGCCTAAGTTGATGTTTCAGTGATGGGTTTGGCCTGGGAACACTCTATTGGACTAATTAGTCCTAGTTATTTTCTCTGCCACCATGTAGGTGGGACTCAGGAGGGTAGCGAAATATTTATAGATAAGTCAAGGGAGCAAGGTCTTCCCTGCACATGAGTATAATGTAAGTATCTCAAAGACCGGAAGTAATTTTCTTTTTCTGTGCCTTGAAGGTACTGGAGTATAGTTTTGTTACCATCCATAGGGGACAAATAAGTTCTAGATGTATTATTATTATTATTATTATTATTATTTTAATGTTTATTTTTGAGAGAGAGAGAGAGAGAGAGAGAGAGAGAGAGAGAGAGAGAGAGAGCATGAGTGGGGGAGGGGCAGAGAGAGAGGGAGACATAATCTGAAGCAGGCTCCAGGCTCTGAGCTGTCAGTACAGAGCCCAACACAGGGCTTGAACATGACTTGCGCTGAAATCGGATGCTTAACCAACTGAGCTGCCCAGGCACCCCTAAATATGTTATTATTATTTTCCCTAACCAGAGTGAAGTATGACTCAACCAAAATCATCTAAGTGGTTTTTGTTTTATTTTCTATGTAAAAATTACTATAATTATATAACTCCTGAATTATTTAAGATTACTGCATCTTTCTTTTAAAATAACCATTAGAACACAAATCCCTTAGGGGCACCTGGGTGGCTCAGTCAGTTAGGTGGCCGACTCTTGATTTTGGCTCAGGTCATGACCTTATAGTCATGAGATTGAGCCCCACATTGAGCTCTGCACTGAGCGTGGAGCCTGCTTGGGATTCTCTCTCTCTCTCTCTCTCTCTCTCTCTCTCTCTCTCTCTCAAAATAAATTAGTAAACTTAAGAAAAACAAAACAGAAAAACCACAAGTCCCTTCAGCCACACAATTTATTCTGATCAGGATGGTGTGAATGTCCAGAGGGCTTCCCCGGTAAACAGCAGTCTTCAACTACACTTTGGGTTTCTCAGGCCGAATCTAATGAAACTGCCTGAGAGCAGTTTAGGGCAAGACGGTCCTGGGATTAAGGTTTTGTTGCTAATTGGAATATGCCTGGGAAACTTTGGGGTTGGATGCAATCTTTCCTGGATTTCATAGAAGTTCCTATCTTTTTAGGGTGCTGTGCCCCAAACTTTAAGCATTAGAGGACTATCTTTACTATGACTACTCCTGGTGTATTTTATTTAATACTTTTGTTTACATTGATTCACTGTGTTCACTTAGATACATTTGTTTAAAAATGAAGCTTTGCACGATCATCATAAATGATTAAGAAAGAGACACCTTTGTAATAATTAGGAGGTCATAATAAATATAAATACTATTCTATTTTCTCCTTATGTAAAAGAGATTGAAAGAGAATTGAAATGATGCTGTGTAACTCTGTGTCCAAGTACCACTGACAACCATCTGCTATATTACTTAAAATCATCTCAGTGAATTTTTTTGATGACCATGGAAAACCAGTTTAGGAGAAAATGTGTGATTCTTCTGCCCAGGACAAGCTGGTCCCACCGGCACCAGCCAGAGACACTCTGGGGCACTGCTGGCACTGCCCTCCTAAGGAGGGGGGGCTGGGAGCAAACAAGTGGTGGGCTTTCCATTGGAATTAGGTGGTGTAGGCTGTAAAAATGCCTCCTAACCAACACAATCTGTGGTGTAGTGTATCACAAAGCACCGGGGATTTTCTCCTTATATTGAGGTGAAAATTGCAGTGAAAGGGAAAACGAACACTTTTTTGGGGGGGGGGGTAATCCAAACTTTTTTTTTTTTTTGCCCTGGGTTTCATGAAATCGACAAGATGGCTGTATTTGTAGATTGCAAAGGGCCTTGAAAAGAAGGTGGCCAATGTACCACGATGTGTGACATTGATGAAGTTGGGGAAGGTATTAGATTCCTGTAGCTGCTATAACAAATCACCATAAATTTAGTGGTTTAAAACAGCAGGAATGGATTCTCTCATAGCTGTGGGGGCCCAAATTTGAAATCAGTTTCATAGCCCCAGATTCAGGTGTCCCCAGGGCTGTGCTCTCTCTGGAGGCCCTGGAGAAGAATCACTCCTTGCCTCTTCCTGCTTCTGGTGGCTACTGGATCTCCTTGGCTCATGGCCACACCACTCCCTTCTCTGCTCATGTGGCTATTGTTGTCTCCTGTTCTGTGTACGTACTCTCCTTTTGCTTTTCTTGTAATGATGCTTGTGATTAGATTTAAGACCCATACATATGCTCTAGGAAAATTTCCTCCTCTCAAAATCCTTAACGGTTTGAAAGTTTCTTTTTAGCAAATAATTTACATTCATAGGTTCCAGACATCAGAATATGGAGACCTTTGGGAGGGTTCATTTTTTGTCATACTACAGGGAGGGAGGGTTATCAGATTTGAATGGAAAGGTAAGGTTCATTAAAACACCTTCTGAACCAGACACTGTGCTGAGTATTTTGTGTATTGTTTACTCCTGACAACAATCTCATAAGTTATTTTCCATATTTCACAGATGGGAAAACTGTTAAAAGGAACTTTACGTGTCCAAGCTTGTAAAACTTGCAAGTGGCAGATGCTTTAACAAGCCTAGTTTTCAGCAACCACATCACATTGTATTTATAATCTCATTGGTCTTATGTCATCAGGTGGACATGATCTGCTGTCCTGGATGCACTGGACCCATCTAGTGCCTGCTCAAGCTCCTTGTTTTCTGCTGAAGCACCTTTGTTATAAGCCAGAGTGAGGACATAATTCCAGACAACGCCCTGTATTCCTGATGGTACTGAATTCATGGGTGAACATAGGCTTCCTTAAATAAAGAGAGGGATGGGATCCACCCTGGTGGCTACAACACATCACATATCTTCTTATTTAACATCCAACCTGCTTCAGAGTTAGTCTAGTATTCAGTACTTTTGTTGAGTGTATCAACCACAATGACAAGCTGGTTATCTTGCTCATTGGAGGCAGAAACTGTGCAACTGCTCACCCTCACACTCCGGCTTTGTGTGTCTCTATAAATTATTTTTAGCAGGTGCTGTAATTGCTGCTAAGAGTGGAGTTTACCAAAGCTCCCAAACATGAACCTGTCGAACAGCTTTACTTTGACAGAAGTTTCTCAAGGGCTATGAAACAAATATTCAGGCAGGAACAAACTTGCCTGGGACGCTTCATTCAAGGTCTAGGTTTGGGGAAAATTTTAACAGGACTTCCATGTGTCCTCATTCAATTCAGTTGAAATTAGAAAGAAAATTATGATGAAGTCATTTACCACAATCTGGTTAAAGTGGAGTTCTCTAATTGTGTCATAGGCTAAATTTAAAGAGGAAGAGTGGCAGGGAACTACTTCCTTGTAGACAGGAGTCATGTTGACGCTGTTGAAAACTCCTGTCAGGATCTGGTTTCTGCATTCCCAAATATAATGCCGCTTTACAGGGAGAGTGGAAAAGAAGTGACCTAGGGCATCGGCTGTGGGGCTCTCTGTTGACCCAAGATGGAGGGACAGCTCTTGGGTGGGTTCACCTAAGAGAGTATTCAGCATTTTGCGCCAAATATAAAACTTTAACAGTCATGTGTGTGTTTTTGCAGAGGTGAGTCTAAGACATACAAATAAACAGATTGTGGTCTTCGTTCACGTAGGAAAACCAGACTTCATACTTATGATTCAGAGCTGTTTGCTTTGGAATGCTGCATTTTCCCTTTGCAGGTTGGGTGAATCGAAGTTGTCTTTCCAGGTCTCCTTCCTCATACTTCCCAAACTTCCACCCCAGGCAGTTTCCCCGTGATACTGAACAGCTGCTCCTTTCCAATCGCTACGGGTTTATGTCGTAGCTCTGTATTTATCTTGGATACTCCAATGGGTTGAGGTTATTATCTTATTGCGTTGCCACTGCAGAATTTATTGAATGAAAGGGGGCTGCTGCCGGCTGTGAGCTGAGTGGTAAGTCCAGAGTTTCAGAGCCCTTGTGAATTAGGGCACCAGATGCATAAGTAAGATAAACCTGTTACCCCTCTAGCCCTTGGGATGAGATTTCTCTCTTCTGAGTGCACCTTCTGCAGAGTTAACAATTTAGATTAAATTAGTTCAGAACACAAGAAGGCAATTTTCATTTGTAAAGGGATTAGTTTTTTTCTTTTTTTCCTAGGCTGGAACAACAATCTAAACACAAAGATAAATTGAAATGGGATTTCATTTTTAAATGGCTTTCACTAATACAAATAATAATATGAAAAGAAAGCTGTTTGAGGGATGCTGAACAGCATCTGACCATGGCATTTTAATAACTGTAGGTAATAAATTTAAGGTTTTAATTTGTGATGCTGCTATTTTAACTGCTTTACCGAAATATATCAGTGTGGACTGACCAGGCCTATTAGGACCCTTCCTCTAGGAAGACTCATGGAGGTGTTGATCTCTCAGGTCCTAGGGTGATATCCTAGGGCTATAGAGAGGTGAACCAGGAAGGAAGTCATCTTTGGCTTGGAATAATTTGCATTCCTAATGCACCTTAATCTGTAAAACATTTGGCTGAATGCTTTATACTGGGGAAACTACTATTCATTCATGCTATAAAACATAATCAAATGCATTTCATGGTAACAAACTACTCAGGTTTAATGAATTTTTCTTTAAATGTGGAGCTAATGTTCTATTTTAGAATTACTTTTGTCTGGTGAGTATTTAGGTGAATGATTACTCACTTAAATATTCTATGGAGTCTTTCCCAGACCCCAGCAAAATGGAGATAAAATGTCAGTTCCTCATTTCCATTTGCCTAAAAAGTACAATTATTAAAAAATAAGCACTATGGAGATTCTAACATGTTGAGACAGTCCCCACTTTTGTGTAGCTCTGGTGACTTCTGAAGGAAATCGTGCGGTCCCGGGTTGCCACCTGCTCCTCTGGTCATAGATTAATAACGTCTGACCAAGCATGAAGGCATGCTGAGGCCATCTGCCGCCACACATAGCAGGACGTGTCTCAGCTTCCTCAAGTGGAGTTCTGACGAACGACATGGCTCCTCTGTCTGTTGACTGTCATCCTATTGAGCCACATGACCCAGTTATTTTGATAGCAGGAATTCGGCCCTCATTTCGGTCAAACCAGAGCTACATAACCTGCTTGGTAGTGGTTGAAGTATTAGGCCACCTATATACTTTCAATGATAATGATGAGCTCTCTTTTCTGTTTATGTGGTTATAGGATGTCATAGAAGACCATTGCATTTGTCCCTGCCCTTTGATGTGCACACAGCTGAGGAAGATAGATACCAAGAACATCCACTTTTAAAATAAGTTGGGTTCTCTTTCCTCCACACCTCCTAACCACCTTCACCATCAGGATCATTGTAACTGTGACCACTCTGCTTTCTGGAACCAAGGGATACTTATGCAATCGCCTTTTGGTTCCAAGGAGCTGAGAGCTGACTCTATAGACGATAGAAAAAGATGGAATTACAGAGAAGGATGAGAGAGAAGAATGCCCCCCTAGCCTGGTATCCATACTATAAAGGTTCTTATGCATCAGTGATTCAACCCTTTCCTAACATGTCCCCTTCGGTGTATGGAGAGGTCCCCAATGCCATCATTACTAGCGTTCCAAAGGAGGCCTACTGAACAGCCAGAAAGTGGTGGGTGCAGGAGAGATGACATCAGCCCAAGGACTAGAAGGACTTATTCTTGTTCTAACTATAACAGCTGGGCCACCTAGGGCAAGCCATTTGATCTTGCAGTGTGTTAGTTTTTTTCACTGAAAAATGAGAGGACTAGAATTGATGGTTTGAAATTGTGTTATAAAATTTTAGAATGGTGTCTTTAGGACTGCTTGCCAGACCTCACACCCCCCTTCCCTCTTCATCCCATCTGGAATGAGAATCATTACCTGGCAGTGAAGCTACTACCTTGTGATCATGAGGACGAAGGCTGCACATTAAGATTTGTGGACCTGGGCCCCTGATGAGATCACATAGGTGCCATCCTGCCCTGGACTGCCTTTTCTCAACTTCTTGTGTAAAACAATGCACTCTTCTATAGGGAAGCTAGTCTTAGTTGGTTTTCTGTTGCAAAGAGCTAAATGCATTTCTAATGAATGCAGCTTTAAACAGTGCAGCTCACCAGGCAACATTGAGATCAATAACCATAGTTAGCATTCATTTGGTATTTTGTAACCATCTCCAGTATAAACCTTGTTTTCATCAGATACTTGAAGGATTTTTTATTTCTTTTAATGGGGGAGTTTTTAGCACCCCTGCAGATAATATCTCTTTAATGTTCTTTTATAAATGTCTTGTTTTTAGATGACAAATCTGAGCATAATATTTATACTCCACTCCTTCCTTATTATACCAATAACACAGAGAAGGTGATTCCACGAATCACAATATGAAATATTAAACCAGAGAATCTACTCCATTATTGACAACTAGTATAGTTAACTATGATTGTTTAGATTAAATGAGGGAATGGTTCTCTTATGCCCTAAATTAACTAACCTTTTGCTAATTTTCAAATAGGCAGACTTTTACTTCTTTTTTGCTTTTAATAAAACAAATGCAATTATTTCCTTTAAAACTGAATGGCAATTTTAATTTTGAAATATAACTTGGATCTGAATTGCATTTCAGCAGTGCAACTGAGTTAAGTAAATATAATATCCTTAAAAAACTTGATTAAAATATTCTACTCTTCTATATGTTCACATCTTGATGAATATTAGTAGATTGCTAAAATAATTTGAAATGTAACTCTGGTCCTCAAATAAACACAAAAATCCTTTGGAATAAGATTCTGGCTTGAACTTTGAAAATGTTGAAGACGTATTTGGTTGAAAGATGTAGTGGAAACATGTTACCTAGGTTACATGAATTTATGACAAAAAATACAAAATGGATCTCTGAAAAACGTGTAATCCATCCTCCTCCAATTTAAATACATCTGAAGTCTGTTGCCAATTTGATGACTCTTGCTTTATAACATCACTTATATTTTTGATATCAAAGGGAAAACAAATTTCAAGAGAGTTCTATCCCCATTCTATAAAGTTACGGTAGTTTATTTATAATATGTCATTTTTATCATAGGTCACTAGAGAGAGATATCAGGCTTTCTTTGAAAGAATTCAGAATGATAAAAGAAACCTTAGTTTGGATTTTGTATTAATATGTTAAATTTCTATAAAACAATTTACATTTTGTATAGCAAAAGAGCAGTGAAAGGGATACAACTTTTGAGGTCAAACAGGCTTGTCCTGGAATCCTGGTTGTCCTAGTCTTTCTGTGGGAGACACTGGTTCAGCCCATCAAAGCCCAATTCCCAGCCTCCTCTGCTTTTCCCAGCTTCACACAGAGAGGCTGAGAAAGTAAGATTGTAGCTTCCCCAGTCTCCCCTACAATGAGGCAGTGTGAACCACTTAGGTCCATTCAGCTATAAGGGAAAGCTCCTGGGGCATTTCTAGAAAATATTTTCCTAAAACAGGAGAGAACAACATGAGGAGAAAGTCATTTTCTTTTTGCCACTGCCCTTACTTATTCCTCAACTGGAGCTATAAATGGATAAAATGGTCATAGTTACCTTCTGACCAAGAAGGTGGGCAACAAGAAGATGCCTGGGACCCTGACCTAGTGGCCCTACTTGGGTGAATTCATTGACCCAACCCTGGGGTTATTAACTTTCTAATTCCTTGTAAGATGATTTTAAAAAATACTTTCATTGTTTATAGCATTCTTACTGACTTACAACATTTATTTCGATGGGCAAATATTTTAACTTCTCTGAGCTTCAATTTCCTTGTAAGTAAAATGGGAATAATAGTATCAGCTCACAGTTGTGGTGGTTATTTTGTAAAGATTCATGGAAATCTGCATTTAAACCGACCAACACATAGTAGAAGCTCTTTGGTTATGTTATCAGACTGCGTTGCATTAGCGAACTTGAAGAAGACAAATTTAATAAGTCTCTACTAGTTTGCAAAAACTATACAATATGATCTAACTTATAATTTCTCACTTAATCCTTCCAACAAATCTACAAGGAGGACATGATTTTTCACTTACAGATGAGGAAACTGAAGGTTAGAAATAGAGTTCCAAGGGCACACAATTTGAATGTGTCAGAGCTGGTGTTTATACCCTAAAGTTCACCCCACATGCATTAAGAGATAGGAGAACCCTGAACTGAGACCACTGGAAGGCACCACCTTAGAGAAACATCAGGTTTCAAACTCAGAGAGGCTCACCCTGAGCGCCGAAGAATGATGCTGAGAGTTCTGGCATGTGTACTTGCATATCTAAGCATGCTAGTCAGAGGCAGAAGGGAAGACCTGGGCAGCAGCTGGGTTGGAGTGCAAGAGCTGTGGCCAAGAAACAGAAGCCAAGGATCAGGTCCAGAAAAAAGGATAAGTCTGGTGGCTGACTCACATGCCTTCATGAGCCAAGATGGTGACATGAATGTGTGACTCTGGTAGAAAGAAGCAAGACAAAAATGGATGAAGGGGGACTAGATGCTCAAAAGAGGGTGCATGCCCCATCAAAGGCATTTGAAAAAATTTAAACACTGTGCTGTTGAAATAAGACATGTCCTTGGAGAGTATTGGATTGCTGGCCACTGGTTTGCAATCTGGAAAATAATGTAGCAGAATATAGAAGTCCAGGTTGTAAATTACCTCAAAGCCCAAGGTATTTTCCTTTCCTCTCCTTATTTTTTATTCATTGACTCCTTCATTCATTCATCGGTTTTACCAAGTAACAACATCATTTGGTTTCTTTGTTTCATGTGCACTGTGCTACGTGCTGGGGTTATTGAGACTCCAGAATGGAACAAAACACAGTCCCTGTCCTCAATAGAAAGAACGTCATATTGTAAATTGCAGAAGACCAAAAACAGCTTCAGAAGAGATTTTTTGTAATGCCTTAGAGAGAGAAGGACAGAGTAGCTGAATCTGCCGGGAGCCATCAAGGGAGGCTGCCCAGAGGAAGTAAGACTTGACTAACTTGTACAAATGAATAGGATTTTGTTTTTGCTGCAGGGTGTGCATGAGGTGACAGCAGTGGTTGGAGTGGGGAAGATTAAGGAGAAGAAACTCTGCTTTGGTGAATAGATAAGAACAACTTTACATGTCAAAGTTTCTGCCTGAAGTATTCCTTTGCATGCAGAGGGAACAGCATATGCAAAAGTAAGCAGACATTAGAATGGGTGAAAGAGTTTTGCTTATCAAGGCTTAAAGCCTGGAAGGAGGGACAGATAATAAAAGTTTTTTTTGACAAGTTAGGGCATTTAGATTTTATCCTGTAGGCCTTTGAAAGATTTTACTTAGTAAAATTCATCGGTATTAGCATTTAGCACTGGAGTCTCCATGGAGGGTGGATACCGAAGGAGCAAAATTAAAGACAGGGAGACTACACAGAGGCTTCTCCTGTAGTATGGATGACACATGGTAAGGGATTGGACTAGGACAAATTCTCAGATGCTGCTGCTGTGGCTACTGGTCTGGGTTCCACCCTTTAAGAACCTCTGGATTAGGTAACATGCTTGACTCTGCCTTGGATAGGTGATGGTTTAAATCCACTCTTGCTTAAATTTTAGAAGTTGAGGCAAGTATGGGATTGGCAATTTATCTTATTAACAAGTTATAAACAACTTGTATCAAAATAAGTGACCAGATAGGAAATTCATGATTTGTTAAGTCTCTGATTCTAATATGGAGTAAGATCAAGCAGTTTTATTTTCCATGAATGGTGTAGAAATTCAGGCATAAAGAAATGGAGGGAACTTCATTTTTTAGGCTTCCATAATTAGGAATGTAAAATAATTTGGAGAGATGATTCCACAAAATCCCTTTGTTATATTTATCATAAGAAGAACTTGTAAACAAGCAAGTAATAGAAAGATTGAAATAATAATTCATACCCTGTAGAAAATATCTTTTATGAGGACATACAGGAAATTCTATTTTCTTAGAAGAGCATCCAATGAGTAAAGTTGGCTGGAAGATAATAAATGAGTCTATTATTTCCTGAGGCTTTTTATAGATTTCTACCATTCTCAATATCTCTTCAGTTCTTTGATTCCACTTGTCTGTGGGTTTTTCTAGGTACTGCAAACATATTTGGGTGTTTGATGGAGCAACTGTGGCTTTTGAGAGCAGAACTTTAAAAATGTGGTCCCAGGACCTCTACCAAAGGTTGACTGAAATCAGAATCTCAGGGGATCGAGCTCTAAATCTATATTAACAAACTCCCCAGGTGATTCACACAGTGAAGTCTGAGAACCAATTGCATACATATTCAATTTCCAGACAATTCAATGTCTCTTATCTCAAAAGACATTCTTATGCTTATGTTGGTCTTCCTTGTAGTGACTCTCCACTGTTGTCTCTTTCTTCCCCTGGTTTTATTGAGATATAATTGACATATTGTGTAAGTTTAGGGTGTACAATGTGATAATTTGATATATGCATATGTTGTGACATGATTGCCACAATAAGGTTAGTTAACAGCTCCATCACCTCACATAATTGTGTGTGTGTGTGTGTGTGTGTGTGTGTGTGTGTGGTGAGAACATTTAAGATCTATTCTCTTAGCAGCTTTCAAGTGCATAATACAATATTGTTAACATTGTCTCTTTACAAGAAATTGTAGTAGATATTCATCCTAGTCTACAAACTCTTGGGCTTAAGAAAACAGCTGTCTTTCCTTCCTCTCTCCTTCCCTCCTTCCCCTTTTCTTCATTCCATCTCTTTTCCTACCTTTGCTTCATTTTCCATTGGGTGCTGTCCCATTCTGCCTGACTGAAATGTGGTTACTTTCAGTGCAAAGGTTTGGGGAGCAGTATAGATTTCATTTTAAGCCAGTGGCATAAGTATTACACATATGACTTTCACTCATGTCCTGTGGGTGAGAACTCAGCCACATAGTGACTTTTGGGTGCAATGGACCCTGGGCAAAATCTTCTTGGCTGGGCAACCTCATGCCCAGATCAGCTATCATAATTTGGAAGAAGGAAAGATTGGATTTTGGAAGAATAACGGGCAAGCTGCCACACTTCGTTTCTAGTTTTCTTTCCTCCTAATTTTTGTCAGCCACCTCTCTAGAGATTTGCCTGAATATTGATATCAAACATTTTCTTCCTCAAAGCTTGAGCAATATTATTTGAAGCCTATTTTCTTAAGAATTGAGGGGCGCCTGGGTGGCTCAGTCGGTTAAGCGTCCGACTTCAGCTCAGGTCACGATCTCGCCGTCCGTGAGTTCGAGCCCCACGTCGGGCTCTGGGCTGATGGCTCAGAGCCTGGAGCCTGCTTCCGATTCTGTGTCTCCCTCTCTCTCTGCCCCTCCCCCATTCATGCTCTGTCTCTCTCTGTCTCAAAAATAAATAAAACGTTAAAAAAAAAAAAGAGAATTGAGGAGATGCCTCGGAAAGGACCTGTGTTTGTTGCCAAGTTGAAGAAACGTCTGGGCATGGGGGAACTGGTGAATGTCCTGACAGAAGTCTGTGTAGAGGGAAGGACCTCCCCAGGGAGATCTTTAGAAGCTCGTGCAGGCATGTGATTGTCACCTAACCACTAATAGCACATTTGGCTCATTGGGAGGAGGAGCATTGTGTAACTAACACCCAAAATAATTTTCTTACCAAAACTTGTAACACTTTTGGACCCAAGACACACTGCTGTTGGGGACCATTCCAATAGTTTTTAGCATGAATAGGAGAGCCAGTTTCCTCCCATTGCATGATAATGAGCGTGCAGTTGGACACCTCACAGAGCCAGGAGTGCATCTGTGCAGGACTGTGGGGTCTGAGGGAGCCCCAGGGAGGAGGACCTTCCACGTGGAAGTAACACAAGGCATCTTGAGTATTTGGTGGAACTGTCATTGGCATCATAGTGAGCACAGTGCCTTGAAGACACCTATCCCAGCTAAGGGAGAGATTGCTGTATCCAGATAAAGCACTGCGGAAGTTCTAAGAAGAGAAGCTGAGCAGATTAACAGCAGTGGCTGGGAAAGCAGCTTGGATAGTGGTGCACGAAAGCTGCTGGTTGAGCTCATGCGAGACCTTTGCGGGCACCCCTCCGACAGGGAGTTTCCAGACCGCCAGAGCTCTTGCTTAAGTTGATGGGAGCCAGGGTCAGGGCAACTTAGATTCCTTTAGATAGAGACCTGTATGACTTAGGCCAGGTGCAGAACATTCCCCTGTACTGCTAAAAAGGGACTTCCACTTGATGACCTCCATATTTTAAAGCTCAGCCATTAAAATTTGAAAATATCTCACAATTTAAATTGTACTGATTTAAACTAAAAAGTACTCTCCCTAACCCTGATCTGCATGCCTTAAGTGATTTGAGTTAGTGGGGAAGGGACAACTATTCAAGGTGAGACAGCACGAATTATATTACTGCTAACCCTAGAGAATACTAGCTGATAATCCTTGCTCCTTGGGCCCTTCCCACACTTTGCATTTCTCCTTCCCTTCTTTGCTGTCAGCCTTTTATTTTAAGTTGTTTAAGTTTTAGAAGCTGGAAAATACCTCTGACATTAGTTATAATCAGGGGCATGTGCAGCCAAGCTCAGAAGGAAAGGTTAAGTGACTTGCTTAAGATCACACAGTTTCTTATTCCCTCTGTCAGATTATAATGTCCCTGAGGACAGGTGCTGCAGCACCAGCTGTGACATGCTCTGCAATGCCCAGTGCCTTGTCACTGACGGTGCAGTAGGACTCAGCTGAAATGAGCTAAATTGAATCTTACTTATGTGTGATGAATTTTATCTTGGAAAATAGAAACAAAAGTACAATCTTGAGAGAAGCCATACTTGAATTTAAAGGCCCATTTCTATGTGAGAAGCTAGGACTTGGATGCATCCTCTATTGGATGAAACTGAAACAAAAAATGTATTTAACTCACACTTATGTAATTCTTCCCGTGTGCCAGGCATTGTTCCAAGTGCTTTCCAAATTTTAATTCCTTTGGTCTTCATAATAGTCCTAAGAGTTAGGTCCTCTGATCCTCAATTTACAGATAAGGAGAGTAAGGCATGGAGGGGCACACAACTTATGGAAGATCAGACGGTGAATAATAACAGACCCGGGATTCAAACCCAGTCAGCCTGGCTCCATGTCGTGTCTCCAAGGGTGTGGACCATGTTAAAACTTCTGGGCGATTTTCTCCCCTTTAAAATTGTTACTGCAGTGCAAGGCTTCCTTTGACGATTTCTGCAGCCTGGTCACAGGCACCGTGTGAGGCTTGCCACTGGCACAGCAGACACATTTTCAAGTCTGTGTCAGCACAGGATCCACCATAGCCAAACATGACACAACGGCCGAGGGGCTGGGACGGAAGTCCTGGCAGGATCCTGGGGCAGAGTCAGTGCACGGCACTCGTGTGGCTTTGCTGACACAGCTGGCCAGCCTCGAGAGGCTTCTGTGGTGGCCGGGGCGGTGTGGAAGGAAGTGAAAACATCAGCGGTTGTAACTTTCTTTCTGCATCTTGCAGGGGTTGTAATTCATTCTGGCGAAAGCAATGGAACTTCAAGCGTTAGAACTGTGTCCTTGAATAACTTTTCTTATCCAAGAATTGAACAAAGTACAAAAGTGGTTAGGTTGTCGTTTAGACTTGCCAGAGAACAGAGAAGTGACTGGAACAACTTGCCATAAAAGGAAAAGTACTCATTTTCAAAGCCTTTACTGAAATGATTGCTTTACTCGAATTTCAGATTTTCCCTGTAAAGATACAAAACTGGCCAGAGGCTCTTGGTTCAAACTGAACTTGTTTTATCTTAATAATACATGGGATTTAATAGTAGAAAACTGGGGAGATTTTATACCTCAAATGTAACCTACAGCTGGTATTTAGTGGGATAGTGGGAAATGGATTGAAAATAAGTTATGGGTGAATACCAAAACTTTAAAAAAAACTTTGAAATGTTCTTGGCTGTGATTGTCATACAGTATCAACTTTCATTATTCTTATTTTAGCTCTTTTGAGTTCCTAGGCTGCTATGCTTTGACCAGGGTAGAGAAAGTGGTCGTTCACTAACGTATGGTAATTTCCCAGCCAAAGCCCTATCTTTTTTTTTTTTTTTAATTTTATTTTTCAACGTTTATTTATTTTTGGGACAGAGAGAGACAGAGCATGAACGGGGGAGGGGCAGAGAGAGAGGGAGACACAGAATCGGAAGCAGGCTCTAGGCTCTGAGCCATCAGCCCAGAGCCCGATGCGGGGCTCGAACTCACGGACCGCGAGATCGTGACCTGGCTGAAGTCGGACGCTTAACCGACTGCGCCACCCAGGCGCCCCCAAAGCCCTATCTTGGGACAGACTGCTTGTCATCTGCTTAGTTGTTTCACAGAGATTCGATAAAGGGAGCATCTTTTCCATTATAAAAAGGCAATTCCATTTTAAAAAGTTGGAGAATTGTACACAGTTTAAATCAACTCTGAAATAATATTGGAACCAGATCAGATTCTGGGGTTAAAATAGATATCTTGGGACATATTCAACAGTTTGATGACAAAAGCCCACCTCCTGGGATTTATAGCTTGAGAGGCATTCATTCAACTTAGAAACAAATTAAATGGAAAGTTTTGAGCTGAAATGTGCAGCTCCTGACAATATGTGGGGCTTCGTTTACCATGCGTTTTTTCAAGATCAAAATACGTACTGAATTGCAACTAGATCCCAGGTACAATGTTGTACAGTATGAATAAGAGATACTTCTGACCTCAAGAAGTTTACAAATTATGGGGCATCTGGGTGACTCAGTCAGTTGAGTGACTGACTTGATTTCCACTCAGGTCATGATCCCAGGGTCATGGTCTCAAGCCCCACATCAGCCTCCATGCTGAGTATGGAGCCTGCCTGGGATTCCGTCTCTCCCTCTCTCTGCCCATCTCCCCTTCTTGTGATCTCTTTCTCTCTAAAATAATAAGAAGAAAAGATTCTCTTTCTCCCTTTCCCTCTGCCCCTTCCCTGCTTGCTCTCTCTCTCCTCTCTCTCTCTCTCTCAAAAAAAAAAAAAAGTTTACAAATTAGATTGATTTAAGGAATTATTATTATTATTATTAGTTTTTAATCTTTTTGGGGTCATGGACATTGGATTGGTTAGGGTTAGATTTAGCTGGAAGTGACAGAGAATCCTGAATAACTATGGTTTAAACAAAGTAGTCGTTTATTTCTCCTTCCTTCAAACCTAGGCAATCCATAACTAGAATATTGCCTCCATGTTGCCAAGGATGTAGACTTCTAATCTACTCTCCTGTCATCTTCAACATTTGACTTCCCCCTACACTCCAGGATGTCTGGTGAAGTTTTAGTCATTATGTTGATGGAAGGAGGATGGAGATGATCTCTTCCTATTTAGGAACATGTCTACCTGTTCATGCCTTGCTGCAAGGGAAGTTGGATAATAGAATCTTTATTTTGACATTTCCATTCTCAGCTAAAAATGAGGGGAAGAATGGATATTGGGAGGGTTGATAATCATCATTCTATGTGGCAGATGCCTTTAAGAATTTTTGTAAAAGCTAAGACCCCTTTATAAAAACTCACCTAGGCACACATACATTTTTATATGTTTTTACAGCTTTTGTGGAATTCCTTCCTTTTGAGTCCAACCAAGTTCTCCAGGAATATGAAAATACATTAATGATAATTTTCATCAGCACCACCAGTGTCACAGATAGAATTCTCTGGGAAGCAGATCTGAGATGGAGTTGGAAGTCTGAAAAGATTTTGAGGGGAGAATATTTGTAGAAACAAAAGGGGAGGAAATAGGGTCGGGCAGGTGGGAGTCATCAGATAATTATGTAGAACTGAGAAAACTGTACACGCAATGGCACAAGTTGTCTGTTAGAGGATCTCACACTGGGCAGGAATGGCTTGGCCCTTACACCACTGCCTTGCTGTATTGTTGACTGAAGGCTTCCCTGGCTAGAGTGACACCTTGGCGGTAATTCTTAAAGGGGATCCTAAAGGAAATATAAGCTGGAGGCTATCTACTAATCATAGTCTTTGCAGATAAATAGCAAGTCCTTTCTTGAAGGAACTTGAGTGGTGTATCCTGATGTTTGTCACAGCTGGCTACCATTCAGAGGTTTAAATTGCTGTAAGTCCTTGGGGCACCTGGCTGGCTCGGTTCAGCAGCTGACTCTTGGTTTCAGCTCAGGTCACGATCTCATGGTTTGTGAGACTGAGTCCCGCGTCGGGCTCCATGCTAACAGCGAGGAGCCTGCTTGGGGTTCTCTCTCTCTGCCTCTCTCTCTACCCCTCCCCCACTCTTACATGCACATGCACTCTCTGTCTTTAAAAATAAATTAATTAATTTGAACAAATAAATTGCCGTAAGTCCATGAAAGCCAGTTGTGGGTGTTTGTTACTCTTGTGAAATTTTACCTCTAGGTTAGCACTGACATTCTTGGAGGTTTTCCTCATTTGTTTATCTTGCATACTGAATTTATGATAAAGCCATTGAATCCCTCCTGACTCAATCACTTTGGCCATTTGTAATGTATAGCTCAAGAAAGGAGCAGGGCAGCATCCCTCTAGGATAAGGAAATGGAGGAAAACTTTCATCACCTGAACCATCCATGGCTGAAATGTCATCTCTACCACCACCTACTAACATGAGAGTGGCTAATGCTGGTCAACAGTTTGAGTCATAGACACTCCTCATTATCTGAGAACAAGTTCAGTGGTAACTATTACTCATCAGGGCAGAGAGGGATATGCCAATGCTCCATGTCCAGTTCAGAGAGGAAGAATGCAGATTCTACATAAAGAATGGTGACAAAATAGCTCAATTATTAAAATGATCAAAATGGAGCTCAGTTAGTATTGTAGAAGTTCAGCTCACATTTTGTCATGAGTCTTGATTATTCGCATAACTGAAAGCCTAGGAGCTGTATCATAATTAGGAAGGTATCAGTGTGATGCTGCATAACCTTTCTACAGCCGATGAGCTTGCTCGGTGCCAGGAGGGCCTTTGCCATGACAGTATGTCAACCATCTAGTGAAAATGTGAATTTAAGATCTATAGTGTCATGTTTTTCTTCGTTATTTTCTTATTGGACAGCAACTGCTGAGACTTAATTTAATTATACTCTTTGGTTCCTGACATACTAACTCATTGTACTATATAAGGCTTTAACCTTAATATAATTTTATTTTCTCCCTGTTATTCTCAGCCCCGGTCTTTACCCCTACAGAGGACTTCCTTCTAATATGGCTGATACCTATACTTCAGTAGTCCGTATTCTCATAAAAATCTGTAGGGTTATTTGTGTATCTGTATTTTAAATTTCTATAAACTTTACTGTACAGATCCCCCTTAATCTTGAAACATTTAATATAATATTTCAAAGTTATACTCATTGCTATAGAGTCATCTAGCTCCTTGCTTCTAACAACTGCCTAGAATTCCAGAGCATGCATCCAATACCACGTTTTGGCTCCTTCCCTAGTGACAGCTCTCTTAGATCACTTCCAACTTCTTGATACCACAATCAGTGCTTTTGAGAGTCACATGTCCCGAGATAAGATACATAAAATACAAGAGGTGACTCCATGCCTTTAAGGCATTTTCTGAGTTGCTGGAACAGCACCAAAGCTTCTAGCACAATTGTACTCAACAGGGTGTTTTGGTTCTCCTCATGTCAGGAGACATTAGGCAATATCTGGAAACATTTTTGATTGTCATGACTGGCAGTGGGTAGAGACTACGGACGCTGCAATACAAGACAGCTCCCTACAGCAGAGTATTGTTTGGTCTAAAATGTCAATTACACTGAGATTGAGAAACCTTATTATAGCAGAATTCTTTTTAGTTCTGCAAATGTATTTCTTGTATACATTCTTTGAGTCTTGATCTGGTTTTCTTTTCCTGCTTCTACTTCCTTGCTGTTCTGTTACACTGACATTCCTTTCCTCATTTGCCCTCCTTTATTTATTCTGTTTTCTCTTGTTCTTTTGTGGCCACCTGTTTTGACAGGGATCAGTTCTTGGCAGCTTCTTTCTGCAAACCTGCAGCCACGTCCAACTTGATGGCTTGATTTGAACTTCCATTTCAATTCTGTCTACTCCTTAATAAAATGCAGTAATATTTCTTGCTGTAAGTTAATAATTTAATATTCTGTGAAATAGTCTGTGGAAGAGATGTTAGTTACCTAATAATTTCCATTCTCTACTTCTACGTTACTGATAGAATCCCAATTTTATTCCAGGTGGAATCAGTAAAATATTAAATATCCAGGCTGCCTGTTCAGTTATTTGAGATATATAAGCAATGATTGTTGGCTGGATCTTCCAAAATGTCCCTTAAAAAGCAGGCCAATAACTACCATGCCTTTCCCCCCACCTCTACCTCTTCTTCCTTATTTCTTTCTGTAATGTGGACATAATTATCAGCGCTCCAGCAGCCATATTGTGTAATGAGGCAAACTTGATGGTAGAAGTCTATTGTAAGAATAGCAGAGTAGAGATAGAGTTTGGGTCCATGATGATAGAGCAACCACTGCAACAGCCCTGGTTCTCATGTCTGCATTATTATATGTAAGAAAGAAATAATACTCGGGGTGTCTGGGTGGCTCAGTTGGTTGAGTGTCCAACTTAGGCTCAGGTCATGATCTCACGGTTTGTGAGTTCGAGCCCCGCATCAGGCTCTGTGCTGATAGCTCAGAGCCTGGAGCCTGCTTCAGATTCTGTGTCTCCCTCTCTCTCTGCTCCTCCCCTGATCACACTCTGTCTCTCTCTCTCAAAATAAATAAAGATTAAAAAAAATTAAAGAGGGGCGCCTGGGTGGCGCAGTCGGTTAAGCGTCCGACTTCAGCCAGGTCACGATCTCGCGGTCCGGGAGTTCGAGCCCCGCGTCAGGCTCTGGGCTGATGGCTCAGAGCCTGGAGCCTGTTTCCGATTCTGTGTCTCCTTCTCTCTCTGCCCCTCCCCCGTTCATGCTCTGTCTCTCTCTGTCCCCAAAATAAATAAAAACGCTGGGGAAAAGAAAAATTAAAAAAAAAAATTAAAGAAATAATACTCTATCTTATTAAAGATAGTGTGAGCTTAGCTCATGTGAATTCCACCCCCCACCCCCGCCCCAGATGGAAGGAGGTGTTTTCAGTGTGCTGGCAAAATGAAGTTTGAACCTAGAAAACTAAAGATCCCAGATCATGCTGGACTCATGAAAGTATATTCTTCTCTGTGAGATCTCCTAACTTTCTGCCACGTTTCCCAGGTGATAGACTTTGACCTCATCTGCCTTCATGCTTCAAGATTCATACCATCATAAGCATTCAATATGAACTATCCACTCATGAAATCATCTTTTGTATTTCTAGCAAAATATTATTTTAGAAGATGTTAGCCATACATATGCAATACTTTGAGATATTGTTCACCTGGAAACATTAGCAAGAGGCAATGTTTCCTCATGATCTGAAAAGGATACTGACCTTCCAAGCTGAAGAAAGTACCAAATTTCCAACTTGACAAAGAAAATAGTCAAGAACTATTACTGCTTAAAAAAAAAATTCAGGGGTAAAACTTAGATTCCATCCTGAAATGGTTTGCATTTTTGAAGAGCTATAGAAGTATGTGGACTTTATTCAAGGAAGCCAAAGAGCCCATGTTCAGAGGACCTGTGCCAACAGATGTGCTAAATCTTTCATTGAGGCCTGCTGAGTGATTAATGGGTTTTTCCTTCATTGTCTCCATTCTGTCCTAGGAAAAGACATAGCTAAAGATTTCTTATGGTATTGGTGGATATACACTTGTTCTTTGCATCTTGAAAGGAGGTTTTGCCATTATCGTTTAGGTCACGGGGGGCCAGTATGAAGGTGACACTGAGCTCGTCCTCAATTATGATGTTATTTTTATGAGGCTGGAGGAACAGTTGCATAAACAGTATCCCTGTCATCCAGAGATATCAAGAGTTAATATTTTGAATGAACGACTAAACTAAGGATGTTTCAGACACTGTAAGATGAAAGTGACAATAATCCTTCTTAGGACACTACAAGTGTTAATGTGGAATCAACCTCATGGATTTAGAAATGCCAGTGTAACCATCTCAGAATAGGATATCCATTTATCATATAAAGATCATGCTAAATCAAGATTTAGAAGTGTTACAGGAGCTGGTGAGGCTAAGATTCACTTTTCCTAGTCTGGGGTGTTTTTAGGCTATAGTCTTGGGGTGCACTCTAAAGAAATTGCTTTTTGCATGAAGTAGTGTTGAGTCATGTGCATTTATCCAGTACTCAGAGGAGCTTTATGAAAGGCTTACAAGGTCTTTTTGTTTTTGTTGTTGTTTTTGTTGTTTTTTTCTTTTTTGACATAATCTGACAGAAGGTACAAGACAAGAGAAGTTAGAGCTAATTCCTGGGGCAAAGCTTGAAGATGGAGACCATCAGGTCATAACAAATAGTATAGTATTAGGGAATACAGGTGTGTATAGCTATTTTTTTAGATGGGTAACCTTAAATCTTTCAGTCTCTTGGTACAACTTTACTCCTTAGGATTTAATCAGATTTCTTTGAACCCCAACCCTGTGGTCCTTCCCAATATCTGCAGAGATCTCAGAAGCTTAGTTTTCCTGATTCACTTTAGTTTTGAGTTTGACTTCTCAACTATCCCTTCTCTGTTGTGAATTTTATGTACAGCTTCTTTATACGCAGCATCACCAAGCTGGATAATTATCTACATTTTTCAAAGTACAAGGAAATATGTATTTCAGTTTCCCTGAAGAAAGATTAATTCTTTCACCAAAGTGGTTAAGTAATTTGCCCAAAGTCACCCAACTAGTAAGTTAGAAAGACTACAGCATGGATCATCTTCTCAGGGACCTCATAGTCTTATGACGAGGCAAGCAATGGCCACACAAAATGATAAGAAGAGTTGTATTGGAGGCATGGAGGGGACTGTGGAGTTTTCTGCCTGGCAGAGAAAGAATACCCTCAGACTGGGAAGATTGCATTACACTGGAGTCATGACCTGAAAGATAAATAAGCACTCAAAAGTTGGTGGGAGGGTGGAAGGGAGGAAACATGGGAACAAAAACCCAGAGGCAGGACAGTATGATGGAGAGTATGGTGGCATTCTCAATCACCAGATATGGGAAGAAGCAAATGTAGATAAAAGGCCACTTACATAGAAATATGCCATGCTGCAGAGTTTAGGTTTTATTCCATAGGCATCAGGAGGCCACTGAAAGACATTGAGCAGGATCGTGGCCTGATTTGATGTGTAGGTTATGCTACTTTAATGAGCTCTCTGCTCACTGGCAGCATCCTTATTCCTTACTGAAGCCTGTTAACAGGTGTGCTATGAAACATGGGTCTCTGTACTCAATAACTGTCCAGCATAAGGTGACTCACTGTGAAAGTAAGCACTGTTCCTGGCATGACAACATTTCCTTCCCTATCACAGGGAAGCCACAGAATTTTTCTCCATCAAATCTCTGGTGTTTGGCTATCACAAGTCAGAAAAAGATAGTGTCAGAGCTCTGAGCCACATTCCTTCCAACTTCATCTCCAACATCCCAGTGGAAACAGAATTATA
This sequence comes from Prionailurus viverrinus, assembly GCF_022837055.1. NCBI lineage: Eukaryota > Metazoa > Chordata > Mammalia > Carnivora > Felidae > Prionailurus > Prionailurus viverrinus. The sequence continues at coordinate 39,227,918 of NC_062569.1, forward strand.
GCCCATGGAAGAATAGGACCACCATGACCAATCCATAGGCCCTTTATTACATGTGATGCTTGCCTCAGCTAAACCTTCATGACCTACCCAATCAAATCTTCTTTTTCTTTTTTCTTAAAGAACCTAGGGACCTAAACCAACAACCCCTTCCCTCCATTGCTGGTGTCTCAGAAATGAAGTTATTTGCTCACACTTAACAGTTAAAGGCATAATGTGCTCTTGAGAGGGACTCTCTTTGGTTCTGAAAAATAATGCTCTTTTAAATATGGTGAAATTGCTCTCTTATAATTTATTTAAGATGTCATAAAGTTTCTGCCAACTCTGCCCTTTCAAACTCCAACCTCAAATTCTCAACTGGAGCACTGAGTAGCAATTATCTTAAAATCCTCCTCATCATTCTGCCATAAGTAACCTTTCCCAAAACAATCTAATAGCATGAGTGTTTTCCTTCAAAGGAAATGTTCCAAACTTCATTTCTAATATTTTTTCCCAAGGCGGTTGAAACTATCTGAAATGTACACAAGACTTATAAAATGGCAATACAATTACCTTAGTAAGGCTTTAAACTCATACGGAGTTTCTGAAGTCATAGTTCTCCTTCAGGACAGGCCTGAGGCAAAATGATACTGTAGGAAATGTTTACACATACTCTGTTAGCAAATTTTCTCTCAACCATGTCTGCTCATGGATTTCATACCTCAGTGTGACTGTATAGTCATGTACTACCTCTCCCAAATTAATTTTCATTTTTAGACTAATTGCTACATTACAGGGTCCAGATTTACCCTGAGACTTGGATGAATCCAAGTAGTAGGGTTGGATGAAATATATCCCTCTTTAATGAAACCATTATGTCTAGATATATATACATATTATATATATATATTTATATTAATTATATATAAATATATATGGTACTTATATATAATATATATACATATACATTGTATGTATATATATTATATATACACACACATATATATATATTAACCTGGGAAATAAGAATTTTCTAGGAAAAATATCTCTTGAATTTACAAATTACCTTTGGGCTTGCATATGCCTGATGGATGTGGGGGTTAGGGAGCCCAATATCAGTAATCATATGATTATATATGTGTATGATGATTTGGTTCCTGTTTACTTCTTCCTTCAGGCTGTATACTCCATGCTGGTAAAGGCCTTGTCTGTTTTTTCTCATCATTATATTTCCCACACAAAGCACAGGGTACATAAGTGTAAATCAGTATTTATAGGGGAGAATGAAATGGTCTGGAAGCTACTTGAGAGAAACAGACACAGAAGAAAGAAAATGGGTGTCTTAGTCATCTTAGACTGCTCTGAAAAGATAGCACAGACTAGGTGGGTTAACACAGACATCTATTTTTCACATTTCTGGAGCTGGAAAGTCTAAGATCAAGATATTTGTTGATTTGGTTTTTGGTGAGACTCTCTTCTTGGCTTGCAGATGGTTTCCTTCCCTTTCTGTGTCCTCACGTAGTGGAGAGGGAGGGGAGGGTAAGAAGGATGGAGACAGACATAGAGAGAGAAGAGGAGGGAGAGAAATCTCTTCCTTTTTTCATAAAGCCAGAGTCCTACTAGATTAGGGTTCCATCCTGATTACCTTATTTAACCTTAATTAATCCCTGAAGACTTTATCTCCAGATTTAGTAGCACTGGGGATTAGGGCTTCAACATAAGAATTTTGGGGGGGACACAAACACATAGCAGTGGGCTTCAGAGACAGAAGGACTTGAGGTAAAATTAATAATAATTTACTTATGATCTATATAGTCTCAGACACTTTAAAGTTTCTGATCTCAGTTTCCTTATAAAAATGAAGATAAATAATACTTATCTGCAAGTTTATGAAGAGAATAACTAATATAAATACAACCCTTGACTCAGGGCTTACTCAAGGCAGGAATTTAATAAATATTGCTCTCTCTTTATTACCCCAAGGGGCTCTGTTTGGGGCTGGTCTCAGATGGGACTGAGATCTGTCTGGCAAACACTGGTGGGGTGGGATGTCCAGAAGCCTCTTAGCATGGAGATCTTTTATAAAAGAAGAATCTGGGCTTAAAAAGCCTGACTATTAAATATCACCTGCTCACCGTATAGGTGAGAATATAGGTAAAATGAGTTTGAATGACAACTAGTCCCTCAGTTGTCTGAGCCCTAATTCAAATTATGCCCAAGTACTATGGTAACTGTGAGCAGGAACAAAGATCCCAGTAAAAATGATTAGCAATTTCACTATAAGGCCTGTGTATGGAATATTACTAGCCTTATTTGGGAATTTCTGTAAAAGAATGAAGAGAGAGGTGTCTGAGTGGCTAAGTTGATTAAGTATCCTACTCTTGATTTCTGCTCAGGTCATGATCTCACAGTTCATGGGTTCGAGCTCTGTGTCTGGCTTTGAGCTGACAGCATGGAGCCTGCTTGGGATTCTCTCTCCCTCTCTCTCTCTGCCCCTCCCCTACTTGTGTTCTCTCTCTCTCTGTCTCTCTCTCTCCCTATCAAAATAAATAAACTTAAAAAAAAAGAATGAAGAGGAAGATTGAGAAAAAGAGAGAGAGAGAGAGAAATTCTTTGTTATAACACAATAGAAAGTACAAATCCGGAATCTTGAGTTCTCTGTTGTCCCAGTGTGACTGGAGATTAAAGTGTCCTGTGAGTATCTGATGAGAAAAGTGGTGCTGTCTGGTCAGAAGGAATGCTGCAGAATTTGTGTCCAGAGTGGTCTCCTAGCTTCTTTTCAGGTAGATCAAGTCAAATGGAACACAAAAGGGCCAAAGATGGAGCAATCTGGATGATTACTTTTAATTTGACTTCTTTGGGCTGGTAACTGCCTGGTATTTTTATTGGCTATTTAGTGAGATATACTGGAGAGAGAGCTGGACCTGCAACCTGAAATCCCACCTAAAGAAAACTCAGTTATGTTGTTTACCAAGTAAATAATCCTTTTTTTTTTTTTTAAATGCAAGGTTTATTTTCCTTATATGTAATATGATGATGGTTATATTTCTCTATAGGATGATTTTATAGATTGAATGAGATGAAGTATGAAGTACTTGGCACCTAGTAGGCAGTGAATACGTTTAGTGAATTCAGTTGCCTGGGTAGCAACACTCAGAATTTTGTCAGCTTTGCCATCAACTAGCTGTGTCCACTTTAGCAAGTGTTTAGTTACTGGATTTTGCCTTCACACAACCTGTCGATCTTACCACCTTCTCTGATCCATTTCTACTTTGCCTAGGCATCATATGTTCTATTTTTTAAAATGTGTTTTTTAATTCATTGGTAAAAGGGGCTGATTGTGTGATTACAACTTCATTGCTGAGGCAGCATTTTGAGTGGACCCCCATAGAGTCTCAGGAAGGAGGATTCCTTTTGGACTTTGTAATGCATCAAAACAAGGAGACCATTTCTGAAATGATATTTTCCAGAAGAACTATGTCTCCATGTTTTCAAGAGCAAACTTGAGACACTGGTGAAATTATTTATACTCTTTTCAGCTAAATTCCTAATTTATAAATGGGAAGGTGTTGAGGTGGAGAACATGAATTTTAAAAAAAATGTAGTGAATCAATGCTAAGGGCAAACAGTCTGGAAGAGAACTTGGTTGGTCTACCCTGATTTAGATCCTCCAACTTTAGCAAATGTTAAGCTTGGAGAGTAAGTTAGGAGAAACGAATTGGCACCATGCATTATTTTTCTGGCTTGTGTGTTTTCTCTAAAGAAAGAAGAGGACTAAAATGGGCTTCTTCCCAAGGTCTGAGCTCTCCTTGTCTCCAAAAGAGGATTAACAGACTTTCATGAAAAAGAGTTTCAGGCATACCAAAGTTGACCCAAGAAGCAAGAGATAACTCTTTTAGTACTTTGTATTCTCAGTGGGGAATTGCTCTACCTGAGAGTTTAATGACTCAAATACCGAGAATGAAAACAGAGGGGTTGCAGGTGACCCAGTGAAGGAAGGCTCAGACACAGAAGCCTGGAAGTGACAGGACCTTGAGTTGAATGCCTACCTGTGAATATGGGGGATGGGCACTAGACTCAATTCACCCCTGGTGATGCTTAGTGCAGAGCAAGTGGAACCATAGAACTTTGAAAGGGTTTTGTAAAAGTTGTCAGGAAGAATCCTCGCCATCAACATGGTAGACTGATAACTAGGTGCCTCATTCTTGTCCTCGCAGATTTAGGTTCTAATAAAATGGATGCGAGGGTAGGAAACCGTTAAAATTTATGGTATCCAGTATTTTGTTGATGTTAGTCAATAGATGCAGGATCTTATGCATATTACTAATCCACTTCATTCTGGCATAAAAAACTACTCCCTCAGTAAGTCATTTACATGTCTAAGTGGGGACCACTCATGAAACATTTATTGTTTTATAGATAGGAAAGATTTCTTAAAAATATAAAACAAGCAAAATGGCAAATCAGCCTATTAAAAATTTAGGAGAAGCCTAAATATCCATTAGCAGAGAATGGATAAACTGTGAAGTTTTAATACAATACAATTGAATGCCAGTATTTCTCAAACTTTAGAGTGCATCTAAACCATGCAGGGATCTTGTTAAAATATGGATTATGATTCTGTAGTTCTGCAGTAGGTCCTGAGATTCTGAATTTCTTTTTTTAAATTAATTTTTTTAAAATTTATATCCAAATTGGTTAGCATGTAGTGCAAAAATGATTTCAGGAGTAGATTGCTTAGTGCCTCTTACCCATTTAGCCCATCCCCCCTCCCACAACCCCTCCGGTAACCCTCTCTTTGTTCTCCATATTTAAGAGTCTCTTATGTTTTGTCCCCTCCCTGTTTTTATATTATTTTTGCTTCCTCTCCCTTATGTTCATCTGTTCTGTGTCTTAAAGTCCTCATATGAGTGAAGTCATATGATATTTGTCTGACTGACTAATTTCGCTTAGCATAATCCCCTCCAGTTCCATCCATGTAGTTGCAAATGGCAAGATGTCATTCTTTTTGATTGCTGAGTAATATAAACAATACATATACATATACATACACATATACGTATACATTTTATCCATTCATCTATCAATGGACATTTGGGCTCTTTCCATATTTTGGCTATCGTTGATAGTGGTGCTATAAACATTGGGGTGCATGTGTCCCTTCGAAACAGCATACCTGTATCCCTTGTATAAATACCTAGTAGTGCAATTGCTGGGTCGAAGGGTAGTTTTATTTTTAGTTTTTTGAGGAACCTTCCTACTGTTTTCCAGAGTGGCTGCACCAGTTTACATTCTCACCAGTACTGCAAAAGAGATCCTTTCTCCGCATCCTCACCACCATCTGTTGTTGCCTGAATTGTTAATGTTAGCCATTCTGACAGGTGTAAGGTGGTATCTCATTGTGGTTTTGATTTGTATTTCCCTGATGATGAGTGAATGTTGAGCGTTTTTTCATGTGTTGGTTGGCCATCTGGATGTCTTCTTTGGAGAAGTGTCTATTCATTTCTTTTGCCCATTTCTTCACTGGATAATTTGTTTTTTTGGGTGCTGAGTTTGATAAATTCCTTATAGTTTTTGGATAGTAATCCTTTATCTGATATGTCATTTGTAAATATCTTCTCCCATTCTGTTGGTTGCCTTTTAGTTTTGCTGATTGTTTCCTTCACTGTGCAGAGGCTTTTTATTTTGATGAGGTCCCAATAGTTCATTTTTGCTTTTGTTTCCCTTGCCTCTGGAGACGTGCTGAGTAAGAAGTTTCTGCAGCCAAGATCAAAGAAGTTTTGCCTGCTTTCCCCTCAAGGATTTTGATGGCTTCCTGTCTTACATTTAGGTCTTTCATCTGTTTTGAGTTTATTTTTGTGTCTGGTGTGAGAAAGTAGTCCAGGTTTATTCTGCATGTCGCTGTCCAGTTTTCTCAGCACCACTTGCTGAAGAGACTGTCTTTATTCCATTGGATATTCTTTCCTGCTTTGTCAAAGATTAGTTGGCCATAGGTTTGTGGGTCCACTTCTGGGTTCTCTATTCTGTTCCATTGATCTGAGTGTCTGTTTTTGTGCCAGTACCATACTGTCTTGATGATTACAACTTTGTAGTACAGCTTGAAGTCCTGGATTGTGATGCCTCCTGCTTTGGTTTTCTTTTCAAGATTGCTTTGGCTATTTGGGGACTTTTCTGGTTCTATACAAATTTTAGGATTATTTGTTCTAGCTCTGTGAAGAATGCTGGTGTTATTTTGATAGGTATGGCATTGAAAATGTAGATTTCTTTGGGTAGTATTGACATTTTAACAATATTTGTTCTTCTTATCCAGGTACATGGAATCTTTTTCCATTTTCTTGTGTCTTCTTCAATTTCTTTCATAAGCTTTCTATAGTTTTCAGTGTATAGATTTTTCATCTCTTTGGTTAGATTTATTGCTAGGTATTTTATGGTTTTTGGTGCAATTGTAAATGGGATCGATTCTTTGATTTCTCTTTCTGTCACTTCAGTGTTGGTGTATAGGAATGCAACCGATTTCTGTGCATTGATTTTATATCCTGCAACTTTGCTGAATTCATGAATCAGTTCTAGCAGGGTTTTTTTTGTGTGTGGAATCTTTAGGGTTTTCCATATAGAGTATCATGTCATCTGCGAAGAGTGAAAGTTTGACCTCGTCCTGGCCAATGCGGATGCCTTTTATTTCTTTGTGTTGTCTGATTGCAGAGGCTAAGACTTCCAATACTATGTTGAATAACAGTGGTGAGAGTGGACATCCCTGTCTCGTTCCTGACCTTAGGGGGAAAGCTCTCAGCTTTTCCCCATTGAGGATGATATTAGCGTTGGGTCTTTTGTATATGGCTTTTATGATCTTGGTGTATGCTCCTTCTATCCCTACTTTCTTGAGGGTTTTTATCAAGAAAGGATGCTGTATTTTGTCAAATGCTTTCTCTGCATCTATTGAGAGGATCATGAGATTTTTGTCCTTAATTTTATTGATGTGATGAATCCCATTGATGGTTTTGCAGATATTGAACCAGCCATGCATCCCAGGTATAAATCCCTCTTGGTCGTGGTGAATAATTTTTTTAATGTATTGTTAGAGCCGGTTGGCTAATATCTTGTTGAGGATTTTTGCATCCATGTTCATCAGGGAAATTGGTCTATAGTTCTCCTTTTTAGTGCGGTCTCTGTCTGGTTTTGGAATCAAGGTAATGCTGGCTTCATAGAAAGAGTTTGGAAGTTTTCCTTCCATTTCTATTTTTTGGAACAGCTTCAAGAGAATAGCTGTTAACTCTTCCTTAAATGTTTGGTAGAATTCCCCTGGAAAGCCATCTGGCCCTGGACTCTTGTTTTTTGGGAGATTTTTGATTACTAATTCGATTTCTTTACTGGTTATAAGTCTGTTCAAATTTTCTATTTCTTCCTGTTTCAGTTTTGGTAGTGTATATGTTTCTAGGAATTTGTCCCCAGATTGCCCATTTTATTGGCGGATAATTGCTCATAATATTCTCTTATTATTGTTTTTATTTCTGCTGTGTTGGTTGTGATCTGAGATTCTGAATTTCTAACAGACTCCCAGGTGATACATTGCCGCCAATCCACAGACAGTACCTGGAGTAGGAAAATTCTACCAATAGTTAAAATGAACCAAATCCTCACCTGCCACGATAAATAAATCTCTAATGTATAACTTTGAGGCAAAGAATTAAATTGTAGAAGGATATATAGGATATGATACAATTTATATAAAATATAAATAATGCAAATATATTTTTATCCATGTGTGTCACGTGCAGCGAAAAAGTAAAAAGAAGCATAACAACGATAAACATTAAATTCATAATAGTGGCTATCTGGTGAGTGGACAGGAAAGATACAGAAATTATATGAGGCTTTAATATGGTCCACAGTGCTTGTTTCTTAAGCTTGGTGGTGGGTACAGAGGTGTTTGGAACATCATTTTCTATATTTTTGTGTGTCAACATTAGGACTTAAAGGTATGGATTTGTGTGTGTGAGCATGTGTTAGTTCAGTAGTCTAAAAAATATTTTTTAATGTTTATTTATTTAATTTGAAAGAGAGCGAGAGAGAGATTGGGGAGGGGCAGAGAGAGAGGGAGAAAAAGAATCCCAAGCAGGCTCTGTACTGACAGCACAGAGTCCGATGTGGGGCTTGATCTCATGAACTGTGAGATCATGACCTGAGCTGAAATCAAAAGTCAGATGCTTAAATGACTTGAGCCATCCAGGGACCCCTAGTAAAGATTTTTTATAAAAATGTTGAGCCTTTTTCTTTGTGGTATTTTGTGATCTTTTTCCTTATGATCTCTTCAACTACAGATTCAGTAAATATATTCACAACTGATTTTGTTCCCCGGAGACATGGAAGATGGATAAAGGATTATCAACAGTGCTATATTTGGAAAAGGAAAGAAAAACTTATTTAAAAAAAATATACATTTTCTTAAGTATCTTTAGCAGAGGTTTCTGTTTTTTTCCATTACAGGTAATTCTACACATTCTTCATTGTCGACATTTAAAATGTGCCAAAAAAAAAAAAATGTTGACACTCTGGCGAAAGAAGAGCTTATAACACATTAGAAGGGTGTCATTTAAAAACAGCTCATGTTTTATCATTAGTTACATGTAATACTGATATACTTACAGAGAAACATTTTCCACTTAGTTATTATATTTTTGTTTAAAATTAGTTTTAATTCTTTTCTAAAGGAAATTAAAGTAGAACTAGGGATTTTAATGAGTAAAAATAAATGTTACAACTGTAAAAACTGGTTAGATATACAAGAGTTAAATGAGAGAAAGATGCAAATAGAATTCTCACAAAAGGGGAAATACAATTAATATACAGATATTTAGAATTATATTCAAGTTCACTAGGTTTGAAACAGTGCATAATAAAACAACTATGGATGATGGTTTTTGCCCTTCTAATTACTAAAAATATTTTATTATTTTTAAAAAACTGTAACATTTCATTCTGTTGAAGATGTGGTAATGCAAGCAGTTTTGTTATTTGTATTAGAGTAAAGTGTAACAATTTAAGACACTATTTGGTGATATGTGCCAAGAGTTCTAAAAAATGTTCCTATTACTACTGAAAATCTCTTTTTAGAATTTAATCTGAAATTCAAGAAATTATGCATAAATATTTTCATCATAATTTTGTATATAGCAGTGAACATTTTTGAAATAGCCTATGTTGATTTGGATCCTATAGGATGAGGATGTGAAGATGAGATTATATATGTGAGAAACTTATTGTATGAAACTCCTAGAAAGTCTTGGCTATAATCATTGGGGTCCTTGAACAAAGGTCATAGGATCCCTGTTTTATGTAGGAAAATTCTGGCTCCAGTGCCCACTCTATGTCCTGTTATTGGCTGGAAAGAGCTCAGGAGAAGCCTGGACTTGGTGTGAACACAATGGCAGAGCCAAAGGAATAGTAGTTGGGTCTATCAGTTCTATACTAACTGCTGAAGTTTCTCCTGGAGGAGATCTGAGCAGTGCACCTCCATATCAGCCACATAACCAAAATGTCTAGGTAAGCCATGTATTCATCAAGTTAGGCTTGATGATATAACAAACAACCACCTGCATGACATAATACAATGAAGTTCTAATTCTTGCTCATGTCACAGTCACATCAGGTATTGGGTAAATGGCCTTTTATGTACTGATTCAACAATGCAGATTCTTTTCTCCTCTATGATTCCTGAGCCTTCAACTTAGTCTTCTTTATCCAGCTGAGGGGAATAAGGAAGAGAACACACAGAGAATTATGTGGAGGAGGTTAGGGACAGGCTTGGCAGTGACCTGTATCACTTTCATTTATGTTCCATTGACTGGAATATGGCAGATCTAAATGCAAGACACCTGGGATTGAAGAGAAGCACATAGATACTGGTACTAAGTTTACTAATATCCTGCCGCATTCATGCTACATCCATTCAGTAGAATATTGTGCAGATATATTCACAAGTGTCTTTAAAACTAATTCTATTTTTAGGGGCTCTTGGGTGGCTCAGTGGGTTAAGCATCTGACTTCGTCTCAGATCATGATCTCGCGGTTCATGGGTTGGAGCCCTTCATTGGGCTTTGTGCTGACGGCTCACAACCTGGAGCCTGTTTGGATTCTGTTTCTCCCTCTCTCTCTGCCCCTTCCCAGCTCATGCTCTGTCTCTCTGTCTCACTCTCAAAAATAAAAATAAACATTAAAAACATTAAAAAAATTAATTCTAATTTAAAATGAATTATTGAAAGCTACAGGTAAATTTCATAAGCTTTTAAAACTATACAATAAAACTAGATGGATGGATAGCTGGATAGATATATAGATAGATACAGATATATCAACCTTAGAAAACAACCTAAATCTATGAAGATAAATAATTCAAGAAATAAACTTTCTAGAATATTAGCATAGTTGTCTTAGAATGTGCCATTGAGGAAGTTTTCTTTTCCTTTTTCTAGTTTATATTTATGATCGCTTTTACAATAGAAAATAAAGTTGTGGGCTTTTTTTAATGGCAAGGAAAACAAAATAATTTTAAGTGTTTATTATTTTTCAATCATTTTTCTCTACATTCCTGTAAATTGCTGTTGTGTATATATAAACAGAATCCATAATAGGTGATGTGAAAGAACGAACTCTGGGGTGCTGGTAGGAATCACCTAAAGATTGGGCTGGGAATGAGAAAGGGTGACTGGAGAAAAAAGAAACAAAAATATTATAGCCAAATAAGTAATTTATAAAAGTAATCTACCCTGCAGACATTTAGGACAGAATTTTAGCATCAATTAAAGTTTAAATTTTGGGACATAATATTGTTTTGTTTTTGAAAAACACATTTTATGTCATTCTAATGATTAAAGTTAAATTACTGACCTTTGTACATTTAACTCTTAGAACTTAAGGAACTTCCACATTGTTATCACAGGGTATTTTGAATACAGGCCCCTGATGCCCTGAAATGTCTGTATTCTGTCCCTCTCCTCTATCTTTGGTCTGCCTCTGTTCTCAATAAGGCAGCTGCCATCGCCTACTACTAAAGCTCTGGCTTCCTCCAATGCCACGTTCCTTCCCAGGAGGTTAGTGCTATTTAACTAAATGACAGCTTTAATGTCAGCCACCACTGCAGCCTTTAAGCCATTCCTGATTAAGTAGGATTCATGCCACATATGTAGTGAAACTAGTATTTTAAAACAAAGCAAAACAACACACACACACACACACACACAACCTTAAAAAACACAGGGTTTGACACATTTTACAGTAAATTTCTCTCCTAGACAGCCTGATATGAAGTAAACAAATGGTAAATTTAGTTTCCTTTTCAAAACCAATCATCCATTTCCAAAATAAATTAATCAGGCTCTAGCGGTCTCCAGTTTATGGTGATGTTTACTTCTCTTCATTGGCTTCAATCTTGGAGTCCAGATGGGACTAAAACCGGCTCAACTTTCTTTTTGATTGGTTGGGGGTTGCTGGAGCAGCTGGGGGCAATGTCTGGCATATTTGGTTGATGTGATTTCTGCCCCTCAAATGAAGAGGATCACTTATCCTCAACCCTGAATCTCTAATAAATCTATTTCCCATGTACAAATACTAGTAGCAGGATGGCATAGAATTTTAACCATTGCTATTTATTTGATGAGACCTCACCATAATTATCATTATCTGGTCCAATTTTGCACTGATTAGTAGAGTGGAAGCTGATGTGGAATAATTGAAAGAAATTGCAAGTGGCCCATTTGCTTAAAATAGCTATATGTAGTGCACTTGCTTCATAATATGCTAGTCCGAGTTCATTTGTGTTGAGAAGGAATATTCTAGATTCCTTCAAAAGCCATAGAAATACCATAGCTAACAGATGTTCTCTGGAATGAACCTTGATATTATCATGAAACTTGGTCTAGTCACTCTTCAGTTGTAGTTCTTGGGCTTTGGAGCCCAGATTATGATGAACAGTCTCATTAGGTGATTTTATGTGTGAACCTAATGCATTTGTGAGAACTGGCATGCCTGTAATTTGTGAACTTTGGATTTTAGATATGCACTTACACTCAATTTATTAATACCTACAGTTCCAAACATGGGTGTTAGATGAGCGATTGCTGATGACTCTTCAATATGTCCAATTTTTTTTGCAATCTTTTACTTTTTATTAATATTTATTTTATTCCCCACTGCCCAATTTAAAGACCCAGATATATCTGACCCACGGAGATGATGATGTAGAAATATTCTGCTCTTTTTGTCCTTGGATTTCAGATAAACTGTTGTCTAAGGTAACAGTGGGAAAAGAAAGTCTTCAGATTCATTCAACATTTGGCTTAGATTTTTATCAACATGTTTACAGGATTGTTACCACAGTGTAATTAATAATATTCTCTCTTATCCATGTTATTTTCTTTGACTTGTTGGTATGATTCCTAGCACTTCTTTTTTCCTGTAATATGTTGAAGCTATGCATGAAAGTTAGCATGGTCAAACAATGTCAGGCATTGGTATATATATAACCAAAAGAGAAATGCTGATTTGGTCTTCCACCACATAACTTCTTCATACTTGAATTGTTTTTAATGTAGCAATTCTTTAAACTATTTCCATATTTAGTTTCAATGTTAATTCCTGCCTTTCAGTAATACTTTTTATTTTAATGGAGTTTATCCTTCCTATTTTTCCACACGTTGGAATGATTAGTGTGCTGAGCACTGGATCTCCCCAACATCTGTGGTGAAAGTGCAACATTAAACTGCTGTCTCCCTTCTCATGAGTCTGAGTCCAGTTGATGTAGGTGCAGGAAAGAAGACCAATGTGCCATTTCCATACTATACAACCTTTGCAAAGAGCCAGGTGCACAAAGATATACTGTGATTTGAAGATGGCTGCTCCCATAAGGCATAACTCTCCCATGCCCATCTTCTTCATTCTGGAGCTTATTCATCAGTCACCTGTGAGAATAATTACAGAGGTTTGAGAAATTAATATGCTGAATGCTGGTAAACTCTTTAAAGATGAGAAGTAGTTTATAGCTGCTAAGTATAATTTTTAAAAATATTTTTACTTTCTTATTATGTGAAATGTTATCTATGGAATTTTTGTTGACAAGTTAAATGCACTGAAACATCTTTGCTTTGAGGCAAGACAAATAAAGTAGTTTAAGCCACAATATTGATTCTAAAATTTTTCTTTTGGGACTTTTGGCTTAAAACCAAATTAATTCAGGGCACCTGGGTGGCTCAGTCAGTTAAGCGTCTGACTTGGGCTCAGGTCATGATCTCACGGTTAGTGAGTTCAAGCCCTGAGTCGGGCTCTGTGCTGACAGCTCAGAGCCTGGAGCCTGCTTTGGATTCTGTGTCTCCCTCTCTCTCTGCCCCTCCCCCACTCATTCTCTTTTTCTCAAAAATAAATGAAAACATTAAAAAATTAAAAAAAAATTAAAAAAAAACAAACTAAATTCAACCAAACCAAAATAGACCAAGCCAAATCAACCAGTCAGTAATGTCTTTATCAATGGCCAGTATACCTTATTATTTCAGCATATAATCAGGCAATTTTATATGCTTAATATTGTGAGTTCTGAAGTTGCATAAACTGGGTACAAATCCAAACTTGCCAATTACTAGCTGTGAAATATTAGGCAGTTATTTAACCTTCTTAGATATCAGTTTATTCATCTGTAAAATGGGATGTTGTGGAGACTAAGTTCTATAATGTGTTTGTAAAATAGTGACCCATTCAAAATAAGTGCTTGATTAGTCTGTTTGGGCTGCTATAACAAAAATAACATAGACTGGGTTGCTTAAACAACAAATACTTATTTCTCACGTTTCTGGAGGCTAGGGAGTGTAAGTTCAAGGTGCTGGAAGATTGGTGTTTGGTAAGAGACTGTTTCCTGGTTCATAGTTGGCCGTATTTTTGATGTGTCCTCACATAGCAGAAATGGTAAAAGAGTTCTCTGGGGTCTATTTTAAGAGAACACAAATCCCATTAATGAAGGCTCCACCATCATGACCTAATCACCTCTCAAAGGCTCTACCTTCTCATACCATCACATTGGGGGTTACAATTTCAACATGTAGATTTGGAGGAGGAGTGACACAAACATTTAGTCCATAATACAGCTCAATGAATACTAGGACTTACGAGTTATAAAACATTGACATTCAACCAGTGTTGCAGTATCTTATTTTTCCAAACCCATGATCTATGGCCAGTATCTGGACTGATTGGTGATGTCTGAACCTAATTAATTGTGTGCTTGGTGTATTGGTAGTTAAACTACTGCATAGGTAGCAATATGTTGTTGTGGGACTATTTCAAAGCTAGAAGTCTTTGTATTCTCCAACTCCTAACACTTTAAATTCCAATTCTCTCACTCTTTTACCACATCTCCCAATAAAAAGAAAGCAATAAAAACAAAAATCCAGTCCAAACAATAAAATGCTCCTTTAGGAGACCATTTTATTGATGTGTTGTCTAAAGAAAAGTGTAAAATATAAACAACAATAGCAAAAAACTAAAAGTCCATGTTAGTTTCAGAAAATCTTCTCTAAGCTATTAAACTTTAGTTATTTCATGTTTGACTGAGTGCCAGCTGCCTGCTTCCCTTTGTTATCTTTTGGTTGATCTTCTGTTATCTGGAGCAAAGTATCTCTCTCTTTCTCTCTCTCTCTCCCTCTCCTTCCTCCTCCCCTCTCCTAGTCTGTAGAGGAAGTAGCATAGCTTTTGTTGATTCCTGACTTAGCCACTGACTTGCTATGTGACTCTGGACTCCTCATAACTTTTGTGGTCCTCAGTTTTCTCTACTCTTTTGATAGTATGATGTATGTAAGTAGTAATTATTGGGTTTTAATAATGATGTTATTTTAGCCAAATATAAAAGAATTACTAAATCTGGACTAGAATTTAACCTTGCCCAAGGAAACTTCTGGCCTTTGCCCTTGACTGATAGAGATTATCTCTAGATTCTTTGAATGTCCTGCCTAATAAGAGTGTCTTTGTTTACCTAGGGATTTTGAGCCATGTCACAAAGTCTAAAATGTGATTTATGGTAATGACTTTGAATACTACAGTATTAGCTGATCTATAAAGAGACTGGAGACTAATGTGGCAGTTGATGGAGCCTCAATAAAGACACCAGAGCTTAGATAAGCTTTGCTGGTTGACAAAGCTCTGTGCATATTGTCACACATCATCGTCAAGGGGAGTTAATAATGACTATGACTCCACACGGAGAAGACAACTAGAAGTTCAATGTGCAGAACCTTCCTGGACTCTATGTGTCTCTTCCCTTGGCTGATTTTAATTTTCATTCTTTAGTTTATAATAAACTCTCATTGTGAATATCAGCTTTCACTGAGTTTTGCGAGTCCTTCTAATGAATTATTGAAACTAAGCGTTGTTTTGAGGACCTCTGAACTTTGAATTAATGTCAGCAGTGAGGGTGGCCTTGTGGACTGTGCTCCTAACTCATACTACCCTATGGAGCTTTATAGAGGATTGACTTAGATTATATATGTTAAAACACTGAGAATAGTGCCCAGTACAGAGTAAACCTTAAATAAATCAGCTGTTGTAATCGTCATTATTATTTCATGTCTTCTAAAGTAGTACCATCCTGGGAATGCAGGACCTGAGAAGTTTTTCAGCCAGGGTTGTCAAATGTAGCGAGTAAGAATACAGAACACAATTCTACTTACATTTTGTTGTTGTTATTGTTGTTGTTGTCGTTGTTAATCTGAAGTTAAAATTTAACTGGGCTTCCTATATTTTATCTGGCAACCCACAACATAGTCCAACATGTTCATTTTCTAAATAAAGAAGCTATGTCCACAGAGGTTAAACATGCCAGTATCCATAGTTAGAATGTCATTTCCTGGGATAAAAAACAGATCTTTTGATCCCTATTTACTTAGAAAAAGGCCTAAAATACGCTACAGGTAAAAGAGAAATTCTTTGAAAGGAAAACTATTAAAGGAGTGTAAAAGCTGGTGATGTATAATGAGGGATTTAAGTCTGCACACCTACAGCCACTCAACTGGGGAATCCTAACAGGTCTCCTGGGTTTTTTCTAGACAGTAATCACTTGACAGAAATTTAAACTTTATATGTTAGAATAGCCATTTGAAATATATTCTTAATGTAACTCTAGTTAATGCCTTGATACTGTAAACATTTTCCATGCCTGTTTTAAGGAAGTTGGTATTTTCTGGGTACATAGGACATGTACTTGGAATTTTACTCATGCTGTTCCCTTATGCTTGTTTAGTTCTTTACAATTTATGAAGTATTAGTGTTTGAATCGTCACAATAATTTTGAGGGGTAGACTGAACAGATAGTAAAATTTCTGTTTTACAAATAAGTAAACTGGGGCTCAAAGCATTTTTGGCATGTCCAAGTTCACTGGCTCATGAGCTGAGGAGAAGGTATGAGATATTCCAACACCTGGCCCAGGGATTCTTCACGATTCAACAGTTAATGATTCCAGACATATATAGCTGGATTATAAATGAATAAGAGAACCATTTCCTTCTATGTTAGTCTGCTCTTGCAACCATAACAAAATAACATAGACTTAGTGGCTTGAATTACAGAAATTTACTTAAAGTTCTGGCAGCTGGGATGTCCAAGATGAAGGTGCCAACAGGATTGGTCTCTGTTGAGGGACATCTTCCTGGCTTGTAGATAACTACCTTCTTGCTGAGACTTCATGTAGCCTCTTCTATAAAGAGAGAGAGAGAGAAAGAGAGAGAGAGAGAGACAGAAAGGTATCTCTGGTGTCTCTTCTTCTTAAAATGACATCAGTCCTATAAGATAAGTGCTCCACCCTTATGACCTAATTTAACTACCTCCTTAAAAACCCTATCTCCAAATACAGTCACATTAGAACTTAGGACTTCAGCATATGAATGGTGGGGGGACAATTCAGTCCATAACATCTTTATTAGGTACCTTAGTGTGCTGAGCTCAGTGTTAATGCCAAGTGATGTAATGGGAAAGAGTGAGAGTTTTACATGATGCTAATGAGATCCACTCCTACCTTCACCACACCTACTTCAGGCAGTTTATCCTCCATGAGCCTCAATAATAACAACACCTAAAAGGGCTATTGTGTGCATGAAAGTGAAACGATGTTGGTAAAGCGTCTGACATGTATGTGTTTGTGTGTGTGTGTGTGTGTGTGTGTGTGTGTGTGTTCAAATGTTAATTTGCTACCCCTTTTAATGTTACTAACAAAGCATACAATGAAACATTGATTCACTTGTCTCAATTGATATATTTTGATTTGGGACAGAGAGAATTGTGAGATTGTTCACCAATCATATTTTTAAATAATAGTTTTTCTACACTGTTTCCACAGGTCCCTAGTTTTAAAATGGCATTTGCCTTTAAACCATATTTTTATGGAGTAAACATTCATGTTTAACTTGAAGTATTCCCTATAAAAGTCTTGTCTCTGGGTGGTCTAAAACTGAGTGTTTTAGATGAAACTGTTTATTTTGCAGATAACTCAGTAACAATCTTGTTTTGACTTTCCTACCCTGGATTGCATTACATTTTACAAACATACGAGTGAAACATGCTGATGTGAAAAACAAAGATGTGTTCATTCAGAACACACACAACCTTCAAAATCATGAGGATCAACTACAGACTTGTCTATAGAATTCGTCTGACTAATGTCTATAACACACTTGGCTACAGAAATTGCTTGAATCATCAACATAAAATATACAATGCTTACTTTACAATGTGCCATAATTTAATTTTTGTGCTGGGAAAGAATTGCAACACCACTTGGACCACAGTGAAAGCAAAGCCAGTTGATTTGGACTGATGATGTTGAGAGTCTTCAACTTGATTTTGGATGTACAAAACTTGGGAGCATGTGAAAGGGTGGGTTCATCCCTTCAAGTATTCGTTATTTTGTTACACCCCTTGCCATACATCCTTGGACTATTCAAAGCAAGAAATTTTTAGCTTCTAGCTGCCCCTTTTTCTTAGAACATTGGTTGTATATGGGAATCACCTGAAGTTTTTAATATCCTGATGCCAAAGCCACTTAAACCAATTGAATTGGAACTTTTGGGGTAGAACATAGGCATCCATGTGTATTTTTTAAAGTTCTCCAGGTATGTCCAGTCAAGATTCAACCACCATCTTAGAAGAAAAAAAAAGACAAATCTTTTCGACCAGAACTGTAGCTTTCAACCAGCTGAACATTAGGTCACCTGGGGGAATATGGAGAGACTATCAGTGTCTGGGGCCCTACAAGTGAGGTGCTATCATTTCATTTGTTTGGGATTTTTTTTTCTATTAGACAACACCTTCTCCTTATTCATATCTAGAGCTAACTCCAAAGGTGTGGGCCATAAGAGCAAAAGTAAGTTCCTTTTCTCACCTCTACAAATCTCTGGATGGTGCTTAGGTATACATTTCTTAGGTTGTATTGTATTGTATTGAATGTTTTTACCTTCCATGTCCATACAATTACTCACATGGTTAAAACAAAGGAAAAGATAAATGAGTACTTCCAAAAAGATGAATTGCACATATAAGACGAACAAAAATACTTTTTAAGCCAAAAATGTTAAACACACACACACACACACACACACACACACACACACCACCAATGATTAACTTTTCTTTGAGCATTTACAGTGCCAGGAACTATGCTAAATATTTCTTGTTTAATATTTTCTTATTTAAGAATCTAAGAATCCTGTGAGATAAAGACTACTGTTAACCTCATTCTTTCCATGTGAAAACTGAAGGTTCATTTCCAAGGTCACATGCCTATTAAGTGGCAGACTGTCAGGTCTGAGATTTACCCTACTTGTAAGCTAGCACGTTAGCCTCTCATTTTCATGGATGCTGGCAAAGATATGAGACTCCTGGGTCAAAGACAAAGGACAGAGCAGGCAGCATGGATTTCATGTTCCTATTGGTTACCCTTGCCCCACAAATCCCTGGGAAATAATGTGGATGCAGACCCAGGTGGTTTTAATGGGTTGCATGCAAACTTGTCCAACATTTGCCCTGGATGGAGACATTATTGTAGTGGAGAGCAAATAAATATGCTCTCTGTTCAGAGATGCATGGACCATTTCTGTGTTCCAAAGTTGTTCACCATTCAAATAGCTTTGAAAAATATTCCCATATAAAGGCTGTCAGTGCCTTAGCTGGAGAAATGTGCAGAAATGTGAGAGACCATGGAGAATTTTCTTCTAACATAGAGTCATATTTAGAGCCCAGTCTGACCCTAGTCTGTATTTTTAACTACTTTTTTTTGATAAACTGGAATAAGTAATCAGAATAGAAGAGACAGAAAGATAAAGAGTTCAAAGAAGTAGAGTAGGAAATTGTGGAATCAGTGTTGAAGTTGAGAGACAAAATAACTAGTTCTATTTTTCGTGTACGAGTTACAGACTTAGGGATATGAACCACATTTACCAGGAGCTAGTCTCCATTCTGTTTCTCATTAGCTTGCTTTTTCTGGGAATAATTGAGATTCTTTACTCACTTCCCTGCTGCTGGCACCTGGAAAAGTTAATGAAAAAAGGTATAGAGATTGAATGTTTTCCCTGCTAGAACATCATGCCAGGAGAAGAGGTCTTGGAGCTTCCTCTAGGATAGAATGACTTTCTTCATAGCCTCAACATTGTAAATAAGACATTATTATTAATACATTTTTGAACTGTAACCAGATTGTGATATCCATAATTGTATTGTTTCTATGTGAAATGTCATTCTAGGCACCCAGCCTTCGAACAAACTTTTGGAATGTAATTCGTTATAAATGGAGAGTATTTCTGTAATATCAGTTGTTTGTGCATATTTCTTTTAAAAAGGTAAGTTTTTTTTTTTTAATTTTTTTTTTCAACGTTTATTTATTTTTCGGACAGAGAGAGACAGAGCATGAACGGGGGAGGGGCAGAGAGAGAGGGAGACACAGAATCGGAAACAGGCTCCAGGCTCCGAGCCATCAGCCCAGAGCGTGACGCGGGGCTCGAACTCACGGACCGCGAGATCGTGACCTGGCTGAAGTCGGACGCTTAACCGACTGCGCCACCCAGGCGCCCCTAAAAAGGTACGTTTTGAAGCCCAATTTCCAAAGGTTTCTTGAATGCAACATGACTAAGGTGCCATATATCCTCCAATAACTATTTTGTGGAAAAATTCAGCGAAGCACTGATAGAAAGTGTCTTCAATACAACAAAGCTGCATGCATTCTAATATCACTGGATAAATTACCCACATATATTATACAATTTAAGAGTAGGATAATAGAATATAAACTGAAATGGTGAATACGTTAACATGCCATGAATTATATTGTTTTAAGACATAAAGTGTCTGTTCCTCAATTTATAGATGGAGGCAGAGGTTCAGTGAGTGCTTTGCTGGCTGCCTCCCCTTATGAGAACAGCCAATAATTATCTTAATATCTCCTGAAATGATCTACAAGTAATTCAAATTGATGACAACTTGAGTGGTGCCAAACAACTTGGCAGGAAGACAGAGACTTCCTTGAACATGACCATTCGTGCTGACCTGCTCTGTAACCTGATATAATGTGATTTGACTGATGCAGCTAACATTAGGCATCTAGTACAAAATTGGGAAGCAGCACTCTCTCCAAGCCATCAACATGAGAAAAATATGACTCTGACCTGCATTTGTTGAAAGGGATTTGTTTTCTTCTAGCTATTTGCCAGTTTAACATGCGACCACTGAGTCCTGGGACAACTTGCCTATGTAAATTAGCTGGACATACCCAGGAGGATCTGTGGTGCTTCACTGTCCAGAGGTAATCAATGGGCCAATAGATTACAGATAGTTGAAAGAAGAGACACCTTTTTCTGCAGTGTTATTTCTTTATGAAGTGATGTCTCAGAGAATCTATTCCTGCATTGTAGTATCACTTTTTTTAAAAGGATCATTTAATCCCAACTCTTTCCATTCCTAGGTTTTATTGAGGATGAACAGATAATCCGTTTACTGACTTGAAATTATCCCTATGGCATTCTTGGCAATTAGATTACTTCCCTAAATAAACCAACTTAATTTTTCTCCAGGAATAAATTGACATGGTCTTGGGCATCAGACACAGCATGGTATCTCTTCTACCCTGTCTCTTACTTGTGACAATGGTGACATTTTATGACCTATCCATTTCAATGTGTATCATGGATCACACTCTTCCATTTGTTACAATCTTCTTTTCAATGGCTGCCACATACTGAATTTTTGTTCAGGGAAAAATGTTTTATTTTTATAAAAGATAATGTCAGTATTAGGCTAAATTTTGAATAGAAGCTAATTAAAAATATTTTTTTATTTATTATTTTTGAGAGAGTGAGTGGGGAAGGAGCAGAGAAAGAGAATGGGATAGAGGATCTGAAGTGGGTTCTGTGCTGACAAGCAGAGAGCCCAACACAGCGCTTGAACTCATGAACTGTGAGATCATGACTGGGTCAAAGCTGGCTGCTTAACCGACTGAGCCCTCCAGGCACTCCTAGAAGCTAATTTTTGAAACCTGTTTACTAATGTCACTTAATTATTAAATAAATAATAAGTGTGGACCAACTATGAACCAAGTGGAAGGACATATGCTGTGGACAAAGAGATGAATTATACATAGTCTCTACAGTTAGAGTTTATAAGCCCTGCCTGTATCAGAAGAAGTATCAGTTCTCATTGCAATTAAATCACTTGATTAAAAAAATTTTTTTAAACTATTTGTTGGTACAGATATTCAAATGAAAATTTGCAAAAACGCACATGCAGCAGACACAGCTGTACTCCGAGATCCCCATTATCTGAGCTAGCAGGGCTCAGCTCCAAGCCCTCTCCTGGAATTGTCCTCAGCTGCCCCGTTCAACAATGTGTCCCCTTCCTAGGGCATCTGGCTTCCAATGACTGGGCAATGAAAGCCCAGCCCTCTTGCCCTAATTCAGGGCAACTCTGCAGGGCCATCCCAGCTCCAGAACTTCCTTTGGAATTTTTAAATAGCTGGTGTAGGCATGAGTTTTGTAAAATTGAGAATATAATCACATGAAACATGTTAGAGATTCAACATGTTAATTTAAGTCTGGTCCTCCCTGGAACCCTACTAAAATGACACCTAAGGAATAAAGAAGATTAAAAAAAAACTACAAGAAGAGAAAGAATAAAAGAGAAAAACTGCAATAAACTAAAAACATAAAATTTGTGAATTCTGGGAAGCTGATGACTGAGTGGCAACTGATGCATCAAACTACAGGAATCTTAAATCTCAGTTTGCTACTGAGACAGTCAAGAAGAACCAAGCCAATTTGTTCTATAGATGCTTGGCAAGGCTAAATAATGAGTTGGTGGTATCAGGTACCTCAGGAAAGGATATAGGATTGGACTTAAACAGGAAAATCTGACGAAAGTCTTGAAAATATAAGATTACTAAAATGCCTTCCTGGGGGCACCTGGGTGGCGCAGTCGGTTAAGCATCCGACTTCAGCCAGGTCACGATCTCGCGGTCCGTGAGTTCGAGCCCCGCGTCAGGCTCTGGGCTGATGGCTCAGAGCCTGGAGCCTGTTTCCAATTCTGTGTCTCCCTCTCTCTCTGCCCCTCCGCCGTTCATGCTCTGTCTCTCTCTGTCCCAAAAATAAATAAATATTGAAAAAAAAAATTAAAAAAAAAAAAATAAAATGCCTTCCTGACCACACAAGACTACTTTTCTCGAACCCATAAAGAAGCCTGGAATAAACTTTTCTTACTAAGGACGTTGAGTGAGACAAATTCTGAACTGGTGAATGAATATTGAACACACCCAGGGAAGCTATGATGGGCCACACTGGAACTGCAGGAATTAAGTGAAAAGCTACATACTGCGCTATGAGATCCTTACACCATTCTTCCCCTACTTAGTTCCTAGAATGTTCTCATTTGGGTGATTTCCCTATGCAAGAGGTTGGAAAATCACTTTCTGGGGAAACTGACTAGCCTAAGAAAAATCCTATATGCTGAATTTGGAGTCCTCAATGAAATTGTAGGTTTTAATTTGTTCATGCTACAGTAAAGCCCAGCAATTGTCAAGACGGATACAGAGCTTCCAATCATCATTTTAGTGCACTGTTCTTAAATGTGAAAGGATACACAAAAATCCCCTAACTTTCAAGGAAACCTCTGTAACAGAGAAAGAAAGAAGAGTAGGGGAAGGGAAAGAAGAGAAGGGGATAATAGAATCAGAAGAAACAGAGGTAACCCTGGGAGACAAACACGTGTGTGTGCTCACACTACATACACACACACACAAACACACACACACATACACACATACTGCTATAGCCTGAATATTTGTGTCCCTCCCAAACTCATATGTTGAAACCTGATCCCCACTCAGACAGTATTTGGTGGTGGGACTTCGGGAGGCAGTTATGTCATGAGGGTGGATCCCTCCTAAATGGGATTAGTGCCCTTATAAAGGAGACCTCAGAAAACTCTTCCATTATGCGAGGACCCAGTGAGAATATAGCCATATACAAACCAGGAAGTGGGTTCTCATCAGAGAGTGGATCTTCTGTGACCTTGATCTCAGGCCTCCCAGTCTCCAGAACTACGAGAAATAAATTTCTGCTTTTTATAAACCATCCAGTCTTTGGAATTCTGTTGTAGCAGCCTGAACAGATGCACACACACACATACACACACACATGTGCACCCCTACCTTAATTAAAACCCTGGTAAAGATTGTGTGCATTAAATAAGAACAAGAGACCATAAAATAAAGAGAAGTCAGATAATTAAAAAAAAGAGCTCTTAGAAATTTTAAAAAATGGTAGCATAAATTAAAAGTCAAACACAAGGATCGGGAGATAAATTTTAAAATATTTTTCAAGAAGTACAATGAAAATAATAGAAACAAGTTAAAAAATGACAAATCCAAGAGGTCTTACATTCAACTAATATGAGTTCCAGAAGGAGAGAACAAAGAAAGGAGGAGTGGAAATCATCAAAATGTACAAACCTTCTGCAGAGTCTCCAGTTTGAAAAACTCACTAAATTTTCAGCAAGAAATCTCAGGGGCCTAAGAAAATATATCATCTGGATAGTTAAATTGTCAAGTCTGAAGTAAAGAATCTTTAAAACTCAAAGATGTGAAAAAGAAAAAAAAAACAAGTTACATGTAAATGCATTAGAAATCATAATGGCATTAAGTAACACTAGGATCTAGAACAAGGAGTAACAAATTATGATCTGTTTTTGTAAATAAAGCTTTATTAGAACACTGCCATGCCCATCTGTTTACAAATCTTCTATGGCTACTTTTGAGCTACAACATCAGAAATGAGTACTTTGCAATAAATATCACACAGCCTGCAAAGCCTAAAAATTTAATATCTGGTTCTTTATAGAAAAAAATGTTAGCCAAACTGAAAGCCTAGAAGACAATTGAGTAATGTTTTCAAAATTATGAGAAAATATGATTTATAACTGATAATGCAATCCAGCCACACTAAAAATCAATCATGAATGTAGAAACATGGTATTTTTCAGATATGTAAAATCTTGAACATTTTACATCCCAAACACCCTTTCTCAGAATACTACTAAAAATGATAAAGGGGGTTTGTGATAAAATTGATTAAAAAAAATGTTAGGATAAAATCTGTAGATCAGATAATGCAATCTGAAGTAGGTAGATAAAAGATTAAAACAATATTTTTAATGTTTATTTTTGAGAGAGAGACAGTGTGAGTGGGGGACGGGCAGAGAGAGAGGGAGACACAGAATCTGAAACAGGCTCCAGGCTCTGAGCTGTTAGCACAGAGCCTGACGTGGGGCTGGAACCCATGAACCGTGAGATCATGACCTGAGCTGAAGTCGGAGGCTTAAAGGACTGAGCCATCCAGGTGCCCCTAGATAAAAGATTTAGTAGGGATATTCCAATGAATCGATAGTGTTGTTAGAACATTGGATAAACGTAGAGAAAGTTGGAACAACTGGGATAAATTAGTGTTAGGTATGCATACATTTTAAAGCAAATACAAAATATATGGCAAGTGTGTCTGCAGGGAAGCAAAGTTTGTACAAGAAAGAAAATGGAATAATAACATACTTAGGTTAACTGTAAACAATATTTACCTGGTCATAATAATATAAATACTGAATACTAATTTAATCCAAAAAGGTGATATAACCATATTTGATGGATGAAGATGAAGGAAGTGTGTGTGTGTGTGTGTGTGTGTGTGTGCACACGCATGCATGTGCACTCATGAATGGAGAATGGTACATAAGACAGCTAATCTTTCTCTCCATGTAAGAATTAAATAATTAATAGCCATATAATCATGTTATTTTGAAATATGGATGTAAATAGCCCAAGCAAAAACTAAAAATGATGAAAGTGGTTACTTTTTTTTTTTTTCAACGTTTTTTATTTATTTTTGGGACAGAGAGAGACAGAGCATGAACGGGGGAGGGGCAGAGAGAGAGGGAGACACAGAATCGGAAACAGGCTCCAGGCTCTGAGCCATCAGCCCAGAGCCCGACGCGGGGCTCGAACTCACAGACCGTGAGATCGTGACCTGGCTGAAGTCGGACGCTTAACCGACTGCGCCACCCAGGCGCCCCGAAAGTGGTTACTTTTTATGAGTGGAAATCAGTTGTTGGCAAGGAGACTCTGGAGTGGGAAGAGAAGAGACAGAAGATGGCAGTTTTTCATTTTGTCTAGTATATTCTTTGTTTTTTAAACTGCAAACCTCAATTACTTTCATAAGATGAAAGTAAATTGTAGTAAAAAAAAATTAGAGATCTGAAGTGTAACCATTTAATAATTTGAGCTATTTGAAATTCTTCAATTGTCAGCTTTTGCATACAAAATCAGACATTCATGGATGCTGAGATTTTTTTCAGGGTACAATGTCACCATTTTAGATAAAACTTCTCCTCATTTTCATTGCACGTAGCTATTTCAGAATGAAGGAACAGATCTGAATCACTGAGAATCTGAAAATGGCTCACCTTCCTAGAAAGAGGTCACATATTCAAGAGAAAAGGAGTGAAAATATATTCTTCTCTATCAGTTCCAGCCATCTATAATAAAGGCAGTCATTGAAAAGATTTTTAGAATGTAAAACTAACTTCAAGGCTGATGGCTTAATGCCAAAAGAAATTAATAATCCATAATTATAAGAGATGAAAATAAAAATGACAGATACAAATATCTGCTTACTAGATTGAAAGATTAACCCGACCTACAATTTGGGAATTTCAACTTACATCCTTAAACAGATGACTGCACTCACAGTAACAGTAACAGCCCCATCTTTTATGCATGCTTAATAACACACTTCCACTGGTGACCATGATTTATAATGCAATGCATATTTTATAGAGATTCAATCACATACGTTCCAAAAGAAATGTTTGTCTCAAGTCCTATTGGAACCAGAACCCAAAAGTTCACTAATGGTCTCACTAAAATTCACGGAAACACGGTAGTGCTCTTAGAACAATTAGAAATGTAATTCATTTTGATGTCAAAAAAGAATAAAATGTATGCATTAATTTCCAGAAATATAAAAAATTATGAGAACTAGGCAACTTCCAATATCCCCAACAATAAATCTATCCCCAATTCTTGGGGAAAGCAATTGAAATGATAAAGAATAAAATATTTTGCATATGCAAAATAGTGTAGGACAAAGATAGTTAAGAGTCAACATCATACTGTGGAAAAGGCAGTTATTTTGGAATTTGGTTGTTGGGACTTGGATTTTAGAGTTCCACTCTCCTGATTTTTGTTTTTGTCTTTATTTTTGTTTTTGAGAGAGTGAGGAAGAGAGAGAGAGAGAGAGAGAGAGAGAGCATGGGGGAGGGGGGAGGGGCGAAAAGCAGAGAGAGAGAAAGAGAGAGAGAAAGAATCTCAAGCAAGCTCCATGTTCTGTGCAGAGCCCTACATGGGGCTCAATCTCATGACCACGAGATCATGACCTGAGTGGAAATTAAGAGCTGGATGCTCAACCTAGTAAGCCACCCAGGTGCCCCTAAAATTTATTTTTAAAAGCTTTATTCAAAATAACTCAATTGGAAATAGTTTCTCAAGATTTCTGGTGTGATGTTAGAAAGGAATTTGGATACTTAAAGGAAAAAAACTCAGCAAATGCCCAGCACAATCCTACTGCTGTGGCTGCCTGAAAATCCTTTCTTCAAGAAATAACCAGCCTAAGATTGTATAATTATTCTATATGCAGCCAGGTTACAGTGCTCTATTTTGCCTAGAAGGAATAATGACACGAAGTGGAGATTGGGCCATGGCTAATGGTTTGGCCACATGTTTGGAAAATTGGAAGGAGTATAACTGGAGAAGTAGTAACAAGAAGATCTGGAAGAAAAATTTTAGATGAATCTCTCAAACTAAGTCCCCAAATGCTCATCTGAGTCTCCAATATAAAGGAACTTCATAAAAATCAGGCGGATAGGATGTCCACTCTGATTTTCAGTCAACCATTTAACCACTGCCATTCTAAAGTTTGTTTCATGAGCTCATAAAGAAAATAGTCATATTGGTAGGATAGACTCCATGCTTAGGTTCAAGAGCATATACTTCACACCAAGGCTGATGTGGGGATAACAACTACTGGGAGTCCAGTTTGCAAGAAAGCAGCTACCAACCTGGGGCCTTAATATAATTTTGTACCTCTGTGACTATGGTAGCAGACTAACGATGTTTGGAACTGTTGCTGTTTAGACTCACTAGGATAGATATCTGTTCTAAATTTGCATTGCTTACTGACTCTGCATATTGATGAAATTCCTGATACCCTGTAATGATTTTCCTTATTTTATGACTTTTAACCAAGGGATTTGGTTTAAACTAAAGAAGTAAAGCAACAAGTTCATGCCCATAGGATTCACTGGAGTCATAAAATAGTTTATTGAAGGCTCATTTATGATTCCATTTGACACCTATTAGCTTATGAAATTGGTGATTCCCTAATTTCAGAAGATATGGATTTAGTAATCCAGAAAAATAGGTGGAGGGAGCTGATGTTTGCTTTCTGACACTATAACTCTTGCCACTCATGTTAATTTTGTTTCCATTTGAGGAATGTTTCCACCAGGGAACATAGCAATGTGTTCATTGCATTTGGACTACCATGTAGTAATTTTGTTTTTGTCATACAACTGGGAAAATTGTGAAAAACAAAGTTATGGCATTCATAGCCTTATTGGCCCTGCCTATCTAGGGGAAATAGGGTTTCTGCAATATGATGGGGAAAGGAAGATGGATGGTAAGAACCTGAGAGACAGTCTGGGGTATCAACTTGTTTTAGTATGGCTAGAAGAAACAGTTAATGTAAGACTATTACATTCTTATATATACACATTACTACCAAGTACACAGATCTCTCAGAATAGAAATTTTGATTACATTATAAAACAAATAACTTACCATCTGGGATACTGGCTAAAGGCCATGAGAACCAGTAGAGGAAAGAAGTAAGAAATAGCCTCATGATTAATAGCAGAAATTATGGAATTAACTTTTACTATTATTTTCTTCCTTGTATGTTATATACACATCTCTATATTTTAAATCAAAATCTCTTCTTTTTCTTTCATTACCAAATATTTTGTAAAAGATATTATCATGGCGATTAAGTTTTCCATTCAGTTCTAGGTTGTAGAATATTAAGATGGGATCATAAAGGAACTAGAAGAGAAAAATTATAATGACAGAAACTGTGTGCTTGGATCTAGATGAACTTTGTCTCTGGGAGAATAGATGAATTTTGTCATACAGGGATATTGTGACAGTTTAGATTTATAGATATTGTGTACTGTAGGAGGTGGGCCACAGCAAAAATTTTTTCATTGTTAATACAGCATAATTTCCTTTATTTTTATTTAAAAAAATTAATGTTTATTTTTGAGAGACAGAGAGACAGAGGACTAGCAGGGGAGGGGCAAAGAGAGATGGGGAGACACAGAGTCTGAAGCAGGTTCCAGGCTCCGAGCTGTCAGCACAGGGCCTGACATGGGGCTTGAACTCATGACTGTGAGGTCATGATCTTAGCTGAAGTTGGATGCTTAAACCACTGAGCCACCCTGGTACCCCAATTTCCTTTTATTTTTTTTTAAACCAGCCTTCAATTACTTCTTCTGTATTAAATAGAGTCTTGTGGGTCTGTTTTAATGTTCATATCCTCCCTTAGCCAAGGGGCAGCACATAAGCCAAGAGAGGTGACTTGGATGCCCTTTTCAATCTTGATCAATAAAATAAGATAACTGGTTGTGTTTGGAAGTAGATTTCATCGTGATGGTGGGGATGTATTGGCTAGATCGTCCATGTCGTAGACTAGTTTGTTCCCTACACAATTCCTGCACTAGGCTTCTTACTTTCAAACTGTATTGCAAGATTTCAGTGACCTTCCAATAACTTTTCTTTTGCTTAGATTAGCCAGAGAATCTTAAAATTATAGTCTGTGTGAAAATCAAAAGGACAGGTGTCATAAAAGTACACTGAAAATATATGAAATGCCATACAAAGGCATTAATATTATAATGGAATATTATAATGGTTATTATGACCATGATTGTTGTCATTACTTGAATCCAGTAATATTGATTCACGAAATTTTCTCTTTGAATCATTAAAAAAAATTGCAGGTGAAAAATGGTGCTATAAGTCACTGGGTATAGTAGTCTAAACACGTCCTTTATTGTGGGGAAGTTAAAAAAAATACAGCAACAGGAAAAACTATTGACTTCATGGTTTCTATCCATATGAATGAATGTTGAATATTAATATATGCATTTTATAACTTTTTTCTTTTAAATAATGCATTTTAAGTTTACTTATTTTGGAAGAGAGAGAGAGAGAGAGAGAGAAAGAGAGAGACTGAGAGAGAGAAAACAGGAGAGGGGCACAGAGAGAAGGAGGGAGAGAATCCCAAGAAGGTTAAATGCTGTCAGACAGAACCCATCATGGGGCTTGATCTCATGAATCGTGAGATCATGACCTGAACTGAAATCAAGAGTTGGTCACTTAACCAACTGAGCAACCCAGGCACCCTAAATAATAAATTTTTAAATTGTCTTTGATTATTGAGTCCATAGAAAAAAAACAGCAAATGTGATGGTATGATAGAACTATCAGTGAATTTGGAGTCAGAAAACCTGGAATCAAAATTCAGCTTTACATCTGTGTGAGCCTTCTCAGTCACAATATTCTCCACTTTTATGATGGGAATAACAATCCCTATTCTCATTGTTGCTATGATCATTAAATGAGACATTTTAAATGAAAATATTTGCACAAAACATAAAGCAGCATAAGTAAGTGAGCAATTTTTAATAATTAATAGAATTTTAGTATATCTCAGCTTGTTCTTCAGAAAACCAACCAAAGTAAGACAACATTCATTCTTTCTTCCAGAAAATATTTACTAAGTTATTACTATGTATCTGCAGGATTCTCAGAATTAATGATAATGCAGCAAACAAAACAGACAAGGTTTCTGCTCTCATGAAGCTTATGCTAATGATCAGAGAGAAAAGAAGATGCCAAAAAATGGGGACAAGGATTATTTCATTTTTTTTTTCTTGTGGGTAATTCAGTAAAACAAAGTGACATGAAATAGGGTATTGGGAAAGTTAGTTCATGTTACATTTTTTTTTTAAATTTTTTTTTTCAATGTTTATTTATTTTTGGGACAGAGAGAGATAGAGCATGAACGGGGGAGGGGCAGAGAGAGAGGGAGACACAGAATCGGAAGCTGGCTCCAGGCTCTGAGCCATCAGCCCAGAGCCCGACGCGGGGCTCGAACTCACGGACCGCAAGATCGTGACCTGGCTGAAGTCGGACGCTCAACCGACTGCGCCACCCAGGCGCCCCTCATGTTACATTTTTAAGAGATGGCTGCCAGAATTGTCTGGAGCCAATAGTAGAAGTCAAGAATTTGTCCATGGCATACTAAAGTACTTTGCTATGTCAGGGAAGAACATGATGTTTAAAGGAAAGATTTAGGCTCAGATATAAATTTGGGAGTTTTCAGCATCTGGAAGTTGTCTAAAGTCATTGGAGAGCATGACATACATTACAAAATTAGAAATAATTCCAGGTGTCAGCCCTGGGGAATTCAGGTATTTAGAATTGGGTAGTGGAGAAGAAATTGCAGAAAGGAGTAAGATTGAATGGCCAGAGAGGCAAGGGGGAAAACTCAAGGAGTATGAAGTAATGGGGCAAGAGAAGAGAGTGTTTCTAGAAGGAATAAGTGATCAGCTGTGTAAAATACTGTTAAGAGTTTGAATAGTATGAGGAAAGAAATGTGATCATTGGACTTGACAATATGGAGGATACTGGTGACCCCAAAAGCAATTTATGGAGTGTTAGCTTTCTGAGGAATGAATGGGCATTGAAGAAAATTGGATTACTGGTGTCACTTGAGAGCTCAGTGTTTTAAGATGGCTAAGAGATGGGGGCTGGGGCAAGTCTGACTGAGAAATAATTGTGATATGAGAAAGCAGGGAACACGAATGGAAGGTTGTGCTGATGAAAATTTAAGAACATCGAGAAACCATTGTTCATGTTTACCTGCAGGAGGACAAGGAATTTTGGGGAGGTAATAGGGGACTCACTATTAAGTTACTACTATGTGCCAGGTATTTCCAGATGTTGCATTTAATTCTTATAATCCTATGAGATATGTTGGAATGTCTCTAATTACTTGATATAAAAAAATGAAAGTGACATGTGCACAAAATCTAACAGACCATCCCAGTTCCCACTACGGTATGTGTTTTTCATTCTTCTATTTGAGAAAAGAGAAAAAAAATCACAAGTGTGTGAAAAGATTTAACAGATTCCAACAAGCAAATCAATCACTTGCATCAATGAAAATGTCCTTCCCTGGAAGAAAGATACTGAAAAAATCGGGAGAAAACTTAAAAAATTTCATTGTGGAATCATGGGTAAGGGCACAAGTTTTTGTCCAGAGTTCTGGCTCTGTCATTTCATATGCAGAGAACTTTGCTCTGTAACTGTGATATTTCTCCCACTACAGGGGCAGGGTATATTTTCTTGCTTCAAGACTTTAAGTGCAAGCATGTGATGCGAAGAATTGATGTTATGTCCTAGAAGAGGTCTTAAGAGACCTTGCATGTTTTTACTTGCCCCCTTGCATCTTTACCATTATCACGAAATGACCATGTGTGGGCTGGCTCACAGTTCCCAGCAAGAGGAGGAGAGACACATAGAGCAAAGTTGATAAGTTGACTTAGATAAGTTCACCATTATCAGCCAACCTACATCTAAGTCCCAGACCCTTGAGTGAGCCCTACCAAGTCTAGTGTGTGTCTCTGTGATGTTACTACAGCTTTATAAACCCTAGGTTTCTTGTCTGTTAAATATGAATAATCTAAAAGTATAATGTATGTAAATTACATGAAACCTAGTAAGCATTTAATGAAATTAATATTACCTAAAACAGCATTTCATGAAACTATTTGAACAATTATTATTTAATAAAAATAATATTCTTGAAGAGATTGAGAAAAAATTGGTTGCTTTGGAGAGAGCAAATACAATAGCGAATGAAATAGTGCAATGAAAGTACTGAGTAAAAGTTTGCATACTGAAGGAAAATCTGATTCAATTTTGTGCTAGGTTTAAATGAAAGCTCAAAAACTTAATCAGAGAAAAAGCTTTTATGAAGAGAAGAGTATAATAAGAGCAAACACAAAAGCCTTATAAAGGCAGATCTAGTAGATCCAAATGTGTACAACAGAAATTCCAAATGTCAGGAACTAAAGCAAAATAGAAAAAATAATCAAACACATATTAAATTAGTTGACTTTGAATGTAGACTCACATCTTCAGAATTATATGACTTATTAAGTAGCAGATACTTTTGAACTTTTTATTATTGAAAATTGCAAACCTATACAAAGGTAGAAAAAATAGGTATTGAATTCCCATCTACTTGTCACCCAGCTACAATTTTTAAGCCTTGGTTAATCATGCTTCCTGTACATCCACATCAATTACGTTCTCCCAAATTATTTGGAAGAAAATCTCAGACACTGTATCATTTCCTCTATAAATATTTCAGTTTTTATTTCTAAACAATAACTTTTTAAAAGTATAACCATTATCATTCTTAAAATTTAATTATTAATAGCTCTTTAATGTCATTAAATATCAAATGTATTGTTTGAATTTGTATTAATCTTAATATTATAAAATGTTTTTTACTGTTTACTTGAATCAAAGTCCAAATGAGGTCTTCACACAGGAATTGTCTGATATGTGTCTTAAGTGCCTTTTTAAAATAGGTTTCCCTTCCATATGTTTCTTTATTTTTATGATTATTTGTTGAAGAAATAAAGCTTGTTTTTATCCTGCAGTTTTCTAGTCTGAATTTTGTAAGTTGCTTCCCTGGTGTGTTGAATAAAAAGATATTCTAACCTCTGAATTTCCTAAAAGTTAATACATGAATCTAGAGGTTTGAGCAGAAAAAAAAAAGATTGATTTCTTTTTTCTTTTTAAAATTTTTTATCTTTATTCTTTTTTTTAATTTAATTTTTTTTAATTTACATCCAAATTAGTTAGCACATAGTGCAACGATGATTTTAGGAGTAGATTCCTTAATGCCCCTTACCCATTTAGCCCATCACCCCTCCCACAGCCTCTCCAGTAACCCTCTGTTTGTTCTCCATATTTATGAGTCTCTTCTGTTTTGTCCCCCTCCCTGTTTTTATATTATTTTTGTTTCCCTTCCCTTATGTTCATCTGTTTTGTCTCTTAACGTCTTCATATGAGTGAAGTCATATGATATTTGTCTTTCTCTGGCTGACTGATTTCATATAGCATAATACCCTCCAGTTCCATGAGCGTAGTTACAAATGCCAAGATTTCATTCTTTTTGCTTGCCGAGTAATACTCCATTGTATATATATATATACCACATCTTTATCAATTAATCCATCAATGGACATTTGGGCTCTTTCCATACTTTGGCTATTGTGGATAGTGCTGCTATAAACATTGGGGTGCATGTGTTGCTTCGAAACAGCACACCTGTATCCCTTGGATAAATGCCTAGTAGTGCAATTGCTGGGTCGTAGGGTGGTTCTATTCTTAGTTTCTGAGGAACCTCCATGCTGTTTTCCAGAGTGGTTGCACCAGTTTACATTCCCATCTTTCTTTTCTTTTCTTTTCTTTTCTTTTCTTTTCTCTTTCTTTCTTTTTTTTTTTTTGCAAGGTGACTTCATAAGTAGCATTGTGTTTCTATCAAGAAGCATACAGTGTCTGAGTTTTTGTCTTCATGATATTAGAAGCGGTGGATGATCAATGCCTAGATCCATTATGGTTTGGAAAATAGTGATACTACAACTTTATCATTTATTCCTTAGGTATTATCTGGAATAGTTCTCTAAAACAAACTTCCCTCATTATTCTCTGGTTACCCACATACAAAGTTGCAAAGAAAAGGCAGGATAGATGTGTGATTCTTTCCCTTTTTCACTTGTTTTTAAAATTATGAGTTGGTTCACTAACATCCTACAAACTTAACTTTTTATATCATAGATGCTTAGAGATTAAGCATTTATGATGAGTTTCAAACTACCTGATTTATTATCTTTTTAATGCCGAAAATTTCTCTCTTTGACTAGTGTGAAAGATAGACTTCTGGTCTTTTCATGTGACCATGGTAGTTTCAGAGAGTTTTCTTGCTATGTATTATGACACAATATACTGGGTAAATCTTGTAAAATTTTTGCTGCAGCCCTGGAATCAGCCATTTCTCCAAGGAGCCCTGATTCCTTTTAGTGGGAAACAGTATGTGATTACCATAAGGGCATTTCTTATAAGTGGCTTGGTCATTGTCTCTTGGCTGTTTTAGTATTCAGAGTTAGGGAATGCTTTTTTCAAAGGAAAACTCATCATAGATTTTGCACTGGTACTTTTGATTGCAATTCAAGATTATAAGAGATTTTACTTAATCATTTCAATATAACATTTGTAACTCCCTTTCCTCATGCTGAGAATAATGCCTGAGAAACATGCCTGTTTCTCAATAATATGGAATAACTGTAGAATAAGAATATCACATTCATAATTTTTTTTCCCCAAAATATACCCACAGCAGATTCAAACTAATAACACCAACACTTCAGCTCCTATATGATTACTAAAAAGTGTTTTTCATTTCTTTTACTTACTTAAGTATATCCTGGTGGGGATATATAAATTATTGTTCTTTTAAGTCCCTAGGAACAATCTCTGGGCCATCAACTAAATGAACATTGTTTATTCCCCAAATTTTATTTTCGTTTGTCAAGGATTGCTTTTTTTTTTTACAAAATTTTTTCTAAATGTTTATTCATTTTTGAGAGACAGAGAGAGACAGAGCTCAAGCAGGATTGGGGCAGAGAGAGAGGGAGACACAGAATCTGAAGCAGGCTCCAGGCTCCAAGCTGTCAGCACAGAGCCTGATGCGGGGCTCGAACTCACGAACTGTGAGATCATGACCTGAGCTGAAGTTGGACGCTCAACTGACTGAGCTACCCAGGTGCTCCTGTCAAGGATTGCTTTAAAAATAATTTTATTTATAATTATGTGAAGTCTAAAAAAACAAGATATATCCAAGGAAATGTAGATCCTTTGTATTCTTTCTCTCCTTTTAAAGGAAACCATTGCTTCTATTTTATGGTTACTTTTCTATTGTTTACTTTTTAAGATAAGAGGATATATAATAATGTTAATATTCTTCCTTTCTGACCTGAATGATAGCATGTACGCAATTTTCTCCACCTTGGTTTTTAGTTCTTTAATTTAATTAAATTATATTTCTTGGGGATCACTCCATATAAGCATCTAGAGATATTCCTTACTCTGTTTTAGTGTTGCATAGCGCTCTTCATAGGTATACCCACTCTTTAATTAGCTCTGTTGAAGGACTTTTAGGTTTTTACAAGGTAATGATCTTCAGTGAATAACTTTGTACAAATGACTTCATACTTTTGCCAGGTATCTTTGGGAAAATTCTTAGAAGTAGAATTGCTGGTCAGAAGGTAATATATAAATAATTTCACTAGGTATTAACAAATTACCTGCCAGAGAAGTTATGTATTGTTATTCAGAAGAGCAATATGTGGGATAAACTATTTCCCTATTGCCTCATTGACAGAGAATGTCAAACTTTCAGATTTTAATAGCAGCCACATTAACAACAACAACAAAAAAAATGACACATCTAGAATAAATCTTGGCAAAAGCTGAATTTCCGAAACCAAAAGGAAAACTACACACATTTTTCACAGAATAGTAACACTCCTCCTAGCTTTGTTAAACTAAAACAGGTTACCTAACAAAGAGTTAAGAAACACACACACATACACACACTCTCATGGTGACATTAAATCCCCCATAACATTAAACGAAGGAAACACTGGCATAGTTGCTTCACAGTTTTCAGGGGATAATTGTGACCAAAGCATTCTATAACTTATGAATTCATATTCTTAAGTGAAGGCTTTATAAAGGAATTTTATTTTTTACTTTTATTTTTAAAATTTTTTACATGTTTATTTTTCAGAAAGAGACAGAGCATGAGCAAGGGAAGGGCAGACAGACAGGGAGGGAGAGGAAATCCCAAGCAGGTTCCACACTGTCAGCACAGAGCCTGATGCAGGACTTGAACCTATGAACCATAAGATCATGACCTGAGCTGAACCCAAGAGTCAGATGCTTAAATGACTGAGGCACCCAGGTGCCCCCTGGAGGAATTTTAGGTAGATTTTACATAGAATGATTTAGAAAGTAAGCAACTCAAATAGACTTCCTGAAAAAAATGCCAAAGTAAATGAAACCAAATAAATATATAAGTTATACAGAAAAATTGAGTTTCAAAAAAAATTGTTAGCATAGTTATGAAGTATTGTGTCAGCATATTATTTTATCAAGAAAGGATACAATAAGAAGATAAAAAATAAAATTTCAAGATTATTTTAATGAACACAATGAGTATAGAATGAAACAAGTAAATATAGGGTAAATTTTTTATCTTACTGATGGGAGATTTCTTTTACTTGATTGTAATAGAGAAATAATAGCTAAATTTCTGATAGTTAATTTAACTTAAGGATAAACACTGAAAGCAAAAATTTAAACCACTTGACAAAAAATGTTAAGAAAACTTGAGTAATATAGAGATATTAGAAAAATAAATCACAAAAGTGAAAGAAAACATAAATACCAAAAAACAAAATAAGACCAAAGACAGGACTTTATGTAGTTTATTCTTAACATACTTAAGTTAAAATATTCACAGAGGAAAATTAAAAATAAAAGCCTACATAAGTAATAGTGAATATTTATTATATTTTTTGATTATCCAGCAATTTTGAAAGGCTTCCTATGTTTGCAGGATTTCTTACTTATGTGTTCAGCATCCTCAAATTAGAAACCAGAAAAACCATTTTGTCAGCCTCTCTTGCACTTAAGGGATACTTGTGTGTTGTAAGTAAATCTGATTACACTCTGGTGCCAGACTGTGGTTCAGAAATGAACTATATAAGAAAGGAGGCTCCGTGAAGAATCCATTGTACTAGCCACACTAGCCAGTTCAGTCCTTAAACATTTGGCTCCAGGGGTGAACTGCCTACAGGATTGAATTACTGGCACAGAAGTGTGTTTAGCATCAGATGCAAATAAAGTCTTATCACTGGCAGTCATAAAAACTTGAGTATCAAGTGCTCAGTATTACTGGCAGTCACTGTTCCCTCCTTGGGCTGGTTCTGTGATATGGTTGTGGGCATACTTTCTGGAATCTTAGCCTTTAGCCTTTCTCACCACCCCTCTCAAAATTTTGTCAGCTGTTCAAATCTTTATAATAAACTCATTTTCTGCTTAAGCTGTCAAAATTAGCTTCCGTTGCTTACAATCAAAAACCATGACTTATATAGATTATGACTCCAGAAGTCGTTTTAGAAGACAGAACCTCAGCAAATAGGAAGTGTTTGGAATTGGTTATCTAGGCTCAGTCAGAACAAAATCTCTGAAATCCAGCCAATATGAAAGGCTCTTGGCAAGCAGCGTGAAACAACCTTCTAAATTTCATCAGTGGTCACCTGCAATGAAGTAGTCATGGAAGGCGAATCTTTGAGGGAACCAGAGCCGCAGCCAGAGAATAATATGCAGGAACATAAAGCATTCAAGGAATATGGAATGAGTGTTTGATTCTGATGGTACTTGACAACCTAAAAATAATTACAAACCCAAAATCCATTGTTCAAGAGAGAGAAAGAAAGTCATGGAATTTCTCTGCCAAAAAAAAAAAAAAAATACTTGATTAATTGTGTCATGGAGCTGAAATACCTAAAACGAAATTCAAATGACCCTGCACTTGCTACTATTTTTCCATTAAATTCACAGCCATGTCGGTTCTCTTGTGTGAAAGTTAGGGCTTTGGGAAGGAATCTGAAGACTTAGATAGGATATTGAAATTGATTGCTCACATACAATATATTCATTTACTCTCCAAAAATGAGAGTAATACCAACCTCCAAAGAGTCTTTGGAAAAGACTCTCTTCAAAAATGTGTTGGTGTAAAAGAGAAATTAAGAAAACAATCCCATTTACAGTTACAACAAAGATAATAAAATACCTAGGGATAAACTTAACCAACGAGGTGAAAGGCCTATACTCTGAAAATATAAAACATTGATGAAAGAAATTGAAGACAACACAAACAAATGGAAAGATACTTCGTGTTCATGGACCATAAGAAAATATAGTTAAATTGTCCATACCACCCAAAGCAATCTACAGATTTAAACCAATCCTTATCAAAACACGAACAGCATTTTTCACAGAGCTAGAACAAACAATCCTAAAATTTGTGTGGAACCACAAAAATCCTCGATGAGCCAAAGCTATCTTGAAAAAGAAAAACAAAGCTGAAGGTCACACCCCCAGATTTCAATATATACTACAAAGCTATAGTAATCAAAACAGTATTGTACTTGCACAAAAATAGACCCATAAATCAATGGAACAGAATAGAGAAGTCAGAAATAAAGCCATGATTATATGGTCAATTAATCTTCGACAAAATAGGCAAGAATATGCAATAGAAGTAAGATAGTTTCTTCAACAAATAGTGTTGGAATTAAAAAACAAAGTGTTGGGAAAACTGGACACTTACGTGCAAAAGAATGAAACTGGACCACTTTCTTACACAGTACACAAAAAATAAACTCAAAATGGATTAAGTACCTAAATGTGGGACCTGAAACCATAAAAACCCTTGAAGAGAGCATAGGCATACTTTCTTTGACATCGGCTATAGCAACATTTTTGTAGATAGGTCTTCTGAGGCAAGGGAAACAAAAGCAAAAATAAAGTATTGGGACTACATCAAAATAAAAAGCTTCTAAACATCAAAGGATACAATCAACAAAACTAAATGCAATCTACTGAACGGGACAAGATATTTGCAAATGACATATCTGATAAAGGGTTAGCATCCAAAATATATAGAGAACTTACATGACTCAACACCGGAAAAGACAAATAATCCAATTTTAAAAACAGGCAGAAGACACGTGATAGATCTTTCTCCAAAGAAGACATCCAGATGGCCAACAGACACATGAAAAGATGCTCAACATCACTCATCATCAGGGAATACAAATGAAAACCATAATGAGGGATACCTGGGTGACTCAATCAGTTGAGTATCTGATTCTTGATATCGGCTCAGGTCATGATCTCATGGTTTCATAAGTTCAAGCCCCTCATTAGGATTTGTGCTGACAGTGAGGAGCCTGCTTGGGATTCTCTCTCTCTCTCTCTCTCTCTCTCTGCCCCTCCTCCACTCACACTTTCCTGTCTCTCAAAAGTAAATAGATAAACATGAAAAAAACACAATGAGATATCACCTCACACCTGTCAGAATGGCTAAAATCAAAAGCACAAGAAACAAGTGTTGGGGAAGATATAGAGAAGAAGAACCCTCATGCACTATTGGTGGGATTGCAAATTGGTGCAGCCACTCTGGAAAACAGTATGGAGGTCCTTAAAAAATTAAAAAGAGAACTACCTTATGGTCCAGTATTCACACTACTGGGTACTTACCCAAAGACTATAAAAACACTAATTTGACAAGATATATGCACTCTAATTTTTTTTTATTTTTTTTTAACGTTTATTTATTTTTGAGACAGAGAGAGAGCATGAACAGGGGAGGGTCAGAGAAAGAGGGAGACACAGAATCTGAAACAGGCTCCAGGCTCTGAGCTGTCAGCACAGAGCCCGACGCGGGGCTCGAACCCACAGACTGTGAGATCATGACCTGAGTCGAAGTCGGACACTCAACTGGCTGAGCCACCCAGGTGCCCCTATGCACTCTAATTTTAATTGCAGCATTATTTATAATATCCAAGTTGTGGAAGGAGACTAAATATCCATCAGTAGATGAATGGATAAAGAAAAGGTGTTACACACACACACACACACACACACACACACTGGAATATTACTCAGGCATAAAAAGAATGAAATCTTGTCATTTGTAACAATATCGATGGATGTAGAGAGTATAATGCTAAGCAAAATAAGTCAGTGATAGACAACTACCATATGATTGTACTCATATGTGGAATTTAAGAAAGAAAACAAAGAAAAAGAAGAGACAAACCAAAACCAGACTCTTAACTATAGAGAACAAACTGATAATTACCAGGGGGAAGAGGGTGGGGGGGGGATGGATGATATAGGTGAAGGGGATTAAAAGTACACTTTACTTGGTGAACACTGAGTAATGTACAGAATTGTTGAATCACTATACTGTATACCTGACACTAATAACTATACTGTAATTTTAAAAAAGGCATTGGTGAGAGTTGCCCTGTCATCTTTGATGAATGTTCTGGAAACTGTTTTCTGTTGTCTTTGGAGACAGGGTCCTGGAATGGTAGATCCCTCACAGCAGCCCTTAAACGTCAGAGGCATAGACATGGTTGCAGTAACTGGTAAAGGGATAGATGTGGTCATTGGAGAGGTTTAGCTCACGGTGAAATATGGTGGTAGGTAATTGCTACTGATCCCTAGACCTGAAAAAAAATGAGAAGTCTACCAGGATCCTAGTTGATTTTTATAACTTAAAAAAAAAGTCTAGTGAACAGAAATCTGACTTAAGAGGCATAGCTTTCCACTCAAATCTCAAAACTTAGTCTGTTCACAGACTAAAACCTCTGAAAAGAGGGATGGCTTTCTTGAGGACGGAGCAGTTGCCAATCTCACAAGAATGTATGATACCCTTCTAAGTGTCTTCCAAAATGTCATGTGGCCATTTACCCTAGTAACTATGTTCTGGGAAAACAGAAATGATCACATATTTCAGGCATTGTTGGAAATGGACCTGAAAAGACCTAAATCCTTGGGTCCCAGGCATCACTTTTGTCCATCAGTCAGAATTGAAGCTTATGTGGATCAAATGAAAGAAATTTTGATCCAATTCAACTTCTTGGATAGCTCATTGGTGCCTCAAAACCATTATCTGGCTATTTTCCAACTTCTGTGCATGTAATTGTCACAAATGTACTTAGCAAATTATAGAATTTCCACAATCCTAAATCTTTGAGTGACAGATATTATGATACAAGGAACTATGTATAAGCCCCTCAAGTTTCCTCTTTGGCCAACATTAAAAAACCAAGAGCAAATTTCTTACCAAGATATCTTGATAAGACAAATGCAAAATGCATGCTAGCAGATGAATTCAATTCCATAAAAACAGAGGGCTTGTTTCCTTATTAACATTTCTGAGGTTCAGCAGTCTGAGTCTTGGAGGGAAGTCTGTGCAAAGGTAAAGGACAAGCTGCTATAACTTGGATTTTGGAGGCAACACATATTACAACTGAAAGTGTTATTTGTTTATTATTATTTATTTATGGTCAAGTTACTAGAAAATCCCATAGCAAGGGAGAAGGAGCTCGCATCCAGTTCTAGACTTATATTTCTCGATTTGATTTTGGAGGAAAATAACCAGCTTTAGAGGCAGATCTTAGAATAGGGAGAGTTTGACAGTTGACGCAGGTTCAAAAGGTGTTAATCCTATGTGTGATCTAAGTATTATGAAACCCAATTTTATTGTGACAAGGAATTTACTTGGCATGGATATTTTAGAATTAGGTTTGTCAATAATTTTTTCTTCACATGTTTTGTCATACACAAAGAGAAAAAAATGTGTGAATCAAATCTCAGGAGCAGGGCCAGGTATGTGAGAGAGAGCTGAAGGATCTCTAACAGCTCCCCTACCATGCCCTCCCCCCAAACCAAAACAAACCAAACCCCAAATGTTCATTATTAATGATGAAAGGAGCAGGGATAGCAGGGTGGATTTCTGAATTATTTAGTATATTCTAGAGAAATTGCTAATTTGTGGTGGATATAAAATATATTGCTAGGGGCACCTACGTGGCTCAGTCGGTTGACTGTCCGACTCTTGATTTTGGTTCAGGCCATGATCCCAGGGTCGTGGGATCAAGTCCCAAGTTAGGCTCTGGGCTGAGCATGGAGCCTGCTTGGGATTCTCTCTCTCTCCTGTTGCTCTCGCCCCCCAAAAACATTGTTGGATAATAATGGTTTTGAAACCCTATTCTTGGATAAGTTTTCTGCAGAAGTTTCATAAGCCTTGAGTAATAGTTTAGATGAAAGAATTTATCATTATGACACACAGTCAGATTTAATAATTCCTTTTCTTAGCACTGTTTCCTAATCACTTGTATTGTTCTGTTCAATTTTATGTCCTATTCATGAATATGCATATAATTTGGCTTCTTATGTCAATCCCTACTTAAATTTGATTCCTTTAATGTCAGGGTTGTGATAATTTGGAAATGGAATAAAATGAAAGTTACCATTAGTACATACTTATCATATTTAAAAAATGCAAATATAAATAACATTGGAAAAATAATAAAAATAAACTACTCATACTTCTTGGAAGATTAAATAGAGGTTAATTTTTCACTGATTATTCCAGAATTTTGAAAAATTAATATTATATACAAATCTAATTCCCTTTGTTATTTTTTAGCCTGTTTCTGCTGTTGAGACAGCTCTAATATAAAAATTTGGGGTGTTATTTCTTATAGACAGGTATCCATATACAATATACTACTATTATGTATACTGGAAAATGGACATGTTCTTTTTAAAATGTAAGTATATTGCTGGGTTCTGGCTCCATCTTCCTCACTACCATGATTTTCCATAAAT
Organism: Prionailurus viverrinus; assembly: GCF_022837055.1. Lineage (NCBI taxonomy): Eukaryota > Metazoa > Chordata > Mammalia > Carnivora > Felidae > Prionailurus > Prionailurus viverrinus. The sequence goes on from NC_062569.1 coordinate 39,271,180, forward strand.
TTACCCAGTAATTTTTCCCTATATTTTGTTTCAGAGATTAATATACATATTTACATTTATATTACTTAATAATTTATACTATATTGTGCTAATATATTGATATACATTTCCTTTATATATATATATATATTTTTTTTTTTTTTCCATGTGTTACGTTAGCTTTGGTTGCAAACTAACCTTTAGCAAGTTTGGCTTTATCCACCAGTTTGTGTGGCTTGAGCTGTGAGTAGGTGCCTCCATAGGAATTTGATAATTTTCCCCCCATATTCCAAAGCCACCAATTCATGGAGCGGCCAGCCATTCAAGTATTATGAGTTTTTGCTGGGTTCTCAAGTAGCATAGTTCCAAAGCCATTGCTTTTCTGTTCCTACATGAACATAAAAACCCAAGTCCGTAGATTAAGAGTACTGATGCTATCTCCCTGAGTATCTCCAGTATTATTTCACACACACACACACACACACACACATACACACACACACTCACACTCACACACTGGTGTTCAGAACTCTCTTGAGTTTTTACTTTTTGAAATTCATCCCTACTGTTTTATCAAGTTATTCTATGTATTGAGAAATGAACTTGTTATATTTCATCCAGCTTTTCTAAATGTTTATATTAGAAACTTGTTTTTATACAATCATCTACCAATTTGGTGTTTCTACTGATTATGAAACAAGGATTGGGAAGGATAATTTGCTTAAAAATGTCTTTATAATCTGGTGAGCAAACCAGTTTTGGCACTTGAAAATAAGCACATTTGTTGTACTAATTAGAAATCATTTTTATTATTCTTATTCACTGAAACAGATTGTTAGGACAATTTTTGGCCTGGTTTGAGTTACTGCATATACTTGAAAGAAAAAAAAAGATGAAAGAAGCAAAGCAAGGCAAAATAAATATTCCACAATTCAGATTTATCATCTGACAAAATTGGTGAAGATACACAGAGTTATGTTTATACTTAGAAAATAACTTTAAAATAATTTAAACTTCAACACTTGGCAATATTAACACTTATCTAGGGCTAAAGTTTTTCCAGTGCTGCCTTCCACCAGCAATGAACAACACAGGAAATGTTCTTTGCAATCATAGCAGCATTTTGAGTATAGGATCTAATTTTGTGGAGCTATATATCTTTTGTCCTTTACCACGTGTAGAGCCAAGACTTTTTTTACGGGTTGAAATACTAGTAACATTGGAACGAAAAGAGATGGTTAAAACAGGAATAAAGCTTTTTGATTACAACAAGGCATTTTGAAACCTTTATTGTCGCAGAATTTTAAGCCATGTCTAACAGACTATCCTGAAATTGATGTGCAGATTTCACATTGCTTGATGAAATTTTCACCAAATGGGCTTTTTCCTGACAGTCACGACAGAAGTCGTTTTGTGATCCAGTAGCAAGCATCATTAGTGGAGACGGTGGAGACTCCTGAGTTTTTAATGCATTCTGGGAAACCGCCACAACTTGGCAAGGTCTCTCTGTGGTTGCTTTATAGTGCAGAGCCTCACTCTGTGTAGTAAAAATAAAACCAAATTCATTTGGGCACAGTCTTTTTGTTGCTTTATTTAATTTTCACTTTGGCATATGGCCCTTAAAGCTTTAATAGGGCAGATGTGGCTTTGGAAGAATTTCCTAATCCAACTTGGTTAATGACTTTCATGGTAGAAGCCAGCTCAGCAGTTTTCTCTCAGTCCATATTTAGTTCCTCTTCTCACTGATTTTTCCTATGGTGGAAAACCTCTTCATGGGGCCACCGATTATCAGTAGTGGTTTTCCTGAATTTTGAAGTAACTGCCCTCAGGTTTGGGGGATGCAAAGGCACAGGTAGAGTAAATGCTACTAACACTGAGCTATTGATTCCTGCGGGGGAGAGGCAAGTTGGCACTCCTTTCGTGGTCCTCAGCGTGATGCCTCCAGATTGCTCTGAGGGATAGAGGGTTAATCACATGGGTTAGCATTTGGGGAAATCCTACATGAATTCGAGTTTTTGATGATTATTGGCATTCCTGATGTCAGTGCAGGGCTGTGGAGCCAGGCAGTCTGTCCTTCATATCCTGAGGAACAGAAAAGAATGTTCTAGATTTCTCTGACTCTGTTTCCTGACAGTAATGTATATTAATGCCCACCTCACAGAATTTTGTGAGGATTCAGTGGCAGGAAGTTGTATTTGCCAAACTTGTTATTCACATGCCATTTGAGCACATTTTAATGTTATATCTGGGTTCTGTCTGTATTATTATTTACTTAAAATGTTTTAACAATCAACTATCCCCCAACTTTTTAAAATTTATTGCTCCTTTGGCCTCATTCCAAGCAATATCTGCAAAAATTTGATGCGCTGGTTATATATATTTTTATTACACATCAAAATAAACATAAAACTGTCTCTTGCACATTTTGGACAACACTGATATTATGCTCACATAATACTTAATATGATAGCTTCAATTGCACTAGTTGTGTCTCCCATTAGACTGCAAGTTACATGACAATAGGGACTTTTATTCAATTTATTTATTCTGATGTCCTTGATGCCTAGCATAATATCTGGCATATGGGGAGACGTCAAATTGTCTGAAAATTGTTTGAGGGTTTCTTGTTTACTTGGAGGAGGAGACAGATGTGGGAAAGGGACTATTGCTTCTCTCCATAGGAGTACCTGCATTCAAACTCAGCATCCCACAGGACTGGGGATGTCTTCCCTCTGACAGAAGGGCTGTGCTTGAACCTAACTTCTCCTGAGCTCCAAGAGCTGGATGATTGACTTTCTGATATAACTGCAGAAAAGCCTAGAACTTAACCTAGTGTGACTGCCTCCCCAGTATTCTGATTACTACCATACCCTTGCTTTTGCTTTTATCTCTTTTCTCCCATACTCCTACCTCTCCTTTTCTTTCAAACACACACACACACACACACACACACACACACACTGACAAGGTTGTTTGCATGTTTACCTTATAAGAAGGGAGATCAGCGTGATGGCAGGAGTTCTTCCCTGGAAGCCTTACCCATGGTGGGTCCAGGCATATGTGCCTGCGGGGTGATGAAAGGGTGGGGCCCCTGCCTTCCATGCTTGGCTTGCACATGTCCTCAGTGAAACCCTTTCCTTAATCTGTACTAAATGACCTTGTGGAAATCTTCTCAAGCTCTCCTTCATGACAGTTGGCAAGATAAAAAGGGACATTCTGCATAACCGAAGGATGGTAGCATATATATACGTAACCTGATGTTCAGTGAAACAAAACTTTCTAAAATCAGAACATATCCTTACATGGTGTCCAATTCCTAGCACATAGTAACTACACAATAAATATTTGTTGGCCGCATGATGAATGTGTAAATGAATACTTGCAGACAGTGAAAGAATAAATGGCTGAAAAAACTTTCTACCAGTTGTTTTTTCATGGTTAGTAGAGTACAATGAATAAAGCCCAGAAGAGTGGTAAACTAGAACTTAATTTAGCTGGCACTTTTAGGAGATGACTTATTCTAGATAACCACATTTCCTGAATGAGTAAAACTTTGCCTTCAAAGTATACATTTGCTTCTTGAATAAGCTCTCTTTAAAAAGCCCTAGTTCTCTGCCTTATTAAATTGAACATATTGTATATAATTAAACAGTTCCCTCAATACTTATTAGTGAGAACTGTATTTTAAAAATAATTAAAATTAGGTATGGATCTAGAAATTTCAGGAGTCTTCTTTTGTGCAATTTTTGCTTGGCTGAAAAAGAACATGTGTAACCAAAGGATACTGATACAAAGCATGGTCCTCGGTAGGAGTCTATTCTTTATCTCCACAATGCTTACCTTATAGGGATATTTCTTTACGGAAAGGAATTTGGAAAGGTTGTATACTATACTTAGTTAATCACGTATTTGTTTTAGTGTTTGTGCATTAGCTTGAGTTTTGACTCCATCTCAGTTTTTATCTGCAGAACAGGAAAAACCTGATTTTCTTCTTATTAGAAATTCTTTTGGTGACTTTGTAGGCATAACATCCAATTAGGGATGTGTACAAGAAACTCATCGGAGTAGACTTTTATAGTTAATGTTTATTGAACACATGCAATTGCCAGCCACAATGCTTCAGAAAACATTTAGAAAGCAAATGTTTCTAACATTTAAACTTTACATTGCAGCTATATGAAATGAGAGGCATCATCACCATTTTGTAGATGAAAACTGATGCATAGCGTGGCTTAGTAACACTCTAGGAAAGTTGTCTGTTGACCTTTCTTGCTGACCCACTTTTCTCCACACTGGACATCTATCTTCCTTCAATACCCTATATTATCAGTGATATGAAGGCATTGTTTGGAGGTAATCAGGTCTAGGGATAACCAATGGGAAGCATAGCATGGTACCAGAAACAGCTTTAATGTCAGCGTGAAATTTTACCATGATGAGAAAATTATCCTACACCTTGGGAAATTTCTTGCTGGTATGTCCTCACTAGAGCCCCAGTGCATGTCCTGTGTTCTAACTGCAGAGCCAGAGCAGTTCTGCCCTGTGGAGCCTCTTCACTCCCAAGCCCCACCTCCTGTCCCCTTGGCAACCAGGCAAAAACAAAATTCCTTTCACTTTACTATGCAAGGCAGCTCACCTTTCTTTTTGAAATTTCCTCTTGTTTCAGACCATGAATGGATTATTATTTTTCAAGTCCAGAGACTTTTCCAGGTATTTTCCTAAATAAAAAGTCATCTTCACTGGTATATGGAAATAGCCCTGGGTATTAGGTTTTTGTTTGTTTGTTTCAAATATTGATAGTTTTCTTCTCCACTACATCTATTAATATCAAAAATTGAAAAGAACTTGATAATAGGAAACTGGCAAATGCAAGAGATGACCATATGATTAATTTTAGGTTTAATTTCACAGGAAAATGTTCGCTAATATTTAAGTGAAAAAAACATACTATAAAACACGATGTGTCCTTTGAACACCCCTTCCCTTTTGTTTGTTTAAGAGAATTACTCAGGAACTATATATAAATACCATTTATTGTCTGCCATAGACTATTACACAGAGATCCCTTCTGGGTCTATTGTGGTGTGTGTGATCCTTTGCTCTCACTCAAATTCTCTTAACTGCTGTGCTTCCCTGACACCACCTTTACTAACAACTAATAATTACCAAGAACTTACTCTGTGCCAAATGCAGTTCTATGCACTTCACAGGAATGAGTTCATTTAAACTCATTCAAAACCCCAGATGAGGCATGTACTTCTATTATTCCTACTTTATAACTGAGTAAACTGAGGCACAGAGAAGTTAAGTACGTGGTTCAATTCATAAAGCAGTTCAGTGGGAGAGCCAGATTTGAGCCCAGAAAGTCTGTTTCCGGGCCCTACATTCACATCTACTAAGCTTGTGTAGCTCTTTCCTTTCTTGTTCTCAAATATCATTTCTTCCTACATCAGTTGGTTCTGCTTTGATCAACCATTGCCATTTCTAATGTGTTCCTCTGTTTGTTAGGGTAGAATGGGAATGCTTGGCCTAAGCATAATCTAACATATTGAATCAGTGGCTTTCATTTTAGGTACCATATTAAATCAATAGTTTCTGGCCAAATGAATGTCTATAATAGCTCCCCTGCCCTCCCATGTGGAAAGGGAACAAGTCTTTCCTTGTCATTTAAAGATCTCTTCTTGTTTAATCTAATAGTTGAGTGGCTGGAAGTCTGACTGTCAGATAATTGCTGGGCTCTGGTGACTATATACTTAATACTCTTTTCTGGTCAACCCCTTTACTGTCTATGGTAGAACTCAGAGATAAGGGGGTTAATGGAGCATCTGGTGCCTCCGGTGATAAACTTGGAGAAGCCCCAGGCCTGTAAATAATAGATTGTGGGTGGAATGTTTTTTTATTTATGTCTGGAGAGTTTCTGAGGTGAGGAATGATGGACGGGGGATTCCCATGCAGCCTGGTGACACAGAGAGCACACGACAACAAGCAGAACACTGATCTGTTTCAGCGAGGCCCTAGATAGGAGCCTAGAGGTGCCCATGCCACCCAGTTGTTTGCTTCCTCAACAGGAGAAGGGAGCAGCCCCGCTGGCAAGAGAACAGTGGGCTTCCCAGGACTTTGTTATGAGGTTATGTTTTCATCCTGTTCCAATCTCTGCTTGGCTGGATAGGAGTTTCTCTTCTGTAAGGGCACATCATAAATGTGTCACCATGCAAATTCTCTGTAAGAACTGATAATTCTTCATATCTGCCTTCAAACCCTTTAGTGATCAATTTCCCTGAAGTTTCCTGTTGAAGGAAACGTCTTTTCTTTTCTTTTCTTTTCTTTTCTTTTCTTTCTTTTTTTTTTCTTTTTTGTATTAAGAGAGATCAAAGGCAGCTGCATAAGTGAAGGTGTAAGAGGGGGGCAGTCTCCCTGAGTTCCAGTAGATAAGATCATGTGTGTTGTTTCACCCTAGTTTCCAGAAAGAAAATAAATGATAAGAACTAAACCGAAACCCCTTGAGCTTGCTTGTGCATGAACTGATTTTCCTTGCAGATCTGTCTGCTTTCTGTGGCTGGAGGAGGAGAGGAGGCCTGGGAGGGTGGTGCGAGATGACTGAAGAGCAAACGCCTTTGCCCTGAATTTATTATGTAGTCTCCCCGGTCGTGTGACGGTGGAATTCTCTCTCCTCACCCCTCACCTTTCCTCCACTTCCTACCTTACACAACATTATAAGGTGGCCTCTAAATGAGCATGTGTGAAAATTGCAATGTAAGGCCATCACATATTCTCCCTTTAAAAATTATGGGTTCATCTTGATATGTAAGGATTGCCTTGAGCTCTGGCAAGATACCATCCTTTGGGGGTTAGAATAGCTGCCCTGTGGCCCTTTGACTGGGTTGCTTTTGTTATCACAGTACGCCAACCTAGATTTGCCCTGTCACACAAATGTGCTGTCAGCAGCTTAGTTTTGACAGTTTTAGTTATGTGTCTCCTTGTAGCATATTGTCACACATACACTGACAAGAAGAGATGTAGTGTGCTAAATATAAATCCTCCAGGAAAAGGAGAGAAGTAGCTCTTGGGACAAAATCTATAAATTATTTTTGAGTTAATTTGTTTTGTGTTGGATTAAGAATCATTTCTAAGTGATAGAAAAGGATTTTTTAAATATCTGGTTTATAAGAAATGAAACATTTTAAACAGAAAACTAATGAACGATTTTAAAACATTAAATGACAATCCTTTAATTGTGTATATATTTACCATAAAATGTTAGTGAAAATATGGATATGTTAACACCAACTTCACTTATGGCAATGAAAGTTTACACATGCTCTGCTCTATCAGAGGAAATGACTTGTCTGGGTAGTTATGTTTGTTTATACTCTTTGGTGGTGTATGACTCCAGAAAGATTAAGAACCTAGTGTGACGCCAGTATGGATAGATGTTGGTCATCTGGCACACCAGAAGGGGAGGCCAGTTACCTTGGAGACATTTGATCTCAAGCACAGATTCATAAAGGATACAATACATATTTAAAAGGCAGGTTTCAGCTGGCTAGCTCAGTTGGTAGAACAGGAAGCTAGCTATTCAGCTCTTGATTGAATTGATGTCAGGATCCCAACAAAAGAAAAGCAGCAACATCAGGTTTCAGTTCTTAAGCCTACCGTATATTTTCTTCACCTCCATTCACCCCAATCCCAGCTTGACTTTTCTCATTTTATTCCTTCTCTTTAGACTTTTTTTTTTTTAAATTTCAGAAGCACTTGAAATGACAAAAGCTTAGCCTTATGAGTGAAGTGTGCATTATCTGATATATCTTCAATCCAAACCCCCTAACTTAGCTTTCCAAATAGATCACACTTCTAAAAAATTCTAAAAAAAAAATCAGGATTTTCCTGACTGGCTTTTCACTCTTTTTCAAACAGAAGATGACTCTTTAGGCATCTGTCCCTTTTTGATCAGATTGTCCCTTTGGTCTGGGAGTCTGGGATGTCTTGTTATCCTTATGGTTTTTCTCAATGTATTCTTCCTTTGGGCCAAATTTAATACCATTCCCTCTTTTGTCCCCTCCACAAAACAGCTACTTGTCCTCTATCTTATCATGCAAATGTTCCTGTGTTCCTAGAGTTTATTTCCTTCTTCCTTATGCTCTTGTTAGCTGACTTCATGTCTATCTTTTCCACTGACTGTAAATTCCTCAAGTGCAAGAGATTTTTGTTCTTCACTTCTGTTTCCTGTGTAGGGAGTAAATGCTCAGTAATTGTTAATACGGATAAAAGATCATGAGCGAGGCCCAACCGCATGGAAGCATATGGTATTGTTAATCTTGTAGGAAAGAAAGAGTCTAGTAGCTTCTTGTCTGAGTGATGGTTCATCTCATGGTGTCTCCACATCTCTGGCTGATTCATCAGTGAAGGGGATGAACCTGAAAATAATATTCTCCTCTCATGGTTGACTTCAGTATTACATTTTTATTATTTTACTCAAGAGTAATTTGGGGACATTTGCCATAAAAGAGTATAGATAAAACGAAACAAAACAACAAAACAATAAAAATTAAACTAAAAAAAACAACAAAGAAACATGAAAAGCAAATGAAACATTAAGAGCCAGATAATAAAAGTGGGCAAGAGAAAAGAAAGCTAGACAGCGCAGCTTAATTAAGGCAATCTCTTATACATTCATTCTAAGGGAACACTGCACAGCGTCTCTGACATAATTAAACCAGTGTTTGTTAAGACTCTTCTTTGAGGGACTAGGTAATTAGCATAATCAATCAGATGATTAACATAATTAATTATCATATTCCACAGCATTAATAAAATCAGTTGGGCTTAAATTGGATTTAAGCATTAATAAAATCAGTTGGATTAATAAAATCAGGTCCTGTGTAGGAAACAAACAACGAGGTCTTTACTAAGTACCTTGAGCAGAGATACGCTGCCAGACTTGGGCTCTGCCACTGGATCATCTGCTCTAGGACTGATGGTATTAAATTTGGGTGGAAAGGAGGACTTAAGCAATGGGTCTGCAATCAGGCGCTCAGTAACCCTTTGGTAGCCACCTCCAGATATATAAAAATATCTCAGTGGCATTCCATACACCTACTGCCACCAGTAAGGACAAGAAGTCACAGAGTGAGAGGTTAGACTTGTAAACCACTGACAGATACATGGAACAAAAGGTTCCCTTAACTCTGTCCAGTCCTAGCCAGTTTAAGTAAAAGGCAGGATGAAGGTGGGATGTGTCTGAAAGGAACCAATGGAATATCACCAAATGGAAGGACTCATGGTAGATCAAGAACTGAAATGTGAGAGACAGAGGTCCTGTTTCTCTGTGCCTGTCTGCTTCACCTTCTAGCCACTTTCAGGTCTCTTTTCCCTGCTTCTTCATGCAAAAACTACAAATACCAACATGAGGCACATCTCCTCAGTCCCTACATGTAGATGTTCTTAAAGATTCAGTGTCATCAGATAAGTGATCAGAGTTCCTGAGTCCTAACTCTAACCTCATAGGAGGGCGGATCTCATTAATCCAGCCTGGGTCAGTATCTACCTAATTGAACAATGTAGGCAAAAGAGGCAGAGTCCTAGAGGTTGACTGCTGGGAGGGGTGTTAGAGAAAGGGCGCAGAGTCTGGGAAGCATTTACAAAGATCTCATTTAATGAATGTAAGACTGACCGCATTTGCAGTTAAGTGAATACCCTTTCGGAGCTTTTGTCCACTGCAAGGAAGGAAAACCAGAGCATTCAGGAATCAGCTTTTAACTCCTCTTTGACTATGGTGGAGGGATATTTTGTACCTTAATGAAGACTGTGCCTGATCATAAGTGACATTACTTAGAAGTACTGAATCTCAGTCACTCCTGTAGAAAGCAAGAGGGTGAAGTTCAACCATCCTTGTGAAATTGAAAAGCATGAATAATTACTTCCATAATTGTTCCTGCACATTTATCTGGACAAAAGCAGTATCTGAGGACAACAATTAATGATTTTAATAACAGTTGTCATTTCTTGCTGTGGACATTAGTTGGTATTTGGCCTTCAGCTATGACATTATACTCTCAGCCACTGTAATCACTTCAAAAAAAAAAAACAAAACAAAAACGTGTAGACCAAGACACGAATGATATCAGTTCTCTTTGAACCCTCAGAAATGATGATAGTTGTGGTGACAGTAGCAATTGGCAGCAGTGACTTCCTTTTCTGCTCCACTCCTTCAGGGCCTCCCAGCAGACTGTTGTCTTCCTTTGTTTCCTTTGGCTCCTTGCCTCTTCCTCTCCCGAAAGGCACCTGTTCTGTTTTTTTCACACTCCTGTAGAGTACTGCATGACTCCACAGTTAACCTCCATACTTTCAGTCAGAACGGGGAGCTATGCTTTATGCTTTATACTTTAAAATTTTTTTTTTCAACGTTTATTTATTTTTGGGACAGAGAGAGACAGAGCATGAGCGGGGGAGGGGCAGGGAGAGAGGGAGACACAGAATCGGAAACAGGCTCCAGGGTCTGGGCCATCAGCCCAGAGCCCGACGCGGGGCTCGGACTCACAGACCGTGAGATCGTGACCTGAGCCGAAGGCGGACGCTTAACCGACTGAGCCACCCAGGCGCCCCTTCTTTTATTTTTTTAAGTGATGATTTTTTTTTACATTATACTGTGACTTTCTTTATTATGCTTTAGTTCTGATGACAGTGCTACCAAAATAATAACAGTGTCTGCTCCAGTAATTTAACAGAGTGAAACCTACCACCATCCATTTTGAAGCATTAATAAAAAGCTCTGTGCTAAGTGAGCTTCAATACATTTGGAAGAAAAGGCTAGACATCAGGTGTGAAAAGGTTACCTCAAAGCAAACTATGTATTATGACAATTTGAGAAGCTAATAGTTATATATTTGCCTTTTTTGTGTTTCTGTTGTTTTAGAAAACATAATGAACCTTTATTATTCTGTTCCTTGTTCCGTTTCCAATCTAATTTCAAGTAGCTACATGACAAGAACCTTTTCATATTTCTTTTATATTACCTCAGCTGAGCACAAAGCAGGTGTTCAATAAATGTTTGTTGATTGATCTATATGAACAAATAAATATCCGTGTAAAAAGTTTTCTCAAGTTTTTAATAATATTTATAAAACCTCAGTGTAGGATAGAATATAGTTTTTTCCTTTTCCTGTTTCCCTTTCCTTCCTAAATAATTCAGGTAAGGTTGAGAAATGTGTCAATGTCATTGGAAATGGGGAGCCTTGGTGGCCTAGAGTGGGCTAGCAGTCAGAGGTCTCACATGTTAAGAAGAGCTTCTGCATAGAAGGGTGGCCCAGCATGATTAGTCAGAATCTAAAGAAATCCCATGGATGGGTGGCTTTCCACAGGATGTCAGAGTCTGAGCAAGCTGAGGGTGTTTCTGTGTGGGGGTTTGTGTGTGTGTGTGTGTGGGGGGGGAAGGTGTGGGGTGGCTGGCATGGGAGGTGAGAACCCAGTTTGGGGTGAGGAGAATATCCAAGCTGGCTTCGAGTTCCTGGAAGGGGAGTGAGTGGTGGCAGAGACGGAATATTGGCTATATATAGAGGAATTGATTAAATAAATACATATACTAAAGATAATGGGAATCAGTTTCCCATGGTTGGAAAAGGTGTTATAAATATAGCAAGAGAGAAAACTAGAATGAACCCTGTGGATTGGATTCGACTATTGATGTGAATTTATGGCTTTCAATATAGATTGAGGGAGATAAAGAACTATAAACATAAATATAGTTACATCTAAACACTCTGAATATTGATATATATGTGTATCTATGAATGTGTTAAGTGCATATATACATATATTCCCCAGGTCTGTCTGTTGAGAGTACTCTGGAGCAACCATTCTCCACAAAAATGATTCAGGGCTCTTTGAGAAATGCTACTTTCAGGTCTGAGACAGGGGAAGTTTGATAAGCCTGTCATCTTATGGTAGACCATAGAACTCTAACACTTTCTTGAAGGGGTTCCCACTGGCCAAACTAAGTTCAATTTGAGTATCAAAGTAATCTGTAGATTATAATCCATTGATAAAATAGGAAACCCGGAGTCCGTGATGATACAAACAAATAAATGAATAGACTAAAAGCTTGATAAGAAACAGGATATTTAAATTATTTCAAAGTATCCTTTCACAAAATAGTTACCAAGCAATCTTTTTTTGGAGAAACATGACAGATCCCATGTTAATCAAGTGATCAAAGTGAATATCATTATCAAAGGGACAAATTGAAATTATGTCCCAATTCTTATATGTTAGAAGAATAAGCAAATAAATAATAAAGTAGGCAGAAGGAATTAATACATATGAAATTTGAAATATATACAGAATAAAAGTCTTATCAGTAAATAAAAGCAATAGATGGAAAAATTACTAAATATTTGCTAAGTTTGATTAAGGGGGAAAATAACATGATTACTAAAATAGCAACAGAATATAAGTTATAGGGCTATTAACTAGAGCTGTGGATGTGAATAAATTTGAATAAAATACTATTTACAGATTTGGGTCAATAAATTTGTGATTCTAGGAGAAAAACTTATTTTTCTAAGAAAATGTAAATTAATAGCAGTGACTCAAAAAGAAGTAGAAAATTTAAAACCATCAATAACTGTAGAAGAAATTGAAAATGTAGTCAAAAATTTCTCTCTAAAGAAAAACTAATGCCAGATGGCTTACTGTAAGTTTCTTAGAAATTTTAAAGGAATTGCTGATTCTCACGTTTTAGAAATTCTTCCAGATGATTCAAAAAGGTGGAAAGCTACCTAATTACTTTTCTAAGGGTAGATTTAGAGTGATACCAAAACAGTATGATTTTAACAAAAAGAAAAACTTCTAGTAGTATTCTAATTATAAATACAGATGCGAAGTATTCTAATTATGAATATAGATGCAAAAGTCAAAATAAGTTATTAGCAAGGAAATTGCAGCAGAGTATTGAAGGTATGAGTAAGTAGGGATTATATCAGGAATTCAGATTTTTCATCGGGAAATCTAATGTGATTCTCTATAGAAACAGATTAAAGTAGACGGAAATACCATGTAATTATCTCAATTGATGCACTTCAAAAACATTTAATAAAATCTAACACCAGTTAATTTTAAAAACTCTTTACTTGGAACAGAAGGGAAGTTTCTTAATGTGTTGATAGGTACCCATGGGCTATCTATAGCAAGCATCACAGAAAATGGTGTCACTTTTAAAGCATTCTTTTTTTTTTAATGTTTATTTTTATTTTTGAGAGAGAGAGAGACAGAGAGAGAGAGACAGAGAGACAGAGCATGAGCAGGGGAGGGGCAGAGAGAGAGGGAGACACAGAATCCAAAGCAGGCTCCAGTCTCTGAGCTGTCAGCACAGAGCCCGACACGGGGCTCGAACCCACAAACCAGGAGATCATGACCTGAGCCGAAGGCAGATGCTTAACTGACTGAGTCACCCAGGGAACCCCTTTTTTTTATTTTTTAAAACATTTTTTACAGAGAGAGAGAGAGAGAGAGAGAAAGAGTGAGCGAGCTGAGGGAGGGGCAGAGGGCAAGAGAGAGAGAATCTTAAGCAGGCTCCACACTCAACGCAGTGTCTGACCTGGGGCTGGATTCCATGACCCTGGGATCATGACCTGAGCTGAAATAAAGAGTTGGACACTCAAGCAACTGAGCCACTCAGGCGTCCCACTTTTGAAGCATATTTTTAGTGAGGAAGAAGGTGAAGATGCTATTACTGCACCTTTTCAACACTGTGCTTGAGAACTAAGCCCAAGCAGTAAATTTGATTTAAAAACAAAAACAAACAAACAAAAAACACAAAAAGAAGTAGAATGAGAACTATGAGGCAAATGTCATTATATGTAAAATAATCTAAAATAGAAAATAATCTAAAATAGAAAAACCATGAATTTACAGCAAGTGTTTAAGACCATTAATGATTTAACAGACTTAAACCATTATTAGAAAGAAAAGATCTAGGCTGTGGGAAGGGCCACTGTGACTTACGCCACTCTCGTTTTTGTCCCTTTTTGACCAGATGACAAAATTAGCTTTACATTGAAAAGTATTATTAAGTATCTGTATTGTGTTAACCCAAGTGGTGTTCAAAAGAAATTACTTCACTGTCTTTAGAAATGAAGCTTCTATCAGTTTATGTCATTATTTGGAAAATGTTTCAAGATAGAAAATAGAGTTGGACTGAGATCCAATAAGCGTGTTGTCTACCCAAAATATCCATTTTCAAATGTTTACTTCCCTTTTCATCTGTTTATGGAAAATCATCACAAAAGCAGATTCACGTATTCAAATACATACAAACTCATATTCCATATTTGCAGTGGAGTTCCATTTTCTTTTTATTTGTATGACCTTCTGAGATGTAGAAATTATTATTATTGTCATCATTACTTGCATGCTTCATTGAACCCTTTTTGAATCATTGATCTAAATTTTCAAATAGGAGCATTAACTCAGCATGATACTCACATAGAGAATATTAAATTCACAATTATAAAAAATATACCACAAATGGTAGAATAATTCATCATCAGAGACAAAAATACATTCTGTTAACCGAAGAATAGGCAAGAAGAATTGATAAACACACTTAGGATGCCTACAACAACTTTCAGAAGGTGATGATCATTATACATGTAACAAGATTTCTGCAAAAATCAAATCATTTCACATCATAAGTTTATGGAATGCCTGTTAGTGTAATTGTTCCTTTGCTTTCTCTTCTAAAGCTTCCGTGTTATCTGAAGACCACTTAATTGATCACCAGATGTCTGGAAACCTCACTTCAGGAAACCCTGCTCCACATATTTGAGGAATGGAAATTGATGCAACATCTGGGTTAAAATTATACAGAAGTGTAATAGTTAAGATATGTTTCTCACCTCTACCCTGTTTTCATGCTTTTACTTCTATTGGTGGAGAGGCTCAAAGCCATTCCCTGGTACTAAGCCTAGACCCGATACTTTCTTCTCCACATTTGAGAACACTTTATTAATTGTTTGAAAGCTTCCATAGTGATCATGGTGCTCTAGAAGTCATTGGCGGTGGGACAACAGAACCTCATAGAACTTTTTCCCCAATAAAATCATCTTTTAAAACTGCCTGTATCTTGTCTGTTTTCAAAAGAAACACATTAGTCTTCAGTTTAAAGAACATTTTCCGAAAATGTATTCCAAAGTATTAAATCTACCTTTTTTGTGTTATTACAATAGCCAAGAAATAAATCTGAGTTTATTTAGTATAAACTTGGTGCTTTTAGACAAAGCAAACAACTTCAAATTGCTTAGGAAAATATTCAAACTTGATGGAGCCTTCAGACATTGATTTAAGCATGTGGCTTTTGGTTTTTGCATGTTGAAGGGATTGGATATGGCAAAGTCAAAAATGTATGCACGTGTGAGTGAATGGAAACAGAGAGAGAGGGACCTCTGTGGACTATTCCCTTTGCTAACCTTATGTTTTCTTGGCTTTGAAGTGGAAATATCTGGTATTTCTAGCTTGGACTAAATCACAGATTTCTAATGAGTTTTCTTGATATTTGCTCTGACCCGATTCAGGTCAGCTTATTGCTTTTTCTTGCAGTTGAAAAGCAGAGGAACAAGAGGTAAGCCTTCTTTTGCTCATTAAGGTTTCAGCCAGTGATCTTAACTCAAGCATTTCTAATTAAAATGTAAAGATCATTAGTATGCGCCATTAATAGAGGTTTGTCTTTCGGCTCAGAACGCTCCCTTGGAGGTGGCAGGCTCACTCCTGCACCCACTGGTGCCACACAATTGCTGCTCTTGGCAAGGTCTCAGAACAGGCTGGGGTTTCTGTCTGCTACCTGAGCCGCTGGTGACAACCGCCGATTATGTCTGGCTCAGGGCAAGGAGGAGCCAAGAGTAGAAACAAACTGCAACAGCAGCTTTTCCTTGTTACTGCCCCCAATTCCCAGCACTGGCATTGCTGAATGAGAGAGAGGCAGAGGCGTCCTAGAACTGATAAGAAAGACATTACGTAATATTTTGAAGTGATGTATCACCCTCTCCCTCAAAATGAAGATGTATATTCATGTGGTGGGAGATCTTTTGCTTTTTTACGTAGGGCTTCAGGAATTCAAATTTCTACGTAATCCACATCATGCAAAACATTTTAATGTGTGCTATGTTTCCCTAAAGATAAATACTACTTTTGGTTTGACATTTGCAATTGAGATACGAGCTGATAGAAGTTTTTAATTGTAATTGCTAAGCTACTTGATTTTGAATATGAAAATTGTGATTAATTGAATCTTTAAAGGCACGTGCCATGTGCAAGAATCAAATGGAGACTTTAACCCATAGCTTGTAATATTTATGGCTTATTTTATATGTAGTATGTTAAAAGAATAAACTGAAGAGACATACTGAACAGTAAGTTAGAGCTTTGGGAATGTCCAATTACTTAGCCTTCATCTTAGGAATATTAATGTAGGGATTTAAGGCAAATCAGAAATAAGAATAAAATTACTTTAATTGTGTCCTAAATACTCTAGTAATTACATAAAACACTTGCTAATTTATTGCTTTTATTTTCTTCTCTATATAATCATCTGAACTTCTGACCCATTTTAATTAAGTTAGAATATAATTAGTGTTTCTATTAAAGTATTTGGAGTTAATAGAATACAACTTATTTCTTTCATAATCAAGATTACTATGTTGCCTGGGGGTACTTGTGATTTCTAATTTCGTTAGACTCAATGGCAAATACTAATAATTCACATGTACATTTTTATGCCTCTCATCTTACTGATTGACCTTTGAACTATTTGAGAAAGAAATATGAGCATTGACTTTATACCATAGCTTTATATAAAATTCATCCAAGATTTAGAATGTTTGGAGACTTATTATAAACACACTTGTAATAAGAAGGTGCTGGGTTTTAATCTGTATCATAAATTACATGTGCACTCCACAAAGGGCTGTTAATAATTTGAGGGTGTCGAGAAAGATAATCATCTACTTACTATGATAGCAAGAAAGAGTTCTAAAAATAGAGTTGAAGTCAAGGGAGAGACATATTATGAATAGCTTTGTTTTATTATAAGAACAGGTATTGTCTGGTTTTTCATTTAGATATAGCTATTGGAATATACTGGGAGAAGCTCAGTTACCACATAGTTTTTCAATAGGAATAATTTATTAACTATAAATCAATGCATTCAATTGTCATAGTTTTATAAGACTTCAAATACAAGCGTCTATAAGTCAGAATAAAATGTTAGATTACATATTCCACTGTCATCATGCTTCATATGCAAATACTTGTTCATTTAAAAATATATGTGTATATCTCTAATGACAGAGTGATTCCTTCTTAGATACTGAATAAGCCCAGTAAGCCAAGTCAGCCAAACACAAATAGTCAACCCACCCCAAGTGGAGCTTATCAGAGCCTAGAAAACTATAGCCATGAGTACAGTGGTTCTCAAACTTGAGTGAGCATTAGAATCACTGGAGGGCTCATTAAATCCATATTGTTGAGCCCCACCCTCAGCATTTCTAACAAGTTCCCAGGTGATGTTGATGCTGCTATCTGGGGTCATGTTTTGAGAACCACTACGTTAGAAGATGCCTCTGAGGCTTTCGGAAAAGTTTTCCTTGTTTTATTCCAGTTTGTACTTCACTAGATTTTTTTTTTCTGTGTAACTCATCAGAAAGAAATGACCTTAACATTTTGTAACATCACTGTAAGATGCTGTCTGCAATTATTTTTACACTGGGTTTCATATGCCAATGAACATGAATAACATATATCTAAAATGTACGTTTTTATGAATGTATAATATCTACCCATCATCTATCAAAATATAACTGTATGTTGGGTTAGTTTCCATTCTGTTAAACTTCTAAATCCCCTAGTGATTTTGAACTTAAAGTTGGAGATGATGGTTAGAAAACGGTTGGAAGCTGGAGGGAAACCTCTAAGGCTTTAACATTACAGTTTTCTCAGGTAGAGCTGAGTGACACATCATTGACTTTTAAAGAGAAATTGGTGGGGCACCTGGGTAGCTCAGTTGGTTAAGCACACAACTTCAGCTCAGGTCATAATCTTGCAGTCTGTGAGTTTGAGCCCCGTGCCGTGCTCTGTGCTGACAGCTCTATCGGATGTTAAGAAAAATAAAAACATGCTCTATCTCGTGTTAAAAGAAATAAAAAAAAAAATAGAGATTGGTGAGGAAAATTTTAGGCAATCTTAAAGACATCAGATATCTTGAATAATTCTGTCCCTTTACAGAAATGTTTCAGCATTGAGACATTCTAATATCTGAGATTGATGCTGTTTTAAACATATAAAACCAGGTGTATGTGAATAGTTATCTTGGACTGACTCAGCTACGTGTTTGCTTTCTTTTCTCTCACACTACACATTTTCTAGTCAGCCCTCCTCAATCCATGCAGATCTTCAAATTTATAGCCACTAGCGCAATCCTAATGTCTATAAAACCTTGCCTGGCAACTCATGGGAGCAGATATTAGGCGAAGAGCCTTGGAACATCTGTTTGAGCTGCCCGCTGTTCCCTGTTGAGGGCTGCTGGAGCCTGCACAAGGGTTCACACTCTGTCTCCTTCTCTGACTCCCACCTGCACACACTTGATTAGAGATTTAAAAATTAGGGACCATTACAAGGGGCAGGCTTCCTAGCAGAGGAGATGCCCCCAATCTCCCGGGAGTCTGTTTGCCCTCTGTGGGGTGGGGAGTGCCGTGACTGTGGGCACACCGTGGTGCCTTATCTCTACATCTCGCATCATTTGGAGACTGTTTAGGCAAACATTTGAGAATCTGAGTATTTGTTGGAAGATTGCCTCTGTTTTTTTTTTTTTTTTAATTTCCAACATGACTGATATTTGGGGTGGGGCAAATTAGCATACATGTCCACTGAAAAACTTTTTAATCTTTATTTCATCAGAAACTATAGGGTGTAATGGTAGTGGAATTGTAGATGTATGTATAAGGTATGGAATTAATTTAAGAGGTGGGGATCATATTTATAGGGGGATCAAGCAAGTTTCAAAAAGGAGATGGCACATGAGCAGGTTGAAATATGCATGTATAATTATAACAGTGGTGCATGTACCTGTAAAACATTCAAACTATACATTTTGTGTTTGTATCTATAAAGATTTAGTGTATATTGTTCCGAAACATCTCTTTTTAAAATTGTTTTTCCAACATTTATTTTTGAGAAACAGAGAGAGACAGAGCATGACTGAGGAGAGGCAGAGAGAGAGGGAGACACAGAATCCAAAGTAGGCTCCAGGCTCTGAGCCATCAGCACAGAGCCCAACTCAGGGCTCCAACCTGCAAATTATGACATCATGACCTGAGCCGAAGCTGGACGTTTGATTGACTGAGTCATCCAGGTGCCCCTGAAACATTCTCTTTGACTTAAAAGTATATCAATGACATTTTTCCTATTTGGTAGCTACAGATAAACTTCATTCATTTTAATAGTGGTCCAGGTTTTTATTGTGTATTTGAATTCTAATTGATTTAACCAACCTCCTATCGATGGAGTTTTTTTGTCTTCATTTTTTTGCCATAGCAAATGATATTGTAATTAACGTGTGTGTGTGTGTGTGTGTGTGTGCGCGCACACTCTCATGCCTTTGTACATATGCAGGAGTATTTTATTTTATTTTTTATTTTATTTTTTAATTTTTTTAATGTTTATTTTTGAGAAAGAGAGAGACAGAGCATGAGACGGGCAGGGGCAGAGAGAGAGGGAGACACAGGATCTGAAGCAGGCTCCAGGCTCTGAGCTGTCAGCACAGAGCCTGATGTGGGGCGTGAAACCATGAACTGTGACATCATGACCTGAGCCGAAGTCAGACACTTAACCAACTGAGCCAGGAATATTTTTTATAAGATAGAGTCCTCAAAAGTAAAATTTCTGGGTTTGTACATATGCATATTCAGAATTGTAAGTTATTGTCTAGTTGCCCTTTAAAGTCCTTATACAAATTTAGAATTTCACACACAACATTGAGAATGACTGTTTTTACTTCCTCACATGTTTATAAGACATTATAATAATTGAAAGCTGGTATAGATTAGATATTTCAATGTACATTTATGTGATCATTATTGAGATTGTCATCTTCACATGTTTATTACTTATTTGCTTTTTCCATGAATTTCCTCATTGTACATGCTTATTATAAAAATTATTTTCCTAAACAATATTCTAACATTTTTATAACATGGCTTTGTTTTTCATTCATACCATTGGATCTCTGGAATCCAGTCGTGATTAAGGCATGAGGCAGTGGTGTACATTTATTTATTTCCCAAGTAATTAACAAATTTTTAAATACTAGTTACAGACTAAATAATTAACCCACTGATTTGAATTACCACCTTTATAATATCTGATACCTAGGTCACCATCTGGGTTCTCTTTCATTCCATCCAAACAAGAAACATCATAGCTGGTCAGTCTTCTGTCTGGCAGGGATTATAAAGAGTGAAATTCTCCACAGACGAACCAGCATGTACAAGGACCCAGGAGCACGGGCAATGTGCTTTGTAAAATGCAAAATTGTAGAGTTGTTGGAGCCTTAAGTTTATGAACAAAGATTACTAATGTCACTAGGAGGTCCACAGCAAATCAATGAAAAAGTTTTCTGTAAATAAAACACTGCTCTCCAACAAAAGCACAGTATTTACCCATTCTGATTTGTTTTAGATCATTCATGCTTAGACTTATTTTAGCCCTTTGTTAGTTTTTATGGAAAGCCAATGTGTTTAAATGCAGTGTTTTAAAAAGGCTTTACCTTTTAGCACATTATTGTTAGCTTTCAAAAGTAAACAGTTTTCATCATTTATATTTCTGTAGCTTCCACCTCCCTCCTTGGGAAGAAGAAATGCTGAGAACAAAATGTTCTAGAATTTTAGTGTTTGCCTGTCATCTCCCTGAACTTCAGTTTCAGTTTTCTGATGAGCAAACTCTTTCTAAACTTATATTTTTTCTTCTTTTTTAGTGGTCCAAGCAGAACTAAACATAAGATCATGTGACAGTGGGATGTAGGTGTACATGCAGACAGAAATTATTTGTTGCTGTCTTTTTCATTAATGTTTTATTCTTAATGTTGGCTTTTTGTAAAGCAAATGCAAGCCTAGTGCTGAAACGTGTCCAAAAGTTGCTCTTTGTAACTAGCTCTTCCCATCATGGTTATTGACCCTAATTCAGATAAATAAAACCCCTAAACCCACTTTTTTCATGGTTAGAACACCATTTTCCTATTATTCTCTCTCTTTCTATTTCTCTCCTGTCAGATATCCAGATAGCTGCAGGCAAGAAAAATACCTTCAAAAGTTATTTTGACTTAAATCAGCATCATTTCCAAGGTTTAATCATTAAAATGTAATTAAAATGTCATAATGCTTACTTAAAATTGCTGATTCAAATTTACACATTACAGTGTAATCTAAGTTGTTCTAAAACATCATGCCTCCCTATAGGAAATTAAAAAATAAAACAAAACATTATTTAAGATTTACTGATAAAATTGACATAGTATTCTACAACTCCAAAATATTCACTAAAAAGATTTAGTTTCTTTTTGCTAAACGGTTGAATGTTTAAGGGGATTTCCTTTCCAGTATCATGGGTGTGGTGCACAGATTAGTGGGAACACAGGGAACGTGAGAGAAAGTTGCTTATAAAAGCCCCACATTGCAACACCATGTAAATATGTCAAATTGACTAGTACAGAAATAGACAACTTGTGGAATTTTGGACATTTTCTACATTCAGTGGTGCCAGACCCTGGAGGGGGCAGGCAGTCTGGTCCAAGAGCAGGTAAACAAGTCGATGGAAAGACTGATCATTGGCAAGACTGCCCTTTGAACTGTGGCATCTCCGAACTCCCCAAAGGTCAGCTTGAGTTTGGCAAATATTGCAATTCTCCCTGTGATATGAAAACTTAGGTGCTGAGCAAAGTGCTCTATCATTGCTATCTAGACGTTCAACCTCCAGGATGGTGCCAAAGGTTTTGTTGTCATGGTGTTTGGAGTATATTCACTGATACTGCTGGCTGGAGAAAACCAACTATTGTCTTAAAGAATCTGTTTCCTTACCGTCCTCTCTCATACTCCTGGAAACAACAACAACAACAACAACAAACCTGTGACTAGTTTCTTCCAAGAAACTACTGGGGTTTTTGTTTGTTGGTTTCTTTGCTAGGTGACCTGGGAAGGAATCAGAGAGTGGCCCTCTCAGTAGGTGCTTGGAGGGCCCCGGGGAGACAATGGTACAGCTGGAATAAAAAACCATAAATGTCTTCATGAAGACCACTAATGTGAGTCCCACGTAGTTGAGCTGAAGCTTATGTTGAAGGTTTGCAGGGCATCTGACACTTACTTTTCACCTTTATTTTTATAAAAGGAAAGTGAACAGGCTGTGATGTTTCTGGTTTTCTGGGAAAGTATTAGAAGCTTGTTAATTATGGTAGAGTGAACATGGCAGGAAAAGGAAAAATATAATTTTAAGTATAATGGTGCATGCTGGAAACACAGATTGGCAAGCATATGGGGTTCTGGCATCTGGACAGAAGCTTTCATAACCATCTGCTTCTCTGAGGTTATTTTGGCAATTTTTGCAGTAATTCCAGTGATTCACAGGTCTGGGCTAAGGTGTTTTTTTTTTTTTTCTTTAGTTTTATTTTATTAAGCTCCAAAGAATTCTTTTTTTTTTTTTTTTAATAAAGGACAAACTGATGGTTACCAAAGGGGAGATGGGTGGGGGGATGGATTAAACAGGTGATGGGAATTAAGAAGTGCACTTGTGATGAGCCCCGGATGTTGGATGGAAGTATGGAATCACTATACTGTACACCTGAAACTAATATTGCACTGTCTGTTAACTAACTGGAATTTAAATAAAAACTTAAAAAAAAAAGAATGATGTGAGCTAAAGATTTTTAGCAATCAGTTAAAGAGGACACAGGTACATAGAGATAGTTACTGGTTCCTCTGTCCATTGGTTAGTTTCATTGTTATGGGTGTTAAGTCGTCTTAAAATGGTCTACGTGCCAGTATTTCATTGTGATGGCAGCAGATGTTCCTTCATGCTAACATTTTTTCTCAGTTTTATTCACCAAGTGACACTCATTTTTTTTCTTTCAGAATTAATTTGGTGTATTGCCTCCCCTGGCTGTGAGATGTGAGGAATATGTGAAGGTATGTGTTTCTGTGTTGTCTGCTGCTGTTCCTGAAATGCAGGAACCCAACTGGTAACCTCCAGCTCTCCTTGAGTTTCTTGTTCTACCTAATGTGCCCTGGAATTTTGAGAATTACAGTTTTTGGTAGTTAGTGGGGTGTCAAGTGATGTTCTAATAAGAACTCACATGCACAGAAAGTCATTTAACGCAGGACCATTGTGGTTAATAATGAAGCAATGTACTGGCTAGCACGATGCATTATGGGTTGAATCTTTATATCAAATTCTTAATCATAAAACACTACTTATTATTTATATTAATTATGTCAGATAATGGGATATGTTTTAAATGTAAAAGATTGTCAGTACAAGGATGTGAACGGAAGGGCTTGTAGGTGAGAATGAAAATGGGCTAGCTGGAAATGGCAGTGTCCTTCAGAGCCTTAAGTGTCTGCGTCCTGGGCCTGTCTACCACCTCCCCATTCCTCTTCTAGGACTTGATTCTATTTTATAAAATATTGTCACACACTCATAAGGCCATATGTGATCACTGCAAGATTGTTTGTAATGGAGAAAAATTGAAAGAAATCTAAATGTCAGTCAAGAGACAAGTGGTTAAATAAATTTTGGAAATGCCATACGATGGAATATCACATAGCTATTTAACAAAGTGACATTTGTACATCTATGACACGAAAAGATATCCATTATGTATATATTTAAGTTTTTTTAAGCTTACTTTAGAAGAGTATGTATTCCTATTATTTTTTATAAAAAAACAATATATACTTATTTCAATGTGTAAACAAATAGAAAATATGTGTTATGTAATGAATATGTATCCCCAAAATTCATGTTAAAGCCCTAATTTTCTAATAATGTGATAGTGTTTGAAGGTAGGGCCTTTAGGAGGTAAATACATTTAGATGAGGTTCCCAGTGTGGTCATGATGGGATTAATGTGCTTATAAGAAGAGGAAGAGACCAGAGTTCTCTCTTTCTGCCATGTGAGAAAAAGTGAGACAGCCACCAGCTGCAAACATGGGAAAGAGCTCTCATCAGAACCCACTCATGCTGGTACCCTGATCTCAGACTTTGCAGCTTTCAGAACTATGAGAAATAAATATCTGTTGTTTAAGGCTCCTGACCTATGGTATTTTGGTATAGCAGCTCAAACTGAGATAATATAAAAAGATTCCAAGTAGACTGTAAATAGTACATGATTACCTCCAGGAGAAGATGAGGTGGGCAGAGGGGTAAATTCTCCTTTTTTCAATATATACTTCTTTATTGTTTAAATCTTTATTAAGTATGCATTACTTTTGTAGTTTAGAAATGGTAGGGAGGGAAGGAAGAAAGGAAGGAGGAAAGAAGGAAGGAAGGAAGGAAGGAAGGAAGGAAGAAAGGAAGGAAAAAGATCCATTGTGAAGTCGCAAAGTCCATGTTGCATTGTCAGAGGTTATTTTGTTTACCCATTTATAGAATACGAAGTTAAAAGTTTCTCAGGTTACTTCTTCCTTGGATGACCTTAAAGATGAAACCGTGTCTCATATCCTTAGCTCCTCATGAGATAAATGAGCTTTATGGAAGAACATGTTATATTTGGAAAATATTTTCAAATATATTGTTGAGGAAGATTTAAAATGAGATATTTGGGGCTCCTGGGTGGCTCATTAGTTAAATTTCCAACTCTTGATTTCTACTTGAATTGTGATCTCATGGTTCATGGGATCAAGTCCTCCGTCTGTACTGACAGTGTGGAGCCTGCTTGGAATTCTCTCTCTCTCTCTCTCTCTCTGCCCCTCCCCGACTCATTCCCCCCCCTCCCACCATTTCTCAAAATAAATAAATAAACATATAAAAAATGGGATATTAAGTTGGAATTGTACTGATTTCCCTTTTAAGGAATTGGGTTTAGAGCCATGCTTCTCTTGTCTATTATGTCTCTCTTTTTTCCTTCTAGATTAGGCTTTTGTGGAGCCCTCTGACACATGATATTTTTTAATCTATTAAGCAGAGTCAGTAATGATAACCTATTCCCTTTTGTCACAAAATGTTTAGTTTTAATTTTCCTCCTAGACTATATGTAGATAATTTAATTTCAGTTTTGCTCTTGTGAACAATTCCAAGGAATACCATTGGTACCATTGGTTCCAAGACATTAGGAGAGCCTGGATTCTCATAAAGATTTTCAGAATTTTGGCAAATGCTATAAATGAATGATTTCCAAGTTGGTCTGCAGATCAAAATAATCTGGGAAGTTGAAAGAAAGAAAAACAAATCACAATATCAGACCCTGACTCAAATGTACAAATTGCAATTTTGAGGGGATGCTATACAGAAATCTATTTTATACAAATTTCCCTAAATAATTCTTGTGTATCTAGTCCCACATTAGCTGCAGATTGACATTTGGGAATGAACCATCTGCTATTTATCAAAATAGCCTGTGAATGAAATCACAAAAACACATATCTCCAACTTCCTGGTGAAGCTCATATTGGCATGCAAGCTTTGTCCATATAATATGCCTATTTTTTATCATAGTAGGCAGGGGTTATGAGTAAGAGAATGGCCAAAAAGAGGTGGATGGCCAAATGTTGCAATGTGAGAGGAGGTTTGGCTTTAAAAATTCTGTCAGAATACCCTTCTCTAACATAGGAAAGGGCCATCATGTTATCTCTTCCCATAGTCTTGTGAGCATCATGAGACCGATCAAGTTTCATAAGATGCTGTGAGCCAGATCCCCTTCTCTCTTTGGTTCCTTGAGCTCACAGGGATCTATGATGATCACAGGGGGTTTTGATAGTGGTTTTGGAAAGCTTTTAAAAAACAGAAATCAGATCCCATTATTCTAAGTAATTTTTATCTGTAACACATTATGAAAGCTACAAAAAAATTCTCAACAGAACCCCTTATCCTAAAGGATTTACAAATATTGGAAATGGTGGTTTAAGGCAGTGAGTGCCAGCAAAAGGAATTTTGATATATTAACTGTAATTAGCTTTTAAATTGTTTGCAGTTATTAAAAAACTATAGAAGAAGAATCTACATTATATAGGCTGGTTTATTTTTCTATCTTTTAACTCTCTTATGGAAAATCTCAAACATATCCAGGATATATAAAGAATATTGCAATGCATCTCTGCATACCCATTACCTAATTTCATTGATTAACAACACTCTGCTATTAGTTTTCATTGTGCTCCCATTATTTTCTGAAGTAATTTTTTAAATGTTTATTTATTTTTGAGCGAGACAAAGTGTGAACAGAGGAGGGGCAGAGAGAGAGGAGACACAGAATCTGAAGCAGGCTCCAGGCTCTGAGCTGTCAGCACAGAGCCTGACGCGGGGCTTGAAACCAGGAACCATGAGATCATGACCTGAGCTGAAGTCGGATGCTTAACCAACTGAGTCACCCAGGCGTCCCTGAAGTAATTTTTTAAAGGTTTATTTATTTATTTTGAAAGAGAGAGAGAGAGAGAGAGAGAGAGAGAGAGAGAATGCACACACAAGTGAGGGAGAGGCAGAGAGAGAGGAGAGAGAGAATCCTAAGCAGGCTCCCTGCTGTCAGTGTAGAGCCTGATGTGGGGCTCAAACCCATGAAATGCAAGATCATGATCTGAGCCAAAATCAAGAGTCAAACGTTTAACCAACTGAGCCACTCAGGTATCCCTATTTTCTGAAGTATTTTAAAGGGAATCCCACACATAATATCACTTTGTCCATAAACACTTCAGTATGAAAAGGATATTGAAAGTAAAGATATGCCAAATGATATGCCTACATATCTACTGACAAAGTTTCATCACTGCCTCATTACTTGAAATCTCACATTTGTTTTACGTTTTATAAGTTGATCCTAACTTAAAGCAAGTAACCAGGTTATCTCAAGAACCATTAAGAAAACACACTGAGAAGAAACATAATTTACAAAACAATAGATGTTATAGTTCTTTGAAGAGAAAAATTATAGTCTACAAATAGAAGTGTTTCTTTTATAAACCCTTATGTTTGTTTTATAAAAGTTAATACAGGGTCTTGACACAAGACATACAAAACGTTCTCATATACTATTATTGTCCATTACCAGGAAATAGGAGCAATCAGAATAACTCAATATTTGCTTCTACTGTCAGTTATTTGGAAAAAATAGAGTTCATAACACAATCCACTTATTTTTTTTAATTTAATTTTAGAATTTTATTTATTGATGGATTTGTTGAGATATAGTGGACATGTAATATTAGTTTTGTGTGCAATAAAATGATTCCATGTTTGTATATATTGTGAAATGATCACCACAATAGGTCTAATGAACATCTATTACCTCACATAGGCACTTTTTTTTCTTGTGATGAGAACTTTGATTTGCTCTCTTAACAACTGTCAAATATACGATACAATATTATTAAATATAGGCACCATGCTATGCATTACATCCCATGACATTTATTTTATAAATAGGAGTTTGTACCTTTTGACCTCTTTCACCCATTTTGTCCACCCCTGACCCCCACCTCTGGCAACCACCAATGTGTTCTCTGTATCTATGACCTCAGTTTTTATTTTCATTTGTTTTTTTTTTTTTTTAATTTTTTTTTCAACGTTTATTTATTTTTGGGACAGAGAGAGACAGAGCATGAACGGGGGAGGGGCAGAGAAAGAGGGAGACACAGAATCGGAAATAGGCTCCAGGCTCCGAGCCATCAGCCCAGAGCCTGACACGGGGCTCGAACTCACAGACCTCGAGATCGTGACCTGGCTGAAGTCGGACGCTTAACCGACTGCGCCACCCAGGCGCCCCGTGTTTTTTTTTTTTTTTTTTTTAAGATTCCACATATAGGTGAGAACATAAGTATGTGTCTTTCTCTGTCTGACTTACTTCACTTAGCATAATGCCCTCAAGCTCCATTCATGTTGACAAGAATGACAAGATTTCCTTTTTTAAAAAATTCCTGAATAATATCCTATTGTATATATATGCATATATGTATATAGGTATATATGTATATGTATACATATATACATGTACGCATGTATATACATACACATATATACATATACATACACATATATAAACACACAGACATTTTCTTTACCCATTCATCCATCGATGGACACAGGTTGCTTCCATGTGTTGGTATTGTAGTAAATGCTGCAATGAATATGGGGGCACAGATATCTTTTCAAATTGGTGTTTTCATTTCCTTCAGATGAATCTTCAGATGGAGAATTGCTGGATCACATGGTGGTTCATTTTTAAGTTTTTGAGAAAACTCCATGCTGTTTTTCATAGTGTCTGCACCAATTTTCATGTATTTTTTTGTAACTCCTATCCAACAAAACAAAATTCTCAAAAATATGAATGATATTTGTTGCATGTCCTTTATATACTTGTAATTCTTATAAATAATGCATTAACAATAAATGTAGGCCTGCAAACTATTTCAAAGTGGGCACTGATTATTTTGTTTCTTTCTCATTTCCTTGTTTGTTCAGTTTAGGGAAACCTGATAGACTCATCAGCCCACTTACAGATAATGGAGTCTCTTGTTTTTTTTTTTTTTTTTTCCTGTTAAACACAATTGCCCTTTGCTGGCAGGTTCCAAATCTTCCAGTCTGTGGGGCTGACCTTGGCCATCAGGATTTAAATGAAACCACTCTCCCTTCAGACCAGGAAATCCTGTGGGAAACTGTTTCCATCTCAATACTTCAGAGATCTTTGTGGAATCTAAATTTATTACTGTCGTCTCTTCCTCTACTTTTCTGTATCTGCTATGTTCTGAGCTCTTGGGCATTCTGTACCTTTCATGCCTGGTCTTGTCCTACCATACCACCGACACTGTTTTACCCTCCAAAGGCCTTTCCTCACATGATTGCATGAACAGCCAACCTTTGCTGGTGTTTTGGGAGTAATTCAAGAATAATGATTTCATCACTGCTCCAATTACCTCTTGGACATCCCTGTCCTCTATTCACCCCACCGGCTTTGCCCAGTGTTCTTGTGGATCATTTTCTTCTCCTTTTTCTTCTCCCAGGACCTCTGTCATGTCCCTGCCCTTGAATTTTAAACTTCTTAAATATTCTGCTAAATAATTCAGTTTTATTTGTTTAACTTCTCTGGCTGATGGTGCCTGAGTGCTTCATTTTTTATAGTTAAGAAGTTTTTTAAAAAACACATATGAGAAGAAAATTATCCCATTCTCCTAGGAGATGGGGACACTGGTTGTACAGATTTAAATGGCAATTTTTACCCTCTTGGCTACACAAGCTCTGTCTCTTCTCCTTCCCTCCCCTCCTATCCTCTCTCATTCCCCACCCCCTACTCTTGTTCCTGTCACTCTCTCTGTCTCTATCAACCCACCGTCCATCTATACCATACTACTTACATGTGAGCAAGGCCAACCCCCCACACATATACACTCCAAAACAACCCTGGCTGTTTCTGAGCTCACTTTTCCAAAGGGCACATAAGAAAGTATCATGTGAGCAAGTTACATGCTCCTGTTAAATGTGGGAAAATTCTCATATGGACTGTTTCTCATCTATTCCCCTCTGGGTGACAAAGTAGAGGGATTCCATGAAGACTGTTTTACATCTGGGGAAGTGGTAAATTAACAGAAGTCTTCATGGTTTGATAGACTTTGGAGATCTCGACACACACACACACACACACACACACACACACAGTACCCCAAACAGAAATTCCTTTACAACATGGTCACTTTACCTCTGCCTCCATACCTCTGGGAATGGAAGATAAGCCTCACTCCTTTGTGAGAGTCAAAGCCAGTTTGACTTTTGCAATAGTCTTAATTGTAAATGTTCCCCTTACATTATATCAAAATTTAACTTTATAACATCCACTCATTATCCTTGGGTTTATTCCCTTTGGGGGACTTTATCCCTTTGGGAGTCTCAAAAAGTAAGTTTGTTCATTCTTTCAAAGAATAGAATTTCATATATTTGGAAATAATTATCATTAATTTCCTCATAAAATCATCCTTTCTCAGGCTAAACACCTCTTTTTCTCTTCAATAATTCCTGTCATGTTACAGCTTCTAGACCTCGTACCTCCCTGATTGCAGTACTTTGGAGTCACTCTATTTTGTCACTGTGTACTCTCAAAATGCCACATCTCACAGAATGCCTTGCACAAAGTAGATGGATAAATGCTGACAGAATTTAACTTGACTGAACACCATACTGTATCCAGTGCCTAGTCCAGAGAAACTCTTCCCATCTTTCATCTGGACATTACACTTTTATTAATACAACATAAGATTGCATTAGCTTTATTATAAATCACGTGGGTTTATAATATAACATCTGCTGACCTTTTTGTCATACTCACATATTCCTTCATCTGAATTTGGTCACCTGATTTCCTGAATCTAAATGCAAAGGTTTACATTTATCCTTGTAAGTTTCGTTTTGTTTTTTTCATCCCACGTTTTCACCCATTTGGAATCTTAAACCTTTATCCCATCACTGAAAATACCAGTTTCCCTGCCACAATTTGGGTCATTTATAAATTCAGTAGATTTAGGGGTGCCTGGGTGGTTCAGTGGGTTAAGCGACCGACTTCGGCTCCATCATCTCATGATCCGTGAGTTCGAGCCCCGCGTTGGGCTCTGTGCTGACAGGTCTGGAGCCTGCTTCAGATTCTGTGTCTCCCTCTCTCTCTGACCCTCTTCCATTCATGCTCTGTCTCTCTCTGTCTCAAAAATAAATAAACATTAAAAAAAAATAAATTCAGTAGATTTGTCTTTTGCCTTTATCCAAGAATTTGACGATTTTCGTAAAAGTCTATTGCAAGGATGGACTTGTAACCTGTATTTCTTTGCTTCTGGCTCTTTCTGGCATTGCAGGACCACATGTCTGTTGAGATCATAGGGTGTGTATCACATCCGGTCTGCAGAAGCATGACCAGCCACAGTGTGGGATGTGTGTTGTCATTCCCCTTTCCTACCTCCTTTGTGCCTATTAAGCATCTCAATACACAAATTTCCACTACTAATATCACTGAGTACCCATGAAAGCATGGTCATTGCCTGCCACCTGTTTCCAGGCAACAGGTGCTGGGTGTTGCTGTGGCAGAGGTCTTGAACTTTCCCACGGACTATGGTCCCTCCCAGGCCGTCCTGCCACTGCTATAGCTCTGGATCCTTCAACGTGCTGTAGCTCTGAGCGTTCAGTAACAAAATAAGGAGTGAAAACCTCCTCTTAACTCCAGTGTGTGTATATGTGTGTGTGTCGCATGTGCATGTTTCCACAGCTGATGCAAAAAGCTTTATTGTCATCATTTGGTCCACGGCTTGGGTGGTTAAAAAACTGCCACGTGGCTGCAGGGAGCGGCTCAGGCAGAAGGCCTGGCAGTAGGCGGATGTCAGAGGCTCCCCTGGAAAGCTGCTGGGCTCCGGAGATTCCCGGTGGTGCCTGAAGGTGAGCCTTTCAAAGAGACCCTTGTTTAGAAGCCGGCGGCAGCCTGCGCAGGTTGTCAGGTGGTTCTCATCTCCTTGAGGAGTTTCGCCTCCCCACGGAGGAAGTGGCTCTCCAGGAAGTCCCAGACCTGGGGTCTGCGTGGGAGGAGCGCGGAGCATGCAGCTCCAAAAAGGCCTGCTTCGGGCTCTTCTCCAGAGCCACGCAGGTTCCCCGGCAGGCATCCGGGGTTCGGGCCCAGGGACTTGGGACAACTGGATGTCCTGGAAGAGGGCGCGGCCCCGCGCGGGTTCTGCGTCTTGGAGGGACGTGCGGCCCTCCCCGCTCCTCCTCAGCCCACTGGTGGAAGAAGTGGCCCTTGTGCTCCAGCGGCCGCCCGGCCACCGCGAACTGCACCTTCGCAGTGAACCGAGGCCCAGGGAGAGGTAGGTGGAGGGGCCGCCATGGTGCGCTGACCAGGCGGTCGGTTGTCGGGACTCCATCTCGGTGGAATAATTCTGGTGAATCTGGGAGCCCGTGGCTGAAGGGCAGTGAGGAGCTAAGCGCAAAATCCAGCGTTGGCGGGTCCCGGGGGTCGAGGATGGCTGAGAAGATGGTTCTGAAGGCTGCGACTGGAAAAGAGGTTGCAGGGTAGCGGGAGGCTGGAAAAAGGGGCGTCCCTGGGTCTGTTCCATCCGAATACGGTTGAAGCAAGAGACAGATCCTAGGGGACCTCCGGCGCACTACCCAACTCCAGTTATATGCCCTAATGTCCGTCAGTGCTTTTATAGGAATTGTTTGTATTGACCGGTGTTGTTGTTCGCTGTGGCAATGCTGCCCAACAGACAACACCAAAATACGTGCGGCTTTCAACTCATGAGTTCGTGGATTGGCTATGAGTGCTGGACTCTGGTAGGATTGCTTGGGCTTAGGCTGCAGGTGGAGTTCAGATTATCCCATGGATCGTCTCCTTTGGGTCCAGTAGTTACTTGGGGAATGTTCTTTTATGGAAATGGTGGCTCAGGAGTACCAGTGGAAAAAACATCATGCCCCTTAAGCATTCAGAAAATGCTGTTAACTTCTGCCCACACCATCCTGTTAGCCCAGGCATGTCACATGGCCAAGAATTATATACTCCAGTCATTGTGAGCCATGGCAAGGATAAGAAAGAAAGGGATCTTTGGGGACAAATCTTTCATTTTTATACAGCCTTCTCCTTCATTCCTTCTTATATACTACATGAGTCTGGAGAGGGCAGCAGAAAAATCTCTTTGACAAACACCGTATTGGAATCACCTCTTCACCCTGAGGCATACAGCTTTGTCACTATTTTTCCTATTTTTTCCTCTTCCTTTAAGATATTCTGTCTTCCTGAGAGTGTCCCAGCAAAGGGATGCCTAGCAGGCCTACCCCACCAGTTCCCTGGGCATGCTGAAAACCCATTTGAAACTTGCAGTAGGCATATTCATGCTCAAGCTGAGGAGGTCTTTGGTTCCTTTGATACGTCTAAATCAACCTATTTGCGGAAAGAGGTGGAACTCCACA
Source organism: Prionailurus viverrinus (assembly GCF_022837055.1). Classification (NCBI taxonomy): domain Eukaryota; kingdom Metazoa; phylum Chordata; class Mammalia; order Carnivora; family Felidae; genus Prionailurus; species Prionailurus viverrinus. The sequence goes on from NC_062569.1 coordinate 39,304,323, forward strand.
GGGTACAACTGTAAAGCAATTTTAGTTTTCCTCCATCTACCTCTTTTAACCTGCTGAGGGCGCTAGTTTATTCTCACTCCTGGATAAAAATTTGAGTAGATTTGGTGACTTTTCTTGTCACTCTCAGATAATAGAATGTCCTCCTCCAATCATTATTGTCTAGTAGGATAACTTCATTTCACTAATTGACATGCTCAGTCCAGTGTAAAATCCCAAGACCAAACTTTATTCTGTTTTTCTAGAACGGACTGCAAGCTTGTGCAGAGTGACTATGGTGTCAACTTCTCCATTTATCTGTTCCTCCCCTACTTACTGGACTTCCCTGGCCCTCTAAGGTGGGAAGCAGGTAGGCAGGGGAGGTAAGAGGCAAGGTAGTTACTAAGAAAAACTGGCTTTGGTTTCTCTTGGCCTTGGAAGGTATTTAAAGCTGAAGTGTTGCCTTGTGGGAGCATCTGTGATCATCTTTCCTGAGTGCCCAGATTAAATCCTTTGAATAGTAAGAATCTTGTGCAAATAGCTTATGACATTCTCCTCCCCTCCCTACCCGCTCTGGCCTCTTTCTACTGAGATATCCTTACCCTGGCCAATGCCTAGGCAGACATCTTACAGTGAGCTTCACATTTGGACTTAGGGAAGTGTGCGTGCGCGCGCGCACACACACACACACTTTTGAACTGGTATCAGTGGTAATGCAGGAATTTCCCCAATACTACCTTTTCATCATTGTCACAAAGGGTTTTTAGCCAGCACCGGGTCAAAAATGAGACACTGTTTTACTGTAAACCTTAAATTCCGAAGGACTACTCTGAGTTGCCCCAGGACGCGCCTCTCATGTAACTGAAAGATAGAGGAAATGACTCCCTTCCCCAAAGTAGGAAAAGGTGTAGGTGGAGGAGAAGGGTGTGTTAGGGACATTGCTACAGCACGTGGAGGACTTTCTCCAGGGAAACACTTTGGTCATCAGCCTTCATCTTTTTATATCCTCAAGGTGGGTATTGATTACTGGTGGCAGAACAAGTTTTTGTCCCCTTTTATAAATCTTCCATAAGTGGCCTAGTGCTCTCATATTGGATTGTGAGGATGCCTGTGATATAGCGTTGGCACTTCTTGCTTTTAAACTTAGAATCATAGGCTCTTTGAATTTAAAGAGAGCGGAACATCTCATTTCATAAATGAGAAAATGAAGTTTCTGAGAACTTAAGCAAATTTTCCAAGGTCACACAGCTTTTTGGTATAAAGGTACTCAAGCCATATACAGTCTGTGTTCCTAATAACCTCTCTTTCCTCAAACTTATCTTTAAAATGGGATAATAATTGTACAACAGAAGGTAGTAAGTCAAGGCTTGTTGTAAAGGTTAAATGAGTTCGCGTTGAAAAGCTTTCAGCAGAATGTGACACAGAGAAAGCACTCCGTGATTGTTGTTTCTTCTCTCTTCTTTGTTTCTGTAACTTCTCTTTCTCCTTCTTCCTCTTCTACTAAAGACTCACATGCCCAATATTGAAAATACAAGTAATCAGAACTACAATTGCCATTAATTACTAGTCATAAAGCCTAATGTTGTCAAAGAACCTTCCTCCCCTGCTGGTGAACTTCCAAACTGCAATATTACCTCTGCTTTATAATAACAAACAATTGAAGGAAAAGGTAATGTCCTAAAAAAGGGGATGGTTCAAAGGAATTATGGGCCATCTGTGCAATAAAGCATGACATGGTCACTAAAAAGGCATGGACAAATACAAAAATGCATTAAATGGACAAAAGCAATTTTCAAAACTGTAGTATAGGGTGGTATAAATTTTGAAAATAAAAAAGAGATGACATATATTTTATTTCTGGAAGGATAAACCTGCAGATATGAACCACAGTCATCATCCTTGTGCTGGGGCTATTCATGACTATTATTTTTGTATTTATGTGTGTTTCTCAAACATTTGTACAATAGACACTTTTCTTAAAACACATTTTGAAAAGGGTAGAAGGTGATTGTGGAGTTGAAAAATTGTGCTAAGCTTTAGAATGAATGGATTTTGTCAGAATTATATGCTGTTGGACAGAGGAAGGCCTAACTCCACAAATATGCAGAAGTCTGTGCTCACTGATTCTCTGCCCAGGAGCAATGGTAGAGACATTGAGAATAAGACGCTTCTTTTGACCAGGAGCAGCTGTTTCATCTGAGACGAGCCTCTAAGGCTTCATAATGTGCTCGGGAATCTTGTGTGAAGACAGTGTATCTGACAGGAAAAATAAAGGAATGCTCTCAGTCAGTGAAACAGTTTTAAATGTCTGCTTTTCCAGAGAGGTTGATGAAAAATAATAGTCTCTCCACTCATTTCATTTTTCTCTAAAAAAGCTGAGCTATAAAATGAGATGTGGTGTTACAGCAAAATGGAGGGGACTACGGGCCGAGTGTAGACACTATTTCTTTGATGCACAAGGGGGAGAAAGTCCCTGGGTCAGTGGCAAGAACTTTCCTCCTTGTTTCATTTGAAGGATGTTGAACCAGGAAACCAGCAAGTGTTCAAACATTCATGAAATGGCCATGGGTGACTTTAGTGAGACATCGGAACATTTAGCTAATTTGGCACTTCTCTTTACGAAAGGGAAGAAAGTTTCCATATTTAATTGAATTCAAAAATTTCTGACCGGAAGAAAGGAACCAAGGATCAGTGGCAAATGAATTTCAAGGGATTTCTTTTAAACAAATAGTAGTGAAAAAGTTGAATTTGTAATAAAAAGTGGTTTTTTTTTAATATCCAAGCTGTTTACATGCAGCCATAGAATTCCTTTTTTTTTTTTTTTTGGCATTTATATACTGTGTGTGTATGTGTTCGGGGGTTCTTTTGGGAAGGAAAAGCAAGATGAATATCTGCTATTTTATAATCCTATGGAAATCTAATATGACATGCTATTTTATACTTAGGCTCCATTATAACAAAACAGAACTCTAGATATAGCTTAGATGATTATGCTCTACCAAATATGGAAACCATTGACTCAAAAATTGGACTAAGTGGTGGCTTCAACTGAAAGAAATAATGTCAGACTTTCAATGCCCCATTAGGGTAATTGTGGTGACGCCTCTGGTTATGGTGTAAGAATTGAGATTACTTCAGGGCTTGCAGTCCTGAAAGATTGGTTCATTGGATCATTATGGAAAAGGTTCAGACTTCAGAGCTCTTGAGATTTTTTTTTTCAATTCACAATGGTTCAAATTAGGTAATTGTATCTTCAGCGTAGAGACCTCTCATTTGTTAAAAGGTTCATCACACAATGAGTGAGTTCCTATTGCAAGGACCAATGTTTAGTCAGCGTAGAGTTGGTGTAGGCTCTATATTTTCTCTGTTGATCGTGGTAATTAACTGCTGGTCTATTGTCAAGTACAGGTCAGGGTAGTGTTATGTTCCAGGATAGAGCAAGATAGACACATAAATTTGTTGCTGTGATAAGCAATCCAAATAGCAAAGGGACAGACCAACAAGAGTGGCTGTCGAGAAACCCAAATCTTGCCAAGAGCAGTGTTTTTCTCAACCACAGGAAAGATCCAGAGCAACAGTCACAAAAACTCTCTCGGTTGGGAAATAGAGGGAGTAGGGCAGCTTAGCAGGCAATGATCACAATGGATCCGATGATGTTTAAATGGGCCTATAACTATTAAAACGACGCCTCATTCAGAAACCGATAGAGATCCAGGTTTAAAGGCCAGGAAGCTGCAAAGCTGTGGTAAAGCTTTCGCTACCAATAATTGCTCTGCTCTAGCTGAAAGGCTGAGAGTGCGTCAGCATCTCAATTATTAGGCTAAGTTGGTTAATATGCTGTCCAAATAAAATGGCTTTTGAAGAAGGCAGAACAGTCTACAACTCTGCTCCTTATAATACCTAACTTTAACCAATTTCAGATGCAGGGAGTTGAAATAATGACCCCATTAAATTCTCCTTAATATAGTCATGATTTAGGGCATTCTACTGTTTTGCACACTTGTATAGGAAAGAAATGTGTTGACCACTGATCTGTTATAATAGGGGGTAAATGCATTTAAAATGGACAGTACTTCAGTTCCTATAGGATCATGTTCACATTCAAGGTGATTAAATATTAATTATTCTCCTCTATCCATGAAATGCTACAGGGAAAATAATAGTTTTAAATGGTATTCCCAGGTTCTACCATGCTGTCACTTAACAGAGACATCAGTGATATCAAAGAATTGCATATTAAAATGGCATTTGCCCATAAAGGAAAGAAAGCTTGTTTTAAGTGCTTTGTATATGTTTGAATAATACTAAAAATTATTTGAACCCTCAAAAAAGAAAGCCATTACAAAAAAGCAAGTATTTCAAATTGTTTTCTTACAGAGATGCTCAAAATGGATTCTCTTTCCTAAATGAAAGAAAAATACACTGAGGTTGATCTGTGTAGTGTTTGGAGCAGTACATTTAGCAGATACGAGGGAGAATATTCCTCATAATTCTTGACACTCAGTTGCTCACCCTGAAAACTAGACCTTTCTGAATAAACCAGGAAACCTTTGGATAAGGTTTGCTTGACTAATAATCCTTTTCTTCTAAGTTACTCCCGCTCACTGCTGTCAGTAATAGATTTAAGTGAAAACAGGAAGAAACGTGTAAGCTGAGCCCAGATTGCAATTTTGCCATTATCTTCTTGCTGCTTTTTATTCTTTGGCATAACCTTTACTCATACCTACCTTAACTTCCAGTCTTTATCCCTAGAGTAAAAGTAAGATACCAGACATGATTGTGGGTAATATCTTCTTGCAAAAGATAGGAAGACCCTGTGACTCAGCCAGAAAAACAAAGCTCTCAGCAGTTAGATGGCCAGTTATTTGCTTACTCAAATGCCCCATCCCTGTGCATGGGCATCGTCTGTGTAGCTCCTGGTAAAGGTATTGTGAATGAGTCCCTGGTCCCTGTGAGCGTACAAGGGATGACAGCTTTCTGTGATAATTGCCTTCTATTCCATTATTGCTTCACGTCTTTTTAAAAGAAAATTGTATCATGCCAACCTCGGGCTTGGAGCCTCAGCTGAGGCCTGACAAGGAGAGTGTTGTACTTTCTAACATGGATGAACATGGTTTGTAGAATAAAGAATATTTGTAAAACGTGCTGAGGGCATAGAGCATACCATCCTGGGAACTGGGAGAAGAGGGAGGTTGAAAGTGAGTAAGCAGAATCACCTAACTGCTTAAGAAAAGGTCACAGGTGACCTTCCAGGTACCAGATTAATTCCTTATTGAAGCAGGGAGAGAAACAAAATGTAATAGGGAGAAAAGTTGGGGTCACACCAACCTGTTGGTTCTATCCCACTTGTGGACCTGAGTAATGAATCCAATTGCAAGACTAAGTGTTGATTTTTCTTGCTGGGAAAACAGCCTCCCATTGTTATGTTCATGATTTATCATTGAATTATTAAAGTAGATCTAAATGTTTATGGGAAGATGGAAAAAGAGCAATGTTAGAATCTGACTTTGAGACTTTACTTGTTCCAGAAACATCCTGCTCTACACATTTAATGGCAAATTATTTCCTCTTGTGAGAATCTTCTTTTTAACAATATTTTTAATGTTTATTTATTTTTGTGTGTGAGAGAGAGACAGAGTGTGATCAGGGGAGGAGCAGAGAGAGAGGGAGTCACAGAATCTGAAGCAGGCTCCAGGCTCTGAGCTGTCAGCACAGAGCCCAATGTGGGGCTTGAACTTATGAACCACAAGATCGTGACCTGAGCCGAAGTCAGATCCTTAACCTAGTCACCCAGGAGCCCAAATTTTCTTTTCAGTGCAGGATCACTCTCTTTATCCTGGCTTTCTAGACTTTGGCTACAGCTGAGTTTGAATACACCAAATTAGAGGCTTCTGTTGATTTTTCTATTTTGTATTTGGTTATTTTTTCAGTCATTTCCAGTTATATTTCTATTGTGTCTCATGAAATATTTCTTATTTTCTTCATGGATTTTATTTTTATTGAAATACTTGAATGTGGATTTTGTGAAATCTTGATAACTTATACTTGTGCTTTAGTTGTATGGTTTTTCATACTTCTATACTTTATTCAGTCTCTTTTTCAGTCAGTCTCTAAATTTGCCTCTTAGTATTCCTTTTTATGCTTTCCTTAACCAAAAAACAGTATTATTTTCTGGTATGATTTAAGAAAACATAATCGATATTAAATATCAATTATGTGAGTGGATTTCACTCTTACCTGTGAAACAAACAGTACTCAGAGGGCCCTGTGTCTATTCCTTGGTGATTTTATGTAAGGATCCTAGATTAACTAACGATACATTATTATAGGTATTTATTGACATTTTCCTATTTTTTCTTGTAGTTCTTTTCAGATTGATCCTGAGAATTATGTTATGTATTTTATGGTTAGAGAAACTGAGGCATATTTGTACTTAGGATTCTCAAGTTTTTCATGAAACTGTTAGTACAGTTACAAAAATAACATGGCTTTTCTAAGTTCATTCTGTCTTAGTCAAACTTATTACCATTTCAAAAGATCTGGGTGAGCACCCCCAACTTTTAATCGCCTTTGTGGATAGGATTGCCCTTGTTTGCCATTCCTATAATACAGTTTGAAAAATCATATATTATTGTATTATATATATCTTCTTCCATTCACTGTACTAAAATTGACCCAATTTAAACAATGCTTTCACTGGTCTCTTACTTTCAACTTACTGAGAATTTAAAATCTCATTTGTCAACAACTGATCTAGTGTTTGTGAGAAAAGATATCACCACGTGCAAAATATGGCTTTCCCACATGCCACTCCCACCTCTCCAACCAATCTCTAGAGGTGTGGCTCTTGTTTTGCAAGTTGGAATTTAGGAAAAATGCCACATCTGTACCTCTTCTAGGCAAACTGATGGACTGGGCTCTCAAGGAACCTAAGCAGTTGGAAAGCAGGCAAAACCCCTCCCAGCTGCTTCAGGTGTGAATCCCATTCCTTCTCCTTCATTCTGACCTAAAATCAATGAACCTGCTGCTAGATCATTCCAGTAGTGCACACATTTCAAAGTTTCTGTCTCCTGCAATGCAGAGGCCCTATAAAGCTAAAACACCATTTCCTCCAGGGAGGCCTGGAGAAGTTAGCCCAACCAGGAAGACCTCATATAAAAAGCTGGAGTCCTGGACTTGTTGATTGCCAGGCAGCCTCTGTGAATTCCTCCTTTAATATCCACTGGCCTCAGTAAGAACTTGCACAACTGGAATATTGATAAGATCTAACCACTTCAAATTCTGTTGTAGGGAGAAGAGTGCAGGACAGTGGTGCTGAGGCAGTTTGTGACTTATCTGTGGTACCATCATCCTTTATTCTGTTCTTGCTGTTGTCAGTGAGCCTGGTTGTTCTCTAAGTGTCTTGCTTTATCATAAATATTCCGTTTCTCTGGAGGATTTTTGCTTGTGGCATCTTTTGGTATAGGAAACAGAAACATGACAAAAAGAACATTGCATCCTGTAAAGAATGTTTTGGAAAAGATAACCTGCTTGTGTTTTCCCTAGAAAAGCCCTTCAGATGTTGAGTTTGAGGGTTTTGTTATTGTTGTTTCCATATCCTCTAAGACTATGCTAATTATATTTTAAGGTTTTTCATGTTTTATTTACTTCTGTATTTTAAGGTGAGGTTTCTGGTTTTGAGGAGCATAGCATTGAATCATTAACAATTATTGAAAGTTTAGGAAGTAAATGATATTTTGTTGATTTCTTTCTAAGCTTAAAATATATTTTCCTTTTGGGGCACCTGGGTGGCTCAGTAGGTTGTCTGACTCTTGATTTTGGCTCAGGTCATGATCTCACTGTCTTGAGATAGAGCCCTGTGTCAGGATCCACACTGAACACAGAGCCTGCTTGAGATTCTCTGTCTCCCTCTTTCTCTCTCTCCCCCTCTCCTCCTTCCCTCTCTCCCTCTTTCCCTGAGCCCCTCCCCTCCACCCAGTGCACTCTCTCTCTCTGCCATATATATATATATATATATTTTTCCTTTAAGTATATTCAAGATAGTGTTCTGTATATCTCTACTAAATCAACCTTATTTTGGGGCGCCTGGGTGGCGCAGTCGGTTAAGCGTCCGACTTCGGCCAGGTCACCATCTCAGTCCGTGAGTTCGAGCCCCGCGTCGGGCTCTGGGCTGATGGCTCAGAGCCTGGAGCCTGTTTCCGATTCTGTGTCTCCCTCTCTCTCTGCCCCTCCCCCGTTCATGCTCTGTCTCTCTCTGTCCCAAAAATAAATAAACGTTGAAAAAAAAAATTTTTAAATCAACCTTATTTTGTTAATCTAAATCTTTTATAACTTACTATTGTTTAATCTACATGATTTGTTGATTTCTAAGAATAGTATATATTTCTAAGAAAGGTAAAATCTGTCCTTAATGAAAATTGACTTGTCAGTTTTTATTGTGGTCTGAGATTACAGGAGGATATTTTGGGAGAGTGGGGCAGTTTGTCATACATCCTGTTGGGTACTTGATGGGCCATGTTAAACTGAAGACATGTTTCACTAGGTCTTTGATATATTTTTATAAATTTCTTGTTTATTTCTTGCATCTAGCCTCTCTGATCTCTTACTTTATCCTTCATATCTCTTAGCATGTCTTTTATAGTTTACTTTCAGTTCCATGATTTTGTTAGATTCTGTTATTTAGTCCTTTTGCTAATTTCGTTTTTGAATATCTTAAACATTTCTGATCTCTAGTTGTTTTCTTTATCTTCTTAACTTTCTCTGAAGTTATCAATTGTTATTTTAAAGTTTCTTCTGTTCCTTATTGTACTTCTGTTTTTCGGGGGGTGGGTTCTTCGTTATTTGTACTTGTTTTTCATGGTGGTGTTTTTCCTGAACCACTTGTGATTTTCAATCATCTGTTCATCTTTGTATTTGAGGTTCTCTATTCCCCTCTTGTGAGAGGCTATTCTGATAACCAGAGGTTGTCTACAGTAAATACTATTTTGTGCAGAAGAGGTGAGAGTTTCAAGGTGTAGACTTTACGCATAGCTTGCTTTTTGGTTTCAAACTAGGTGGGGACACTTCTGTCCTTACTGGTGTCCTTCATGGACACGTGCTTCTGCTGCCAGTTGCTTAGCATAAATGTTGAAGGAGAGAGGAGCCAAGGAGCATATTTGCTTCCAATGCAATTTCTCATTTCCAGTAATTTCCCTGGGGCCTCTCCTGAATCCCTGACAACCCTGAAGCCACCTTCACCTCTGCAGCGGTCCCCTGCCTGCATGTGTTTGATGTGTGGTTTCCTTTGCTAACCTTATCTTTGTTTATGCTTTTCACAGATTCATCCAAATTTCTGATTCACTATTGACATTATTTCTTGGTCAGCAATGATTTTATGGATATATTTTCGTATGAATTTATTTAATTATCTAGCTAGCTATATATCCTAACAAATTTGAGTGGGTTCAGTCAGCCATGTTCATCTAGTTTCTTTCTCTTGTATTATTTCTGCATTGTTCAGAGATACAGAAGACTGTGGTTGTAAATAGCATCCTCTTCTACATATGCTTTCTATTTTAAGGACTGGGATCTATTTTGATTAATCTTCATATCAAAGTTTCTATTACTACACTAATGGAAATATGTTTCAATACAAAAAATTACTGTTGAACTAAACAGAGCTGTTCTTCATTCAAATCAGATTGATTTCTAATTTTAGGATTTAAGAAATACTTCAAACCCTCAAGTAACATTTTATAATGCAGCACAAGTGGAAGATGTAAGAAACTAAATCTCTTGTTCATTAGCAATCATTGAAAATACTACCACTAATGAATACCCAGAATTGTTAGCTTTCGGAGAAGAAATTATGACAGGCTGCAGTAATTTCTTAGATAAGTCAAGACCGTCTCTCAGATAAATACTTTTTCTTCTTTGGAGTTGAACGATGAGTTAGTTTTGCCTTTTATCTTATCCTGATGAGGCAGAGTGACATGAGATGCAGTGCAGCCAGTTTTAAGTTGCACTGGTACTATGGAAGGCTGGTGGACTGGCTCCCAAGATGTTTCTGTTAATGACTTAAAAGAGACTAAACTGAACACATCCCTAAAAATATTGAGCTGATGCTGTCATTTTCTCTAATGTTGTGTTCAGAGATTCAGTTCATTCTGGAGTCCAAATATTTTGTTGAAAGATGAGATATTTTTGGGTTGTTTGAATCTTCACAAATCCAGTCCAGGTGGAAATACTTAGAAATGAAGTAGGGAAATGCAGCAGCTTAACAATCTTTGGGTTTCCTGCCAGAAATAACTTACTAATGCAAAGAAAAGATGATTAAGCAGAAAGAAATGCCTTTATTAGTGGATGTCCTTAATTGAAGCTGTGGTGATTATTAAGCATATTATCTCAAAACTTGATAATTTCTATTTCTGAGGTGCTGAAGCATGCTGTGTGATTTCCTCAGTTCCACAAGGTATGTTAAGACAATAAACTGTATTTAGCAGCTTCTTTCTTGGCTCAAAACAACTTTAAGGGAAGGGAAGTGGGGAGGGAGAAAATAATATGAATAGGCCTTGGAAGTCGAAATGGCTCCTCAATCATTGTCAGGCCCAGGCAGCACAGGTGGGCCTTCACCAGGGGATACTGATAGAGTTCTGGCCACAGAGAGCAGAATTTGGAAGTGGGGGGTGGGGAGCTCAACATGGCCTGGAGTGTGGGTAGTTTCTCTTCATGGAAAAAGATGACTCTGTAAAATAGAAACAGGAAATACATGGTCACAGTAAGGAATCTAAACTCAAATAAATGAATATGATGAATGATGATCACATAAATGGAAACCAAATGGACTAATTGGCCCCAAGGAGATGGGTACTGATCCCTTTCAGTTCTAAACTTCTGCTTACAAAATAAACTCAGTCGTGAAATTATGACTCTCTCTTCTATTTCCTTGGAACTATAAAGAATAGAAAAAGAGAATATCTCAAAATCTATTTTCTTTCTATTTGTACTTTCTTAATACACTATTCTTTTTATTTTCTACATATCTTGCCCCTGAACTGGAAGAAAGGGTCTAGGAACTAAAGCATTCTGGGCTGGGGAATCAGGTTGAGTTTTGGCTGACTCTTTCCCTCCTGCTCTCCCTCCCTGCCTTGCTTCTTTCTACAAATCTTTATAAAGTTCCCATTTGGTGCTGATGCTCTGCCATGCCAACAAAGATATGAAAGAAATAAAAAAATTAAATGGAATGAAAGAAGGCAGAAGATACTGAGGAAAGAAGCATTGAAAGGGAGAAAAGAGAACAGAAACAGAGAAGTAAAGATGGAGCCCGCTGGTGGCAAGGGAGGGGGCAGCTTCAGTTGGTGATAAACCCAACATTTGGGTCTAAAGAAATTAACTATTGCTCAAAAGCTTTGGGAAAAACATACAGTTTCCCTAAGTATGTTTGGTGAAGAAAGGGTGGGTAAATGTAAAGAAAAGTAATGAGGAAGTGAGGTGAGAAGAGGAGGTTACACAAGCAAATCATCTATTTTAATACTTGCCCCAAAGCTCACCCATTTTTGCATTATTTCTTCATCCTGCTGCAGAATTTACAACATTTCAATGTCATTTCCATGAATCTGTATGCTTTGTACTAAGCAGTGTTTAGTGAGGGAATGGAGCATTAGGGAAAATTGATGTTGTCTGCATTCAGGTTTAAAACTTAAGCCCTCAAATTTAGTCTCTTAAGTCTTAGCCAAATCGGCTGGTGAGTGAAGGGATAGAAAGGGGAGAGTGGTGAGAAACGTCTACCTGCAGATGTCAAATTTCTTAGGGCATGTGACTAGTCGATGTCTACCACAGTATTACAATGTGGATACGGAACTCTGAGTTAGTTCTGAATGCTCCCAAGTCTTTCAGAACTTCAACATCAGTTGATCTTCTCACTGATAGAGGTAATGGCTCTTCCTCCTCTCAGAGACACTTAGCAGTAGTTTTGAATAGATGAAGACCTAATGATCAGCATGTAAGAGGCATAATATTTTTACCCTGTGCTCCAAGATGGTTACTGATCAGATATAATCTTCAGAAATGAAAATGAAACTAGGCTTTTAATATCTATTTGAAGATAAGTCGATGAGAGAATTTCTGCTCGGACAGCAACTGCCCGGGCAATGAAGATTATGGCTTAACTCAGCAGTTATTTAAGTGTGCTTTCTCCCTTTTTGGCATGATGATAATGGCCAATGTACTGCTTTTCATTTTTCTCTAGGGTAATGATGCAGCTTCAAATCATCCCATTGCCTGAAATTACTTTCAATATTGGCTAGAGAGGAGAATGCTCTCATGTTTGAGGAATACAAAAATAATAATAAAAATTAAAAGTAGAGGAGGGAAGGGCAGAAATATGGAAGAGGATCCATCTCTAAGAGTGGTGTAAAAATGAATAGATTGTTAGGGGTGCCTGTGTGGCTCAGTCAGTTAAGACTCTGACTTCAAATTAGGTCATGATCTCACGGTTTGTGGGTTCGAGCTCCGTGTCGGGCTCTGTGCTGACAGATCAGAGCCTGGAGCCTGCTTCGGATTCTGTGTCACCCTCTCTGTGTGCCCCTCCCCCACGTGTTTCCTTTCTTCCTCTTTCTCTCTCTCTAAAATAAATAAACCATTAAAAATGAATAGATTGTTAGAGTGAGATTTTGAATTTTCTTCAAAATATTTTTTTATTTCTAACACATTGATCTTCTTTTGCTTTCTTCATTTTGCCAAAATGCCTTGAGGGCATCGTCTATTTGTTAGTCCCAGGAATCTTTTGCTTTTCCTAATAACATCCAAGAACAAAGTACCACCTATGCAATATCTCATGTGTAGAATGTGGGAAGTAAAGAGATTCAGTCTGGAGTGTACTCAAGCTAGAAGAGGAACTGGACTTAATTACTAGAATAACCCACCACACAAGCCTCTGGGGGTCATTGTGTGCATGAGTGTGAGCACATGGCATGAGTGTGTTTGTGTTCTCATCTTGCACAGGATTACACACATCGATCGAGTATATGATCTGAAGCCAAACAGTGACCTTGGTTTATTCCACTTGTGAGAACATTCCCTCATCCTCATTACATAGGTTCTGTTAATTTAGTTTGGTGATAGAAGGTCATTCAAGTCTGAAATACTTGTGCAGTGTGTGATTGGAAAGATCCACTGCTCAATTTATTTAAGACTAAAAATTATCGGAACAATGAAATTTGTTTTAAGGAAAAACACAGCCCACAAACAGACATATATACCATGCAACACCTCACTTATATGAAAGGTAAGTGGCACATTTTGCCACTCAGGAAATAGTCAATAAGCTAAAAGTAAGGCTTGGAAAGGCTTCTGAGTAGCCAAAGTATTGTGGTCTTTGCCAACCAAAAAAATTCCTCATCTAGCATCTATGTATTCTTTTTTTTTAAGTTTATTTATTAATTTTGGGAGAGAGAGAAAGAGAGGGAGGGAGGGAAGAAGGGAGAGAGAGAGAGAGAGAGAGAGAGAGAGAGAAGAAGAAGAAGAAGAAGAAGAAGAAGAAGAAGAAGAAGAAAGAGAGAGAATCCCAAGCAGGCTTCATACTGTCAGCACAGAGTCCGATGCGGGGCTTGAACTCAGGAACCATGAGATCATGACCTGAGCCAAAATCAAGAGTCAGATACTTAACTGACTGAGGCACCCAGGCACCTCTCTGTGTATTCTTAGTTTACTTTTAACAAGCTCGTTTATCTGGTTTCTGAGAACACAGCCAGATCAGAGTAACCAATTAGAGTGATTCTGTTTAGACACTTACAGAGTCTATTAGGTGTTTGCCCATATAGCAGGGGAGAGATGACAACCTGGTTGATATGGTGATGAAAAAAAATACTAGAAGCAACGGCCCTGAAACCAACATTACATGATGTGGGTATATAACACTCCTCAATGGTAAGAATGTCACTGTAGAATAATTAATGCCAAGGATCTTGAGAAAAATAAAACAAAATACAATCATTGTTTCAAAAGGAAATGTGTAATATTTTTAAGTGGCTAAGAAAAGCTTTGGTTATGAGAAATCTGACAGATTTCCTGTTAATGCTGAGTAAATAAGGATTTGCTATATATATGTACAGTTTGCTGTTTCTTCATAAAATGTATATCTCCTGGGGGAGAAGCTGTATATAATTTATGTTAAATTCATTCCCTTTTCAGCATTTTTTTTTTTTTACTTTCTGAAGCTAAATATGTTTGCAATAATCTTTCTGGGTCATATGCTTAGTAAGGTAAACAGTGCTTTAGAGCAGAGCCAATTATACCTTTGTGTGTAGGTTTGGGGTTTCTAACTTACGAGTCATAAGGTTCCATGAGGTAGAAGCTAAAATGGTGAGAATTTTCTCTATTACTTTTCTCTTGACCACCTTACCCATGCAATTTCTCTTCCAAACATGGACCTCACTTGCATGTTACAGATTCTTCTCAAGGCAGTAAATGATTGAACTTTGGCCAGTGACAAGGGAAAATGAAGTTAAAGTAATAGGGCAAAGATAATGTGAATCAGGTTGAAAACGATTTATTTAGCTATAAAATTGTTCCAGAATAGAATTAGTTTCTGGCTGTCTCAGAACACAAATTAATATCCCTTCAGCCAGCTGAGTCTGATTCTTTAGTGCCTGGCTTGGGCCTTTTTGAAAGGGCAAGATTTCTCTTCAGATGTTGGAAGGTTTCTCTTTATTCTGTCCATAAGTATATTTACTAGTATCGCTCTTAGTTTTTTGTTTTTGTTCAAGAACAAATTTGAAAAAGTTTGATCAAGCCCTTCTTTTCTCAGAAGAGTATATAATTTTTCTCCAAATGGTTTTGTAGATAAGAAGTGGAAATTTGATGTGTGTTCAAGGATGAGCATCATGGTATTATAATTCCCTGGGGTCTTAAGCCTCTTCTTGTTAAACTGAACGGCCCTGTATTGGAAAACACTGTCGAGGGATTCTCCAACCAGAGAAGCTCTGAAGCTTAGGCAGCTTGAAATTCTTTCAGCTGAATACTACATGCAGTTATCAAACATCCTCATAATGTGATAACTACAGAAAAATAGCTGTAACCTGAGTTAGTAGTGTTGATTTCTCTTCTAGGTTGCCAGTAATCACTCATATTTCTCATCGGCAGTAACTTGTTCTCTATTATAGATCAGATACTGTGCTAATTGATTTGAAGAACGTCATAGGGTTATTTTTCACTCGTTCTGAAAGATCTTGGTTTCAAGTAGCCACTTTAGCTTCACAAAATGGATTTAAAAATTGTGTGTCCATTTTTGCTTGTGTTCAGGATGCAACATAATATTGTACTTTAACATGCTTAAAAAGAAATTACATTGTTGATTCAGAGTTGGTTTGTGAATAAGCTTGATATATGTAAATCCTCAAGAAGATTCACTTTCAGCTTTTGACTGCTTCTCAAGGTTATCACAGTCTTTTGGAATTCTGAGACTGTGTAGGTTATATCCCTCTTCCCAATTAGTGTAATAATGAGGTTGGTGATATGAGGTCCCTGCTTGCATACCCTGTGAAGCTTTCCCATCAAAGAGGTAGGGAGTCATCTTATAAGCATTTATTTCCAAATTATGTTCTCAAGGCAGATAGCATTCAAATGGGTACAGCTATAAATATACTGGGGCCATCAGTGGATAGGAATAAATTAGCCTTTTTAGAGGCCATGTTATTATACGCTTTTATTTTTTAATCTTCTAAGGATAAAGTCATGACTATCTGTGTTACTCAGGTAAAAGAACAGATTTTAGTTTATTAAAAAAAGTAGTGTCTGAGAAAGGGATGTTCTTGTATCCAGTAAATAATTGCTTAAGTAAAAATAGGTCTTGTAAAATTTGGCGGTACTTTGATAACGGCAGCGACTCACGCATATAGTCTCATGACACCACAACTAAATTTCAGTGAAACCTTTATCATGTAGACATGCTATCCTTCCTACAAATGATCTGAATTAGTGAAGTCTTACTGTATTTCATAGCTAAGCTCTTAGATGTTTCAAAGAGACTAAAGAAGCCTATAAACCGGGCCAAGTCAAACATGAGTGAAACCTCATTCATCAATTGTAGAGGTATCTTTGAAGGATTGGTCTGGAAACATTTTCATGAAGAGATAGTAGTCATAGCATATTTCATTTTTGTTTAGGGGTTTTGGTGAGAACAACAAATAATATGATCCTGGAAATTGATGGGCGTGTATTGAACGGAGTGTAATTACTTTGGAAAACTTACAATGGGCACACAATATTTTACCACAACACTTTAGCACATTTCCAATATTGGGTTATTTTTTATTCTAATGCATTTTTCCAACTATCCTAGAAGAGTTTATGGGAGGTTTTAGCTTTTAGTTATTTACTCCTTTGGGGCAAAGTTTCATGATAAAACCAGCTGGAATGATTCTTCAACTAAAAGGAGGAAATGAAGGATGTTGCATTTGAATACACTATTCCATCATCTCTTCCATCATTTCCATTGCTATTGTTTGAATTGCTTATTTATCTGTAGCTACTTCCAAAAGGGAAAGAAAGAAAGAAAGAAAGAAAGATGGCAAAAATCGAGGCTACTGTATGATGTTGCCTGTAGCCTTAAACATCTGGTTTACATTTTCTGTCTGCTTCAGAATTTTACTGGCTCTTGTAAACATGATAGGAAAATTAAACCATGAATTTTAAAATAAGCCATTTCAGAATGAGACTGAAGAGGAAGAATGAAGTTGCAACAAAAAGAAAAAGGAGAATGACTTACCTCCTTCAGAGAAGAGAAGAAGACCTGACATTTCTTCCCCAAAGGAGCCTGTGCCTTCACTCAATGTGTTGGCTGCAGAGGCCCACACGCTTGCCTCTCTCTCACTTTGGAATGAAGCCGTGAGGGCAAGCAGTCCTAGCAGTGGTGTTACCTTCTTGCTGCCTTCTTTGGTTACCCCTAAGGAGAAGAGACAGGGATCTGGAGAAACCTGAGGCATATTTAAGTTGGGGATACTAAAACATACAGACAAAAAAGTGTTTTTGTCTTTTTTTAAACCTCTACACCTTATTTCACTCCTTACCTTACTAAACTTCTGCAGATCCGTTGTTGTGATACTGTGATTTTACCAAGTGGTACAAAATAATTTCCAATTTAGAAGCACAGATCAAAAATCCTGCCTCCCCCCCACCAGGCCCCAAAATATAAAAACCAGCAACAAGAGAAAAAACAAGACAGTGGCAAACAGTCCTTTAAGGATAAAGTATGTTGAGACTGGGCGAGGACTATCAGAGTCCAACCATGACAAAGGGAAGTACAGCATCTGCTGTTTCTGGATGAAAAGCTCTTTTTTGCAAAGGACTGATAATCGTCTAAATTGCTTTAATGAATCATACTATGAGTTTGTGCCACATCTTCAGCAGCATACAACTCAATAAAATATCAACATGGGGACACATTTATTTATTTTCTTTCAAGAAGCACTTCTATTCGGAAATGCATTCAAGTTCCCAAAGGTTAGCAACATTTGGCTTAGCATAGTTTATATCCTTTCTGCACCAGAATTAATGAGCGGTTTTCTGCAATCTCCTCCAGGAATTTGGATATAGACATAATAGCTTGTCTGATTTCTTTTTTCTTTTTTAATTATCATGCCTTGTTTTGTTCTATTTCCTGACCCGGAAATCATGACTGGTCAAGAAAATAGGTTTTGCCCATCAGAGCTTTTAATGATTTAGTTTGCCCACTTTGAGCCATAGACTGGTGAAGGCAGAGATGGAATAGCTCTGTTTATGGGCCAGGGCTTCTGAAATAATTCACTCTGACAGGGAGACCTTGGGTTCCAGTAAGCCTGGTTTTCTTCCTCACGAGGATTATGAATGGTGCTTCAGAAATGGGTTGAGCAGTGCTTCTAGCTCCACTTTGGATCCTGTTAGTTAATTTCCTTTATATTTTAGTAGGGCTGATAGATACAAAACATACTCATATTTTATCATCTCCTTTGACAGTCTCCGGGTTGTCCATCCTGCAGCACCACCTCTTGTTTCTCTTCATATTCTGCCTTCTACTTTCCCTCTCCATTTTTCTTTATTTTCTCTTACTCAAGCAACTGACTACCTGAGTTCAAGTATCAGTTCTGCCCATGAGATCTTGGGCAAAGATAGGCTTCCATTTCTTCATCTGTACAAAGGGGATGATAATAGCATCTCCTTTTAGAGGGGTATTGAGGGATTACTGATTTGACACACGTAAAGGATTTAGAATAACGTGTGGTCCATTGTAAAAGTTGTCTGTGATGGGTGGGAATGGGGACGTGGAAGGTATAGGTGGTGTTTTGAGGCAATAGCTCTACCAGTTTTACTTACAAGCCTCCAATCATGTTCATGAGAAGAGACTTTTAGGTGCTCTTATTGGGCTCTTTAAGGCTTATTTTGTGAAAGTACAGAACACTAGATGCATTGGCCAGGGGAAATCTACCAGTAGCTAAATAAATAATATGTAATACCAATAACAGGGGGAAGAGGCATGCCCATGAGCTGAGGAATGGCTAGTAATTTAGTACAACCTTTCTCAAGGTCAATTTGGCAATACATATTAAAAGACTTAAAGTGTGCATGCTTTTTGACATAGTAATTCTACTTTTGGGAATTGTTCCCGAGGACGTAACTAAGGATGTGGGAAAGACTGAGCTCCAAGAATACTCAATGGAGTGCTCTTTTGAAAAAGCAAAAGTTGGAAATCACCTAACACTCCTTTGGTTAAGCAAATTATAGTTATTTCAAACAATGGACCACTGTGCTGTAAAAAATGTATTTATTGACATGGAAAGATGATTATGATATACTTGTAAATGAAAACAGCTTCAAAAGCATCAGGGTTTGATTTGCACACAGTGCGATGGGGAGGGGAACTTAAATATTCTGGTGTTCCTCTTTGAGTGGGTAAGATTAGATGTGTTTTTAATTTTTTCTCTTTTGTCTATATATTGTGATTTGTGATAGTAGACAAGTTTTTATTTTGCTATTTTAACTGAACTGTCAGATGAAAAAATAAATGCTCCAAAAGCCCAAATCTTATGCTTGATTTTTAGATGTTCTGAAAACATTCTCTCTGAGAGCACATTGCATGTAGTTCTTGGCTTCCAGAGATCTAAGTTCCAATCTAGCTTCTGGGACCAGTAGTGAAGGAGACTCTGTACAATTATAAACAGTCCAGGTCTTCATTTCCTCATCTATGGAATGGCTACAGTGACAATAAAACTGTCCCCATGAGGCTGTGTGGATCAGATAAGTCAATGAAGGTGAAAGTGTTTGAAGCCTCTACAAGCATCATTTGGAACTCATTACTAATCTCAAAGAGTAATTTGCTTAACCCTGATGAAGAGAGGAGTAAGTTGTGATTGAACAGCCAAGACGATATGATCCTTTTCAGCCCAGTTTGTGCAGAACTGTTGCTTTTCAGGATTCTTCAGATAATACCCTGTCATCTTGTGAGGAAGGTACTGAAGAACCCAATTGCTTAACAAACTGCCAATGTTAGCCAACAATTTAGTGAAAGTTCAGATTTCATAATACAAGCATAATCAGAGTGAGGAGACACTCAAGTCAGGATTTTCTAGGTATCGATTTAGCAATTCACTCACACTGGCAAGAATATGTGGCAAAGGAGGATATTCATACCACCAAAACCTCTTACATGTCTTGATATGGAGCTTTAATTATGTTAAGAAAGGTAATTAGCTAATTCCAGAACAAACTCTTTGCCAGCATTAGAGATGATACAACAGATGCTTCATTTCAAAAACTCTAAAACATACTATTTTTGCATTAAAAATAAGTCCAAAATGTAGCTTAAAAATAATAGCTAAAACATGTTTACTGCTTGTTTGCTGTTTCCAAAGAATTGTGCTAAGTAACTCGAGTATATATCTTAATTACTGGTTCTCTGGTTTCTAGACCAGCAGCATCGGCATCATCTGGCAACTTGTTAGAGACATAAGTTTTTGCCCACCCTCACCAACGCCCCCCCCCTCCCGCTTTTTTTAAAATCAGAAATCTCGAGAAATCAGAACATGTGGATCACTAATTCCTCTAGGTGATACTATTGTGTGTTCAATTTGAGATCAACTGATTTAAATTAGCTTCATTCTAACATTTGAGGCTACAGTCACTATCCCTATTCTATACCTGAGGAAACTGAAGCTTGGAGATTTTAAGCACCTTGCCCGAGGGCATGTGGTCAATCCTTACCAGGGCATGAGATCATGTCTCCCTGTTTCCAAAGCTAGTGAACATTACCACTCTGTAACCTGAAAATTCCTTGATTTTTCTTCTTCTTCTTCAACCTAAGTGGTAGCATGAGCTGTGTTGAGATGAAGTGACTCAGAAAGGGCTGGGGTCTGGGATTCCAAACATTATCTTGCCTTAACACTGACACTTGGTTCCTTCCACAAGTGATTTCTGAGTAAGAAATTGGCCCAGGTGTCTAGGCCAGGTAAGGAATGCTGGCTTTGGCCTCAAACACCAGTGTCAATCTTTGGTTCTGTTGAGCTGGCCTGAATTATGTGGATCTACAAGGACTTCATTAGCTTGATGGCAGCCTCAGCATCACAGCTAACACAAGGGGGTGATTTGGGGGAGAATCCCTTTGGCCCGTTTCCTTCTAAGCCCTCACCCAGATCTCAGCTCTCTCCAATTTCTCACTCTTAATGGCAAGAGAAGGCAGACTTAAGGGAAAGCACATCAATGAATGGGCCAGAAAGTCCCTCTTCTCCAGAAAATGTGCACGTTTTCTAGGCCTGCAATTCTTTCCACCGATTTTGTAGGATAAGACAGTTTTCAAGAAACTGCTCTGAGGAGATTTCCAAAGGGAGAGAAACTGCTTCCAAATAGCCCAGAGCTTAAACCTCTTTCTATGAGCACCCACAGTTCAATACCCTTCACCCTACTTCGGTGTGCCTTCTCTTTTAGCATCTGACCTCTCTGGGCTTCACAGTGGAGCCAAGAGAAAACTTGGGCTCCATCTAGAGGTCACCGGGATGGTGGTCATAAGGTCATCGCTACTATTGCCAGAAGCAGGTAGCAAACTTCTATTTCAAAGTTTATGTTTAGGGAATTGGGAACATTTTTGTTTGGAAGAAGACTTCATAGAGGAGGCTATAGTCGTTTTAAAAGATTTTGTCTTTCAGTTATCAGAAATGTTTCCAAAAACCTGATTTGAATGAAGAGGAGGATTTTTTATCCTTTGGAATTAAAATCAACCACTCATCTCTCTCATGGATGTTCTTTCAAGGAACAACTCAGAATAGCTGTGGTATATTTTGTGGTCTTCCTAGCATCTATTTTCCTCTCCCTCTTTCTTAACACAACCCTGCTTTTATTCAGTTTCTCTGTGTGGGCAGGTGTTTGAGGCATTACATGTGTCCATGCCAGGGGTAAATCATGATTGATACAGTCTTAACTACAAATTAGGATCACCTAGGGGAATTTAAACATCTCGGTGTTCAGGCCCCACCCTACTTTAATTAAAACAGGATGTCTGGTGGTGGGCTTCCTCTGTTTCTAATGAGCAGTCAGGATTTGTTGAGCTAGTCACAGGGTGATCCACCTGCCAGTGATTGGTGCTGTGCTCATGATAAAATTCTAGCAATGAGACAGTGAGGCAAATGTAGCTGAGAGTTTGTTGAAAAGTTTCCCCTACATTTTTGCAAAAAAGGTTTATAAGAAGAAACACCTTTTCTAACTCGGGGTGGCTTTATGTTTGCTTTGATACCTGGAACTCTCACAGCCATCTTGAAACCATGAAGTGCCCAGCCTAAGAGGACAAGCTGATGTGCTGTGGGTGGCATTGAGGAAGAGTCTTTATTCTTGATGATATTGCCCTAGAGCCATGCTATCTTCAGATTTATTTCTATGTGCAATAATACATACCCTTTGGATTGTAAGGTATTTTCCGTTGGTTTTTTTATTACCTGCGGCCAGAAACATCATGATCAATTTACCTGTCTTTTGTGGACTTAGCAGTAGTACTAATGCTGATGTAATGTATGGTTTTAGTCAAAGCCTAGGCCGAGACAGCTGATTACACAGCAATTAGGGCAGTTTTCGGTTCAGGAGATGGATGGCCTTGGGTGAGGGGAAGGTATAATTATAATCATCTAGGGGGATTTTACAAAAAGAGACATATATCCCATCAGAGCTCTTTGGAAGGGGAGATAGATTGGACTCATAGGGGGTGAATACTATAGGCAAAAGGAGAACTTGGGAAATATTTTGAAAAATTCCCTGATTTAGATATATTTTTACATGCTTATCATCTGAGACATATTAGCTTAAGAAATACTAATTATTTGAACTAGAAGAGTCTTTAAATTGCAACTCTATTGTAAGCCAGACCACAAGAAATACCTAGTTTGTATTATGGTCTAGAAATAATTAGATTGTGTTAAACTGATCCTGTCCCATCAACCTCCTTTACAGAGCAGCGATTTAACAAACATTCACAAATATCTATGTACTTGGATATAAATATGTACTTTGTAGTTTCCTGCCTCCAAGAATTTCTAGGATTCTTTAGGACACTCAGTGTCTCTTTACAAATCTAATTCTCTTTTTGCATTACTATGGCACCCAGAAAACCAGATCCCCACAGCCAATGTCACCATGGCAGAATTGCCACAGTGGCTGGCTGGAGCTTGGTTCCCTGTAACTAGGTTACTTTTGGTTTCACTGGGGTGTCATTGTGGCCCAGTGCTGTTCTCAGTCTTTACAATACTCTAGCAATTTAATCAGCTTTCGTGAATGTAGAAGGAAAGCTTTCTCCTTCTATATTATGCTGTTAGGGTTTGCCACAGTGGGGTGTTTTGGTCACAAACTGTAGAGTTTAGTAAGAGAGTACTTTTAGCTCATGCATACAACCCTGTCTCTTGAGTGTCTCTAGGGTTGTTGGCTGAGGACAGGTTTTCATGGCAAGAAACCACCACTTCCCTTGGACATGCCTGCCTTGGCTGGGGACTGAGAGCCAGGTTTCTTTCTCCCTTAGAGCAAGTTTTCTTTCAATGCTTTCATAGACCTTGTCTACAGTCTGGCTTAGGTTCAGCCCCTTCTGGTCCATTAGACTGGTTGCTGTGTCTGAACATCAGTGGAAGGCTTGTTATTTCCCTCCAGGAAGTTTTCTTGTGGAAGGCTCTTTCCCCCTCTTTTGAAGGTTTTCTAACCCTCCATGCACATCAGTAGACACAGTTGGGTGAGTGTAGGATGAGTGTGTCTAACTTGGCACACCCAAAGCCATTACAGTACCTGCTCTGCCAAGACACCACACTATTGGATTTGTAGAATCAGGATATTGTTGGTCCATTATGCTGTTCAGTGTTGGGTGTATGAAGACGTTATGTGCATTTTTTCATAAGGCTAGGAATACTTCTGTTGTCTTTGATTCAGTAAGCATTTACTGCATGTCCATTTGCTAGGTCCTAAGGTATATGTTGGTGATGCAAAGTTGAATGAGGCATAGATCTTGCCCTCCGAAAATTCGTGCTGCAGCTTGGAGGCAATTAGAGGATTGTTGAGGAAATGCTGTGATAGGGCACTCGAACTTGTTTTTGTTATTGCCTGGAAACTGCCTCTTCGACTGCCTCTTATTTTGGAAGTCCCCTGCAGCTCACAGCTCAGCCCCATTGTCAGTTCCCTGAGTGGAGCTCCAGGTGAAGCAGGCCGCCACCACCCCTTACCCTCCCGTATAGCCTCATGTGTTATTAACCCGCCGTTATGTCTCCGTGTTTTATTTTTCTGCTAGTACTCACCATTATCTGAAATTATCCTGCCCGTTTATTTGTAATCTAAACTCTTTGAGAGCAGAAGCTGTCTGTCTTGTACACTGCTAAATCCTCAGTGTGTATAAATGTGTTCTGAATAAAATCATGAATGAAATCACACAAATGCACCTATACCCTCTTGGAGGAATTAGGAGAGTCTTGTTAAAGCTGGAGATGCCTGAGCTGCATTTTTAAACACAGAGACAGGAAAAGAGGAGTCTAGGAGGGCAGGCAGGTAGAGAGAGTACCATGTAAAGGCTCTCCAGGAGCCGCACAAGGTCCACCATTGTGGGGAGCTGAAGCACACAGTACTAGGGTGGGGGAGGCTGGCCAAGCATCCAGGAACCACATCATCAAACAGTAAGGTCTTACACAAGGGCGCTGAAAGTGGCCACGTTTATATTTCAGAAAAATCAAAAGTTATTTCTCCAACTGGGGTTTGTAAGACACAGCTTCTTGGGTTTCTCCACCATACGGATCTGAAATTTCTGCCTGGGAATCAGGAGTATGGGGGTGGGGGTGGGGGCGGGGGTGGGGTGGGGTGGGGTCAAGGTTAGGGGAGTCAGTTACCTTTCTTGAGTTTTTTCTCTGCCTTGGTTCTTTTGTATTTTAATTATCTTCCTAACTATCCCCTGGCTCAAAGAATGCAGGGGCCCTGGCATATTCATCTTTGTCTGACCAAGGTCTAACAGTGCTTTGCAAATCGGTACTTAATAAAGCTGTGTAAATAAATGTCTGCAGATAGGTACTTAATAAAGCTGTGTGAATAAATGTCCTGTTTAGAGTTCAGTTTTGCTTTTGCCTATGGTAAACATCCGCACCTGGGTTCTTCCAGGTACCGTTTGGATTCATTGGCTTTTGTTTGTGGTTAACAGTTGTAGTTTTATTGGCTCTGTGCAAACTGCCTCACCTTTAAAGTGAAATCTTAAAAAAAAAAAAAAGAAAAAAAGAAAAGCTGGATAGCATGCTGGATGGCATTTTATTTCCTTTAGAAAAGCTCTCCCAGCTTTTCTGTCACCAACGCAGGGTAGTGGACGTGGTGTTGCCTTCAAAAGCAGATAGTCCTGTCGTTAAATCATGGTTCTGACATGAACCAGTGATGGGAAAAAATGGTAAACAATTGCACTACTCTGAGCTTTGGTTTCCTCCTCTACAAAATGGAGGCAATTAAACTGTTTAATATATAGGGTTGTTGTGATCAGAGGGGATCATAGATGAAAGCTTTGCACCCTGCCACATGATGAGCATCCATGAACGCCAATTTCCAAATTTGACTTTCCTCCATGAAAATTAAGAAAGTAAAACATCACCTGTAAGTGGTGTTCCAAGGGAAAAAACTTCATCCTCTGGTAACTCAAATTTGTGAATTTCTTGCTGAATTCCTTGAGGAGTTTTACTAGATGGTCTTCCAAACCTCCCTGACTACTTGCTTCTGTCAACACGTGGGTGAAATATGAGTGTGCAAAGTGTCATTGTTGGTGAGAAGAGTGATCGTCTATAGAGAGCATAATTCTCTCTGAATCCTGAGGATCGAATGTGAGCTGTTGCCTCCCATTTATAATTCTGTATTGTACATGAGTATCAGATAGGAAAGCAAGCATTCTGCTTAAGACTGCAGAAGTCACAGAGTTTGTTTAATGATTATTACAGCTTGCTTTGTAATTATGATTGCATGGGCAATCCTGCACAATCCAGGGAACTTTTGGAAAGTAGTGACAGTAATTTACGGCCATGTGGTTTTGTCTGGATGCTTAAGTACTTGGTCTGTGGCCTGCTTGCATGCTCCATTGCCTGCCTGATGGACCCATTCCCCACCTGCACTATGTTTCCCCATCTTGATGGAATATTGTGGAATGAATACTGAGATTGTGTGAAAGACAAAGCAAAGGGAATGCATGTTAGGAAAGGGAGATTGGATCTGCAAAAATTCCCTTCACTGTATTTTTAGCTTTTCATCAATGAAAGTCCCTGTTTTTATTTTATTTTTTAAGACTATGGAATATAGTTAGTGCAAATTACATACCTTGGTGGATGTCTAAAGTTTTAAAAGAACATGGAAAATTCCTGTGGGCTTCAGGTGAACTTCTGTGAATGTTGCCTTTTAACTGTGTATTTTTAAATAATTGAAAACTAATTTGGCTGAATTTTGATGGCTTATGGTTACTTGTAAGCATGTTTTATTCATGATGACAAGCTCTTTCAAAAAAGTAAAGTTTAAGTCAAATTCAGATTTTTGGAGAAAGGCAGGAATGATAAAGTTAAGAGAAAACAGTAATTGAGCATCTAGTTTCTGTCTATTGCTTTTGAAAATGTGCCACATCCTGAAAGGAAATTCTTATGTGTGCTATGGTCTCTAAAAGGAAAATGAAGATGTTGGTTAAATTCTTCAATAAGCCGGTCCCAAAGAATTTCCTTTGAAGTTGTTTTATATGCTTTTCTACTGAAAAACTTTAAGATAAGTTATAACTCTGCTTTGTGCTTTGAAAATAAATTCAGCACATTAATTGTATTTATGGGAGAAAGTAGTAAATGTCCCAGAATGAATACACAGCCGTAATTTACTTGGAGGGAGCTGCTACTGCCCATAAACTTCTCCTACTTGCCTCTTCTGGTTTATGACATCAGCCAGCCTCATAAATGAATCACTGCTTTGTGCTCCATCAGGTCCCTGCTCTATGTAAATTTCTACTGAATGCTTATCAAATAGGATTATTACTTATTACATATTTTCTTTGCTAATTTTCCAGGAGATTAAATATAGTCTATATTTTAAAGGGAGGATCTTGGTTTATCTGCACCGCGTATCTGTTTGGACTGAGAAATACTTGCGCACCACCGGCAGAATATGGGGTGGAGGTCAGGGATCTCTTTGGGTCAGGAATTGGGAATTCATTACCTAAAAACCTCACCTACAGGGAACAGGACTGGGGACATGGGCTTGGTCTAATATGTAGCTGTGTCTTTGCCATCAGATGACAGAAGTGACTCTAAAGCATTAGAGTGTGATGCTAGTCTAGTGGTTGTGTATACACACTTGAGTTCTAGGGGTGAAATGGCATGTGAGTAAAACAAAACAAAACCGAGCTATCTTTATACACAAAATCTCTGTGGCATGTTGGGAGCAAAAGGCAGCTTTTCTTTGGGGTCAGGATAATAGACGTAACAGTTAAGGTGGAGGGAGGCAAACACCACTTTGGTGAGAGGTGCTCCTGGCTGGGGTGAACTGAAGCTCCAGGTAACCCAGGTGAGATGTGGCAAGGACTCTGGGGCCACAGTGGCAGCATCAGTACTGGAAGGAGATCTGGGTCCTGGTCCCATTAAAACCGTTCTCTAATCATGTGAAAAGAAATGATAAAGGAAGCATAAGACCTGTGAGAAGCCATCAATGAGAAAGTACAGAGATTTTAAATTCTTAAATACACTTTTGATGAAAATGAAATGTGCTAACGTCAAGAAGTGAGTACAACAAAATAAACTGGAGGAAAGTTGAAATCACTAAATAGAAGAGTTAAAAAGATGGGAAACTTCCAGAAAGATGTTAAAAACCAGAACCTAGTGCTTTGAAAATAATCATTAAAAGATATCCTTTTGACAAGTTCCACAGAAAGTTAGAGAACATGAGCAATGAAAAGTAACTGTAGAAATTAAAGCAATTAAAATTATAAAAGAATTCTATGAAAAGCTTTATACATGCAATTTGAAAACCTAGATTAAACATGGCTTTTTTAAAAAAATTTAACATTAGCTCAAGTAGAGCCAAAACATTGATACAGACCAGTGCTATTGAAAAACTTGCAATAGTGACTGAAATCTGTTCCTATATTTGGCACTAACGCAAATTAATTTTCCAGGAAAGGTCTAATAACCAACAAAGACCATATGATTTCCATATGAGATAAAAATTTTGTAGAAATGAACAAAACAGGAGACTTCCACACTCACTGAATGCGCTAAGAGTTATCCTGATTCTAAAACCTAAGGAAAATAATACAGAAAGGATATTATAGTGTGTTGTTATTATTTTTTTTTTAGTAATTTTGAGTTTATACTTGACAACTAATTACTAGGTTTGTAAGGGGCTATTGAAAGCTAAGTTTAGGGGCATCTGGTGGGTCAGTCAGCTAAGCATCCAACTTCTGCTCAGGTCATGATCTCATGGTTCCTGGGGTTGAGCCCTGCATCAGGCTCTGTGCTGACAGTCCAGGGCCTGGAACCTGCTTCAGATTCTGTGTCTCCCTCTCTCTCTGCCCCTCCCCCACTCATGCTCTGTATCTTTCAAAAATGAATAATGTTAAAAAAATTAAAAAGCTAAGTTTACCTAGTATATTTAAAAAGTTAATTTTCTGAAACATTTATGTATATTTTCCCAAAATATACCTGGTTTGCCATCAGTGTTTACTCTTGAACAGTGTCAAGTCAGGGGAGGAGGCATCTGAAAGCAAGCAAGGGTGAAGCTCAAGTTACCCAACAGAACAAGTGTATTTCATGAAATTACAAAAAGACTGAGAAAAATGTATATAAGCACAGGAAAACAAGAAAGTGTCATACACAAGCTGCAAATTTCTGAATGAGAAAGATCAGATGTATGGACAAAAATAAGATGAAATTACAGTCCAAATACATAGGAGAATATTGCTCTACCAATAGGTTAGCTCTAGGAGGTATAAGCCAAGGGTAAATGGATTCAAAAATTCAAGAGAATCAACTGATTAACTCTTGGATTTAATTTTCAAAAGTTTCAGTAAATTTGCCAGATCAATTTACAAAATATTTTCTTATACACCAGTGATAATAGTTCAAAACGTAATGGAGTAAATGATACCGTTAAAAGCAGCATAATACAATACAAATTACAATTCTAAATACCGAGAAATAAACTTTATAAAATTTAAGAACTTTATGAAAAAAATATGAACCTTTACTGAGAGACATAAAAGAAAATCTGAATTTAATGAGCAAAACATAGAAAAATTAAAATAGCATTATAGAATTTTGAAAGGATGGTCTCTCCCAACCTAACAAGAAAAAGAAAACAAACAAAATCATCATTTTTTTTTGAACCCATAAAGAAAGTCAAGAATGAGAGGATGTAAATGAGGTTTCAGGGCAACTAACCAGCCAGAAATTTAAAGAAAGACCTCCCAAGGAGTCAGATGGCAATACTATTTCACTTGTAGAACAGAAGGAAAGCAGGTTCACCATTAAGGAGAAAGAGTAATCTGATAATGGGACAATTGGTTATCCATATACAAAAAAATGAATTTTGGTTCATGTTATGGACTGAATTGTGGCACACTTCCCATACCCCAATTCAAATGTTGGAGTCCTAATCTCTGGAACTTTAGGATATGACTGTGGCTGGAGAAAGGGCCTTAAAAGAGGTTATCATGTTATAATGAGGCCATTAGGGTAGGCCCTAATCCAACCTGAGTGGTGTGCTTGTAAGAATAAATTAGAATACAGAGAGAGACCAGGGATATATGCTCATAGAGGAAAGACGACCTGCAAGGTAAGGATAGAGGTCTCAGAAGAAACAAAACCTGCTGATGCCTTGATCTTGGACTTCTTGCCTCCAGAACTGTGAGAACCTGAATATTTGTTGTTTGACCACCCAGTCTGTGGTAGTTTGTTCTGGAAGTCTCCAGGCAAACTGATACCTTCATAACTCAAAATAGGTCATAGATTTAAATAGAAAACCTAAATTATAAAACTTCTAGAATAAAATATAAGGGAACCTTTATGACCCTGGGTTAGGCAAAGATTTCTTAGATAAGACCCAAAAAGCATAATTCATTAAAGAACAAATTCATCATCTGGGCTTCATCAAAATGAAGAACCTCTGGTCATTTAAAGCTAGTGTTTATAGAGTACAAAGACAAGCTACAGACTGGGAGAAAAATACATGCATCTATTAAAGAACCTGTTTCTAGACCATATAAATAATTTTCAAAAGACAATAATTAGAAAACAACCTCATCAAAAATGGGGACAAGACTTGAGCAGGTCCTTCACCCAAGAAAATGTAAGAATGGCAAACCCTTGAAAAGATGCTTAGCATCATTTGTTGTATGGGAAAGTCAAACTGAGACCACCGTGTTGTATCACCCCACATGTATTAGAATGGCTAAGGAAACAAAACAGTTAAAAAATCCAGTAATACCAAGTGCTGAGGAGGGTGAAGAGCAATTGGAACTCTCACGTGCTGCTGGTGAGCATGCAAACATAGCACAGTCCCTTTGGAAAATAATTTAGTAGTTTCTTGAAAGTTACACCCAGTTTACCATATAATTTAACCTTTCCACTCCTAGGAATTTACCTAGAATACATAAAAGGACTTGTGTTGATCCAACAATCTCATAGTGAGTATTCCTAGTGGTTTCATTATCACCCAAATTGAAGACTACTCAAATGTCCTTCAAGTGGTACATGGTAAAATAAGACATCGTGCATTCATATGCTAGAACACCACTCAGCAGTGCAAAAGGGCCATGAAGTGACACCATCAACTACATGAGGTGATTCCCAAGTGTATTATGCTAAGTGAAAGATGCTAGACTCAAAAGGCTACGGAGTATAAAATGCCATTTATAGAATTTTGTGCAAGAGGTAAAACTATAGGAGCAGAAAAAACATCAGTAGTTGCCAGAGTCTGGGTGTTGGGCCAAGGGTTGACAAAAGGGACACAGGGGGATTTCTTTGGGAGACAAAACTGTTCTGTATCTTGGTTGTGGTATTTGTATCATGACTTCATGCCTTTGTCAAAACTTGTGTACTAAAAATAAAATGAATTTTGTTGCCTGTAAATAATATCTCAATAAGCCTGGCCTTAAAAGATAGCATTTGAAGAAAGAATAGGATAATAATCTGATTAATTTAGGGAAGGGAAAGTCTTCCTAAGCAAGACACAAAGACTGCAGATTTGGTTATGTAAGGATTCAGATTTCTACATAACAAAATGCACTAAAAATAAAATTAAGAAAAACTAGGGTTATAATGGAAAAACATTCACAACATGTTTAACAGACAACAGGTTGTTATCTAGAATAGCTAAACTGTTTCTACAAAGCAGTAAGAAAAATACAAATTGCCCAGTTGAAAAAAATGTCTCCCAACATGAATTTCAGTTCACAGAAGCATAATAATGCAATGAAGATGTGCGAACCTATATTGTTAACCAGGAAGAAACAAATTAACAAATGAGTTCCTTTGCATACCTTAGCTTGGCCCTGGAAACAGGTAGTGAGGTTGAAGGGCAAGCAGGTACTCTTACACACTGGTCAGAGCATTAAAGTGCTCTGGGAAGACATTGGGAAGACAATCTTACAATGTCTATTAAAAGTTTAAAGAAACATACCATTGGCCCAGCAGGTCCTTTACTAAAATTCTACTTCAAGCATTTATTTTTAAAAGATTTCACCATACCTTTAAGAGTAAAAATTTGGAAATGGCCCACATGACTGTCAATGGAAGTGTTACATAATATACCTAAATATAGTGTATCTGTATTTATACAGACAATTCAAAGACAGGATAAAGCTGTATGTGTTTACATATAAATCTCTGCAGGTCATATTGTTAAGGGAAAGAATATATAGACTTTCATCTGATTCACATCAAAAACTTTAAAAAAGGGTGTGCGTATGTGTATGTGCATGATATAAATAAAACGAGGCTAATCTAACTTCATTAGAGGTTACTGCTATCTGTGAGGATCAGGTAAATGTTCTAGGTTTCTGTGTTTGAATTGTGACATTGAGGAAGTACTTATAAATTATGTCATTTGAGAAAAGAAACAAAATTGGAAAAATAAAATGTGTAGTATACAGAGTACTGTGCTGCATAATGCCTGTGTTTTGAAATGCTTCATTTAAAAAATGTATAATTGTTTAAATATTTTGGTCTGGTAGTGTTTGAGTTGTGATCACTTAAAGCATCACAAGTTATTACCAAGAATGTCTGCTTCCAGCCTGCCATTGTTTGCACCCTTGTGTAGTAAACAGTTTGTCTCTATAAGAAATTATTTCTCCCCTCTCTTGGGACTTTTCATCAGGCAATGCAGACACTCACATTGGGACATGTGATAAATATAATAGTATGTAGCTAGCTCCTGATAATACCTCTATTACTACAAGGAAAATTCACAGCCAGATTTGAGCTCGTGGGTTTCCTTTTTCCATCAGAGTGAAACAGAGAAGGGAATATGACATGCTCGTATATAATAACTCTTTACGATATAGACAGCCCGTCACGTAGGATTTGAAGCACTTTGCATGTCAGTATTTTGCTTCTTTAGTGTCAGTCACTACGCAGTTCAGGCTTCCATCTGATGGGAAGATTTCACTATTAATCTCAACCACCTCCTTACTCTGCTCAGAAATGTTCTGTCAATCAGTCATCACGTCTCCTTATTTTCTTGAAGGATGGTGTTATTAAACAACTTGCCTTAGGCCACAGAAGATATTGGTTGTAAAGCCTAGACAGAAATACCAATTCCTAGTTTAGTACTTGTGTCAACAAGTCTTGCTACCTTAAAGGAGCCTTTTTCTTCTGTAGATTTAAGTTCAGCTTTGCTACTGAAAGTATTATACATTTTGCAATTCTAGAGCAAGTTTTTACCTGCCTGTTTTATAAAGACTCTTGGGGTTAAGAGATTCTTTCCATCCAGGGAGTCAAAGAGCCAGGTTCTGATTTCTGAATACTAAACTCAGTGGTGGTAGCTACTGGGGCTGTTGCAAATATCATGCTGTCTTTCCTCTTCCAAGTACATGGAAGGGTTGTATGACTGCTCTCAATTACAGTTATGTATAGTCAGCTGACTTGCCGTAGCCTTTAGCAGGTGAAGAAAGTGACGTGTGTCCCTCCAGAGGACAGCTTTAAGAGCCAGTATGTTCCTTGCTACACCTTTCCTCCATCAGAGTGATAGGTGCTGTTGCAGATGGTGGCTGTTCTATCAGTCTCAGTCTTAGAGGGAGCACAGCATGAGGCAGAGCCCCATGTGTGATAACATGTGATGTAGGTGAGGAAAAGACCCCACAAACCTATGTTGGAAGCCACTGGAGATGTTTATGACTGCAGCATCCACTACCTCATTGTGACTGATGGCATTTTCCTAATAACGTAATTTTTCCCTAATCTAAACTTAAAAGTTTCATAGTGGGCATTGTAAGCTTAAAAAATGTATGTTGTTGCCCTTAATAATTTTTGGCTTATATATTGGTGTAATAGAATTATGGGTTGAGCGTTTGACTTCAGCTCAGGTCATGATCTCACCTTTGGTGAGTTCAAGCCCAGTGTTGGGCTATGTGCTGACAGTTCAGAGCCTGGAACCTGCTTCAGATTCTGTGTCTCTGTCTCTCTCTCTCTGCCTTCCCCGACTGGTGCTCTGCCTCTCTCTCTCTCTCTCTCTCTCTCTCTCTCTCTCTCAAAAATAAACATTAAAAAAAAAATCTTAATGATGGCGAGTTTGTTTTTGTTAGCATTTATTTATTTTTTAACAATATATTTTTTAAAAAGTTAACCCATGCTTCTAAAATATATGTTTTAACAAGCTCCTATTTAAAGTAACAGTTTTCATTTCAGTTTCCTGATATATATTTAAGAGTTGTAACGAGGACTTCTCCTATCAAGAAATAAAACTAGTCTTTATTGTATTGGCATACATTTCTTTTAAAGGTTGAAGTTGTGACCTTTTATTTTTTTATGCACTCCTAGGGAAAGCTGACTGGGAATTACTGTAGGCATCTTTTTTATTATTCCTTATCTGGGAATTCTAATGGTCCCGTGATATCCTCTTTGCTACCGCTAATGGTAATAGTGATCATTCATTGAAGGTCTATGTTCCAAGCTTAATGTTTGGTTCTTGATATAGTGTTTCAGTGAATCCTCATGGTAACTATGCAAGGTAGATGACAAAGTGAGACTCAGAGAGGTTAAGTAATTGCAGTGATTCAGATGTGTTAGGAAAAGACTCCCAGCTAAAAAACTTAAAAGGAATATTGAGATAAGTGAGAAACCAGAATGGTATCCTGGAATCCATCTGAAGGAAATTGTTTTAAGAAGAAATATTTAACTGTGCAAGATATTGCTGATAGTTCAAATAAGATGAAGACTAAAAATTGACCATTAAATTTGGCAACATAGGGGTCATTGTGACCTTGACAAGAGAAGCCTTGTGGTGGTAGGACAAATCTGCTTGGAATGGGTTAAGAGGGAAGAGGGGGGAGATAAATTAGATTGCAAATACAGAAAACTCTCTCAAGGAGTTTTTCTGTAGCCAGAAATATAGAAACAGGATAGTAGATGGAGAGAAAAGCCATCAGGGAAAGTTTTTCTTTTTTTTTTTTTCTGTTTTCTCCTCCCCCTCCACCTCCTCCTCTTCCACCTCCTCGTCCTCCTCCTCCTCTTCCACCTCCTCCTCCTCCTCCTTTTTATTTAGAACAGTTTAACATCAGAGAAATAATAATATGAGTGTATGCTCAGGAATGATGCAGTAGAGTGGGGATGAAGGACAGAGGAGGAGAATTGCTAGAGTGGTGCCCTCGAGCAGGTGAGAAGTGGCATCTCATGTACACTGAAGGCCCTGACCTTTGACATGAGCTTGGCGAGCTCATCCTCTTTAACTTTTGGGAAGGTAAGTATGTGTTCCTGTGTGCTGGGTAGACGTGGAAAAGGGTGAGTGAGCTTTGAGCAGTTCTATTTTCTTTGTAATGTAGAAAGCAAGGCCCACTGTGAGGGACAATGGGGAAAGATGTGTTAGAAATAGGAGAGGGTGTAACCCCTTTGTGTCTGGGAGTGAGGAGAACAGACACAGGCAGAGGACATCAGCCGTGAGCAGTGGTGTGTGATGCATTGTAACAACATGGGATTCAGAGATTTTAGGGAAGACGGAGAGAATGGCCTGGAACAAGTGCCAAAGAAAACACTCATACCTTCTCTAAACATTGGGATCCAAGGACTGGAGAGAAATAACCGCCTTCACATGTGAGAGATGCATGGTTTATAGTGTTTTCTGAAAGATGAGGTTTAGGATAGACACACCAAGGGATGGAGAAGGCTAGGGGAAGGCTGGTGCAATGAACACCTGGGGCCTCCTGTTGACCTCTGGAGGTGGAAGGCAGGAGGTAGGTGTTGGCAGGCATTTTCTTTTGTGTGAGACTTACTCAGGAGCCCAGTAGTGGGCAAGCCTCACTCAGAAACCCCAATACCTAAGTATGTAAAGAAATGTTCAACTTTACTTTAACCTCACATTTTCAAGAAATTAAATCATAACAATGAATTCCTCTTTGTTCCATTAGATTCACAAAAATTAGACGTTAGATATCATATGTTTGAGAAAATGGGAAGAAATGGGACATTTCATGCCCCAGTGGTATGATGGAAAATTGTTGACATCGTTCTCAAAAGCAATCTGGCAGTAATTAGAAAAATTAATATACTCCTGCCAATCCTAGCAATCCAATTCTAGGATGTATCTGTCAGGGA
Source organism: Prionailurus viverrinus (assembly GCF_022837055.1). Lineage (NCBI taxonomy): Eukaryota > Metazoa > Chordata > Mammalia > Carnivora > Felidae > Prionailurus > Prionailurus viverrinus. Next base: position 39,339,554 of record NC_062569.1, read on the forward strand.
AAAGTTTTTACTAGTCCATGAGGGGACATGTAGGAAGATGTTCACTACACCACTGGCTGTAGGAGCAAAAGTTGGAGGCAATCTAGACCTACTCACAAAGGATGTGGATAACAAAAATGTAGTATATGCACATGATGGACCTTGACATATCAGAAGATAGGAGGATGTTGGGGTGCCTGGGTGGCTCATTCCGTTAAGCATCTAACTTCAGCTCAGGTCATGATCTCATGGCTCGTGAGTTCAAGCCCCATATTGGGCTATGTGCTGACAGCTCAGAGCCTGGAACCTGCTTCAGATTCTGTGTCTCCCTCTCTCTCTGTCCCTCTCCAACTTGTGCTCTGTCTCTCAACATTAAATAAACATTAAAAAATTTTAAGAAGATAGAGGATGAATTAGACCCAGCACATGGATATGTTTTAAAAGTGTAGTGTTGAGTTGGAAAAGAACTGTTGAAATTTATAGTGCAGTTTAACACATATAAATTAAGTGTCACACACAAGAATACTATCTATTTCAGGAGATGTTTATACAATAAGGATGTGAATTAAATATATTGCAGCGGTGACCAAGGTGGAGAAGAGGGTTGGGGTTGGAGGTGAAAGGGGAAAAAATGCATTAAAATAAAGGAGGAGAGGAGTTTGCAAAGATGATAGCAAGCTAGAAAGGAAGGAGTCTGATTAACTCAACTCTGTACACCTGAAATTTAAAAAAAAAAAGATCAATTCTTTGTGCTTTACTTTTGTTAATAAATTTGTCATTTTGCTAGCCTTTCTGCAAAGGTAAAGACTTTATCGAATGCTCTAATTCGATGTATAATGCTGTATACATGTTAATTTAATAGACCTAGCAGAGAAAAAAGGTGAGCTGATTGAGCTTAAGCACTTCTTGCTACTTCCATACTTCCAAGATATTTTTGTATTAAGTGTTTATATCAACACCAAAGTATAAGCAGGTAAGATGGTGAGCAATTTAAGACTAAGGACGTTATTATCTAGTCTCCAATACAGTACTAACCAAGATAAATACTTAATAACTGGTTCCTGAACAAAAGTGGATTTTGCACGTTGAGGAAATAATAACTAATAGTAATGTTTTCAAATGCCAGAGAATTAAATCCCTTGTATGATGTTTTATATGTGTGTATATATATATATGAGGCTACCAAGATACTATATATATATGTATATATATACATATATATGTATATATATATATATATATATATATGAGGCTTCCAAGATACTATATATATATGCATATATATACATATATACATATATATATATATATATATATATGAGGCTTCCAAGATACTATATATATATATGTATATATATATATGAGGCTACCAAGATACTATATATATATGTGTGTGTGTATATATATATACTGACTACTGACTCTTGCTGGAGACCCAGTCTATACCTACCTGCAGAGAATTCTATAGCCCTGGGAGGAGTCTGTAGAAAGACTGGGAAGCTAGACTTTACAAGAAGGGGAACCAAATGCCAGAGAAGCTGAAATCACTTTTGTTTGAAAAAGACTATTTTATTTTATTTTATTTTTATTTTATTTTATTGTGTTTTGTTTTGTTTTATTATTTTATTTTATTAAATAATTTTTTATTTATTTAAGAGAGAGAGAGAGACAGAGCACGAACTGGGAGGGGCAGAGAGGGAGGCACTGAATCTGAAGCAAGCTCCAGGCTCTGAACTGTCAGCCCAGAGCCCGATGCGGGGCTTGAGCCCCAAAACTGTGAGATCATGACCTTAGACAAAGTTGGCCGCTTAACTGACTGAGCCACCAAGGTGCCCCTTATTTATCTTATTTTATTTATTTTTAACATTTATTCATTTTTGAGACAGAGAGAGAGAGCGCAAGCAGGGGAAGGGCAGAGATAGAGGAGACACAGAATCCAAAGCAGGCTCTGATCTGTCAGCACAGAGCCTGATGTGAGGCTCAAAATCACAAACTGTGAGATCATGACCTGAGCCAAAGTTGGGTGCTCAGCCGACTGAGCCACCCAGCGCCCCTGAAAAAGACTTGCATTTTAAACAGAGATAATTATTTTTGGGTTTTTTTTTGGGGGGGGGGTTGGGTGGGCAGGAGGAAGAGGGGTTTGGCAGTGCTTGCTGGGTGGCTTATGCCTGTGCACTAGGAGCATGCCTATACACACAAGTTTGAGCATTGCTTTTTAGCTTTATGCAGGTTTAGAGATCCAATCTAAGGTTGAGGGAAGGTGAGACCAGATAGGAAGTTCCTTAACTGCAGTATCTCCTGACCTTAGAAAGGAAGGGGGAGTCCTTTATAGACAGACTGAGTTCAGTGGTCAGTTTTCAGCTGAGACATGGAAAAAAGCATGATTGCCCTTGCTAGAAAAGTGGAAGTTTAGCCAGCTGGTCCCTAAGTCCAAAAAGGACTTGTAGCAAGCCATTTTATGGTGTCATGATTTCAGATAACATTAAAAATGAAAATTAGTTTAAGCCACCAATAGACTGTAATATTTTATAATTTGAATATATTATACTTATTAGGCTGTCTTTCTATTGTTGGATTTTAGATTATGTTCATATAGTACTACAATCATTATTTCTCTTAGGTAGATTTCTTTGCTGATATCAGTAGAAGAAAACGTTGATGGTCTGTGTATATATGGTCAGATTATTCTCGAAAAATTTCCAATTTATCTTTTCACACTAGGTTTTTTTTGCTTGTTTGTTTTCCCTTGGCTAGCCTTGTTACTTCATTTTGCTTTATTATTATTTTAAGTTTTTAAATTTTAATTCCATTATAATTAATATACAGTGTTATATTAGTTTCCGTTGTACAATATAGTGATTTAGCAATTCTGTACATTACTCAGTGCTCATCCTGATAAGGGTACTCTTAACCACCATCGCCTGATTCACCCAGCCCCCCACCTACTTCCCTCTGGTGACCACCAGTTCATTCTTTATTATTAAGAGTCTGTTTCTTGATTTGTCTCTTTTTTTTCCTTTGTCCATTCGTTTTGTTTCTTAAATTCCACATATGAGTAAAATCCTGTGGTGTTTGTCTTTTTTCTGACTGGAATATTTCACTTAACATTATCTTCTTGAGCTCGATCCATGTTGCTATAAATGGCAAGATTTCATTCTTTTTTATGGCTGAATAATATTCCATTATTACACATCTTTATCCATTCATCTATTGATGGGCTGCTTCCATAATGTGGCTATTGGAAATAATGCTGCAATAAACATATGGGTGCATATATCCTTTCGAATTCATGTTTTTGTACTCTTTGGGTAAATATTCAGTAGTGCAATTACTGGTTTGTAGGGTAGTTTTATTTTTAACTTTTTGAAGAACCTCCACATTCTTTTCCACGTGGCTGCACCAGTTTACATTCTCACCACAGTGCACGAGGATTCTTTTTTTCTCCACATCCTTGCCAACACTTGTTTCTTGCTTTCACATTATTTTAGAAGACAATTATTCTCAACTACATTTCAACAACATGTATCTTTTTTGGTACTTTTGTCTATTGGAAAAATGTTGACAAATTCTTTTGATATTTTTTGAAGAATGCAATTGACCAATTTTTACATGCTTTTTGGGATTATGAACAAGGCAGAGAATTTGAAGAAATACGTATGAATTGCTTTCATTTCAATATTGCCATTCTATAGTGGTGTATTTGTATTTTTGTTGCTATCTGTGCTGTTAATATTTTATAACTACCAATATACCATATTTGGCAAATAGTTTATGTGCATTGTTTTTTTTTAATGGTAGTTCTGCAAATGAATATATATTATTACATTTTTGAAATTACAAAAGCAGTATGTGTACTTATAACATGTCAGATAATATAGAGCTCTTTTTCCCTGGCTCAAATGCTCACATTGCCACTAGTTCAAAAGATAACCAGTATTAACAGCTTGATATGTAGTCTTCTACACATTCTGTATGTCTAGACAAGCATATGTACACATAGGTTTTTTTCTTAAAGTGTAATCATAACAAAACAATTTTATGCTTATTTTAGAAAACTTAGTAAGATTAAAAATATATTACTCAGAAATAGGGGCACCTGGTGGCTCAGTCAGCTGAGTATCCGACTTCTACTTAGGTCATGATCTCATGGTTTGTGAGTTCGAGCCCCTCATCGGGCTCTGTGATGACAGCTCAGAGCCTGGAGCCTGCTTCGGATTCTGTGTCTCCCTCTCTCTCTACCCCTCTGCCATTCGTGTTCTGTCTCCCTCAAAAACTAATTAAACAGGAAAAAAAATTTAAATATATTTCTCAGAAATAATCAAAGTTGCTATATTTATTTCATCTTTGTTATGATTTAGAAAGGTCTAATAATTGTAAATTAATAATACAAGTGGTAGTACTTTAAAATTAAAAACTACAAAGCTATTAAAAAGTCATATAAATATTTTCTTTTTAATTATCTGCAACATTGTTTTAATAGTTACTTTATATATAACATAATAAATATTTCTAAGCCATTCCCTATTAGACTTTTTTTTTAAATTGAGGTATAGTTGACACATAATGTTTTCATTAGCTTCAGGTGTACAACATAGGGATTCCAGAAGTTATGAGACATTTTTGTAATCCTAGAATGTGTAACAAAGGTAATAGGAGCACTTGTGTCTTATTACTTGCTTTTAATGGGAAAATCTCTAGTCTTAATTGACATTGAGAATCAAAAAAAAAAATACTTCCATTATTTCATATGCTATTGACCAGTGGTTTTAGATGTTCTTTATCATGCTCTATAATTACTTCCTATTTCCACTTCCTAAGTTCTTGATGTCTAGTTAAAACAAAAGGTTTAGTGAAGGATTTAAAAAAAAATTTTTTTTTTCAACGTTTATTTATTTTTGGGACAGAGAGAGACAGAGCATGAACGGGGGAGGGGCAGAGAGAGAGGGAGACACAGAATCGGAAACAGGCTCCAGGCTCTGAGACATCAGCCCTGAGCCCGACGCGGGGCTCGAACTCACGGACCGCGAGATCGTGACCTGGCTGAAGTCGGACGCTTAACCGACTGTGCCACCCAGGCGCCCCTAGTGAAGGATTTTTTAAATGCTCTAACTATATCTGTTGAACTGATCAATTGCTTTATTTTTTTTTTTAAGCGATCTATTTTCTCTAACAGGTTTTCCAATTTTAAGCCTACTTGTATTTGAAACTTTCATTAAATTCAAATTATTTTACCACAGCACATCATCTGAAGACTTTAAGGTCCCACTAGATCTCATTATAAGTTAAAACTTTAACTGCTAGTAAAAAATAGTGAGTACAGATATTAGAACTCCTATTTACCATGAACTGGTAAACTCCCGCTGTGCTTTGTACAGGATCCCTCTCCCTCCACAGCCGTCCAGGTCCAGAAAGTGATGCCAGCCAGAAACCTGGAGTGATTGGAGGACTCCTATCATTTATTTTCTCTCAGGGAATCACAAGTCCTGCCTTGTATAAGGCCCAATATCTATAAAGAGTTATTTTGTATAGATTGTCTAATTTTTTAGTTTTTTTTTTTTTTTTTTTTTTTTTGGTGGGGAGGCAAGTTGGTTTAAATCACTACATTATGGTCAGAAGTGGAAATCTCACAGATATGAACTTAAAGCAAGATGTAGATGAGTTGTATGTATCAATATTACTTTTATTTCTTTTTATTGAATATTCTATTTGGACAATTGTTAGGGCTAGGTACATGTTCTATGGGGTACACAAGATGAAAAGCTTTTCATAGTTCTAGACTGATCATTGTGTTGTCTTTAAAAATTTTTTTCTTAAAATATTTACTTATTTTGAGACAGAGAGAGAGCAAACAGGGGAGGGGTAGAGAGAGAGAGAGAGAGAAAGAGAGAGAGAGAGGGAGAGAGAGAGAAAGAGAGAGTGAGAGAGAGAATGAATCCCAAGCAGGCTACACGCTGTCAATGCATAGTCCAATTCAGGGCTCAATGTCACAGACCATGAGATCATGACCTGAGCTGAAATTAAGAGTCGGACGTTTAACCAGCTGGTCCACCCAGGTGCTTCAATCATTATACTGTCTTTAATCAGAAATGATCTTAAGATGTAGACTATTACCTAGTTATTACATAAAGGAGCAACTCACCATCAATTAAATATAAATTGAGATAATCTGTTGCACTCTTACTAGTATTGAATCAAGATTGATCCAAATAATAGGTTGAGTTCGGGTGGTTATAGTAAGGATAAGTTTTTGAGCTCAGTTATAGTGATGAAATCTTTGGGGTAGTAGTATTCTTAATATTTAAGAAGCATACATATCTTTAAGAGGCACACACTGAGTTTATTCCATGGATGAGAATAACCAGTCACAAAAGAACACACAAATAATGTGGGCTAAAAAAAAAAAAAGTGAAATTCTTTTCCTTACGTTAGAAGATCCAGATGACAGAGTCTTTACTGAGAACCTGTCCAAGGCCAATTATAAGAAAAACAGTTGTTACTAGGCTGGCATTTCTACTGTTGACGGACTACTTGTTTGTGATAAGAACAAATGTGGCTGTTGACAAAAATGAAAAATCTCAAGTAGTAACTAAAGCAAGGAGGTTTTGTATTAACCGACAATTCAGAATATTTACACTGTATTTTTTTGTGAGAGTTTAATCATGAACTGACAACAACCTCGTCTCAGCCTGTGTCACCTGAGGAATCTGGAATTTGAGAAAATTTATAGACACGTTCACCATTTCACTCTTTAAAATTACCCCCTATCTTAATTTAAGTCCTGAGACTGTGAGGCTCTGGAATACCTTGTTCACCTTCCCTCCCAGATGCTTTCATTAAATTTTACTTTAACTTTATGCTTGCTGTTTTTACAAAGGGTGGTCTGAGTGGAACTCTTGTAATCGCATAATTTTATAATCGCATAATTGAAGTGATGTGTTACTTGGTGTGTCTTCTGCAGGGTTTCACGTTGTAAATTCCTGCTTGAGTCTTGTTCCAGGAAGTAGCACAGACTGCGGAGACAAATGTGTGTACTTTGCTTGTCAGATAATGAAAAGAATGCAGTTCTGCATGTTCCCCTTTGTGTTCTGACTTGGCAGGAAACGGGAAGCTCAGTTCCATGCCCAACTCCAACTGCCACTTCAAGCAAAGGATAGGGGTGCTTGGGTGGCTCAGTCAGTTAAGTGTGTGACTTTGGCTCAGGTTATGGTCTTAGAGTTCGTGGGTTTGAGCCCCGCATTGGGCTCTGCGATGACAGCTCAGAGCTGGAGCCTGCTTCGGATTCTGTGTTTCCCTTTCTCTCTGCCCTTCACCCATTCACGTGCTCTCTCTCAAAAATAAATAAACATTAAATTTTTTTTTTAAAAAAGCAAAGGATAATACCTACTTGCCTTTTACTTAATGAGTATGCTTAAAACCATTTTGTTCCTATCTACTGTATTATTTTATGTTTACGCTGTAAGACAGTTTAAATGTTTTTGGAAGAATGTGGTATACATCTGAAATTAAAAAGGGAAGGTAAGAAGGGAGAGGTGTCCAGAGCATGTGGTCTGGAGTGGTCATAGGCTAACAAGAGAAAATGATAAGAGAAAGTGAATTTAGGAATTAGGGCACGTGCACAAGAATTACATTTAGCGAAAACCACGAAGCTATTAAGAACGGAGCAAGGATCTTGGGATTTGGCCACTTTACTGGATCAGTGTATCAATGAAAAGGTAACCAGATTTCAGGGATGTGTGAAATGAGATGTTAAGAAACAAAGCTCAAGGAACTAGATTGTCTATTTAATTAAGACATGAAGTATGCAAGGAACAAGAGTTGTGAAACACCGTAGCTGTGTCGTTTGCGAGCCAGGGATCTGATTTAGAGAAGAGCAGGAACGTACAATTGTGTATTTTACTTCAATTTCTCATTATCTTGTGCTAAGTATGCCATGTGCTGTCGCCTAAAGCACTTGTACTCCTTTGACTTAATTTTCTTTTAAAGTTTTTATATTTAGGTTATTAAGAAAATCTATTGGTTCCTAGGGGGAATTTATTTTTACAGACTTTGGTGTCATTTTCCAGAGAAAAAGTAACTTGCTAGTGTTTCTAGTCTTTTCATATATGACTAGTTTTTGTTTTATCAGTGCATTTTTTTTAACCCTTGAGTAAATCTTGGAGATCAGCAGCAAGCAAATCATAAAAAAAAGTGCTACAGTCAAAGTCCCACAAAGGTGGAGACCATGTATATTGGCTTTACTCCAATATCTACCATGATGCCTGGCTCATTGGACACTTGGGTGAGTCAGTGGATGGCCATATGAACGAGTAGCTTCATGTCAAGAATCTGTGGCTCAGAGATGAACTGGTATGTGAAGGAGCAGTATCTAAGCACCTATAGGGGATTGGCAACACTGTTTCCTCAATCTACTGGTAGTATAACTTTAGGAGTATTGGTCTTATGATGAGGCTTCTGTTTTGGACTAGTGAACCACACCATTCCTGTTGCTTCTGCCACTGGACACAGGATTCTGTTAGACACAGGATACACTTGGGAGTATCTTTATGTTTGCACAAGTGTGCTTGGAGTCTCTCCAGAGTGGTTCACATTTGGGAAGTTGAGATCGCTTAGTTCCTGTCATGACTTAGACAAGGGGTTGACTTCTCAGTATTTGCTACTTGTGGATTAAGCAAATGTGTATCGTATATACAGAGACCAGTGCTCTAGGCTCAGATCTGGCCCCTCTTAGCTGAGCGCAGGTCATTCCAGCTTTCTGAGTTTCAGATTGCTCTTCTAGTAAAACAAGGAGGCTGCTTTTCTGATGTGTTTTCTAGCTCCAAAGTTTTATGATTCTATTTCAGGAACGACGTCTGCAATATTTCAGATACTCCCCTGTACAGGGTCCACTCATTCCTTGCTGAACTGAGAAACCACCTATATTAGTCACTTTCTTTTTTGGAGAATTAGGCCATATCAGGCCTCTGTCTGTCCTTGGCCCTTATTCTAGGGCACAGATTCTCAGATTTCTAGTGCTTTAGGTGTAAGAGCTGAGCCTTCCATTCTGAGGCAGGTAGTTGTAGTGAGTTCATAACTTAGTTTACTGAGACAAGTACATGCCTAACAGAATTGTCACCTACTTGTTTATGAGATTACTATGTCTGCCAGCTGGGTACAAGCTGAAGAGGCAAACCTGCGTTTCATCACCTTTGCAACACAGAAAGTACTTTTGTTGTTTTTAAATTTTTCTAGGTTCCAACACACAACTGTGAGAGAAAAATGTTATGCACAACTGAGTTTAAAAAATTAGGCAAGAAAAAGAATGACTCCTCTGTTCTTGATGATTCCAAGCAAAGTGTATATTTTTGGAAAGAAGGAAGGAAGTTTTCATTTGTTTTGTTTCTTACTGACTTCTCATGACATTCATTCCGAGCTATTCATTATAATAGAAGAATGAATTTAAAGTGAAACCAATTTTTTTTATGAAATTTATTGACAAATTGGTTTCCATACAACACCCAGTGCTCATCCCAAAAGGTGCCCTCCTCAATACCCATCACCCGCCCTCTCCTCCCTCCCACCCCCCATCAACCCTCAGTTTGTTCTCAGTTTTTAACAGTCTCTTATGCTTTGGCTCTCTCCCATTCTAACCTCTTTTTTTTTTTTTCCTTCCCCTCCCCCATGGGTTCCTGATAAGTTTCTCAGGATCCACATAAGAGTGAAACCATATGGTATCTGTCTTTCTCTGTATGGCTTATTTCACTTAGCATCACACTCTCCAGTTCCATCCACGTTGCTACAAAAGGCCATATTTCATTTTTTCTCATTGCCATGTAATATTCCATTGTGTATATAAACCACAATTTCTTTATCCATTCATCAGTTGATGGACATTTAGGCTCTTTCCATAATTTGGCTATTGTTGAGAGTGCTGCTATGAACATTGGGGTACAAGTGGCCCTATGCATCAGTACTCCTGTATCCCTTGGATAAATTCCTAGCAGTGCTATTGCTGGGTCATAGGGTAGGTCTATTTTTAATTTTCTGAGGAACCTCCACATTGCTTTCCAGAGCGGCTGTACCAATTTGCATTCCCACCAACAGTGCAAGAGGGTTCCCGTTTCTCCACATCCTCTCCAGCATCTATAGTCTCCTGATTTGTTCATTTTGGCCACTCTGACTGGCGTGAGGTGATACCTGAGTGTGGTTTTGATTTGTATTTCCCTGATAAGGAGCGACGCTGAACATCTTTTCATGTGCCTGTTGGCCATCCGGATGTCTTCTTTAGAGAAGTGTCTATTCATGTTTTCTGCCCATTTCTTCACTGGGTTATTTGTTTTTCGGGTGTGGAGTTTGGTGAGCTCTTTATAGATTTTGGATACTAGCCCTTTGTCCGATATGTCATTTGCGAATATCTTTTCCCATTCCGTTGGTTGCCTTTTAGTTTTGTTGGTTGTTTCCTTGGCTGTGCAGAAGCTTTTTATCTTCATAAGGTCCCAGTAATTCACTTTTGCTTTTAATTCCCTTGCCTTTGGGGATGTGTCGAGTAAGAGATTGCTACGGCTGAGGTCAGAGAGGTCTTTTCCTGCTTTCTCCTCTAAGGTTTTGATGGTTTCCTGTCTCACATTTAGGTCCTTTATCCATTTTGAGTTTATTTTTGTGAATGGTGTGAGAAAGTGGTCTAGTTTCAACCTTCTGCATGTTGCTGTCCAGTTCTCCCAGCACCATTTGTTAAAGAGGCTGTCTTTTTTAAAGTGAAACCAATTTTAATAATTTTCATTCCCAGCCTTCAATATCTAATAACCTCTACCTGCTTCTCTCCATATCTTTCGAGTCCTTCACTCGCTTGAGATTAAGAGGATAAAATTGTCCCTCTGGGCAGAGGGAATGGAGAATCCAAGACTGTAGGGAGGGCAGCTGATGAGGAAGTGATTGTGGTTGTATTAACCCACGCAGGTGATAAGACCGAATGAAGGCAGGTTCAGTAGGAACAGGAGGGAGGTAGTTTTGAGAAATGCCAATCAAGCAGAAGGTCTAAGCTGAATGACAAGAAGAAATCCAGAAAGACTGTATCTTTTGGTTTGGAGGGCCAGTGGATAGTGGTGGCACCAGCTATTGAGAGAGGAAAGCAGGTTTGGACAGAAGGATGGTTTGATCTGTTTAAAGCATCCAAATGGTGATGTCTAAGAGATAGTTTATTATGTAGATTTGTTGCTAAAAGAGATTTGCAGGACTGTGAGCATGATATTATTGTTTCTATTTTTAAAGTCAGGTAACTGAGCTAAAGAGGTTAATGCACTTAGGAAAGTAAATTTACAAGAGATGATAGATTGGCATTCTGTCCTTGCTTTAAACATTTGGAGTGAGTCTTTAAAACAAAGGTGGTGGGAATCTTCTGAGAAAGCAAAAGCTTTTCTCTGAAAAATCTATATCAGAGTATCTTCCTGTCATCAAAGGAAACGGTGTTTGAGAAAAATGAAAGTCTGGAAGAAGTGTTGATTCTAATATATCCTGACTTTCCCCTGCCTCCCCAACTTTCTCTTTCAAAATGGGTACTAGCTGCCCTAGAGTCAACACACGTGCAACAAACACGGGCTTCGGACAGGATCTGGGAGCCACACAGACCTCAGTGGCTCTGGGGTTTGCTGATTCTACTTCCTATCAAATAAACCATTTCATTTGATGCTGTGGTTCCTGTGGTTGCCATTCAGGTAGGGGGTTGAGAGAGTTTACAAGCAAAGCAGTGAACTCTTTCTCTTCTAGCACTGTTGGAAGCCAGATGCCTTCACTCTGTTCTCTTTTTCTTCCCCACACTCCTCCCTCACAGCCTTTTTATTCCTCTTCCACTCAACACCAGATCTGCTCCAGCCCCAGCACTGATCTCTTAACTCCCTTAGTTACTAGCTTTCTACCTGTCTGCTCTTGGTTCCGGCTTACCCTAGAGGTAGTGGGAACCCATGTACCACCTAAGCCCCATCTTGACTTAGTAAGCTAACAAGCCACTTGTAAACAGAGATGGTCCTCCAGAGATTCCTATTCTCACCCTGAGAACAATCCTATATTTTCCCCAGGCCATAGCCTGTGCACACCAGGACTTGCATACCAGGACAGCCCGACACATGATATAACATCTGCTCACTGCCATTATACATCCACTTTATGAGATGGTTAAAGCAACTTTTAAAACGTATTTTCCCAAATGTTTTTCTTTGATTCTTAGTTCTTGGCTCTAAATTTTAGTTGTGCCACCAGCATAGTCTCAGTAACTTTTTTTCATTTGAAGCCTTTTTATTCCATTACCTACACTTTAATGCTTTGCAACTGCCATGAAAATTTTATAGACTAATTTTTAAAAGTACCACAAAAGTGAATTAGAGGCAGTATATCTTACAATATCAGAATACAACGGCATTACTCTGTATTTTCAGATCTCCTTGAATCTGATGATCCCATGGGGCTTTATGGAATACATAGTAAATGTAGCCTGGCTTGAAATTTTTGGTGCCCATGCTGGCATTTCTCGTTAGTACCTTACCAAGGGTTTTAGTAACTATATGAAATGGGAGGCTCATTAATGCATATAAAATAAGTCAAAAGCGCCCATTTTCAATGGATAAATTTAGGATAGATTCTCTTAGCACTGGAACATCTGTGAGAGCATGGTACTGGTTAAGGCGAATGAAGACAAGCCTCACACTACTAAAAGGTACAGTGCAAAATTTGTCAGGTAGGAAATGGATGCGGCAAGAGGTGAAGGAAATTCATTCCAGTGCCTTTCCAGTAATGTACGTCTTTTCTTCCAAGATAAATCCCCAGTCTTTTATTTGCTTATTTTTGATTTATTTCCACTACAGAATTTTTCAGATAATGCTAGTCTTTTGCTGTAATCAGGCCTGTGACAAAACTTCAACAGTCCTTATGCAGCATTGTCCTGTTTGCATAGGATCAACTGGGCTTTAGCAAATACTGTCCTTCAGTGATGTGGGCGGAAATGATCTGGCAGGAGGTTGATAGGGAAGGTTCTATCTAGGACATCTCATTCCCAGTTCATTGTGCGACCCATCAAGTGCCATTTCCTCTCCACTTAACAAATACTGTTCTGTATTGTTCTAATCTTCTTTATTCCATTGAACTAATATGTCTATTCTTTTGTGAAAGTCATGCATGGCATGAAAATGTTTGACTGTGATTAAAAATTGTTAACCTTCACTTTTACTACAAATAATAATTTGCAAATCTGGTATTTGCAAATGACTTAAATACGCCTGCTCTAGTCTCCTAACTTTTATACCCTTCTCCCTTTCCTTAGCTTTTGGTTCAGATAGGGATTTAAGAAGAAGACATTGTAAATTGGAATAAAAAGTATAAAGGAAGATAAGGTTCCTCTAAAATGTACTTTCAGCAGAACAACCAGGAGGGCTTGTTCAAATACAAATTGTTGCACCGCCCCCAGCCCTTTTACTTCTGGAGTTTCTGATCCAGTAATGTGGAATGGGGCGGAGAATTTGTATTTCTATCAGGTTCCTAGGTAAGCTGATACTGTGCCATAGTTTGGAAACCACTGCTCTTGTAGTGTTGAATTGACATTTTTCTCTTAATCCCTTGCTTTTCTATGCCATGTATTTTGTCTTTTTCTATCCACTTAATGCAGCCTCTTTAAATGGATAGTGGCCTCCATGATCATGCATATCAGGAAAACAGCAAAGCCTACCCATCCTTAGCCATTCACAGGTAGGCCTTCACAGGTTCTTTGTCTAGCCCCTCAACATGCACTCACATCCCCCGTTTGGCTCCAGAGTTGGGCTTCCACTGTGGCCCTTGTCTTCTTGATGATTCCTTTCTGAAGAATTATCTTGGGTCGACCCAGAAACTCTTCTTAAAATCAAAATCCAATATTTTTACCCTTTTATCTTACACAAAATAGTGGATATGAGACACCTGGTCATTTTCCATTTCCTTCTCTGAAGTACAGCACATGGAATGGAATTGACTAATGAATAGGCTGGAAGCCTGGATGGGTCTACACGTCCATCTTTCTTAAGGGAAGAGTATTGAATTTTTTATTTATCTCTTTAGTTTTTTTTTTCCTGCATTTATACTTAAACACAGGTGGCTGTAGTCAATAGGGAACTAGAAAAGCAAGTGTAGGGAAGCAAAAGTAAGCAAACCTGTTACCCAGGTACAATAGTCTTGCTGACCTCAGGCTTCAGGTTCACTCAATAGTTTGTGTGCACTACAAAGCCTTCATGACATATAATAAATAATTATGATTGCTGTAATTTATAGAAGGTTTTAATTTTTTAAATTTTTTTTAACGTTTATTTATTTTTGAGACAGAGCATGAACGGGGGAGGGGCAGAGAGAGGGAGACACAGAATTGGAAGCAGGCTCCAGGCTCTGAGCCATCAGCCCAGAGCCTGACTCGGGGCTCAAACTCAAGGACCACGAGATGGTGACCTGAGCTGAAGTCGGCCACTTAACCGACTGAGCCACCCAGGCGCCCCTAGAAGGCTTTAATAAATGCCAGGAGTAGACTAACACTTCTGTGCCTTCACTCTGATACCTGACAGCATGCCATGCAGGTCTCATTGTATTCTCCAAGGAGGAAAGTGAATGTTAGAAATTTAGTTTGCTCAAAATCCCTCAGTTGAGTAATTGACAGTGCTGGTATTTGTACTCAGATCTCATGCCCTCAACTCCTCGAGTCCATCTCGTGCAGTCAGCAGGATACTTTAAAAAAGAAAATTACTTTGAGAAGGGAGAATAATTTTGCTGTGGGAAGCTAGTGGCAGCTCGTGTAAAGTGATCTGGTAACAATAGTAATGGTGAGAATAACAATACATATAGTACATATTTATAACATTTACCGTAGCTGTATTCCAGGTTATGTGCTCTATGTGACTTGTCTCATTTAATCTTTAGAACAACAGTGTGATACAGGCGCTACTACTGTCCCTACAGTGCTTTCTAGGCTTAAAGACCCTTATGTGCATTTCAGTGTGATCAGTTTGCTTTTTGACATCATCCAAGTTTCATAAACCTCCTTGGCCTCAAGTTCCTCACCTGTAAAATAAAGTGGTTGGATGACAGGTGGTTTTCATGCTACCAGCTCTACCATTCTCTAATAATGTGACGTCGAGGCTGTCTTATGATTTTGTCCGCAATTCCAAATTCTTTCTTGCATTTCTAGATGAGCAGAGGATGAGAGACATTCTTATTTTGTGATAAACTTGTACTCCAACAAGTCTCCTGTAAGCTTTTAATTAAGAAAATAAAGCATGCTCATGAAAAAATAAATAGTACAGAATTCTGGACTGTAGAAATCCCCTCTCTATTTCTGTCATGCTCCCCATCTCCTACCCAGAAGAAGTTACTTTTAAGTTTATAGATTCTTTAAAATTCTGCATAACAAAATCAATTTCCAAACTTTCTCTCTCATAGCTAGCCAGATTTCCTTGTATCTGAGGTGTGAGTAAAACATAAAAACATTCTGAATAGTGGTACATACGTGGATTTTGTAGACATGAGTGACCATATATAAAAGAAAAAAAGCATCAAAACCTGATCAGGTCTAGTCACTGGGAACATGTTGAATTTGTCACACACAAAAATGGCTTCAGTGTCTCTCACAAGTTTATAGCTGCTTTCATAGTCTTCTGGGAGTGGGGGGCAGTGGAAGCACCTTATCATACTGGTTGCCCAGCTCCACCCAGTGGGGTAGGGTGAAAGCAGCAGTAATGGTGGCCAAGAGTGCAGATCCCAGAGCCAGACCACCTGGATTTGTATCGCAGCACTGACACTATTTGAAATGTTGCCTCTTTTTGCCTCAGTTTCCCCACGTGTAAGGTTGCTTTGAGTACTAAGTAAATTAATATTTGTCAAGAATTTCAAACAGTGCCTAGAATATCGTAAACATTACGTAAATAAAACAATGCAGAATCCCTTTCTACAGTCATTCTCTCACTCCTGAGAGTTTATCTTGTTCACAGTTGTTCCTGAATGTCTAGCATGGAGTTTGGCAAATTTTAATTACTCAATTCATATTTTTGAATGAATAATGGTTGAATATTTCCAGAGTTAGGGATCGGAACTCCACAAATAAATTCATTTCCTAGTTGGATAGCTCTAGATAATAGAAAATATTTTCCTTTACTAAGTCAAAAGCTGTGTCATCTCTGATTTCTAATGATTATTCCTGGTTCCAAATTCTGCAGCAACTCACTGTGCCTCCTGCCCGTTGAATTGGTGGCATCTCTTAACATATTTTGAAGATCGTGTGCGTGCTCTTTCTCTTTTTAGAGTGAAGCATTCCTCAGTAATTATTCTATAGGTTCATGTCTGGCTGTGTTCACGGACAGTATGCTGTTTGAGCTTCATATGTATACATAAAGCGCTCAGAAGAATTACATGCAGTAATGCGTGTGCAAGCAGTTAGCTCAGGACTTGCTACAAAGTAGGCCACTTAAGAATTTTAATGGTGTTGGGGTGTGTGGGTGACTCAGTGAGTTAAACCTGTTACTCTTGATCTCAGGGTGGTGAGTTCAAGCCCTGTGTCAGTGCAGTTTGTCATCAAATGGGGCTCCTATTCTTGAACAGACCTTAGATCAGGCCCTGATCATTTTTTACCTCGATGATTGTGTATACTTCCCTCCTTCCAATCTTTTCTCTATATTGCTACAAGAATTAAAATTCCTAAGTAGATTTTACCATATTACTGGCCTTCTTAGAAATCTCTGGTGATATCTATGCTTAAAGAAGAAAGTCATTTTTGCTTAACCAGATACATGACTAGCTTTTTAAGCTATCTTCCTGGCCTCATTACGTGGCCATTTTTCTCCTTATATTGTGTGCTCCTAGTCAGACAGGTAGGCGGGACAGATGCTTTTGTGTCTTTGGATCTTTGCACATGCAGTTTTTTGTAACCTAGAATGCCTTCTACTCTCTGCTTTGTAATAACCTTTTACCTTACCAAATCCTTCCTAATATTTTGTATTTGATTCACATACCTCCCTCCTATATAAAGCCATCCCTGAGTCTTCCAGACAAAATTCATCATTTGTTTTTTTTTTTGTATTGACTTAATGCATGTTTATACCTCTTTGGGTATATAACGCATTACATTTTAGCTATTCGTTTATGTGTAATTATAGTTGTTAATCACATTTTATTTAGTATCTTATAGTTAAAAATGTTTCTACTTCTATTTGGTCTTCATAGTATGTAAATCAGAATTCCTATTTTATATATAAATAAAGTTGGAGGCAAAGGAGTCTCTGAATATGGTAACACCTCAATGATTTAGATGGCATTTCCTTAGACTTACCATGTAGGAAGCATTATCCTAAGTGTCTTGCAGGTAGTGAATCATTTAATTCCTTACCATAGCCCCATAAGGTTGCTACCAATACTCTATTTCATTGATTTTTAAGATCTGTCTTGTTCAGTTAGCTGTTGCTGCATAATAAAACTCCCCCAAATGTAATGGTCTAAAATAATAAGTACTCTTGCTCATGAACCTATAGAATGTTTTTGCGGATCTGGGTGGCTCAGATAGTTTTATAAAAGCTTGTTCATGCATCTGTGGTTCACTGGTGGGTAGGTTGGATGCTGAGTAATCTAGCAAGACCTTGGGTAGATTGCATTGGCTTTATTCCACATGATCTCTCTACTTCCTAGCAAGTTGGGAGGGGTGGTGGATGGTAATTTTCCTAGTAATAGTGGAGTTCCAGGACCAAGTGGAAGCGTACAAGGCCTCTTGAGCATCAGTTTGCAAATAGGCACATCATTTGTCTGTCGTATTGTATTGGCCCAAACAGGTCATAGGGCAAGCAGAGTTTCAGGTGTTGGAGAAATAGACTTCTTGGGGGGAGGGGCTGCAAAGACATGCTGCAAAAGATGTGGTCTGAGGGAAAGAAAGACTTGGTGCCATATTTACACTGAGCTGCCATGTGCCTTTTTTTTTTCTGCATTGTAACATCTCTGAAATTGGTCTTATTATCATTGCTGGCTTCAGCCTGGGTTTTGATCAAATTCTTTTTTTTTTTTTTTAATTTTTTTTTCAACGTTTTATTTATTTTTGGGACAGAGGGAGACAGAGCATGAACAGGGGAGGGGCAGAGAGAGAGGGAGACACAGAATCGGAAACAGGCTCCAGGCTCTGAGCCATCAGCCCAGAGCCCGACGCGGGGCTCGAACTCATGGACTGCGAGATCGTGACCTGGCTGAAGTCGGACGCTTAACCGACTGCGCCACCCAGGCGCCCCAGGTTTCCATCAAATTCTTGCAGATACAATTTGTGTTTGCTTCTGCCCGTCACCTTGATCATGACCAACCTAAGGCCACTTTCAATTAAATTCTTTTTTGAGGTTTTTCAGACCATACGGCTAGGGTGAATTCAGCCTGCATGGACACGAACTTCCTGTTTATATAGCAGGGAACATATTTCTTCCCTTTGCACTCTATGTCATAGTGGAGGCATGCAAGTTTTCTGGCACTTTTCTCTGTGTGTCACGTCTTTTTCTCATTTTCCTTACATTGAAGTCCTGACCCTTTGACAGGTTCACTTTACACTGGATCTTCCTTTCAGCTCTGGGTGTTTTTCTTTTGTAGTAGTGTATCAAATACGGGTGTGTTTCACAACGAAAGACATCTTAGATAAAATATGCCATATCCCTACTATAAAGATGAGGAATTTGAACCACGATGAGTTTAATTAAGTTGCCAAAGGCCTAGCTGTTAAATAGTAGAAAAATTAAAGCCCAAATACTGTGGTGTAGGACCCCTTCTACTAACCACTGCCACTATTCAATATATCAACTGAATATTTAGCTTTAAAAGTGCATTACAGCTTAGAAATTTCCATATATTGTGCCTTTTATCACCAATTGTCTTGACAATTCTGACAGTAGACAGGGGTTACATAATTTAATATATATGTACGTATATAAAAGATCAAATATAAATAATATGCTTCGTCTTTCAGGCAATACACATTACTTTATTAGTGACCTAACTTTATGAAGTTAATAATACATGTAGTTCAAGATCTGAAGTAAGTCTATTAAGAGAGACTTTCCAGCAGCTTCTAAAAAAAATATTTCCGCAGTCATCCTATTATAATTAGCTTCGTCTCCATCCTCATATAATACTGAATCTCCCCAAGACTATAAGGCTCATCACTACCTTTTGTCTGATAAATGTGTCCACCTACTAAATTATTCACTGTTAAGAATAGAGGCCACATAATTATTTGAGTCATTCAAATTCTTTAATTCAAATAATTCATGTACAATAGACAACTAACAAATATTAATGAAAACATAATGAATTAAAACCCCAATAACAAGAACACTTTTATCTGTGAAAAAGCTATGATTTTGAAATTTAATATTCAGTTTTTTAATTTTGCAAAGAATTACCTTGTTGCCCAAAGCTGTTGTTTTTTTTTCATCTAGCTTTACAGTTTAGAAATATTAAACAGTTTTTTAAAATTTCATACAAGTTGAGATAAGCTCTGAAATATTTGCCAATAAAGAACCCCAAGTTTTTCTCAGGCTGCGAAGCAGCAATGGGACATTAAATATTTAAAAACTCTACAAAGTTTTCTCTCTGAGCTGCCAACCTTTTCTAAAGAAATATATTAAAAGAATTCCCTCCAGTCTCCATAAGATACCTACATTTCATGAATACAGGTAATACCTTTCCCTCTTTGCTGTAAATAAATCTAAAATTTCTTCTTACTGAAACTCCTAAAAGTAAACATATGATGTTTTTCTCATCAAGCTATAAGGAGGTCCCTAAATAGATTTTCACCACCTACAAATAGCCAGACTTTGGTTATTGGAAAGTGCCGTGTGTTTCTCAGTCTGGCACCTTGGTATGTGGGTTTTTAGTTTTCTTCCAGTTGGAGATGTGTGGTGTCAGACTGTAATACTAATAAATAAGACAAATAGTTCAGAATCTTTTTAATTTCTTAAGAGGTTTTCTGGGCATATTTAATTTAACAGAACTGGGGGTTGACATATCCATATTTCATTTTGGGTAAATAAAGCAGTGATCTTCTAATAAATAAACATTTTTCAATTATTTTTTGACTAAGATTCTCTCTGAAATGCTATATTTTACCAATTTTGGTCTCACTTTTTTCCTGCTAGCCATTTACTTGGTATTTTTTTTCTTTCTCATCTTTTTTTTTCTTTTTACACTGCATTATGTTCAAAGAGATTTTGTCTTTCTCAAAGCGTGACTAAAATGTTAAATATTTAGCTGTTATTCTTCATAATTATTTGGTTGCTATCATACTATGTGTTTCTCTTTTCAAGTCAGCTTTTCAGGCATCTGTTGCCTTTAAAGTTTCATTTACTTTCAGCATAATTCCTTGAAAATTATTTCTGCTCAGCAAATTATTGGTGGATATCATAACACTAGAAAAAGGATAGTAACTAACTTTTTACTTAGTAGTGTTTTAAATGCTTTGTTTGCTTCAAAATAATACAGTTAAGCCAATGAAAATGTACAATGCTTTTTAGTTTTAATGACTAAATGAAGAAAAATCTTAGATAAAACACATTACACTAAGAGTAGGTTTGTTGTGTTGATTTGGAATTTACAGAACTATTACACTGTAGAGAGACTCTGAAAGCATCTTTTGCTTAACCTGGTCAGAAATGGAATAAAATTAAGTCTGTGTGATGGTCTCCAGTGATGGCTGACATCAGTTCCTTCAGTCTCCATACATACATGCCACCCTCCATCCAAAAGTAGAGTGTAATTCTTATTCCTGTAATTCTTTGCTGGCCATCTGACTGCTCTGATAAAGAAAATGTGGCATACGTGGCATTCTAGGTCTTTTGGGTCCAAGCCATAAGTGGACTGGGGGCTTCCTATTTCCTCCTGTTTGGAATCCAGTGGCCATGCTCTGACAAAGCCTGAGTAGCCATATAGATAGGTCCACATGGAGGAGTACCAGGGGCTGTGCCTTTCAGCTCCACCTGAGCTCCCAGATGGTGGTCAGCACCAATTTCCTGTTGTATGAATAATGTATGAATAAGCCCTTTTGGACCTCGCACCCATCTCATATGAAGCACAAAACACATCCAGTCAACATGCATGTGTAGGGTTATATAACTGGTGTTAGTATGTAACTCTGAATAAGAGGAAAGGTTAAGAATAGGTCAGATAATGGAGATGAGATCTGAAGGATCAGGGAAATGGTACCAGGGAGAACAAGGCAAGTTCAGCATTCTAAACTCTGAAGTGTTGAGATTCTCATGGTGAATTGGGGGGCCGTTTTACCATGTTTCTAAAAGTAATGTCCTTACCATACCCTCAGGACTCAGGGTATGTTTATAATCTAAAAAGGCTGTATTACTTTTAGCCAACAAATACACTGAAAAGTCAGAAAGGAGTGGCTAATCTCAGTAATTTTTGTGCATGCAAAGTATATACCAGGGATGGATCAGGGGTCAGATTACTTTCATGCTGTTCGTACCACTCTCCTGCCTTATCAGGGCATTGATCTCCTCTCCTTTCCTCCTTTAGCATTAATTCTGTTCTGTCTTGTGTCCCTCACCCGCCTGGTTCCAGACAGTGTTCCTGATGCTCTTATTGGGAGAAGAAAGTTTGAGTACCTTAATGTCCTCTGCCTCCAAGACAATCCTTGAATTGTACTGCCAGTTTTAATGCCAGTATTGCTTAGCATTTTAAGGGTTGTTATGCGAAAATATTGAGTCTCTTTTGTCTTTCTCAATCGCTTTACAGAAGGCAGTCTTACTTTTCTTTGCATTGTGTATTCTGTATCCTAGGCAACCCCTCTTTGCCACTACTCCCCTCCCCCACACCTCACAACCTGTCACAAAAAGACAGCCTCAGATTCTGAATCAGAGGGTCTTTTTGTTGATTTTTTTTTTTCAGAATATTTTCAGTCCCTCCACTTTCCTGATGAAATTAGTCTGCTTGTAGAGATTGGAACCCCTTCCCCACCAGCCCCAAAACGAAAAATGATTTTATTTCTGTTACTGAGATACCAGCAAGGCTTTCCTAAATTACTTTCATGCAATTCAGAGTGACTCATCTTACTGGCGTAGAGACATTGCTGGATTGATGGAATTTTTCCTTTATTAAAATGTTACCACAAATTCTCAATATTCTGAAGGATCTGCAGGAGAATTTTCAGGGGCATTTGACTGGTATGTGGGTATTCTCTCCAGGTCAGGGTAAAACCTCTACTCACCTGACTGTGGGAGCAAAAATGACTGCCTGGTATCTGTATTCCCGAATATTGTCTCCTGGCTTCCCACGGGTCTGTGAGGTTGCTACTTTTGTTCTTTTGTTAACTGCTCCTACTGGCTATTTTACACTTTAATGGTTTGGTGAAGTACCCTTGCCTCTGAAGCCATTAACCTGAGAGAGTAACTTCCAAGAATTTTAAGGTTGATTAGAATATTCACAAAAGTGTGACTTCAGAAAAAAAAATTAAAGGTAGTATGGCAAGAGGGAAGTATTTTTGTGTAATAAAACCAAATGAAGTCGGGATTCAGAAATTATTGAAATCCATTAAGTCATCTTAAAGTAGTTTGTGCATTATTGGTATGAGGCAAAAATTCAGACAGTTAATGGCAGGCACTGAGGCCAACACAATAACACCAGAATCCATTTTAATTGTATGAAAGGTTTTATATGTTGAATCTAATGGCACCCTTCAAGCTCTTTGAAAAACTGAAGCATATTATGAGATTTTATAATCTGAGGTAACCAATTATGACTTTTTAAATTCTTAGACCACAGTGAATCTTTTTATGGAGTGTTCAGAACTATAGGTGTTACGTAAAAGTAATTCCTTGCAAATGCACAGAACTGTGAAGCATCATCAGTCCTTCTCTAAGGAAAAAGGGAAAAATTTGATCATCCAGATATATAAAAGTAAAAACAAGCTGGCTGATAAAAATGTGGGGTCAGTTCAAACATAGATTAAACTGACTTCTTGATGAATTTGATAAAATGCTCAGCTCTCAAGAAGAGAGAGAAGCCTATTTGAAGAACTGGGACCCGTGAGAACATAGAGGTCATTTCTATATCAAAGAGGACAATACATTATTTGCAAAATGCTACTCTTTCTACATGTTTGTCGTGAGTTTCTTGAAAAGTAACGGTAATCTTCAGAAATAACTAACTGCTGTCAGTCCCTGTAGTTTCTGACAAGGTAGCTTGTACCATACTACATTCATTAGTAGGAGAATTAGAAAATATGTCAGCAGGACACAAAAGCTGATTGCAGATGTTTTCCCTCTCTATTAGGTGTACCAATGGAGGGAAAGAAGTATTTTATTCAGGAAAACAGATACAATGAAGGATGATAAGAGAATATTTTTTTAAAAATCCAAATGACCTTAGTTGCAAGTGCTCTTAAATCTCAGAAATCTCCATTTCATTTTCATATTATTCATTGATTTTCTTTTCTATTATGCTCTCCCAAATACTTTAAAATACTGAAGTAGCTTCTAAATCCTCAAATCAGGTTTCAGGAATTAGTGGGTTCATTGTTTTACTAAACTCTTTTTTTGTAATTTTTAAATGTTTTATTTGTTTTTATGAGAGACAGACAGAGTGCGAGCAGGGGAGAGGCAGACAGAAAGGGAGACACAGAATCCCAAGCAGGCTCCAGGCTCCGAGCTGTCAGCACAGAGACCAACATGGGGCTTGAACTCACGAACAGGGAGATCATGACCTGAGCTGAAGTCAGACGCTTCACCAACTGAGCCACCCAGGCACCCCTGGTTTTCTTAAATTCTAATCATTTAGATATAGTTATCACATGTGTTTCCTCTAGGTTAACTACCTAATTAACTAAAATACTTTATTCTTTAAGCACGTCAGATAATTAGTGCTAATAGTCACAATGATCACATGTCAATATGAATTTTCCTCCTAATATCAGACCATATACTGAAATCCAAGGGGTAGAGAGAGTCAAAGACATGTTCAGGAAAAGGAGTCTGTGCATAGAAGATGTATACAAATGAAGTCATAGGATCGAAGATAGGGATTTGAGTGTGAAGATTTCTGGACAATAATAATAATCCCTAATGTTTATTGAGCACTTTTCATTTAGTCACTGTGCTCAATACTTAGCACAAATGAAGCAATATGAGATACTGTTGTAACAGTACAAGACGTAGGCCCATTTCAAGATGGGTGAGTACACTGAATGCTGAGAGATTAAAAGCCTTGCCCAATGCCATACAGCTAGTAAATGATGGTTGCTTATTTCAACCCAGATTGAATCCAGATCCCGAATTAGGGATTCACAATACAGCAGAGCAGGGCGCGTATGGTGGTACACAGAATTGCAGGCAGAGGATCTTAAGCCATTGGAGAAAGCTGAGTAAATCATTGTCTCCAAAATAAATCCAGAAAGTGCTCTTATTCAAGTCCGTGAGATGCTGGGTACGTTTACCTCTATATTTATGTGCTCTAGTTTTTCTGCTTTCTTTCATTTATGAAAATTAGGGCATTGATTTGAAACCCAACTCCCCTAGCACTGAACAGGTCCTGCTCTGAATTTCAGGATGCCTGGGAAAAGCTTTGGTTAAGAGTAGATTCTTCCTTTCTCCGTTTCTCATTTCGTATTCCTGTGGCCTCCTGTTTGCTCTCAGAATTGTAACATTTCAGGTTCTGACCATTGTTTAGCTATATTGCCCCTTCTGCTTTCACTGTGAGAGTGACAAGCAGATGACAAAACAGGAAATGTGTAGGTGAGCTATTGCAAAGCTCTCTTCTGAAGGAAGGTGTCACAGATTTTTAGGAGAGCACTCTGAGCCTATATTTAAGATGTTACCGGGCTATTTGATCATAGAAGTGTACAAGCAGTTGTTAACTCTGTTTATTGGTGTATGACTGCAAAATTCATACACCAACTTTAATAAAAGGCTTGGAAAATGTTACCAGCCCCTCAACGCCCACCACTGCTCAGAGGAGTTCCAAAATTCTATAAATTGATTCGAATAAATGCCCTTCTAGTTTCATAACAGAAGGTACAGTCTAAGGCTGGGACTTTCTGTCCCTTTGTGTTTTCAAAGTCCTACAAAGATAGGAATCTGCATAGAAAAATTGAATTTTCTGGTTTTATTAAGTCATACCAACACAAGAACAACAATAATGATGATAGGTAACATGTATTGAGTCTTGTTCTCTGCTTTTGGGAACTGTGCTTGATAAACACTTTGAAGCATTTATTAGCTCATTTAATCTTTACAACAACACTAAGAAGTAGTATTCTTATCAGTGCCCTCTTACTGATGAGACTTGGAAATTTTTTTAACGTTTATTTATTTTTGAGAGAGAGAGAGACAGAGACAGAGCATGAGCAGAGGAGGGGCAGAGAGAGAGAGAGAGGGAGACAGAATCCGAAGCAGGCTCCAGGCTCCGAGCTGTCAGCACAGAGCCCGACACAAGGCTCGAACTCATGAACTGTGAGACTTCGGATGCTTAACTGACTGAACCACCCAGGCACCCTGAGACTTGGAGATTTTAAATAGCTTGTTCAGCATCATACAGCTGGTAATAGTCTAGTTTAAAACCTGCAGTCTCATTGAGGTGCTCAATTCTTATCCTTATCCGAGTAAAAGGCAAAAAATCCAGTGATTACCTGGATGTTTGGGCAATTGGTCGGTTACTTGCTGCTAGGATTGCAGTAACAAAATACCACAGCCTGGGTGGCTTAAACAACAGCCATTTATGTTCTCACAGCTCTGGAGGCTGGAAGTCCAAGATCAAAGTGTCAGCAGGTTCGGTTTCCTCTGAGGTGTTTCTTGTACTTGGCCACCCTCTCACTGTATCCTCACATGGTCTTTTCTCTGTGTGTGCCCATCTCTGGCGTATATATTTGATTAGGGCCCACCTTATGATATCATTTAACCTTAATTATATTTTGAAAGGTCTTATTTCCAAATCTGGTCACATTCTGGGGTGTGCTGAGGTTAGGACATCAACATATGAATTTTGTTTGGGGTATACAATTCAGCCCATAACACTTGCCATCACAGATATGAAATATCTCAAAGACCAAATTCTCGTATTTAGATAGCCGAGTCAGCAAGTATAGGTGAATATAGGTCTTTGCTTTATTTGTAATGTTAGTATAAAATTACTGCCATTCATTAATTGAGTCAGTTTAAAGTACAAAGTCTCATGTTATTCAAGGAAGAATAAAGGGAGAAAGAATACCAAGAACTGATCATTATAAACTGGAAGTATGCAACGTACCTCCATTTCTGCAAAAGGTTTTGAAAGTTTTCTAGTAATTCAATGATGAACCTTCTTCTATAGTCACTGATATTTATTTATTTATTTATTTATTTATTTATTTATTTATTTATTTATGTATGTATTTTTGAGAGAGAGAGAGGGAGGGGCAAAG
Organism: Prionailurus viverrinus; assembly: GCF_022837055.1. Classification (NCBI taxonomy): domain Eukaryota; kingdom Metazoa; phylum Chordata; class Mammalia; order Carnivora; family Felidae; genus Prionailurus; species Prionailurus viverrinus. Next base: position 39,365,925 of record NC_062569.1, read on the forward strand.
AGAGAGGAGAGAGATAATCTCAAGCAGGCTCCACACTGCCAGTGCAGAGCCCGATATGGGACTCGAAGTCATGAACCATGAAATAATGATCTGAGCTGAAACAAAGAATCGGATGCTTAAAGGACTGAACCACCCAGGCGCCCATTTTTAAATGAGATGTTAAAAAGTTAATGAAAAGCCTTCAATAAAGAATTGAATTGAATAAAGAATTGCTTAAAAACTGTAATTTTTCAACTGTCTGAGCTATCAGTTCTAGTTCTACTCATTCCCCAATGTTTGAAACTAGAGACCTTATCGTCCAGTATTGCATTTGTGGAAAAGAAGTCATTGTTGTGTCAGTCTTGAATCTCACTTTAGAACAACTGATAAAATAAGAGTCCAGAGCAGTGCCACTCACAATGCATTTTGAAGAAGACAAGTTTATGAGTTATTCCATAACAGCAGTTCTCTTATCGACACATTAGGGAAATTGTACATACTGTGATCTCCTTTTGAAGCTTCACAGTGTGAATCTAACTAAAGGATTGATAAAGTCTTAGAACAAAACTATTTGATCAGTGTTTTTGAAAAGCAATATCAATATAGCCCCAAACTGGTATTTCTTGGACCCAGTAGGTATGTAAGGTGTTATACAAATCAAGGTATCTAGGTGGCTCAGTCAGTTAAGCATCTATCTGACTCTTGATCTTATGGTTTGTGAGACTGAGCCCTCGTTGGGCTCTGCACTGACAGCATGGAGCCTGCTTGGGATTTTCTCTCTCCCTCTCTCTCTCTCTGCCCTTCCCCTGCTTGTGGGCTCTTGCCCTCCCTTTCTCTCTCTCTCTCTCTCTCTTTCTCTCTCTCTCTCTCTCTCTCTCTCTCTTTCTCTCTCTCTCTCTCTCAAGATAAATAAGTAAACTTTTTTTTTAAAAGATATTATACAAAATGCTTTCAGCCTAACTCTGTTAATGAGTTAGTAGGGATAATCAAATAGAGAAGTTAAGTCTAATAGAAAGTACTCAGGAAAAGTACAGAAATCAAGTTATGAAAAGTTATGAAGAAAATAAGGCACAGTGTCATGCAAGTCAAGAATGGAAGAGGACAGTTAGAAAATATAAAGTACCTATGTACTCTAGGTACTATGATGAACACCAAAGAGATCCAAAATGAATCAAAAATGACCTGTTTACAGACTTTAAAGGAATAAATAAGCTGAAGTTTATAATTGTGATATAGGAAGAGTACAATAGGAGTATAATCTAGGTATCGTAGAGTCACAGTGAAAATTCAGTGTTTTTCATGTGGTTTTGCTTTACCCGGAAGGAATGGGATAAACCATACTAAAGGCCTGTGTGCACTAAGCAAAATTAAGAAAGCTGGCTTTGGTGACATTATCTTTGGGTTATCTAATGTATTCTCTGGGAATCAACTTTTAATACCAAATGGCAGGATATGAACATTAAATCTTTAATATAAAGTCTTTTTTCTTTTTACATTCTTTTTTTGTTGCACTAGATAGGGCCCCGACATCTGAAGATTAAACAGTCCTGCCCTTTTGAGTTCTCAGTGATTTGGGATCTGGGATTATTGGGCCATTGATTTCTACTGTGTAAGACCTAGAAAAGAATAGACCTGAGAAGGTAAAAGAAAGAACTGTTTTCTCAGGAAAAGAAAAATAATTTTCTAAAGAGAACTCACAGGAAGGAGGGGTTAGCTATGAGAGCCTTGGGATCCTGGCAGCTGTTTCTGAGAGAGGTTCTAAGATATGGAAGAGGCCCAGAAGATAGTTGGATTAGCTCTAGGAAGTAAAGTCCTGAGCGGCATTCTTCAAGTCCCCTGTAGCTTAACGGGACTGAGACATAACTCTTGGATTTCCTGGCCCTCACAAATGAACACCTTCCATAGTCTGAGCTCCAAAGCCATGCCAATCTTTTCCCTCTCATTTTTCATTAAGGACTAACACTTTGTCATCATCTAGTAACTCACTTGTTTCTCAGCAGGAAGTATGGCCATCCATGCTATATTAGTTAGCTATTGCTGCAATAATGCTGTGTAACAAATCACTCCAAAACTTGGTGATTTAAAAATAATTGCCATTTATGATTTCTCATAAGCATATGGGTTGGCTAGGCTTGGATGTTCTGCTGGGCTCCCTCCTGCACTTGAAGTGTGTTGGTAGGTTAGCTGAAGGATGGCTGGTCTCGAATGCCCTCAGCCGGGATGAATCTATCTTTGTGTTTTCTCACCTTCTAGCAGGCTAGCAGGTGTTTGTTGTCATGGTGGAAGACATCAAAGAGAGTGGAAGTGTACAAGGCCTCTTGAGTCCCAAATTCCTATTGTCCCATTGTCAGTTCTGCCCCATTCTGTTGTCCAAAGTAACTCAGAGGGCCAACTAGATTCAGTGGGTGGGGAAATAGATGCCACCTAGTGGGAAGAGCTGCAAAGTCAAGTGCTAGACTAGGCCAGGGGAAGAATCTGGGCTACTGTAATAAACATACTCCACACATGCCTTTAAGAATAGGCTCAGCCCAAGGGCGCCTGGGTGGCTCAGTCAGTTAAGCATCTGACTTCGGCTCAGGTTATGATCTCACAGTTCATTGGTTTGAGCTCTGCGTTGGGCTCTGTGCTGACAGCTCAGAGCCTGGAGCCTGCTTCAGATTCTGTGTCTCCCTCTGTCTCTGCTGCCGCGCCGCCCCTCCCCCCCCCCCCCCCACTCTGTCTCTCTCTCTCTGTCTCTCAAAAATGAATAAAGGTTAAAAAAAAAAAATTAGGCCTAGTCCTTCTCTGCTTATCACTCAGCAGATCCCAGGACACTGATATATCTAAGAAAAATAAAGTGGAGTCCTGGCTTCTTATAGGGAGTGGTCTCATCCTGTATTTGGGGAAAGATCAGTTGATTGAGCTCAGACTCCCTGACTCTGGACAGGGATTAATGACACTCCTATTTTAAACTTCAGAGCAGTTACTGATACTAAAAATGGAGAGCAATGTGGCACACACAGAAGACAGAAATTTAGGACAAAATCATGGACACATCTGTGGGAAAATAATTTAAATTTTAAAGCCAAAGGCAGAATTCAGAGTCAGAAGAGCAGAGTAACAGAGAGCCAAAGCTAAAAAAGGAGCAGCCACATTATCCCTCAGGCACAAGCAAATTAAAAATTTGGTCGAAAAGTAGATGAAGCTCGTTACAGATTCCATGCCGCATCCTGTGACGGAGGCTGTTGCTCTGACAGCGTGTGCAACTTCAGCAGAAAACACTGCTGTCTTCAACTGGGGGCTCCGTGTCCTGTCAGGGTGCCGGCCTCCCTCCTTCCATCACCGCAGCCCTTAAAGAGCCCACATGGAATATTAAAATGTTTGCCGGTTATATAAAATCTCGGTGGAATATATCGATTCTGTTCATTATTGTTAATCAGAACAAGCAGCATAAGATTCGTCTTCATTTAATCAAAATACACATACTTTAGAGAGATCACCACAGTTTAATAAGGGTCAGGGAACCAGAAATTTTGCCTTCCTGATTCTGGATCAGGCAAATTATAAAGGCAGTAGAATATGTATTAGGAGAAAAGGCTAAAGAAATGAGACTTAGGCTACAAGGCACAAAGTCCTAAAAAATTATTCAAGAATGGGAGAGCTGATTATATAGAAGATGATAAGCATTTGCGACTTAATAGAAGTGAGATCGGTAGAAAGTGGATGAAAACTGTGGAATTAAGGAATCTGGCTGGATGGAAAGAAGATGCTCCTAATCATGACAAGTAATAAACCTCTGAATATCCTTGAACGTCAAAGAGAGTGAATCTCGATCCTCCTAAATATTTGAGACTTTATTTTACTTGTTTGATTCTATGCCTTTCCATTTCACTCATTATAAAAATGTACAAAATACTTGCCTTTCTGTAGTGCCTCCCTGCTTATAAATTTGTTTTATGTTTATTTTCACATACCTTATTTTACTTTTTCCACAATACCCCTAGGGAATGGGAGACAGGCTTTATCATTTCTTGTGTGTGCTTAAGATAAAGACACTGGCATCTTAAGTATCTTACCCAGGGTCAACTAGATAGTATTAAATCTGATGCTTTTTAAATTAAACATTTTGATCCAATTTGCTATTCAACTGTGGTATGAGTTTGCAATGAGGACATATTACTTATTTTTATTTATGGCTACTTGGAGGATTTTGTGGCATCCCCTTAGGTAGTCACCCTCCTGTACAATAAATTCAGTGCCTCCTGGTTGCCTATCAGACAATTTCCAGAAGCCTCAGCCTGGGCTTAAAGGTCGACAGATAATCTCTTGCCCTGATCCTCCCAGTCTTCCATTTAACATCTCTGTAAGTGTTCCCTCCCCTGCCCCTCTGAGTACAAGGTAGATGGCATAGAATGTTAGAAATGGGGTATTCTTCATTCACATTTGGACTTCTGTTAAAAATTATAAGGAATTCACAAAGAGAAAACTGTCTTGCCCATGTATATCTTTGTGGAAGGGGTATTGAATTAGAAATACCAGAGGGACGCCTGGGTGGCTCAGTCAGTTAAGCATCTGACTTCGGTTCGGGTCATAATCTTACAGTTCATGGGTTCGAGCCCCACATTGGGCTCTGTGCCGACAGCTCAGAACCTGGAGCCTGCTTTGGATTCTTTCTTTCTCTCTCTCTCTCTCTCTGTCTCTCTCTCTCTCTCTCTCTGTCTCTCTCTCTCTTTCTCTCTGCCCCTCCCCTGCTCATGCTCTGTCTGTCTCTCTCTCAAAAATAACACGAACATTAAAAAAATTAAAAAAAAAACAGAAATACCAGAGATACCATCTTAATATATAGATAAGCATTTTCAGTGCTTCTCCAAGCACTGCTGCTGCTCTCCCGGAGGGCACTTCACGGGCCAGCAGCATATTCTCTTTTGTTCAGGCATAAATCATGGAGTCGGAGGTGACAGGGTGAAAGTCTGTGCCTGGGAAAGATCATGGCTAGTTGCCTTTCACAGAGGAAAAAGGATAGCAGAGGCTAGTATTTCATGCCGTAATTTATATATATATTCTCCATTTTAAAAGTCCACTCTTTTTTATGTCTATTTTACGAGGCAGGGAAAATAACACTAGATTTAGGGTGAGACAAACCTGGAGGCACATCTTGGTTCTGCCAGGTGGAGAGTCTTGGGCAAGTCAGAGAGCCTCTCCTAAAACCAGTTTCTTTGCTATCAAATGAATGCAGTCAGTTAACTAGCAAGGTGGTGGATAGGTTTAAATAAGCTACACTATTTAGAGATGTCCTTTCACACAGTGCTTTCCTGCACCTTCTAGGTACTCAAAGTATAATTGGAAAAATGGCAGTGTTCTTTGTTGCCCCAAATAGCTTCATTTTTGTCAACACTCAATCTCCATTGCTCTCTGTACCTCGTGCTTCTATATTAGAGTATACTAGAGCACTTCTGGTACTAATAGATTGATGATTTAAGCATGTATTGAACAGCTTTTACGTATTGAACTAGCTGCTGTGGGATGTCGATATATAGGCAACAATGGAGTAAGGCCACAGCTTAAAAAGTGTTCAGTGGGGGGGGTATAGGTTGTAAACTGCAGTAAGATCCTAGTAAAAAGACTATAAGAGGTTAAGATAGTCTACTGAGATACGGTGGATGCATTGTGACTTAAGTTGGGGCTAGAACGATGAATTGGGTGTCGCTCAGCAGAGTAGAGAAGACTGAGCCTTCCAGGGTGGAGTGTGGCAAGAGTGGAACACAGATGTCAACACGGATGTGGTTGTGCTGTGATGAGAGTCCTCTCCCTGAGCCAAGGATGGCTTTGCAGCAATAAAGACTTGTGAGAGCACTTGTAGCTTTGGTAGGGGAGATGCACAGAATAAAGGGCCTTCAAAACCAGGTGAGATTTAACTTTGACTTAAAAACAGCAAGGATGCAGTATGCATTCAAGAGCAAAACAGTGATATAAATGCCTTTTATCCATTGGTCATGTGTGGAATAAATCGAGTAAGAAAAGAAAAGCTTATTTAACAGTTTTGGATTCCATGCAAGATGTGATAGTGAGAGTCTATAGTTGGTTGCCCTGGGAATGAGGTCAGGAAGACTAGTGGTGGAAATGTGACTAAGAGGCATTTAGGCAAATTACCGACAGGACTTAAGGATACATAAGTTCTATAGGGAGACAGGAAAATTCCAGTGTTACTGGGTTGGAAGACAATGTAATGGTGAAACTCTCATGAAAAGTTGGGAAGAAGATCTGTGTTTTGGGTACATCATGAATTAAATTTTGAGAATGCTGGACTAATGTCCTCTAGGAACCTACTCTTGTAGGTACTGGAATCAACATGGTCTAAAGCAAGTTCCTGAATGCTATCCTGAACCTGGACTGAAACACTAACTTCTAACCTCTAGTCTAATCCTTGTACCAGTTTTTTTTAATTAAAATTAATTTTTTTAACGTTTATTTATCTTTGAGAGACAGAGTGTGAGTGGGGGAGGAGCAGAGAGAGAAGGAGTCACAGAATTCAAAGCAGGCTCCAGGCTCTGAGCTGTCAGCAAAGAACCTGATGTGGGCTCGAACTCATGAATCCCGAGATCACGACCTGAGCCGAAGTCAGACACTCAACCAACTGAGCCACCCAGACACCCCTCCTTACACCAGTTTTATGCGTAAATGGTGACAGGAAGCAACTGGCACAATGAAAAGAGAAAAAAGAGAGCGCCTGAATTTTAAGCCGAAGGAGATTGATTTCATTCCCTCATTGCTTGTGGGCAGCCCTTTCATTAATGGATTGATAATTACTGGTAGTTATGCTGGAGGAAACGTCTCTTAGGGGTCTCCCTCTCAGATATGTGCTGAGGAATGACATTTCTTCAGGTAGCCGTGAGTTTTGTAGGGTCCAGCCTTCCCCGATCTTTCATAAACCTTAAGTTAAAAATGAGCACATCTTTCCAGTTTCTAGTTCACTGAGCACTGAATGGCAAAACAAACAAACAAGCAAAAACACCAAAAAACAAAGCAACAATAACAACGATAAAACCAAAACCCATGCTATGTCAAGATTCTCTCTCTCCTCACAAATTAACTGAATTAGGAAAACTGAAAACAGGTGGGTAGTTGAGTTAATAAAAATGCAATCAAATGCATTTTTATCCTATTCTAAGTCTTCATTATGTAAGGTTATTTGGCCTTTGCCTGATAAAGTCAAGGTAAAGCAACTATAATTTTGCACCAGCTACAGAAGTATCCAACAGCTTTGATGCCTTCTTAATAACAAAGCTAAGTATAAATATCAAGTTACCTGATTTCCACCTTCATCTTCTTAAAACAAGTCAAGCATTCAGAAATGGGCCTTCATAACTTCTGAGCCTTTGCTCCCTTTCAGTCAATAGTCTGTACCTTAGACTTTCCTGCAAGGCCTATTTACTGACCATTAAATTTGTTTTTGAATATTGTCTTGGTTTTCCAGAAGAGCAACCCAGCTCCTTCAAAGTTTTTAAGTGCTTTTGAGGAATGACATTTCCAGATTTCTGACAAAGGTGATGCAGATCAAAAGCTATGTAGAAGGGCACCTTGAAAGCTGTCATTCGGAGAAGTCCTCACAGGCACGTTCCTAAAGTGGGGCTGGATAAGGCTGATTCCTCTTCTACTGCTCACGGCAAGGCTGTGGAAAACTTCCTGGTACATTATTACACTGGATTCTGTCATATCTCAATGCTCGTGACTTTCTCCTGTCAACACACCTACTCCACACGTACTAAGCACAGTATCTAAGTTAGAAAATGACAAAACTAAAACCACAGGCCATTGATGGTCTTAGTAATAGAGGAGAGGGTCATGTGGCCACTAGATAAGTCGCTAATAGCATTTCATGAGCAAAGGAAATGATCTCTTTTAGTAGCTTACAGGGTATCCCACTAACCTTTTTTTCTTTTCCTTTAATGTTTATTTATTTTTGAGAGAGAGAGAGCGTGCAGGGGAAGAGCAGAGACAGAGAGAGAGAGAGAGAGAGAGAGAGCAGGTAAGGGGCCGAGGAAAAGAGAGAGATAAAGAGAATCCCAAGCAGGCTCCATGTTGTCAACACAGAGCCCAATGCGGGACTTGAACTCACTAACTGTGAGATCATGACCTGAGCTGACACCGAGTCGGACCTTTCACGGACTGAGCCACCCAGCTGCCCCACCTTTCCTTTTTCTTGTCACAAACTGGGAGGGGAGTGACTACCAAGAAAAAGCTTTTGTTTCATTCCCTGAACTGAGAAGTATAATGACTCAGTGTTTTCTTGCTGTTTACAACCTGTTCAGTACATTTTTTCTAGAAAACCATGTGTGAAGATTGCTTCTATTTAAGAATGGTTGATGGTTTCTGCTGCTTCATCTGCTATGTATCTCTTTCTGATGAATGGCAGTGGAATAATCCCAGGATGAATATGATATAAGGCTAAGAGATCAACATTATTTTCTTGGTGAATTGATTACTTTCCTCTGAATTTATAGTTCCTACCAGGACTGCAAATTAATATGGTTGATGCACTTAGTTATTCAGATTGCGCTATACATTTAAATGCAGGCAGCTTAAACATTAAATGTTCCAAGTTTATAACTCATAATCAGATTGTAGGTCCTGTAAACAAGAGGAGGTGTTTGTATCATGTCTGAACAGAAAATGTTTTTGAAATAGTAGTGGATCACCATGCGGGATACTATATTCTGTAACATGAAACATATGGCTGGCAGCCATCTATTATTTACCATATCAACATGTATTCAATTCAACATCTGACTCTTGGCTTGTACCTAGGAGAAATGAATACAGGCAATAGAATGGGAAGGTTATATGTAGTGTGTATACACATAAAGAATAAATTATATACACATGTGAAATTACTGTATAGGATTGACATAATTTTAAAATTGTGCTTATGCATATGCTAGAAGTTCATTGTACAAGGACAGTTTTCATTTTTTTCAGGGGTATGTGTGGCCTTTCTATGTTTGAAGGTGAGTTACTGGGAGAGGGCAAAGTAATCATAAAAGTTGTTATTTTTGGAGGGGGTGGCTGTTGCTACTTTTGCAAGTAGTAGTGTAAGTCAACATCATCTTTACCCAAATTAAGGTTTTCAGACTAAGAGGACTTTTGAAATGACCTTCCTTCACCTTTTCAGATTCGAGGTCCATCAGTGGAGTGGGTCAGGCCGTTCCTTACGGGCAGAGCTGTGCTCTGATCCAGCTTATTGCTCTTCCTACTTTACATTTTGTAGTTGCTTTAATGACACATGACTGCAAGGTGACATCACAATTCCTGCATTCCATGGCTATTTAAAAAAAAATTATTGTTTATTTGCTTTTCAGAGAGATGGAGATAGAATGCGAGTGGGCGGGGCAGAGAGAGAGAGGGAGACACAGAATCTGAAGCAGGCTCCAGGCTCTGAGCTGTCAGCACAGAGCCCGATGCAGGGCTCGAACTCACGAGCTGTGAGATCATGACCTGAGCTGAAGTTGGATGTTCAACCTACTGAGCCACCCAGGCGCCCTGCCGTGGCCGTTTTTATTATGGTTGTCTTCCTTCAGGACTCTCCTGGGGTCAACGAAAATAATAGTTTGCTGGAATCTCTATTTTTATTCCGGAATTATGATATCCACCCACACAGAAAGAAGGCATCATGACTAGGTAGTCTCCTTATTTTGAAAAAATATTAGGGAAAAATGATTGTATTTTCCTTAGGTCTGTGGATACAGTTGTGAACAAATGTTGGGTCAAAAATGTCATTTCCTTTCAATATTGATCACCAAAATCACGAGAGATAAAAATCCCACACTAATGAATAGTATTGGACAGTAAAAACCATTATTTTCTCAGTTATGATGGCAGGGAACATTCAAGGCAGGGTCTCAAAGCTGTCCTTTTAAATGAAATCTGAATGTTATCCTGGAGCAAATTGAATACATTTGGGGATTTGGTGAAAGCATAATTTACTCTGAGTAATTTTTTTTATAGGGGTGTGAAGAAATACCCTTTAACTCTTGAGATAATTGATGTCGTATGGGCAAATGTAATTGTAATAGAAATACATGTGCATATATTTAGATGGAACTTGACTCACGGGCAACTTTATTAGCCCAGCAGCTGCAGGCTGGAATTTATCACTTTCATATGACCTTGTTTAATACCCAAAACATAGAGACTGCTAGATACAATGTGTACACTTTTTCTTGTTGAGTGACTACACAAATCATATAAGGAGTAGCTGTTCTCCAAAGCTGAAAAGCTAGTTGTATATGGAGGTGGCTTCTTGGACAACATGACACGTTGAGAAAGTGGCAACATCTACCGTTTTGCAAATTTATGAATGGTTTCAAACAATAGTTATGAATCTGCAATGTACATATCATCTGCTATATTACTTAGTGTTTACCTTTCAGGATATTCTGTTTCTCTAAACTGCAGGAGAAACTAGTTTAACATGATACCTTATTTAATAGTCCAAAGTTACCATTTGCTGCTTATAAATACTCTAAATGTCTGTTTGCTTTTGTTGTTTTATCAGTTATTACTCCAGAGAATAATTTGACTCAAAATCACTTAAATTTTTTCCCATTTATTTTCTTTGTGGCCCCAAAGAACAAGATGTTTTCTTTTATTAAAAAAAAAAAATTAGAGTTTATTTTTGAGAGAGAGCGAGCCAGCATGAGTGGGGGAGGGGCAGAAAGAGAGAGAGAGAGAGAGAGAGAGAGAGAGAGAGAGAGAGAGAATCCAAAGCAGGCTCCAGGCTCTGAGCTGTTAGCACAGAGCCCGACATAGGGCTGGAACTCAGGAATGGCAAGATCATGGCCTGAGCCAAAGTCGGACACTTAACCAACTGAGCTGCCCAGGCACCCTAGAATAAGATATTTTCTTAAAATATGAGGAAACTTGTATTCATCAGAATGTCCTTTCCTGAGTTTTAATGTCTTCCTCTATTTATTGTCCATGCTGTGCTGCGGTTTGGAAATGTAAGATGTTATCCAGCTGTTTTCTATCAGTTACTGAGAGCTAAATATGACGGAGGCTACTCTGTCACCCTCAGCATATCAGAGTCACGGCATGATGGGTCTTCAACTCCTAAATTTCTGCTGCTCTGGTGCTGGTCCATAGTGGACTCAGGGCTGTAAAAAAAAAAGAGGGGAGAAGGGCTTTCTTTGCAGCCCACAACTCTGAGGTGCCTGCCTGGCTTCAGACCCAAGAGTCTTGCTGGGAGCTCTGCTATCTGGGAACCATTGCCCGTCATGGGTAAAAGCTGCTGCACTTGGCTCTCTCTTGCATGCACTGAGAGTAATGTATTCTTTGCTTTCTCACTCTGCTGGCAGAAATGAGCAGAAGCTGTTCAGAAGCAACAGCAGCAGAGGGGCCTCCATTTATGGTTCTCCATTTCCTTCTTCATTTCTCAAGTTCAGAGCCTCACTTAATTGTATTGGAGCTTTCAGCGATGGCAGATTATGTCTTCTCCCTATAATCTATTAGGGTTCAGGAAGAACCTTTCATTATAATGGCACTCCTTCCCCAAGAAGAGAAAATATGCACTAAATGGAAACTCTAATAATGAACACGAACACAGGATTTAAAAGTATATAGAGTAATTCACATAAATTGTTTTTGTTATATTTAGTGCTCAAAACACTTTGCAGTAGGCATTATGATGAAATGGGGGCTAAAATAGCATAAGTGACTTTTCTCCCCAAATTCTACAGCCAGTAAGAAGTGGTTTTAGACCTTGACTCTGTGTTAATCTTGAATCTGTGTAGACCCCAACTTTCACACTTGATTCCAGGGATCATACTCTATGTGAGCTGTAAATCATGTATAACATGAAGTTATTATGCATTGCCACTCTTTTTTCTTTATTTTTTTTAATGTTTATTTATTATTGAGAGACAGAGCATGAGCATGGCAGGGGCCAAGAGAGGGGGAGACACAATCTGAAGCAAGCTCCAGGCTCTGAGCTGTCAGCTACAGAGCTGGATGTGGGGCTCAAACTCACGAACTGAGAGATCATGACCTGAGCTGAAGGCTGTAGATTAACCGACTGAGCCACCCAGGCGCCCCAATGCATTGCCACTCTTATTGAATTAGGTATATTAATGTTTTTGTATGATCACATGTTATATTTAATGAAAGTGTGTTTTAACCAATTTCATTTATTCATAGTTCTGCATTTTATTTCATGCAAATGTCTGTGTTTGGGGCATTACAATGTTAAAATCTTGTATACCACTGGCTGTGCCGGGTTTTGTAGGTCATCTCAACTTTGGTTGTAGTAAATCTTGCTGTTGCTATGCAAAAATCTATAATAAGATTCCATCTGCTTTTATAATTGCTTAAGAAAAATACATTATTGGTATCATTTGGATGAAGTAGAATTCAAATGAAATCGTCCTGATGAAAATTATTACTTTTGGAGCTTGCTTTTTATATTCTTATGAATATCTGATTCAGTACAATATATTTTCTAGCACCTATAGTGCTTTTGAATTTAAACATACTCTCTGCAGAGGCACCTGGGTAGCTCAGTTGGTGAAGTGACCTGACTTCAGCTGGGGTGATCATCTCACGGTTTGTGAGTTCAAGCCCCGTGCAGGGCTCTCTGCTGTCAGCGCAGACCCTCCTTCAGATCCTCTGTCTCTCTCTCTCTCTGCCTCTCCCTCCCCACTTGCTCGCGTGTGCTTTATCTCTCTCTCTCTCAAAAATAAATAAGCACTAAAAAAGATTAAAAAAGGGGTGCCTGGGTGGCTCAGTCTTCAAGCCTCTGACTCTTGATCTCACGGTTTGTGAGTTCAAGCTCCACACCAGGAGCTTGGGATTCTGTCTCTCCTTCTCTCTGCCCCTCCCCTGCTAGTGCTCGCTCGCTCTCTCAAAATGAAAATAAATAAACCTTAAAAAAAAGATAAAAAATAAACATGCCATGTGTATTTAAAAGAAATGTATATAAATTCTATATAAAACTGTTTTTTAACCAAAAACGAGACATCATGGTTAGAGAAAAGAATGAAGAATGAAGAAATATATATTCTCATTTCCTCCTAGTGGGCCATGTGAACCTCTCTATCATCCTGTAGTTTTAGAAGACTACAATGTAGTGTAGCTTAAGGTAAGCAGAACAAACAGAACCCATGGGATTTTTATCAAAGACATTTTTATTTTCTGTTACTGCTTTACTTTAAAATATATTGAAGGCAGCATTCCTATCGTTGGAAAGGACATTTTGACAGGTACGTGACATTTATGGTCATCCTCAGGTTACTGAAACTCTTAAAGTCACTTTGCATTGTTAATATGGCTTCAGCTCGGAAATTAGAAGGACCAGCCATATGTACCAATGAAAACTTTGGAGCTGAATTCTAGTTAAATTTTCTCTCTTTTGTTGGCTGGAGTTCTGCAGCAGGCTGTGGTTGGCAATGAGAAACAGAGAAAGGTTGTGTCTCTAGCAAAGTATTTTTTTTTGTTTATTTATTATTTATTTTGAGAGAGAGAGACAGACAGGCAGACAGACAGAGAATCCCAAGCAGGCTCCGCACTGTCAGCTTAGAACCTGAAACAGGGCTCAAACTCACAAACTGTGAGATCATGACCTGAGCCAAAACCAAGAGTCAGATGCCCAAACAATGGAGCCACCCCAGACACCCCTCTCCAGCAAAATATTTTTTAAGAGTTTAAAACATGGCTCTCATGCAATTGTGAAGTGAGCACATGACAAACAGTTATGTAACTCATTAATGAGGAAATGAGCAGCATGATAGAAATGGTTTAAGAGCGTTTCTGGAACACGTATAGTCACTAAGGTCAAGAAAACTGAACTAAGTTTCCTAAATTCGTAACAGGTTGTCCTAGAACTGTACCTTTTGGGTTATATTTTCTCGTGGAAAGAAATCTGTTAAGTTAATATTCACTTCTAGAGTCTGGGCCCTAAACAATAGAGATAGTAAGTGACATAATGATTCCTCTTGGGGAAGCGTGTTAACCACTGCTCCAGTGTGATACTGAAAAGACAAGCGGTCTTTCTTTAGCCCTTTTCCCCAGCTTGTGAACATTTCCCCCTGGCATCCTTATTTCAGGGTTTTTATTGATTCCTCCTTTTCCTCTTTTGCTCTATTTTCTTTCTCTCCCTGAATGCTCAGGACAGAGGAAAACATTGTGTAAGAAAGGTTTTCTTGATTCGTAGTGTCACACACTGGCATTTCACCCTGGTAGCCTGGTGGCTGTCTAGAGTTGACTCGGAATGGTGCTATTCTTGGTTCCCAGAGCATGCCCCCCACAACACCGCCCTTGCCAGGCACAAAGGATGCTACTTCCCCTGCTGTGAGTGCTGCTTTTTCCTCTTGTTTTCCGTTGTCCCCCTCGTTCTGATGGTCTGTGCTCTCTTTTGTTAAGGACCACTCCTGGTCAAAGAAAACACTTGTATACTTTTTGCCCATATAAATTCTGGGAGGGCAGACCAATCCCAATACAGAAGCAACTCTCATTCTGCACCATCAAAGTAACTCCCTGGCCCATCTCTTTGTTTACTAAACCTCTTAGGTGGAAGGCAGATACTAGTTTACTGGGTCATCTTCAGTGTGAAGAGAGGCCCTTTTGAACCTCCTCCCTTTTGACTTGAGTTGAAGAGGAATGTCTTCCCTCTCTCCCTCTGGGGTACATGGTTTCCATAGGATCCCTCTTGCGGTACAAATCTTTCCTGTAAATCCTCCTCCCAAATTCTCACTTGGCTCATTCATATTCTTAATTTGGATTTAAGTACAAAGCCATTTTAAATTTATATTATACCTGCCAATTTCCTTGGAAAATTTATTTGTTGGTCTTGTATCTTGCTTTTGGTGTCTCATGTCTATTTAATCTAATGTCTCCGATGGCACTTCTGCTTTACTAGTTTGCTTTACTAGTTTACTTCTGCTTTACTAGTTTCTGTTACTGGTTTGGGAGGCTAGGAGCTGTACTCAATTGAATTTTTCCCAGAATGATTTTATCTGCTTATTTTTGGAGAACTATCTGTAGGACACAACAAATTGGGGCAGCTGTCTTGGGGCCTATGTTAGGAGTATATGGGGGGTGTGGATGGGGAGAATGCAGGAGTGGGGAGAGGGTCTGGAGAGCCAGGTGATTGTGGAATATTTTACTGCATTCCCTGATCTAAAATGATACATGGAATTAGAGGATTTACACCAGCCCCCTTGCTCCCCCTGCATGCAGACCCTTTTCTAATTCCAAGTGCTCTCAGCTTTTTGACCAAGGGGAGAGTTTAGTGTGCTGTATTGTAATGGTCTGTAGATTTCTCTTCCCCCTAGACAATAATTTCCTTGAAGGCAGGAACTGTATTCACCTTGTATCCCCAGCCCTAGCCGCTTGTCTGCATAGTGTATACTCAGTAAGTATTCACGGAATGAATGATTGAGAGGGATGGATGCCTGTAGGATGAGATATCCCCCCTGGGCTCTGCTTTCTAGAAATGTTTTTGTCTCTGCTCTTCCCTTTTGTAGAAGAGTTGGAGTGAGGGAGATGGCGGGGAAGTAGCAAACTGCTCTCACCATTGTTTGTAATACCCTTTCCTCTGTTAACATGATTCACCTGTGCCCTATGAATGTTTGTGTAGGAGGAAGCTATACAACTATTTGTAAAAAATAATTGAAAAATACTGCACCACATGAATATATATACCCATATTTTTATAAATTGCCTTGTATTGAAAGGTTCTTTAAGGCTGTAATGTCATCTTTCATTATGTGCTGTATTCCTGTTTAGCATTCATTTATTCATTTGAATAAAATGCCATCTATTGTCACTATCCCTGGCTTGGGTGGTTTGGTCTTCTATTTGGGGGGATTATCCTTATTTTTAGTCTTTTATTTGGTACTCTAATAAATATTTTGAAAGGTGTCCCCTTGATTCCTTCTTTTCCTCTACTAACTGCAAAAGAAAATAGCAGCCTATATTTAAAGGGTAGACCTTGTTATCCCTTCTGGCAATTTCCCTCTCTTCCAGAGATTAGAGTTTACTACGGTACAGCAGCCCAATAGGATTGTTCTGGAAATGGATTTTCATGTAAAGTATTAACTTATGGTATTATGTGTAGCAAAAGGACAAGGATCAAAATATTATTAAGAGAGAGAAGCTGCATTATTATTATTTCTAATAGGATTGGTATAATAAATGGCCCTTAAAGACCATACATCTGTTCCGCTCAATGCTTGCTTTCTGAATTTACCATGAAATGTATTTCACTGATAAGACACAGCATTCAGATCCATTATTTCTCTAGAAGCCTGGTTAAGAGATTTAAAGTACAAGATATTGCTACATGGTCTGTGGTACTTCATTGAAAGTAAGAACTTCATTCTTAAATTGAAGGAAATAAAATCTATATCCCACTGGTAAATGGTTTTAGGGGACTTCCCTTTATTTTTATTACTAAATATTGAGCTTTAACTAAAGACACCTTATGTAAGTTTGTATTTAAACAACATAGCTGCTTGTTTTCTGTCAGAAACAGGGTGAATTTAAAACTTTCCTAATAAAATGTTGTAGAAAAATTAAAATTCATGAGTGACAAAATCATGGCAACCCTCAAAAAATGGCACTTTTTTACTTTTCTGCCAGTCTAGAGAGAACTTTGAGTGGAACTGAGTCTGTTACTGAATACCGGTCTCTCCCTGATTCTAATGCATATTTTCCAAGGAGGGGTCGGGTGCGGTTTTAATACTCGCCCAGGATTAAGGGCGTGATCTCAGGTGGATTCTCTTCCCCACAGTGAAACTGAATGTGCCCATCTGTAAAATGAGGATGGAGGATATGGCTTTAATGTGGACATCAAAGCCCGAGGAGAACACTGACAGGCGAGAGTGAGGTATGTGGCCCTGATTTTGCCCCTCGCTTCCTTTTTCCTGCCTGCTAGTGTGCCTGAAGAGATCAGGTTGTCCTTTAGTCCATTGGTGATGGTTTCTCTTCAGTGACATTCCCTTGGAATGGCTCGGTGAGGCAATCCTAGCGACCACAGTGAGAAAGGTAGACTTCTGACTCACACCTATTGAGTGGAGCTCTCCTTGGACTTCATACATATATTTTAGAGAAAATTAGCATTTCGGCCAGTTGTGAAGTCCTGACCGTTTTTCTGAGGAGTTGTGAAATATATTTGGACCATATAGTGGACCGTGAAGTATACTTTAAAACCACATCTAAAAAAATAAAAATTTAAAAATAAATAAGTAAATAAAACCACATCTACAGACTTGAGGCAATTTGACTTGTGGATATCAATTTCGAGGGCTATTCAGTGTAACGGTCTTCCTCTCCCCAGTAATGTCCACCACCAAGCTCTCAGTGATACATTCACACTTGGCAATACGAAGGACATTAGATAAACTAATTCTGCAGTTTGACATTCAGAGATTTTCTGTTTTCTTATGTATGTCAGCAATAGAAGTTTTAAGATGGATGGCTCTAAATTTGAATGTATGTCGGAGTAAGAAAAAATTGTGATATTTACTATGGGAGATTTATTTATTTATTTATTTATTTTTAATTTTTTTTTCAACGTTTTTTATTTATTTTTGGGACAGAGAGAGACAGAGCATGAACGGGGGAGGGGCATCGAGAGAGAGAGGGAGACACAGAATCGGAAACAGCCTCCAGGCTCCGAGCCATCAGCCCAGAGCCTGACGCGGGGCTCGGGGCTCGGGCTCGAACTCACGGACCATGAGATCGTGACCTGGCTGAAGTCCGACGATTAACCGACTGCGCCACCCAGGCGCCCCTACTATGGGAGATTTAAAGGGGAAGCACCCTGAACTGGATTTCATTGGTTCTATGGTCAATTTTATATACTTGAAAAAGTTTTTGACTTCTAAATTCTAACCTATTTTCTCTCTATTCATATTGGTAATCAGTTTTGGTAATTTTTGGTGTCAGTTAAGTTTCCAAGAGTGAATCCCCCAAAACGCATTATAACTATGGGAGATACGAGATTAACTTAAGTGCTTTGAATTGTGACTATTATTGCTCATGAAGGAATTACTCCTACATTTGAGATTACAACAGAAGGACCATGGGACTGGTAAGAAATTAGAATTCATCATATCTAAAAGGCAGCACAGGTCCACAATAATTAAGTTCTAGAAAAGTTGTAAATACATATAAGTATAATAAGGGATGGTAGAGATGGTTGACATAAAGAGATCATGAATGTAAATGAAGGATAAAGTTATTAGGGATAACATGTTAGCTCCCATTAGAAAATGGTTCAGTAATGATTGCTTGGATCTCACCTCACTTTGGCTTCTCCCACTATTTTCTATTCGGTCAATTTCTTACAGCCATTGGGAAGGGACCCAAAAGAAGAAAATTTTACTGTGTTGTGTGCAGAAAGATGCCCGGTAAATAATAAGAATTTTGGTACAGAAGCCCCAGATTTCTTATAAATTACAGTATCTCGACTCAGTAATATATTTTTTTATTTTATTTATCTGCAAAGATGGTGGTTGCCAAGTTCATGTGCTTCCTATATAAAATATGGATGCGGCACAGGAGAGGCAAAAGGCCTCTCTCCATTTTGTGCTCTGACCTGTCTTCTAATCCCAAACTCCAAAAAAATATATATTCTTAATATATATTTTAATAGAAATATACAATTAATAGAAATATACAATTCAAGAGCACATTTGTTCCCATGAAATTTCTTTACAATTTTGAACTGCAAGATACCAAGATATTATTTTTTTATTTTCCATCCTTTTGTTTCCAAAGCTGTGTCTTTGTAATCCTAATATCTAGAGAATAAGATATGTATACAGGTTTTTTGGTTCTCTCTGATTAACATCTGAATTCTATGTAACAAAGAGCTACATAATAGAATCAGACTTCTTCTGAGCTAGACATAGCTGTTAGTGGTAATGATTATATCCTTGCTTGTTACTGCATTTTTTTTGGTTGAACTATTTCAGTGAAAACTCTTTAAAAAAATTTTTTTTTAATGTTTATCATTGAGAGAGACAGACAGAGAGAAAGCACACATGAGTGGGGGGGGCGGTGGGGATGGGCAGAGATAGGGAGACACAGAATCCCAAGCAGCTTCAGTCTCTGAGCTGTCAGCAGAGATCCCAGTGCGGAGCTGGAACCCACAAACTGGGAGATCATAACCTGAGCCAACGTCAGATGCTTACCTGACTGAGCCACCCAGGCACCCCACAGTGAAAATTCTTAATAAGAAAAACAACAGGTATCAGGGCACCTGGGTGGCTCAGTTGGTGAAGCATCCAACTGTTGATCTCAGCTCAGGTCATGACCTCATGGTTTGTGAGTTTGAGCCCTGTGCTGTCTGCACTGTCAGTGCAGAGCCTGCTTGGTATTTTGTCTCTCCCTTTCTCTGCCCCTTCCCTGCTTGCTCTCTCTTTCTCAAATAAATAAACTAAGAAAAAAAAAAAAGACAAACAAGAGGTAGTATTTTTTTATCCATCAAATTCCAAATTGTTTAACTTAGGGACTAATGAGAAATACATTTAGGTCCGCTGTATCATTTGACATTTGAATGTTAGGTCTAATATTTTTTTGAGGAAGAGTCTTTGTGTGTATCATATGCATTCTCACAACTCCCTAAGTTAATTTGGAATTTGCTGGATTAAAAAAAAATACTACCTGTTGTTTTTCTTATTAAGAGTTTCCTTAACAATATTTCTATTAAAAAAAAAACAGTGAAAAGTAAGGAAATAATCATTACTAGGATTAGCTATGTCTGGCTCCGGAGAACGTAAGCTAAAATACACACACACACACACACACACACACACACACACACACACACACGCGTGCGCGCACGCACACACACACACACACACACACACACACATAGTTACACCTAATATGCCTGCTGAAGACATTGCTATACAGTTTTAGTATATGAGCTTCTGGCTTTATTTGCATATTACAAGGAAATTAATATAGAATTACATATAAATGATACTATGTTTTATTCCTAAACTGCTATGAAGGAGATGTTGCATAGATCTTAAAATGGGATAGTAAGCACTGTGAGAGCCTTCCCCCAAAAACCAAAAAACAAAATAAACTCTGCAGTTACTAGGTAGTAACTTTTGGGGGACAATATTGTTAAAATGTTATAATATTTAAGAAAGAAAAAGATTCCAAAGGCAAAAATCTCATACGCATTTTGCTATAGCTTACATATGTGGCTGAACGGTAATTTCATAAATTATGTTCAAATAATTTGTTGTAAGGTAACATCTATCAAAAAAGGACCTCTATAAAAAGATGCGTTTTGTCTTCTACCCCATTCAAAATAACTTTTCTTCCCCTCCATTTTCATTTAAATTCCTAGTTTTACATTGTCATAATGCTTGACTTTGTGTTACCTCATGAAGTGCTTCATGATCATATAATTGGGGCTAAGTAGGAACTAAATGCACCTAAGCTTAATGGTTGCTGCTCACCAACTACATAATTATCGTCAGGGAGGCTAAAAATGCAGAATGTCTGTCAAATAGAAAAGAAGTACACAGGGGTGCAGCGGTGGGGAAGATGGAAATCACAGCTGGAGGTAATGATTACTCTGAGTCTCTTGCTACAGCAAACATAGCATTTGGAAATTCATGAACATTCCTTTTAAATGCTCAAAAGTCTTTGCAAAACAAACCATACATTAACTAAAACACTCATGACTGCACTGCCTACACACTAAGCCACCAGTAATTTGGGGGAAGTTTCTTTCAATCCAACATCAAAAGAAAGAACTGAAAATCTTTTATTTCAGATTTGGCTTTTGTGACAAATAAGTTTGACATAAATAAAACAGATAGTTCCACTTCTCTGACACCTAGCGTTCAGTGCTATGCCACATAATCTTCCTAGGAAATAGTTAATTTTAAGTGTAATATACATCCAGTAAGAATGATAATAAAGTGGCCATGTGTTGCTAAACAATACACAGCACGTGAGCCTTAACTTTCTGGAGTTTCTTCTACAAAAAAAAAAAAAATCAATCACCCACTCATTCTTTAAGAATCCTTTTGAATTTGTATGCCCCTCTTTGAGGGAGAATAATTAACCTCTTGGCTTATCCAGTAAGAAGGGAGATGGTCTCACATCCATGCCAGTCCACATGCCCCTCTACTGTTCCAGTGCCACCATGAGCCACTGTTCGCTTTGGTGTTGGCCACCCCACTGCCCTCTGGGACATAGGAAGACAGCCTCCTGAACTGGCAGCAGTTGAGGATATAGATGGACAAACCACAATTTCCTTTACTCCTTTGGCTCCTGGTAAGTGGTCAGTATATATTTTATGAATGAATGAATGAATGAATGAATGAATGAACGAACGAATGAATACCCTTTGTTTTTCAATGTAGCACTACACAGTGCTACTGGATTTCACTGAAGTGGTGTGGTTTTTGGCCTTTTTTCACTTACCGACTCCTTTCTGTGTACAGTCCACAGGCCTCTCTACCTGAGTAATGGGAGTCCATTGCAAAGCCCTCTATACCATTATAGTGACAAAAGCCCTACAGAGTCTTGGAAAATACTGCTTTTGTCCTGTAGTGAAGATTACATTTTGCAGAAAGTGCTCTGGGTAATGGTGGTTCAGAGATGTTGGCTCTTCTTCTTAAGCTAGTTGCCCTTATTTTCCAAGGTAAGATTTCATTACCATAAATATCAGGGTCATCTTTATTTTCAGTTGTTTGCAATTCAGATTATGGTGTAAGAAAATGACGGGGGTGGTGGTGAAGGGAAAATCAGACTATTGAATGTCTCTCTTCCTTATCAAGACACTATTGTCCCTGGGAGGCATAAATGTCCTATTTCTCTTTTCCAGAAGAGTACATGAAATTAAAAAAGAAACTAAGAAGGTCCTCAGGTTGATGATTTACAGAGTAAGGGTTGGCTCTCAGGAGTTCCTAATTCTAACTAGTGCTCTTCTCATAGTATAGCAGTTCTTCAAATATTGAGAGAGTGAGGGAAGCAGTAGTCATTTGGAGCACAAGGGCAGTAACTGCACACACCTATGTGGGAAGCAGAGGGAGATTTTGGGTGGCAGTTTTCAAGGAGTTAGCATCTTGGGGACATGGAAGGGTGGTGTGGCTCTAGCCAGAGAAGGTCTTGCAGACTGAGCCATTGTCACTATTGTTCTGATGTCAGATGATTTTCCACTGAAATCATTTGCAGAAGTCTTTGGAGTGTTGTGATTTCCTGGCATCAAGTTGGAATGGTAATACTCAATTTTAAGATAAAACTTGTTTTGTGGAGCTGTGGAGATCAATGAAAACATATTTGAGAGAGGAAATATTAAGAATATAAGGAACCATTGAAATACTATTCAGTTATTTTTGCACTAGTTCAGAAGTCTGCACAACAAAGGCTACTCAGGTTTAGCCTCTTTTCAGAATATATATCTGATCTTAGAAATCATTTGAGGTAAACATTTTCCAAAGATGGTTCTAAGGAGGCTATTTCCGTGTTAGGCAAGTACATGTTATGGGTTGCGTGGTTAAACATGTTTGGGAAGCACAGAGTTCAACATAGTTTACAGAGAACCATTAGCTTGCTAACGTACACTTTTCAAGGTAGGAAGCACTGTTTACGAGAATTCTTTGAACCTGACCCTTTACGCTTAAAGAATCACTAAAGTGATGAATGGTTTCCAAAGAAGAACTTTATGTCACATATTCAAAACATGAAAATCTCAACTAACAAAAAGATGATTATCCCCTAGAAACACACTGTGGCCCCTTTACTGATAACAACAATTTACTTTTTAATATTTTACTATATAGATGGTGTGGCGTCTTCCATGTGTATCTTAGCAGACCCTTTTTAAATAGCCTTTTCTAAGTTGCTGACTTATGATTACGAGGTCAACCTTCCCCTCTGCTGCTGAGAGAAGAGTACCCTGCTCACTGCTGGCCGTGGGTGGAGGTTTGAGGTTGTATGTTCTCATATACAAAAGAGATCCTAGTTCTGGTGGATTAGGAACTAGAGTGTGGACTCTCCAGCTTTTGATGAAAAATGCTCCCCCTTTGTCCTCTATAATACAGGTCTTATAAATAGCAATATCTTAAAAAAAATTCTGACAGTGTAGTTGGTTATTCAGCACTACAGAGGGCTAGCATCTACACACCTACCCTGAAAACTGCCATTTGATTCTAATGATATTAGTTTTCAAAGGAGAAAAATCAAACCCAGACTATGCGACTTATTTGCTCAAACAAGACAGAAGCCAGCGTCTCTGCTGGAGAGTAGTTATTACTTTTGAGGGACCATAAGATCACCTCAATTTCCTTGCTCTGTCCAAAAGAAAATTAATATCCTCATGACTTAAAGAAGAAAGTGAGCCTAGAACTCAAAGGATGAAATCATTATCTTTGATAGGCTGCAAATAACCAAACTGAAATTTACCGGAATATGAATTTCTGAGCTGAAAAAGAAAAGCCTTATCTCTGGAGGATTATGGGAAGAATTTTTTTATGTAGCTCCCCCAAGGTTCTACCAATGTAATTCCATGCAATAAAAATGATATTGTACATTGGACAGACTTCTGAAGGACATACCTTTAAATTAGAACTTGAGCCTGCCCGCCTAGTCTCTCTCCTTATCAGGTGATTATTCATGTCCATTTCATTATCCCAGCATCAGTGTCCTTTCCATAGGGAGCATTGTTGACATTGAACTCTAAAGGGCATCTGCCAGCCTGCTAAAGCTGATTTTCTGATTCTGATGCTAGAGCATCTGATGACACATGTGAAAATTCTCCCAAATATTCTCAGCCTGATAACACTGGGAAGGGACATTCCATTGAAGTATTTTCTCTGAGGGCAGGGGTTAGGTGTCCAATTTTAGGACTTATTGTTTGATTCTGTGAGAAGACCCTCTCCAGTGTCGACCATTCTCAAGTTCAAGGTTTCATCTGTGGCCGGGGTACTGCCATTCTTCCGGAGTCACACCATGGCAGCCCTCTTTCTCTCTTCCTTATCCATTCTCCCATTTGTTTCATGTATTCATTCATCATACATCTATTGAGAAGTTGTTAGTTTCTCTAGTACTAAGATAAAAAGTTAGAAATTAAGAGAAGGGGTGCCTGGGTGGCTCAGTCAGTTAAGTGTCTGACTTCAGCTTGGGCCATGATCTCACCATCCACGAGTTCGAGCCCTGTGTCGGGCTCTGTGCTGACAGCTCGGAGCCTGGAGCCTGCTTCGGATTCTGTGTCTTCCTCTCTCTCTCTGCACCTCCCCTGCTCGCTCTCTGTCTCTCTCTCAAAAATAAAATAAAAACATAAAAAAATTAAGAAAAGAAATTAAGAGAAAAAATTTTAGAGGAAAAAAATAAAGACTTCAATCACAGTGAATCATGGAAACTTCAGATGCTTCAAGCTTATCCCCATCCATCGTGAAAGTTCACTCAGCTTTAGTTCTCATCATTAGTACTTGACTTTTGGCTTCTCAATACAGGATGTTAACCCTCTTTATATTGCAATAGTATTTTTTGCATGAGTAATATTTCAGGTATAGCTATTTTTTGCTCTTTTATATATGCCAGAGAAATCCACACCTAGGTTTCTTTTATAGATCAAGAGGCAGGTCTTAATTCATACATGCTCAAGTTTTTTTTTTTTAACTTTCCATATTAGGAAATAGAAAATCTCAAGTTCTTCCACTCTGAAATAAATAACACTATTTAGCTCCTTCTTCACAACCCATGGTTGATTCAGAATGTCCTCTCCTTTGCAAACTGGACCGCATGATATCATCTTAAAACATAAATTATATTTTGTGGATTTCTACATGGTGCTCTCATTCACCTAGATTTCTATAGATGCCCAACACTAATACCGATAGTAGATTTAAACCTTAGAAATATATTTGTTAGAGGAGAAACATTCATAAAACATTGATAGAATTTCACATTCCAGTTTTGAGGGTTAATCTCTTATTCCAAACTCTTACAGACTAGTAAGTTAAATCAAGGAACTACTCTACATTATTTGTGGATTTATATATGAATTTATAGATCATGGGATGTCAGTCACAAGAATTTAAACATTGTAACAAGTTACTATATTTTATTTGAAGAATCAGCTGAAATGTTAATGTGCTAAGTAAGCACAGTGAAACTTATACCTGTATTCTTTGATTCATTATTCCTTTTGGGTTATAGCTAAAAGTTTATGATCTTTATGTTCAAATAGACTTTAAACATTTGTCTCTCAATTCTACTACATTTCACTGGATTACTCTTCCTTCCTCCTTTTTGGATTTTCAAAAGGAATATATTTTTATTGAGGTAAATTTTTTATAATATACAGATCTTACATACATAATTTAATGAGTTTTGACAAATGTCTATACCCACATAACCACCATCTCAACCAGAAAATCCTTCCCCCAACTTCTTTTTTTTTTAAGTTTATGTATTTATTTTGAGAGAGGGAGGGAGGGAGGGAGAGAAAGAGACAGAGAGAGAGAGAGAGAGAGAGAGAGAGAGAGAGAGAGAGAATCCCAAACAGGCTCTGCGTCAGTAGCTCTGATCCTGACGCAGGGATTGAACCCACAAACCATGAGGTCATAACCTGAGCCAAAACCAAGAGTTAGATGCTTAACCAGCTGAGGCACCAAGGCACTCCTCTTCCCTCAACTTGTAATTAGTCTTTGCTTTCAAAGGCATTCACATACAATTTCTATAGGTATACATTTTTTTTCCCTGCTCTTGAATGTTGTATAAATGGAAACCTGAAATCATTCTTTTGTCTATTTTGTATACTATCTATTAGTGAGATTCAAGCGTGTTTTGTGTATATCATTAGTTAATTCTTATTACTGGGTAACATTCTGTTGAATAAATATACCGTGATTTGTTTCTTCTGTTCCTGTTGATGGTCTTTTGGATTGTTTCCTGTTTTTTACTGTTATGAACAAAGCTACATGAGCATTTTTTTGCAAATCCTTTGTTGTAAATATTTGGAATTGTTGAGTTACATGCTATTAGGTATATGTTTAACATTATAAGACACTGACAGTTTTCCAAATCAATTGAATCATGTTGCACTCCCACTTGAATGTACTAGAGTTCCCCTTGCTTCACATCTTTGCCAATATTTGGTGTTGATGGCGTGCAAACTGGTTTATCATTGTGAATTTAATTTCTGTTTTCCTAATGATTTAAGATGTTAAACATCTTTTCATGTGCTTACTGAACATTACATACCTTATTTTTCTGAAGTATCTGTTCAAGTCTTTTACCCATGTTTAAATTGTGTTTTATTCTTCAATTGTAAGTGTTCTATATTGCATTCTGGATGCAAGTACTTGGACACTGTGTTGAGAATATTTTCTCCTACTCTGTGCATTTTTATCTTTGTTAAGAGTATTTGATAAACAGTTTTTAATTTGATGAAATTCAAATTATATATTTTTCACTTTGCTTTAGTGTTTTTGGTCCTCAGTAAGAAATCTTTGCCTACTTCAGGATTATTAAAATATTCTGTTTTCCAGTATACTTAACATATATTACATTAGTTTCAGGTGTACAACATAGTTTCAACAAGTTTATACGTTATGCTATCGGTTTTGGGGTTCATCCTGCCAGTGATCATCTGGACATCATTTTGGGATATGGTATGACACTGGGGGGAAATTTTCCCCCATGCAGATATGTAGTACCACCACCATTTGTTAAAAAACAAAAAACAAAAAACAAAAAACAAAAAACAAAAAAAACGAAAAACAACAACAACAAAACCTTCCTTTACTTCTCTGAATTGCCTTGGTATCCTTATGAATATCAATTGAATATGTATATATGAGTTGATCTCTGGCTTCTTTTCTGTGTCATTGATCTATTAGTCTATTCCTATGCCCACATTGCACTGTCTTTCAGTAGTTTTATAGCAAGTATTGAGACCTGATAGTAAAAAAAAAAAGCAAAACAAAACAAAAAAAACACAAAAAACAAAAACCAAAAAAACTCCAACTTCATTTTTTTCAGTGTTTTGTTTTGTTTTGTTTTGTTTTTGCTATTCCAAATTCTTTGACTTCCATATAGTCAATTTACAGATTTCAGCTAAAAACTCACTGGAATTTTGTTTGGATTGCATTACATCTACAGGTCAGTTTGGAGAGAAATGACCTCTTACTAATAGTGATTCCTCTGAGGTATGAACACGGTAGAACTCTCCATTCATTTAAGTATTTTTAAATTTGTCTCAGCAGTGGTTTATAGTTCTTGGTGTGAAGATCTTACCTGTCCCTTGTTAAATTTATTGCTAGCATTTTGCTTTTTAATGCTGTTGTAAATGGTACTGTTTGCTTACTTTCATTTCTGCATGAAGTTAGTGTGTAAAAATAGAATTGGTTTTTGCAAATTGACCTTTTTGTACTACCACCGTACTAAATTCACTTAGTGTTATCTTTTTCTTTGATTATTGAGATTTTTTTTACATAGTCATGTCATTTCTGGAGAGTTAGTACAGTGTTGAAAAGAAGTGGTGACAGTAGATATCCTTGCCTTGTTTCCAATCTTAGGGAAAGAGTATTGTTATTAACCACATAAATATGAATGTTAGATGTAGGTTAAGGATGCTTTTTATCAGTTTGAAGAAGCTCTCTTCTATTTCTAATTGCTTAGATTTTTACTATGAATAGATGTTTTTTTCTTAAATGCTTTTCCTGCATCTGTGAAGATAATATGGCTTTTCCTTTCTTAAAACCCTGTTAATATGGTGAATTACTTATTGATTCTTGTCTTCCTGGGAAAAGTCCCACCTGATTATTATGTATATTATTTATCTGTATTTCTGGATTTCTTCTGCTAATATTTTCTTAAGACTCTTTTATCTATGTGCAAAATTATAGGTAAATAATTTTTCTTGTATTTAATTTTGTCAGCCTTTGGTTTTAGGTTGATGCTTGTCTTCTTTTTTTTTTTTAACGTTTATTTATTTTTGAGACAGAGACAGAGCATGAACAGGGGAGGGGCAGAGAGAGAGGGAGACACAGAATCTGAAACGGGCTCCAGGCTCAGCTGTCAGCACAGAGCCCGATGCGGGGCTTGAACTCACAGATTGTGAGATCATGACCTGAGCCGAAGTCCGACACTTAACCGACTGAGCCACCCAGGCGCCCCTGATGCTTGTCTTCTAAAATGAGTCCGAGAAGGTTACATCCTTTTTTATTTTCTGAAAGAGTTCAAGTAAGGTTGTTATTATTTGTTTCTCAAATGTTTAATACAATGCACCAGTGAAGCTAGCAGGTTTTAGAGTTTGTTTATTGGAAGAATTGTAACTACAAATTCACTTTCTTTGTTAAATATAGGGATATACATTATTATATGTTAATATTTTATATATAATATTAAAAATACCCACACATATATATTTCATATCAGTTTTGTCAAGTTGTGCATTTCTATTTTTTTTTTTATGTTTACTTATTTCTGAGACAGAGACAAAGCATGACTGGGGGAGGGTCAGAGAGAGGGAGACACAGAATCCGAAGCAGGCTCCAGAGCCTGACCGGGGCTCGAACTCATGGACCGTGAGATCATGACCTGAGCCGAAGTCAGACGCTTAACTGACTGAGCCACCCAGGAGCCCCAAGTTATGCATTTCAAGACACTTTTTTAAATGTAAGTTTTAAAATTTTTGCCATAATATTTATATAAAATTACCTTACCTACATTTTAATGTTTACATAATTTGTAGTAATGCCCCTTCTTTTGTTTTTCCTATTGACACTTCGTGTTTTCTTTTTTATCGTGATTGGTCTTCCTAGGTATTTGTCAATTGTATTAATCATTCAAAAAACCAGCTTTTGTATTCATTAATTATATGAATTTTCTATTGCTGTCATAACAAATTATCATAGAGGCGCTTAAGCCACACCCATTTATTTTCTCACAGTATTCATGTATTGGAATTCTGGGTACAGTATGCCTCAACTGGTTCTCAGCTTGGTGTCACCAGATCAGAATTTAGGTGTTGGAGGACCATGCTTCTCTCTGGAGGCCCTGGGGAAGAATCCACTCCCAAGGTCATTCAGGTTGTTTGCAGAGTTAGGTCCTTGGTACAGCTGAGGTGCTCTTGTTTCTTTGCCAACTGTTATTGGGAGCCTCTTTCAGCTCCTAAGGGTGCCTGACTTTCTTGCATTTTCATCTTTCTTTCAGATCAGCAATGACGTGTTGAGTCAGGCTTCCTCTCAGGCTTCCACCTCTGACTTTCCCACTGTCACATTTCTCTGACTGTAGTGGGAGGAAGTTCTCTGCTTTTAAGGGCTCATGAAATACAGGTGGGCCCACCTGGATAAGCCGGGATCATCTCCCTATTTTAAGGTCCACAATCTTAATCTCACCTGCAAAATTCCTTTTGCTACATAAAGTAACCCATTCACAGATTGCAGGGATTAGGACATAGACAGCTTTGGCAGCAGGGGGCAGGGGGACATTCTTCTTACTATAGTCCATTTTCTCTATTGTTTTATATTTATTTCTGCTTTTATTTTTATTATTGTTTTTCTTCATAGTTTGCCCCATTTTTTATTACTTCTTGAAATGGAAACTTAGATCATTGATTTTAAATCTACCTTTTCTATGTAGACATTTAAAGCTATATGCTTTCCTCTGCTTTAGTTGCATCCCATAAATTTTGATCTTTATTTTCATTATTCATTTCAAAACATTTTCTAATTTTTCTTTTGATTTCTCCTTTGATCTGTAATTTTTATAATTGATAAGTATATTATTTAATTTTTTGATATTTGATTTGTCAGCTATTTATTATTGATTGCTTATTTTATTTAATTTTGCTCAGAGAACATTTTATCCAATATTTCTACCTTTTGAAATTTATTGTGGTATTTTATCCCAAAACATATGATTTACCTGATGTGTGATAGTTGTCTAACAATAGAGTCCAGATCAGATGATAATTGTCCAATTTATAATAGCTGGCATCAGTGCAAGAAAGATTTATTCCTTTGGTAACTAATTATTAGACATTAATATTACCATTCACATTTAAGCTTATTAATTAGTGAGTTACAGGAGTAAAATGAGTGTTAATCATAACAAAAAATTAGAAAATTTATTCATCATTTCCTTCTTATTCCCTTCAAAATGGGGTGAGACAGCCAAAGAGTGAGAGTGTCACAACTTTTCACAAAGGGCCTCCTTGTCAAGGTACCTCTAGTCTAATAAATCTCAACTGTAGCTGATACCACCCCCAGGAAGTGTTTGGGAATGCGTAGGGGCATTTGGTTACATTACTGGGGGATGATACCGGTATTTTAGTAGATGAATAACAGGAGTCCTAAACATCCTGGAATGCATTGAACTGTCCCCCACACTAAAGAATTGTCCTGTCCAAAATACCATGCGTGCCCCATTGAGAAATAGGGTAGGGGTGATTTTGACCTTTCTCTCAATCTTCCAGTGTACCTAGCACAATATTTTACATTCTAGTTATTGACTATTATATTTTGTGTTATATTTTAAAAATAATGAATGTATAAATAAATGAACTATTCAAAATATTTGGGTAATGTGTTATAAAACATGCAGGAACTTATGCCAATGACCCGATAGGAACATAAAGATTTCCTTTTTGTTGGCCATTCAGTAATTTATAGTCTGAACCAATCCTTCCACCCACTCCGTGCCCTGTTTAAAATGAATTGTTTTTCTTCATTATAAAGAGAGTCTAGATCCTTTTATTTAAGCATGCTGAAAGCATTGTAAATTAATGCTGGCCTTACTCAGTATAGGCAAGGATACAATCGAATTACTGGAGTCTTTGTATTCTTGTGGAATTGCTATGTAGTCAGTTGTATGGCCTAATATTCCATTAGCCAAATTGTTTTTAGTGTCTATATTCATTAAATTTAGAAGAAAGAAGCTCTATTGTCTTCTCCACATTAGTGTTATACTAAACATATAAACTACCCTTGGATATTTTTCCCAATTCATAAGTTTTCCTTACATAAAGATGCAGAGTACTCTTGTGGGAACGTGCATAGGCTTTTAAAATTATTTAACTTGGGGCACCTGGGTGACTCAGTCCGTTGAGCAAACAACTCTTGATTTTGGCTCAGGTCACAATCTCACTGGTTTGTGAGTGCAAGCCCCATGCCGTGCTCCACAATGACAGTGAAGAGCCTGCTTGAGATTCCTTTCTCTCCTTCTCTCTCTGCCCATTCCCCACTTGTGTGCTCACTCTCTCAAGAAATAAACTTAAAAAAATAAAATTGTTTAACTTCTATATATTTATCTGTTTTAATTCACCCATCAAATGTTTCATTTCTACAATATTATAGATGGTCTGCAAAGTACTGGAGGTATTCATACTACTAAGAGAGTTTCTGCCTATAAGGGCTTAGAGTTTAAAGAGGAAGACAGGCAGTTAAGTATGATAAATGATACATATTCTGTGACAAGGGGAGGTTCAACTCATAAATGAGATCCAAGGAAGGGAGTAGTCAGTTCTACCCATGTGTGTGTGTGTGTGTAGTGGGGGAGTGGAGACTGGGAATGATCTCAGATGATGATACTTGAGCTGGATCTTGAGAGACGAGTGGATATTAAATAGGCAGGCAGAGGGAAAGGAAAGGAGGAAGAGGGAATAGCTAAGCAAAAACAAAGAGGCAAGAAGCAGTGAGGCACTTTTACACATCTGGAGCTCATCTGTCAGATCCATATAATGGTGGTAAGGCGATATGGCTATAGAGGGGTTGACAAAGCCCTGTACACCATGCAGTGAAGTGTAAAATGTATATTATAAGTTATACAGTGGTTCTCCAAGTGTGATTTTAGTCGATTATCAATACCACCACCTGGAAACTTGTTAGAGATGCCCATTTTCTGGCCTATCCCAAATCTGATTCAGAAATTCTGTGGGTAGAGCCCAACAACCTGTTCCAACATGACTTATAGGTTATCAGTGCATGCTAAAGTTTGAAAATGATGGGGCTAAGAGAGCCCCGAAATGTCATTAAGCTGGTGATAATATGTTCAGATACGTGTTTTAAAAGATTATTTTAGTGAATATTTGTTTAGAAGAAGATAAAATGAGCAGGGAGGCCATTTAAGATCACATGGTCAAGAGACCATTGAAGACAAGCCCATGTGAAATAATCAGGAAAAGAACAGAGAGATGGAGAAGTTACAAGCAGCATTTAAGAAGGTTGAATCAATAGAATTTGATTTAAAGAAAAGAGAAGAGCCTGAAATCTGTCGTACTTCTACATTTAATGATTTTATGGTGGAAAGTGGTGCCATTAATGAGATGGGGAGTACAGAAGGGGGAAAGGGACACTTCTGTTTTGAATATATTGACATTGAATTTCCTATAACACAGTTGAACAAAATATTGAATAGACACTTTGGTATAGAAGCATGGGGTTCTAGAAGGATGTCTGGGCTGAAAATAGAGATGAAGAACTATAGATCTTCTAGGTAACTGACTACATATGCATTAGGACAGCATGCTGGATAAAAACAGATGAGCCAGTGTAATGCTTCAGGGTCATTTATGGGCTAGACAGAAAAGGAAGAAATTTCACATGTGACTGAGAATAAATGGTCCACTATTTGGTGAGTTAGAGGAGCACCAGGAGAGTGTGTGGGCCTGGAGACCAGAGAAGGAGAGGATTCTAGGAGGAAAGTATTGGTCAGTAGTGATATATTATAGAAAACTGAAACCCCAGAAGAAGCATTTCATTTTGATTCTGGGGGATCATTGGCAGCCTTGGTCAGAACAGCTTCTCTGGTATAGGGAGGATAGTTTTTCTTGAATGTCTGACACAGCAGGGACAGCAGACTCCCTATTTTAGAATAAGGTGCCAGTTTTATATACTTCTAAAATCAGTGGAGGGGTTATGAAGCCAATGTTCAGTATTCATGTGAAATTGCCAGCTAAACCAAGTAAATTAGAAAGAAGACATGTTCTTAAGAGAGGATGTAATCGCTTCCATATAGAAGTGGAATGGAGGCACTGGAAAGTGAGATGAAGGGGTAAGTGAGATACATGTGTATCTACATCCTCAGTGGGAAGAGCTCACATTATAGTAGAGTTGACATGAGACACTAAAACAATTCATCTTGAGTCACAATGAGGAGATGTGAGAGGCCCTGGAAGCTGGGGCCATAAGCTGGTAACAGGAAAAGTTGACATCTCCATACATTATAAAAGAGTGTTCGGAATGATCACTTTTTCATTTGTCTGTCTTATTTCCAATGAGCAAAGGTCGGACTTTGATCCCTTCCCTAAGATGAGTCCAAAACTATGGGGTAAAGATTAAATAGGTCCTCTATTCTCCGATGTTGACTTTCTTCTGCACTATCCTGAATGTTTAGCTTTCATCTTGAATTCAGTCTCAAAATTTCACTCTAGTCTAAGCCTGAAAGGTTTCCATAACTGAAAAACCTGGGTTTCCAGGAAGTTTGGGCCTTTCTGGACTCTTGCTCCTGGCCCACGGCACCAGTGGTCATTAACTGGAGTGAAATGGTATTTCTATTTTTTTTTTAAACACCAACTGTGAAAATGTACTGAGCTTTACTATTTGAAGTGAATGCTCTGAAGAAAGAAACACCTCCCATTGACTGCCATATGAAAATCATTAATTTTAAAGTGCCCTTTTACCCTGTGATAGCCTGTACCCTACTGCCCTCACACAAGGGCAGGAATCAAGTCAATTAATAAGCTGAGACAAAATAAAATATTCTGAGACTGTCTCTGGCTTTTTATTTTTAGGTCAGGGTTAGAATGAAACTTGTCCCTAGAGTTTGGAAGAATTAGTTCATGATACCCAATAGCATTAAACACTTAATTGGCTTCTAGTCTAATTCTGGGTGTCTGAGACAGTTTCTGTTTAATAATTTAGGCTCCATTATTTTAGGATTCAATTGCAATAAACTTTTAATATCTGGGGTATGTATTTCCTAGGAAATCCCTGTATCTCTCAGCTTCAAACATTTATACTTGTCATACAAGGCAGGTCACATTTGACAATAAAGCATCATTTTCATTTGTGACATTTCCCTGCTGTTTCTGTTTTACTAGCATAAGTGGAAATATCCAAGCACCAAGTCACACAGTTTATTCTTCCTCTTAAGAAATTACATCTACAGTGGAAACATCATAGTAATTTATGATTATAAAGAGAGTATTTGAATCATAGAGGTTTGGGGGAAAGAATCCAGAAGAAATTCTACCAAGTTCGTTTTTGTCCAAGAAATTAGTAACATAGAGGATATATTTGTAGAAAACAATTTTGCATATTTCTAAAATCATTTAAGTGGTCATGAAACCAATGTTCATGTGAAATCATAAACTTAAACATACATATCCATTTAAAAAATGTAAATATTATCTGTTTGAAATGTGTATATATATGCCTTTTAGTTTATATTTTGTTATATATATATATCATATGATGTAAATGGACTCTACAAATTACTGAAATTATTAATCAAATTACTCAGCAATAGTATAAATGTTTACTACCATTTAGTTTAATAGGATTCTTCCAAAAATTCAATTTAGCTAGTAAATATTTATTGTGTTCCTTATAAACAGTAGATTCTATTATTGCAGCTTTGGCTACAAACAAAATTGATAGGGTCCCAGCCTTCAGTAAGTGTGCAGCTTAATAAGAAGGATAATAAACAAGTAGTTTTGAGTGTGGTGGATGTCATGGAAAGCCAAAATAGAATGGGTAGCATTGTAGACCTATCCTGATTTAGGGGTCAGGGCTGACTGGAGAAAGAGAAATATAAGTTTAGACTTGAAGAATATCTAAGTGGAATAAAGTTGTTTTAGGCGTATCTAAAGCCAGGAGGCGAGGGAGATGAGACACAAACTAGAAAGAGTCAAGTATGACTGGGGCATAGAGTGCCAGTCAGAGAGTGGTGAAAGATGAAGCTTTAGAAGTAGATGGCAGCTAGATGTGAAAGACAATATAGTTGTGTCAAAGATATTTGAGTTCATATAAGTCCTAGGGAAGGAACTTGTGGGGTAGTAAGTAGTGGATATTTGTGATTATATTTGTGTTTCACAAGGTACCTCTAGGTAATGACATCGAGAAGGATTGGAAAAGAACAAGAATGCAAGTGGCAATACTGGCTTCTAGACCATGGCCAGTAGTCCTTATAAGGGAAGATGGGGGCTTGGCTTGCATTAGGGTACTGGCAGTGGGAATGCAGAAATGTGGATATTCTGACAGGTGATTAAACCATAGAAGCACTGAGTCTTGGTGATTGATTGTGAGTGTGTGTGTGTGTGTGTGTGTGTGTGTGTGTGTGTGTGTTTGGTAGCATCACTGAGAAAAAAGGAAGGAAATTCTTATCAAGTTTATGGCTTAAGAAATAGATGCAAGGCAGTGCTCTTTAGCAAATATCACAGAATTATTGGTAGATTTCAGTGAGAATGAATTCCATTTTCTGGTAGGGCATTAAATGGCACAATGTAGAGAAGTAAGCAAATTTTAAATATGTATAATTGTATTATAATCCCCTAAATATTCTTATGTATAATGTAGTGCTTAAGGAACATTACTTCTATGTAGTTTATTTTGAAGGAAAGTGTTCACAGAACATTTCATATAAATTAAAATCATTTTATTGAACTTGCCAGTTAATTACAGAGTATTATATTCCTGCAGTGAGATAAAAGGCCAACAACAAACACATAATTTTAAGCATAGTTCAAATTATTTAAATTACACGTTCCTATAAATGAATCTTGGGACCCTCTCCCATGGAGCCTTCTCTGTTCTCTTTCCTAGCATGTCTCCTCTTCAGTTTCTAGTTGGGAGAAGGAGCAGGCCTCTTCTCTCTGATCTCTGTTTTTTTCTCTAGGGAGCTCACCTGTAGTCTTTCAACATCATCATCTTTTTCTCCTAGTATCATTATCTTGTTCTGTCTCTTCTTCTAAGTTGATGACCTTCTATGTGTGTTCAGTGTTCTCGTGGCCTTTTTGGCTAGAGCTAGTACATCCAAAGAAGAAGCCAATCTCTGCTGCATTAAGATCAGTTTCCCTCCTGAGGCCTCTGACTCTTTCATGGATTCAACCTAAACCTCTTCAAGTCCTCAGACTCCTTCTCTTCTTAGAGAGTTAATGAAAACAGGTAACATGAGAGGAGCATTTACTAAATGACATTCTGTGTTCAGCATTTCACCTGCATGATCTCATTCACTTTACACACCGACACTGTACAGCTGCTGTTGTGAATTTCCCTGGTGTACAGGTGAAGAAACTGAGGTTTGGAGTAGATGCACAACAATTAGAGTCACGGTTCATAAATGACAAGATATGAATATTAAACAATGTTGTTCAGACTCTGAAAGCACTGAATTTATGGCCTTAACCACTCTGCTAACCTCCCTATTTCTATTCAGTGTGGATCGTGTCTTTACACATCATACAGGGATAAATGTAATCGCTTCCTTACTGACCTGCCTTACCGAAACATCATTCTTTTGATACATTCAGCAATTTGATATCTGAATAATTGTTGTAAATGATCATTTTTTTTAAAAGTTTTTTTAACATTTATTTATTTTTGGGACAGAGAGAGACAGAGCATGAACGGGGGAGGGGCAGAGAGAGAGGGAGACACAGAATCGGAAACAGGCTCCAGGCTCTGAGCCATCAGCCAGAGCCTGACGTGGGGCTCGAACTCACGGACCGCGAGATCGTGACCTGGCTGAAGTCAGACGCTTAACCGACTGCACCACCCAGGCACCCCTTAAAAAGTTTTTTTAAATATCCATTTATTTTTGAGAGAGAGAGACAGACAGACAGACAGACAGAATGCAAGCAGGGGAGGGGCAGAGAGAGAAGGAGACACTGAAAGAGTGACCCTGGGAAGGGTAGAGAGAGAAGGAAAGGGAGAATTCCAAGAAAGCTCTGCTCTGTCAGCACAGAGCCTAACAGAGGGCTCATTCTCACCAAGCACAAGATTATGATCTGAGCCAAAATCAAGAGTTGGACGCTTAACTGACTGAGCCACCCAGGCGCCCCTTAGCTAATTTTTTTTAAATGCTCTGTCTTGTATTGGCCAGGCCTCACACAGTCTACTGAGTCTTATATCCCAGTTTCTCCTCACAGTCCTATATGTGGGCTTTCTTCTGAAAATTCCTCCATGCTACAACTGCCTTCTCCTTACATGCCACTCTGTTAACTGGCAACTGCTAATTAAATGGACATCTGGTCCAAGGATAGACAGTCTATAATCCAGCAGCTAGAGAGGTGAAATGGTGAATCCTTTACCCAAAGAATGGCTTATTGAACCAACCTTCTCTTCTGAGATCTGACTGGCTATGAGAGAGGAGTTAGCCAGGAGGTAGAAGAAGTTGAGAGGTAGAGAAAAGCAGAGAATCTTCATAAAAGGATTCATCAGAGAATTGTGATCAGGTTGTTTTGAGAAGGAAACATTGAACTCTTGTCTCAGAGCCCTGGAACTTGAACCACACTGGGCTATGGTGGTCTGGTTACTGTGAAACCAGGTCAACTATGGTTTCTGTTCTCTGATGGTCCCTAGATTCTTTTGAGACCTTGCTATGCATTGTCTTCCTTTCCATGTTTACTCCTCAAACAAACAACAATTCCACGTTATCTGAAGGAATTGAGTAAGGCTGGTGTGTGAGTGTGTGTGTGTGTGTGTGTGTGTGTGTGTGTGTGTGTGTTTTCCCTAAAAGAGCCCAACTCAGGATCTTTGCTTTTTCATCACATTAACTTACATAGTAATAATAATAACCACTGACAATTGTCACATATATCACACATGCCAGGGACTGTGCTAAATTTAAATACATTCTTTCATTGAGTCCTCACAATCTTTTCAAATGGGTGTTCTTCACCTTTGCTAACAGGTAAAGCAATGAGGCACAGAGAGGCTCAGTAATTGGTTCAAGGTCACACACTTGTTAAATGGCAGCCCTGGGATTTGCATTCTGGTCTGCATGATTCCATTACCCATTTTTACCATATTCTGCCAGTCATTCTGTTTTTTTTTTCTTTTTTGCCAGTCATTCTTTACCTGGACCCTACAATTTCCTGATGTAGAACTTTGTGTCTCACTCATTCTTCTGTGTTTATAACACTGATATCCTTACTGTCTCACTAAAAAACTATTTTATTCACTGTTCTGTTTTTCTGTTTGTTTTTGGTGGTTTGGGGGGTGACTGTTGTTCCTTCCACCTAGACTGTCATCTGATCTCATATCATTAAATCCTAAAATTCCTTGAGGATTCCAATGTAAGCCTCAATCTTGAACATTTTCTATATCCCTCACACTTAGTCCATAGCAAGAACACCTCATTTTACATCACCGCGTCTTCCATTCCATTGGTCAACACCACTTCATGGAAGTAAGTCTTTTCACTTCAGTTAGGGTAATCTGGTATCTGCAGTCATGTCTTTCCTCCTCTAATTCTATGAAAACACCTTTGTAGTGCTGACCTCATGGTAGACTTTACCACACTGAATAATTTATTGCTTAGTAAAAAGAATGTAAATATAGTAATATGTATAAAATATATTTTATATTTAGTTTTACACTGAAAGATTTGGGAATAATGAATCATTTCAATCAAACTTAAAATGATTTTTGTCTCTTGACAGTTAAATGACTACTTCTTTGAGTGTCTAAAGAGTGTATGTCAATATGTCAATTTAGTTTTATTTCGACTTTTTTTTTTAAATAAGCACTTTTTATTTTTATTTTTATTTTTTTCAATATATGAAATTTATTGTCAAATTGGTTTCCATACAACACCCATTTTGACTCTTTTTAAAAAGGCTTTATAAAGATGTCTAAGACATCTTTGTCTTAGATGCCCAGCAACTGTTGTTTCTCCTCTTGGTAATAAATCCACAATTTGATTCTGATGAACAATCTCTCTTTTATTCTCACTTCATATAATTCATATAATTCAGTGCAGAAATCTCCACTTTTGGCTCCTGACTCATTGGAACTATATTGCGCTGGTCACTGACCTAGGAATGGACCAAGATCCAATAAGAGGAAATGAAATCCAAGGAGACTTTTTCTGGACCCATTGAAAGAAGAGCCTGGTGCTTCTCTTCTGATCTTGTTAGTAATGAGGAGGAATATGAACTTGAAGACTTGGGAGGTCTGAGAGAAAGTCAAACAGAGAAACCAAGTTGAAATGATATTGAGTGCATTCTTGGATCAAACTGAACAAGAACTTGGCCTAATCTCTTCAGATACCTGAGCCAATAGGTTTCCTTTTTTTTTTAAAACTTAACTTGGCCTAAGTTGAAATTTCTGTCATTAACATTTTAATTGTCCCTCTCTTCAGAAGAAAAAGTGACTTCTACATACTTTAATGTGTAGTTAGCCACTGTTTGCCCCATTCTATTGTAACCAGTTATTATATACAATTCTCATTTTAAAAGGATGAAGTAAGGTCTGTTCATAGATAAATATGCAAACAGCAAACTCTGATACTGCTAATTGTATATCTTAAAGTATTTCTTGCTTTGTGTTGGTGCAGGTAGGTGATATCTGCCTTTGAGGATAAGAATGTTAGAGTTAGGAGTCTGGCTAATTCTCCTCATGTGAACAGGACTGTATAGGAATGGCTGTATACATAAAAAGGTGCCCTATTCTGACAGAATAACCAGAATATACTGGTTTGTTTCCTCAGGGAAAACAAACCAAAACTGAGCCATATACATCAATTGAGTATTGAAATAGAAACTTCCTCAATTTCTTTGCCACAAAATAATTGAAAAATTTCTAGCTCAAATGTCTTGCTGTTTCATTTGGAGGTAAGCTGATATAGTCCTTCTCACATAGTAAGTATTATCGACATGCATTACACTAGAATATTTATTAGCACTATTCAGTGAGCTGTAAATCACCAGGGAGGTCCAGGATTAGCAAGATATTAATGTTTAACTGCACAAAATTGCTGCTAGTTTTATCTTTCCAAGTATTACAGTG
Source organism: Prionailurus viverrinus (assembly GCF_022837055.1). NCBI lineage: Eukaryota > Metazoa > Chordata > Mammalia > Carnivora > Felidae > Prionailurus > Prionailurus viverrinus. Next base: position 39,405,869 of record NC_062569.1, read on the forward strand.
TATAAAGACAGTCACATAATTTCAGTTTAAATGTCCCTTAAGTCATCATTTTATTATGACTGAATATTACTATTAACTGGGACTTTATAATGGAAAAAATTCCAGTTGAGAAACACAAGTTTTAGTCTGCTGTGATTGTGATGAATACTACATCATTCGGGAAACACTTTATACTTGGTATTCTTTTTTAATGTTTACTTATTTATTTTGAGAGAGAGAGAGAGAGAGAGAGAGCATCCATGCATGCGCATGTGCACACACACACACACACACACACACACACACACACGTGTGAGCAGGGGAAGGGCAGAAAGGGAGAGGAAGAGAGAGAATCCCAAGCAGGCTCTGTGCTGTCAGCATAGAGCCCAATGCGGGGCTCAATCCCATGAACCAGGAGATTATGACTTGAGCCAAAACTGAGTTGGACGCTCAACTCACTGAGCCACGTAGGCACCCAGACTTAGTATTCTTATTGTAAGATCTGGACAAGCAAACTAAACAAAATGAAAAACAGTAAGGATCTATGATCTAATAGAAAAAGAATTCCAGAAATGACAGGTCTTAGGATTTGATTTCTGGAAAAGCAGTGTTATTCAGGACAAGGGTGTTTTCCTGTCCTTCTGACTTCTATTTTTGGTGACTTGGCTTTAGTTTTCAGGTATGTCCTCTTGTGGCTAAAAAATAACCACTGGGCAGGAGGCATATCCTCATATAACATATTCAAAGGCAAAAAGAGGTCTTTTTTATTGTGGATGAAAACCTTTCCCAGATACCCCCATTAGACTTACAACAAGGTCCCCTTGACCAGCACTGCTTATAAATCTGTAACCTAGCTGTAAGTAAGGCCCACAAAGTGAAAATCTGGTATTTTTATATATGGTGGATAGAGGGCAAAGAAAATCAGCAGGAGAACCATCCATGTCTAAACTGGCAGACTATTCTGCCAAGTGATTACTTTCAGAGAGGCAGAAATTTAGTAGCAACAGCTGTTGGCCAAATAAGATAGCACATTAGAATCCCAAGTTAACTAGTTAGTGCTACAAGGCTAATGTGCTTTGTTGGAAGTCTAACTTATTTAATGATAGGAAATTGCTGAATTCAAGAGGATATAAAAATAATTATGTTGTTTGGAATGATTTCATTCAGGCTTTTCATCCCAGTAGTTATTTTACTTTTTAGCCTGTAAAGGTGAATACACAACAAAACAAACACAAAATTCTAAAAATGGGCAGACCAAACCTGTCTCAATTTATGATATGTAAATATTGAATCATCTCTTTCTTCTTTATCTGTCTTCATTATTGAATGGACTGTCTGCTGCTTTTTTTTCATGAAATATTTGTGTGTGTGTGTGTGTGAGAGAGAGAGAGAGAGAGTGGTTACGTGTTTTTTTTTAATATTGTCAAACTAGCTAACATACAGTGTATATAGTGTGCTCTTGGCTTTGAGAATAGATTCCCATGATTCATCGCTTACATACAACACCCAGTGCTCATCCCAACAAATGGCTGCGCATGCACACACACAAATGGGGGAAGGGCAGAGAGAGAGAGAGGGGAACAGACAATCCCAAGTGGGCTCTGTGCTTACAGCAGTGAGCTTGATGTGAGGCTCGAACTCATGAACTGTGAGATCATCGCCTAAGTTCCTGTCAGATGCTTAAACGACTGAGTCATGCTAACCCAACTGAGCAGCCCCTGTCTGCTGCTTTTGAGCATCTTCAATTCAATTAACATTTGCTGAGTTCCTAACATTAGAAGTCCTCATTCTAAGCTCTGTAGGAACACAAATAAAATACACTTTTTTGTAAGGAATTTATCATCTATAAATGAAACAGATTGAGATGCAAATTAATATAATGCAAGATGTCAGCCATGTACTTTAACCTGAAGTTTAGACACTTACCATGGAAATTAGGAGTCAAGTTTCTGCTAAATCTGGGGAGGTTTTGTGGAGGACTTGTCTATAGGTTTGCTGTCTAGGATGGACAAAGGGAAATAGGACTCTTGATATTCCATATTCCATATTGTGGGATCTAAATGAGAGGGAAGATACATCATGAGATTAGGAAATGTTGGACAGTTGGATGATTTGGACTCTACAGCTTGCACTAAAGCAGATAAGGGATCTGAAAAGGTGGACTAAAGCTAGATTTAAAGCCACACAAAGGAGTATGGAAGCACCATCAAGCTACTGAATATCTCTGGCCAAGGTGAGATCTCCTCTCTACTTAGAACTCTCATGCCTCTCTTTGCAAATTACTAATATTTGTTGAACATTAAGTTCTAGTCAACGTTCTAAGTACTTCAGACATACTCACATGATCCTTACAAAAATCCTATTAGTTTCCTATTACTGTAAGTTCATTTTATATATCAAAAAATCTGACACAGGTTAAGAAACTTGCCCAAAATCACAATCATAACTACCACCTCTGTAGTCGGGAAGAAAAAACAGCTATTCCTTCCTGATATACATTATTGCCATATTTCTCTTATAAGAAAAAAGTTTATACATCAATATAAATATTTATTTTTGATTTTTTAAAAATGTTTATTTATTTTTGAAGGAGAGGGAGACAGAGTGTGAGCAGGGGAGGAGCAGAGAGAGAGGGAGATATAGAACCCAAAGCAGGATCCAGGCTGAGTGTCAACACAGAGCCTGATTCAGGGCTCAAACTCACGAACTGTGAGATCATGACCTGAGCCAAAGCAGACACTCAACCGACTGAGCCACCCAGGTGCCCCAGTATTTCTTAGTTTTGAATTATTTGTCTGATGGTTTAATGTAGCAAAACTTTATAACTTTTTATTTTTTATTTTTTTGTTTTTAGATTTTACTTTTTAGTTTTATTTTTTTTATCATTATAAACTCAAGGATTTAAATGTATTTGATGGATTTTAACTCATGGTGGTTGTTAGCCAGGAGTTAAATCATATCATCTTAGGTGCATGGAAACTTCTTCAGGTGGCTCCCAAGCAAAACTTTAATATAAACCTCAATTCCTGTAATCCTCTGCACAGGAAGAGATCTCATAGAAAAGGAAGAATAGTGCATTAATAATTATAAATCTTTCATCTGGAAGAAAAGTTAGAAGCCATTTAGTGCATTACAACATTTCCAAAATATATTATTTAAAACAAAAAGTGAAAGGCCTTTATTAACATTCATTTAGTAGATCATGGAACATTGGAATTGAAAGGAACTGCTAGGCCAGAGTTACAAACTGGCCTGCATAGTGACTTTTTAAAATTTTTTCTGGTTTAACTGAATTACTTGCCAAGTTCAAAAAATATTAGAAAATTTAATATAAAAATATGAATTTTCAGCATCTCATAAGTAGAACATGGGGAAACAGCAAACCTACATTCCTATGACAACAATCAATTAGACCAGAGTAGAGGTTGGTTAGGTCAGGTCCTATACTATCTGGTTAGTCACAGACAGTGTATTAGTTTTCTGTAGCTGCATAAAAAATCACCACAAATTTATAAACTTAAAATAACACCCATTAATTAGCTCACAGTTTGATTGGTCAAAATTTTATTAAGCATAGGTGGTTTCTCTGCTAAAGGTCTCACGGGCCGTGATCAAGGTGGCAGCCAGGCTGGCCTCTTATGTGGAGGTTCTAGGGAAGAATCTGCTTCCCAGCTCACTCATATTTTTGGTAGAATTCAGTTGACTGTTGTTGTAGGACTGAGACCCCCATTTTCTTACTGGCTGTCTTAGCTCCTTTACAGCAATAGAGTATCCCTGTCTTGCTAAATCATTCTTATGCTTTGAATCTCTCTGAATTCTTCTTCTGTAGCCACTTAGAGGAAATGCTTTCCTTTTAAAAAGCTTATGTGATTAGTTTAGGACCACCCAGATAATGTCCTTATTTTAAGATCAACTGATTAGTAACCTTAATCACATTTGCTAAATACCTCTTACCATGTAGTGAACAAAATTATAGAAGTAACACCAGGACTGAGATTATGGGGCCATCTTAGAATTCTGTCACAGATAGCAATGGTCTTCTTGGCCACTGTATGTATAAAAATACCAAGTGTACATGAAGATGTTGTCATGGAAACTCATATATTACTAGTAGGAGTAGATAGTGTATCACTACACTGAAGCACTATGGGTAGAACGTATGCATGCATGACCTGTAACTCCCAAGTTCTACCCTAGGTACATACTCCAGAAATGCATACATTTGTGCACTTACAAATGTAGGAAGGACATTATGCTTCTATTGTGTACCTTATAGAAAACTCTGTGGTAAATCTCATTTTCTGAACCTTGTAGTTGTTTATAGATAGTATCAACACTACCTTCTTTTTTTTTTTTCAACGTTTATTTATTTTTGGGACAGAGAGAGACAGAGCATGAATGGGGGAGGGGCAGAGATAGAGGGAGACACAGAATCGGAAACAGGCTCCAGGCTCTGAGCCATCAGCTCAGAGCCTGACGCGGGGCTCGAACTCCCGGACCGTGAGATCGTGACCTGGCTGAAGTCAGACGCTTAACCGACTGCGCCACCCAGGTGCCCCTCAACACTACCTTCTTTTGAACATTTTGAAAATTTCTAAGGTCTTTTTCTTATAGCTGATTGTATGTGCCTGACCTACATTAAAAAAGATCATTAGTAAAATACCATAAAATACCATTATGTAACAAATTTCCTTTTTCAGCTTATTTTTTAGAAAGCAAATGGGGTAAATGGATTCTGAGTGCTATAATTCTAGGTATGTGTGTTAAAGTTTATGTGCTTTTTCCTCATGAGAGACTACATATTTGTATGAGGGAGGAGAATATGTAATACCTGCAAGTTCTTTACTGAGAGAGTCCTTTTGTCTAGAAATTATACTTGATTGTTTGCTTGATTTTTCCTCCCAGAAAAATTAATACATGTCCCTTTATATCACAAATAAAAGCAAAAATAAAATGTGATCAGATGCCACTTACCAGATGCCATTTATAATTTCTGTTCTGGAGGAAATCAGAATAGGGGTCAGAATACCTACTGCCCTCCATTGCTGGAAAGGTCAGCCTGGCAGTGGTTTTTCTTGGGCCTTCAGACAATATCCCCAGGTGTTTCCAGCCCCAAACAAGGTACATAGTTGGGGTCCTGGCAGTTGTAAATACTGTTATCACTTTGGGTGAGGGCTTTCAGCAGAGAGGAGAATAATGTTGATATTTCATGTTGTAAGGAATATAAGGAAGGAGACCATACAGCTGGCCCGTCCTTTGATACCTCAGAAGTGCTACCTTACTGTGATTAGAAGAATCCTAGAGTAATCCAATGCAGGGAACATAAATAGCCTTATATTCGGCCCTGTTTATGTTTTGCTTTCACCTAGTACAAAATTTTAACACTGAGTTGTCTCAGCGCAAGAAAGACATTGCTCATGTTTTATTTCTATTTACACACTAATGGCCATTCTTCTTTCCTAGAGCCTGTTTGGTTCAACAGGTTTTTTTTTTGTTAAAATTGTGACATGTAATTATATATGTTATCATTACTCTTTATCCTTTCATTTTCATTAGATCTGTGAACAACTGCTGTGTTTGGGGATTTTTTTCTACTTCTGGGCACATGGTAGTAGGATCTCACTTTCCCATCAATAGATGCTTCACTATATTCTCTTGTCTTCTGCCTTGCCATCTGGCAATGGCTGCTCCATCAGCCTGAGCCATAGACGAAGGAAGGCAATTATGTAGAGCAGAAGCCTAACCAACTTATAGTGGATGTATAGCATCAGAAATATACCTGTGCTGACATTAAAAATTTTTTTAACGTTTATTTATTTTTGAGAGAGACAGTGTAAGCAGGGGAGGGGCAGAGGGAGACACAGAATCCAAAACAGGCTCCAGGCTCTCGGCTGTCAGCACAGAGCCCAACGTGGGGCTAGAACTCACAAACTCAAGATCATGATCTGAGCTGATGTCAGATGCTTAACTAACTGAGCCATCCAAGCACCCCATGCCTGTGCTGATATTTTTGAGCTTGTTTGTTATTGTAGCATAACCCAGACTATCCTGTCTTATCCATGGCCTGGGTAGTTTTAAGTGTCTCTGGTTTAACAGAACCATTCCATGATTTCAGTAGTCTTAGTAATCTATACAATTTATATGGACTGAACAAAGACTTAAAATGTTCAAATAATAGAAGGCTTTTCTTCTTCAATTTTGTTATATTATTATACCAAGTACTACAAACCTAACTTTGAGTTTCTCCGAAAAATTTTTTTCAATCTAGGTACAAAATTTTATGTTGAGTGAAATAATGTGTTACTTTAGGAACGTCTTTTATGAGCTGCTTGTTTTATGGGAGACATGGCTGACAGTCTTCCTGCCTTTTCCAAACTTCTGTTCTAAGGCATAATAATTTCAGGTGATTCTTAAATTTTAGACATGTTTTGTTGACAACCTACACATAATAGTCTGCACACACATTCTGCTTGCTCAAGTGTAACAAATGGACACCTGATTTTGAATTGCTCTCGACATTCTTTTTTATCCCCCAATATAAACATATTGACAAGCTGATAAAATTTAAGTTCATTAATGTTTTCATGTAATACCATTTTTTTTATAATTCTACAAATGGTGCACGATAGTTCTCAGAAGAGCTGTAAAATAAAACTTAAATTGAATTTGGAGTACTAGAATGATTAATTGTGATTACTCTTCATTTTAGTTAGACAACATATTGTGGGATTTTATAGATAACAGTAGAATACAGATGTAGAAATTTAAATGTCTAAAAGGCTCAGTTTTCCCGTAACACTTTAGAAAAGTTTATGAAAACCAGGAAAATGCTGCTGCTGCCTGGCTTTCAAGAGGCTTTGTAAAGAACAGATATTATACTGGTGAATCCACCAGAGTCCTTGAAACTGGTGAATAAACCGTGAATGTCAACTGATTTGTTTGTAATGAGCAAAGTAACTCTTGTATGGACCACAGTATTGTAGAGAGTAGAACCAACTCATTCTAGGAAACCAAAATATAAAGTGGATTTCTCTGTGATCATAGAATCAAAACAGACACAGATAGTTAATGACTTAAATGCATAATGGTTTAAAGCTAATACCAATTCATTTAGTTACACAGTGATAGGAATATTCTTGGCAATCTTCCTTGCATACTTGAATGCACTTGACGAATGTAGTTTTGACTTTGGATGTTTACCTTCATGATTCTATTTTCTATAGCAACTCCATTTTGACTGACATTCATTTTTTTGATATACTCACAACTTCAGTTTGATTATAATTGGATTTATGCACCTGAAAGAATTTGTTTCTTTTGAGACATTCCTTATCTCTGCTTGATCTCCTCTCAGGGGACTTGTTAGTGGGTTTCCCCAGTTCAATCTCTCTTATTTCCAATTTCTTCTGACTTGTCTCATTTAAATACCTGCTTACTGACAAAAGCAGTTATTGCTTGGATAGTAAAGACAATGTTCATACATTCAATTTTTTGATAGCATGTTTCCTTATAAATATAAGCAAAGTTCTACTAGTCCTGCCAAACATTTGGCATTTATAAAAATTCATCCATTTGCGAATATTTAAGTTTCTTTCATTTTTCTCTTGCAGTTTCCATTTAGCACAGATGTTCTATAAAGAATTATAAGAGTCCCTGGAGTTCTTGCCAAGAAGATGCTGTTGAGGTCTACAATATCTACTACTCATTGATTGCTGAAAATATAATCATCAACTCAATCAGTAAATTTCATTAAAAACCAAACAGATGAAACAATTTGACTAACTCTTCTTTGAGCTACAGAAGAAAAAGAACATCTATTAGAAAAATAAACAGCAATCATGAATAAAGTATCTTGTTTTTAATCTAGTCTTTTTATAAGATTGTCTCTATTTCTAAATTGTAGTTATTCATTCTGGGAAAATCTGTAGTTTGTTTCTAAATGAACGCACAAATTACTTTAAGTACAAGATAAACTTTTGGAATTTAACAATGCAGTATTTGCTCTTTAAATTGTTCCTTTCATAGCAGCTAACGGAAGAGAACAAACAATAGTTTCTCCATATTCTTGGAAAAGTTTATCTTGCAAGAGGGGTGATACAATCCTGTACTTATTTTCTTTGTCATTCTGATATGATTATTTAACTTCTTATATATCTTGAGGTGACAAAGGAATTTTTAGAGACCATACTGCTCTTCACAGAACACTTCCATTTTCTCTGAGCTAAACATTAGGCAAATTCTCTTATTAGTTTTAGCTTAAGATGAGTATATCTAAAGGATCTCATTTTTGCAAGGAATTAAAAGGTCAGAAGAATAAATCAGAGAACTCCTAAAGTTAAACACGATGCATATTATTCTCCGGGCAGTATGAAAAGGTAACTTTGTCCAGCTATTGTGATAGGTTGATTTGAATAATCTCAAAAAATTGATACTACAGCTAAATAGAATAATACAGACATTGGAAATTCAGCCTTCAAGAGCAGTAGCCTTCATTAGCTCACTCAATGTGTACTTCCTGAGTTTTTCCACTGTATAAAGGCCAGAGAGTCACAAGGGGGAACAGAAAACTGTATGTACCACAGCAGATTAGGTTGCCCTATGCAAAGAGCACAGAATCTACAGAAATTAGAGGATCAGAAATACACATGAAATTTAATTGTGATGTAAGTCAAGAAAACAACATATTTATGTTTACTAAACATATACTCATTTACTAAAAATGAGAGGCACAAATAATAAAAGTTATAGAAGATCACAGAAGTTCATATGCATTTTGAAGATAATTGGTCTTAGGTAAAAGTCATTGGCCACCAGTTGTGACCATCATCATTAAGTGGCTTCATAACATTGGAACCTGCCTCTGACTTAGTACCACAGGGCTTCTCTAAGCAAAGTTCCTTTAGTTAGACAGAAAAACCACATCTTTCTGTAAGTAATAGCAAAACATAGTTCTTCCCAGTGCATCTGGGCAGTGAGTAACAATTTGTTCTTTTATTTTACAGTAAAAGACCACTTAGAAGATTGTAACTTTGAGAACATTGAATGAGGTATGTGTTCTGTTTATTTGTTAGAAGAACCACTATTTCGGGAATGGGAAAGAGTTGAATTTAGTATATATATATTTCTCTTGGGTCTCTCTTAAAAACTTCTGGTTGACAGAGAAGAGTTGTCTAATAAGTCTCATTTTGACAAAACTAGGTGGTAAGAGTAGGAGAGGGCAAAACTGATACACAAGATATTCATTACATTGAAACATGTGAAGTTACCTAAATACACCATATTTAACCTCAAATATGGCCATTTAAAATTGAATTAAAAAGAAATGCTTGTTTTTGGTTTCTGGTTGAGGCCCTCAAGGCCAGGAATGATGCAGTAGATGTCAAGTATCTCACAAGTTTCAAAGGAAGGAGCCAAACCTTTTAACCAGGATGTGCTAAGAGATAGTTAAAATGGTTTTGTAATACTAGTGATCTCCCACCTCCAACCAGAAAAGCATAGAGGTAGTAAATGAATGAGGGAAATCTTCTTTTGAGAGATTATGGGCCCACTGTGGGTTCTTTCTTCTATGGGGACAGGAGAACAGATTCCTTTCAACACCTTACATGAAGTGGGAAGAATCTCGGAGGGATCTCCCAGTCCACCCACCTGGAGGGAGCCTGAGTGGGACCATTTTGAAAGGAAATCCATTTAAAATAATTCTGACATGACATAGCCCAGCAAGGGCCTGTCTGTGGGTGTGAGGCTGAGAATGATGCAGGCACCCTGTGTATTACTGGTAGTATAGTAGGAGGTGGCAGAGAGAGAATCTCAAAGACTCCCACAAAGACAAGTAGTGAAAAAAATCAGCTTGGCACATAGGTCGGTCTCCTAGGATCAGGGACATCATTTCACAAGTTGCTCAATACTGCCTTTTCTCTTCAACCCCCTCTCACTGTGGATCCTACCCCAGAGAGGTCATATGCTCAGGTTTGTTGCTTCTGATACAATGCAAAAGCGCAATGATTATGACAGCACAATATGCATCAGTAATTGGCTTTCCAGATAATTCTTATATTGTTTTCTTTGGACACAAAATACCTACCTAAAATATTGAGGACACACACACACATGCACACTCACACAGTTTTTATGTTTCAAACTGAGTTTTGCTACTGGCGTATATAGGAGCTGTCTTCCCATAGCAACAGATGTTACTACAAGACATGAATTGGGTTATTTCACCAAGGTTTTTTGTTTTTTTTTTCTCTCCTACTATCTCTTCCTTTTATTCTTGCTTTCGTGTTTCTTTTTTTCCACCTCTCCCTCACTATTGCTCTTTATTATTTTTTTTTATTTGTTTACTGAACCACTCCTGTGGGGAGTTTAGGTTCCAAACCATTGGATGAGTCTGCCACTCCTCTGTTCAGGCTGTTAGATTTCTACCACATGTCCCAGCCTTGCTGGGGTTTGTTCCCCCTCAACTTTTACTCTGAGAATTCCTATCCTTACACTACAGGACTGCCCCCACCCCCAACTTCATTATCATCTGAGAGAAGAGTTATCTGCACAGGAACTCCTTATCTTTTCAGAAAGCTTTACTTTGGCCAGGCTTATGTAAAACAAATAACATTCAATTGAGATGACCTTTTGGAATGGCCCAAGGAATATCCAGTAGGCATAAAATAAAGGTAACATTTACAAGGCTTCTGAACGTATGTAGACTCCATAATGATATAGTTCCACATGATGAACATAAGATGTTTTCATCTGTTGATTCTGACATCGATACCTCATATGAGTGCTTTGACCTTCATTTCTGATTTATTTATTCACGGGACTGATTCTGCACATTACTTTGAATTCCATCTCTCCTGTGATTTTTCAGTTATCATATCATGACGGCAACACATTTGAAAATCATCTATGCTGTAGTCTACTAAAAATAGACATAGAACACACACACACACACACACACACACACAGACACACAGAACAAATTGCATAGAAATTAAGGAGAATATAGGTTCATGGCTAGTCACCTAGTTTACTGAAAGGAAAAAAGGCAAGGGCAAAAGAACTACCTTTATGAATAAAATGATCTTAACAGAAGCTATCTTTAAGGTGTCAGGCTCCAATTTTTCTTACCCAACACCTATAGAAAATGATAATGTTGGCATTGTCTACTCACATGGAAAAGGCTGCTCGTGAGACGTCTGCACCTCAGCACATCTGTAACCCATTCCCAGCACTCAGATTTAGAGGCTCTGCTTTAGGGATTACTGCCAGGCCTGGCTTCATTTAAGGTTTTTATAGTGTTTGGGAAGATGAAGTGCCCAGTAAAATCTTCAAGTTCACAGATGACACTAAGCTTCTCTGGGTAATTAAATGTCAGGCTGATAAGGATAAACTGCAGAAAAATCTTTCCTGCTTGTGTATGAGGTCAGGACATGAAGTTGAACTTTACCCAGGGATGTGTGAATGTTGTAGAATAAGGAAAGAGGATATAAATCATAGTATATGATGGTGACCGTTGAGCATCAGTGACGACACAGGATAAAGATTCGAGTGTTGTTATTTATCTTCTGTTTCTGGAAAGTTCTACCTGAAGTCTGTGGAGACAAAAACAGTTACTATAATTCTGTGAATTGTTAGGGTATTGCAAAGGACACAGAAACATCAGTAGCAATTCAGACATTTTCATGTATGGTATTTTGTTTAATCCTCAAAGCAGTCCTGCGTAGTAACTTTTAATACATTTTGCAAGTGAGGAAACGGAGGCTCATTGATTGATCCTTGCATCAAGGCTTCTACAATTAGTTCTGGATGCTGCTTCTAAAGAAAATGAAAATAAAAAATGTTCAGAAATGGCCATTTCAAATTAGGATTGGGAATCGGAAGAACTGAGTAGAGAAAGAGATTTCTATAGGAAGACATATTTTAAAAAGAAGTAATCTTTCATCTGGAAAAATTACTTGAATGCTGAATATAATATGGCTTCCATAACAAAGCACATAAATTGGGTGGCTTAAACAACCCAAATTGCCTCACATTTCTAGAGGTTAGAAGTCCAAGACCAAGGTGTGATGAGGAAGATTGATTTCTTCTAAGGGTTGTGAGAAAGAATTTCTTCTAGTCCACTTCTTTCTATATCTCTTCACATTTTATCCCCTCTATGCATGTCTGTCTCTGAGTCCAAATTTCCTTTTTTTTTTTAATTTTATGAGGACACCAGTCATATTTGGATTAGGGCCCACCATAATACCTCATCTTCTTTATGTCTGCAATGAACCCATTTCCAAATAAGGTCATATTTGAGATAATGGGAGTTAGGCTTCACTACACAGATTTTGGGGAGACATAATTCAACCCATAATAAATGACAAGGAAGCACTACATAGTGGATGATACATTTGTGAAAGGTTTTACTCTGAATAGGAACAAGATCTGAAGCCTATATATGTCAGTGAAAAATAAAGCATTGAGAGAACATTAAGCCAATAAAGAGATGTGGGTGGGGGTGGGAGAGAAATATGTGACAGAATCTTAGCATTGTAATACTAGAGAGTTATGGAAAACCATGAGGATCACTGTTTTTACATAGTTGAATAATATCTTCAAGAAGGTTCTGCTCTTCCTGTCCAACAACATAACCAAATGATTTTACCTAATAGAGCATTAGTATTGGTATGTATTTATCCCAGTTTGTTTTAATCCCAGAAGAGATTTAATCCCAAATATTTAAAAATGTGGTTTACCACCCGACCCAAGGAATCCAATTCTTTGAATGTATAATGGAAACTTCAGGCTTGGCTTTCTTTTTCAGATAAAAATCCAAACAAGAACATTTAGACACATTTATACTTTAATACTTGTATTAAAAATACAAATATATAAAAATACATATATAAAGTATTTATTCACAGTTTCTAAGAGATATCTAGGGGGAATTACAATTATTCTTTACTGTATGGAAGTTAAGACATGAAATGGTAGAGAAAGGTAAAAATAAATTTTCATTCATTCGTTACTGCATCCATCTTCTTGAGGCAGTATCAGTAGTTAAAAATAACCTTCAATTTAGTTTATCATAATGACACCTTGTACCTGGCCTACACAATAACCATTTTATTAAGGTTATTGTCCATTAATCTCTGGGTTTAAAATGTCTCCATGATTATTTTCAGTTTATATTGATCCTCTGAGTTCATAGCTGAATAGATTCAGTCATTGTGTTAGCTGTTATGTCTCTTGTCTGGTTCCTGAAGTGCCTGGTGACTGAGGATTGATTGACAGCTTTGGCAAGGCCGGTGTAAACAGCAGGCAAGCCCCACAGCACTCAGGAGTTGGTGATATGTAAATGCAGTTCTTGTACCCACGTTTCAAATATAAACATCCTGGACTTCTTGTTCAGGACTGAGCTAGACTGACTTTTTCTATGTGGAACCAGAACACTGAAATTGTCAACAACAATTTGCAGTGCTTTCTGGAAAAGGAGTGATGAATGGGATTTGTATTTGGGCTGGACCATGTAGATCGAAGTGTGTGAACAGAGGGGATGACAGTGGGCAAGGAACGGTGGTGAAAGACACCATCCAAGGTCAAGGTGGAAAGTGCTTTGCTGTAAGAAGATGAGAGGTTTCCCTTTGGACATTTAAAAGAAGAAACTCTTTGAGTCATTTTAAAAGAGATGATGAAACATTTTTTAAAGATGAGTGGATTTTATTTCATAAAATTGGAGTATAGAATGAATAAAGCAATATTCTTCAGTGTCAAAATATAGTGTAACCAATATATACGCTGTCCAAACACAGCTAGTTAACAGTTTGATCAATTTCTTCCCAGGGACTGTGTGTATGTTTGTATGTATTTGTGATTATGTGTTTTCCATTAGTCTCATCAAACCATTTACATTTATTATTTTTTTAAATTCCAGTGTAGTTAACATACAGTGTTATCCATTTAAGTTTTGAAATCTTGATTCTTCATGAAATACCAAGTGTCTTTTAATGTTAACATTATATATAACCATCCATAACTTCTTAAATTTTTAAAAATTGTTTATTCATTTTTTGAGAGAGAGAGAGAGAGAGAGAGAGAGAGTGTGTGTGCAGGGGAGGGGCAGAGAGAGAGAGAGAGAGAGAGAGACACAGAATCTGAAGCAGGCCCCAGGTGTTCTGAGCAGTCAGCACAGAGCCTGATGTGGGGCTCAAATTCATGAACCACAAGATCATGACCTGAGTTGAAGTCAGACACTTAACCAACTGAGCCACCCAGGTGCCCCTATCCATAACTTTTTAAATGTTTATACTTCCTGAGATTCTGTTTTGACTCTTCTCTTTCTTTCTGTAATCTCCCTGGTCTTTTTCAATTTTCTTATCAGAACAGCTAACATGTAAACACTTTACAAGTCACAAATCTACATGTGTTTTAGGCCTACAGATACAAATATTAACCATTTAGATGTCCATTAATTAATTAATTTATTGATAATTAATCAGTTAATTAATTCATGAAGATCTTAGTATGTGTTAGGTGGTATTCTGAGTACCCAGGGTTTAACCTGGAAGGTGGTGGTTGAATTTAAAGAAAGGTGGTGAGAACTGAAGCAGGAGTCAGAAAGGCATGAAAAGACTACATTTCAAAAGTTCTTAAGTGCTAAATGTAGGCCTTTGGGCATTTATTCCAAGTCTATATTCCATGCCCCTATTAAATAACCTCATAGTACTCTGCTTATGACACTCATCAGAGTTGTAGTTAATCAGCTATTGAAGTAATTATTTTGTTTAGTGTCTGTATTAGTTTTCTATTGCAGCTATGACAAATTACTGCATGCTTAGTGGCTTTTAAAAGAGCCGAGGATTATTATTTTATAGTTCCATAGGTCAGAAGTCTGGCATGAATCTCACTGAGCTAAGATCAAGGTGTTGGCAGGGTGCATTCCTCCTGTAAATTCTAGGAGGGGGCATTTTCTTGCCTTTTCCACTTGTAGAGCTGCCTGCTTTCCTTGGCTCATGACTTCTTTCCTCAGTCTTTAAAACCACATCGAGCAAGTCCTTTTCATACAGCCATCCCTCTGGCTGTCTCTTCCACATTTAAGGACGCTTTTATTGGGTCCACCCAGATAATCCAGGATAATCTTATTTTAAGGTTAAATGGTTAGCTACCTTAATTCACCATGTAACTAACATATTTACAGATTTGAGGGAGCAAGATGTGAGAGTTGTTGGGGGCCATTATTCTGCTCACCACAGTGCTTATTTCCTTCCCCTAAACCATAAATCTCATGTAGCAAACTCTGCATCCACTCTTCTCTTCTTTTTTAGTTACACGTTTGGTTTGACTCTGTGGCAATTGCTGAGCTAATAAATTTCAATATCCTGACCTCTGCTGTAGTACAGAGGCATAGTGTGGCATTGTTCTGGCAAATAAGTTATAATGGGGAGTCTGAGTAATTCTTGCAGAGTTTACTATCCTGATAAGAAGTATCACTCCTTTATCCCTGTAGCCCTGCCTTAGAGTCTAAAGAATAACATCTTGTGGCCAAGAATGATAGGAATGAACACTGGGTGTTGTATGTAAGCAATGAATCACGAGAGTCTATCCCCAAAACCAAAAGCACACTGTGTACACTGTATGTTAGCTAACTTGACAATAAATTATATTAAAAAATAATAATAGGAATGAATATACGAGGCTTCTGCATTAAGGACAAGAAATAAAAACATGGAAGGAGCCTTGATTACCGATGACGTCATTTAGCTGACCTATTAATCCAAGGTTTGCCTCTCCTGGACTTGGTGTACATAAGAAACAATATTTATTACATGCTTACACTAATCTAGAAGGGTTTTTAGTTACTTGAAGCTACATGAAATCTTCATAGCCTCCACGAGAGCAGGCACAGTTTATACCTTGTTTACCCCTGTATTTCCAAAGCCCTGGGCAGAGCAAAACATCTTTTAGGAAACCTAGTTAATAAATAAATGAACTCAAGAGTTAAATTTCTCTTGAGATTTTAACTATTGATCTGTGTTGAAAGATTAACTAGACATTAACTAGTTTAAGAAGGAAGGGTGAGTAGATCTTCCAAAACAAAGAGTGTTTGTCAATGTCCTGAAGTGGGGGTGAACTTGTATTTAGGGAAGTAGGAGAAAGTGGTGACTATAAAATAACAGGGAAGAAGAGAAAGTGGCTAGTGGATCACACAGGACCACCATAGGACATGTTAAGAATTTTTTTTTTCATTCTTACTGACCGATTTAGATAGACTGACAGATTTTAGTTGAGATTCTCATTTGTATTTTTTTTTATATTTTAATTCCAGTGTAGTTAACATACAGTGCTATATTATTTTCAGGTGTAGAATATAATGAGCCAACAGTTCCATTCATTTACTCAATGCTCATCAAGACAAGTGCCTTCCTATTCCTCTTCACCCGTTTTACCCATCCCTCACCTGCCTTTCCTCTGGTAACCATCCATTTGCTCTCTGTAGTTAAGAGTCTGTTTGTCGGTTTGTCTCTTTTTTTTTTTTTCCTTTGTTCACTTGTTTTGTTTTTTAAATTCCACACATGAGTGAAATCTTATGGTATTTGTCTTTCTCTGACTGGTTTATTTCCCCTAGCATTATATTCTGTAGATCCATCCATGTTGTTGCAAATGACAAGATTTCCTTTTTTTTTTTATGGCTGAATCTTTTCATGTGTCTGTTAGCCATGTGTTTGTCTTCTTTAAAGGAATGTCTGTTCACATCTCTGACCATTTTTAAGTTAGATTGTTTTTTAGTGTTGAGTTGTAGACGCTTTATGTATTTTGGATAAAAACCCTTTATCTGATACGTCATTTGGAAATTTTTTTTCCCATTTAGTAGGTTGCTTTTTAGTTTTGTTGGTTGTTTTTTTTTTTTTTTTGGTTGTTTCCTTCACTGTACAAAGCTTTTATTTTGATGTAGACCCAATATTTGTTGGTATTTTGATAGGGATTGCATTAAATCTGTATGTTGCTTTGGGTATTAAGACATTTTAACAATATTTGTTCTTCCAGTCCATGAGCATGGCATGTCTATTTCCTTGTGTTGTCTTCAATTTCTTTCATCAGTGTTTTATAGTTTTCAGAATACAGGTCTTTCACCTCTTTAGTTAAGTTTACCTAGGTATTTTATTATTTTTGATGCAGTTGTAAATGAGATTGTTTTCTTAATTTCTTTTATGCTGCTTCATTATTGGTGTATAAAAAGGTAACAGATTTCTGCACATTGATTTTGTATCCTGTTCCTTTATTGAATTTACTTATCAGCTCTAATAGTTTTTGGTGGCGTGTTTAGGATTTTCTATATATAGTAATATGCCATCTGCAGAGTGAAAGTTTTACTTCTTTCTTACCAATTCAGATACCTGATATTTTTTTCTTCTCTGATTGCTGAGGCTAAGCCTTCCAGTACTATGTTGAAAGCAGTGGTAAGAATGGAAATCCTTGTCTCAGTTTTTCCTCATTGAGTATATGTTAGCCATGGATTTTTCATAGAAGGACTTTATTTTGTTGAGGTATAGTCCCTCCAAACATAATTTGTTGTTGTTGTTGTTGTTTTTATAATGAATGGATGTTTTACTTTTTGAAATGCTTTTTCTGCATCTATTGAAAAGGCCACATGTTTTTATCCTCCCTCTTAATGGTGTGATGTATCATGTTGATTGATTCACAAATATTGGACTACCCTTGCATCTAAGAATAAATCCCACTACATTGTGGTGAATGATTTTTTAATGTGTTACTGGATTTAGTTTGCTATTTGTTGAGGATTTTTGCATCTGTGTTCATCAGAGATATTGGTCTGTAGTTCTCTTTTTTGTGGTGCCTTTATCTGGTGTTGGTATCAGGGTAATACTGCCCTCATAGAATGAATTTGGAAATTTTCCTTTCTCTTCGATTTTTTGGAAAAGTTTGAGAAGAATAGGCATTAACTCTTTTAAATGTTTAGTAGAATTCATCTGTGATGGGGAGCCTAGGGGGCTCAGTTGTTTGGGCATCAGACTTCGGCTCAGGTTATGGTATCACGGTTCGTGAATTTGAGTCCCGAGTCAGGCTCTGTGCTGACCGCTCAGAGCCTGGAGCCTGCTTCGAAATCTGTGTGTCCCTCTCTTTCTCTCTCTCTGCTCTCTGCTCTCCCCCACTCATGCTCTGTCTCTCAAAAATAAATAAACATTAAAAAAATAAAAAAAAAAAGAATTCATCTGTGAAGCCATCTGGCCTGGACTTTTGTTTGTTTGGAGTGTTTTGATTACTGATTCAATTTCATTGCTAGTAATGGGTCTGTTCAAATTTTCTGTTTCTTCATGACTCAGCTTTGAGACTTTATATGTTTCTAGGAATTTATCCATTTCTCCTGGATTGTCCAGTTTTTTGGCATAATATTTGTATTTTTCAAGTCTCTTTTGGGCTGCTTTGTGAAGAAAGGCAGGTGAATGCTTTGAGAGAGATCAAGAGGGCATGGAAATTGTCCAGATGAAAGATGATGAGAAAGTGATGTGATCTGATGATATGGAAATGTAGAGAAATGCATGGTTTGGAGAGACATTAGGAGGTTAGATTGGTATTTCTTAGCTCTTGACTGGATATAAGGATAGGAGAGAGAAGGATCTGGGTTAACTCAGGCTCTGACGGTGTATGTGGGAGGATTATAAATTGTTCCCGCATCGGCACCATCCTGGCATTGCTCTGTTGAGGATCATACTCAGAATTTTTTGTTGAATGTTTACCATGTACCTTGTTAGTAAGCATAGGACTAGCACATAGATCTATATATTAGAATACTTCAGAGTGGAGGATGAATTACAAGGCGGGTGAGTGGCTGGAGATAACACAGAACTTGGTTTAGAGCCAGGGCTGTCAGGTGCTTTATAATCTACTTTAAGGAATTTGTTTCTGTTCTCTTTACATGTACTGATTGGGGCCACTGTTTCAGCAACCGTGGATGTGAAGATAAATACCCTGCTCTCAGTGAGCCCAGAATCTAGTACACCACTTTTTCATATGGTACCTGAGTGGGTCACAGGTAAGCCGAGCTAGAGATTCCTCAGCTCCCAGAACAGCCTGGCAAGCTCCTGCACTTAAACCAGTGTGGCATGCATATGTATGGTTTTTCGTATGCGCTGTGTAAAATTTCAGGATCCGCTAGTCTTTGAGACAAGTTAGACACACATAAGGATAGTAAGAATAATGCAGCAGTAACAGTATGATACCATGTAGTGATGCAATGAGAGAATATTAATTGAGAATAAAAAAATATGCTGGGAGATGGTCTGGGTGACATTTTAAGAGCAAACATATTCTCCAGGAAGCTGGAAGAATTGGTACCTCTCCCTTTGGAGGCTTCAAGCCTGAAAATTCTGTTAGACTTCCAACTATAAAATGCCTTACTTGTTTCTTCAGTAACTGGTTACTTTTTCAGGTAAAATGACATGAAACATCTTCCATCATATTTCATCTGCTGATGAATTTTGAAAATGTAGTAGCCAGAGAGTAGATGGCAATGTAATAATATGTCTCTGTACTATTTCCCCCTCTAGGCAAGAAATGGGTATGGAGAGGTGATATAGCTTCTCGTTAAGTTGAAATTGGGTGTTTCCTGAAGTAATATCATACTCTTTCATTATTTACCTCCTTCAGCTTTTCAGAGTTTAAGTTATAGCTCTCTGAGAAATTTCCAATGCTTTTTAGGAAAGTATCATCCTTTCATAGCTCCTAAAACTGTATGTTTGCCTGTTAAAATCATTATTTCTCTCCACAGATCGACTGTACATATCAAATAACATTATGCCTTAAGTGTTTTTGGTACATAAGCACTTTAATAAATCTGTATGATTCTATTGTTTTGCCACTCTTTATTTTTTGTTCAAGGAAGCATTTGGAAGGTCAAACAAAATGCCCATCAGTTAAACCCACTTTCAGCACAACCAATCTATGAAACTTTCAATATATTCTGCAGGGTTTTACATTGTGATTTAAAGTTTAATCCAAATAGATAAGGGAATCTCTTGGAGTGGTTGCAACAGTTGAACTTGAAACTGGACCTAGAAACCCATTTGGTTTACTCTACCACTAAAAGTAAAAATGAATGTGGAGCTATTTACAACATAATTCATAGCATGCCATGAATACATCACATCATGATGGAGATAACATTCAGATATGTTGAGCTGTTGTCAAATGTTTCTTCTGTAGTGTCAGCAGTAGAAAACAACGTCAAACTCTGTGACTGCCTTTTCCAATGCCACAGATGTATTATTAATCCTGTGAGACTTCGCTAATGAGGATTTAGCCTAGGCCTCAAAGCCCATGTCTAAGCTCTCCCTGTCCTTCCTCAGGGCACTTAAATCACAAATGGAGCTTTTCTAGACTTTTAGCATTTAGCACCAAAACCATTCTTCCATTTCACAAATGTATGATGTAGGCTTTTATATGCAATCACTATGATAGAGCTGCTAACCACATCAGTCCACTGTTATAATCAAGCTTTTTGTGATAAGAGTATTTTAAACCATCTTGACAAATGCTTATAATTATAATAGTTATCATATGGAGCACTCAGTGTCCTCAAAGGGATTTAAGTATATGATAGAATCTTCCTTTTAAAAGAGTTTATCAGCCAGCAGATTTCCATTCTTATGTACGGAAAGTGCATTTTAGATACATAAAACCACAATAAATGAGCTCTTAACTATGTCAACGGTTGTAGTAATCAAGCCCCTTTCTTTCCAGAGTATTTAAACTATCTCATTAAGTATACTTTTAGAGGATATAATGACATCCCTCCACATAATCAAGGAGAATGTCTTGCATTTATACCCTTTCTTATTAGACTCCAGAGTTTTAGAAGTTTGGTCACTGGGATAATTAGGCCGCCAGTGCTCCTCAACCCCCTTTGCCTACCTGTCAATTCTAATGTCTGGAGAAAGATAATTTGCCAAATTGAGAAAGTTGTTGTGAGGCTGGAAGGAAGTGTAGAACAAGGTAAGCAAATTTACCACCTGTCACCCTTAAAGCCTCTGAGGAATAATTTATGAGCTCTGGAAGCCAATGTCAGTTGCATGGCCCAGAAACATAGGCATTTCTTATATAAGTCCTAAAACATTTCACTGGTGATTTAAAAATATGGCAAACTTTGTGGGCGCTTGGGTGGCTCAGCTGGTTAAGCATTTGACTTTCGGTTTCAGCTCAGATCATGATCCCAGGGTCATGGGCTAGAACTCTGTTCACCGTGGAGCCTGCTTAAGATTCTCTCTCTCTCTCTCTCTCTCTCTCTCTCTCTCTCTCTCTGCCCCTTCTCTGCTTGTGCTCACTCTCTCTCTCCTCTAAAACAAAAAGAAAAAAAAAGTTAAAAGTATGGGAAACTTTGGCCAGAGTATTCCACTAAGGCTCTCAAGCAGTTTGAGAATAAGACAAGGCATACAAGGCATGCAGAGTGGGGGTACTGGTCAGCTTCTGATCTGCGCGTATTTTGAGGTAAGTATCAGATATGGGTCCCGCTTGCCTCCCACCTTAATTTCAGAGTTGTGGGGTCTAAGGCTGTTTTTTCATACCTTCTGATTCTTTCAGTGACAATTACTATAGCAGGCAGTAGGTGTGAGACGTGATGTCAAAGAATGAGGTATCTGTGTTTTGTGGAATCAGACTTGCTACTTTATTTTTTTTTTGACTTTTTAAATCAACATTTTACTTCAGCCTCTACTACAGATTTCTTTCATACTTACAGACCTGTCATAGGGGATGGGATAAATTACGGATTTGAAAAGTCAAACTTGATGAAGAATAATTATATGTATGCAACACATATGTATATATCTATATATTGTAGGTTTACATATATTACACATTAGATGTAGAACTATACACATACATATATGTATGCATATACCTACACACATTATTGAAGGAATCCCTATCCAGTTTTAAATAATAAAAACAAGTTTTAAATTGCTTGCTCATTTTAATTTTCAATAAAAGATTATCAATAGTGGAAGAAAGATGAGTTTAAGTATTTTTTATAGTCCTTTTTTCATCCTGAGTCTCTCACACTCAGAACATCAATGTTAAACTACTAAGCTCATGATCTTGTGGTTCCAGTAGAATATAAGTTCTAGGGAGAGAGCTGCCCCCTCACATCGACTGTGTTACTTTCTTTGTGTGTGCCTTTCAGGGAGTGTGCTTATTTACTGCAAATAGCATTGGCACAAACATAAATCCGTATGACTGTTCTGCTTTTCACAATCTTGGAAGATGGCAAAATCAAAGCCAAATGAATTGGGTGGTGCTGAGATACTGATGGTATTTGTAAAGGGTACGAGCATATTTTGTTGTTCTGCATAATATGTAGGCAGTGATCTGGTGTTAGTCTCTGGAAGACTGATGTCTCTTCACGGGTAGCAGTTTTACTCCCAGGGGAACAATCGGATTGAAAAAATCGAAAGCTTTATGTAAGTGAAAAGTTTCTCTCTAACTCGATGGGTGTGATGTCATTGAGGACTTGGTAGCTGTTATTCTCCTCCTTTAGTATATGGAATAGTCCATGGACTTTTATTTCTACATAAACACATTGAAAACTTCCAGTATATGCTTTAACCTTTTTTATTTGTTTTGTTGTTGTTGTTATTAGGTGTCTCTGGGTAGAACACATTGTGGTCTTTCTTGTTCTGGGCACCTCAGCAGATAATTTTCTTAATACCTAAAAGAAGCCACCTTTATTTTAGTATCTAAAGGGGTAGATCCTGGGGAGCTGAGTCTTCCAGTTCTCAGCACATCTCAACTGGATGTCACTGACAAGTCTTTATCATTGTCTATATTGCCATCTCCGCTAAGCACAACCCTCTCTCCGTGGACAGATTCTCTCCGTGTCTCTCCATTTGTTTGTTGGCCCCAAGACTCTGCTGTGCCTGTGTACTTTCATTAGGTTTATTTCATAGAATTAAATTTCTCCATGTAATACTAAAACTCCCAGCTGTCAGGGCTGCCCTAGAACTGATAGCCAAGTGTCCTGTGACCATGTGGTTTGGAGGGAAATAGACAAAATGATGTTGAAAAATTGTGTGCCTCTGTGTTATTTGGCATTGGAGGCTCGCTGTGATTGGAATTGAAAAGTATGTCAGCATTTGTCCTCATTCCACTGCTCAGCATAGTGCTTCTGACAAGCAATGCTTCATCATAGAGGCAGATTTGAGAAGGACTTGTGTGGTACACTGTACATCCATAAATCAAAGAGCAGGGCTGCCCAGGTCCTCCTACTTAGGAATAAATGGAATTGAAAATGAAATGCCTAGTAATGAACACTTAGCTGAAAAGGTTAGCAACTGGGACAGGGAATGGGAGATGAGAGAATGAGGACCGGGTGATTTATTAAATTGACAAAATCCCTAATACTGCAATTTAACACCATTTCCCTTTGTTCTGCTCTCAGTAGAGATGGAGAACAGCTGGTTAGCACCACCTGTGTAAAAATCCATCATATTCTTGAATACCATTAATAAATTTCCCCACCATCTTTTCAGCCTTAGAAAAAGACCAATTTCTTTAATCTTTCCAAAATGGTAAATCAAGCCACAAGTTCAGGAATTCAAAATGTTTTCTAAGAATTGTTAGTTTCTTAGACTAGAGCCTAGAACAGGAAGTTCCTCAGCTTGAGCTGAGGGAGGGGGTATTTTACCATGTGGATGGAAGTAGAAATGACAAAGACAGGATTTCTAGCTTTATTGTTAGGCCTGTAAGAAACTAAGGAAACACAATCCACTGGGGCTCCGCAGAAGAACAGGAATCTTAGTTTACCCAGGCTTTTGGGGCATGGTTAGTGAAAGCCTGTTAAGATACAAAGCCGCCCTGGGTGGATTATGATGTTGCCTTTTAGCAGCTGAGTTTGGGGATCCTTTATGTTTCAGTGTTATTAATGCAATATGGCTATTAAGATAACTGCCCTCATCTACTGAGGCTTCTATGACTCACTGAACAACTGGGGTTTTCTTGGTACTAGTAAAATTTCCAAAGTGATTGCGATTGAACAATAAAATTTTGTAGACCATTGGTCATATTCTGTGCTATCTATCCTTTAATTAGATGTTCATCCTGGGTCCAGTCAGTGATGGGGGTCATGTGACACAGATCGTTTCCACCAATAACTGGGGCTTCCTAGGGCTCCCTAGCAGAGAAGGACTAACAGCTAGCCAGGAACTTTGTTAAGCCAATCTAGTCAAGTTGGCATCGAAGGTTAAGAATAGGGAGAGAACAGCTTTTCTGTGTTGCTTTTCCATCTAAACACATCTGTAGGCGTACAAATGCTCTTACCGTGTCAGTGGTCACATCACAACTAAACAAAAGTCACATTCTAGGAATTGGTATCCTTGGTTACTCATATCTTGCTACACAAATCCCATCTTCTCATTTTTAATTACCTTTCTGAATTCTGAGCATTCGAATTTTTTCACTCTGTGAAGTTACTCAGTTTCTTCCATGGAAGTTGATCTATTTTAGTTTTTTCTATCTTCTGGGATCAATTTCAGAAATTTGTGTTTTCCTAAAAAAATATCTATTTCTCTTGAATTTTAAGTTCTTTTGGATAGAGTTTTGCAAAGTTTTCTCTTATTCTCGTTAATTTTCCCGCTCATCTTGGACTTATCAATTCCTTAAATTTTTCATGTTCTACCTTCATTTCTGTTTTCCTAAAGTTAATTTTGTTACTTTTTGTCTTATTGGATTGAATGCTTCGTTTATTGATTTTATTCTTTCTAATTATGAATAAGATTTTTTTAAATTATGAATTTGTCAAAAAGAACTGGTTGAGTTTTTATCTGTTGGCCTGGAGGGATGTTCATAGTGTATTGTTAAATGAGAAAAGGATATTTGGGGTTAAATATTTAAAATTATGAATTCTGTTCTATATCATTAAAATGTTAGTCACAGTTGCACATAAATCTGATATTGCTCACAAACTTCATGAGTTGAAGAGAGAATGGCTGATATGCATGGAATTATTTTCACGACAACAACAGATGCCATCTTCATCAAGCATGCCCTCCTGATTTTCCTGCATTCCAGACCTAGACCACCTCCCTTTAGCCACTGAGTATTCAAGGTTCAGCTCTTATGTGATCTTGGCTATAACCCCTTTCAGAAACTACCCTAGGCCTATAGACTTTCTCCTGTCTTCATCTCACTAGACTTTGGTGTCTACATCTGTTTCAGTTCTTATTACATTGTGTCACCTTTCTTTACCTATTTTTATTTTTAATTTTGAAGTAAATGCTCATTGCAGAAGTGAAAAAAAATAAACATATAAGACAAAGTTCATTAACTGCCATTACACATGTTTCTTTGTGATTATATGATTTTGTACAAACAAATTAAAAACATTGGTTTATTATTTTTTTTCAAAAATGGAATTATAAGATACTTATTATTTCATTACCTGCTTGTCTCACTTTAAAATATGGCACCAGGATGCCTGCGTGCCTCATTTGGTTAAGCGTCCAACTCTTGATTTCTGCTCAGGTCGTAATCTCATGGTTGTGAGATTGAGCCCCATATTGGGCTCTGAAGTGAGTATGGAGATTGCTTGGGTTTCTCTCTCCCTTTCTCCGCGCCCCGCCCCCCCCCCCCCCTTGCTCGTGCTATCTCTGTCTCTCTCAAAGTAAATAAATAAAATTTTAAAAATGCAGTATCAACATCTCTCTAGATTAGTAGATATAGAACTAAATCATGCTTTAACAAATTTTAAAACAATTTAGTTGTTATAAAATATAAATATAAAATTTACCATCCTAATCACATTTAAGTATAAAGTTAGTAGTATTAAATATATTTGAATTATTGTGCAACCAGTTTCCAGAATTCTCTTTATCTTAAAAAACTGAAACTATACCACCCATTAAACAACTCCCCTTCTGCCTTCCCTTCAGCCCATGGAAACCACCATTCTATTTTCTGACCCTATGAATTTAACTGTTCTATATACTTCATATAAAGTGGAATCCTACAGTATTTGTATTTTTTTGACGGGCTTATTTTACTTATTATAATGTCTTCAGAGTTCATTCATGTTGTAGCACCTGCCAGAATTTCCTTCCTTTTTAAGGATGAATGTGTGTGTGTGTGTGTGTGTGTGTGTGTAAACACACACACACACACACACACACACACAGAAGGATGAATGTTTATACCACATTTTGTTTATCTATTCATCATTTGAGGGGCATTTGAGTTGCTTCTACCTTTTGTCTACTATGAAACATGTTGCAACAAACATGTCTCTTCAAGACTCTGCTTTTATTAATTTTGTGTATGCCCTCAGAAGAATTGCTGAATCATATGGCAACTCTGTTTTTAATTTTTTGAGGAGCCACAACACTTTTTTCCAGGGTGGCCATACCATTGTACATTTCTCCTGGAAGTGCATAGGGTTTTAGTTTCTCTAAGAACAAATTCATAATTATTATAGTGATTTTACTTTAAAAAAAATGGTGCCTTCCTTGTAGTGCCAGAAG
Source organism: Prionailurus viverrinus (assembly GCF_022837055.1). Taxonomy (NCBI): domain Eukaryota; kingdom Metazoa; phylum Chordata; class Mammalia; order Carnivora; family Felidae; genus Prionailurus; species Prionailurus viverrinus. The sequence continues at coordinate 39,432,349 of NC_062569.1, forward strand.
GACAGTACTGAACAGCTAATACATCTGATTTGGTCCTTGAAGGACAGCTGAGATTTCATCAGGGGGTGGAGGGCCTCACTCTTCTGCCCGTGTGGCTGACCCTGCACTGACTCCTACTGGCTCTGGATAATGGGCCACTTTCAGATGTGACTGCCATGATTGTTATGCTGCATTTGAGTCTTGGGTGAGCCTGGTATCACACATTGTCTACTTTAGATTCAATGAATCTTAAACTTTGAAAAATACTGATTAAAATGATATTTCTCTGCCTAGAAAAATGCACGTATATGTTCAGTATTTATCTTCAAGTTTGGAAGTTATAATGCCCCCTGGATATCCTATGGATGCCTCCTCAGGACTCCTTGAGTTATGAATACCTGCTCCAAGATCTGACTCAGTACTTTCATTTTGGCAAGCAGGAATGAATGAAGCTGTCAAAGCTTCATTAGTTGTCCCGCTTTCATCACACTGTTTTAGGTCCCTCCTTATTTTTGTACTAATCTTGATCTTCCCCACTTGCTGCCTCTTCTCTCCTTGACTGATCATTGCTTACAAATTGTAGAATGCCCCCTTTAATTTATTCTTAAGTTGCTAACATATGGTGTTCATTCTCTCTGTTATGTAATAATTCTCAAGACATCTCCAGAAGTAGGGAAGGGATCTAGTATCATCAATTCATTCCAATAGAGTAGGCACAGCTGCCCCATAGTCATTATCGATACACCTTTAGCTGTAAAATGGGCAGCCTTGAATACTATTAAGTCTTTTTGTTTTATCTTGAAAATGTCTTCCTTCTTTCCCTTTCTTCAGGCCCTCAAGGTGCTTTCTGGTTTTTGTATTTTCGTATTTTGTATCTGCTTTTCTGGTATTCCAAAATGTCACGTTGGAATAAAATTGAGGTTCCAGCATCTGGGACGTGACATCCTGAATAAAACAGGACCACTTTTTGTGACCTAGTTCTGAATAAACTATACTGACATTATGGTATTTAATTCATTAAAAAGAGCATCTGTTTCTTTAAAAAGAAACGTAGCATTTACATTAAAAAATAAGGAGCGATAATCATAAACAGTAAAGTCTATGAATTTTCAGCAGATTTTTTTAATAAAATAAAACATCTTTAAAGTATCTCTGGCGTGTGGATATGCTTGATTGTGAGTTGACATGTCAAAAAAAAAGAAAAGGTTAAGAGAAACTTTCCAAACTAGTGATCTCGGACATGTTTAAAATGCATTTGCATTCCAGTTTTTACTCAGAGCCTTACTGTGACCCTTAAAAGCTACATTTGTTTCTAATTTACATTGTTATCATCTGTCAAAATACATTTTGTCAGCACCTTGTCACTTAAGGCTTACACTCCCTTTAAAGGAGAAGATAGGGGTGCCTGGGTGGCTCAGTCGGTTAAGCGTCCGACTTCAGCTCAGGTCACGATCTCGCAGTCCATGAGTTCGAGCCCCGCGTCGGGCTCTGGGCTGATGGCTCAGAGCCTGGAGCCTGATTCCGATTCTGTGTCTCCCTCTCTCTCTGCCCCTCCCCTGTTCATGCTCTGTCTCTCTCTGTCTCAAAAATAAATAAAACGTTAAAAGAAAAATTAAAAAATAAATAAATAAATAAATAAAGGAGAAGATAAGTGCAAAGTACTGTGTGTTTAAAATTAATTTTCTGTTAACTTTTCAAACTGTTTAAAGATATTTTTGCTGTTTTGGAAAACTCAAGAGAATTTATGAGATTTTGCAATCTTTTACATAGAACATCAAGTTGTGTTTTGTGATGAAAAATAAAAACTTGAAAGATTCAGATGATTCTAAAACTTAGGAATTTTCACAAGCTCTTACATTTGGTCAAGTGCATTTACTCATTTTGCTTATGATTTTCATTGCTCTTTCTTCATGGTGCTTAATTATTCAGCCGGCAGATAAGGATGAGCTTATGCTTCAGTACCAGGCAAATACAGAATCTCAGTGGTTTAATACCTAAAGTTTATTTCTTATCTTGTAAAGACATCAAGTAGCAGCGCAGTCTCCTTTGACCTATGGCTTAGCCATCTCAACTTTTGATCTCTAGGCTTCCTATGAATGAGAAGGGAACTCAGACCTGCTCTTCAGTGCTTGGCCAATTCCTGCTCACAGCACATTGACTGGAACAAGTCATGTGTCCCTGCATAAATTCAGAAAGAAGACAAAATGTGGGAAGGACATGGGATATTTGGTTTCCAGTACTATCTTTGCTGGAAAAGTGAATTCTGAATTTTAAAGCTAGAAGGGACTTGGGAAAATAGCTTCCTGATTTGCTAAATATTGAAGCTGAAGTCACAAGGGCCAAGCTACTTATTCAGTTCATACTGCTACTTGTCTTAAGTAGTGTCATTATGTTCTGTAGTGCACTGAGAAGACCATTCTAGTAATCTAGTTACAATGCTGTTTGACCTTATCTTTCTGTTCTTAGTCTTGCACATTTTGAACTTGGGATCACAATTAGATAAATGTTATGCCATCTTATTCCATAGTTAGTTATATTATGGATGGTTGCAGAATCGCAGAATATGTCATAACAGAATAGCACTTTGGAACATAAGAGGATTCTTCCCCAGAAGTAAAATATGCTGGACCTGTGTGGTAGGCTTTAAATCCTGCTTTGAGTCAAAGTAGATATGGAATCTGGGATTTATATGTAGATTGAATATTTCCTAGTCATGGCTGGAGCTTCTCCCAGGGCTTTGATGATTCAAGCTCTAAGATAAAGCAAAGTGAACTTATTTTCAAAACCAAGCTGGACATCAGCTCTTGTTGGTAGCTAAGGAAGGGACAACCAAAACACAGAACTCACTATTTTATTGCCTGATGATAATGCCCAAGGAGCAAAATGCAGTATTACAAGTAACATACAGAACCTTAAGTTTATTTTCTGTATTTACCTCATTGGAGATCAGTGGGTTTTCTGACTAGCAACAATCCATGGACCACAATTTCAGTACCACTGAAATTAGTGGCAAGTGTAGAATTGAGAGCTTTTAGCTAACTAACTGCCTCTGTCACATTGTACTGTAAGAATTTGGGATAATTAATATTTTGAATTTAAACATGTACATTATTCCTCATTTGGCTACAGATCATTTTGTATATATGCTATTAGGCAGAACACTAGAGGAAAGTTTGGTATCCTTGGACCAAAGTATTTATAACATCTTTTGAGAGTAATTATTTCACTTATAACAAGAGTGAGAAAATCCAGGCTCAGAAAATATTTGCTAAGATTACACAGAATAAGTGGTAACCTTGGAATTTTATTCATGAGTATATGTGATACAAATGCTCATGCTGTCCCATCAGTTTAAATGACTTAGTTCAAATGTAACAACATCTATTTATTTCCGATTGCTGCTGTACCAATTACCCCAAATTTAGTGGCTTAAAATCATACAAATGTATTCTCTTACATTTCTAGAGGTAAGAACTTCAGAACAATTTCAATGGACTAAAGTCAAGTTGGTGGCAGGCTTCTTCCCTTCTGGAAGCTTTCTCATATCTTGTAAGTTCTGGAGGTGGCCAGCCCTTCTTGGCTAGTGGCCCCATCCTTCATATTCAAAGCCAGCGATGTAATGCTTTCAGTACCTTTCTCTTTGCAGGATCCTGTCTCTCTCTTAGAAGGACCTTTGTGATTACATTGGGTTTGCCTGGATCATCCAGGATAATCCATCTCAAAGTCCTTAACTCCATCATTCCTGCAAAGCCTTTTTTCTATAGAAGGTGACATATTCACTGGTTCTAAGGATTAGGGTGTAGATATCTTTGAGGGGCCATTGTTCCAGCTATACTACAATATTTTTCTTGATATGCATATTTCAACAATAGATTATAGATTATTCTTGTGTGTTTTTGAGGGAAATGCAAGATTTATTTTTATTTTTAGACATTAAAACTCTATATAATGTTACAAAAATAATAACTAATTCATATTTTTAGTATGAAGAGATGGACTTGTACATACCCCTTTACCCATAAAACAGGAAGGGACTCTGATGTGTGTCTCAAAATGGAAAAGAAAAGGAAAAAAAGAGAGAGAGACAGATAGACAGAATAGAGCCTTAGCCTAACAGCATACAAAGATCTTGCTTGAACAGAAAAAAAGCGGCAATGTAAATTCAGATTATTTGGGAGAGGGTTACATGTGGTACTGCACAGGACTGAGTAATTTATCTTCATTCCCTCTTTTATCTACATGAGATGGAAGCCTCCTCTAGCCCCATGTCTGAAATACAAATATGTTGTTTGACTTGACAAGACAGTGTGCCATTTGAAGTGGAGAAAAAGATAACTTCTAGTGGCAGTTCAGTGGTGTGGGCCCATCCGTTTTCTAAGAGATTAAGAGAAGGGAAGTGGGTGTCCTGAGAGCTTCACTAAGAAATGGAGACAATGGATGCTCTGACATGAATAATGGCACTGTACCTCTGGTGGGCCTTTATTTATAGTTCTAGATGGTACTTTTTTGCCTTTCAGCTTAATAGACCTGCTTAATGCATGCCCAGTCTCTTGCCAGTCCCATGCTCTACCTTTGCTTGATTGTCTGCTTCTCTCCATAGTGACTGCCACTTGTACTTAGCCTTACCTTGTATCGGGACCTCAGACTAACTGGATTCTTCCTGCCCTTCACTTCCTCTGGTGTAATCTTCACATATCAGCCAGTGCTTGTCTTAAGACATAAATTGGTACATCACTCTGCTAAGAATCCTAATGGCTTTTGACCACTCTTAGGAAAAATCCCAAAATTCTAAAGAGAGCCTTTTATGTTGACTGATCTCTCTCTCTGGCTGCCTCCTTTGCCCTAATCACTGCATAGTGGTCACATGGGTCTACTTCAAGGTCCTCCACTGGGCCAAATGCTTTCCTACCTTAGGAACTTCAAACATCATGTTCTCCCTCCCTAGAACATTCTTCACTTCACTATGATGAAGCAATTCCTTTCATCCTCAAAAAAGTTAGGTCCAATCAAACTCTTCACAGAATCCTAAACTTTTCTTTTGAACTTCTCATCAGTTTGTGATTATATAAAGACACATGTAGTGGCGAGGAGAGTGGTCTCTGCTCTGCCACGTACTATCTACAGCTTTGAGCATGTCGCTTAACCTCTGTGTAGAACTAATGCCTGTACTAATAGGGCTTTTGCGATGCTTAAGTGAATTTATATGTTTTGAGAGGTAGAATTTCAAGCTTACTTTGCATATTACAAGGATAATTAAGAATGGTTACTTCTGCCTAGAAAAGGGGCCATTTTGATTCAGATGATCAAACCTGGTCAGCCTTGGAAGTATGGTCACTAAAAGACTGAGGTTGCTTATGTCTTTCAGTGTGGGATTAGCGTTATACAAGAACCTGGGTTTCACATCTGCTGTCAAGTCTTCACCTTTGTTTAGAGAGATAATATGTCTGTGGTGAAGCATTCATCTTCTAGCCTATGACTGCCTGGTCCAGTGTCTGGAATTTCTGTTGTTTCCTAGCTATGTAAACTGGGGGTAGTAGTTTACCCTCGATGAGCCTCAGTTCTTTTATAAATAAAGGGTTGTGAAGATTGTTGTGAGGAGTAATGATAGGATTCATGTAAATTACTTGGCACAGAATGGATATTCCATAAATATTAGTAATTGTTACCAATTGCGAAGATTTACCTTGACTAAGATTGTTATTTTGACTAAGATTTTTAAACCCTGACTTAGTCTTCTCATCTAAATTAGGAATCTATTCAATCAGTGGATATTTACCTGGCTCCTGGAACTGGACGCAGAGTACCTGTGGCTACAACAGAGAATAAAACTCAAGGAGTTAATAGTACCTACCTGCAGAATTTGTGTAAAAATTTAATGAAAGATAATGTATAATTGAAGTACTCATTATGCTTTCTGGCATACTTTATTCACTAAATAAATGTTAATTTCCTTTCTTCTTAGTTGGTGGAAGACTCTTATTTCTCTTTTCTAAAAGTCCAAATATAATCACTTTCAATAATTTAATAGGATGGCTAATGTAATAAATCATTTGTTTTTTTTTTTACTTTACTCTAAGTGGTATGTGTTGATTAGATATGATTTATTAGACCAATTACACACATCATGCTAAATTATTTTGAATTAGATCTGTAAAACAGAAAAAATAGAGAAAGTGGAAGAAACGTCTTGTTTTTATCAAGTATCTTAACTATATGTGAACTTATTCTCTAATATTGGGTTCCACTGAGAACCTTTAATGCCCAAGGACAGCTTCTGGAATTTCACTTGTTCCAGACCATACAGATGCTCAATAGAGATGGAAAAAACAATAGTAAATTGAAAGATGGCCATCAAGGAGACATTTAAATGAAGAACCTCATAAATAATAAGGAAATATATTTTGGCCCATTTCTCCCCAATCTCTGCTGCGAGCCGTCACCCCTGTCCTTTAAAAGGGACTTTGAGGGTTAATCCAAGTCTGAGTGATCTGATCATGGGACCTCAGTTCCATATGATTTTGAACCACAGTAGGTACTCAGCATATCAAAGACAGATTCTAGGACCTCAGAGAGAAGTAAATCTAAGTGTGGAGGAGACAGAGTGCTTTTGAGCAGGTAGGTACCAGTATGGAAGTACCCAATGTTTATGACCAGTGTCTGTTCTCATAGGTTAAGTCTCATGCTGGACTAATTGTTAAAAATCCTGAATAGTTACTTAAAATTTATTTATTCCTTGGGAGAAAATCATACAGAGGACTAACTATCAAAATGAGTAAGGGAGTTAGGGGAGGGAAGCAGGACTGAGGTAACAATGGGGTTTACAACTAACAGATTAGAATCAGGGAAACCAGAATTGGCAAAATTGAGCTAGAAGCAAATCAGAGAAAGGGACCTTACACTGTGGCTTTGAGTATCATGTATTATTTGAAATTCATCTTTGGGGATCACATTTGGGGGGTTGGCTTAAAGTATAGGTGGCAAAAATAAAAAATAATAATGTAGCTACATCTAATTTATACTTGATTATGTTTCCATGTTTTGGAATTTGGAGAGTTATTTCTTAGGTCATTTTCACCATTTAAAAAATGTTTCAAGGGTGCCTGGATTTAGTTGAGTGACAGACTTGTGATTTAGGCTCAGTTCATCATCACAGATTGTGAGTTTGAGCCCCATGTTGGGCTCTCTGTTGACAGTGAGCCTTCTTGGGATTCTTTTTCTCCGTCTTTCTCTCAAAATAAATAAATAAACTCAATTTTTTTTAAATTAAGAAATATTTCAAGCTGATCCCATGAATTTCAAGTGAAAACAACTCTAGAATTTGCTTTAATGTTTTAGGAAAGGTTATATTATAATTCAGAGGTTTCTTTTATTTTGGGCAATGATTGGACTAAACTAATTAAATTGTATAAGCTTCCTGAGCTTCAACTGAATTCCTAGGATATATTTTGCTCACACCAGTATCTTTCCTTTTGAACTTATGCATTTCTAATACTTTGATACCTCCCAGGTAAGATACATGGATTTTTGTGGGGTACCATAATGATGATAATTTCAAACTTCAACCATTTTGAAAGGTTCTGGACGCCTGTTTTGCAAACTAATGCTAATATTTTAAAGCACACTTAGTAGCAAAAAAATATTAAGTTGAAATAACTGGAGTGATTCCAATTATTCAGTAGGCATTGCTGAATGACTCTCTTTTGAGAGATTGGGGCATTTATAGGATACAAAAAAAGAAGAAGAATGGAAGAAAGACAGGAACTAAAAAGAAAGAAGCAGACTCTACTACTGCAAGTAATTTATAAAACATGTAAAGTAGCCAATTCTAAGTTCAATCTATATAACTGATACTTACACAAATTATCGTAGTAGTATACTTTTGACTCACATATCCTTTTTGCAAACTTAAATCATACAGTTAAAGATGTTCCAAATGCATATCACAAATAGTGAAAAATAGTCTGTATAACCACTCTTAGATTTATATGCCAGGTTGTGTAAACTATTCCAAGTTGGTGCGCTTCCAACTGTGTTCTCTTAATGCTACTTCAGTTTCATTTACATTTTAGAGAACTGCTGCTAATAATGTTTGATATTTAGATATAACTGATGAGAAAGGTGTTCAGGTAGTCAGGCCAGAGGTATAAAAACCTCACTTCTGTATGTCACTGCAGCCTGTCTCTTTATCACACCTGTGTGCTTATCTTGTCTTTCAACTCTCACAACAGTTCATACCACTGAAGAAGTAAATGTTTTACTTCTCATGAGAGCACTCCAAAATGCCCTCTCTTCTCTGACATCCCCAGGAAGGCATGTGAACTCTTAAGACGCTGAGTCTGTACCACTGGCTCCGTGGTGGGTGATATCTCAGAAGATCCAGGGGACACACATTTGATCTGTCTGTTAGTAGTGATGTTGGCTGGCAGTGTGTGTCATTGCACTATGAGCAAGCATGTGTTCTTTATACTGCTTTTCACTCGTATTTTCTTCAATTTTTAGAGTAGAATTCTTCCACTTTTCATCTTAGAAAAGGAAATACGAATCTTTGGATGTCAAATCACCACAAACGTGAAGAAAAACCTTACTTCAAACCCGAAGGCTGGAATAAAAGTAAATGAACTGACTTTAAGTTGTCTCATTTGGGTATGAGTATAATTTTTTAGAACATGGGGAAATATTTGATGGAAGAAGAAAATGCTAAGTCAATTCAATTGATGGTGGCATGAAAATGCATTAGCTGAGCACTGAGGTGGAAACGTGTGTGACTTTGTGGGTGCCTGGTCATAAGATACATATGCCTCCAAAGTTTAAAGTCTAAACCAAGCAGTGAATTTTCGCATTGGTGCTTGAATCAATAAAGGAATGGTGTGATTACTTCCAAAGCATAAATTGTTGGCCCAGCATCAGCATTTAAGTGAAAACTTGAAGCACAGCTGTAGAAGTAGCTAAGACTTTTTCAGAAAATTTTGTTTAGATCCTTGAAAGAGAAGGCAAGTATTTTACTTACACTTAAAGCTGATGAAATAGGACTTGGGGAAAGCCGGTACCCTGGCAAAACTACATTCTCAAGGAAGGAAAGAGGGTGCAGATTACAGAGTAGATATACAGAACCTTGTTTACAGAAGCTTAGCAATGATGCTTCATTGAAAGCAAAGAACACGGGATCAGGAAAAAAGAGTCTCCATGAAGAGATGTGATTTTTATTCACTAATGGATTCCAAGTGCCTAGAGCAATGCCCGACATGTATCAGGTGCTCAGTAAATGTCTGTTAAGTAATATTTGAAGCTTCGGCTAGTCTGGTCCATATTAAAAAAAAATCCTAATAGCTTTCATAGTATTTTAGGTGATTATACTGCATGCCTCTAAATATACATTTATTTTTATTTTTGTCCATTAATTTTGTAATTACTTTTTTGGTATTTCTTGGGTTGGTATAGAGTGGCTTTTCAGACACTGAACCTGGGTTTATAACATGGCATCTAGAGAAAGGAAAAGTGATCAATTTGTGATTGCTACACTCACAGCTCTCCTTTATGAACCGGTTAAGTCTGTCTACAACTACTCACCTTATTCTTTTCTTTTTCCCTCTTCATTTTCTCAGAGGCTTCCAATAAAACATCTTCGTGTTGTTTTTATTTTTCTTTTAGGTTTCTTTCCCTTTATATCACTCAGTTTGTTAGCTGAGACCTATTGAACACCCCCCCCCCACCAACCATCACAAAAAAAAAAAAAAAAAGAAAAAGAAAGCCAGTGAAAATAAAATACTCTAATGATATTTAGAATGCAGTAATAGTCTTGAAGATGTACTAGAATATTCTAACATATAAAGCAATATAATATGTAATGAACAGCAGTGACACTGTCTTCTAACATCTTTGAAAGTCACTGGGTGGTACTTCAGACTCTTCAGAGATAACCGTTTTAGCTCCTTCTCTTCTTCCCATTAAACTCCTCTGCTAGCAGTGGAATTGAAGCTACATTTTAAAAATTTCTATTAAACATTTGTATTTTGGTTTCATTTCATTTTATTATTGCGACTGTATATGAATCTGTTTTAAAGTTGGAGAGCTATAGTAATTCATCTACTTGCTTAAGTATATTTTGTGTGATTGCCAAGAAACTTAGCCATTTATAGCATTGTTTCTAAGGAATAAATGGACTTTGGATCATATCCTGCTTATAAATAAGGGGCTGCCAGTATATTTAATAAGAATGGGGTTTGTACCAGATGTTGCAGAAGAAACATTAGATGGAAAATTATAGACCAAATGATTTTTGCTGTGCTAAATCTCATAGGTAGAGAGATCCTGATTTCCTTCCTAGCTCTGTCACTGTTATTCTCGGTTAATTTTAATTCTGGGTAAAAAAAAAAATGCCCATTTTTTTTTATTCCTGGAAGTCTAGAATTTTAGAAATAGCAAGGCATATAGTTCTCTTTTCTCCAGATTTATAGAGCTTTAAATTATAAAAGAAATCTTCAAATTTGGCGTGTAAGTTAGATATTTCATTTTATTTCAAAGCAATATAATCTTCTTACTTGGTGAATTAAGACTGATTTTTGTCTTCTTTGAAAAAATAAAGCTTAATAAAAAAATCAAATTCTCATTAAAATTACCAGTATTACTTTGGATTTAATAATTCAATAAAAGAATATACATCTGAAATATATCTGATATGGTCTCTTTTATTGAGTTATCAAGTATGTATATTCTATTATAATTATTAATATGTGTAGTGCTGTACCTCAATTAGATTTTGTCCCTTCAAGTTTTTCATAAGCATATTATCACTGATACTCACACATGGCCATGCTTGAAACTGCCCACCTTTTATAAACAAAGCAAAAGAGGATCTGGGCCAAACCAAAAGTGAAATAAATGTGTGGATATTGAAACAAATGTTTCAATTGAACATTGAAAAAAAAATTACAAATCACTGATCAGTGTTTTGAATTTTTATCTTTGCCCCTTTCCATTCACACTGATAGTCAAGACCCTTCTATGACATGAAAGTGACATAATTAGATTGAAGTGATTACATTTACAACTTTATTGTGTTGACACAAATATTTCTGTTTTTCTGTCTCACTGAAACATGTCAGGTCTGTCTTCTTTTGCCTTCAACCGTTTTCTTGAACAAAAGCAGAGAGAATAAAAGGTCCTGGCTTTTGTGTGTTCTGCATGTTTATGTGCTAAATGGTAGTCAACCGTATAAATGATAGCAGAAACTTCCTTTTGGAAGGCCTTTCATCTCTGACAGCTTACTGTAGCCATCATGGTTAATTTTATTATTGGCACTCAGGCATAAACTTAGTGAAACTGCAGTTTCATAGTACTGTTGCACATGATGAATATCCTGGGAATTCACAGTTCTGGGGTAAATAGCACCTTCTCCACTTTGATGACTCAGGGTGGTTTGATTTTTAAAGCACTAATCACACTGATGAACAATGGGCAGTTTACACGTTTGTTTGTTTCTTTATTTCCCTAAACTAGATCAAAGCAGATTTCACTGGCTTAGCAATGATTCACACTAATAAGACCTAGAAGGATCACCTGACCAGAAGGTTACAAGGAGTCAGGAATGTGATGTGGTTGTCAAAACCAAATATGTTTTGGACTGTGTTAATAAGAACAAGCATACCAGTCACTGTATACGGGGTCTTTCAAATCACTGGAGCCCTGGGTCACATGGCGGGTCCTCACTGTAAGAAAGCTATTGGCAAACTGAAATGTCTTCAGAGGTTGTTGAGAAATCTGGAATGAATGAAATAACAGGAAGCATTTCTTTAGGGAGCAACTTTATAGTCCATCATGTGAAATCCCTGAGAAATGAGCAGAGAAAATGTCTGCACTCTTTCAAAATTTTCCTTGGTGAGTGAGTTGCTTTTTGTTAGAAGCTTGATGTACTACTTCTTACATTGACTCCTGAGTTGATAGACCCACATTGTGACTTTCTTTACATGGAGGGGAAAAAGAATCTCGCCTACCAAGTAATATCCTGAAGCAACATTTTAACATTGCCATAGTTAACTTTCTTAAGAGCTGGGGAATGGAAAGACCAATGTGGAGGCTTTTCACCCCCAAATATTAACCTTTACAAAAGGAAAAGGCATTTGGATCTAATGACATGGAACTTGACATACAGATCCCATGAATACCTTATATCCACAATTACTGTTCCAGTCTGAAGCAGGAGAGCCCACATTGACCAAGAAAAAAACCTGGCCTTTTTCTGCTTTATAATTAACTGTTTATTACATTTCTTGTAAATATTTATTATTTTTCTCTTTTTCTTTGTCTTCTGTGATATATGTCAGTTCTCACCTTGCAAAAGTGGGGAGTAGGAAGTATAGAGTTTTCAGACAATTATACTTCAGCTTTTCTTCATGGTTTCTTATACCTGCACCAAAATTTTTTCCTCATTTTTATCTAGTTAACATTTCACCTGCTATGGTGACATATAGTGACTTGATGTAAAGACACTCAACATAATTTCAGTTACCCTTAAAAAGAATATATTTCTTGAACATATTAAGGACTTTTTCTTCAGTATTTCAGATGTCAGAATGGCTTCACTGGACAGTATCACACTTTATGCTATATTTGGTAATGTAGGACCTTCTTTCTAATAAGAAAAAAAAGTAGAAAGTAGACGGTGCTTTTGATACACCTCTAATGACTTGGTTTTTTTCGGTTACAGTTTGAATGTTATCTTTCTGTAAGTATGCCGTTAGTGGAAAAAATATTCAGTGTGCTAATAAATTAGCTTCAGAAAGAAGAGGCTGGCAGAATATTTTAGATTATTCAAAACACTTAGTGGAGCATCAAATTAACATTCTCTTGGTTTATAAAGGAAGCATGAGCAAGTGCAGAGTGAAATTATTTCACCTAATAATGATATTGAATGATATTTCCTTTGATTAAAGTTTAATCCTTTCCTATTTAACAGTTTGGAACAAGTGGGCATGGATTTTTCATTCCCTATTAACCTAGTCCTGATGAAATGGATTGCGTTGTGCTAGAATCTATTCTACTTGAAAAAATATATATATACATGGTTGTTTTGTATTGCCAGGAAGGGTATGGTAACCAAACAGAATGCTCAATTTTCTCAATTTTCAGAGCTAAATAAGAAAAAAAAGTAATATATGCCATAGCTAATCACCAAACAGAAAACATTTACCATGATATGGAAAAATATATCATACAGTAAATAAATATAAAGAAGAGTAATAGCAGCTTATGGATTACATTAGGCCATATGCATTCATTATAAATACAGTACTCACGTGTGAATAACCAAAATGAAAGTTATATTTGGGAATCCAAATATAACATTTATTTACTAGCATTAGAGCACGGAGACAAATTTCAGTTAGGGAAATTTTAAAAATTTACTCATGTAGGTACATCCACAATGATTAATAACAGGTCACTAATTTGTTTTGGCTATAGTTTGAGCATCACATTGAGATAATAGGTTCACAGTGTGTCTGATGGGTGATCTCTTTAGAGTAATTCACATGATGGCATTACCTCATGAAGTCCCTGTAGCTTAGGGTCAGATTGCTAGAGTAGATCTCCAGAAGCTGGCTAATCAGCTACTGACTCGAGAAGAATTATATTACCAAATTCATAAGGAAACAGATCCACTTACCAGGTTGCCTAGTAGTTAATTAAAATGAGAAATACAATTGTCATAGAGACCAGAGGAACTAGTGTTGCTGTAGGAAAGCCACATGGGAAACCAAATTAAAATCAGAAAATTGCTTGGTGAGCAATGAGTCAGAGCAAGAGGAGTTTGTTACATGATTAAAATAGCTAATAGTGCCAACTTATAATAACCCAATACATCTGCTGCCATCATTAGGACTTGGCTGCCATGGGAGCTACATAGTTTGAGTTTGATGTATTAATACCACCAACACTTTGCATTGTAGCCAGCTCATGAACTGGGAGCCACTCTGCTTCCTCGGGTGGCTTTTGCTATCATTTTATTACATCTCTTGTGAACTGATATAATAAGATTAACTATTAAAATCTTGGAGGACCCTGCTGATGCTCGGTAGCACAACATTGTGGAAAGCACACAGATATTGGGATCAGATAATTCTGTGTTTGAATCCTGGTTCTGCAACTTACTATTTCACTTTTTAACCTCCTCAAGGCCAAAGTTTTAAATTTGTAAAATGGGAACCATAATCTTTTTTTTGTTAGGCTAAATATCAACAGTAGCTCAATAAACAGTAGACAATATTGTGTGGTGTTTAAAAGTATTAGGTTTGGAATACGATAGACCTACCTTTGGTCTCAGGTCTACCATTAGTTTCTTCTCTAAAGCTTCCTGTATTTCTAACCACCAGAATTTTTCACAGAGCTAGAACAAACAATCCTAAGATTTTATGGAACCACAAAAGACACCAAATAGCCAAAGCAGTCTTAAAAAGATCAAAACTGGAGGTATCATGTTTCCGGGTTTTAAGCTATATTACAAAGCTCTAGTCATCAAGACAGTATGGTATTGGCACAAAAAAGACACATAAATAAATGGAAAATAATAGAAAACCCAAAATGGACCAACAGCTCTATGGTCAACTAATCATTGACAAAGCAGGAAAGAATATCTGATGGAAAAAAGATAGTCTCTTCAACAAATGGTGTTGGGAAAACTGTGCAGTGACATGCAGAAGAATGAAACTGGACCACTTTATTACACCATACACAAAAATAAATTCAAAATGGATGAAAAACCTAAATGTGAGACAGGAGACCATCAAAATCCTAGAGGAGAAAACAGGCAGCAACCTCTTTGATCTCGGTCACAGGAACTCCTTACTAGACATGTTTCCGAAGGCAAGGGAAGCAAACAAAAGCAAACATGAAACCTTGGGACTTCATCAAGATAAAAAGCTTCTGTACAGCAAATAAGACAGTCAACAAAACTAAAAGGCAACTTACAGAATGGGAGAAGATATTTGCTAGTGACATATCTGATAAAGGGTTAGTATCGAAAACCTATAAGCAACTTATGAAATTCAACACCCAAAAAACCAAATAATCCAGGGAAGAAATGGGCAGAAGGCATGAACACACACTTTTCCAAAGAAGACATCCAGATGGTTAACAGACACATGAAAAGATGCTCAACATCACTCATCATCAGGTAAATACAAATCAAAACCATAATAAGATTCCACCTCACACCTGTCAGAATGGATACAATTAATAACACAAGAAACAACAGGTGTTGGTCAGGATTCAGAGAAAAGGGAACCTTCTTCTACTGTTGGTGGGAAGGCAAACTGGTACAACCACTCTGGAGAATAGAATGGAGGTTCTATTGCTGAGTCGGTTAAGCATCCAACTCTTGATCTTGGCTCAGGTCATGATCTCAGGGTTTGTGAGATTGAGCCCTATGTCCTGCTCTGTGCTGATAGCACAGTGCCTGCTTGGGATTCTCTCTCTCTCCTTCTCCTCTGCCCCTCCTCTGATGGCATGCTCTCTCTCTCAAAATAAAGAAATAAACTTAAAAGAAACTAAAAATGGAACCACTCTGTGATCCAGCAATTTTACTACTAGGTATTTCCCCAAGATTTACAAAAATACAGATTCAGAGGGGCACATGTACCCCAATGTTTATAGCAGCATTATCAACAGTAGCCAAACTATGGAGAGAGCCCAAATGTCCATCAACTGGTGAATAGATAAATAAGATGTGGTGTGTGTGTGTGTATAGAAGAAAGGGAAACAAACCACAAGAGATTCTTAATGATAGAGAACAAACCATGGGTTGCTGGAGGGACATGGGTGGGAGATGGGCTAAATGGGTGATGGGAACTATAGAAGATACTTTTTATAATGAGCACTGAGTGTCGTATGTCAGTGATAAATCAGTGAGTTCTCCTGAAACCAACCTTGCACTGTATGTTAACTAAAACTTAAACTAAAAAAATAAAGCCTCATTGATTTCTAAATGTGGAAACAAAAATCTTGCCCCATAAAGAAGTTTTAAAATTAAGTTAAATACAAATAAAGCATTTCTCACAGTTTCTGTCAGTTAACACATGTTCAGTAAACCATAGCTATCCCTGTAAGTGATAGCATTGTCAGTCTTCCTTCCATTGCTAAACATTAACAACACTCTCAAGTGAATATCTCTTGAACTGTGATAAATTAGAAAATAGCACTCAAAGTTTCTTTATGATTCAAGGGGTCATCTTTGGTTTGAAGAGTTTTCACTGTTCTTTGCAGTCATTTAGATGCCAACAAGTTCAGGGTTTACTGAAAATGATTATATTGTGTGGGTTTGTTTGAAGGGACTCAGTCACCTCACCTTGTTGATCACAGCATCCAAACTGCCCCTGATTACTTGGAGGCTACAAGAAGGCCAGAGCCTCACTGCCCTTGGAATTGTCCCCCTCACTATAGCAGCACTCAATCTGGATGAGGGGAATCTTCCATCTTGTTTTTAGGACTCTTTTATTTTTTTTTTTTTTCCTCTTTGGGATTATTTAGAAAATGTTGATTTTCTTTGACAACAGTCTGGCTATGTCTTCCTTAAAGTAACCAGGAAACATGTCAAAAGAACAAAATGAGAATTTATATGTAAGGGAAGGGCTTTCAGAGAAGAACAGGTCATGATGACCACTCTTCATAAAACCTGAGATTAATAGAAATTAGAATGAGCTAGAACTTGTACAAACAACATTGTGTTACTGTTATAATTTGAAAATAAGCTGAAATATATCTACAATGCCTAATAATAATAAATGTAAGACTTAGCTGCAGGCAACTGTGCAAAATTAGAAAAAAATATTGGAAGACTGAAGTATTTTCTAGCTTTGTCTCTCATGAAACCGTAGGGTTTAGTGTGGTTGTTAAATAGATCCTGCAGAAGAACAGCCAAAAGTAACTGTCAAGTGGCCACTATGAAGTTTGCCTGGAAAATAATTCCTCTAGGTGATTGCTGAGGTATTAAGCTAGATTTCAAGCCAGCATTAAACAGATCAGAGTGTCTAAGAATTCTTGCAATTATTAAAAACCCTTGTGCACAAAATTCAAAATCTCAAACACAACATGTCCCCCACAAAATTTTGATCCCCCCCTCCCTGCCACAAATTTGTATTCCCCGTAGTTTTCCCACTTTAGTGACTTAAGCCAAAAGCGTTGGATTTATCTAAGGCTCCTTTCTTTTTCTCACATCACAGATTCAATCTGTCGGGAATCTCTTTTAGTCCCCTTTCAAAATATATCCAGAATCCAACCACTTCTCGCTTTCTCTGTTGCTGCCTCCCTGGCGTGAGCCACCATTCCTTCTCACTTGGATTATTGCCATAACCTCAGAGCCTCTCTGCTTCTGTCTTTGTCTTTTATGGTTTTTACTCTCCATAGTAGTGATCCTTTAAAATCTGGCAGATCATGTCCCTCTTCTACACATGACGCTGTTGATGACTTCTCATTCCAATCAAGCAAAACCAAAGTCCTGAAAATTACCTACAAGATCCCCTATGATCTGATTCCCCATTACTTCTCTGTTTCATTTATTACTTTCCTTTTGTTCAATTCAGTCCAGCAACACTAAGTGTTTTTCTATTCTACAACCTACAAATCTATCTGACTATTCTAGAGTATTGCCACCCAGAGAAAAGCATGGTGGAGCTGGATGTACAGATGTCTGGAAAATGAAAATAAAGACACACAAAACCGTGAATATTAACAGTCTCTGTGAACTTATAATTAATAAAAGAATTCTAGACTACTTTATGGTAAGTGTAGTTGGGCTATTTGAAATTTAATATATTACATATGTTAAAAACAAAAAAAATGCTTATTAAAAACATATTGATAAATGTTTCTGTTGGAATAAAATGTTGGAATGAAACTATTAGCAATAGTTGGGTAAATGGATAGATTCATAAAATATCAAAAGAAAATATATATGCACAGAATGGATATCTAATTTTGTGAATGTGATACTATGTAATTGTTCACTCTAGTCTCCAAATTGTCCATATTGTTGATGGATGGACCATTACATTAATTCAGTTTTATACTTTTTATGATCTCAAGTGTTGGTCTTATATAATTCAAATAGAATCATGAAGATATATAAGATGCTTTCATAATTTGATATTTTTTCTTTAAAATTTTTTTTTAACATTTATTTATTTTTGAGAGACAGAGAGAGACAGGCCATGAGCAGGGGAGGGGTAGAGAGAGAGGGAGATACAGAATCCAAAGCAGGGTCCAGCCTCTGAGCTCTCAGCACAGAGCTTGATGTGGGGCTTGAGCCCACAAACTGGGAGATCATGACCTGAGCCGAAGTTTGATGCTTAACCAACTGAGCTACCCAGGTGCCCTGATATGTTTTGTTTTCTTTTATTTTTAACAAAAATAAAAATAGCTTTATTGTGCTAGTTCAGCAATATACATAAAGCTCATTGTATGTACCAAGCAGAATATACCATTATTAGGAGGAAAGTAAGATCACCTGAAATCCCAAACTGTGGAAACCACCATGAACATTTTAATGGCTTACCTTTAAAATCCATGTATGAACTAGTAGGCCTATATACTGACACATATACACATACGTGAAAATTTACAAATACATGATAATGTCACAAATACTACTTTTGTAATCACATCTATTGTTTATTTTTTACTTAGTAGATCCTTCCCTTTCTCATCCAAATTTCCCTCGCTCTCCCTAAACAATATTAACAGCCTAGTATACATTCTTTTATACCCCTCTCCATGTTTATTTACCCATTTAATTGCAAAACATATAGTCATACACAGATATTTTTGCATTGTTATACAAAAATAAAGTTATACTACTTCTCTCTCTCTGTCTTTTGAAATATAATCAACGCATAATTGAAATCTTTCCAAGTGACCAGTTGAGCTTTAATTTATTCTTTCAAAATTCTGAAGATATCATAGTATAAATATACCATAATTACATAATTTTTCACAAAATCCTCCATCATTCTGTATATTATTTGCCCTCAGCCTCTTTTCTGCTTTCATTAAAAACTTCATAAGAAACATACATGTATATTCATATTACGTTGCTTTTATTTCTAGGAGATAGATTCACAAAGGGGTGATTGCTGGCTTTGGATTTATCCAGCCAAAAGGTAGTAGAATCTAGACCAGTGAGAGAGAATAATTGCAATGTCAGGATCCTATATCTTTCCAGGATTTTATTTGCCTATCATAGTGAGGAAAAAAAAGGTATTTGAGGCTATGCAAGAATTTGGAAAATATATCACCAAGCACCATCTCTAAGTAAAATATTAAAGACTGTACAAGACAAATGAATCAGAACAGAGACCTCTGATAGCAAGATGAAGTAGAAAGAAACTATGGTGAACAATGAATCTTGCAATACGTATACTTAATTCTAAATGGAAAATGATACAGTGGCTGTGAATGTCACAGTTAAGAGATAAATAAGGACTGAGACAGAAGAGATGTACCACAAGGAAAACACGGGAACTAAAAGTCCTAAATTATTTCAGCAAAACTTGAGACAGGAGGAGGGTGGGGAAATTATAATTATTCACATTTTTACACACATGATGCAAATATTTTTTTCCACTCTGCCATTTGCTTTTTAACTTTATAGAATTTTTTTTTTTTGGTTGTCTGGTAGTTTTTAACATTTAAGTAATCAAACTTATAATTGCTGTATTTATTGATTCTGAAGTAAGTTTTTTAAGAAGTGCTTTCCTACCCATTATTATTATTTTTTCTTAAAAATTCTCGGGGCGCCTGGGTGGCGCAGTCGGTTAAGCGTCCGACTTCAGCCAGGTCACGACCTCGCGGTCCGTGAGTTCTAGCCCTGCGTCAGGCTCTGGGCTGATGGCTCAGAGCCTGGAGCCTGTTTCCGATTCTGTGTCTCCCTCTCTCTCTGCCCCTCCCCCGTTCATGCTCTGTCTCTCTCTGTCCCAAAAATAAACGTTGAAAAAAAAAATTAAAAAAAAAATTCTCTGCTTTGGGGTGTACCTGAGTGGCTCAGTCAGTTTAGCGTCTGACTGAGACTCAGGTCATGATCTCAGGGCTTGTGAGTTTGAGCCCCATATAAGGCTCTGTGCTGACAGCTCAGAGCCTGGAGCCTGCTTCAAATTCTGTGTCTCCTCCTCTGTCTCTGCCCCTCTCCCACTCACTGTCTCTCTCTCAAAAATAAACAAAAACATTAAAAAATTATCTGTTTTTGATTCTTAATTGTAGATAACAATCTGATGATTACCAGAGGGAAGGGGGATGGCTTAAATAGGTGTGGGGGATTAAGGAGTGCATTTGTCCTGATGAATACAGGGTGATGTATGGAAGTGTTGAATTACTATATTGTACACCTGAAGCTAAAACAACACTGTATGTTAACTAACTGGAGTTAAAATAAAAACTTAAAAATTTTTTTTCTCTGTTATCTTTTAGTACTTTTTATTTAAACAATTACAACTTTAATGCAATTGGAAATGTAGTTGTTACGTTTCTGCTCGGTTTTTTCCATAGAGAAGAAAACATGTATATGTATACACAGAGAAAATTAGAAAACAAATCAATGGAGATGATCCTGAGAATCCTAAAGTGTCCAAGTGTCAGATTATATATAGGATTTTGTTTGGCTCAAAAAAACATTCTTTTTTGAATAGTACTTCCAATATTTGGAAAAATTGCGTTTAAGATTGTGTTTAAGATTTCAAGGAATAAAGCAAAGCTAACTGAGCAGTTTTGATTTTGCTGTTATTAACACTACTAGCTGATAGAACCAAGAATGGAAAACCACAAAAGCAAAACTAATGTAGGGCCTCAGCCAGGTAATCAAGGTCTATAGTGGTAAGTCATATTGATAGGATAGAGACTGTGATAAGGGATGAAAAAAATGGCACTTTACCCCTATGGGAAGTTTCCTCCCCAAAACACATAACCTCTACTTGTGAAAAAAAAAAAACATATATATCAGACAAATCTCAATTGAAGTACATTCCAGAAGATATCTGGTAGTTCTTCAAAACTGTCAAGGTCATAAAAACAAGAAAAGTATGAGAAGCTGTCACAGCCAAAAGGAAACCTGAAGAGACTTGATGACTAAATGTAATGTGGTATCCTGGATGGGATCCTGGAAAGAAAAAAAAAAAGGACAGAAGGTATAAACAAGCAAACAACTATCAAAATTGAATAAAATATGAATTTTGTTAATTCTTTAATGTTTATTATTTATTTTTGAGAGAGAGAGAGAGAGAGAGAGAGAGAGTGAGCGGGGAAGGGGCAGAGAGAGGGAGACACAGAATCCGGAACAGGCTCCAGGCTTTGAGCTGTCAGTGCAGAGGCCGATGCAGGGCTTGAACTCATGAATCATGAGATCATGACCTGAGCTGAAGTCGGACTGAATTTTGTTACTGATGAAGTATTGATATTGGTTCATGAATTTAATATATTAATGTAATATAATACAATGTGATATGAAGTAGGAGAAACTGTCTGCACCTAGAAACTTTTTTGTAAATTTCAAGCTGTTCTAAAATAAAGGGTTTATTTAAAAATATTGTAGCATTAGCTTGTCGAATTGGTACGTGTTATAAAAAATTATGTAAAGAAAACTTTGACTCTCCTTTAATATACTTGGTTTCCTGTGGGGAAGGCGGGCATGTGGTTAATTGGGTAAAAATGCAGCAGCAGACATTTATTGCATGTATTTATTTTTTTTGTTTCTAGCTACTAATTTTGTAGGATTTTTTTTACAGTTTTCTTTCGTTTTGTATTTTTTTATTATTTATTATTTATATTTTGTATATTAAATATATTTATTGTCAAATTGGTTTCCATATTTAAATAAGCCGAATGAGTTCTGCTTTCAGTGGAAGTAAAGAGGAAAAATAGCTGTGTTACTTTGTTGAATAAAATGAGTGAATGCTCTTATTTTGAAATCAGAGCGGAGCTCCTTTTTACCCACCTCCCTCCTTTCCTGGTGTGTATTTCAGACCCAGTGCTTTGGAGGCTGTGTATCAGGTTGTGTGCTGTCCAGATGGATGTGAACAAGGTGAGTGCTCTTTTCTGAGAAACTGTATTTCAGTTATTAATTGGACATGAATGAGGGTTGCAGCTTACATCTCATGACTTATGCACAATCAGTACACCCAGCTTATACAGGTTTTCTTATAAAATGAGAATTGAGGGAACGGAAGTGAAAGCCTTCAGGCAATATGAAGATGCTATATCAGACCTTAAAGTTAATGCATTTTTCAGCTTCTTATTGAGATAGACTTTATCCCAGTGACGTGCAGTGTAGATTATCTACAGCCCTATGGAGAAATAAGAGCATTCTTTACCACTTTCAGCAAACACATCCACTACCATTAAAACACTGGAAATGATATTTCCATTTTGCTTCCATTCTCTGGGATTTGTTTTTTTTTTTTTTGGAGAGGGAAGATTTCTTGATATAAGAGGAATGTGGTCATGTAGACCAAGAAACATGAATGCTAATATGCATTGTTGTTGGCTAAACAGAATGTCACTTATTTATTTATTTTTGATAATTGTGTTCTATAGTCCCTTGGTGCTCTCTTTGGAGAGTTCAAGTTTATTTTCCTATTGAAGTTAATTATTCTTTATAAAACACTTTAAAATTCTCTCTTCTTCGGTCATGTCCTTTCGTGTTTAGGATTATTTTAAAATAAGCATATTTTGGGGTGCCTGGATAGCTCAGTTGGTTATTAAGCGTCTGACTTCAGCTCAGATCATGATCTCACAGCTTGTTCAATCCCCACGTCAGGCTCTGTGCTGACAGCTCAGAGCCTGGAGCCTGCTTCAGATTCTGTGTCTCCCTCTCTCTGCCCCTCTCTCTTTCTCTCCCTCTCTGTCTCTCTCAAAATTAAATATTTAAAAAAATAAATATTTTATTTAAAATAAATTAAGCGTATTTCTTTTTAAAATGTGGAAATATTTTTAAATATTAATATTTAAAGCTAATATTTTTAAAATATTTTATTTAAAATAAATTAAGTGTATTTCTTTTTAAAATGTGAAAAATTACAACTGATCCTTGCCTATATATCTTTTGAAGTTCATTAGTCTCTGTAACTTTTCAGAACTTGGAAAATACAATGACATCCATATTTATGTATTCCACAAAACATTTCATAAAATTACTTATAATTATGACACCCTTTGTTTTTGTAATTATGACACCTTACTTTGTTTTTCCAAAGAGATAATTGATTTTAACATTTAAAGTGAAAATTTGGCATTTAGTTCTAATTGTGTGTGGGAGTAAACTCATTTTCTCTTTTGTTCACAGGTACATAAATGCATATGATGTTCGTATTTCATTGGAGAACTAATGGCCGTCTTTCAGGATACTTCACTGTCTTTATATTTAGCATCTACACTAAAATTTTATTGTTAATTTTGTGTAGCAGCAGCTCAATTCTTGTTTATACACTGTAAAACTTAGGAGCCATTGGGTTGTTTATCATCCATGAAGCTCATTTCACATCTCATCTTTTATACGAATAAAAGGTGAAAATAATTATGTTCCTTTTAATGACATCATTAGGACTGATTGCAAGAAAAAAATCAAAGGAAACTCCATTAGGTCAAATAAGTTTACAGACTATTTTAATCTTACTATTAATTTCTGAGGAGAAATAAGGAGGGAATTAGTGGAGAAAGCCAATATGCCCAGGCTTTGAGATCTGAGCTAGAAATGAAGATATTGGTAATGGGAGCTCAATGCAAGCACAATGTTAAAGCTCTTTAACCTTTTCTGTCTGTCAGAGACATGTGGTTGTTACCTACTTTCAGAGCAGATCCAAGTTCTGTGAAGCCTGAAACTCACCTAATATGAGGTGAAGGCCCTCTTTGAAATAATGTAAAACTACAAACTCAGAAAGAGGTTCCAAAGCAAATATTTTTTTTATTAACTTGTTATATTTTTTATTTTTTAAAATTTACATCCAAATTAGTTAACCTATAGTGCAACAATGATATCAGGAGTAGATTCCTTAGTGCCCCTTACCCATTGAGCCCATCACCCCTCCCACAACCCCTTCAGTACCCTAAGTTTGTTCTCCATATTTATGAGTCTCTTCTGTTTTGTCCCCCTCCTTCTTTTTATATTATTTTTGTTTCCCTTCCCTTATACTCATCTGTTTTGTCTCTTAACGTCCTCTTATGAGTGAAGTCATATGATTTTTGTTTTTCTCTAATTTCACTTAGCATAATCCCCTCCAGTTCCATCCATGTAGCTGCAAATGGCAAGATTTCATTCTTTTTGATTGCTGAGTAATACTCTATTGTATATATATATATCACATCTTCTTTATCCATTCATCCATCAATGGACATTTGGGCTCTTTCCATACTTTGACTATTTCCATACTTTGGCTGCTATAAACATGGGGGTGCATGTGTCCCTTCAAAACAGCACACCTGTATCCCGTGGATAAATGCCTAGTAGTGCAATTACTGTGTCGAAGGGTAGTCCTATTTTTAGATTTTTGAGGAAACTTCATACTGTTTTCCAGAGTGGTTGTACCAGCTTGCATTCCCACCAACAATGCAAAAGAGATCCTCTTTCTCCCCATCCTTGACAACATCTGTTGTTGCCTGAGTTGTTAATGTTAGCCATTCTGACAGGTGTAAGGTGGTATCTCGTTGTTTTGATTTGTATTTCCTGGATGATGAGTGATGTTGAGCATTTTTTCATGTGTCGGTTGGCCATCTGGATGTCTCCTTTTGAGAGGTGTCTATGCATGTCTGTTGCCCATTTCTTCACTGGATTATTTGTTTTTTGGGTGTTGAGTTTGATAAATTCTTTATAGATTTTAGATACTAACCCTTTATCTGATATGTCATTTGCAAGTATCTTCTCCAATTCTGTCAGATGCCTTTTAGTTTTCCTGATTGTTTCCTTCGCTGTGCAGAAGCTTTTTATTTTGATGAGGTCCCACTAGTTCATTTTTGCTTTTGTTTCCCTTGCCTTCAGAGACGTGCTGAGAAAGAAGTTGCTGCAGCCAAGATCAAAGAGGTTTTTGCCTGCTTTCTCCTCGAGGATTTTGATGGCTTCCTGTCTCACATTTAGGTGTTTCATCCATTTTGAGTTTATTTTTGTGTATGGTGTAAGAAAGTGGTCCAGGTTCATTCTTCTGCATGTCACTGTCCATTTTCCCAGCACCACTTCCTAAAGAGACTGTCTTTATCCCATCGGATATTGTTTCCTGCTTTGTTAAAGATTAGTTGGCCATAGATTTGTGGGTCCATTTCTCGGTTCTCTATTCTGTTCCATTGATCTGAGTGTCTGTTCTTGGGCCAGTACCGTACTGTTTTGATTATTATGGCTTAGTAGTATAGCTTGAAGTCTGGGATTGTGATGCCTCCCATATTGGTTTTCTTTTTCAAGATTGCTTTGGCTATTTGGGGTCTTTTCAGGTTCCATACAAATTTTAGGATTATTTGTTCTAGCTCTGTGAGGAATGCTGGTGTTATTTTGATAGGTATTGCATTGAAAATGTAGATTGCTTTGGGTAGTATTGACATTTTAACAATATGTGTTCTTCCTATTCAGGAGCATGGAATCTTTTTCCATTTTTTTGTGTCTTCTTTAATTTCTTTCATAAGCTTTCTATAGTTTTCAGTGTATAAATTTTTCACCTCTTTGGTTAGATTTATTCCTAGGTATTTTATGGCTTTTTGTGCAACTGTAAATGGGATGGATTCCTTGATTTCTCTTTCTGTTACTTCACTGTTGGTATATAGGAATGCAACCGATTTCTGTGCATTGATTTTATATCCTGCAACTTTGTTGAATTCATGAATCAGTTCTAGGAGTTTTTTTGGTGGAATCTTTTGGGTTTTCCCTATAGAGTATCATGTCATCTGTGAAAAGTGAAAGTTTGCTCTCCTCCTGACTGATTTGGATGCCTTTTATTTCTTTGTATTGTCTGATTGCTGAGAAAAGACTTCCAATACTATGTTGAATAACAGTGGTGAGAGTGGACATCCCTGTCTTGTTCCTGACCTTAGGGGGAAAGCTGTCAGTTTTTCACCATTGGGGATGATATTAGTGTTGGGTCATTCATATATGGCTTTTATGACCTCGAGGTATGCTCCCTCTATCCCTATTTTCTTGAGGGTTTTTATCAAGAAAGGATGCTGTATTTTGTCAAATGCTTTCTCTGCATCTATTGAGAGGATCATATGGTTCTTGTCCTTTCTTTATTGATATAATAAATCACGTTAATTGTTTTGCAGATATTGAACCAGCCCTTGCATCCCAGGTGTAAATCCTGCTTGGTCGTAGTGAATAATTTTTTTAATGTATTGTTGGATCCGGTTGGCTAATATCTTGTGGAGGATTTTTGCATCCATGTTCATTGGG
Organism: Prionailurus viverrinus; assembly: GCF_022837055.1. Taxonomy (NCBI): domain Eukaryota; kingdom Metazoa; phylum Chordata; class Mammalia; order Carnivora; family Felidae; genus Prionailurus; species Prionailurus viverrinus. The sequence continues at coordinate 39,458,723 of NC_062569.1, forward strand.
AAAATTGGTCTATAGTTTTCCTTTTTAGTGTGGTCTTTGTCTGGTTTTGGGATCAAGGTATTGCTGGATTCATAGAAAGAGTTTGGAAGTTTTCCTTCCATTTCTATTTTTTGGAACAGCTTCAAGAGAATAGGTGTTAACTCTTCCTTAAATGTTTGGTAGAATTCCCCTGGAAAGCCATCTGGCCCTGGAATATTGTTTTTTGGGAGATTTTTGATTACTAATTCAATTTCCTTACTGGTTCTGGGTCTGTTCAAATTTTCTATTTCTTCCTGTTTCAGTTTTGGTAGTGTATATGTTTCTAGGAATTTGTCCATTTCTTCCAGACTGCCCATTTTATTGGCATATAATTGCTCATAATATTCTCTTATTATTGTTTTATTTCTGTTGTGTTGGTTGTGATCTCTCCTCTTTCATCTTGATTTTATTTATTTGGGTCCTTTCCTTTTTCTTTTGGATCAAGCTGGCTAGTGGTTTATCAATTTTGTTAATTATTTCAAAGTACTAGTTTCTGGTTTCATCGATCTGTTCTACTGTTTTTTGGTTTCAATAGCATTAATTTCTGCTCTAATCTTTATTATTTCCTGTCTTCTGCTGGGTTTGGGTTTTATTTGCTATTCTTTTTCCAGCTCCTTAAGGCATAAGGTTAAGGTTGTGTATCTGAGATCTTTCTTCCTTCTTTAGGAAGGCCTGGATTGCTATATACTTTCCTCTTATGACCACCTTTCCTTCGTCCCAGAGGTTCTGGGTTGTGGTGTTGTCATTTTCATTGGCTTCCATATACTTTTTAATTGCCTCTTTAACTTCTTGGTTACCCCATTCATTCTTTAGTAGGATGTTCTTCAGTCTCTAAGTATTTGTTACCTTTCCAAATTTTTCTTGTGGTTGATTTCGAGTTTCATAGTGTTGTGGTCTGAAAATATGCACACTATGATCTCAGTCTTTTTGTACTCACCAAGGGCTGCTTTGTGTCTCAGTATGTGGTCTATTATGGAGAATGTTCCATGTGCATTGGAGAAGAATATATATTCTGCTGATTTAGGATGAAATGTTCTGAATATATCTGTTAAGTCCATCTGGTCCAGTGTGTCATTCAAAGCCATTGTTTTCTTGTTGATTTGTTGAATAGATGATCTGTCCATTGCTGTGAGTGGGGTGTTGAAGTCTCCTACTATTATGGTATTACTATCGATGAGTTTCTTTATGTTTGTGATTAATTGATTTATATATTTGGGTGCTTTCACATTTGGCACATAAATGTTTACAATTGTTAGGTCTTCTTGGTGGATGGACCCCTTGATTATGATATAATGCCCTTCTGCATCTCTTGAAACAGTCTTTATTTTAAAGTCTAGATTGTCCGCTATAAGTATGGCTACTCTGGCTTTGTTTTGTTGAGCATTAGCATGATAGATGGTTTTCCATCCCCTTATTTTCAATCTGAAGGTGTCTTTAGGTCTCAAGTGGGTCTCTTGTAAACAGCATATAGATGGATCTTGTTTTCTTATCCATTATGTTACCCTATGTGTTTTGATTGGAGCATTAAGTCCATTGACATTTAGAGTGAGTACTGCAAGATAAGAATTTTTTGCCTTTATGATGCTTGTAGATTTGGAGTTTCTGGTGATATTCTCTGGGCGTTTCTAATCTTTGTTGCTTTTGGTATGTGTGCTTTTGGTATGTGTTGCTTTTGGTATACACACACACGTGTGTGTGTGTGTGTGTGTGTGTGTGTGTATTTTTTTTTTCATCTTTTCTTCCCTCAGAGAGTCCCCACTTAAAATTTCTTGCAGAGCTGGGTTAGTGGTCACAGACTCCTTTAATTTTTGTTTTTCTGGGAAACTTTTTCTCTCTCCTTCTGTTTTGAATGACAGCCTTGCTGGATAAAGAATTCTTGGCTGCATATTTTTCTGATTCAGCACACTGAATATATCCTGCCACTCCTTTCTGGCCTGCCAAGTTTCTGTGGATAGGTCTGCTGCAAACCTGATCTGTCTTCCCTTGTAGGTTAGGGACTTTTTTTCCCTTGCTGCTTTCATGATTCTCTCCTTGCCTGAGTATTTTGTGAATTTGAATATAATACACCTTGTTGATGGTCGGTTTTCGTTGAATCTAATGGGGGTCCTCTGTGCTTCCTGGATTTTGATGTCTGTCTCTTTCCCAGGTTAGGAAAGTTTTCTGCTATGATTTGCTCACATAACCCTTCTACCCCTATTTCTCTCTCTTCCTCTTCTGGGACCCCTATGATTCTGATGTTGTTCCTTTTTAATGAGTTTTGATTTCTGTAATTCTTAAATCGTGCTCTTTTGCCTTAATCTCCCTCTTTTTTTCTGCTTCATTATTCTCTATAAGTTTGTCCTCTGTATCACTGATTCTCTGTAGTGCCTTGTCCATGCTTGCCATCACTGCATCTATCCGTGATTGCAGCTCAGTTACAGCATTATTAATTTCATTCTGGCTATTTTTTACTTCTTTTATCTCTGCAGAAAAGGATTGTAATCTATTTTTGACTCCAGCTAGTATTCTTATTATCATGATTCTAAATTCTGGTTCAGACATCTTGCTTGTATCTGTGTTGGTTAAATCCCTGGCTGTTGTTTCTTTGTGCTCTTTCTTTTGGGGTGAATTCCTTCATTTTGTCAGTTTGAAGGGAGAAAAGGAATTAATGAGGTAGAAAAATTAAAATTAAAAAAATTAAAATTAAAAAATTAAACACATACACCCACGCAAATCAAATAAATGATGCTAGATTCTAGGTGTGTTTTGGTCTGGATGTTGAAAGTGGTTTGACAGATTAGAGAAAAAAAGGGGGGAGAGGAAATCATTTGTGAATTTGAAAAAATGAATACACTGAAGTAGACTAAAATGAGATGATGGGAGTAAAATAGAATTTGAAAAAATTTATACAAAAGTCAAGAATATAGTAGGAAAAAAATAAAATATTTTTAATAAAAAATAAAAATAAAAATGAATTTTTTCTCTTTCTGTATTCAATAAAAAGAAAAATGAAAAAGAGAAAAAAGAAAAAAGAAATCGTTTGAAAATTTGAAAAAGTGAATACACTGAAGGAGACTAAAATAAAATGATGGAAGTAAAATAGAATTTGAAAAAATTTACGTAAAAGTAAAAAAATATAGTAAAAAATTAAAGAAAAATATTTTTAATAGAAATCAAAAGTAAAAATGAAGTTTTTCATTTTTTGCATTCAATAAAAAGAAAATAAACGAAAAAGAAAAGAAGGAAATCATTTGAAAATTTGAAAGGGTAAATACACTGAAGTAGACTAAAATAGAATTATGAAAGTAAGATAGAAATTGAAAAAATTTACACAAAAGTAAAAAATATAGTAAAAATATTAAAAATATTTTTAATAAAAATTGAAAATAAAACATGAATTTTTTCTCTTTCTGTATTCAAGAAAATGAATAGTGTAAAAGAGAAAAAAAAAGAAAAACGAGAAAGAAAATTGAATATATAGACCTGCTAACAGATTGAAATAGGTCTGAAATTCTTTTTCCCCTCGAAGTCAGACTAGGTAACACCTTATAGTCCATTAGCTAAGTTACTGGTGAGACTTGTGTTCTTGAAGAGCGAGATTGGCCCAGTTGGGCGGGGCTCAGTGTAACAGCTCCACTCTCCACTAGATGGCGCTGCTAGCCTACTGGGGTGGATTGTTGCTGCGCTCCTAGGTGCCTATGCCAATGCGTGGGAGTGGTGAAAATGGAGTCACCCAGCTACCCAGTCTCTAGTATGGGAACTGTTCTCTCTGATCAGCAATCGTGCACCCATCCTCTGTCTTCAGCTTTCATTCACTTCCCACTTTTTCACTCTCCGTGACCAGGTTGCAGGCAGTACCTCTCTCCTGAGTTTTGTCTCAGATGTAGCTGTTTTCCCCAGACCCTTACTTCCGAAAGACTGCGGCTTTGACCCCCTCTGCTCCTTTGCAGGAAGGGTCTCACTGAGCAGTGGCTGAATGAGCAATGGCCCAATGCTGGCTGCACCCAGGAACGCTTGCTGGACCCTGCTGCTGCCGGTGCCCCGAGACTGTGACCAGGTGCCCACCCACCCCAGAAAAAGATCCCGAGACAGTGTGCAACAGCGTTTCAGTGATTATGCAAAATCACAACACACATCTGGCACCAGGCTTCACCCTTAACGACCTTGCCCCAGCACCAGCAAATGTGGCTGCTCTCTGGAGTCTGCTGGGACCAGGTGGCTTCAACAGTCTCTACCAAATGTCCTTCCAACAGTGGAACTGCTTTTCCTCGTGTAGCCTGAGAACCTCCTGGACCCCACTCTGCTCCTGGGGATTCGCCCTTCCCACCAGAGCACTGCCAGGTATCAAGCTGTGGAGTTGCAGACTGTGCTCCCCTTGTTTACAGTCCTAATGGAATTTAAACCCTCTCCTTTCCCCTTTCTCCCTTTTTAGTTTAGTCCTGTGGCTGTTTCCAATTTTCTGCTTTCTCTCCAACTGCTTCGGGGGAGGGGGTGCTTCTCCTGTATTCTGCCCCCCACCACCAGTCTCAGTCCTCTCTCTGACTGCAAAGGCAGCTCCCTGCCTGCCGCTGGCTTCTTGCTCCCCAAGTTCACTTCTCTGCACCACATACCTGCTGAATTCTGTGGTTCAGGTTGTGCAGATTGTTGTGTTATTCCTCCAATCCGTTTCCTAGGTGTGTAGGATGGTTCAGTGTTGGTCTGGCTGTATTTCCTGGATGCAAGACACACAAAAAACTTCCATGCTGTTCCACCATCTTGGATCCTCCCCGAAATCCCAAAGCAAATATTTTAAATGAATTTCTAGAGCTTCACAGATGCAGTTATATTTCATCTGAGGTCTCTCAAGGTAATTTCCCAGAGTGGTATCCTGATTTCCTCCTAGATTTCTCTCCCTGCCTGGAGCCTTCCACAACTCCATGTATCCCTGGGGATCAGAGAGAGAAGGGCTCCCAAGTTTAACCATCATTGTCTTCAGGATAAATCTGCGCCTATACATGCTGATGAATCTTTTTTTGTTTTCTGTGTCTCTGCCTGCTGGGTTTCTAAACCTGCCTTCTCTGTGCTTCTTCTGGGCTGCCACCCAAATGTGGGCCCCGTTTGATCAACTTTAGTTTTTCTACTTACTCCAGCTTTTCCCTAAGCAACGAAATAGTTTCAGCTCTTTGGCAATAATATAGCATCTGTAATTTTTTTTTTTTAATGGCAGATGAGAATACCTGTTTGCACATAATTCTTAAGTGATATTACGTCTCTTTTCAGGACACATAAATATGACAAAATGTTCTCTTTCTGCAGTTGGGGCGTGGTGTCCTCAGTTGGTAACCTGAACAGCCTGAATGGCCGTTGGGTAAATCAGCCACCCTCAGGAAAAATAGAGACCAGACACCAAACCTGGGACCAACTGCCTGAAGGGGGAATTTTCCGGAAGCATTATAAGTTATTTCCCAAATGTTTCAGTGAGACCCAGAGTTCCAGAGCACTGTGGTGAGTCCACATTGTGGCTGGAATAATAGAGGTGAGTGAGCCATTTGGCCAGGTGAGGGAGCTGGGAAGAGTTTTCCAGGTAAGTGGAAGACTATATGGTGGGACCTGAAGTTGGATAAAATAATGGTATATATTTTTTTTCAACGTTTATTTATTTTTGGGACAGAGAGACAGAGCATGAACGGGGGAGGGGCAGAGAGAGAGGGAGACACAGAATCAGAAACAGGCTCCAGGCTCTGAGCCATCAGCCCAGAGCCTGACGTGGGGCTCGAACTCCCGGACCGCGAGATCGTGACCTGGCTGAAGTCGGACGCTTAACCAACTGCGCCACCCAGGCGCCCCAAAATAATGGTATATTTAAGAGATGTTCAGGATAGGTGAATCACAAAGGGTGAGAGTGAGGGAGTGAGAGATGATGACAGGTGGCAGATGAGGCTGTCTCAGGACATTTTTATTTATCATAAGAGTAATGGGAAGCCAATGAAAAATTTAAGAAAGAAATATGACCATAGTTTTATTTTAAGAAGTACTTCAAAGTTTTAGAGAGGGAAAAGACTAAAAACATTACATTACAATGTATAAAAATTACTTTGAAATCTTTTAGGATAGCCAATATGATGTGATATATACACCAGTTAGTTCAGGCTCTAAATCTGGGCCTGATTACCAGCCCACCATTGAGAGTGCACAAAGGGAAGTCAGCTCACATTCTGTGAGGAAGGGCCACATCCAGGGGCACCTACCAAAAACCCTTCTCTAATCCTTTGGCTATCAACAACCAACTCTTTGGTAAGTAGCATACTAAGTGTTAGAAATGTTTATTGACATAACTGAAGGGATGTTAATTACCATGATGTAGCATAGAAAGAGAAAGATTATATTAATTAATGTAAAAAAAAAGATTGTCAAGACATCTAGAATGGCTAAAATACTTTAGACATTATCAAATGTTACCTGAACAGGATATAAAAAATTACCTCAGTGAATCATCCCTTGAGGATGATGGCTGAGGTTTGAACTCTGATTGAGCTTATAAACAGGCATCGGTTTAGGAGAATTTCGGATTACATGATGCCAACTAGAGGCAAGGATTGAATTTAACCAAAGACTATATATCTAATAAATGTCCATAGTTTTGTCAGAATTTGACCTGAGATTTGTTCTTATTAAAGGTTAATAGCAAGGTAGTGAGGGAGGAGTTAATCCTTATTATCTAAAACTCTTTGACAGCCATTATTATCTACCAGAAAGAACCTAAGCATTATGCAGTACCAATTAGGTTCATGTCAGTCCACAGCAGACAGTATCACCTGACACATTCCCTGCTTTTACAAGAAGAATGAGAATGGCCTGAATAAGTAAATTGGAAAGGGTGGCTGGATTGACTTAAAAAATATATAGGAGATAGACTCAATAGAATATGATAATGATCAATAAAATGAGTCTGAGGGAGAAGGAAGGAAAAAAAAATATCTCATTTTCTATCACTGGCAACTGGTTTCGGGAAATTTCCATTCACTAAGACAGAAAACAAAAGTAGAAAAGCAGGTGTAGGAAAAGATGATGAGTTCAGTTTTGTAAATATTGAATTTGAAGTACCTGAAACCTTCAAGCAGAGTTAGCTAGCAGTCAATTAGATATGAATATCTGGAGCCATGCAGGGTCTGTGCTATGAGTCAGCTAAGAGACCTAGCCTTCTGAGGTAAAGGAAACAAAACAGCAGATAACCTCAATTATGGCAGTCACCCGGGTAATGAACGGTGTTGTTTTTCAGTCCCAGATTTCCCCTACATGGTAATGTCTACTGAGAGAATATGAGATCTCATTCTGAGGTAACACCAGTATGCAACTATACAACTTATTGGTACGGATTAAAAATACATTTTGTGAGAAACAATAGGTACACAGTCTCTAGAGCCCCCAGTGCTCTGGGTCTGTTCAACAAATTTTTACATGACCTAAACTATTCTTCCGGAAGCCTTCTCTCAACATTAAGCTAATTATACTTTGAATTTCTTTACCTCTCACAGTTATTTATTTCACTTGGGTGGGGCACTTTCTTTTGCCTAGTATACATTATTAGTATAAAGGATAGTGTGTATTTCAAAGGGAATACAGAATATGGTGAGTATACAGGGGAGCCTTGCTTACAAACTCCTACTTCTTGTCTCATCTCTTTTTTATGGTCAAAGTAATATAAATATTACATATTTTCCTATTTGTTTCTCCATAAGATCTTGATAAGATATTCCTTTAAATGCACTGACTTTAGATATTTTATTTCTGCTCACTCTCTCTGATACACTTTCCTTATTTTACAAAATAAATTATACCTTCAGATCAGTATTACTTCCTCAACAGAGTTTGCTCAGGGAGAGTTCATGGAGAGCAGGAAAAGAAAAAGTTCCCGAATAAGATTTAAATCCAACAGGCAAACAAATACGTAAAACAAAACAAAGCAGGATCTAAAAGCACCAAAAAGAGGAACTCATAGAAGAGATGGAGAAGTGGCTGAGCCATTGGAGATAATCCAGGGGAGTGTGGATTTAAGATGACAAGAGAAGAGCCTGTTTTAGGAAGGAGGGAGTGGTCAGCAATACCACCTGCTTCCAGAGGAGACCAACATCTATTGTCCTTAGCTATAGTGAAGTTAGTGCTGGTGTGTGTGTGTGTGTGTGTGTGCGCACGCGTGTGCATGTGTTTGAGCAATATCAGGGAGCAGTATGGAAATAAGTCAGAAAGCATTTGGCTGGGGAGCTGGTAAGAGTGGAGAAAAAGAGTGAAAACGATTCTTAAAATGTTAGGCTCAGCAGGGGAAAGAGGGTTAAAACGGTTGTTAAAAGGGGCCAAAGTATTGAAATTGATTCTATTTTCATGCAGAAGAAATGTGCTTAAATTCTACTTTATTAATTCAAATGAGAAGTGTGCAGAGAGGAAAAAAGATGAACAGAAAGGACATAGAGTGAATAATCAGTTGATCAAATTATCTGAGAGGGTAGGAAGTAGGGTCCCAGAAAATAGGCTGAGAGATCATCAGTATGGAGGAGAGAGACTCTTCCCCCATCTCACAATAAAAGGATGGAATGATATAGCTAAATGACAAAAAGTTTTCGAGTGCTTATAATGTGCCAACCGTATTTTTAAGTGCTTCTCATGTACTAGGCCAGTGGCTCCCAAACTGTGGTTTCTGATGCTGTCCTGCAATATCGATATCACCTAGGAAATTGTTAGAAATGCAAATTCTGGAGCTTGATCCTACTTCTACTGGATCAGAAACTCTGGGAATGTGGTTCTGTTTGTGTTACAATAAGACTTCTGAGTGATTCTGATATTTGTCCGAGTTTGGGAACCCCTACAAAAAATACAAACTAGATCACTTAAGAGTACAATTTCTTTTATACGTTAGATGTTAGGATCATGTCCATTTCACAGGTAAGAAAGCTGAGACACAGAAAGTTTAAGTAATTCTCCAGAAGTCACAAGGTGTCTAGATCCAAAGCCCATACTTTTAAGTCTTATGTTGTCTCTAGGAATTGCTTGCAGAATTGGGGCTGGGGTGTTGAAAAACTTTCTGTTCAATGATTTCATGATTTGTTTTTGTTTTCCCTCTACCTCAAGAAGTAGAATCACTTCCTGAGATTGAGAGAGGCAAGTGGTGGGATAAGCCTAACATGTTGAAGGTTGAACATGGTTTTTGTAGAAAAATGGATAAATACTCCAGTGAAGAAAAAGGAAGAGTTGCTGTTTAGCAATGGGTCAATAAATATTAAGAATTAATAGTATATTATCTTAATAGATATTAAGAGAATAATATCCATGAATTTATAAAGGCAATAATCTGTGTGGTTTTTGTTTTTGTCCAGTATTTCCTAGGGACAAAGTGGAACAGATTTTTTCATGATTAAATATTCCCTAGGAAGGTGTCACAGAAAGATAGGGAAGCAGGAAAGTTAAAAACAATTGGTAAGAAAATGGTCATAATGATGGAAAATGCTATATAAGTTGGATAAGAAAGGGAGTGAAATCAGAAAGGAGATGGCAAGATAAAAAAATGGGGAGTCAACATAAGTGGTTACTAACTCTGTGCCCTAGGCAACACAGCATTAAGAAGTATATGAAATAAACAGCCAGGGTATAAGTTCTCAGTATAGTAAAAATAGAATTGAACATTCCCTTGAAGTAAGTTCTTTTCTTGCCTTCCATGGCACTATATTCTTTTTTTTTTTCTTATCTGTGTAGTCACTCCTCATTCTCCTTTACAAGCTCATCTTCCTTTACTTAGCATTTGAATTTTAAATGTTGAAGTTTCATAAGGCTCTGTCCTTGGTTTTGTCCTCTTCTGACTCACTTCTCCATGTGATATTATCCACATTTGTGATTTCAATCTTAAATAACTCCAAAGTCTAGATCTCTAGTCCAGACTTTGCCTTTGAACTATAAACCCATGTACCCAACTGTTTTTGGTTTTTAAAACCACCACGTGGATGTCTCAAAGATACCTGAAACTCAACACAGGAAAAACAGAACATATCTTTTTGGCCCACTAAATTTGGTCTTCTTCCAAAGTTTCCAGCTTCACTGAGTGGCACCATCATCCATACAGTTGTGCAGACAGAAGTCTGTCAGTTGTCTTTAACATCCTCCCTTCTTCATATACAATGCATGGGCACATTGAGCTGATTTTTTTATTATCTACTAATTACTTACCAAATTTGTTCTTTTATTCTCTGTTTGCCCTACTATTTCCTGACCTCTGTGGCCATTAGCTCCCATGTGAAGTATTGACCATTCTCTAGAGACCTATATCCCACACTGATCTAGTTTCCAGACTGGAAAAAAAAATCTTTAAATATGCATATCCCAAGTCTCTTGGCCTCTTAGGATAAAGGAAAGAGTCCTTCATATGGCTAGTCTAGTCTAGTATTTTTCAAACTAGGCATGTGACACATTGCTGGGTCAGAAAATTATTTAATGGATAATAACTTTTTCAATTATCTTTATGTAAGAATGTATGTGTATGTGTATTGGTTCATGATGTAAAATGGGCTTATTACTGTGGGCCATGGTCACAAAAAGGGAAAAGCCACTGAGCTAGTCTGATCTTTCTCATTCCAGCTACACTGGTCATCTTTCAATTCCCATAGCAGGGTCTTTTTACATCTACAAGCTAGGAACTCCAACATGTATGTTGCTGTCTTCACCTAGTTGAATTTAATTTACCTGAAGCCCTGAGGTTGGTCATGACTTTAGCAGGATAGTCTTCATCAGGGTTAGATGTAGTCAAACCTTCCTGTAGGACTCACACACATAAAACCATGCTCAACAGTTTTGTAAGGTTTATCACAGTTCAGCTTATATAGATATGTGTGTGTGTTACTATTTGATAAATACCTATTTTTGCAACTATAATTTTTTTTCATTTCTTTGCTAAATATTTATTGTTTACATTATATAACAGGTTTTCTTTAAGATATCAGCGACCAGCAATGAATGAGATAGGGAGGGCCACGTGTTCTCATGTACCTTACATTGTGCCTCAGGGATATGAACAACAGCTACACAAAGAAATGAATTGATATTGTATATTCTGATGGTGATTTGCTTAGTAAAATCAATAAGGCAGGGTTAATATGACTCACTGCTAATGAACTACCTTTGAAATAGTGACCACTGAGGTGTCCTAGAAGAGATGACATTTGAGTTGAGAACAAAATGGTGAGGATAGACCAGGCATATGGATGTCTGTGTGAACAGGGTACAGGTGCGTGTTTGCTCATCAATGAACATGTTGATACCTGGTATATAGTATCACTGGTGTTAAAAATTATATTGGTGGATAAGTAAAAAAAAATGGATGAATGAATGGCTTTGCCAGATGGCAGAATTACAGTCTCTAAAAACAAGAATGAAAATTATTTTATGATTATGAACTTGAAGATGCTGCAATAAGAAGAAGTAAGTACATATTCAGATGATGGAGTAGATAAGAATGTTTTTCATCTTTCCAAGGAAGTATGTAGAATTAGTACTCTTCAAAATATTCAACAAAACAAATGCAGTCTGCTTTTCTTTTTAATGGCCATAAAATAGTAATTTGACAAGGCAATGTTTTCATTTTGTAAAGTCATTTGTTATATATTTGGCTTAGAGATAGAATTACATAATAAGTTTGGAAGTAGATCAGAAATTAACATTTTATAACTCATTTTCTGACAGGATTATACTTTCATCTGAAACAATATAGTCTTTGATAGAGAGGAAATGATGATAAGAACAGATGGTACTATTGTAAGATGAACCCTAAGGCCCCTTTTAGATTTCTAAAATGATAGTTCAAAAAAAAACTTGAAAAAAATCTCTAGTCCTGTAAGTATTTTTTGTATGTCCTTCAGATGGAAAATATTACCAACACACTAATTACAAAATTAAAACTAATTACACATTTCCTGTATGTTTATTTCTTATACAAAAATACCTAGGTTTACCAACCTGTTTCTTTTCAGAGAAAAGTGCTGGGCAGGAATCCTAGGATTGTTTGATTGTTTGTTTATTTTCTTCCCTCAAAGCAGTATGGCATGGGGGGAGGGATTGAATCAATCTAGGGATCAATTTTGTTAGTCTTCAGAAATCTCACTCAGTGAATGGTTCATTTTAATCATATCTTCAAATGTAGTAATCAACCTCTTCATTCATTGTTAGTTCCCTCTCTAGAAATGAGGATACATCAGTTTGGCAAGAGCTGTACTCTGATTACCTGACAAAGTAATACATGATGGGTATACATAGGTTAATTATATATGTAAACTTGGTTGCTATAGAAATAATTTGGTGGATTCCATTCTGTGATGGTGTATTACTATTTTCTCAGTTTAGGAACGGGGAAAGGACACCTATGCCTGTTATTTTTCTCAATTAAGTCCTCTCAATTCCCAATGGTCTTCTACTTCCCAGTGCAATGAGATCTCTACCTGAGAATCAGTGGATTAGATTAAAGGTATAAGGAAGGAAATGATGCTGATAAGATAAAATAATTTGTTCTTTAAGAAGTCCTTTGACCCCAAGGTTGAATGGAGGCTAAAAATTCATTTATTTCTTTGTCTTTGTTTATGGAAGATTTATTTTCATTTTGTTTTAAGGAAGAGACTTAAATTTCTTTCAAGAGAGTGTAGATGTGCTGGAACAAAACAAGAGTATTGACAATATGTAGGCAGAGGCATATTGATGTGGTTGTGTTATTAAGATTGTAAAAATATCTAGTAGACACTAGGATCTGCTGAATATAATAACAACAGTAAACATTAATTTATGTGCCACTTAATATCACACTTAATGGTCACAAAGATCCTCTGATGTAGATCCTAATGTTATCCTCTTTGTATAGGTAAAGAACTTAGATCACAGAGAAGTTAAGTAACTTGTTTAAATCCACATAACTAGTAAGAGGTAGAATTAGTTTAATTCAAGTTTGTTTTAATCACTTGTCGTCTCTCAGTATGAAATGAAATATAAAGTAGATTGGCTAGAGCGTCATAAATATCTTTTACAAATTCATGCTACCTTTTGGTTACACTAATACTATTCCCTAGATTCATTCATTGAGTCAGAGTATCATTTATTTAATTATTGGATTATTTAATAAATGCCCTTATTTCCCTGTATTCTGTTTGCTACATCCCTAAGACACTGGGAATATAGCAGTGTAAAACAAAAAGATGTGTGTATAGATGAAACTCATATTCTATGATGTATAGAATTACTTATTCAGGTACATTTAAGTCATAAGTAGGTAGTGTTTGTTATTATTTGTAAACATAGATAAAACTTTTATCTGTAAGCACTGAAAATACTTACAGTAGGTTAAAGGGCATAACAGCCAGACTCATAATGATTTTTCCAGTGTACATATTTATGTTACTTACATGCTCTCTCTCCCCACTTACAAACCTTCCCCTCAGTAGGGAATCTGCTTCTTTCTTCCCATTCTCTGCTCTGGCATGTTCTCTTAAAGGGATTTGGATGACCTACCTCACTGGCTACAGTAATTGGAATGAATTCGTAGTAACTCAGTTTCCTCACCAAACTGATTTATCCATGGAAAAGCTATGTAGCTCAAGTTGAGTAATCAAAGGGCTTTGCCTGGATCTGTAAAACTGGTACTGGCATGTAGAAGCTCTTTTCTCTCTGCTCTCAAAACCTAGAGTGTGAATATAAAGGCTGCTGGTGGTCCTGGTTCCACTGGAGGTAATCAACCTGAAAGAATAAATTTTAACACAGAGAAAAGCAGAGATAAAAGATGGGATGAAATATATAGGAAGTCCTGGGAGAATTTTGAGTATGAGATTCTAACTCTTAAATCTTTATAGAAATTTGAACCATAAATCTATCTTCATCATGCTTTTTTCTTCTTTTATCTAAACTAACCTCAAGTTAGATTTCTGTATAAGTTAGGAGCTTAGTTGCAGATAATACATACCATCTCTGGCCAGTTTAAGAAGAAACGTAGTTTCAAAATGATATTATAAACCTTACTCAATATCTGGGATGGCCAGAGAGCCATGCTTAGAAACCACACATCTAGGATCAGGCCCCCAATCCCACCACATAAGTAGTCTAGCGAAGACACCTTGGCTGCCATCTTGGATTTACCTACTGTGGATTTTCAGCTGACAGTACCTAAATTCTGACCCTACTGCCTCTGGAAATTAGATGTCTCTGTCACCTTCTTTGCCAAAATAGATTCTTCACAGGGTGTGTTTCTTTACACCACTGACTTCCAATTCTATGTTTGGAAGGAATGTGTCTGATGACATAAGTTATGTGCCTTTACCCTTATTGCAAAGGAGGCTGGTAAAATAAATGGTGAACTATTATGGTGAGTTTTAGAAAAATACCCTAAATAGCCAGAAACCATTCAAAAATGTTTGGTTACTAGAAAGAATGATAAATATCTATTGCAGTATATGTTACTTACATCCAAATATGTCTTCAGTGATTGAGCTTAGGGGTTGAATTGTGTCCCCCAAAAAGATATCTTGAAGTCCCAACTCCTAGAATCTGTGAATGCATCTTATTTAAAATTAAAATCTTTAAAGACAAAATCAAGTTAAAATGAAGTCATACTGGGTTAGGGTGAGCCCTAAATCCAACTTGACTGGTGTGCTTATGAGAAGAGGAAATTGGACACAGAGACATAGGTTAGAAGGCCATGCATAGACAAAGATGGAGATTAGAGTGATTCATCTACAAGTCAAGGGATACAGGGGATTGTCAGCTATCATCAGAAACTCTAAGAGGCAGGGAAGGATCCTCTTCAGGATCATCCAGAGAAATCAAAACCTTGATTTCAGACTTCTAGTTTCCTAAAGTGTGAGAGAATACATTTATAAGTCACCAAGTTTGTGGGTATTTGTCTTGGTAACCCTAGAAAATTAATGTAGAGCTAGCTTCCTTAAGGAAGCTAAGCAGACCTCTAAAGTAGAAGTCACTGGAAGCAGACTCAGAGTCAGGTTAGTGGGCACATGTGTATTGTGAGAGAGTCACTGGATCCACTTGTGCAAGGAAGGGAAAGGAACAGGATTCAGCAGAGGGAGAGGTCAAGCTGCGAGGCAGGTCTCAGCTGACCACACAGGGATCTCTGGAACTAAAATGGTTAGAATTGTCCCGTTACACTCGACCTCACTCAGTCATTGGTTATGGGACTCTCCAAGAAGAGCATGACCTTGGGTAAGGCAGTTTACTGCAGTTGAGGCAATTCCCAAATAGACTCACAGTTAAAGCTGTCTGTCAGTGGTACTCCCAGTGGTTGGGACAATACATTCTTCCTTGAGGTGGCATATCTTTGTATTTCCACAGGAGCCATCTATTAGGTAGAGAGTAGACATAGAATGCCAGGTCAAGATTATAGCATGTATGAAAGCCCAGAGGTGGGATGGTTATTAAAATGTTGTCAGAAATGAAAGAAAAGATAACACAATAAGAAAGAAGAGTGGCTCGAAGTTAAGACTAGTCCAAAATACCAGAGTTCAGATCATAAGGAGCCTAAGTATATTCTGTCTTTGAGAAAGGAGAAGTGACAAAGGTGTGATAAGGCTACAGGTGACATGATTTGGTTCACACTTAAAAATGTCAACAAACGCAGTGTATAGAATAATGTAATGGTGCTAACAGGACAATTAGGAGGGTATCATTCTATTAGCTTACCAGTAACAGAAAACAGTCACTTCCCCTGGGGCAGCAATGTTCACTCAAGAGAAATGGACAGACTTGAGAATTTCTTAGGAGGTGACTGAATCTTAGAAAGAGGACAGGTATCAAGGATGATTCCAAGTTTGCTAGGAAATGAATGTGCCCCCCCTCCTATGTTGAATTCCTAATTTCTGATGTGACAATATTAGAAGATGGAATCTTTGGGAGGTAATTGGGTCATAAGGATAGAGCCTTGTGAATGAGATTAATGCCCTTATAAGAAGAGATACTAAAGAGTTGTTCTCTGTTTTCATCATGTGAAGATAGAGCAAGAAGGTGGTCATCTTCAAACCAGGAAGTGGGTCTTAATCACATCATGAGTCTGTCAGCACCTTGACCTGGAACTTCCTAGCCTCCAGATCTGTGAGAAATAAATGTTTGTTGTTTAAGCACCCAGTCTAGGGTATTGTTATGGCAGCCTGAACTGACAGCCTGACAAGGTTTCTTGCTAAGGTGGATATTTTTTTTAAGTTTATTTATTTATTTTGAGAGAGAAAGGGGGGGGGGTGGAGAGAGAGAGAGAGAGAGAGAGAGAGAGAACATGAATGGGGGAGGGGCAGAGAGGTAGGGAGAGAGAGAAGCCCAAGCAGACCCTGTGCCATCAGTGTGGAGTCCAACGCAGGGCTTGATGCTAGGAATGGTGAGAGATCATGACCTGAGCAGAAATTGAGTAGGAAGCTCAACTGACTGAGCAAACCACATGCCCCCATGTGGATAATATTTGAGGAAGACCAGCTTAGGATGGCCAAAGCAGTAGTTTAGTTTTTGGAAATGAAGCAATTAAGATTACTTGGAAGTTTCAGTGAAAGAATAAGTTATGGTTATATGTTGGTGTGAAACTCAGATGAGATATCTGGCCTGGAGATATAAATGTGAGAGATTTTAATGGAATCCAAGGGTGAACAATGTCACATAGAGATTGAGGGTATAGAGCAGGAAGAGCCAGAGAGGGCAGCTACAAAGTCCTAATGTAGATACTTTTTATTTGTTTTAGAGATATTATTTTATATTTTTGAAAGTATAATATCAACAGAGGATATATTCATTCTTTCATCTTTTTTCATGAACCAAAAGACATAATTGTTTGAAATGAGAAATGTGGATAACTATGTTACAATGAATGAATTACTTCCCAATCTGTACACTAATGCAATTTACAAAATGACCTTTTCTAAAAATAATAAAAGTAGACTGACAAATTGAGGAAGTATTTTTAAGTTTTCTACCATGAGACGATTGACCTAATTAGGGTGTGAAGAAACCAAATGGATAAAAAAAGACTATTTAACAGTTCATTCTGTTACATTTATATATATATATATATATATATATATATATAATGTTTAGAAGCAAAGGACAAACTATCTGATTTTCCTTCCTTTTCAGAAGACATTTGAAATAAGATTTCAACTTGGACCCTGCTGGAAGGTCAAGGACTAATTTATGGAATAATATTAGTTCTCAGTTCAAAGGAACATGCCAAGTTGCCTTGAAATACAGCAGGAGAAGGGCTAATTGGGTGTCTTCATGCATCCTAGGTATCTGGGCTGCTAAGTCTTTTCAGAGTAAGAACATTATTATGCAACAGAGATGTTGTTTGCCTGCCTACCATGGAAGTGGAAATTGCCACCATAATTGACCAATGAAAGCTAAAATACACAGAAGGTTGTTTTGTTTTGTTTTGTTTCTGCTCTTCCCAGCATAATATTTCTGATGAATAATGTGTCAGTGTAAGGTCCAAGCAGTGTCATTACAGGCCAAGAATTAAGGCATTTTAGGCAATGTTTCAGCTTAAAACACCAGTGGTCAACACTGAAGATTTGTGCACCCACAGCAGGGCAGTAAGTATACAAGTCTAGAAATATATATATATATATATATATATATATATATTTATATTTATATTAATATTAATATATATAGTGAAGAGTTAAAGCCTAAGATATAGTGGGTTAATACAATGGTACTTATCCTCAACAAAGCAACATATGACATTAGATGTCTATTTTACTTTGTAAGTATTCTCACATAATTTGTTTTATTTAGTAAGTAGTAACCAGACAGAAGTAGAAGTTTTTGCCTACAATGTTTTAATCTAAATTACGCCATGAGTTTTTCATAACTCAGGTAATAAAAATGGATGACAAATTGGGAGAATATTGACAATTACATATAACAAATTTTTCATTAATTTTTTAAATATTTGTTTATTTTTGAGAGACAGAGAGCATAAGCAGGGGAGGGGCAGAGAGAGAGGGAGACACAGAATCCAAAGGAGACTACAGACTCTGAACTGTCAGCACAGAGCCTGACACGGGGTTTGAACCCATGAACTACGAGTTCATGGCCTGAGCTGAAGTCAGACACTTAATCGACTGAACCACCCAGGTGCCCCTAGATATTCTTAATTATTAAGAATTTTGATAAGATAAAACCCCAAAAGATAAACTTCTCAATGTATAAACATGCAAAGGTTTACATGTGCTCGAAATACAATAATAAAACTGTGTTTCTTCTTAGTTACTTCTGGATTAAAAAAAAATAGGCCACAAGTATTCCAAGGGAAGATGTGACACTTTTGAAGTAGAGGGCTGGACGTGGGTTTGTTACTCTTAGTTCAGTGCTCACGTTAAATGAAGTGAGGACAGAGAGACTTTGGAGAGTCTGGAGTGCTGTTGCACCTTCTGTTTTCTCAATGCTGTGGGCGAGAAAAGCTGAATACCTCCATCTTAATTCAAACCCAGTGAAAAACGCTTAAAGGAAACCACTTAGACTGCTGACCTGTGTTCTCCAGTAATGATGAGGTTTATGTACCTGTGCTAGATCCATAGCCAAAAAAGCCTAAAGTGAGAGACAGGTTGTCAGGTGGCTGAAGAGAAGAATACATGGTTCCTCTGACCCTTCAAGGTTTAAAGATATACAAAGGCTGCATGGATGCTTTCTATGGAGCAAGTATATGAAGGGGGCTAGGTGAGAAGAGTGTGGGGCTGGATCCAAGAAGGCTTCCTGGAAGGTGGATGAGGATGAGAGGAAATCTGTGTGGAATGACAGGAGAATCGGGTTGACTGGAGGGAGCACAGTCAGCCTTGGGACGCTACAGGGGAGATTTTCAATGCTCAGGAGTCTCCAAGGAGCCTCGAGTCTGACTTGAATATCCGCTGTGATCAGATGAGAGCAATCCAGTGGTAGAATACAGCAAAGCCTGCCAAGCCAGACCTCTCCTCTGCCTTCTCTCATTGTCTGCTTCAACTTGGAAAAGTGAGAGAGCCCAGTGAGCAGGTGCTCAATCCATACCAGACCTGAGCTGGGGAAGAGGCTGAAACAAGATAAATTTTCCCACTATCACCACTTTTATTCATCATTTTAATGGAGTTCTGGCCAAGACAATAAGACAAGAAAATGTAAAAACTATAAGGATTGAGAATGAAGAAATAAAACTTGTCACTGTTCACTGATAGCGTGATCATCCTCAAAGAAAATCCAAGAGATTTCAAGGTAAACTGTGAAAATTTCTTAAGGAATTTAGCACATCACTGGATACAAGGTCAAAATATGAAAATTTTTATTTTTACTAATGTAGTTATTTTTCAACAAATAAAGCACACTTTAGTAACTACCGTGGGGATGACATATTGCTAGACACTAGGACAAAAGACATGAATGAGACATTGTGAATGTCACAACATTACTCTCGTGATAAAGCTGAATTTTTGTCCTGATAATGACTGAAACATAGTTTAGAGCTAAGTCGGTCTTTTTAAGTTAACGATTAAATCAGTGAATATTAACCTGCAGTTAAAATCAAAATTCAGCCAAAGCTGAGACTAAAATGCAACATTACTATCAGAGAAAGAACTGCTAGGGTAAAAGATTAAATATGAAATGTCATTCATCAGTCTCGATTATTATAATTTCATGTTTATAACAGAATAAATTTTATTTAAAAAAATTTTTTTTAATGTTTTTATTTATTTTTGAGACAGAGAGAGAGCATGAGCAGGGAAGGGGCAGAGGGAGAGGGACACACAGAATCCAAAACAGGCTCCAGGCTCTGAGCTGTCAGCACAGAGCCTGACGCGGGGCTCGAACTCATGGACTGTGAGATCATGACCTGAGCCAAAGATGGACGCTTAACCGACTGAGCCACCCAGGCGCCCCTAAAGGTTTGGCATTAGAGTTCAGGAACTGTTCCTTTGCACTGTCAACTGTAAGTTTGCTCTTGGGGTCAATTCATTGCACATTTGTGATACCAGAAGAGTCTCACTTTCACTATAGGTCATTGGAAGAGCAAGGAGAAAGAGGGTAACTCATGTTTCCCTAGCAGTTTGTTTTTTTCTTCAGACTCTGCATTTTTTATGTATATAGTTGATACATGATGTTACATTAGTTTCAAGTGTACAACATGATGATTTGACAAGTTTATACATTATGCTATGCGCACCACAAGGGTAACTACCTGTCACCATACAAGGCTATTACAGTATCACTGGCTATATTCCTTGCCCTGTGCCTTTTATAATATGTGAAAATAGGGGCCCCTGGGTGGCGCAGTCGGTTAAGCGTCCGATTTCAGCCAGGTCACGATCTCGCGGTCCGTGAGTTCGAGCCCCGCGTCGGGCTCTGAGCTGATGGCTCAGAGCCTGGAGCCTGTTTCCGATTCTGTGTCTCCCTCTCTCTCTGCCCCTCCCCCGTTCATGCTCTGTCTCTCTCTGTCCCAAAAGTAAATAAACGTTGAAAAAAAAATTAAAAAAAAATATGTGAAAATAGTTTGTGTTTCTATGTTATAAGCAGTAAGTTAGGAGAGAATGAGCATTTCTCTAAAATGATACCGTTCATGATAATACCAGAAAAGATGGAATATGGAACAATTAGTAAAACAAAAGACATGTAAGCTGTTTATACTGAAATCCACAAATACTGTATAGAGAAGTTAATAAATATATAAATTAATGGAAGGCAAATCATGTTCATGAGCTGAGAGACTCATTTTGTGACGATTCTAGTCCTCTCTCTTATTGAGGACTTTTTAATGGAAGTTGGTAAGCTGATTCTAAAATTTATATTGAAATGAATAGAATGAGAAAAAAAAACAAAGCAATTTTGGAGAAAAACAAAGCTAAAGAACTTAAATTTGCAGGAAAAGAAACTCTTATAAAACTGTAATAATTAAGATCATATGGTACAGAATGAATGAAACAGAATAGGGAATCCAGAAAGAGACCCAAACTGAGTTGCCTGGTTTACAACGAAGGTGACAGTGCAGTGTTGTAGGTAAGATATGAATTTTCAATAAATGATGCTTGGTCAATTTTATGTCTGTTTGAAAAACAAAATAATATTATCCCCGTATTAATTTGTCTGGGATCCCATAACTAATTGCCACAAACTGGGTGACTTAAAACAGACATTTATTTTTTATATAGTTTAGGAGTTCAGAAGTCCAAAATCAAGGTGTTGGTTCCTTCTGAGTCTCTGAGAGAGAAACTGTCCCATGCCTGTCTCCAAGCTTCTGATAATTGCCAGCAATCCTTGGGGTTCCCAATCTCCACCTCAGTCTTCATGTTGCTTTCTTTTTGTATGTCTATATCATTCTTTTCTGTCTCTTTTATAGACTCTCTCATTTGATTTAAGGCCATCCCGACACAGCATGATCTCATTAATTCTTTCCTTAATTATCTCTGCAAAGACCTATCTCCAAATAAGGTCATGTTCTACATTTCTAGGTAGATATGGATTCGGGGGGGGGGGTGACACTTTTCAAACCATTATGTCTCTTATCTGTCACTGGACAAAATTCAATTCCTGATGAATTACAGGTCTAGATGTTAGAGGTAAAAAATACAAATTTTGGAAAAATTTATAATTTTGTAATTTTAATAATTTTGGGTTAGGCATGCTGGTTACGAATGTGGGACTTAGAGTGAATCTGCAAAGATTCAAATCTTGGGGGCATCTGGGTGGCTCAGTTGGTTAAGCAGTTGACTGAAGCTCAGGTCATGATATCCCAGTTCATGGGTTCGTTTGTGCTCCTGCGTTGGGCTCTGTGCTGACAACTCAGAGTCTGGAGCCTGCTTCAGATTCTGTGTCTCCCTCTCTCTGTTCCTCCCCCACTTGCGCTCTGGCTCTCTGTCTCTGTCTCTCTCTCTCTCTCTCTCTCTCTCTCTCAAAAATAAATAAAAATTAAAAACAATTTTTAAAAAAAATTTTTTAACGTTTATTTATTTTTGAGAGACAAAGACAGAGTATGAGCAGCGAAGGGGCAGAGAGAGAGGGAGACACAGAATCTGAAGCAGGCTCCAAGCTCTGAGCTGTCAGCACAGAGCCTGACATGGGGCTCAAACTCAGGAACTGTGAGATCATGACTTAAGCCGAAGTTGGATGCTCAACCGACTGAGCCACCCAGGCGCCCCCAAAATTAAAAAAAAATTTTAAATAAAGAAATAAAAAAAGATTCAAATCTTGATTCCACTGTTTACTAGCTATGTGACCCTTGTGCAAGCCTTGTTCCTCAGTTTCCTCATCTGAAATATTGATATTATTATAATGCCTACTTTCTAGGGTTGTTACAAAAATTGAAAGAATAAACCTGAAAAGTGCTTAGCATGCTGCATCTTAAGGGACACTGTTACTATAGTGACTACAAGACTGACTAAATGCTTTATAGAGATTCTATCCAGGGCTAGGGTAAAATCATGCCCCTTGGGGGATTTGAATCAATAGGTAACTGACAGGGAAAAATAATTTTTTAATTTTATTCTAATGAATCATACTTAGCATACTAGTTACATACACAAGATTGTATGGAAAGCATTGAGATGTTGTTTATGAAATTGAAACACTGAAAATAAATGAAACATTCAGCTGTAGGAGAATGATTTTTTAAATTATGATGGATACATTCCACTGTGTGCAGATATGGAAAAATTCCCATGACATATTGGAAAGGAAAAAAAAGCAAGTTAAAGAACTCTGTATATGATTCAAATCTTGTAAAAAAATTGGCTATATATAAGTATATGTGTAAATGGTGAGAATAAGTAATTAAAAGATACACAGCAAATTGCAAACAATGGGGAAGAGAATGGGACAGAGGTGGAGTGGGAGAATGAAGGGGGTCTTTATTCTGCATCTACTGCTTATTTAACCTTAAAAAAGCAAAAATCCACATGTATATTACCTTTGCAATGTAAAAGAAAACGCAACTTTTAAAAGATAGGGAAATAAGCAGAATATATGAATAAATTATTCACAAAAGAAGAAAATAGCCAATGAACATATTAAAATGAGTCAACCATACCTATATTTAAAAAATAGAACCCCAAATTATATCACATTCTATTTTATATCAACTTGGAAAAGCTTAAAGGAGATAATACCCATTGTTAAATGATCAAAAGACACATATAATGCTGATAACATGTAAAAAAAACAACACAGCAATTGTGTGTGTGTGTGTGTGTGTGTGTGAAAGAAGTAAAATAAACAAAAATATTAACATTTTACGTTTAGTATATGAACAAATATTTGCTACGAGAATGTTCATTATAGTATTAAAGAATTGAGAATATTGTATGTTTGACAATAGACTACGTAAATTATGACATGTTTAAGTAATATGATAGGTGACAATTAAAATGCTGTAGAAGAAATGTGTTGTTAGAGAAAGAGATATAGAGGCTTCACTATGGTTTTTTTTTGCATAAAATACAGGAACAAAATCATAAGTATTGTGTGATATCATTTTTTAAGTTTATTTATTTACTTTGAGAGAGAGAAAGAGAGTATGCACCCATGTGTGTGAGCTGGGGAGGGGCAGAGAGAGAGGGAGAGAGAGAATGCTAAGCAGTCTCCTCATGGTCAGCACAGTGCCCGACACAGGGCTCAGTCCCACGAACCACGAGATTATGACTTGACTGAGCTGAAATCAAGAGTGGGGTGCTTAACCAACTGAGTCACCCGGGCACCCCTATATGATATAATTTTTTATTTAAAATCTAGAGGAGTGTGCACCAGAATATTAGAAGTATAGTTAGGGAAATTATAAAACAAAAGAATAATGATATAGAACTTTCTCTACCAATTATGAAAATACTTTATGAAATTAATTTATAAGTATTTTCAAAGAGATTATTTGTGAGTGATGGCATTGCAGGTTTATTGTTTCCTTTTGCATGCTTATCTGTATTATCTTGTTTTGTACAATTACTATATATTATTTTATAATTAAAAAAATAAATGTTGATATTCAAAGAGTCACAAGCCAGATGGCTCAGCATACATTTTCATAAGTTGTTTTATATTTCACAATATTCTCACATATTTAGAGAAGCTGAACATGGTATTCAGTTCTTTCCATTTCTGTTTAAAAGCTACCTTGCTTTAATAGGAGGATATATTTCAACATTTTCTTCCTCATGGTTGTCTGTCTCTTGAACTAAATAGAACATATGGGAGCACATGCAGAACGTGCCCATTTGCCACAGAGACTATTACCTGAGGCTAGCAGTTCTCAGACTTAACATGCATCACAATCACCTGCAGGGCTTATTAAAATACAACTTGTTGGCACCCACCTCCGGAGTTCCTGATTTGGTACATCTTATGTGGATATCAAAAAATATCCATTTCTAGCAAATTTCCAGGTGGTGCTGTTGGTGCTGGTCTGGGGGGCCACCCTCTAAGAACCTGTGTGCCAGGGCATGTGTGATTTGCCTCTGATTTAGAGAGGCCAGCCTCAATGACAGGCTTTGCGTTCTTCAGGAGTGTGGTGAACAGGTAAAACAGACCATAATCAAACCTTGCCCCACTCCCTCCATGCTTTGCATCTCTTGTTGCTTCTTAAGAAAAAGGTTAATCAGGTACTAGAGTAGTCAGATTTTTTAGAATGTTGTGCAAGATTTACATGTGTCTTTAGATATTTCTGAGCTTCTAATGTCATCAGCATGGATATCTAAATTACGTAAGGTTATACAGGGCCTTATTTCAGTATACAAAATGTACTGAACCTAAATTCTGATTTTGGCTACATGAATTTTACTTACTGTTTGTTTTGCTTCTTTAATACTTCTGTTGTTAATTTCTTTGCTAAATATGGATTTTTAAAAAAGGCTTTGTTGTCATATTCATTTGTGATGTCTGCCTATAACTTTCTTTTCTTTTTTTTTTTTTAAATTTTTTTTTTTCAACATTTATTTATTTTTGGGACAGAGAGAGACAGAGCATGAACCGGGGAGGGGCAGAGAGAGAGGGAGACACAGAATCGGAAACAGGCTCCAGGCTC
Source organism: Prionailurus viverrinus (assembly GCF_022837055.1). Classification (NCBI taxonomy): domain Eukaryota; kingdom Metazoa; phylum Chordata; class Mammalia; order Carnivora; family Felidae; genus Prionailurus; species Prionailurus viverrinus. Next base: position 39,483,729 of record NC_062569.1, read on the forward strand.
CGAGCCATCAGCCCAGAGCCTGACGCGGGGCTCGAACTCACGGACCGCGAGATCGTGACCTGGCTGAAGTCGGACGCTTAACCGACTGCGCCACCCAGGCGCCCCTATAACTTTCTTTTCTTACACAGTCTAGTGTTTGCTCTCCAGGTTATGCTAACCTGGAAAAAATGAATAGGAGCACAGTCTTTGTATTTCCATTCTCCAGAACAAGGTTAGGAACTATCTGTACTTTAAAAGTTTAGTGGAACTTGCCTATACAACCATCTCAGCCTGGTGTGCTTCTGAAGGGTAGATTTTTCCATTTTTCTTGAAGCATTTTTAACTGCTACACAATTTTGTATTTCTTAAAGTGAATTTTTGTTGAATTATAATATAATTCAAATCATATAAGTAGAGCTCAACCAACTTAAACAGAATCAACATGGCTATGTAACTGCCACAGATTGGAAAATGGAATATTACCAGCCTTCTGCAAGCACATCTCATAAGTTTTTTTTTTTTTAAAGTGCCACCAGAATCCTGACTTCTACCAACTGTTAAGTGAAAAGAAAGAAGGGCTTCTAAATAACAATAGAAAATAGCTGAATCTATTTGCTTGCTTGGTGAGGAGGATAAACACCATTTCAGTACAAAAAGTTTCTCTTTTTCCAGAAATGAAAAGATTTAAAAAGAAAAGAATATTCAAACTTAGGTACCTTTTTAAGCTCAGGTTTCTGGATGGCGTGGCAGGTGGATCAGAAACTCTTCTTTGCCAGTGGCTACCATCAAGTTTCACTTTACTGCTAACAGGAATCCAGGATTCAATCAAGCCCAGAATGGGTTGGACAAAATTCAACCTTGTGTGTGCATTCTCAAAGTTGAACAAAACTTTTCTTCAAGACACTATATAGATACATTTTTGAACTTTGTGCAAGTGGAATCATGTATTATGTATTCTTTTGTATGTGGCTTATTGGGCTCAATATTACATTCATAAAATACATCCTTGTTACTGCGGGAATGATATAGTTAATTCATTCTCACTATTGCATAGCATTCTCCCCTGTGAATATAATGTAAGCATCCATCGTATTATTAATAGATATTTGGGTTATTCAAGTATTTGGTTCTTATAAATAGCCTGCTGTGAAATTTCTTCTAGTGTTTTTATAAACATACACATAAACACACACACACACACACACACACACGCACACACACACACTTGGGCATATTCCAGGAGTAGAATTTCAGACTCACAGGGAACGCACAGGGCAATGTTAGTAGATATTACCAGGTTTTATAACAGTTGAACCAATTTATAATCCTACCAGTATAGGAGTTGCAGTTGTTTCACATCCTTGTCATCACTTACTATGATCAGTTTTTTAGTTTTAAGTTTCTCAGTGAATGTGTGGTGCCATTTCATTGAAGTTGTAATTTGTATTTCCCTCACACTAGTGAAACTGAATTACTTTGAATATCCTCTTGTATGAAATACTTGTTCAAATATTTTGCCCATTTTCTATCAGGTTTTTTCCTCAAAAAGTTACAGGAATATATAACTACATACACACATACATACATACGTATCATGTATACACAAACACATGTTCTTAGTTTATGGTCTTAATGGTTATATTTATACAGATATCTTCAATTCTGTGACTTGCCTTTTCATTCTTGTTTTCTATGGCTTGTCTTCTCATTCTTTTAATGATGCCTTTTATTAAGTAGAAATCCATGAGGAATAAATTCTTTAAAAATTTTAATGATTCTGGGTCAATTCAAGTTTTCTCTTTCTTCCATTTATCTTGGTAAGTTGTGAATTACCAGGAAATTATCCTTTTAATCTGTTTTTCAAATTTATTGGCACAAAGTTGCACTTACTACCATTTTATTATTATTTTTTTTAAGTAGACTTCATGGCCATCACAGAGCCTACAGCAGAGCCAAATGTGGGGCCCAACATGGAGCTTGAACTCATGACCCTGAGATCAAGACCTTAACTGACATCAAGAGTCAGATGCTTAACCGACTGAGCCACCCACACATCCCTACTTTATGATTTTTTAAAAAAGATTCTACTCTATCTAGAGTTATGAATTCTTTTGTTGTTCCTAATACTATTTAATTGTACCTATTCTTTTTCTCCTTGATAAATATTGTCACAGTTTTATCTACTTTTTTAAGTAATTTAAGATTTTTAAAATATTTCCATCATTCCATCTGAGTTAAGATAGACTTCACGCCACATTATTACTATCCTTAGAACTTCTCTAAATTTTATCAGGAGTATGGAAAACTTGAAATTCTTTACTGGGGCAGTGTGTTTGTATGAATTTAAGACACACACACCACACCACACACAAATCGTATAGGAAACAGGATACAGACTATTTAGATACCAAATAGTATGCTCTGGTTTTTCCTTATAGGTTCTATACTGAAGTTACAGACATTTTCTGAATTTCAGCCATTGTATTATTAATCAGCTTTTTCATCTCACAGATTTGATGTGTGGCTGAGAAATATGCTAATGCTGACAAGAAATGACATTATATAAAACTAGTGATTGCTTATGAAATATAAAACTAATGATTGCTTATGAAAGGGCTGAATAAAAAAGTTGGAGGAATTTAGGGCATAATTTCCACAATAATTTCAGTTTCGTCTAAGTAAAAGTGGATATGAAAGCATTAAAGTTTTTATTTGCTTCAGACATAAAGCTGCACGTCCCTGACTTCTGGTGGAGGAGTGTTTTCCACTTAGTCTTGAATTGGATGTTGCTTTTTCTCACTCATACCCAGAGCAGAATAGAAATCCCTTCCTATCACAACAGGTCAGCTCCAAGAAGAGTGTGAAGAAGAGAGCACTTTGCAAAAGAAAACAAGGGTATTTCTGGAAAATATGTTATAGGCAACAGGTATTTTTGAGAGTGTATTAGGAGAAAAGAAAGAAAAAAAATCTCTTCAAATATTTAATTAATTAATCAATTTATATTTTAGACAGAGAGAGAGGGTGTGCATGGGGTAGGGGCAGAGACAGAATCTTAAGCAGACTCCATGCTCAGCCCTATGTGGGGCTCCATCCCATGATTCTGGGATCATGAACTGAGCCCAAATCAAGAGTCAGACGTTCAACTGACTGAGCCACCCAGGCACCTCAGATCTTTTAAATTAAGATCAGAAATCCTTAGAACTCAACCCCTCTACAGTCTGCCCCCCAACAAAAGAAGTAAAAAACAAAACAAAACCCAAAAAACAGTGATTTTTTGGAGAGAGAGGATCCCAAGCAGACTCAGTGCTGTCAGTGCAGAGCCTGATGCAGGGCTCAAACTCATGAACTGTGAGATCATGACCTGAGCTGAAAGCAAGAGTCAGATGCTTAACCGACTGAGCCACCCAGACAGGGGTGTCAGTCCCCCTTATCAAAACAGTTATTAATGACTCTTAAAGTCTAAACTCTTACTAATAAGGAGAAACAAAGACTTTTTTTTAGAGTTAGTATAAAATATAAGATTTGAGGGAATACCTGTGTCTAGTAAGATGGTATGTAGAGTATTAGGACTCTCAGAGAAAAAGGATCAGTAAATTAAGGAGAAGGTGATAACGGGATAGGGGAGGACAATCCAGAAGGATAAGGTCAGGAGCGTGGGTGTTAAAGTCATCCACATGTTGCTAAGACAGAGTTAGCAAGCACACTGAATGTGTGCCCACATATGCTCTCCTGCACTCATAATGGATGTCACCGATTGAATAAGGCATTTGTTTCCTGTTGAACCCTAGCATGCCTCAACAATCATCCTCAGCTGTCTACTGCAGGTTGCCATTGCTAACCTATCTATGAGAGTTGGCCCATGAGAAGTAACTAACTACTTTGCTTTCATGAGCTTAAGAGGTTCAACAATCAGGAGACACGCAGAATTAATAGCAAAATTGTATCACATGTGTAGGTTGTGTATGTGCTTATTTGAAGCAGACTTATTATTCTCATCTCACTGAACACATTCAGTCACTGTCAATTTATATCTGTCTTTATAAACTCTTGCATTAAATAGCTTCTTCAGGGATTGTTAGAGATGGATATCTGGATTAGGGTGAGCCTTTCTCACAATTGGGGAAAGATTTTGGTTTTTATCCTCAGTATAATAGGCTACCTTAATAAGTCTTATTTCTGCTCTGTTGTACAATATTATGCATGACCTCTTTGTTATTTGTTTACTTTCTTTGTTTCAGAATGACTTATTTTCAGTCCTCTTATGCTGTGACTATGTTAAATTCTCCATTCTTGATTTTAACCAGTGTGTATCAAATCACAATCATCAACCTCAGTGTTCTGGGGACAGAAAGCCATAAGAGGCCTGGAGCTTGAGGGGTGGGCTTCAGGCATTAGGTGATTTGGACTGCCGTAGGCATCCCACTGGAGCAGCTCTATGATTTGGTGAGGTGACTGGGAACAGGAAAAGAGGAGGCATGTAACCTCATATCTTAGGGCAGGGATTCCCAACCATAGAAAACTCTTACAAAATACCAAATACAACCTGAGATTTTGATTTAATTGGTTTTGGATACCTCCCAGAACAAGATAGATTTTAAAACCACCCTAGGTATTTAATATGCAGAAATTAAAGCAGAGAAACATTGTCATAGGGGTTAAGTTTTATTTAAGTCAAGGTGACATAATCAGGCAGGTGACTGGTTATTTATCAGGTGTTGTTTCCAAAAGTAGGCTCAGTGGCAGCCAAGAAAACCAGACAAGTCTGCATTGTCCCACAGAGAGCAAATGCTTCAGAGTCATTTTGCTTCAAATAGCCCTTTATCACATTAGCCCTGTTTTTCTACTGTGGGTAAATCCCTAGGGCTGCTCCCATTTCTTATTATGGAAAAGTCATATTTTCTATCTGAGGGTCATCCTTGGACTATCTTTTGGTGTGGTATTTCCAAGTGTGCTACCCTCCCCCTCAACATCATTTTTTTTCTTTGGGGAGACAGAGTCACCTTCATTGAATGAGAAGTATGTGATATTGCTATAATTGTATAGATCTCTTATATGAACCTAAATGAAATTATAGAATAAAACAATGTATTTATGGCAGCTGGGAGAAGAAATGAATAAAGATGGCTAAGCAACTGGATATACTTTGTCAACAGAAATAGAAATTCGGATAGAACGGAAGGAACCATGAAAATAAAAAGACCTCAGTATTCATGAAAGGGGTTTTGAATTTTCAATTATTCAATGGAATTTTTTTGCTCGTATGGAGAAACTACCCACGCATCTATCTATTCAGATTGTTTATTAAAATTGTACTCAATGCTTTCAGCTGAGATTTATCAGAGCAATGCAGTTAATTCCTATCTCTGAAAATAATAAAGTAAACCTTAAATGTAATAGTTTTGTTAAGATTTAAAAAAAAAAATTTGACAGAGAAAAAGAGAGACAGAGACAGACAGAACATGAGTAGGAGAGGGGCAGAGAGAGGAGACACAGAATCCGAAGCAGTCTCCAGGCTCTGAGCTGTCAGCACAGAGCCTGACGCAGGGCTGGAACTCAAGAACCTTGAGATCATGACCTGAACCCAAGTCAGACACTCAGCTAACTGAGCCACTCAGGCTCCCCAAATTTTGTTAAGATTTAAGAATCAAGCTGTTGAGTTTATTTTTTTTTTTCAACGTTTATTTATTTTTGGGACAGAGAGAGACAGAGCATGAACGGGGGAGGGGCAGAGAGAGAGGGGGACACACAGAATCGGAAACAGGCTCCAGGCTCTGAGCCATCAGCCCAGAGCCTGACGCGGGGCTGGAACTCACGGACCGCGAGATCGTGACCTGGCTGAAGTCAGACGCTTAACCGACTGCGCCACCCAGGCTCCCCAAGCTGTTGAGTTTAAAATAAACTTGGGCAATGCATTGAGGCTTCAGTCTGTTCTCACCTCCCAGGAAATGTCTGCTATAGACACAAACTGAGGCTGAATACATCATGCCAACTCAGAAGAGAACAAAGGAATTTGTTAAGAGACAATGTCAGACTCTCCAGACATATTTCAATTGATTATTGCATTTGGAAGATTTCTAGACATTTGTTGATCTAAGGAAGGTGAGCTGAGGCTAATCCATAATTTATCACTGAAAAACTATCAAAAGCACATTTATACATAACTCGCTGTGCTTTTTTGTGTTAGAAAATAGATCAATAATTAGATATTATGGAAAAGTCCCTCTCCCGATAATGTAAGATTTGTCTTTGATTTGTTGCTGATATAACAGGATAATTAATTTTAATTTTCAAAGACCTATGCATTGAGAAAATAAATACCTTAGGATTAATATTTGATCTCGGGCTGTTGGATTAATTATGATTTTGATTATTGAAAATATATTTATGGAGACTGCTGTCAATAGAAGAGATAAAGAAACTTCTACTAGATGGGTTTTAAGTGCCATTTTCGTACTGCTTTTATGGTCTGTTACAAAGAGCTAAATTCCATGGTAACACAGCAGTGCGTTAGTTTAACCATGAAGCACTTTACAATAGGCATTGCACATAATTGCCTATTCAGAGCATTAGGTGCAACCTCATCAGAAACAGGAAGAAACAAGGTGCATATGGAAATGGCTAAATTATTAAGAGACCGATTTTAATTATGTCTTATAAGTAATTTCTTAGGTTGGAATGTGTGCCTTTGGGGAAACAATGTGATATTTGAATTTGTTACAGACAACTAAATTTCATGACAGGAGAATTATGTGTATTTCCACACTACAGTCAGTTGAGATGTTGTTTTAACACATTTGTTATGATGTCTTCATGGTTGGGGTTGTTCATGTTACTGCTATTCTCCCAGACACATAGATTTCAAATACAGGCATCTTTGTCTCATCCTTATTTGTCTCCCTCTCCTTTTTCCTCACTGCAAAGCATCTACACAGCACGTTTAATCTTTCTAATCCAGGGTTCCTGATGTAACACCAGCTCAGAAACCATCAGTGCTTCTACACTGCATACTGAATTTTAAGTTAAATCTCTTTTTGTCTTACGGGACCATAGTACTACCAAAAAAATTGCATTTTCAATATTGCATCATAAAACCCACGGTTTAAACAGGTGTGTGGGGCAGGGTGACACATGAGAGATGGAGTAAATAATACCAGGCCAGCAATAACCAAATTATATTCTTTTCAGGAATTTAAATAATAAAGATAATTCAAATGGCCATAGTAATTATTTTGTGAAAAGTAAAAGTAATAAACTGGTTGATCTGAACTGCCCCAAATCAATCAAAACATCCCTGGAAAAATTCTGAAGAGCATGTAAGATCAGACACGAATCAATAAACTCCGTACACTCAAAATGTGTGCTCGTGCTGTTTACAACCTCCAGCAGGATCCAGAAAAAAAGAAGGCCAGCTGAGCATCCATTGACTACACACCAAGCATGTGTGAGTTCCTGCACTGTTTACTCAATAGCGTTTTTCCACTGAGCAAAGTGCTTCTTTGCAATCACGGTAATATTATACCCAATAGCTGCTGGAGAAGTGCCAATCTTGCTCCTTAATTATTCAATCATGTTCTCTCCAATTCATACTACAAAAACTCATGCAGTAGGAGAAATTCCTGTACAAAGTCTTCAGTCTCAGAGGCAGGCAAGGACTCCACAATATTGGCTTAATCTGTGTTAGCTGGTTTAAGTCCTCCTCTTTGCTCAGTAGATATCATAGTGCGATGGTTAGGAATACGGGCTTGATGATTGCCCTACCCCTGTTTAAATTCCAGATTTTATACTTGTTGTTGTGCTTTCTGAGGCAAATTATGGGAATTTACGTCTTAATTTCTGTAAAATGGTGGTGATGTTGATCCTGTTACCCCATAATGTTATTGGGAAAATCAGACCACAGTTATTAGATCTAATTATATAGAGTATAGACCATACCCAGCGTGCAGTTCTCAAACACTGGGGAGAATTCTCATACTCTTGTGCAGCTGGTTGGCCATTTCTTCACATAGGCCTCTTTCCTCTGTTCTTCCCTCTGATAAATGTGCTGTTTCATCCATTTTGTTTCATCCTGCTAAAACTTACCTACTCCTGTAGGTCTATTTCTGATACATGTCTCTTATAATATTTTTAAATGAATGGATTTTTCTTTCCCTTTGTGCCCCATTGTACGTTCATGTCCCCTGAGATTTAAGTTCAAGACCCTTCAAGTGTTTGATTATATATGTATAATTTATACACGTATTTATACTTCTAGTCACTGTGTGTCAAAGCTGTCGTTTGTGGCTTTGCCTGCGGGTGCTACAGAGCCCTGACATCCAGGGCTGTTTCTTGTATGCCTTGGGATTTTGCTGGATTCAATGTATGTGTTCCAGTTCTCAATGAGTAATTCTGTTTGTGGACAGGCTACCCAGTACCAGACACAAAAAGAATCTTTTAAACCCAAACCAGTCATCTGAGTGCATGTTAATGCCATGTAGGTGCCATCAGATTACCCTCTTGTAATGCTTCTTTCGATATGTTTCGCCATTCTGTTGTCTGAGGATATTGGCTGAGGCAAATTGCTAAAGAAGATGGTTTGCAAATATCTTTTATTTAAAAAAATGCAGGTTAAGGCTAAAAAATAAACCCCAACCCCAAACCTCTACTCTCCCAGATGTGGCCCTGGCTCCAGCTATGGCATCCTCCATAGTGTTCAAAAGAGAGAATATTTCCTGATAGCAGGGACTGGGTGAAGGAGTCAGTTCCCCCATTGCCCCCATATATTTTATTTTATTTTATTTTATTTTATATTAATTATATTATATATATAATATATGCTCCCATTATATAATATATGCTCCCATTGTGTGTATATATATATACATATATATATATATTTCCCTTTATATAAATATATATATTTATTTATAAATCCCCCCTTTTCCTACCTATAATAGTTTTTAATTTATTAGTTTAAAATGAAGCAGAATTTCACATCTTATTTTGGAGTGATGAGAAAAGAATCAGAGCAGCGAGGGATGATAGATGCTTCCCTATTTTGTACTGTGGTCATTTGATAAGGGCACTTCAGGGTTTACTCAATTAAGAGGTAGTCAGGTGATTCCAGACCTGCTGCTAAATAACTATGAGATGATATTTGGAAATACATGTTTCTCTGTTTATCTCTGTAACCACAGGTATGTGCCTGAGGTTCCCAACAAATGGCTAATTATCTCTGAATTTTCAGTGGTCTGGCGGCTGGCACTGACTGCTCAGAAGAAGCATGTTTAACTTTAGGACCCATCTGGACGCTTGGCCACTAGTGATGGGTGATACTAGTTATAGAAATCAGTCTCTCTGAGTCTGTGAAAACCTCCTGATTTTGTTTCAAATGTACTTTCTTTCCCATGACATTTTGAGATCAGGGCAAAATAGCCAACCTTATTTTTCTTTATACTTGCCCAAACTATAAGCTGGATAATATTTCTCAACATACATTTGTCTACAAATGTCATTGTAATATTAAAATCTATGGCTATTAATGTTGTACTAGCCCCTTAATCAATCTAAGGGGTTCAAAAAAATGAAGGGAATTTTCTCTGCTTGAGGTTTATTTTACTGTTTTTAACTAGGCAGCCCAGGATTCAAATCAAGGTATTGAAGATGTTGTTTGAAATCTGTTGGGGATGGTCATTGCTTATGGTTATAATTTCAAAATAGAGTTAATTCTTTCACAGAAACTTTTTTTGTGATAATTTCAAATCTGAGCAATTAATATTATTATTTAGAATTGCATAGGATTTGCTCTTTAAGATTATAATTTTTATAATTATTGACATATAATTATTTTATATGTGCATACTGGGTTAATATATTTAAATAATCTTAGCCATGCTGAGCTGTGGGGGGTATTTATATAAATTTAATAAAATATTTTAAATGCATGATTTTATATATAATTATTTTGTGCACTTCATGCATTTTGTTTTATGTTAGCATATGATATATAAATATGGATATCTAGATATAGATATATATTGAATAGATTTTCCATAGTCTGGTGCTATTTATGCCTTTGAAGTTTTAGGAATTTAGTCTCTATTCATGGGCTCTACTCTAGAACCTATTAAGAAAATACAAGAAATTTTAAGAACAACTTATTTTTATCCTAGAAGTTTTCCTATAGTATTTAACCCTTGCTTTCAATCCACGTTTTTATTCTATTCTTTGTAGGACATAATGGTCTCCTATTAAATGAATTGCTTACTGTCTTAGTAAAGGGATCCATCCTAAAATATGCCCATGGAGAGGTGCCATGAGACAGAGGGTCCTAAGAGTTGATCTTGATGTTTAGGTCTCCCAGGGCTGTGGAAGACTGCACGGCTACAGAAGAAAAAAAATCAAGTTATAGGTGCCATGGAAAATAAGAGCATTAGGAATGAAATGAAACTCTCATCTGAAGGCAGAAGCAAAGCCATGAATTGAAAGAAAAATCATGTAGTTGGAAGCTGAGGAGGTAAGGAGCAAACTGGATTGTAGGGTTCAAGGTGGATTAGGGCTGGTAGTTGAAGACGATGTCAGAGTATTAGAAGCTCACTCTATGTGGCCAGGGTGCCCAACACAGCGCCGGGTGGACCTAGTCACATTCAACATTTATAAGGAATGGGCAATGAAGAAATTGATGGCTATATTTGCAAAATTTGCTAGGTTTGAACATGAGTTCTAATTTAATTTTTGATGACTATTTTTAATAGCAACTAATTTTTTATGGGTTCAGTTACTGCCTCTGTTCTTTTCCAAATGTTTACCAAATTACCAAGAGTCTACTTCTTTAGCCATATAACCTGTTCCAAATAACCAATGTGAACATTTTCCCTTGAATATCACTTTGTTACTCAAAATAACAGATCTGAATTTATATTCACTATCTTCTGCTGGACTGGATTTCCCTTGTGATATAATTTTGTTGTTATTTTGTTGGTGGCATCTATAGACTTTATGTAGCCATTCTCAAGATGTTTAATTTTACTTTTATTTATCCACTTCCTTTGTACTAGACATTGAATAAAGTTGGGAAGTTGATAGCAAGACAAAGTTTAGTTGACTGGACATATTGCCCGTTCTGTTTTTGTATACTTATGACTTATGTACAGCATTTATATGGACAAGAGGCAACCTGGCCTAGGCTCCCTCATTACCTTTGGGGAGGGGGGAGTCTCCTATAAGAATTGCTAGTGATTTTATATAGGAGATTATATGTTTATTGAGAGTAGAAAATCAGAGGGGCAACTCTATTATTCAGAGTAATGATCTGCCTGCATCAAAACAATGCAAAATGTGTCCAATATGTTAGGCAAATATAAAAATGGGGAATGTGATTTTATTAAATTACCACAAGTTATGGTCCATATTTTTTCAATTCTAAAAAATTCAGTTTGCTTTTAATTTTTTTTTAAATTTTTTTTAACGTTTTATTTATTTTTGAGACAGAGAGAGACAGAGCATGAACGGGGGAGGGGCAGAGAGAGAGGGAGACACAGAATCGGAATCAGGCTCCAGGCTCTGAGCCATCAGCCCAGAGCCCGACGCGGGGCTCGAACTCATGGACTGTGAGATCATGACCTGAGCTGAAGTCGGCTGCTTAACCGACTGAGCCACCCAGGTGCCCCGAGTTTGCTTTTAATTTTAATGTTTCTGAAATTGGGAAGCATCTTTCAATTGATATCAAAATATAACTGATGTCAAAAGAAACCTATATGCCTTTGGGCAGTGAAATAAATTGTAAAGTCATTGTCATTTCTGAGCTTATAGTATCATGGCCAAGAATTAAAGGCATCTGTGCATCTGACTGCTGTTTCATCAGACTGGTGCACGAGAAGAGTTATTTGCCTCAGTACCACCAGAGCTGGTTGAATTTTAAATTTGGATCTGTATTTATTATTTAAAATATCCTCAGAGAAGATTATACCCTGAGGAAGCATTGGAATGAAAAGTTACTGTGAACCAAAATGGTCACTTGTCTTATGCCACCCAGTGTAATTCAAGATAGTAGTATTGCCAAAACTCTTGGAATTGGTCATAGACTTCAGAACGAGATGAGATTTTAGGGACCCATTTTTGAACCCTGAAGACTATCACTCATTTAACTAAGAGCCATATAAAAACAAAGCAAGTCTGAGTTTAACCAAATAGTAAATGGAGAAGAAACTCTAGGACCATCTGATGTGTTTTACAGATCTACTATTGTTCTTAAAGGTGCTAAAGAGATTAGGGTCAGTGCACTGGTAATCACTGTGATGCTTGGGCTGATCAAAAGGTATCAGAACAGTCTTGAGACTTAGAATGTGTCATGACTTAGATGCTAATATTGACAAACAATGTGGCATGGAATTTGACAGATAAGTGTATGCTATTGTTGAGTCGTTTTTAAAATGTGTACATTTTAACATAACATCTTTTCTCAAAAGCCTAGTCATAAATTGATGTGCCTTAAAGATTAATACCGTTTAAGGATTAAGGACATTGTGGTAAATTAATGGTATCATTGAAAAGATGGAGGACGGGGCACCTGGGGGGCTCAGTCAGTTGAACATCGGCTCAGGTCATGGTGTTGTGGTCTGTGAGTTCCAGCCCCACATCAGGCTCTGTGCGGGACAGCTCAGAGCCTACAGCCTGCTGTGGATTCGGTGTCTCCCTCTTGCTCTGTCCCTCCCTGACTTGTGCCCTGTCTCAAAAACAAATGAATGTTAAAAATGTTAAAAGAAACGATGGAGGCTGCCATACAAACTCATTTGCATTATTCTTAGGATGTAACTTTTTACTGTAACTTATTTATATTTATATTTATTATCTTCATACCAGGCAGGAACTCTGTAGAGGGAAGAAATGGTGAATACAATTAGTGTATCTGTAATTTACACAGAATAGGTGCTCATAAATTCCTGTGGCCTAAAGAAATTGGGAGGAGGTGCAGGAACAACAAAACAAGAGGGGAGGCAAGAACAGAAGTGGGATGCTGTGTCAGAAGCCAGGAACAGATGCTGGTGTGCCTCGCCTGACTCTGACGCTGACAGGCAAACCTCCGACATTTTCACCTATATTTTCAATATTCAACCTTCCACCATCTCCGCACATTAGGAAGTAACTGTTATGCTAACACTTTTTTTTTTTTAAGTTTATTTAATCTGAGCAAGACAGAGACAGCATGAGGAGAGGGGCAGAGAGAGAGGGAGAGAGAAAATCCCAAGCAGGGTCTGTGCTGCCAGAACAGAGCCTGACGCGGGGCTCGAACGTAGGAAACCGTGAGATCGGGACCTGAGCAGAAACCAAGAGTCGGATGTTTAACTGACTGAGCCACCCAGGTGCCCCTTAGTTTTAAATGGGAGTGCAAAAATAAATAAAATCTAAGAAGACGGTTTGTGTAAAAGATACATGTATACTTAGAATACACCTGGTACAATGTATACCCACTGGAAATTATGAGTGCAAAGAGGAGTTCTAGTTTTCCACATGCAAAATAATACCAAAAATGATGGTGTGTTCAGAGTAACAGCAAACAATTTATTTTCAGGTAGTGTTATTTTACTTACTGGGATTTTTAATAAAAAGTCTTCATTTGTATATCATGGATGTCCAGAAAAGTAAATGTTGCTGTTCAGATACCTTCACTTTGATTTATTAATCCTTAGTTGATTTGGATGCCATGTCACAGAGTACAGCTAATAAAAGCATGAACATTTGTCTTGGAGCAAGCTTGATTTGAGGTGAATAACATTAAACAATAGCCTATTGACAAGCAATTAAACACCACTTCTTTCCTAGCACTGCTTTGAATTATGGTTGTCCTAACTAATGGACGCATCCTTATGTTTTAGAATTCCAATATAATCTAAGATGAGGAGAACCTTTAATTAGATTTTCAATAGAATCGGCAAAGACCCACTGCTCATCATCTTGACTGCTTATTTTCATCGACTGAGGCCAAAACAAAGATAAATTGCAAAATTCATTAACAATCCATTTACTTCAACTGCAACTACCAATTGAATGTACATTATTCATGCCTATTGCCATTTCCTCAGGGAATATCACATGGCATTCTCCAGACAGAGTGCTGTGCCTCTTAACTTGAACTTCAGAGTAATTTAGTCAACTCTTCTACATCATGGAGTACCTTCATTGAAGCAAAAAGAAATAAGGTGGTTTTCTAATTCCACTTACACTTAAAAGGTTAATTTGAAGAACAAGAAACAGAGGTACCAGGAGGAAATTGTGTGCCTTTAATCTGAAAGGAAGGCGGTCCCCCAAATGCTAACCTTGAAAAGTAACAGGGCAGGGGGCACCTGGGTGGCTCAGTTGGTTGAGCGTCTCTTTTTTGGCTCAGGTCATGGTCTCAGGGTCATGAGATCCAGCCACACACTGGGCTCCCTGCTGAACATAGAACCTGCTTAAGATTATCTCTTTCCTTCTGCCCCTCTCCCCCTGCTTGTACTCTCTTTCTACAGAAAAAAAAAGACAGGAGATATTTGCATTACCCAAGATAATACTGAGGTCACTGTGGAAGAACATCTACAAGAGAAAGTTGACTATAATATTCTGCAAGTGAAGAAGCTATTTTTTTTTCACCACCTAGATTTGATGATACAAAAGTCATGAAATAAAGGCACTCTATGAGCTCTTATTGTCTGTAAAATGTCCTCTAAGGAAGTGTTAGCTAAACTAACATATTGCCGGGGAACAGTATTAGTGTGTTTAATTAACAACCTCCTTCCAAGAAAGGCTTGTCTCTTGTTCACAGGTCTTATTCCCACTTTCCATCCTTACCCTACATCCTAGTGCGTGAGGACAGGTATTGTTATGTTTTGCATTGCACCACAGTTTGTGAAGTCTTAACAAGCAGCATTTGCTGTCAATTAAGGCACTGTTTTATTCACATGTGGCCACCACTACAGAACTGCTTTAAATTAGGTAACAAAGAAATGGATCAGTTTTTTTTTGTAAATCTGTTTCTTTGTTGCCTGTGTCTTTCACATAATTCCAATTGCCATGCCCATTAACTTTTTAAATCATATACAGTTTTGAGAGCAAAGAATTTCATTACAGTATGATGCAGGTTAACCACTAGGAAATGATACTTATATGGCCCAAGTTATACCTGGTCATCCAAGAAGAAACTCATAATGATTAGATAATAAACAGACACAAAGCAGGTTGCTAAGGAAAGACAAAAGGAAATTAACTCCGTAATTAGATAACCAAGGTTTTTGTCTACATAATACCAAAATAGCTAATTTAATATGTTGAATGAGTTAGACTGGTTTTTTTCACGTAAGCAAAACAAAGGACTAATTCCCTGACACTTTCATTCTTCAATTGGTTGTGGCAGCATTATATACACATAATTTAAATACGTTTCAATCTGCTTTTCCTATGTATCTCAGGCAACATTTCCTAATGAGTCTGCCCGAAGAGAAGAAAATTTTGTCTTTAGCTGTGAGCAATTTCTATATTCAGAAATAAGTTTGATCATTCTGGTTGACTTTACCAGTAATGGCAGTCCCCAATACAGTCTATGTGGTGTGGATCTATACATGTGTATGTTATTTACCAAATTTGAGATATGTTTTCCCAGAGCAAATCAGTTTTTTTAAAAGTCTAATTAAATATGTTTATACATTTGAGCCAAAAGATGTTTATACATTTATACAAAAGAACCTGAATAAATGTTTATACATTTATACAAAAGAACCTGAATTGTGGATCCAGGGCTTTTTTTTGGAAAATTTGTGTCTCTAGATTCCATTACACCCTTATCTCCTGGTTTATCTCTGAACTTTTTTGGGGATCTCTAAAGCTGAGCATGACGTCTTCCATTAGTTCTAAAAAAAAACTCAGTCATTATTGCTTCAAATATTGCTTTTCCATTATTATCTCTGTTTTTCTGGGACTACAGGTGGGCATATGATAGACCTTCACATATGGTCTCCTTGTGTCATAACCTCTCTTATATTTTCTATCACTTTATCTCTCCTTGCTATATTCTGAATATTTTTTGTAGTTAATTCGTTCTTTTTGCATCTGTATTGATTCAACCTGCTATTAAACCTATCCATTCAGGATTTTTTTTACATTTTTTTAAATCTATAAATGTGCATAAAGAATCCAATGATTCCACAAACTATGGAAAATAGCAGTCCCTAGAGCCTCTCCCTTCTCATTTCCCTATTCTCAAAAGCATTATTTTTTATTTTTTATCTGATCATTTTGGCATTTCTCTGGGTAGTTCCAAATAATAGGTTATAATGCCTCCTTATCATTGGACAGGTTAGGCTTCTTATGATAAAAGTTGAAAATTTAGCTGTTAAAGGTTCCTTTCAATGTAGAAACTCAAATCCTTCAGTTGTGGGAAATATTCTGGAGTTAATTCTTTGATGATTACCTCCCCTTGATTTTCTCTGTGCTCTCTTTTTAGAACTTCCATTATCTGGAAGTTACATCTCTTGGATTGGTCTTCTAATACATATATTGTTTAATCCTTTTCTTTGTGCTCAGGTGTTTCTTTGACTCCATCTTTCAGCCCTTCTTTAAAGTTTATTTCTGCTGTATGTTCAATCACTGAGAGCTTCCTTTTATTCTACTGAGCCTTACTTTATATTGCATTATATTCTTATTTTCTGGTTTATCATCTTTCCTATGTATTTAAGGATATTAATTATTATGTTAAAGAATTTTCTTTCCATGTGTCTTCTCTGTTCCATCAAGGTACCCCTTCCTGTAGGTTTAATTTTGTCTCTGTCTCTGTGTTAGAGGCTTTCCCGGGATGTGTGCTAATTTTTTGTTGTCCGTACCTGGTTAAGACAGTGAAAGCCTCAGAATCCTGTTGACTATAAACTTCATTGGAGGTTGATGTAGTTGAGACTTTCATTTGTGAAACTTCTGATATCAGAAGCTTAGGTCTTTCTTTTAAGGTGGCTAGATTTCTCAGATTTCTCTGGAGAGTGAAAACCTAATTACCAGCAAGCATCCTGGGAGCAATGTAGAGGTTTAGGGTTTAGGGTGAGAAATGGGGTAGGGGCTTGTTTAAATTTACTTAATTTCTTACAGTTTTGTTTTGATTTTACGTTTTTTAAACACTGACCTACCTTCAATTCTAATATCTCAAAAGAAGAGACTCAGCAGTCTTAGAAATGAAGGCACCTGGAATAAGGAAAGACATCTGGAAAATCTAATTAACTCTAATATACCTCAATAAGTCCTCTTTGTTTTATGTCTCCAGCAATATCCTCTCCCCATGGGTAACTGGCATAGCCAGTTCCTTGAGCCTTTGGGGAGTTCTGAAGTATGAAATCAGTGAGTTCTCTGCTCTTCCTATTTCCAGTTTAGGAGTCAGCTTTAGTGGCTCAACTCCATCTGTTACTACTTGTCTAGTCATTTTCCAGCTTTTTTCGTACGCTCTAAAATCTTCATACCATTTCCTCTCCTGTTCTCACTGGGCTGACTCTCTTTGTCAATGGGGTTTTGGAAGGGAGAGATACGCATTTAGTCAAATACCAACTTTATTTGAGATTAGCCATTAAATTTATTTTATTTTTTATTTTATTTTATTTTATTTTATTTTTTTTTTTTTTTTTTTTTGACTTCTAGAAGGCCTATTTGACGTTCTCTGGTGAATATGTGTGGTCATTTTTTTAGTTTTAATCTTTTATCAGGTATTTATTTTTTTAATTGTATCTTTTAAAAAAACGTTTATTTTTGAGAGACAGAGTTTGAGTGGGGGAGGGGCAGAGATACAGGGGGACACACAATCTGTAGTAGGCTGCAGGCTCTGAGCTATCAGCACAGAGCCCTATGCGGGGCTTGAACTCAGGAACAGTGAGATTGTGACCTGAGCCGATGTCAGATGCTTAACTGACCGAGTCACCCAGGTGACCCCTCTTTTATCATACTTTAAAACTATTTTACTTATTCAACTTATTCAACCATTTTCATTATGCTTATTTTATATTCTGTTGCTTGGCGATTCCAACATATGAAGTATTACAGATCTGATTCTACTGTTATTTCTCCTGCCTGTCAAATAAGTGTATATTTTCCTTTCATTTTTGTGGGGTTTTTTTTTTTTTGGTTTTATATTTCTCGGAATTTATCAGTAGGATTTATTTAAGTTCTAGATGAGTGGATTCATCCAGTAAGGATTGTGCTTATTTTTCTTGATCCTCTGGGGGCTGGGAACCATTTGAAACCAAATTCTCTGCACGAGGGCTTCTGGAAAACATAGGAATTATAAGTAAGGCCTAGCTTGTGCTTATGAATTCTCAGGGGAGCTTTTTTCCCTCTCTCCACTTAGCATTAAAGTTTAAGGTGGCAAATTTCCTTCCTCCCTGCCTTTTTCGGGAGGGGATAAATTATTTTTGTTTACCCATATTCTGAGGATGGAATACTTTGGAGAATTCAGGTGTATAGGAGTGTTTATTATGCACGCCAAAATTGCGCAGGCCCTACATATTGTCTTTTGTCCCTTGCACATTGAGAAGATATAAAAACCAAGTGCTGGGGTGCCTGGTGTCACCCCTGTTTGCGCTCTCTCTCTCTAAAAACAAAGCAAAAACAAACAAAGAAAGAATGCAAAAAACACCAAGTGCCATATCACCTGCATTAAGCAAATACTTTCGGAGCGACGATAGCTTCAGTCTTCTGTGTACCATTTAGATTCCCACTTTCACTTTGTTTTAGGTGCTGATAATAATTTACTTTATTTATGTCCCATTGAGGTTCTTAAGAAGACACTTTTTATGATTTATCTGCCATTGCAGGTCACTGTCTGTTGTAGGGCCAGTCATGGTGTCTGACCCGTTATCTTTACCTTGCTTTTGCTACTTTCTCCCAAAGGCATGAGGTGTAGAGATTACACTCTTTCCTCCTCTTCTGGTTATATCCTGTATGCCTGGCAATCTCATCCATATCCATAGATTCCTCTAACATCTATGTTGAAGATTCCCAGATATTTGGCTCCAGCTCAGATCTTTAAACAGAGCTCCAGAATCCTGTCTTCCTTGTGTGTCCAGCACATCTCTATTAGTTCTCTTAATAACACAGCAGAAGTTTTTCTGTTGTTAATGTTTGCTATTTTGTATTTATTTCTTATTTTTCCACAGAAATGGCTTCTCTTTCTGCCTTCTTTATCTTGGTAATCTAACCATTTGTGAAACCCAGAGTCATTGTGGTCCTATTTAATTTTCTGACAGATCTTCCTTGGCTTATGAGGGGATTATGTCCCTATGAACTCATCTTTTTTTTTAATTTTTAAAAAAATGTTTATTAATTTTTGAGAGAGAGAGAGACAGAGTGTGAGCAGGGGAGGGGCAGAGAGAGAGGGAGACACACAATCCAAAGCAGGCTCCAGAGCTGTCAGCACAGAGCCCGACATGGCACTTGAACCCACGAACTATGAGATAATGATCTGAGCCAAAGTTGGATGCTTTACCGACTGAGCCACCCAGGCGTCCCCCAATAAACTCCTCTTAAGTTGAAAATATCTTAAGTCAAAAATGCATTTAGTATACCTAATCTACTGAACATCATAGCTCAGCCTAGTCTATCTTAATTGTGCTCAGAACACACATTAGCTTACTGTTGAGCAGAATCATCTAACACAAAGCCTATTTTTGAAGGAAGTGTTGAATACATCAAATAATTTATTGAATACTGTATTGAAAGTGAAAAAAAAAGAATGGTTATATGGGTACAGAATGGTTGTAAATGTGTGGATTGTTTACCCTCATGATCAAGTGGCTGACCAGGAGCTGCAGCTCACCACACAGCATCACCAGAGAGGATCATATTGAATACCTCTAGCCACAGAAAAGATCAAAATCCCAAATTCAAAATTTCCATTTCCACTGAATGTATATTGCTTTTGCGCCATTGTAAAGTCAACAAATCTGAATTCAAACCATTGTGAGTTAGGGACCATCTGTACTTCCCTCAACACCACATTCAATTACTAAGTCTTGTTGATTCTGTCTTCTTATTGGCTCTTCTTTCTTTTTCTTTTGTTTCCATTCCCTTGGCCACTCCTTGGAAAGCCAGTTATATTCTCATGACTGGCTTTCCTCTTCTCATCTAAATTTTCACCATCTCTTCTTTCAATTAGGTGACAGGTGATTATTTCTGAAGGGCAGACTTTCTTTGATTAAAGTCCTTTCCATGGCTCCCAGTTGTTCTCAAAGAAAAGCCCCAGTGTTTTAGAATGGTAGTCAAAATCCTTTTTAATCTGACTTTGACTTGTTTAGTTCCATTTTCTGTTGCCTGAATTCTCAGCTTTAGCAATATTAAGCTATTTGTACACTGCTTCAAATCTACATTTGTTTTTCATACACTTGCATTGTTCTGCATATGTTTCCCATACACCTCTCAGAAATCCTTGACAGGGTTCTCCCTCTCCTCTGTAACACCACTCAACAGTAGGTACTTCTATTGATTCACAGGTTGTGTTTTATTATAATAGGTTTTTTCCTCATCAGAATACAAAGGACTTGGACTATGCATTTTTTCCCCTTTATATTTCCCGTGTATGTTCTTGACACATAGCTGACACTCAATAAATTTTGAATTTATGAATGAATGAATTTATTGGAAAGTTTGGAGCAGAACCACGTCTCCAGACTTCCTTTTCATTTTGCTTTATGCTGTGTAATCTGAATCAAATTTAATAAAAAAGAATCATTTTATTTTTGTAAAAGTGCTTTTCATGTCCTAATAATTTTAAACTCTTGGAAACTTCTGATCTCACAATATCATAACCTCAGTGCTGGAAGGGAGCCTGGAGGGTATTTAAACCCCCTTCCAAGGAGGTTGTGAGTTTCAGCACAAGTTTTCTAACATGTGTTTTTCCATATTGTATTTGAATAACTTCAGGGATTGTGCAAATGAGGAAACCATGGGGCCGAATCTTTCCATCTTTGTAGAATTATGACTATATAAAAAGGTCTCCTTTTATACCAAATTTAAATTTCTCCGACTACAAATTTCATACACTGACCTTAGTAAATCCCAAGGGCAAAAGAGGACATATTTAATACCTCTTCCATAAAATAGCCCTTCAAGAATTTGAAGACAACTTATGCTCCCCACCCAAATCTTCTCTGTCTCAGTTTGAAATATATAAAATGCCCTCAGGTGACATTTATAGGTCTCTCACTATGATTTCACCACCACCTCTCTTTTTCTATCTGTAAGGAGTCTCTATTAAATGGAACTCAAGCTTCTAAAATGTTCTGATTTAAAAGGAATTGAGTTGGACCCTCACATTGCTGTTTCCAAACATCTTGATGAGCCTTATTTTATGTATATTTATCTTTATCGCTATTTTCTTCTTTTGAAACTAATTATTTTTTTGTTTTAAAAAATTAAAACAACACAGAGTCATAAGCATAATATGTATGTTCCATAACTCCACCTTTCAGGCATTGCCAGTTCTAGCAGCTTGGTACATAGGTTTTTCACAATCTTTTTAATATTCATATAATATGCATATTATATACACATAATATATTTTCCAAAATATTACAAAATTAGATTATACTAACATTTTATAACTTGCTCTTCTCACTTAACATTATGTTTGAATATTTCTTATGTATTTTGGTTTCTTTTGCATATCAATACTCATAATACTAGTTGATTCTATGTAAAAGCTGCAAAATACTCTAATCTTTCAATGTATTGCCATTTATTGAACTAATTTATTGATGTTATTTCCAATTACTGGAATCATAAACAATTCAATAAAATTTATTAGGCATTTGCAATACGCATAGTGTTATGCCAACCACTGGAGCTAAGAAGATGAATACAATAATCTCTGTCTCCAGGGAGTTCACGATCTAATGCAATAGAGCCATGAATCCATAATCATAATACAAGTGCTATCTCAAGGATATACACAGACTCACAGAGGACGCCGGCACTTGGAGTATTCAGGTAGAATTTGTATAGAGAAGGCAATGCTTATGTTTCATATTGAAATGTAAGTAAGTGGGCATCATAGAGGAAAAATATTTCTAATTGCTGGGAGCAGCCTATTTAAAGGCATATTGTTATGCACAATTATGATGTATCTGAGGAACTGCAGGAAGTTCAATATATTATACATGGCAGATCCATGTCAGTGATGACTGGTGAAGTAGGTAAGGTTCATCTAATGATGGGCCTGTTGTGCTGCATCACAAACTTTGGATCTTATCCTATTGGTAATATAGAGCCAGATTAGTTCAGTGGAGAGAGCTAGAAAAGGTGCAACATGCAGAGTTCCAGATGAGAATAGTTTTTCTTCAAGCAAAATTCTGTAAGCAATGTTTTGCGTGATTTGCCCTCCCTGGCCCTAGCAGATGACATTTGCCCCCTGATGCTATCACCTGGGCCTTATCACTGCAGACCCCTTCAGTCCTCCTTCCAATTTCACGAGAGTTATCCCTGGGAGCCAGAGACCATTCTGCCCATGATCATAGTGAAGGGGTGTTAGAAAAATTAATGCTCTACACCTTCAAGCATTTCTCAACCAAGTACCAATGAGAGATGGTCTATAAATCCCTTTGTTCCCTTGCCCCTGGTTTGGGCTAATTCAGAGGTGCATGTTGAGCACTAACATTGAGAATTAACCTAGTGCTATTAAGTCCCAGTGTCATAGAAGTAACTGGCCTGGTAACACATCCTTTATTGGCTACCTTCCCTTCCCTGTCTCATTTCTCTGCTCTCATACCCAGGGCCCCTTTCTAGGATCGCCACCTAAATAAATCACTTTTGCTTGAATTCTGGTCTCAGGGTCTTTTTCTTAGGGCATTGAAACAACGCAATACTCAACAAAATCTTGGCTCAAATAGTCTAGATTACCTACCCATTCACCAACCTACTTATTTATCTAGAGCAATACCAAGAAAACCTTTTATTTGTTCCAGGCTTGAAAATAAATGTCTTTTAAGGCTTTATCTGGGGACAGAAAATGACTCTCCCAGTCCTAGATGGTTTGATTTCAAGGGATAGAGTCTACCTAAAGAAGCTCAAGCAGAATAAGAGGATCTCAAGAAACCAAGTTTAGCTGGGCTACACTTAAACTGAAACCATGCAACATCTTCACTTGCAGTCTGTTTAATCTTGTGTCTGAGTTGCCTTTCATTTATTTTAGCGATTGGTTCCCTTTACTCTGCTGCAGCTTGACTTCGAAAATGAGAATCTTCGAATTGGCACCCTGTTAATGCTGGCTTACGCATAGTACTTGACTGAAATGGACCCTATTCTATCAAACATCCATGATATTATATCTCTAGAGACTAAATCAATCTGTTGGTTCCATTTTAAAAATTTAACAGTTTATTGATGTCTAGTTGACATATGATGAACTGCATATATTTAAAAAGTGAAATTTGATGAGATTTGATATACTTGTATACCAATAGAACTACCATGATGATCAAGATGATGAACACAGGCTTTACCCTTAAAAGTTTCCTCATATCTCTTTTATAATCTCTTGCTTCCAAACTTCACCTCTCCTAGTCCCTGTACTCAGGCAACACTTGATCTATTCTTATCACATATGAGTTTGTATTTGCTATAATTTTATATAAGTGGAGTTACACAGTATACTTTTCTTTTTGCCCTGGCTTTTCATTTTGTATAATTATTTTGAGATTTACCATATTATTATGTGCATCAATGGTTTATGTATCTTAATTGCTGAATAATCTTGTATTTTTATAGATATGCCACAATTTTTTATTCCTTCACATTTCAGCAGTTAGACATTTGGATTGTTTCCAGTATTTGGATAATTAAAAGTAATGCTACTACGTACATTCATGTCCAAGTCTTTTTATGGACACACATATATTTTAATTTGACTTGGGTAAATACCAGGAATGGAATGACTAGGTTATATGGTATGTGTATGTTTAAGTTTTTAAGAAACTACCCAAGTGCTTTTTTCAAAGCAGTTCTAGCATTTAACATTCCCACATGCAGTAAATGAGCAGTTCAGTTGTTTTGTGTTGATAACACTTGGTAAGGTCAAGTGTTTTTAATTTTAGCCACTCAGGTATGTGTCATGCTACCTCTGTGTGGTTTTAATTTGTATTTCCCTAATTGCTAATTATGCTGAACAACTGTTCCTGTGCTTATTTGCCATGCATATATCTTCTTTGGAAAGTGTTCAAGTTTTTCTCTATTTTTTTTAAGTGGGGGTGCTTGTTTTATTAATATTGAGCTTTTGTACTTTTAGCATTTTTAATATTAAGAAACAATTCATGTAACATAAAATTCACCGTATAAAATGTGGAATTCAGGACTGCCTTGGTGGTTCAGTTGGCTAAGTGTCCGACTTTGACTCAGGTCATGATCTTGTTGTCTGTGGTTTGAGCCCTGAGTTGGGTTCTGTGCTGACAGCTCAGAGCCTAGAGCCTGCTTCAGATTCTGTGTCTTCCTCTCTCTACCCCTCCCCCACTCGTGCTCAGTCTCACTCTCAAAAATAAATAAACATTAAAAAATTAAAATGTGTAATTCAGTGGTTTTTAGAATATTCACAATGTTGTACAACTATTCCCACAATCTATTTCAGAACATTTCCTTCATCCCATAAAGAATTTCTATAACTATCAGTCACTCTCCATTTTCTCCTCACCCCATATTCTGGCACTCACTAATTTGCTTCCTATTTCTATGGATTTTCATACTCTAGACATTTTATATCTATGGGATCATATGATATGTGACTTTTTTTGGATTCCTTTCATTTAGCATAATGTTTTCAAAGTTCAAGTTGTAACATGTAACTGTCTTCACTTCTTTTTTATGGCTGAATAATATTTGAGTTTTATATAGTCTAGATTCACATTCCTTATCAGATTCCTGATTTGAAAAATTTTTATCCCAGTCTGTGGCTTGTCTTTTCCTTCTCATAACCATGTCTCTCAAAGATCAGAAATTCCTAATTTTAATCAAGTACAATTTATCATTTTTTCTTTCATGGATCATACTTTTGTTAAATTATCTAAGAACTCTATTCTAAATATGACAGGATCACAAACATTTTCTCCTGTGATTTCTTCTAGAAATTTTATAATTTTAAGTTTTCCCTTTAGATACATGGATCATTTTATGTTAATATTTTCATATAGTATGAGGATAGATTGAAGGCTTTGTTTTATTTTATGCATATGGATATGCATTGTTCCAGTCCCAGACTTTGAAAAGTTTACTCTTTATTGTTATACCTTTGCTCCTTCCTTGAAAATCAATTGACTATATATGTGTGACTCTATTTCTGGACTCTAAATGTCTTCGTTGATCTACTTGTCTACCTTGACACAAATACTGTGCTGTCTAGATTTTACTGTAGCTTTATCATGTCTGTGAATCGGGTAGAATAAGTTCCTCAATTCTTTTTTCAAAGGTGTTTTGACTATACTCTAGACTTTGCATTTCCATATTAATTTTAGAATTAGGCCATTAATTTCTAGCGAAAAGTCTGTTAGAATTCTAATTGACACTGTATTCAATCTATGTATCAGTTTTAGGAGGACTGCCATTTTAAACAAATTGTCTTCTAATTCATGAACATGCATATCTTTCCGTTTACTTAGGTCTTCTTTTATTTTGTTGTCATATATTTGGTTCTTATAAAATTCCTTCACCTTTTAGTTAAATATATCCAAAACTAATTCCTATTTCTTGATATTATTGTAAATACTATTTAAAAATTTCAAGTTCTAAATGGTCATTACTAGTATATAGAAATGCAATTTCTTTCTTTTTTTTTTTTAAGTTTACCTATTTTGAGAGAGACAGAGTGTGAATGGGGGAGGGACAGAGAAAGAGTGAGAATCCTAAGCAGGCTCCCCACTGTCAGCTCAGAGCCCATGAGGGAGCTGAATTCAGGAAACCATGAGATCATCACCTGAACTGAAATCAAGTGTCAGAAGTCTAACCAACTCAGCCATCCAGCCAGAAATTGCCCCTACGATTTCTTTTTATACATTGGTCTTGTATCCTGACAGCTCACTAAATTCATTTACTATTCTAGTCACTTTTGTGAAGACTGCATCAGACTTTCTACATATACGATCATGTCATATGTGAAGTTTACTTTTGATAGGATTTTAAACTACAAATCCAATTCAGATGGTTTAATAGATTTATTGAACTACTTCTTCATGATTAAGCATTGTTATTTTGTCTTTCAAGGAATCTGTTCATTTCATATGTTGTCAAAAGTATTCGTATAAAGTAGCTCATAATATCCCATTATTATTTAAATACTTGTAGCATTGTAATGAATTGGTTTTATTCCCTTATTGTTTTGTTTTCTATTTTCATTGATTTCTGCTCTTTCATTATTTCCTCTCTTCTGCTCACTTTCAGTTTATTCTCTCTTTTCTAGTGTAAGTTGTGCAGTGAGGACTCTGATTTGAGACCTTTCTTCTCTCCTAATATAAGCATTCATACTATAAAGTTTTCTTTAATCACTGCTTAGGTTGGAGCCTACAAATTTTGATATGTTGTCTTTTTATTTTCATTCAGTTTAAAATACTTTTTTTAGGGGCGCCTGGGTGGCTCAGTTGGTTAAGCGGCCGACTTCGGCTCAGGTCATGATCTCGCGGTCCGTGAGTTCGAGCCCCGCGTCGGGCTCTGTGCTGCCAGCTCGGAGCCTGGAGCCTGTTTCAGATTCTGTGTCTCCCTTTCTCTGACCCTCCCCCATTCATGCTCTGCCTCTCTCTGTCTCAAAAATAAATAAACGTTAAAAAAAATTTATAATATTTTTTTTATTTCCTTTTAGATTTCTTCTTCGGCCCATGGGTTATTTTGAAGTATGTTATTCAGTTTCCAAATATTTAGGGTTTTCCGGGTGAATTCGTTATTTATTTCTGATTTTTCATTTTGGTCAGAAAACAGAATCCTGAAAGATTTATTGAGACTTGTTGTATGGAACAGCATATACTCTCTCTTGGTATATGTTCTGTTTTTCTTGAAAACGAGAAAGGTGTCATGCTCTTGTTAGATGGAGTGTTATAGAAACGTAAATTAGGTCAAGGTGTGATAGTTTCCAATTTTCGGTTGCTGCTTTTCTTACTCAGGTGGCCCTTATAGAACTCCTGGGATCCCAGGAAATCCAGCCTTCACTGGGAAGAGTGGTCAAGGCAGATGCATCTGTGGTCTCATTGCACTGTTCTCGGAAGCTCTCCTGACACTCGGTGCCCAGAAGCCACAAAGCTCACTCTGTGGGCTCCAACTGCACCCTGTTTGCCTTGGGAAACCACACGCTGCACCTACCTGGACCAGGCCCCTGCCCTTGGATGTCCTCCATGCTGTTCAAAAAGAACATTTCCTAGGTGAAGGGAACAGCTCACCCCCACAGGGCGCTGGCAGTTTGGGTCAGAAATAGCCAGCAATGCTCTGAGGAAGAGGACTCCAGGAACTGGAAGCTATGACCTCTGGGGGTGGCCTACTGGGACGAATCTAGACACCTAGACATCTAGAGGAACGACTGGTCCTGAGGATATGGGTGAGTGCCTCTTATTTTATTAATTCTGATAGAGTGCTGTGTGAAATCCTAGACTCTAAAAGTGAATTTGTTTATTTCTCTTTGCACTTCTATCATTTTTTTCTTCCTATATAGTGACGCTCTTTATTGGAAGCATAAATATTTAGGATTATTACCTGTCTCAAATTGACCTCTTATTGTGAAATGATCCTCTTTATTCTTGGTAATATTTTATGCTCTACAATCGACTTTGTTGTTAATGTACTAAACTGCTTTTTAAAATTTTGAGTGATGTTAACGTGGTGTTGAGTCAGGATTCCTCACGGGTTCTCCCAGGCTCCCCCCCTCCAAGAAACCAAAGCAGTAAATAACAGAAACCATATATGTATATAGGTTTGTGTGTATTTGTATAATATATATATATATATATGTATGTATGTATATATATCTCTATATAAAACCTCTTGTTGGTAACAATACTATATATTTTTTAAAAAGATGAATTATAAGGAATAGTTTCTTACGGTTATGGAGGCTAGCAGGTGCCAGTATCTGTCGGATGAGTCAGCAAGCTTGGAGGACCTGGAAAGCCTGATGGTGTTGGCCAGTGAGACTGAGAACCAGGAGAACTGATGGTGTAGTTATGGTCCAAAGACTGACAGACTTTGTTCCCAGGAAGAGCCAATGGTTCAGTTCAAGTCCTAAGACAGGAAAAAGCTAATGTCCCAGTTCAAAAGCAGTCACACAGGAGGAATTCTCTCTTACTTAGAAAGGGTGAGCTTTTTTGTTGTTGAGAGGCTGATAGGATGAAACCTACCCACGTTAGGGATAGGCTATTTATATTTAATGTCTTTATTGGTACGGTTTGGTTTAAGTTTACATTTTTGCTATTTGTTTTTAATTTGTCTTCTCTTTTTTTCCGCCCTTTTCCTTTGTGCCCCTTTTCTTTTGGATCAGTTAACTATTCTTTCCAATTCCATTCACCACCACCCTCTTTGTTGGCTTATGTTAGGGGTTGTTTTAGGTTTTATAGGACTTCTCTTTAACTCACCGAAGTCTGCCTTCAAGTGATAGCATATCACTTCATGAATAGCGTAAGATCCGTACAATACTATAATTGCATTTTCCCCTTCCAGCCTCCACACTATTATTGTCATACGTTTTGTTTCTACAGATATAATGAAACACAGAGTACATTGGGTTGTTTTATTTAAACAATTATATTTCAAGAAACTAAAATACTTTAGAAACTCTTTTATATTTATCCATGAAGTTACCGTTTCATTTTTGTGTGTGTGTACCTACACATTTTCTTTCGGTATTTTCCTTCCTACTGAAGGATAGCTTAATATTTTTTATAGCATGGATTTGATGGCAATAAATTAGCTTTAATGTATCTGAAAACTCTATGTCACCTTTGTTTTTGAAAAATACTTTGCCTATAATCAAGTTGACAGTTTTCCTGTTCTTTCAGTACTTCTAAGAGGTGGCTTTACTGTCTTCTGGTTTGGATTATTTCTGATCAAAAGTTTCCTCTCATTCTAATATTTGTTTCTCTATACATACTGTGTTTTTCCCCCCTCTGACGGCTTTTAAATTTTTCTTTTTTATCACTGGCTGTAAGTAATTTGATTATGATTTATTGTGGTATAGTTTTTTTTTGTTGTTGTTGTTGGGTTTTTTTTTGGTTCTTGTTTCATTTGTTTTGTTTTGTTTCTTGTGCCTGAAGCTTGTTGAGCTTCTTAGGTTTGTGAGTTTATACTTTTAATTAAATTTGGAAAATTCATTTGTGTTTTCAACATTTTTTCTCTCCTCTTCCCATTGGGAACTCCCAGTTATACAAATATTAGGACCCTTTATTTTGTCTCCGAGCTCATGTAAGCATTGTTCTTTTCTTTTCCCCCAGGTTTTTCTTTGTGTTCTTCATGTTTAATAATTTTTACTGTTTTAAGTTTCTTAATCTTATATTCTACTATGTCTAATATGCCCTTAACACTGTCCTGGGTATTTTCATCTCGAATATTTTAGTTTTTATTTTTAGAATTTGAACTGGAGATATATAAAATCTTCCACGCCTCTACTTAACATTCTAAATCTTTTCTCTAGCTACTTAAACACATGAAATACACTTATAGTAATTTTTTATGTCCTTGTTGACTAATTCTATTATTTGTGGTGTTTCTGGGTCCATTTCAATTGATTCTCCTCAATATGCATAATGGTTTTCTGCTTCTTTGGATAGAAACTTTTAATTACACGTCAGATATTCATCGTGAATTTTATCTTGTTGGTTGGTGGATAATTTTGCAGTCCTATGGACATTTCTGAGTTTTTAACTAGGAGATATTTTAGTTACTTGAAAACAGTTTGGGGGCCTTTTAAGCTTTGCTAGGCAAGATCGTTCGCCAGGGAATTGTGTTGTCGAGGGTAAATTTTCCCCACTATTGAGGCAAAACCATTCTGAGCTCTCCATAAACTTCGATGTCTTATGAATTACGATGTTTTCAGCTCTGGCGGATGGGAGCAGGAACTCTTCAAGAACCTGTGTGAACGGTGAGTATTGTTCCTGTTAATTCTTTCAGGTGTTTCCTTCTCTCACTTCAGTAGTTTCCTCAAACACGTGTGTTGATAGATAATCTGCAGACTTCTGCAGATCTATGGAGAATCTTTGTGTCACTTTCTCTTTTTGAGTACTCTGGTTTGTAAATGCTAGTTGCTTTGCCTTTCCTAAGCGTCCTAAGCCCCTTTGGAAGTTTGAGGGTGCTCAGCCTGCATTCCTCTCCCCTGCCTGAGTTTAAAAACTCAAAAGGCAGGGGCGCCCAGGTGGCTCAGGTGGTTAAATGTCTGACTCTTGGTTTCAACTCAGATCATGATCTCACAGCTGGTGAGTTCCAGCCCCACATTAGGATCTGGGCTGCTGGCAGAGCCTGCTTGGGTTTCTCTTTCCCTCTCTACCCCTTCCTTGCTCACTCTGTCTTTGTCTATCTCAAAATAAATAAATAAACTTGAAAAAAAAAAAAACCAAAAGGCAGTAATAAGGGTGTGAGTGGAGGGCTCACCTCATTTGTTTCCCATCAATTAGGGATCATTATCTTTTGTTGCCTGATGCCCAGTGTCTTAAACTTTTATAAAAAATATTTTTGTGGGGCGCCTGGGTGGCGCAGTCGGTTGAGCGTTCGACTTCAGCCAGGTCACGGTCTCGCGGTCCGTGGGTTCGAGCCCCGCGTTGGGCTCTGGGCTGATGGCTCAGAGCCTGGAGCCTGTTTCCGATTCTGTGTCTCCCTCTCTCTCTGCCCCTCGCCCGTTCATGCTCTGTATCTCTCTGTCCCAAAAATAAATAAACGGTGAAAAAAAAATTAAAAAAAATATTTTTGCATATATATATATATATGTATAGTTTATTATTTTGTTTAAAGAGAGAGAGAGCATGAGCAGGGGAGGGACAGAGAGAGAAGGAGACAGAGGATCCAAAGCAGCCTCTGCACTGACAACACAGAGCCCAACGTGGGGTTCAAACTCATGAACTGTGAGATCATGACCTGAGCTGAAATCGGACACTTAACAGACTGAGCTACCCAAGCACCCTGCCCATACTCTTGGTTGTTTCAGGTGGTTGGGTAAATCTGGTCCCTGTTACTTCATTTTATCCAGGTATGGAATTGGTAGATTTTAACTACAGAACAGCACATTTGGATTCATTCATTGTACACAGCCTGTCCACTTAGCATATAGGGTAGTTTGTCCAGAGGTGGCAGGAGCATTGGGCAGAATAGGAACATAAGAGTACGTGTACTCGTCTCTTCCGGGATACTCAGCACAATAAATTGATCTGAAAGTGGAAATGATCAATAGGTCTTCTAAAGTGATTGATTAAATGTGCTGAAATGAAATACATATTTAGATTACGGTACTGTTACATGAAGCATATTTAAAATAAACGAAAATAGCTAACCGGCTAGCTATATAGATGTAGACAGATTTAGATAACAACAAAGTAAGGGTTCGAAAATATTTCCCAATATCACATCCCAGGAATTGTGAAAATCCTTAGTCTGGAGAGTTTGAGAATTTCATTTGTTCTGGTCTAGGGTGGCTTTTGCTTATTGAATTATGCAATTTATGCTGATCATTTCTGTATGACTATCACTCAGGATTCTCCGACTACATTGAGCTTCATTAGAACTGTTATCCCTTTGCATCGGGAAACTTATTAATGATTCATGGGAATTCCCATGATGTATTTTCTATGTATGCTCTCAGAGTGCAGTTTCCAAATTCTGTCCTAAAATGTAAAGTTTGTTTTTCTCCAACATTCTAAAATCTTCAAGAAATTACTTGAAATCTTGAGAATCACTTTTTCTATTTCTGCAGTCATGCGCTATTACATTCTGACCAATAGTTCTTTTCTGCCAGCATTTTGGGGTGCCTCTAGGTTCCACTCATCAGCCTGTATACCCTCATTATCAAGGTTGAACTCAGTAATACTACCTTTTCTCTACCTGATGGCAATGAAGTCTGTGATGTAATTCTTTCTGTGTAGTATGTCTTACCTTTTCCCAATAATTTAAAGATGTCTGGCCAGGCATCAAATACCCTCAATAGTTAAATGAACTATTCCACCTCATAAAGGTCAGCTTTTACAAGGTTCAGATGTACCGTGTCCTAAAAGTTCAGGAAGGTTTTACTTAATAATTTAGGTGCATTTGGGGCAAATATGACAAAGAAATGGTGATGTTTTCATATGGTCCTGTTTGAAAAACTCCAAATTTTGTCTTTACTTTTATACATATGTATATTTACATTTATGTTTTTTATGATGAAAATTATACAAGAGAAAATGTAAGACAGGCATGCACTGATAATTCATAGGCTCGTGGTTTAAAACACCTTTTTTTTTTTTTTTTAAAGTCAGTGAGTCAGTGATGTATTTCATGTCAGTGTGGTGAAAGAAGGCAAATACAATCTGGCCACCTATTGATGAATATAGTTTTATTTTTCACATTGGATCATTGAACATAATAAGAACAAAACATTAGATAACCATTCAAGTTAAAGTCAGTTTTACTAAAAATGGATACAGCTCTCACGGTGTATACTATGTGGGAGTTAAGCACATGGGTGAATTGTAGAGTAAGAACTGTTGTGTTCATGTCAGGGATAAAATAGTATATGTGATTGCAAGATACTCAACTGTGAGATGAGTCGACCATAGTTTCCTTGGAAACAGCGATGAATAAAATAACTCCTTACACTAAATTAAACTGAAGTAACAGAGCTAATGAATTATCTTCCACCCACATTTCTCTCCTTCTTCTAGGTAATTCCAGTATGGTGTCTCCTGAGTTGTCGATCTTCCCTACATATTCTTACAATTCAGAGTGAATGACATGATTTCAAACTGTAGAGTAGCCGTCTCTTAATTCTTTGTTATCTTTTGTTGATTTCATAGCTGATTACTCTCTCCAGTTCGTTATTGTTTTCTTGATATTGATACATGTAGGTTTTATTGTATTTTAAAAGTATGTCAGTATTAATAAGGCTACAAGAATATTCCTGATGATTGGCTTTCAAATGCCTTTTGCACTTCACATGTTATGCTTGCCATACACAATTAAAGGAAGTGTTAAAAATAAGAAGGATAGGATCCCAATAATGGTTTGTTAATGACATCTTAGAAAAATTCAAAATAAACAATTAGAAGACTTATGTTTTAGTCTTGCTTATATCTTTCTTGCTAGTGATCTCTTCCAACTTCAGTTTTGTCATCTGTAAAATCGGAATGGCACAACCTATTCAATCTACCTCAGTTAGATTGTTGGGTAGAATGGAGCCATGCATATAAAAGTATTTTGAAAGTTGTGCCCAGACACGAAGATAATTATATGGAAAAAGTAACACAGCAAATAGTAATCAGTTCCTGAGTTTTCTATATAAAAGTGAACACAAATGAATTAAAGAATATTTATTCAATGCTTGCTTTGTACACATTTTAACTCTATGTGAAGTACATACTATTATTACCCTCATTTTGCAGACAAGGAAACTGAGGCACAGAAAGGTTAGATGACATTTAGAGTTACAGAGCTGTTAATGGTAATGCTGAGATAAACCCAAGTTTTCTTGCTAGAATTGGATAGCTAATTGGATAGCTATTGGATTACTGATTCAGATTTGGCAACAACGTCAGGCTCAAAAGTTAAAAATGACAGCTTCTGTAGAAGAGAATAGCGTATATATTGGTTAATACTCTGTTAGAATGTTTGCCATTCTCTACTTATTGTGTGTGTCTTCATATGACTGTGCCAAAATTTATTCTATTTTTACCTCCTTTTTCCCTCACATATCCTGAATTGTCAGGATCCGAATAGGAAAAAAAAATAGTTCTATATAGCTAAAACATGGGGGAATTTACAAACACATTATTTGAACAAGAAATAGAAGAGTTGACATGCCAACAGAGAATGGGAAGACATCCCACTGGAAACCATAGGAGGCTCCAGGAATCCCTAGGCTGGAGAGCAAAAGGGAAAAGAAGATGTGAACAGAGCTGGGGGTTCTTCCCAAGCATTAGGAACTGGAAGGAGGTCTATCTAGTGGAGGTTGGATCCACTGAGGAAACTCAGCTACTGCAGAAGAACCCACTCAGCCAGAAAAGGAGGTTATAAAAACCCTGGCTTTATATACCCTTTCCTTCCCTCCTGTCTTCTTTCTTTCCAAAATTTTCCATTGGCCAGAGTCTGCTGCAAGCCAGCAGTCTTAGGAATCTGGGAAAGGCAGCCTGCAAGCATCAGCCCACCCCCAAGTAAGAGTTCAGAGCAGGATGAATAAAAAGATGGTCTGAGTATGACACTCTCAGGACAGGCACATTTCTCTTCTATTTTTATTTTCTTAGTTTTCATTAGCCTTGGTAATCCATTTCTACTCTGCTGTCTTCATCTGATAATGAGTTATAATGACAGTTTTATATTGTTTTAATGACCGTGCATTGTTGTTGTTTTTTCCTTCTGACGAATGAAGTTAGACTTGGCTGCTGTGAACTCTGAAAAATCTGCTCTTTCTCTGGAATCCTTCAGTCCCAGGGATGAGTATGATCCCTGACACGTAGGAATTATTCATTGAAAAAGTGTAAATTGGGAATGCCTGGGTGGCTCACTTGGTTGAGCATCCGACTTCAGCTCAGGTCATGTTCTC
Organism: Prionailurus viverrinus; assembly: GCF_022837055.1. Taxonomy (NCBI): domain Eukaryota; kingdom Metazoa; phylum Chordata; class Mammalia; order Carnivora; family Felidae; genus Prionailurus; species Prionailurus viverrinus. The sequence goes on from NC_062569.1 coordinate 39,518,407, forward strand.
ACAGTTCATGGGTTCAGGCCCTGCGTCAGGCTCTGTGCTGACAGCTCAGAGCCTGGAGCCTGCTTCAGATTCTGCGTCTCCCTCTTTTTCTGCCCCTCCCCCACTCATGCACTTGCTCGTGCTCTCTCTCTCTCTCTCTCTCTCTCTCTCTCTCTGTCTCTTAAAATTAAATAAAAAAACAATTTAGAAAAATTGTAAACCGATCCCAGAGAGGCTCCTTAAAGATTTCATAGGCTACATATAAAGAATATAGTAAACAACTCACTCTTTGGGGTATGAACATAGTTTAGTTTTATTTTTCCAGTAACTGTGACCAACTGTGCCAGTTAATAGAATCTTTTCTCTTCTAAGTGTCTGGCTCCATTTATGGTCTCCACCTAATTCCAGAATTCTTCCAGGTTATAAAAATTAACCTATTGATTTTACGCTGATCATCTTCAGCGATCACATGTGCCTTCTTTATTAATTATACATGCATACAAATTATATAAAAATGTAATTCCCTCTTGATGTGTGCATGTATGTGTGTATTTTGATGTTTGGCTTACTATTTAAAATAAATTGTAGGCATTGTGACATTTCATAAAAAATATGAACTACATCTCTTAAGAATAAGAATACCACATAGCATTATCATTCTAAAAAGAATAATAGTTACTTTTTTGGAAATGTTACGGAAATTGAAATAGTAATGGACATATGGAAATTTCAAAAATCCACGATAATGTCTAATATCCAGCTCATATTTAAATTTTCTCAATTAGCCTAACAATTTATTTTGGCTGTGTCCAAAAATTATTTGAATTATTTTTTTTCTGCATGGTTCGCTTATTACTTTGATGAAATTTAGAATCATTTGTTTCTGTTTATAGTCAATTTTAAGATCTTTTTTATTCTTTTGACTAAGTTGTATTTATTGAATATTTAAAACATTTACATGATTATCGAAATACCAAAACATTATCAAAGGATATACCCATAGAAACTTCACTCCCATTCCTGTTCCTTCCATCTTATTTTTACTAGCTATCTGCATGTAATCATTTCTTTAATTTCTGGTTTAGCTTTTTGTGTATAATTTTCTCTGTTTTTTTAATACCAAAAGTAGAACTACTACATATATATTATTCTGCATCTTGCTTTTTTGACTTGAAAATATAACCTTATTTTTTTCATAGTTCTCATTTTTTTAAAACAAAAAAAAGCGTATTTTCTCACAGTTCTGGAGGGTAGAAGCCTGAAATGAAGGAATCACCACCAGGGCCTTGCTTCCTCTGAAGGATCTAAAGGAGAATCTTTTGCTGTTTCTTAGCTTCTGATGGTTACCAGCCATCAATGGCATTTTTTGCCTTGTGGTTGCATCGTTCCCATCTCTTCCACTGTCCTCACATGGCTTTCTCTCTCTAATGTCTCTGCATCTCTGCCTTCTTTTTAGGAGAGTAGTGTAGCTGGATTTGGGGCCCACCCTAATCCATAATGGCCTTATCTTAAATTCACTAATTACATTTGCAAAAACCTTGTTCACAAATAAGGTCTCATTCTGAGGTTCCAGGTAAACATGACACTTTGACACTTTTCAACCCACAGAGTCTACTCTGGCCCACCAGAATTCATGTCCTTGCAAAATACATTCACTTCATTTCATATCTCCAGAGGCCTAATCTATTCTAGCATGACCCTAACTCTAAAATCCCACCTATAAATTATCAACTCAAAAAAACTCTCTAGATCACCTATTTTAAACCCTCTAAATCAGGTCTGAGTGAGACTCTGGGTATGGTGCATTGCAATGAGTTGAATGTTTATGTCTACCCAAAATTCATGTTGAAATCCTAACTCCCAATGTGATGGTATTAGGAAGTGGAACCTTTGGGGAATAATTAGACGATGACAGTGGAACCTTTATGAATGGGATTAGTGCCATTATAATAGGGACCTCATAGAGCTACTTCATCCCCTCTGCCATATGAGGATAAAGTGAGAAATTGGCAATCTACGACCTGGAAGAGGGCTCTCACCAGACACCAGATCTACTGGTGCTTTGATTCTGGACCTCTTAGTCTCCAGAACTGTGAGGAATAAATGTATGTTAAGCCACTCAGTCTGTAATATTCTACCATGGTAGCCCAGACTGACATCCAGCATGGGGAAAAATTCCTGTGCATTTGTGGACCTATGAAACCAGAAAATAAGTTATCTGCTTCCAGAGTACAATGATGAGACAGGCTTAGGATAGACATTCCTATTCTGAAATGGAGAAAAGGAAAGAGTAAAAGGAGTTGTTGGTCTGAAGCAAGTTAGCCACCCAGAAGGACAAATTCCATTTGATTTTAGGTCCTGAGAGTAATGCTCAGTGCCTTGATGTTCTCTTCTCTGAGCCCACAAGGTTGCACCCCCTCACCCCCACCCCCATCCTGTGGTTCCAGCTCCACTCTCTCTGGCCTCTGCATCTATGACTCCACTCTTGGAGTCCTTGTTCCTTCATTTTGCCCAATCTCTGTCCCCTCACTCCTTTCATTGTGCAGATGAAGTATACTTTATTTAATCAATCTCCTATGGATGGACATTTGGATTTCTTCCAATATTTTCCTATTACAAATAATGCCAGAGTGAATAACCTCATATATAAGTTGTTTAATATTTGTGGAGGTGTATTTTTAGGGTAATCTCCCAGAAGTATCAGCTGAGTGTAGGGTTAAATGCATGTATATAAATTTTAGATATTGCCAAATTTTCTTCTATAGAAACTGATACCATTCTGCCAGCAGTATGTAAGAGGGCTCCTTTTCCTACATTCTTACTAATAAGTGTATTGTTTAGCTTTGGTATTTTCGTCAATCTGATGGGTGTAAATCAAATTCTAATTTTATGACAAAGGCCCATTTTTTCAATTTATCTTTTTTTCCCCTTAAGAGTTCTTTATATATTAGAGATTAACCTTTTTAACAATGTTAGTAATTGAATTTAATATTTCCATTTTATCTTCAATCTCCCATGCTCTCACCCACTCCAAAAGGGTTACACCAGAGGTTCCTGTGGCTTGTGATAAGATGGAAGGCATGTTATGCTCCCTCACACTCAACCTCCTTCACTTCCTCCTCTGAAGGCAGGGTGGGAAGCAGTGAGAAGAAAGCAGATGTTACTTCACCCTGTAATTACTCCTGATAAGATGGCTGCCCCCTTCCATTTTGCTTGTTACATATTTTCAATCTGAGAGTGACTAATAGCTCTTTGGTTCTGTGAAACCAACATCCAAATGCTAGCTTTTATTGGGGCACATTGTGGTTTCTTCCAAAGACCCTATGAAGGCCTCTTCTAGGAAAACCCCTGCCTCTGGAGTAGGATATGAGGGTCTGGCTCACCAAGTTTCCAAATGGAAACTTTTCCAGTTTCCTTTCCTCTCCGTGTATTGGATGTTTTCCTTTACAGGGTCTTGCTCATGGGATCTTTTTTCTGGTGGTCAGCCCTCCTGGGCTAGTTACTGGCAGCATGATTTAGCTTTGGCCACTTTTCACATAACTCATGGATATTCATATTCTTACCAAACAACATGGTTGAAATGCAGGCTGATGTCTACCTCTTCCTAGGCCCTGAGTCCTTATTCTCCCAGTTATATCTTCTCCCTCCTGCTTCTACCCCCAAGTATCAGCAATTTCAGGTCTGTTAGTTCAGATGCTGTATAAATTTTAAACCAAAGATGGTGTCTATTTTATGAATTTCTGATAGGAGGCCAAATGTTCTAGTCTCCAGTCCTGTAGGAATGGGATATATAACCCAAGTCTGAAGTTATCTCTTCTCCCCATGTTAGTCATTGAGAAGAAAAAGTTGATTCTCTTCAAAGGTTACTACTCTTTTGCTCTCCAAAGGACTAGAAGGATGGGGTATAGTGTCTTTATGTAAGCCCTGACCAGAAGTGGCTGACCACAATAGGTGGAGGGTCTTTAAATTTAGAATATGTGTCCAAAGCATGTTTTTTCCCTCAGTAGTAGACTTTAATAGTCTATTCTAGAAAATCAAGAAACATCTAACTTGACTTTTTACAGGATTGAATGAATTGCACATGATTGAATTTCTGGTATTTATAAACCAGAAGAGAGATTCCCTAAAATGATGATATAAAATCTTACCACTATTTAAAGATTTAGGGAACTCCATAATGTCCTAACATTCCATGAATTAATTTCCTAAATTCTTTGTATTTAGGATGTATTGGAAATCAATACATCCATCCATACATACATACAATTTAGGATGTGATGGAAATCAATGAGCCAGAAAGTTATTGAGTTCTTCAGGGTTTTTATTTGAAATCTACAAATTAGGTGTGGTCAGGTGGCCCAGTTGGTTAAGCTTCTGACTTCAGCTCAGGTCATGATCTCCCCGCTTTGTGACTTTGAATACCACATCGGGCTCTGTGCTGACAGCTCAGAGCCTAGAGCCTGCTTCGGATTCTGTGTCTCCTTCTCTCTCTGCCTCTCTCATGATCATGCTCTCTCTTTCTTTATCTCTCTCAAAAATAAATAAACATAAAAAATATTAAAACATGGAATCTATAATTTATAATTAAAGTTAGATTGGAATATACACAATACACTATATACCTCACTTTTATCTTTCTTCACTAGTGTCCTGTTTAAATAGCCAATCATTATTAGTACATATTTCTAAATAATGTTCTTGATAAACCCATAATTTGATGTTACTAACTGCATCTGTTAAACCTTATCAGTGTAGATATAATTTTATATTATACTTGAAGATTCTCCTGCCAGAGGGAAATAAAATAGGATTGTATTGAAGTCTTCAATTTATTTTAAGCATTGTTACTACAGACAAAAGAGAAGAAAATAGCTGTTTAAATGGTCATGTCAAAAATGGCTGCATATTGACAGCAATAGGATTTTATTTGTGATTCTTTGTTTGTGAATGAAACATTGACTCCACAACAGACAGGAGACAAAAGAGGTCACACATGGCTTAAGATATTTTTTCTACCTCACATGTAATATCATATTCACATTTTGGTTAGAGCAAACTCATTTTTCCTTAGCTAGTTAAAAGCTTGTGTGATAGCCTGCTTAAAAGCTGAAGGCAACTCCCAGTGCCCCTGTGGCTAAGGCTTATGGTACTAACCTTGTGGTTGTATATAAATGCATCAGCAAGAAATACTGGTTGCTTGACTTTCTCTGCAGTCTGTCTCAGTCTTCAATGCCAAACTACTCCAGTGCTTCCTTAGAAAGTTGTCTTTTTTCCCTTGAATTCCCACCCAGAACACTTTGAAAGACCATCCAGTACAGACTTTGATAGTGACACATGACTGAAAAAGAAATTGAGTACGTGATCCACACATGGATGGGGGTTGATGCACTCTGGAGAGATCCTTGAAATTTGAAGAGAGGGTATAGAGTGATAGGTCCTTGAAGTTTGAAGAGTGGGGATAAGACCTTTTAGAAAACCCACCAAAGAGAATGAACAATGGCTGATATCAAGTTCAGAGGAGTCAAAATATTTGCTCATTAATGAAGTTCCTGGGTGGCTCAGTTGGTTAAGCATCTGACTTTGGCTCAGGTCATGATCTTGCACTCCATGAGTTTGAGCCCCATGTCAGGCTCTGTGCTGGTAGCTCAGAGCCTGGAGCCTGCTTCAGATTCTATGTCTACCCCTCTCTCTGTCCCTCCCCAACTTGTGCTCTGTCTCTCAAAAATAAATAAACATTAAAAACATTTAAAAAATATTTGCTCATGAAATATTTTCTAATTCAGCCTTTAGGTTTATCCTGGGAAGCCTATTTACATTTCAAGAATTTAGATTACTTGAGAGTTTAAGAATGTAATATTTTTTTTCTAAAATGTTCACAATTGTTTTTGTGATTAATTCCTTTATGACATTTCAAAAAGTGCAAAAAAGAACCATCATTTTTAGTAAAATTACTTTAGGATAAATCTAAGTATCCCTTAGCATAGTTATAGGGCTTTGTGAAGTTCTTACCCCATTTTCCTACTACTTTTGAGCCATTTTACACTGTATACATCTATCTTATTTAACTCTATCTCCCTCTGTCCCCCCCTACTGACTGATATACTTGTCATATAGAAACTTAGAAAAATACCAAGCGTGTCGTTGGTAAAGCTGGATGGTAGAATGAGCTTGAATTTGAGGGCGGATGGGTTCCTATTTGACCTTCTTGTGATTTGAACTTACTCATTCAATAAGTAGGGTAACTGGACAACTATCAGCTTCTTCTTCAGGGGAAGAGACTGTCCTGAGGGCTTACCACAACGCAGAAGGGAACCAGGAGTGGGTATTTCCAATAACAGAGCATCAGTGAGGAAGAGAACCATAGCATCTGCAAAAAGATGCCTGTAATTCAACAATATGCCCTCCTTAGTGGAAGAAAGCATCCCAGTCCCACTGTGGCACAGTGAGAATTTAAAAAAAAGAATTTTGTTTTCCTTCTTTATTGTAAATTTTTCTCTGGCAAGGTTCCCAGCCGGAGGTGATGTGTGCCAGCCTATCCCTTGCCTCTAGGTGTGGTCATATGACTATATTTTGCCAATGCAATATTGGTGGAAAAGATATATGACAATTTTGGACCATGTTTTACCTTCTTCACCTTTTTTCACTTGCAGGACTCTAACAAGTGGTAGAACCACACAAGGGAGGAACGTAGGTCCTTAAATCAATACATGAAAAATAGTTGCCTTCCAGCCAGGACCAAGGACACTGAACTGTTATGTGAGTGCAATAGAAATTTCTATTGTGCTAAGCCACTGAAAGTTGAAGACTTCTTTGTTATGGTAGCTATCATTACCTTCATTTATACCGTCATGACTGTCCTAGGATAGGAGGAGGAAGAGGTACAAAAAGGATAGAGTTCTTTTGTAATACCTCTAACAAGCTAGAAGTTCTTATTAGAGAGGCCGAAGCAGAAATTAGAGGGGAGGGAACAATATAACTCCCCTAATAGTAAGTTTCCAAATGCCAAAGGGACTTACTTTATCAGTTAAAGTTTAGCCCCTTGGTTGCCAGGAAGACAAATAAGCAGGTTGCCACATAAATCATCTTGGTAGTTGTCTCTACGGAGTAGTTTAAGGGAGTTTTAGCAGCTCTAAGAGTACTGTAAAGGCTTCTCAGTATAAAGCAATAGGATGAGGTGAAAAATAAATCTTCCCAGGGGTTGATTAAGCTACTTGAGTACTAGGCTGTAGCTGTTATCGCTTGTTTTTAAAAACTGGTAAAGCACATATTACATATAGACCTATGAAGCAAAGGCTTTGAAGTAGGAGACATTAGAATTGGTGTTTTTTTTTCTCCCTGATGTGATCTAGATACTAGTAATCCTTTTAGATTCCTTGCTTTTCTGATTTCATGATGAAATGCTTGAACAGTATCATACTTGTCCTAAATATTATGAAAATGTAAACTTTTCAGATAAGCAGGTGAGATGATCGGGTCAGAGGACTTTAGCTCCTGAGTTGTGTGACAGTTTCAGGAAAGACCAAAAAGAAATTGGAGAGCATTTATCTTCAGCCTACTTTCAAGTCATATTAATTTATTCATTCATTTGTTGATTAAGAAATATAGGGTAAATATCTACTGTGCCAAGGCCCTCTTCTAGGCACTGAGGTTACAGAGGAAAGAAGACAAAGGTCTCTGCTACAACAGATGTACATTCTAGTGGGGAATAAAAGGAAATATATACATTCCAGCATATACTAGAAAGTTATTAATAACAGGAAATCAAAGCAAGGCCTTCCCTTTTTATAAATTTGAAGACTATTGTGATTTGTGTCACAGAGGCAACTTTTCTGTTTAAAAATGCAAACTCACAGAGATTGCAATAATGCCGGGAAGGCTGCTTTAATGCCAGAACTGTTAAGTGTCTTTTGTGGCCATCTAATACGGAGAGGAAATTAGAGCTGGTACATTTTCTTTCTTTTTTTCTTTTCTTTTTTTTTTTTAAATGGGCTCTGAATTTCTTGCTTGAAGAAGCACTTACCTAGCAATAGCAAATGACTTCTTTATCGTGTAGTCTTTTGAAATGTAAATGCAAAAAATGAAGGTCTCTCTGCTAAGAAGTCCAGGGATGACTCATTTACATTCTCCTGAATCACTTTTATACTTAAAGAGGTTCCAGTATAGTTGTCTGACATCCATCACTAACAAAGAAGAGTGACAATTTTCAGGTTCCATTTGCTGCTTTCTAGCTGTGTGACCTTGGGAAAGTTACTGAAACTCTCTGAGTCATTTCCTTATCTGAAATATAGAAAGAATAATGCCTAGCTCATTGGGTGATTGTGAGGATTAAATGAAATTATATAAGCAAATTTCCTGACTTAACATTCCCTCAGGAAATGGTAGCTTCTACCATTATTACTACTAATTTTATCACCAAACTTACTTCACATTTTAAAAGCAAGGTGAGTCATGCATGAAGTCCTCTCGATTCTTCATTTTTTTAGATAACAAATCAATGTCCCTGTTACTGATTCAAGGTCTAATGTTGAGTGAATAAAAACAAATTTTCACCAAGTGACAAGTCAGTGAATTGGTTGGTTTGACCCAGAGTTCATGAATGTCTCTGAATGTCTCACTAAACCTCCATTTGCCGAAGAAAAGCATAGTCTTCACTAAGTTCTACTGTGCTGGAGACTTCAAATGAAAAGTCTCTGTGCAAGACGAGCAAACTGGCAATATTACAATTCACTTGGTACCATTTGGTTGGTGTGTGTGTGTGTGTATCTATATCTATATATCTATATCTATATCTATATCTATATCTATATCTATATCTATATCTATATCTATACACACACATGCACACACATATATATATATATATATAAAGATATATAGATATAGATATAGATAGATGATGGATTCTGAATTTCTTTATTATATGACATGAACTGGTTGCTATTCTAGAACCTGTAATTGGACCAAATGCCCACGGTCTGGCTATCAGCGATACAGATACTTCCAAGAAATTATGCCACGTCCACCTAATCTTTTAAACAACAACAAAACAACAACAAAACACAAAACAACAAAACAAAAACAACAAAAAAACCCAAAATAATAATAAATCCCTACCAAATGTGATTGTATTGCCTGCATTGTCTATCACTCTCATTCTTTGTGGATGTTCTGATTTAATAGCAGTATGTTCCCTTTTTTAATATAATAAGAAATGTGCCGGAAACTTTTGTAACTTTTTGCTTCTGTGAATCAGGGATTGTCTTCTTTCCCCCACCCCCTTTCTTTTCCGGTGTCTCCCAGAAGACTCAAGAGAGCTTATCAACTATAGACGCATTGCATGTGGAAGCTAGAAAGGGTTTTAGAAATCTTATGTCCTAATTTTCTTGTTTTAAAAATAAGGAATATGAGGTTCAGAGCAGTAAAGACTTGCTTAAATTCATAAGGTGTATGGCAAAGTGCCATGCTGTTCAGATGGATGGCAAAGTCTTCGAGAACGTGTATTGCATCATATACTCTGTGTCATCGTAGCTCATGATAGTTTTAATAGCTAACCTTTATTGATTGTTCATTATTTTCTAGGTATTTTGCCAGATGCATTATGGGAATTGTCCTATTTACACCTTCCAAACATCCTTGTCTCTCTTATTCACTGTAGTGTCGCCAGCACTTAGAAGAGTCCCTAAAATAATAAATATTCAATAAACATTTGTTGAAAGAAATAAATGAGTAAACAACCTTAAGGATGAGGGACTATCTGGGCACCTGGGTGGCTCAGTCAATTAAGCATCCAATTTTTTCTCTTGGCTCAGGTCATGATCTCATTGTTCATGAGATTGGCCCCACATCGGGCTCTGCACTGTCAGCATGGAGAATCCCTGCTTGGGATTCTCTTTCCCCGCTCTGTCTCTACCCCTCCCCCTCTCACGCCCTTGTGTCTCTCTCAAAATAAATAAATGAACTTAAAATGAAGGGCTATCATACCCCCATTTTACAGATGATGACACAGAGGCTTAAAAACAATAAGTGATCATACAGGTAATGGTTGACACTGTGGAATTACCTCAAATGTGAGTGACTCCAGAATCCTAGTTTGGATCGCTTTGAAGGACTACCTCTGGTTTGTGGCCTAGCTGGAGCTAGAACCTACGGATAATATGCATTGTGGACATTTCCATATGTATTCTTGGATTTAATTTCTTAGGACACTTAGGATTTAATGACTTCTAGTTTTATCAAATGAAGTATGATGTGAGAAATGAAATGGCTTTGCAAACAGGTGGCAAAACAATTGATTTGAAATATTATGTTCTGGGGGCGCCTGGGTGGCTCAGTCAGTGGGGCATCTGACTTCAGCTCAGGGCATGATCTCACCACTTGTGAGTTCAAGCCCTGCATCAGGCTCTGTGATGACAGCTCAGAGCCTTGGAACCTGCTTAGGATTCTGTGTCTCCCTCTCTCTCTGCCCCTCTCCCATTCACGCTCTGTCTCTCTCTTTTAAAAATAAATAAATGTTAAAAAAAAAAAAGAAAAAAAAAGAAATACTATGTTCTGCCTAAAGACATTCAAGGGAAGAATTTGACCCATTAGGCTATTGGTCTTGAATGGCAAAAGCAAGGATATGTTTTAGGTCTCTTTGGCAATTAGGCAATTGGAAAAAATACATTTTATAATATAAAGTTCAAATTCCTGGCATAAACAGATTCCAAACTGCTCAGGTAATTTTACACACATTCCAAACTGACCTTTTTATTGTCTTATGAGCATGCAACCTTTATTTCTACCTCCCCTAGCTTTTACTTTTTAACAGGGATTCTCTCTTCTTCACCCCTTTCTCTTTTGGCATGTTCTACAAGAGAATGTTCCGTTCCCCCCTTTCTTCACAAAGCCTTCTCTGAAATGACTTCAACCACAGGAATCTCTCTTGGTGGCACTAATCTTTGCACATATTTTACATTTAATCATAGGCTGGTGTGGAGATTTTTACTTTCCAGGCTTGAGTGCCATTCTGTACAAATGGATGGCAAAATCTTCAAGAGTGTTGCATTTATACTGTGCATCATAACAACCTAGTGCCTTATGTATGGTAATGACCCATATGATACCTGTTGAAAGAAAATTCAGGAGAAACAAAGAAGATTATAACACTGTAACAAGAAACATTTTTTTCTGCTTGATTTTTTTTGTATAAATTATAAATCTTTAGCAAGACAAGTTTTGAAATGTAGGCATGCACCTTATTAAAATAATATACAAATGAATTTAATATATTTTTCCCTTTATATCTTTACCACAGGGTGAGGTATTTATGTGGTTTAATGCTTAAAACTTGAAACTGGAATTCTAGCTTTCATGCTCCCTGTTAACCAACTCATTTTTTTTTCTCTTGATTTATGTCTCAATTTCCAAATCTGTTTTCATAAACAATAATAAATGTGTCCTTGGAGGAGATCCATGAAATTTAATTTATGTTTTTGGAGGCCTTTGGGACATTCATGTGAAAGTGCGTAAAATGCAAATTATCATTGTGGATTCATAGCTTCGATTTTCACATGTTGTTTCCAGTGCAATTTTGGAGAGTAGGAATGTTTTCATGACTTTGTCCAAAAAGATTCAAACAAAACTTTTTCCTTATGAGCAGGTTGGTCCACTGGTGGCACGATAATCAGTTTTTCATTTTCTGGTCAATTTTTTTTTAATTAGCCATAGCTGAAATGCTAATTATCAACTTTGGTAAACTGGAGGCAACTCAGAACACTGTCACTTTCACAGGCAAGGAAGTGGAAAATTCCCAGCGTCCTGAACCTTTTTACATCCCCTGTGAGTGATAGTCTCTACCATTTTGGTTAAATCCCAGGCATGCTGTGAGAAATCATAGTGGGAGCTTGCTTAAAAGAAGTCCCTAGGCTCAGCTCAACTGGTCAGCTGAAATCTTTCCCCCACCAGACTCAGGCTCATCACTTAGTAGCTGCCAAGGAAAAGCTAAAGGTCTCTGTCCTGGTTATTGCCCTTCTCTGAGCAAGAACCAAATAAAGGAATGCTTGGCAATTAGTTCAAGCCAAAGAGGCTCAAGACCTGTCTGTCTTTATTCTTGTTAAAGACCAGGTTGATAGTGAAGAAAGCTTTAGTCATTAGCACAGAAACAGGCAAGACGTTTCTTTTCAAGCTCTTACTTATATGAAAAAGTAAGATCAGATGAATACTTATCACGGGAAAGAATAGTATGAAAAGTTAAGACAATTGTACCTTAATAGGGGATCACCTTTCAGAACACTGAGGTTATAAACTCTCTTTTCCTGAACTTCTTGAGATTTAGTGATAGGGTACTAATCCCACTTTTTAAAAACTGGATTCCTGCCTGACTGTTTTCATGACTAGGAAAGAACAAGGTCTACTGAGTGCTATTCACTGTGCTATGTTCTTGTTCAGACGTACATATTTAGTCTTCAAAACTGCCCACTGTCCTGTCCAGTGTCACTTTACAGGTTGGGGAAATGGGCAAAGAATTCCTGATACTTCGTAGCTTTTTTCAACCTTTATGTTTATCCTAAAGTAGACCTTTAAAACACTGTTAAAATAATGATAGAACAATGAAAATAAAATAGATATGTTTTATAGTGAATATAATATTTATTTCCTTTATATAAAAAGGAAATCTTGGAGGAGGGAGCAAATAAATGATAGAAGATAAATTAAATTCTTTGTCAAGGCAGATGAAGACAGGTGCGGATGAAGGAGAATTGGAAATGAAAAGGGCAAAATTCCCTTGAACATATCAAGTCATAATAAGCTATTTTCAACAAAGAAGTATCTAACATAGTAAATTTTGCAAATGTAGGAAATACATTGGGGAAGAGTGTTACACTTCAAATAAATAAACAAACAAAATGCTTATACTTAGAACTGTCATATTGAGAAAGGCTGGATATTTTGTCAATAAATTTTAACACATAATGCTAATATGGTGTACATTACTCCGGTTACAATGAGTAAAATCATAGGGAACCTTAAGTTCCATCCCCTTATCCACTAATGAGTGAACTAAGGAACATAGACACTATAATTATTCAAGTCACACAGGTAGTTATCAGCATATTGGAACTAGAATGCAGATCTTGTAGCTTCCAGCCTAAATTTTCGATAGTTGAGTCCTGTTGCCTATGACTTTCACAGCTCACCCCTGAATATTAAAAGGTCTTTAAAATTTCTTTTTCCCAATTAACTGTGGAATAAAATCACAGCATAGGTTTCTTTTGCTGGTATTGAAACATATACATATGACCTATTTATTCTTAGGGTTTTAGTATAGGACAATAGGGTATAAGAAAAATAATGAAATATTGGAAAAATTATAGAGGTTTAGAAAAAAGCCAATTTGTGTAGTAGTTATTAAGATATTTTAATTATACATAAAATGGAGCTAGACCAGTCTAAGATCCTCCTCAACTCTTTTTTCAGATTTTCCTTCCTGTGTTTAAATTTCTCAAGACCCTTTTATCCTCTGTATTTTGTCTTTGGGTTTCCACTTAAAGCCATTTCTTTTTCATGATCCACAACCATTTTCTTCATCTTCACTTCAAATGTAATTCCTCATTTGTTTGTTTTTGACCTGTAGATTATTAGCGCTTTTTTGGTTCCTAGAATTGGGCCTTTTTAATTATTGCTAAAGTCTTCTAGCCTCCCCTAGTTAATATTGTGAAATTCTACTGTATTTTCTTAGTAATTTCCCAAATAAACATTGGTATATGTATGTTTTACATATCGATCAGGAGACACTGTAATAAGAAAACTGGGCTACCGTTGAGATAGCTGTGTTTTCCCAGGTCTACTAACTACTCTCTGACTTTCCATAAGCCAATATCTTATTTGCTATTAATATTCTCTAAGTAACTTTTAGAACCATGACTCTACAATCCTTTAAGTCTGTGGTAGATAACTATAATATAGCTAATTATGTGAGAAATAAACATATAGATTATTACACAAATCCTGTATCCATTTTCTTTGACTAGTTTGTGGGAATGTTGGATTCAAATTAGGTCAAGTTTATGGTTTTTATCTTTAAATAGACAAAGTGAACTCTGCTTTAAGGCATGGCCTTAAATAATACTTCGCATGCCTAAACTGTGTCACAGAGTAATTGTCAACTATGGATGGCCAATTCACAAAACTAACAATGTGAATGTTAATTAGTATTTTAAAATTGGCTATTAGAAAGCAACTCAAATTACACTAATGATAGGCCAATGGCCAAATCTTTTTGTAGAAATGTAACAACATTTGATTTTATGATTGATAATTGATCCTATAGTTAATTTTTTTTTTTAAGTGAATGAAGTCTCTGTTGTATCTCCTCTGGTCTAGGCATGTGCTAAGTTCAGGGACAGAGGGTGGGGTGGTAATATCAGCAGGGCACAGTTGCTATTTTTAGCAGAAGGTGAGAGGAGAGCTCTCTAATATTTGCAATGCATTTCAAATGCGTCTCTCATACGTTTGAAAATTTTGCTGGAAGAAGGGATGCAGTGTTTCCTATAAACCAGATATGAACAAATAGAAACATGAGCAAATAGAACTGATGTAGGGTTTTCTTGAGTCCTGCCCAGTAGAGCTGCTTGGTGAAGTGGGAAGAACTTATCAGAAAGCAGCACAAAAGTATTTCAAGAGTTACCACCCACCAGGAAAGGAAATGCATTTATCTAGAACAATGGAGTAGCAGGAATCTCTTGAGGAGTTCTCAAAGGTGGCTTAAAGAAGAAAACAAAAAATCAGCTATCACCTTCTCTCGGTGCAGAGTAAGAAGCTAACTTCCATCATTACAATATTAGAACCCCTCTATTCCCTTGACTCTCCCCTCTCTCTTCCTGCTTAGACTATGGTAGTGCCAATAGAGCACTGGCAAAGAAGGTTGGGGAAGAGAAGTCACCATACAGAGTCCAAACACTTTTTACCACCTCCATTGCTACTTTCTACATTTAAATCTTCTCTCCTGCCTGGACTATTGCAGTAGCTTTTTGCAGGGTTCCCTTTCTTGGGCCCTTACTTCCTTCATTCTGTCCTTAACAAGCAGCCAGAGTGACTCTGTTAAACTGTAAATCAGATCATGTCATTTCTGCAGTCATAATCCTACAGGGATTCCCATCTCAGAAGGAAAGCTTCAGTCTCTAGAAGGCCAGTATGATCTGGTATTTCTCTGACCGTCTCCTTGACCTCCATCTTTGTTATTCTGTGATAGTTGTCTGACCTCCTCACTTTGCCTTAAGAAAGTCTGGCATGCCCATGCTTTGAGGCTGTTCTACATGCTCTTGTCCCTGCCCATATACTGTTTTATCAAATATATCTCACTCCCATGTTGCAGGTTCTTATACAAATATTACAATGAGAACTTCCTTGGTCATTCAATTTAAAATTTCAATTTACATATGATGCTTTTTTTTGTTCACTTTTTACTTATTTTACTCATTTATCTTGTTTTTGTTTGTTGGTTTGTTTGTTTGCTTCCACTACCCCGACTTAATCTCCACCAAGTTAGGGATTTTCTTTTGTTTTGGTCACTTTTGAATCTTCTGAATCTAGAATACATGGGACATAGCAATGCTTAATAGACATTTATAGAAGAAAGGGAAAGGAAAGAAGCAAGATAGGAAGAAAGGGAATAAAAAGTCAGAACCCTATACTGGATTTCATTGTAACTTGAGCATAGAAGGAGAAAATTTAATCTGTTCGTTAAAAAATGACTGGAGTTTTCTTCCAGTAGAGAATATCTTTTGTGGGGGGAAAATCACATAAAATTTTCTCAACAATGTGTTTATTTGGGGTTAGGCACGATGAATATAGCACATTCTTTAATTGTTGCATGGGGGTGCAATCTAAATCATGTCTACTTGCCTATATAAGAATTGAATGTTGACAGATTTATAAAAGGAATTTAACACATGCCAGGCTATTCAGCATAAATCATAAAAGGAACTTAAGGTTTTTTGGGGAAATAAGAAGACTCCCTGGAGAGATTTTCAGGACCATTTTAAAAGGGGTATCTTTTTATTTTGGATGGGGCCATCCATTGATACTCATATGTACATTTCTCCAAAATGCTTGCAAAACAATGATGTTTTCCCTATCATTAACTCTTTTTTAAAAAACGTTTTAAGGGGCGCCTGGGTGGCACAGTCGGTTAAACGTCTGACTTCAGCCAGGTCACGATCTCGCGGTCCGTGAGTTCGAGCCCCGCGTCAGGCTCTGGGCTGATGGCTCAGAACCTGGAGCCTGTTTCCAATTCTGTGTCTCCCTCTCTCTCTGCCCCTCCCCCGTTCATGCTCTGTCTCTCTCTGTCCCAAAAATAAAATAAACGTTGAAAAAAAAAATTTAAAAAAAACGTTTTAAGTTGCATCCAATACATGATTTAGTTTTGACAGTGGGCTTGACCATCTTTATTGAGAATAAGGAAATTATAGACACAAATCATATTTAGACTGTCCCCAGTACATCTTCTAACCCGAGGTAAATGCACAAACTGCAAGCCTTGTGTAGTTAGGATACTCTCAAAACTTTTACCACCAGATTTGTGAAGATTCTTGTTACTCAGTAAGACAAGACTGTTTGGGGGAGCCTGGAAATGACATGCCTGGTTACTGCCTTTGAGCAAAGCAGCACCATCAGAAGCCACATGTATAATTTCATTTTAAATGACAGCTTTTGCTGTATGAAACTTTATGAGATTTAAAATAATAAACATAACTATCACTATCAAGTGCACCTGTGTTCTAATGTGTCAAAAAAATCCTTTATTTTTCTCTCTGGTATCATACGTATCAGTGTATCTTTACTTTAGTTACACATTTTTTGTCTTCTTACATACAAAAAATAGGCTTTACTTCATCCAAGCTCTCCATTTGAATCAAAGTCACGGCTGGGATTCCATCACTTTTCTTGGTTGTGTGATACCCTCCCGCACAGACATTTGATTGCAAGAGTGTTGAAACTGACATCAACGTACAAACTTCAGGGAGAAAAGCCTGAGAACTAAGAACAGAAAATTAGATTATTAGTGCTTTCTTTCAACCTTGACAGTGCTACTTTTGAGGAAAGATTGAAAACTCTTGGCTAAACCCTCTTTTGATTCATTTTGATTAAACCAGAACATTTTTTATAGTGAAATGTTTATATATCACCGAGAGATAGATAGAAAGACAGCTTTTTAAACTGTAAACTTGAGTAGAAAAAAAAGATAGCAACGAGAATGTTTATTTGCAAGTTTAGAAGATAAAGGCAGATACTTGAGAGTATGATTTTCTTGCTTTCATAGTCACTTAAAAATAAATGTAAAATTTTCATTGAAATAAGAGTGTGATCTCATGTGAGGCTTTTCATTGTTGTAGAAAACTAGCATTATAGTCAAATGCACTTTGTTCTCAGAAATATGGAAACCAGAAATGCTGTATTTAATTAGGATAGCTCTACTAATTTGAGCCAGAATTATGACAAGTACTTATAACTTAAGTTACTCAGCAGGACGACTGTCTCCTACCAATGATGTCAAGGGCTTGTGTTCTAGTCATAAAAATTGGCTAAGATCCTTAGATTGCCAAATAACACAGCCTCAGAGAGACCATATTGCTTTGAAAGAGAGTGATATGGAGATTTTGAAGAGTCAAAAATGAAATGACATAAAGAAGATACCTGGTTTGGTATATGTGCCATTTCCCCTCATTTCTATCTAGTTACTAGACAATTGATGGACATTCCTAAAGTGCAAAATGCGTTCAATAATGGGGTTTTAAAATTAACTGCTGAGTGTGTTTACAGCCTGTTAATAGTGTCAGTGTATGACAAAGGTGAGTTCTGAGAAGATGAGCCAAGTTTTGAAGCCCAGGGGACTTGGGGCTGGACTATTACCATCTGACTTTCCCATTTAGTTTTCTGCACACGAATCCCCTGTTGACCTTGAGTGAGACCTATCTGAAATATATTGGGGAGAAATAGATGAGAACTGGGCAGTTGAATACTAATTTGGCCTCTGTCACTTATTACCTCAAGCTTTTTTGGCTATTACCTCTAGCTTTCAATTGCAATGCCCTCTTCCTTGAATCTGTGCTCTCTGTGCAGAGGCCCTAAGAACGAATTCCTTAATTTTTCAGCACCAGTGCAACAGAGGTGAAGAGAGTCAGATAATTATTTGAAGCTTCTATGGTGCGATGCACTACTCAGCGTGTCATTAACTGGAGATTGCAATTGGAAGAGTAAATGATGCCCACATTTATATACATATTTATCATTGCCTATGAATCTAGAGTTGGGCTGCTACAGCAGTTTCATGGATTCAGAACCATTTATTAAATTGACCTCATATATTTTCAAGGTCATGAGTGTAAAGAATTATATTTTTAAAGGATTTTCACACTCTGAAAATGATCTGCAGTCACGTTAATGGGAGGGAGCAAATTGAAGACACTCAGGTGAAGAGTTTAGCACAAGGAAGTGTTTGCCATACTTAAGGAGTTTAGGGTGCATTTGAGGTTAAGGTTTCTGTGTGTATGTTTTGTCAGGTTTTACTTATAATTAACTTAATTTTAAAAACATTTCTAGGGACTGTCAGTGTATTAATGTTTTTGTATTCTTTACTATTTTGGTAAAAAAGTCACTAAAGCATATTGACATTACTGCTCGTTGGTATTGAGAGCCACATTAAACAATGGGAAGACATTGGTTTCATATTTCTACTGCTTTTAAACACTGATGTACTTTTCTGCATGATTATGTTAATTACCTCATGATTCAATTGCTACCTTTGCACCTATTGCTTAAATAACTATACCACTGATGTGGCCACACTTGTGAATAACTCTAACACTGTCAAATAGGCTATCTCAAGTCAATGTTAGAATATCCAAAGAGCACGTTACTATATAAATCTTGTGTGTGTGTGTGTGTGTGTGTGTGTGTGTGTGTGTGTGTATCAGATGCTTTGGATGTTTTTAAGAAATAGGCAAGTTTATAGGTTTTGGGAGAAGTGTGAAAAATCTATCCCCTTCAGTAATCCCATGATTTCAGAGTAGAAGCCAATAAATCTTACCATAAGAGAAGAAATACTAATGATGTATTTATAGTTAGTGGGCTCTAATATTCTGGGCTTATCAAACACCAGCAAAGATTGGGAAAAAATGGTATGGGAAGGTCAATCTGTCCTAAAAAGTCACGAAGCTCATCTAGGGGAAGAGAGGCCAAAATACCAGCGTTCTGCCTGAGGGGCTGGCTTGTGCTTGGTGAAGAGAAATGCGATGTCCATGGCATCATTCAGAGATCCTTCACTCTGAAGGAGTGAGATTTACCTTTTTTAACAGAGAAGCCTATGTACTCTGAAAGAGCCAGGCTTACTCCAAGTGGGTAGGGGCAGCAGAGAGAGAAGCAACAGGAGAGGTGCAGGCAGTGCAGATGACTCAGTTAATGAGAATGGGAGAATAACAGGCATGGAGAAAGCCACACGGAGGGACCAGGACTCTTTCAGGAGGAAGGCAGTTACCTGAGAGCTTTGAAGTCCTGGTGTTTTCATTGGATAGTAATTTGAAGTCCAAGTGTATTGAAATTAATATCTCTGTTTTTAATGATCTTTTTTTTTTCTCATGCCTTCGTGTTCCTTATCTCCTTAACCGCAAAAATAATTTTGGTTGTTGAAACTTCGGGAATCAAAGGTTAAAGGTTTTACTGTTGTCAGTCTCTCAATTTACAGTTCATATTTCAAAATCTCTGATGCAAAATTTGGTCAATTTCAATAGTAATGCAACTTTTCCTGCTTTTGAAATTGATAGCAACTGTTATTTAATTTTTAATTTTTCTTGCCTTTATTGTGCTTCCTTAGACATTCACTAAAATGTTGACTAGAAATGATGACCGTGGGCAACTGGGTCTCATTCCTAACTTTAAAGGGAATTCTTTTAACATTTAATTACTGTGTATGTTTTTGAACTTTTTAAAAAATATATCCTTTATAAAGTCAAGCAAGTTCCCTTCTATTCTTGATTTTTGCCCTAAGTGTATGATGGATTGTTTTTGCATCTGATTTTTCTGCATCTAATGAAATTTTATGTGTTTTTTCTCAGATAAGGCATTGGCATAGATAAATTCATGGATATATTTTTCTAATGTTAAATGATTTTGAATTCCCATGATAACCCCTACTTGTCAGAAATATAAATTGCTATATATTTTAGATAATAGCTTACTGAGACTTTTTATATTTATATTCATAAGTAGGATTAGCTTATAATTTTGCTTTCATAAACTGTTTATTTATTTTTTTTATTTTTTTTTTTATTTTTTTTTCAACGTTTATTTATTTTTGGGACAGAGAGAGACACAGCATGAACAGGGGAGGGGCAGAGAGAGAGGGAGACACAGAATCTGAAACAGGCTCCAGTCTCTGAGCCATCAGCCCAGAGCCTGAGGCGGGGCTCGAACTCAGGGACCGCGAGATGGTGACCTAGCTGAAGTCGGACGCCTAACCGACTGCGCCACCCAGGCGCCCCTCATAAACTGTTTTCATATAGTTTGTGAATCATTTCCATAGTAGCCACCTAAAGTGAATAGGTAGAATTGTTATTTTTTCTGTATTTGGAGAATATTGTATCAAATATCAGAATATTGTATTCTGTTTATTGAGAACACATAGCTGGATTTTTTTTCCATTTTGAAAATCAAATTCTTTGAACTGGAAAGCTTAAATATAAATGATTATTAGGATTGGTATTGTGTATTAGGATATTTATGTTTAAAAAATTGTGATGTTTATTTTTTATTTTTTAACGTTTATTTATTTATTTACTTATTTAGAAAGAGACAGAGCATGAGTAGGGAGGGGCAGAGAGAGATGGAGACACAGAATCCAAAGCAGGCTTCAACTGTCAGCTCAGAGCCCAATGTGGGGCTTGAACTCAGGAAATCATGAGATCGTGACCTGAGTCGAAGTTGGACGCTCGACCGACTGAGCCACCTAGGTGCCCCAGAATTTGTTCCTTCTACAGTTTGTGGAACTTGTTAAAATCATCATTCTCCTTGGCTTTATTTTTTCTTATTTCTCAGCTTCTATTGAAAAAGTTGAATGTCCTTGATCGTCTTGAGTCTTTTGTCTACCAGATTGTAAGTTAGACATTTCTATCGATATAGTTAATTGAAGGTTTTGGTTAAAACATGAAAGTAAAATATATAATGTAGAGCAAAGGGAGGTGCTAGCCCAATACGCAGACTTTTAAAGGAAATCTTTGCTTTTTGTTTGAAAACTTAAAAAAAAATATGCCTACACTGAGGATGTTAAAAATGAGAAGAAGATTTACAAAGAGCATTTCTTTGGAAAGAGCACTTGGTGTGCTGTGACTCCTATGCCCATCCCCAGGAGAGAATGGAGTGTAGAATTTAACTCTTGCATCAACCTGGTGAGAGGGCCTCACCAGGACCACTACAGCCTGATCTCTCCCCTTGCTGGAAGGAGACGTAGGAGGAAGACATTTCCCCCCTGTCTGGGAAAAGTAGAGGATGAGGGAGGTGGGCAGCTAGTTCTTGGGGACAGTGAAGGTGTTGGGGGAAGTGATGTGGGTTTCTTTGAACCACATGTAGGCCCTGTGTGCATTGGAGCTGGTGTGAGTGTTGTCCAAGGTGCTCTTAGATAAGCCTGCCTGGAAGCATTAAATTTCTCAAAAAGAGGTTGAAATCAGATATCTGGCTGCCACATCAAGGGAACTACAGGTTCAGAGGCCACAAGCACTGGGGTCTCTAAAGAAGCCACAGAAGTGCTCTGTGACATTCACTTCAGAAATAGTGCCATTCAAATAAGAAAAGTCTCGATTGCCTCATCTGACCTCAAAACTCATCTGGCAAGTCATGGAGGAATCTGACACAGTTGACTATCAGGTTAGGGAGATAAATTGGCAAGAACAAAGGTGATGATAGCTGCATCCTTTTCCTGAAGACTGGCAGCCCCAGTCTGGAAGATGAAGGGGGAAGTATTACCTTTGAAAAGAGTCAGAGGATTTCATTATTAAATGGGATTAGGCATCCTACGTATAGAATGAGACATGGAAGTTTCTATTACTTCTGTGAGATCAGAGAAGTCATGAAACCAGTTACCTCGCCATACAGATCTGTTTATGTCCCATGAGTTCTGTTTGATAGTACGTTTTTAGCATGCATATTCAAGTATGCTTATCTCTACCCTTCTCCTGAAAAATACTATATTAAAACTAATAGTTTCTAACAAGTTTTTTTTACTTTGCTATGTAAAATTTTAGCATGATTCTATAGTTGTTTATAACTTCCGAGTTTCCCCTTAAGACAGCTTTTATCCTCACCAATGCTGTACCAATATTCTAGATCTTCTTCTAATGCTTTTATACTTTAGTTTCTAATCTTTAGGTTGTTGATCTCTCTGGAAATTTTTTCTGCATATAATATGCAGCAGAAGGTTTAATGACAAATTTTGTCTTTTAAGTGGACTTTTAAGTGGATCAGTGGACTCAGTGTATGATTGTTCTGTTTCTAGATTCTTTATTCTCTCTTCTATTGCTACTTTTATGCCATACTGTTTTTACATGGCATTACAGTTTTCCATGTTTATTTGGGAAACCTGGAAGATTCCTTCTACCACATGACATTTGAAATAATATTGTAAATTTTTAGAAAGATATCATTGGAATTCTAATTGAAAATTTTATTAGGCCCCTATGTTAACTTTTGATATATTTTTATTTTTATTTAGGGGCACAGACCATCTTTCCATTCATTTAGGACTTGTTTTATGTACTTGAAGATTTTTTTTCAGGGCTGCCACAGTTTTGTCATTGTTCCTTAATTAATTCCCAGATTCTAGCTATTGTTACACTTGCTATATGACTTTGCATATGTAGCAATTTGGTAATATGGGTTTTAGGAAGCAGTCTTTGGAATGTCTTTAGGGACACTTAGGTCCAAATATGCTTGAGGCAGAGCAGGGAACAGGTGTGAGCCTCTTCTGGGAAATGTGGCAAGTGCTTAACTATTGTGAAATTACAGGGCAACCAACCTGTCATTTATTCCTTCCACAAAGATTTACTGAGTGCTTCTTATTAAGTGCCAGGCACTGCTCTAGGATACTGTAGTAAACAAAACAGACAACAATAACCACAACAAAAGCCCTTGGCTTTATTTAGTTTATATTTTAGCAAAAGAGATAGATAATAGACAAGTAAATTGTATACTGTGCTCTACAGTGCAAAAAAACAAGGAGAAAACTAAAGCAGGAAAGGGAGATAAGAAGAGCTGAGATGGGCTGAATTTTCAGATAGGATGCACATTTCTTTTCTTTTTTTGTATGTATGTATGTATGTATGTACGTATGTATGTATTTTTTAGCTTACATCCAAGTTAGTTAGCGTATAGTGAAATAATCATTTCAGGAGTAGATTCCAGTGATTCATCCCCTATGTATATTACCCAGTGCTCATTCCAACAAGTGTCTTCCGTAATGCCCCTTACCCATTTAGCCCATCCCCCCCTACCCACAACCCCTCCAGCAGCCCTCAGTTTGTTCTCTGTATTTAAGAGTCTCTTATGTTTTTCCCCCCTCCTTGTTTTTATATTATTTTTGCTTCCCTTCCCTTATGTTCATCCGTTTTCATACTAAAGTCCACATATAATATCCAATGGAATAAAGACAGTCTCTTCAGCAAATGGTGCTGGGAAAACTGGACAGCAATATGCAGGAAAATGAACCTGGACCACTTTCTTACACCATACACAAAAATAAACTCAAAGTGGATGAAAGATCTAAATGTAAGACAGGAGGCCATCAAAACCCTAGAGGAGAAAGCAGGCAAAAACCTCTTTGACCTCAGCTGCAAAAACTTCTTACTCAGCATGTCTGCAGAGGCAAGGGAAACTAAAGGGTGCACCATTTCTAAAGAGGAAAACAGCATTAATAGAAGAGACAAGACAGGTCATGGATGGAGAGTCAGGTCATACAGTGATTTATAGGTCCTAGTAACAATGTTCACCTTTACTCCAAGTGAGATGGAAAGTCACAGGAGAGTTTCTAGCAGGGTAATCAAATGATGTGACTTGGTTTAACTGTACTGTTTTGACTCTGGGTTGAGAATAGACTAAATAGCATTAGCTCTGAAAACGGTAGGACATGGCAGGGAGGGTAGTAGGAACTATTCTGAAGCCAAACAGGAAAATTTGGCGGACTCAATGGGCCTGAAGTGTGAAAGAAAACAGAGGAGTGACGAATGACAGCATTGCTTTTGGTTTGAACCTCTGAAAAGATAGAGTTGCCATTTAATTAGATGGTGAATACAGGGAAAGTAGATTTTTTTGGCCATGCCTTATAAGAGATAACTATTGGAAATCAAGTAGACACTGAATTAGTGGTTGTTGAATGTGGATGTTAGGGACCAGGAAAGGTGATAGAGAGGTGGGAGCTGTCAGAATATAGATGGTATTCAGTGTGCCTGAGTGCTAAGTTGGTTAAGCATTAGACTCTTGATTTCAGCTCAGGTCATGATCTCACAGTTCCTTGGATTGAGCCCCGCATCAGGCTCTGAGCTGTCAGCTCGCTCTCTCTCTGTCTCTCTCTGCCCCTCCCCCTTCTTGTGCACGTGGGTGCATACGTGCTCTCTCTCTCTCTCTCTCTCTCTCTCTCTCTCTCAAAATAATAAACATTTAAAAAACAAAAGACTATAGATGGTAGTCAAAACCATGAAATTGGAGATCAACCTGCCTAGTGAGTATAGATAGAGAAAAGAATCAGGGACTGAGACTTGGAGTACTTTAGCATTTAGGGGTCAGGAGGAAGAGAGTAATCGGGCAAAAAAGATTGAGAAGAAAGGACCAGAAAGGGAGAAGAAACCCCAGCCAGATGTGTATGCTAAGTGACAATACATCAAAGCAGAGAGAATGATTATGGCAAATGCTGCTGAAAACTCAGATGAGAAGTGAGCATTGACCATCATCTTTGTCAACATGGTGTTTATTGATGACTGATGAGAGCAGATTTGGTGAAGTGGTGTAGGAATAGGAAAGCTATGGGACACTACCTGAAAGAGGAAAAGAGTAAAGGGGGGAGGGTGGTTTGAGAGGGGAAATTACAATAAGTTTGTATATTTAGGAGAATGAACCCACAAGAGAAAAAAAAAAAGCAAAAAGAAAAAACCCACAAACTGATGTTGCAGAAAACAGAGGAAGAAAATAGATGGAGTGATGTTTTGGAGTAAAGCCAGAAGGAATTGTATTTCATTTACAAGTAAAGCCTTGGCCTTGGCTAGGAGCAAGAACATAAATAGAGAATATGGACATCATAGCAGACAGGTGGGTAGATGTGGCAATTGGAGCTTGTGGGATTTTTCTTCTGATTGGTTTATTTTTTCATTAAAAAAGAAACTATGGCCATTAACTGAAAAATAAATATGGAGAAGGGTATGTAGGAGGTTTGCAGACAGGAAAATGAATGAATCACAGGAGTAGGACTGTTCTAGTTCCAGGCTGTGGTAGGCGTATAAAACATGTCTGATTGCCCCCCAAACATTTCTTTTTTTCCTCCTTTGTTGCTGTTCTACCATTTTTCACTGGGCACATCTTACAGAACACCATGGCCTTCTTTGCAGCTGGATATGGCTTTGTCTAAATTTAGCCAATGAGATCAGATAGAAATGTTTGTAATTTCTGAGAAATAATCTGAAGAAGGAGGGGCTGAATTTCTTTCTCTTTTCCTGCTTTCTGTGGCTTGCATTGCAGAAGAGATGCCTGCTAGTAGAGTAGCCTAATTGGACCAAGAACAGATAGGCCCAGGTTTCTTAGCTATCAGGACTCAAGGCAAACTTAGGTGCCAATTCATTATTTGGGGCACAAGAGTGAAAGAGAAAGTAAGACTAGGAAGGAAGAAAAGCAAATACAAATTGGGGCACCTGAGTGGTACAGTTGGTTGGGCATCCGACTTTGGTTAAGGTCATGATCTCACATATCACGAGTTCAAGCCCTGCATTGGCCTGTGTGCTGACAGCTCACAGCCTGGAGCCTGCTTCAGATTCTGTGTCTCCCTCTCTCTGTGCGCGTCTCCCACTCTCTCTCTCTCTCTCTCTCTCTCTCTCTCTCTCTCTCTCTTTCTCAAAAACAAAGAGTAAAAAATTTTAAAAAAAGGAAATAGAAATTAATGTGTCTCTGAGTCAACTACACCTTCACAAGAAAATATAGCTGATTCCATAATCCTTGGAACATCTAACAAACAGGGTGGGAGCAGTTACTGCCAGCTTGTTGCTATCTACTGTCTCTTATGGTCATAGTTCTTATTTGGGGATGCTCTCTCCCAGGTTGTCTTGCCTGGCCCTTCCAAGTAGGTGCTGGGGAAGCCAGAATCTAAGCATTTCAGGTCAGGTCAAATGTGGGCAGTGGAGCTGCTGAGGTTATAACCCCTACCTCCTGAGGAGGTTGAGCCACTCCATGGTGGGAGGAGATCAGTAATGGTGACTAGGGCTCTGCAATCATGAGGACTTTGACTTGTTGCTGGGGCTGTTCTGGCCAGTAACCAGGGCACAGAGCTATGGGCTCTTCTTCCTACTTTGCTGTGATCAGCCTGGGAGATCATGGGGTAGTGCCTTGAGTTTCCGTTTCGTCACCTGTTTCAACAGAACATTTTGGAGAGTAAATGCAAATAGTTTGAAGTAATGTCCATTGCCATTCTTGTTACCTGTGATTCAGGAGGTTCAAGCACCTTCTAAATTTAATTCTTCTGGGCTGTATATTTACCTTACAATGTAGTATTAATAAATTGGAAAATTCTTATACAGGAGACATGATGCTGGATTTTAGATTCTAAATGTGGAGTGTCCTCACTGCAGTGCCGGTGAGTGTGAACATGATCAGATGGTGCAAGAGCTCAAAACAAAATGCTGTAACACTGTTAAGAGAGGCCACAGAATCTTGTGGTTTAAACCAACTTCAACTCCGTCATCAATTGGGGAAAGTAAAGTGCTTTCAAATATTCTGTTTTATAATTAGAAAAGTCCTCTTTTCCATCTTTATTTGCTTTCTAACCAATTCTGAAGACTGTAAAGATATGGCTAAAATTTCTGGTTCTAAAATGGTTGGAGCTAGAGAGGAGAAGGAGGCAGTCCAACTTCTTTCTCTAAAAACGGCATGTGCCAAACGAGTTGTAGAGAGAATGACGCCTGGCTGGGTCACCTAGGGCTGGGCTGAGGAGAAAGGGGACTAGACTTGAATGGGGACTTGAAGAAAGGACACTGGTCAGATAAGGTAGCAGGTTGATAAGGATGTGACAGAACTATTTAAATCATTTCAGTAAGAGGAAGGATAACTAAATTAATCCAGGTTGTGTGGATTGGGCCCTAAAGGTTGATACCCTGTCAGTGTTGCTATAGGTTCCCTTGGGAGGTATTTTGGCTCTGGATGAAGTGCTATTGTTGACTTACAGCTTGTAATATTCAAAGGCTTAGCAAGAAAACTGACCAAAAAGGGACAGGATAACCAATGGATTTGTAGGCTGGCATATAGGGAGTTTCTGTTTTATCCCTGTTAATGGAATAAAATTACGATGTTTGGCTACAAATGATAAGCCAAAGTAAAAGTGGCTTAAGTAGAGAAGTTTATTTCCCTCTCATATAAAAGTCCAGAGGTGAGGGTTCAGGGCTGATATAGATATTATGGCCCATGATATTAGGGAGCTGGTTTTGCTGTTTTTCCATGTGTAGCCAAAGACTGTATGGTCCAACATGGCTACTCTGACTCTAGCCATAAAAATTGTTGCAGACAATGAGAAAGAGAGTAGAAAAAGGGTGGGTCAGGTCTGTACCTGTTAAAGACATTTCCAAGAGGCATCTGGCTGGCCCTGTTGGTTAAGCATCCAACTTTTTATTTCAGCTCAGGTCATGATCTCACTCTTTGTGAGCTCCTTACTGTGGAGCCTGCTTGGGATTCTCTCTCTTTCCCTATCTCTATGCACCCCCCCCCCACCTCTCAAAAAATATATAAATAAATAAAGCATTTCCAAGAAAATATGCCCAATATATGTGTCTAAATCATTTTCCAGACTTAGTTATCTGGATATACCTAGTTGAATGATCATCCAGAAAGTATAATTTTTATTTGATGTCACCATGTGCCCAATTTGGGATTTCCATTAGGGAAGAAAGGAATAAAGGAATAAAGAAAGACTTTGGGGGAACAACTAGCAGACTTTGTCATAATCACCTCAGCCATGGGCATTTGGTTTTCTTAGTCATTTGATAATTTTGAACAGTATATTTGCATTGTAATTTTTCTGTCTCTCATTTTTTTTAAACTAAAGTGTAGTTGATATACAATCATATATTATTTTCAGATGTACAACATAGTGATTCAACAGTTATATGCATTATGAAATGCGTACCACAGGTAAGTGCAGTTACCTTCTGTCACCATACAGAACTATTATAATATTATTGGCTATGTTTCCTATGCTGTACTTTTCATCCCTCTGATTTATTGATTTTATAACTGGAATTTTGTACCTCCTAATCTCCTTCACCTATTTCTCTGATCTCCTCATCCCTCCCCTCTGAAAACCACCAGTTTCTTCTCCATATTTGTGAGTCTGTTTTTGTTCATTTTGTTTTGTTTTTCATATTTCAGAAATTACTGAAGTCATATGATATCCATCTTTTTCTTACTTATTTCACTTAACATAATACCCTCCAGGTCCATGTTGTTGTGAGTGGCAAGATTTCATTCCTTTTTATGTCTGAGTAATACTCCATTGTATATACCTACCACATCTTTATCCATTCATCTATTGATGGACACTTAGGTTGCTTCCATATCTTGGCTAATGTAAATAATGCTACAATAAGCATAGGGCTGCATATATCTTTTCCAATTAGTGTTTTCATTTTCTTTGGGTAAATATCCAGTAGTGGAATTACTGGATCATATATATTTCTATTTTTAATTCATTGAGAAACCTCCATACTGTTTTTCACAGAATGGTTGTACCAATTTACATTCTGCATTGCAATTTTTTAAATTAGACTAATATTAGAATTTGTTTTTATTTTATTCCTTTAACATACTTCATTTAAGCAGTGCAGAATTAAGACTAAAATTTCATATAGAATCTTTATATTCAGTTTCTTCCAGAAATCTAACAGTCATAAAATTCTCACTCAACAGTATTCTTTCATTGTGATGGTATCCAAGTTATGCTTTCAGATGACCATATGAAACAAAATTTATTTATCATAGTGCTGACACTTTGTAAATTATTGTCTTCTAGTTTTTTTAGCATCTGTTTGTCAGCCTAGGAAAAAAAGTAAGTAGGACATACTCCCTGCCTCAAGAATTCTATTTAGTTCAACAGGCATGGGGTGCCCAGAGTGTTTGTGTCACAGTGCTAAGCCCTATGTTCAGACGTAACTAGGGTGAGATCCCTGTCTTTGGGGAGATCTCCAATGATGAAGGAGGCAGTGGCAAGAAAAGCCATAGAATTCCATGTGGTAACTTGGGCACAGAGGGATATATACAGGAAGTCATAGGAATGTATATACAGGAATGTAGGAAACTGTTACACAGGTAAGTACAATCTCTTAAATACCTGAATAAAGTTATATCCTAAATGAGGGAGTATCCAATATTTTAAAGACATGAACTTTATCCTTAGGAAAGGTAGAGTTAGTTTTTACCTCTCAGCCAATATTACAATTTTAAATTGACCATCATTGTCCTTGGCACTTCTTTATCTTCACTTCCACAGGAACCAATGCCTCATGTGTTTTTAGGAACTGTCCTCCCGCTTTCAGACCACGGGGGAGGGTGTGAACTTGATTTTTCTCCTGTGCCAATTCTGGGTTGGGCACTGACTCAGACTCTGTTCAGTGAAGCCCGTCCTCCTGCCCATTGAGACTGGTATGAGAATGGGCATCTCACCTAAGCAAAGCCAAAGAGACTTGAGAAACTTTCATTGGATAACGTACAGGTGAGAGGTGAGGTAGTTTTCTGCTAATCTAAGCAGCTCAGGGTAGGTAAGTGTGAATTTGCCAAGTGTTCACCACTTGAAGAAAATCTGCCCATTGAGGAAGTGAACCAGGACAACAGGATGAGGAGAGCCAGAGACTCGGTCTGGAGGCATGAGTGAATCCATAGATTTAGCTATACCCAAAGCCAATTTTAGCTTCAGTATTTTCACTTCTATGTGAGGGGAAACTTTTTTAGGAGACTTAAACCAGTGTAAACTGGGTTTCCGTATTTGCAAACAGAAGAGTTCTGAAAATACACGGAGGTAATAAGAATATAATGACTGAAATGGCTAGCACCTGGTGTGAGGTTTAAGAATCCCTAACTCTTCCTACTCTGATTTTTTATATATGGATTCCAGGCAGTGTTCCTTGTAAATATGTTTTTTTTTTTTTTTTACAGAGGCAATGATTCTATGAAAAATAGTTTGTTGAAGAGCACTGCTAATTATATCAATCTCATGGGGCTACATTTTGTTAAAATCTCTGAGAAATCTTGCAGAGGACTAAAACTAGCATCCCTAATTTAACTTGTCCATAGACACCACTTTTCTTCATAAACTTCTATTTTGAGACATATAGTTTTAAAAATTTTGCTCTACACTTTTACCTGGAGAAAGATTCTGGGTCACAGGTCAGAGATAATATTTAGACAATATTTAAGCATTTTGTGGCCTTGGAGTTTGATTCCTAGATTGATAAAAACGAAAAGGAAATCTGTCATAATCACCTAGACAACCTTTCTTCATAAAGCCTAAGCCTTGTTAATATATTTTGTTGAACTTTGGGAATGAATGTCATAGCTGTTCAGATTTGTGACATATTAAAGATGACTATTATTCTGGATAATGAACATGCTGCCACATAAAGTCAGCTGGAAAGGTGAAGTTCATCACAAAATTGTCTGAAAGATTCCAGTCAGACTTTGGCTTAACTCTGACACCGGAGTACTAAGCCACATTTTGAAAAATAGGATAATTCCTTTTGTTATCATTGGAAAAATTCCTATGTTTTCAAATGATTTAATTGTGTTTTCAATTTATTTCACAATAAGCCTGATACAAAGCAGGCAGAAGGTAACATTGGAATTAGAGCATTTATTCTCATTTATATTCTTTTTCAGTTATTTCCTAAATACATATAGTGCTGTAAAAGAAACAAAGCCTAATAATTTAGTCAACTACAACAGCAATTGTACCACATGAGCTCTTTTATTTGATAGTGAATTATATAAAAGATTTCAAATACGGTATAGGTGTGAAATTTGCAAGGAAAATGATTTAAAAGACTGTAAACAATATAGGATTATATTATAGTTGAATCATTAAACTCTTACTCAGACTCCTTCTGAAATGAGGTATATTAAGTGATCAATTACAAAATTACTCAGGAAGTTGTAGGAGTTCCATTAGCAGTTTGAAGAGTCAGAATGTGATCCTCACCGCCTTGGATTCTTTCTCTTCATCAATGAGGCCCTACCCTGACTACTCGAAATAAAACCGAAGCATCTCTCACCGACTACGCACTCTGATTCCTCTTCCCCAGCTCCACGTTTGTTCCGATGGCATTTGTCATTATAGGATATGCTATATCACTTCAGTATCATTATCTTTTCTTGTCTAGAATATAAGCACGGCAGACGCTTGGACATTTGTTTGTTTTGTCCACTGTTGTGTCTCAGTTACCTAGAACAGTGTCTAACTCCTCATCAGTGTGAAGAAATACTTCATGCTTCAATGACAGAATGAACAGAGGGTACTTTATAAATGCCTGTTCAATACTGTTTGTCCTCACAGTTCCTAGAATAATTATCTGACACAAATGTGCCTTGTGCTTAAATCAGATTATGCTCGCTGATGAAGGTGAGAGGCCCATGGAGAACTCTCCTTGCAGTATCTTCAGCAACGCCTAAAAAATTAAACCATTAGTAGATATCTTCTTTTCTTCCTTCTCCTTTTTTTAACCAAATAATTTTTTTTAGGGAGGTGAGGTATTATAAAATTGAGATGCCTTTGGGAAGAGTAACACATTCCGTGCCTAACATCTTAATGAGATCACTACCTATCATTTCTGCTGTTACCCTCTTGATTCAAGCCAGAGGTATCTCCTCTCTTAGTTACTGGAGTCGTATTCTAACTGGGTGCTGTTCTTCCACTGTTATCCCTGTAAAGTCTCTTCTTAGCACAAAACTAAGAATCATTCTTTTGAAATTACCACAGTTGATGGGTCTCCTATGCTCCAAACTTCCAGTGTCTCCTCATTTCTCTCATTTCAAAGGCCTGAAATTATTCCATGGCCTGCACTGCCCCATGTAATCTGTGACTGTATCTCCTACACTTCATCTCTACACTTCCCTCTGCTGTCACCTCCTATCCTTTCTCTTGCTTACCATGGCCTCCTTGCTGTATTTCAAATGCACCTTAGGATACCAGCATCATCTGTTCCTTCTCTGCTTTTTATCCAGATAGCCTCCTGGCTAAGTCCTTGCCTCTCTGAAGATTTTGTGTACATGTTGCTTTCTCACTGAGACCCACCCACACTACGCTTTTGAAAATTGTCCCCTCTATTGCCTTTCTGAAAGCCTTCTACCCTGCTCTACTTTTTAAATCTTTTCCATAGACTTATCGACTTCTAACATAGTATGGAAGTTTCTTATTTATTAAGTTTAACATAAATCTGTCATCTCCCACCAGGATGTGGATTCCATGAGGGCAGAGATCTTCATTAATTAGGGTATAGGTCTACCCAAGTACCTAGAACAGCATCTAGCACATCAAGTCCTATTTTCAAAATGAGTAGATATATAAGATTTCATTTGTGAAGGACAGGAAAATATTAACAAAATATAGAAGCCTTGGAAGCCTTGAAAAAATAGGCAATAACTGAGAAAGAAACCATAGAGGGTAAAGGGTTTTCATGCACCTGACCTGTCAGCGGACCCTCTTGGGCCAGTCTGGCTAGAAACTAACTTGGATCCCAAGCTTGTACTATGATTATCTGATCATTTACTAACTTTATTTTACCAAATCCCCTATTACATAGAAAGAAAATGAACAGTACTAAGCTTAGTCTCATGCAAGCTGTCATACAAAGGCGTGTTCAGGATCCAGTCGGTGTTAACATGCTTGTTTCCTAATAGGAACTCTTTTAATTCCACTGTTTTGAAAATGTTCAAACGT
This sequence comes from Prionailurus viverrinus, assembly GCF_022837055.1. Taxonomy (NCBI): domain Eukaryota; kingdom Metazoa; phylum Chordata; class Mammalia; order Carnivora; family Felidae; genus Prionailurus; species Prionailurus viverrinus. The sequence continues at coordinate 39,551,579 of NC_062569.1, forward strand.
CCTTCAGTTATTACTCTTTGCTGATGACCTTTTTCTCAAAGTACGCCCATAAGACAACTGCGGAGAGATTATCAGAAGCTTTGCTGTATCAGCACAATGCTATTGACTGCTGACAAGCCCGACAATAATTTGGGTCATGGACAGGCCTGAACCAGAGATTTAGAGAGAAATGCCAAGCCTTAGTTGACATAAGCAAGCCTTGCATTCTTACGGAAAACTCTACAGTAGGCAGTGTTTTGCCCAGGGTTGGACTGATTACGAGATAAGAAGAAAACTAAGTTGGAAGGCCTGTATTTTCTGGAAGAGCTTTTGAGAACTACTGGTGGCAACTGTATTTGGGCTTTTCTAGAAGACCCTTCTAAAACTAGTAGAGGAGTTTGTCCTGAAAATTATTAAAGGAGTCCACTGGTGAAGAAACTATTAACAGTGGTTACTTCTGGAAATACGCAGTTTTGGAGTAGGAGAAAGACTTTTCATTTTATACATATTTATACTGTTTGAATTTTTGTGGGGCAGTTGGATTGCTTAAAAATATCTGTCAGCATATTTTATGGTGAATTCAATAGCTAGTATGTGCATCTTGAATCCCATGGAAAAACTTGACTAAAATCATAAAACACACACACACACACACACACACACACACACACACACACACGAAACCAAAAGCTTTTGTATTATGTCTCACATCCTGAATCCTAAGGAAAGGGTCACCCTATATCCTATATTAGTGTATAGAGACACTAATAGAACTATAGAGACAGTTCTCATCTTGAAAATGGGCATTATGCTAAAATTTATTTATACCTTAGTTTGGAACATGAGATGCATTTTTTCCCTTTTTAATTAACTTTGCACAGGTAATCAAATTCCATTACAAGTCTCTATGTAACTCAAGAACAAACATGTTCACATATCTGTAAAGAAAAGTGTCGATAAATCTTAAGTTCTAAGCACATATCAACCATGTCTCAATGAAAGGGAAGGATTTTGGAGCTCCCACGTGGAGAGCCAGGGCTCTAACTGCCTCTCTTCATTCCTGTAAGCAGGATGGTGGTGTCCTTTCTTTGGTTCCCACTGCTGAAAACAGGAAGGCTTCCAAGAGCTCAGTCTTTCCTGAGATGATGTTTTCTGGACCAGAGCAAAGAGCTCTGGCATGGGCAGATGATCTCAGATGGTATGAGAATGTCAGGCAGAACTCCGTCCTGGGAACCTGAGAGGAATGAAAACCAGAGGGGTGGGGCCTGGGGCACTCAGCATGTGCAATGTCTGGGTGGAATTTACCTTTCTTGACCTTCCATATCCTCCATTTTTACCACTGCTCACCTTCTTGTGTTTGGCTGGGCAGAGAAGGAGAATCAGCAATTCTAACTGCCCTCTGAGACAGCAGGACAGGTTTCTCTTGCTCTTTCCTTCCTCCTTTTCTTGCTAAGATGAAGAAACCAATACCAGGATGCTAGGACCAGAGCAGGGATCATGTGTGAGGAAATAGCTGAAGAGGTCTTCCTTCCCCTTTTCTCATTTAATTCTGCCAGTGGAAGCTGCCAGCTCAAAATTTGTATTCAGTATACTAAGAGGGTCAGAGGAAAATCAAAGACTAGTCATATTACATGTCTACAGGTAGGAGTGGCTTCATCAGAGGCCATGAACCAAGCAGTTCTCTTGTGGAAATGCTATTTTACATGCAAATAGAATCATACCAGGACAGAAACATATAATTGTGAGTTGATGAGATATAGTTGTGAGATGATATAACTTCCCATAGATTTTTTTATAGGCAGAAAGCATCATGAAATAAAACAAATCGTTCATGAATTGTAAATGTGAATAAATAAATGAGCCTGGAAAAAGGACTTGGGTAAATGTTCCAACAGGCTTTTATCCTTTGTATAAAGCAATCATCTTGGAGAAACTGATGGAAGTCCGTTGCTTGACTGATGTAAAATTGAGGATGATTAAGATGATATAATGTTTTCTTCTATTTCATATTCTTTGAATTTCAGTGGAAATGCACTCCATATGTTATAAGAATTGCATAGTATTGAAACATATTTTACTCCTTTTTATTTTGGATACTGTTACTTTTAAATTATTGAGAGATTATGAAATGCTATTTTAATATTTTATAATGTATTATAGGGTTAAAAACTTAAGTCAATTTTAAAAGCCAGCTTTAAAAATAGAAGAGTAATTTTAATATTTACATTACCTCTGCCATTCACAATCGCAGATTAGGATTCGAATACACTGGAATAATATCATATAGTAATATTATAAAACAGTAGCAGAATCATAACAGTGAGTCTGTGTGAAATCACATGTGCATGTAAGTTTTTCTTTAAAAAAAAACATTACCATTATCTTGCCTGATGGAACAAAAAATACTTAAATATTTATTAAGAAAGCCATCATCCCAGGAATTAGATACTTGTTCAGTACATCTTATCCTTCTGGAGCATCTGTTTTCCTTGGGAAATGTTAATACTATAATGACGATTCTAAATGATATCATTTATTGAGCATAAACCTTCCATGACAAAACTGTATGAATTACTGCTATTGATTCCCACCTTCCTGCTTCTCAAAGATAAAAGCTATAGACAAAACCGTCCACTAAGCTTCCTCCTACTTACCTAAATAACTGTTAACTGTTAAGATACCATTTGTTAATATCAGAGAACCAATATAAGGGAAGTTAGTAATAATGTTTACTGTTGAATGCTTTTGTTCTGTGATAATCACACTTACAGTATTCACAAAAAGGTGAAAATGTATTAACTCTATAAATTTCTGACCACAATTGGAATCTGGAGGTTGTGCCTAAACTGTTAAGTCTTGCTAAAGTTTACCTGTGAACTTAGTTTTAATGTTGAACTATATACAACTGATGTCAGACATAATTTTCAGGTTTATTTGGAGAGGGAAGAAGAAGCAAAGTGATTAGCCTGTGGAACACTGGCTAATGAGTGAATGTGTTTGAGAGAAAGAGAGAGAAAAAAGGAAAAAAAAAAGGAAGAAAGAAGGGAGAGAGAGAGGGAAAGATAAAAAAATTTTTTAAATGTTTGTTTATTTTTGAGAGAGAGACAGAGTGCAAGTGGGGAAGGGAGAGAGAGAGAGAGAGAGAAATAAAGAGAAGAGAAGAGAGAGAGCAAGCAAGCACGAGCAAGGGACAGGCAGAGAGAGAGGGAGACAAGAATCCAAAGCAGGCTCCAGTTCTGAGGTGTCAGCACAGAGCCTGATGGGGAGCTTGAGCTCATGAACCATGAGATCATGATCTAAGCCGAAGTCAGATGTTCAACTGACTGAATCACCTAGGTGCCCCAAGAATGAAAAATTTTTTAAAGGGATACTTTGTTATTTGCCATGAGAATGGTCTTGTCTGTGCTAGATGAAGACATTTTCCCTGGTCTTGGAAAATTCTGGTCTATGAGAGTGAATTGTAGAGACCTGCTTTAGTTTTAAATAGCTATTATTATTTCTTACTCTGCAGATTGGTCTTGGGATATTGAAAACACCAAATATGAGATACTATTGAACCACCCTCACTCTCTCTCATAGGTTCTAGGACACTCTGTAACTTAGCTAGGCTTCTGAATTGTGACTTAGTTGCACAGTTTGGGATATACATTATGGCCAAGTAGATTTCTTCCAGGATTCCATCACTTCTAAAGAGTGAGAAGGGTTTTGAGCAAATACCCTTTGTGAAGACTTTTTAAATAAGAGGCATTCCTTAAAATTAGTCTGAAGTGAGAAGTATATAACCCAAAGATAAGCATGAAGTTATCACACTTCTACATATTTGTGATTGGCAAAACCTTCTGGAGACTGGCAGTATTTTAACAACTCTATTTTTATTAATTCTTATAGCTCCAGACAAGTCTTTATTCCAAACTCTCTCCAAATAGTATGGAAAATGTACATTGATTACATATTTGAAGACTATAAAATGTGGGGAGTATTATAATTTGGAACATCAAGAAATTCTCATGTAACTTTTTATAAAGACATACCATTTAAATATAGAAAATATGACATTGATTCCTTTGATTGAACAAAACATTCACAAGACCATTGTTCAGGCTGAAAACAGAGCTGCAAATTTATAAAACCAACGTTCCTACCTACACAGATAAAACTCGAAAATAATGATGTGGCGATAATTTCCGTAATGTTTGGTAAGTTCAGCTGGAGTCAGAAGCAGAATGTTTATACCTTAAGAATTTACAAAGAATGTGTAAGTGCAAACTCATGTTCACATGACACTCTACTTAACAAATTCTTATGTGATAAAACCAGTAGGGGCAAAAAAGGGAAAGAATGTGAAGAGAACACAAAATGTCTTTACTTGACGCTTAACAAATTTAAGTGTCCTCTCCAGATTAGCAACCGATTCCCTCTTTGAGACATCAAAGACGGTATCCTGCCTTACATTTTTAGCACATCCAATAGAAAGGAAAAACAATGATAAATACTTTGAAAAAGCTAACGATATCCAATTATGGTATTTAGTTTGCTTTGGAAAAGGAAAGGAAATTAAAAAATATTTCTCCCAAATCTACTTTAATTTTTTTTCTGACAGAGGAGAAAATAATGGACTTATTCCAAGTTGCTAAAAAGTGTTATCAGATTACTGTCTGAACATGATACTGAATAATTTACAAGGGACATTTTCCATATTGATGATTCCTCTCCTCATTGTTTGGAATAACGTTAGTTCTCTTGATTTACTGTTGGTCCAAACACAAGTAGTTTAAAGCTATCATACATGTACCCATAAACTAGTTTAAACTGGTGTAAATTTGTGAAAGTTGAAAAATGTTTAAACGATGGCCGAAATTCCATTTTATTTTCCTTTGATCTAGAAACCTTTTCATCAAAAGACTAGCAATGACCTTCTGGGCTTCAGCCGTTTCCCCCTGGAACTTGCAAACTGGGAGACTTTCTCTGAAAGCCAGTGTATTAAACCCTGACTATATAATTACAGCAGACCATGACTGATTGCTTCCAGAGCATTCTTCTAGCCACCACAAGCTGCACTATTTCATACGAAAACAGGAAAATCCTTTGCTCAATTAGGCTGGGACATACAAACATAGTCAAAGTGGCCACAGCTCATTGCTTCGGAGAGACCCTTTTTTATCCAGCAGGGAACTGCTGCACCTGCAGCTGAGCCAAACAAGGCTCACATCTTTAGTTCCTTGATCCTTGGCCAGTTAACAGACCACATCTACCTTTGCTTCTAAGCTTGTTCTTAAGTTTCTGGGCGTGTTTCCCTGCATTTCAATTCTCACACTAATTTTAGGTGGCATTGTTATCTATGAAATGAACCATCTACATCCCTAGATTCTCAGTTCTTCTCCCTCCACCCTGTTGACCTGCACATCTATGTCATTTTGTGAGTCTACTCTCATAGATTTGCTACTTGCCATCACCTACACAATTTCACCTATGATGTAATACATTAAATCCTCCAGCAGTGTGACCATAACCTAATGCTTCTTGCCTCTCTCAGCCTTTCCAGCTCTCTTATTCTGAAATATATTGGGAACCTCTGGTTTCTATGCCTTATATATTTTTCTCTCTGGGTTTAACTCCTCCAGCATTCATCTCTTTCCTTGTTCTCCCTAACATCTGATAGGATTCCCTTAGCCACAGGCTCACTCATACCTGTGCCTGTTCTTTCCACCTCCTGTCTTGTTATAGTTACCCCACCTTCTCTTTCCGGCCAGTTCCTCCCATCTGATATATGGATCCCATTTCATTTGGCTTTCTCAGGAATACTGATCTATTGATCATGTTCCTTCACCTGTAGCTTCAAATGTCCCCTCTCACCTGCCTATTCTCTATCATATATAAACATCCTCAAGTCTCTTCTGTCTTAAAAATGATAGTCTTTCTGTCCCATATTCTCTTTCATCTATATTTCATCCTCCTTCTTTCCAGGAAGATATCATAAAAAGATATTATACTTGCTGACTCTATTTTCTCATCTTTCATTATTTCTTGGAAATTTTTCTTATCACAGTCACCTATGGCTTCTTTTTGACAAATGTGCTATTTTCGTAACTTTGACCCATTGACAACACTTGACACAGCTCATCCCTTACTCCTTAAAACACTCCCTTCTCAGGATTGCTAGGGCAATATTTTTGCCTAGAGTTTAGCCTGTTGCTCTAGCTGCTCCTTTTCAGTCTCTCTGAAGGTGTCAGTGATGTTATTTGTCTCTTAAATTCTAGGCCCTTTTTTCATCTCACTTTTCCTTAAGGAGCTTAATGACTCCCATGGCTTCAAAGTCAAAATGGATGTTGACGTCTCCCAAGTCTATATGTCTGATTGCAGTCTCTTTCCTGAGATCCAGAACTGTGAATCCATCCACTTATTGGACATTTCTCATTGCATTTCGTATTGGTAATTTCAAATCAATTCATCCCAAATTGAACTTATCATCTACTGTAGAAAACTTGCTTCTCCAGAAGTATGTATTTAAGAGAACAGGATGCTAACCACCCAGTTGCCCATACCTGAAATCGAATCCTACAAGCCCTCCCTTTCTGACCAAATGAGTTACCAGGTCTGTTGATTCTACATATTATTTTTTAAAGTTTTTATTTTATTTTTGAGAGAGAGAGAGAGAGAGAGAGAGAGTGTGTGTGTGTGTGCGAGTTGGGGAGGGGCATAGGGAGAGGGAGACATAGAATCCGAAGTAGGCTCCAGGCTCTGAGCTGCCAGCACAGAGCCCTACGTGGAGCTCAAACTCATAAATTGTGAGCCAAACTCGGATGCTTAACCGACTGAGCCACCCAGTCCCTGCATTTCTACTTCTTAAATATCTTTCATGCTTGCCCACTAGTCCTTGTTCAATGTGAAGTTTTTCTGTCATTAAAACTTAACCATGGCTCTTCCTGCCTTAAGTTACTTTTCCATATTATAGATAGAAATCTTGCCAAATTCTGAATATCTGATTATGTTACTACCTTGCTTAAAATCCAATGAGATTGCTACTATAAGATTTCAAACTCTTGCCCATGGCTTCAAAAGCTTTCTTTTGCTCGTATTTCACCCCTCTCCCTGACCCCATTCTCCATCCTTCAACCATACTGAATTAATTTCCTTTATCTAAAAGTGTTTGGTCTCTTGAAGGTCCAATTCTTTGCCTGTCATTCCCATTTTCTCTTCCTGTACATCATCTTCAACGTTTCTCCCTCCCATTTCATGACTCAGTTTAAATGCAGATTTTCTCTGGGAAGACTTTCCTGATGCCTCCCCACCCCTCCCCCTCTCTTGACCCCCTCCATGTAAATTCTCTTTCTTCTTGTTTTTGAGATAAACTGATAAACACTATATTGGAATTTCATCTTATCTTCAACTTCTCTATATTGCAACCTCCACTAGTGTCATGATTTTATCTGGCTTGGTCAGCATTATTTCCCTAAAGACTAGCACAGGAACTATGTAATAAATTTTTGTTGCATAAACACATAATTGAGTATGTTAAATTTACGGAAGGTATTTTATATTTTAAAGATGGAAGTCTATAAAGCTGCTTGTATGCTCCCTGCTTTCCAGGAGTTTATAATTGAAATAGGAAAAGAAACCTATACTCTCATCCTTCCCAACAGGAACTCAAAACAAGCCTCACTGTGCCATTTGACCTTTAAATTCAGTGACAGTTCAAGAATGAGATAAATTAAGGCAGGAGGGGAGATGGAGATCAGATTATCTATGGCCTTGAAATCAAGTCATTGAGGTTCGGTTTGAAGCAACACTGTATTCTTCAAGTAACATTAGAACTGTAAGATATCAACTTGAAAAAAAAAAGAAAGCATAAACTCGTTTTAGAAAGATGATAGGCCAGCATCATTCTTCTATTTCTCAAAATTGCTTATTTGTATTTCGTCTACAAAGTCTGTTGTTGATAGTCACCTACAGGTCTTGGACATAATTACATTCCTTTGGAGGAATCACCATATTGGCTAGGTTATGGCTGATCACATTTCAATAAAGCAGACGATTTAAGGAGACATTAAAGAAGTCCTCATATCTAGCCCCTCGGAAAGGACAATCATATAACTTCATACCATCCAGCTTTAACAGAGACCAGTGTATGCTTGATATTGGCATTAATACAGCTATTATTTCAGGGAGTGCATAACAATACTTTTATTTTCCTTTTTAAAAAATATTTTCATAAAATTGTCTTTTCAAAGTTTAGCATTCACTTAATCCTGTGTATTCTTGAGCTTTAAGATAAAGATCTGTAAAATGGAGATAATGATGGTATGTACTTCTAAGGTTATTGTTGAGAATTAAATGGATTAGTCAGTGCTTTTCATCCTTACTTTAGATCCCTTTATTGTATAAAGAAACTATTTCACTAGTTACCCAGTATATGAAGGGATAATGAGGTAATGAACCCCAGTTCATTACTCCAGTAATGAGGTAGTTCATGCTGGGTCCAGCCTGAGGTTTCTGATTGTCCCAGGACCTGTCTGGCTACCCTGATGCTGCTTGGAAATGATAATCTCTGGAAGTACTTGAAACTCACTGGAGGCACACATTTGGAAAGCCCTGAGTTCTTAAAGCTCTTAAAATTATTAAACATAACGAGTGGTCAGCTATTACTGTAGCTTTACAATAACTTTCTAAACATGAGGCAGGGTAGGTACTATCACTATTTTGTAGATGAGCATCCTGGGGCTTGAGGAGATGTGTGATGTAACCAACAATTTCTTTTAAGAGATAAATGATTTTGAGAAGAAATGAGACCCCAAAACGTCCTCTCCCCAGCTCTTATCCCAACCAAGCAAAAAGACATATGAGGATTACATAGAAGTAAATTAAAGTTAGACATGAAATTTTTAATACACGTACCCAAGTTGAAATTTACTCCTATTGTTTGGTATATCTAGTGTCCCTTCTGGTGGTCGTGTGCTCTGTTTTACAAAATGTGGAGAACATTTTGTATCTTGTACAAAATACAAGAGAACCTTGATTCTGTGGGGATGCTTGTCAATTACGTTTATTCTTTGGACAATGATGTATTACCAGCTGGATAGAGTTAAATGTGTTAAGCACACAGACAAAAATCACTAGTGATAAAATATGCTCATATCGTTTCAAGAAGCATTTATCTATAATTTGGTCATGTTGTTTTATTCTTCTGCTTCTCTAGAGAAAAGTTCTTTAAACCTGACCCACTTTTTCTTAATTCAGTGAAGTGGTACTAATTTTATCACATCAGGGTTTGGGGTTCCTTGAAATGGAACTAAGGGGCATAATGAAAATATATGTACACACACACAAACACACAAATTCTAAGGTAATTTATTCCGAGGACAAGAATTAAAACACTTGTGTTAATACAAATGTACAAACACTTCAAAAGAAAAAACAAAGAAAGTAGCCTGGCCAATATTCATCAAATTATATGTAAACTACTAAGACATTTTGCAAAAAGAGGGCAGAGTTATATAAATTAGTTGAATTATGACATAGTTATTACCCCAACTTTAAAAATGTTACGAATTTTGCCAACTTTAAAAATTTTATGAATTTCTTAAAAAATATTCCCAGTACTTCATTAAATACTTTTTAAATAGGACCTAAAACATCATTTTACAAAATTAGTATTTGAATAGTTTCTGTTGACTCTGTACTGTTTTTTCGTATTTTAATTAAAATCTGATAAACAACTAATGTAATCTGAAATTACATTAGTAGTAAATTGTCATTTTTCTTGATGAAGTTAGGTATTGCCGAATAGTCATGAAAGACTGAAAAAAACCCACAAACTTAATAGATAAGTGGATTAATAAGCTATATTAAGCTGGAAGACACTTACAGGGACTTGATGTAAAATGCCTTTCTATACTGGTAATTTACTAAAATAGCCTTCCTGCTTATATAAAATAGGGTAACATTAGAAGAAAACCTTAATAGAGGCACCTGGGTCACTCAGTTGGTTAAGCGTCCAACTCTTGATTTTGTCTCAGGACATGATTTCACGGTTTGTGAGACTGAGTCCTGCATCAGGCTCCATGCTGTAAGCACAAAGCTGGTTTGGAATTTTCTCTTACTCTCTCCCTGCTTCTCTCTCTCTCTCTCTCTCTCTCAAAATAAATAAACATTAAAAAAAGAAGAAAACCTTAATATATTTGGCTTTTAATAGGAGACTTTAAAATAGCCTAAATACTCAAACTAGCCTCCTAATTAGCGTTCTTATTAAGATACTAAAGAGCACGAGCGCCAGCTCTCTCTGGTCTCTGCCACTACAAGAAAGTGATCATCTGCAAACTGGGAAGGGAGCCCTCACCTAACAACATGTCCACCAGAATCTTTATCTTGGACTTCTCTGACTCCAGTACTGTAAGAAATAAAGATTTGTTGTTTTTATAACCCATTCTTGTACTCTGATTATAGCAGCCTGACCTGAGACCTCTATATAGGGGACAGAAGGGGTGTGGGCTTTGGAGCTTGTCCTATTTCTGGGTTTCTCTAGTGCCTGGACATTTAAATAAATATTCATTTAGTGATAAAGAACAAATCTTAATAGTGGATATGAATACTCACCAAATAAACTGCAGAGTCATTACAATAAAATTAGACTCCCCAAAGAGAAAATCACATAATTCTCAGATGCAGAAAACCTTTAACACTATTTATAACAGAAGCATCTGGCAATACCCAGATGTTCTACCACTTGCCTCTAGAAGAAAAACCAACCATAATTCAGTGAAATATTATTAGAAAACATAATTTGAGTGTTTTTTCCCCTTGAATGACTATTGATTGAAACAATGAAGAAATATATTCTACATAGATTAACTCAATTTTAAAAAAAGTATATTATGTGCAAAATATGTGTAAAATTCTAGCAGGCATTGGGGAAAATCTAGAAATGGATAAAATAGTATTCTTAAAATTATTTTTTGTTGTTTGTTGAATTTGTATGGTGTCTAAGTAGGCTATGTATAAGTAATAGACAAAGAAGAGAAACTATTTCCTGTTTTTGATAAGTTTAAAAAAAACACATGCCTTAATTAATGTATTTCATCATAAGCAAGTGCTGATTTATTTTAGGTTCTTAATGTAAAATGAATATAAGTAAATATCAAACACTCCAGGAAAGCTTAATATTTCATTTACCTGTAAGTATTAATTGCCTTATTAATGGTTTGGTCCTTTAAATAAACTACATCCATACACATATTACCCTAAACTGTGCCATATTAACGAGAAATATTAATGATAACTTTAAAAGCCTTGAGTAATTGATTTATAATGATTCTAAAACTAGTTTACAGTGGAGTTTAATTATTTTATTACTAACTACTTTTCTAAACATTCTATTCATAAGAACATTTCCCAAGTTTTAGTTTTTATCTGTTAATCGAACATAGTACTAATAGTGTGCATGTTAGATAATACATTACTAGGCCTGAAAAACTAAAAAAAAGATGGCTAATTCTCAATATGCTTCTACTAGTTTCCAATAGAGATTTCTTATCAAAGTACCGTGTAGGTATTAGAAATTCTGTATAGGTATTGGCCATGACAAAGAGAAGTTTTTTCAATGATAATATTTGTTGTTAGGACCTCCTTTCTCCTGCATTTTCTGTAACAAAATTTTATAATTTCTCATTATGTGGAGTATGAATTGTACAGTGTGATGGTCAGTCAAGAACTTATTTTGCTCAGTATGCTTTTGAGTATACATCTTGCTATGTCTGTATATGATTCCAAGTCTACAAGCATCTCTCCAACTTTCTCAGATACCTAAGGATGAGGATAACCAAAAATGTTATATGTAAGATGTGGCTGAGAGAATGTCCAAAGGTAAATTGCATACAATACTGTGCAGACTCATTTTCAAGGCAGACAAGCCAGAATATCGAAAAATTGGAAGTCGTCTGCATGGGGAAATGAGAATATAAACTCTGCCTGGGGTGGGGAGTTTCATAGCTGGTTTCAAGAGCTCTGATGAAGAATTTGAGCAAGGCACTCCAAGGCAAAGCAGCTCCATGAATTGGAAGTTTGAGAACTATACTTACAACCTATTCATCTGCTTTTCGGCCCGTGAGTCAAGCTTCCAGACTTGTCTTCATCATCTGTAGAAATCTTACATCATCACTAAGCAACTCAAAAGCACACTGTAAAGTTCCTTTTGCAAAAAGGAAAGCATTAAACACCCTGTAAAGGATACTGGAGCCTCTCTTGGTTCTCCAACTAATTCTTTACTAGTTTGGGTAAATTAGAAAGTGAAGGAACCCAAATTTGGGTTTCAAAAGTCTAATCCAGGAAACTGGTTAGAGCCAGGAAATCTTGTCAGTTCTTTGCCCTGACTCCTCCTCCATTTACAGTCTCTCATTTGTTCCTTCTACATTACTTGGAACTCTTAGCCATTAGGGGGCAAACAGGAGATAACAGTTGGCCAGCATATTTCAGGGTTTCCCATTCTAGCTTGGAACTGAGGTCTGGAGGTAGAAGTTCCAAATGTTTATCCTAAAGGAAGAAGATTTACAGCCTTGTTTATATTTGCAAATTGACAATAGCATGCATGTATAAAAACAAGTCTACACGCACACGTTCACACACACAAAAATAGGTATCTTTTTGCTCATGGCTATCTTCATGAACAAGCACATTTTCTTTGCACTCACATTTAATTTTCTCAATTCTAATTTCTGATTAATATTCATAGTACGTAGAGAATCAAGATATACACTTTTAGATTCTTAGCTGGATCTTCTTGCTTCCAGAAAAGAGCAGCAGTATTCAGAGATCTGATACTATTGTGGGATCAATCTACTTTCTTTTTTAAGAGCTCAAAGTATCTAATATACCTACAAATGAGCTGAGAAAAGCATTTACAAGGTGAATTACCTTTTCTATGTATGTTGCTTTGAATTTGTTTTAGTGAATCAAGCCCATTGCTTCAAAGACTTGCAATAATGTGGGACATTGTTTATTTTGTAAATGATTAACTAGCCCAGCATCTTGTGATTTAAAAGGTAAGCTAATTATTGTTTTGGATATTAAAAGTATGACTCCATGAACCTAAAACTTAGCAAAGGAGAGGTTACAACAATTGCAAATGTACTAAGAGACAAATCTAGTGCTCTGATTTACTTTTAGTCTTAAATATTCAACATATTTGTAGATTCATATGGCAAATTTGCAAAGGTACACTGGGAAGCATGTGGAAAAAAGCCATTCACAGGGGAAAAATCACTCTCAGGTAAATTGTAATTACTACTCTGACTTCTGGGCAGTAAAGTCTTTCCCCAGACACTGCAGCAGATTCATCAGTGTGGGCTCATTGTCCCTGTGGGCTGGAGAAGAGCAGTGTTGTTTGGGTGAGTTACTGAGGGGACATCTGTGAAGTGACAGATGTCTGGTGCCTGGGCAGTGCTGGGTAAGCCCATGTTTTGTTTATGAAGCAGCCTCTCTGGAAAAAAAAAATCATTTTATACTTGTCTTTGCAGAACCTGGAATCCCACTTCTCTTTAAGTGGTATGTGATTTATACATTAACCTAAGTAATTTTCCTCTTTTCTCTTTATTGCGAAAGTAATTCCAATAGACACTCCGTGGACTAACTCCCCTTTTTGAGGTTTTGTTTACTTACTTCAAACGAAGTGTGTAGCAATGTGGGTTTTTTAAAGGTCAGTTCTCAGGAAGATGAGGAGAGTTTAGATTCTAAATACGTTTTCAATACCTGAAACGTCTGTTCTTCCCTTTCATTCCTGAAACCCCAACTAGACCCGAGGCCTCGTTTCTATGGCTTGCAGCCCTTGTCAGAGTTATTTCGACTACAAACAGACTTTTCAATTCTCATGCTTTTGTGCTAGCCTCATAGTTTTAAGCCTTATCTTGGGCTTTTCTTCTTCTTCTCTTTGATCCTATGCCAGAAAAATCTTAAAAGGCAAAGTGAATTTGTGGTGTTTGCTCATTTTTAACTTTGCAGTTCTAAGACAGAAATATCAGAAGCATCAGAAACCTTTACCCCGGTACAAGTGACAGTCAATGACGGCAGAAAAACACACGACACGGATTTATTTTCAGGGATATACATATCAATATAACGGCAGATGTGTGTGTATTTCTGATGTTACCTGCATTTCTACTGGTGAAAACTTCAAAACTGAAAGCTAATGTAGAGGTGGGGTGAGAAATATTATACAAATTAGAAAATATTTTTAAAAGAACAGAGTTGGGTTTTTCAGTTTGTGCTAGAGTTTGGAGGAGGCAAATGTTGACGATGCCTTTTTTGTCAAAGTGTAAAGTTCCTATAGAAACAGACAAACTATGTTTTATATAAAGAAGCTCCTTTATATAAAGAAAACTCGTGCGCAATTTCTTTTTGGCGATGTTTTAAAATTATCACCGAGGGTGTCAGGAATAACAAAGGAGAGTACTAGTTGGATATATAATACCCAATTTAGCAAGGGAAATGTAGCCAAACTGAGGCAAACTGGAGTTAGTACTGAGTTTTTTTTTTCCCTCCTTGTATATATCATTTGGAATTTCATTTTGTCTTCTGCCTTTCAGAGGAAGGAGGGGAGCCAGGTAGTGTATTTCTTCATAAAAAAATTTTGTAAATTAAGGCTTACCTGAATTTAATATTTTCGGGCTTTCTGAGTAGCGGGTCAAAGTCTGAGCTCTGAGTTGGGCAAGGAAAACAAGAGGGATGCCGTTAGGCATGGTTTCAGATCTCCCACTCGTCCTGTGTGATTTGTACAGCCTGAGAGCAGGCTGCCACCTGCTGCTATGAAACAGAGAGGCACGTGGTCTGCAGGGTTCCCAGCATCTTCTCATTGGCCTCCTACTCGTCATATCCCCACTGGGACATTAGTCCAATTGTGACCTTCATTTTTTTTTGGAGATCAATCTATTCAGAGAGTAGGAAAATAAATCAAAAAGAAAAACCTTGAAGGATCCTAAAATGCTAGCTCTTAAAGGAAGAAAAAAGAAGAGGTTTTAGTTTCAGGAGTAATTTGAATAAAGACCTAGCCTAGTGATTTCTACAGAGCCCAGTGAGCAAACACTCTTAGGTACAGAACAGGAATTGGTTTTTAACTGCGCATAAGAGCTATGCAGAGAAAGATCTAAGAGCAAGAGTAAACACCTCCACAAAGCTTTGGCGTAACTGCCCTTGTCAAGGAGATAATATGTATCCATTTATAGGAAAGGAGTGAGTTGCAGACTCACAAGGGGCATTTTGTATCTTCCTCTAGATTACTGCTTGGAGCTGATCTTTGGGTATTATTTGTTGATTTTCTTTTTTAAGACCTTTTTAAGATTTTTACTAGCTATTTGTACTACGATCCAAATTTTGATTCTAAAAACCAAAAAGGCTAAATGAACTGTATTTCAGTGGTGGAAAGGTAAAATGTCAAAATAATTATTTTCTTTCTTCATTCATATATGAAATTATATGACTGTGAGACTTATTTTTGGTCATGAATTTGATTTTAATGTTTTTAAGGCTCTCAGTAAAGCTGTGTCAGAGACCCAAACTACTGATAATTAGGCAAATACAGGGGCCAGTGGGTGATGACAATTAGTTTTTATAATCGAACATGGTCCTAGATATTCTCAAGTCTGACTGCCTAAGGAGGATAACAGGGCTCAGAATAGTGAAGTGAATACCCTATTGTCACAGACCTACATAGAGCACAGTGGTGGACAAGTGTCCTATCTCCTGCAATTCAGAGCCTTGTTCTTTGTACTGTCCCATGGTTCCCCTCAAAGTACAAGGCATAGTGATTGGGGAGTCATGTTCCTTTATGAACATGGTGCTTCTAATGATTAAAGGGATCAAGGCTTACCCTTAAGTAATGGTTACAGTGGGAGAGACCAGGTGGATTTTTAGATTTGGAGAAGAAAATTTTTTCCTTCTAAAAAAAAAAAAATCCTGTAAAGTTGCCCTTTGAGGAATACAGATGAATGACAACAGTAGGCACCTTTACAAGACCTGAAGCAAATCTTCAAAATGACACTGTATTGGGTCAGCCTTGAAACACCTTAAAATTTTGTTCATTCTCTTCATGGGCTAGTGTGCATGTGTTCTTTTCTAAGAGAATATCCAATTCTGCTATACCAAACAACACAGATAAGCTGTATGAAAGTCATAAATGTGTTAAGTATAAACAAATAGTAGAGCATGTATTAAAAAGGTTAGATACTGGAGATAATTAATATTCATGAGCTACTGATTTATACATGAGGCATCTAGCACTATTTATGATACACAAAACATACAAGAGATACTAATTATTTAGGGTACACTAAATATACATGGATACTCGATATACATGAGGTCTTGATTTGGCCACTCATTGGTGACACCATTTTTTTTTTTTTTATTTTTTTTTAAATTTTTTTTTAACGTTTATTTATTTTTGAGACAGAGAGAGACAGAGCATGAACGGGGGCGGGGCAGAGAGAGAGGGAGACACAGAATCGGAAACAGGCTCCAGGCTCTGAGCCATCAGCCCAGAGCCCGATGCGGGGCTCGAACTCCTGGACCGCGAGATCGTGACCTGGCTGAAGTCGGACGCTTAACTGACTGCGCCACCCAGGCGCCCCTTGGTGACACCATTTTTGTCCCATGTGCCTTCTACCCAAGAAACACAAACCCATGATTGTTCACCAGGTTAATTTTTTACCAACTATGGCCAGATATGATTGTCCCTATGTCTTGCCAGGGTGTATTATCGGGTCAGGACCACTTCAATCCAGGATATTTTTTTTCATATTTCAACATTCTTTTTTTAATGTTGGTTTATTTTTGAGAGAGAGAGAGAGAGAGAGAGGGAGGGAGGGAGGGAGGAGATAGAGAAGAGAGACAGGGAGAGAGGGGGAGGGGCAGAGAGAGAGGGAGACAAAGAATCCAAAGCAGGCTCCAGGAACTAAGCTGTCAGCACAGAGCCAGACGCAGAGCTTGAACCCACGAACCATGAGATCATGACCTGAGCCAAAGTTGGACATTTAACCGACTGAACCACGCAGGCGCCCCTCAACTTTAATTCTTTAAATACACCGTTGGAGTGGTTTGGAGACTGATGTGGCAGAAAGGAGGAGAAGATACATGAACACTGTTATAGTACAGGAGGAAACTAATATGCTATTCCAGATGTAAAAGAATAGAATAGTTCATAGACCAATTTAAAATGCTCAGATCACATGGTTTATTAAAGGACTTTAAAACACAGGAAGAAGGAAGGAGAAAGAGGTGAAATGAGTTAATACAGTTAAGATAAGCTGTAGCATACTACTAGAATCCTGGGTACACAAATTACCACAAATTTAGTGCCTTAGAATAACACAAATTTATTACCTTGTAGTTCTAAAGGTTTGAAGTCCAAAATGGGTCTCACTGGACTAAAATTAAGATTGTTCTCCTTTCTGGAGGCTCTGGGAGACAATCCTTGCTTTTTCAAACTTCTATAACCAACCCTTGTTTCTTAGCTCATGGCCTCCTTCTAGCTTCAAAACCATTAATGGCAGATTGAGTTTCTCATGGTGCTTTCTCTCTGGTTCTGACCCTTCTGTCTCCTTCTCCCCTATTTAAGGACTCTTGTGATTATATTGGACCCACCTGGATAATCAAGTATAACCACTTTTATCTTAAAGCCCAGTGATTAGCAAGCATAGTTCTATATACAACCTTAGTTCCACCTTGCCATGTGTGTACACACACACACACACACACACACACACACACACACATACATATACATACACATGACATATGGGCATGGAATAGGACATGAACATTTTCAGAGGTCATTATTCTGTTTATCACTTTCTTGGCATTGGACCTAGAAGCTACCATTGTATCAACGTAATTTTTCACATGACTACTGGACTTATTCATTTAATAATCATTCATTTGATATTGATTTACTACCATATGCATGGCTCAGTTAAGGAATCCTCAAAGCCTGCCTGCCTGCCTGGCTTCCTTCCTTCCTTCCTTCCTTCCTTCCTTCCTTCCTTCTTTCCTTCCTTCCTTAACCTCCACCAGAAAGCTTGTAGCTTTATTTTATCCCTTTACCTGTTACTATAAAAGATCAAGGAGCTACAGGCAAAATCCCAACCCTGCATGTCAGATGGAATTATGAACTCAAAATTAAAATGACCAAACATCCTGGTTTGCCTGGGATTGAGAGGTTTCCTGGAACCCAGACTTTTGGTGCTAAAACTGAGGCAGTGCTAAGCAAACCCGTAAATCAGAGCTCTCTTTAACCCCCTGCCCATCCATTCAGTAGCTTCTATAAGCCCCTGGAATTGGAGAATTGGAGGGTGTGTGTGTGTGTGTGTGTGTGTGTGTGTGTGTGTGTGTGTGTGTGTGTTAGTCTTAGGCAAGGAATCTAAAAGCTATGGCTCTGTGGTTCAAATATCTACAGAGTTGTGAGCATCATCTTACCTTACTTTTCCTAAATTTATTCAATGGTAGAATAAAATGTTTGGAGAGATTATCAAAAAGTTGTCTTTCAATTCTAAAATGATATGATATTTTTATTTTTGGTGAAATTATTACTAAATAGCTTTGAAATAAATAGAGAAAAGTTCCATGCTAGGGCTCTGTTCTTTTGTTATCACATTCCTGAGAAGCCATGCACAGAGGACTGTTTAAGGCTCCCACTGGTTTTTGGCTATTTACATAGAAAGTACTTGGCTCTTTCTGGAGTCTTCCAAGATCCAAACAAATATTTGAAGTTTGGGGCATTTAAAGATTTTAAATAGGGTGAACAAGCATATAATTAGCCTTGGTTTTGCTCATGGCCCTAGGTATGGCTTTTCCAAGATGTTTAAGTTGTGTAAGTAATTATGATGTGTTTGTGTATTTGTGGCAACATGGTTGTTTCATAAGTACTTTTCTGCTTTCTTACCACACATGGAAATATGGATTGCTTATTCAATAAAATACTCTAGATCTTGAGATATAGCAAACAGATGATGAAACAACTCTTGAACAGTATGTGGATAAATATGGGGTTTATACAAAATAGTTGATCATTAATGTCTTTACAGTATGAAGTTAGGATATATAGGATTTGGGTTAGATGTGAGAAAGGGAGACTATTTAAAAAAATTTTTTTTCCAATGTTTATTTATTTTTGGGACAGAGAGAGACAGAGCATGAACGGGGGAGGGGCAGAGAGAGAGGGAGACACAGAACCGGAAACAGGCTCCAGGCTCCGAGCCATCAGCCCAGAGCCCGACGCGGGGCTCGAACTCACGGACCGCAAGATCGTGACCTGGCTGAAGTCGGACGCTCAACCGACTGCGCCACCCAGGTGCCCCAAAGGGAGACTATTTAAATACCATTGAAGGGAGTTCTTTTACATCATTTAGGAATGTACATCCTCCAGGGAAAGGAGTTAGAGATGAAGCAAAACAATGGATCCTTGTGGTTGTTGGGAAGAATAACCTGTGCTGTTACCTGTTTCACTCCTGCCTGCTGTGCACACTGTAGCTTCTGTGGCCAGCACATGCCGGCCAAACCTGGCATTCCAGACAGGCCCCAGAAGTCATTTTTCTTTTCCATTATCCCCTAATTCAAATGTACATGGCAAGAAATTCAACAGGAAGGTCACCAAACACTGTATTTGCCCTCCTTAAATTTGCTCACCCTGTTGTATCTAAGAAAGAGTACTTGACTTTTCTCTATGGACAGTGGCAGGGAGTTTGAGCTAAGAGCCCAAGGTAGTATACAGTTTATACTGTTACTCCTTTTCCCCATAGAATACAAATTGAAGAATAAGGGAAAGTGGGAAGGTAAAGACGGGCATATCCAAGAAGCACTTGTGAGTTTGGCTTTTAAGAAGGAACTCAAATATTCATTCCTATTGGCCCATCTCTCTGGCCTGTAGTGCAGAGGATTGGACAATACAGTTTTCTGCCATTTGTTCCTCTGAATCTTAGTCATTCCTATGGGTTTGGGTAATTATGAGCTGGCCATCCCAGTGGTATGCATTTTTTTTTAAACCTTGTACTTTTGTTTTACAGTATCTCCTGCCTAGGGTAGGACAACAGATAGGAAAATGGGCCTTGAGAATGTAAGAAAAAAATGACAAATCTAAAAAGCAGATGGATAAATGTGGTCAGGTAAGACTGGGACCACCACAACACGCTGCTTAATCGAAGAGAGGCGGGGCCAAGTATGTGTGATCCATAGATGAAACTTGCCAATAGGCCTGAGTTTTGTGTGTCATCTTGGACACGTGAGATGAGAATGAGTTTCATCAATGGGTGGCTAATTTAAGGCCTCATGAAGATTGAGAGATCTCCTATGCCTTTTGTATATTTAGTACTCACTTGGGCCTTCTATCTTTTAAGACCTATAGTTAAAACTCCTATGCTCTGCTTTATCTGTATCTACTGTGTCTTATGAATTGCTTTTCCTTAATGCATATCTAAGTTATATCCTTTCCATTTGTTTTATAGTCTATAGAAGATTAGAATATTCTAAAACAATAAAGCAAATGTATATTCACACTTCATTAGAACATGTGTAGGAAGTGTATAGTCCTTTTACTGTGCTGTAAATGTATGGGGTATACTTGTGTGTGTATATTAATGGTTTCCAAGTTTTTCCTTGTGATTATGTTAAACTAGATGGTGGATTATATGAATGCTTATGTTATTTTAACAACAGGGTTGAGGATTAAGGAATGAATAGGTCTTTTTACTACCGCATTATTATGCTTAAATAAATCATTGTAGTCAGTATTTATTCATTCAACATGTATTTTTGAGAGCTTAAAATTGTAATCTGGTGATGAAGACAGTATATGGTGACGATATATATATTTCTAAACTGTGCTGTATGTCCTAAGAGAAGTGAAAAGATTATAATTACGGAAAAATGTCTTGGTTGAGGGATGAGAAAGTGAAGAGGTACATCAGGGAAGGCCTTCCAGAAGCAGCATTTGGCCTGAAAAGGGAGCAGGCCACACGAAGAGAAGAAAAAAGAACACTTTAATTTTAAACTCAAACAGCTCGAAACAAATATTGAAGCCTGTGAGGTCTTGTACCTGCTATAGCCAAATAAGATGCAGAATGTTTGCATCTAATGTCCCCTTGTATCCTCCACCAACCCAAACAGCATTTGTAATTTGTCTAGCTAGATTTCGGATTTAGTTGTGGTGTCAGATGAGACTTAAGTGAGCTGCCTTTTTAATCAGGTGACTACCTTCAGTCTGAAATCTGCCTCCCAACCGTCTCTTAAACAGGTAAATCATGTGAGCGCTTTTTGCTGGTGATGTTGCCAGGGAGACGAGCCTGCGTTCTCTTTCCAAAACCATGTTTTCAATGGGAAGAATTGCCCAACCCATGACTGCCGTGCTTGATTACTATATCAGGTGGGGGACAGTGGAAGAGAAAAAAAATTATTCTCTTTTCACACAGAATATGAGATCTCTTATATTTTATTTAGAGATTCAAAAATGAAAGGCATAATGAAAAACTGGTGCCAAAAAGGGCGTGATTTTGTGGCTCTCCCCAGGCAAGATTCAAAAGAGAAATGAAAGACTGTAGTTCAGAAGACTTTCAATTAATTTACTAATTAATTTTCAATTTACTATAGATTTCCCATTGTGAGCCAATAGCAGTGGTGTCGTATTTTATTCAAATGCCATTGACTGATGAAGGTAAAATTTACTTATCTCAGTAAAAATCTTAATACACTAGGCTTTATACCATGAAAATCTGGAAGGCTAAAGATGATAATTTTTGCCTTTATTCCAATGACTCTTTCATTTTTTATCAAAGGGAATATGTTCAGATCACTTACATTAGCCTGCAGTTGGGCAAAATCATCAAACACAAAACCTATCTTATAATTAAGTATTGAAAATCACATAATTTGCTGAATACTGAAAGTAAAGGACGAAATGGATGTATGGGTGCAGAATGGTTGTAAGTGTATCAGTTGTTCACCCTCGTGATTGGGTGGCTGACTGTTGGCTGTGGCTTGCTGCTAGGAAAAGATCAAAATTCCAGACTAGAAGTATGGTTTCTACTGAACGCATATCGCCTTTATACCATCATGAGGTCAAAAGATTGTAAGTTGAACCATCATGAGTTAGGAACCATCTGTATGTGTGTAAATCCCCTAAGACGTCAACATTTGACATTCTTAGTCTCAAATACACAAATGCTCATTTACTTTTTTATTCTTACAAAATCCACAATTTCCTTGCTTATATACAAAGAAGCCACTTTTAAGGCTACTTTTAAGGCTGTACTTTTAAGGCTACTAGTTGAGGAAAAGGGAGGATTGAGTGCTCTCTGCTTAGCGCATTGAGCTTTAGAAGTAGAGCACTGATTTAGGGTTCTATAATCACATAGAAGAAAATTCACAGAAGCTATTTTGTGATAGGCTATAATATGAAGTGAGGGTATTTTGAGTTGATGGAGTCAATTCCATGTTATGAGCTACTCATGGTTCTACCATGAGACTACCACCTATGTGAAAAATAGAGTAAATAATTGCTATCACCCCCAATGAGAAGTTAGGGTGACCATTTCTATCATTGTTACCTGAGGAGTGGGTCCTTTTTGATGTCTGACTATAGGGAGTCATTTAAATGTGGGACAGCGGCAAAATCCAATCATAATGTTGCAATAGCTGCGGGCTAATGGACTCACAGTTTGGGGTATGAAGGGGCAGGGGGAGAAACCCCATGGAACTATTACAGAGTAATATGAAACTATATGATAAAATTTTATCTTTAATATAATTGTGTCAAAATACATTCTTCAGATTAAAGATTATGGGAGGATAGTCCAAGCATCTTGCTTTCCAAATTAATGTCAACTTACATGGAATACTGTTGAAATATGTATATATTTATTATAAACTATTTCTAAAGATTTTCATTTATGGAACTTGTATTTATCTAGCCCAAATATATGTTAATTAGATGATCTCTATGCCACCCAATGATGGGATGTAGATTTCCCACCCCATACCCACCCCTTCCTAGGACAAGGACAGCCTTCTGATAGAGCATTTGGCTAACAGTGAAGTCTATCTCCCTCCTGATCTGGAGTGGGATGTGCTATATAATCTGCCCCTCTCCTGATGCCAGGTTCCTCATGGGCACTCTTTTGTACCCCTTTGTTCTCTTTGCTAAGTTTCTGCTTAGGACTACAGAATTAGCATTGCCCCATTCAATGGTACTTTTGCCACTATGATAACTTCTAACAGTGGGTTTTAATGTATGATGTAATTAATGGCAATTTGAAGGATAACAGAGGAAACTGCAACAGTGAGGGGAAAGTGACCTGGAAATTAGATGTTAAAATGACTTTTCTGTAGTCTAAGGACTGAAGATAAGAGCAGAATAAACTATCATAGGGTTTCCCTCTTGAGAACATTCTAATTAATGACTTTGTGTTCTTTTTTTGTAGTTACCCTACCAGAGAGAGCAAGAGGAGAAGGGAGTGAAGGGGAACTAGGGGGAGAGAGGAGAGACACACTGCTCTCTTATGGTGCAAATGTGTATCTCATCAGGGAAATACTACCCAATGACTATCCCCTTCCATCAGGATACTACTCCATGGCAGTCTGTTTGCAGTAATAACAAATTGTAGTGTTTGGTAAAAGTTTAAGCAAAAGAGAAGGAATTGGACAAAACGCTTCACAGAAATCTTCTATTTAGAATGGATTTTAGAGTTCCTCTCCCTGCCCCCATCCAAGTTTGGTATTTTGATATTCTTTCCTGCTGGTGGATAGCTCTTGGACAAAACACTAACATTCAGATACATACATTCCCAAGGAAAAACTGCATGTCTTAAAGATAAAATAGTACAGCTCAGTTTAAGATCAATTATTATCTTCATTTTGAGGAGTGGAAACTTTGGGAAATTATACTGCAGTTAGGAAGATGGCCCTTTACATTATTATGCAAAGTTGTTTTTGTCCTCTTTTGTCTCATTCTTAGCTTCCATATTCTGCCCATGGGGCCTGATTCTCATACGGCATAAACTGATATCTTAAACAAAATAGCAATTTTCCTTCCTTTGTCCCCAATTTAATGTGGAGATATCACAGTTGTGTTCTGAATGCTGATTGGGAGCAAAACTTGTTTATTCTAGATGGTGCAGGCCAGTGATACTCTATTCCACCAGAGAAATAGCAGGCCTCTTTCAGGGCCCCAAGGTCTGGGTTTATATGACTTGGGAAGACTATGGTTGACTATTATTGACTTTGCTCCCTTTCTGAGACTATTCTAGGAAATGTATGAAAATATTATGGACTCAGTATACAATACCAGTTTGGTGTCTGAGCCAGGCTGTTTTTGTCTGACTTAGAATCCCTCATATTTCTCATATGAAATCGTTTAGACTTTCAAATCAACTTCATATTGATCTAGATCATCATGGAACTTACCAAAGGGGAAAATCTGCACAATCATAAAAACAACTCACGTGATAGTTGAGGCCCCTCTGACTTACCTTTGGCATATTTCTATATGTAACCCTTAGATCACCTAATGTACCTGTGTCTGTGTTTACAAATAGGACTTAGGTCCACCCATGTACTATACTCACATTATGATGGCTTTAGATTGCAATGGCCACCACTTTTCAGGCAAGACCCTTTATCTTTCCATAAACCCCAATTATGTCAGGAAATTCCCCCCAAAATATATATATATGCCACATTCCATTGAGTGCACTGTAATTATCACACAGAAATATCTGCCAAGTCTATCTTTCCTCGGAAGGCTGTTTCTTCTAAGTGAACTTGGTCACCTGCTAAACTGTTAGAAGGAAACCTACTATATTACCTGCTCAAGGTCATCCCCAAGAGCATCTTTGTTTATGCCATGGGATATTATGTCCTGCTAACCTCTGCTTCTCCAAGTCAAAGGGAGAGGCTAGGATTAGCACAGTGGAAGGAAAATGTCCTATTTCATCACATCAGTTGCAGTGTAACACAAAGACCTTATGGAAATAGTTTCCACAGATTCTAGCACTCTTCCAGAATCTCATCATCTTTTATAAACATATTTCAGTTCCTGGAATTAACCTTTGTAACCCAGTGATTCAAAGGAATAGACACCATGTCATTTGCTCCATTACTGTTTTTTTCTTCTCTGCCTCTGTTTTTAACAACCACTTTCACCTTTCATGAAATTGGAAAAAAAAAGTGTAAATATACTTTATGAAGGAATGATGGGAGGTGTTGTGTGTGTATAAGTGTGTGCACTCCTAAGCCAGACTGACTACACTAGCAGTCTAAACATCTCAGCTCAACCCGTTGAACCTATTATGCACAATTTAACCATTGCCCTGGGAATAACAGTACTATCTCTAGTAAATACTAGCTGTAAAACAAAGTAAGATTTATGGTTCAAATCTGTCTCTTGGCTTGCCTTTTCTTGGAATGTTGTTGTTGTTGTTGTTGTTATTATTATTATTATTATTTTTTATCTCTCCAAATTCTCTCTTTATTCTTTACCTCTAATCACAACTTCCAGGAATTGGTAAACTCTGTCTTTCCCTCTTCCCTTAATCTACCCTTATTTACATTTACTGGCGTCTCTCACTATTATTCTCTCTGTCCTCCTCCAAAGAGTTTTCTAGATGGCTCAGTTTGGGTCATTCTCCTTGATCCTTGGATATTTGCATTCTTTTTCTCTTCAGTTTCCCTGGGATTTCTGAACTAGTTGATAATCTAACTTCCAGGAATATAATCCAAAGTGGCTATCATGTAGGACCTCCACTGAAGGTTCACTTTGGTTTTTGGACTCTAAAGCTCTGGAAAAGTACATGTTGCTAATTTTGTGTTCATTGTCTGGGCATAGGCAGGACATAGATGCTGAATATTGAATCCTACCCTAGCACAAAAATTATCTATTGCTATATTAGATAAGATTATTGCTTCTGTCTTTTCACAATTATGAGCTTTTATCAGCAGGAAAGATAAAGGTAATTATTTTTGAATTAAATTTAAAATCAATTTTTCTTAAATCAATTTAAGAATTGATTAAAAATTAAATGAAGCTAAAATGCACTTGAGAGACCATAGAATCCACTGAATAGCAGGAATTTGTATTTTCCTTACTTAGACATCTCAAAAACTATAAAAGTTCATGCCTCTTTGCCTAAACTTAGCAGCCAACATCATATGAAAAGGATTTCCTTTATTTTATTCATGTCCCTTATGAAATTAATCCTTTAAGTGCATATAGACTAAGTCTGAAATAAAGGGATTAAAGGATTGGCTGCAATAGTTTCATATAAAATAAAACTATAAATAAAATGTACAACATTCAAGTATTAACAGCATAAACCAGTTCTATTGGACACCCAACGGTATGGAAAAAAAATAAAGCTATACAGTTCGCGTGATGATATATAAGCTTTGTATATTATTGGGAATAAGAATGGAAAATACATAGCCAAGGGAGTGAAAGATTTAGCTAGTATTATGGGAGAAATTAAAAAGCAAAAGGGGAGATGAGAAGCCTAGTCAGACAACCACACTACTGGGATGACATTGTGGTAGGGAACGATGCTTGAGTCCCTGAGAAAGGCAGGGGGTGTGTGTGGCTGCAGTAGATAGTAGATGCTGTAGGTCTAAGGAAGAGTCATTCAGGAAGTAGGAATCAAAAGCTGAATCATTGGGTCAGCAAAGTATTTCTATAGGATCAGGTAGAGATAAAAATACTTTGGTCAATCTACTCTCTACAAAAACAACAAAAATGAAATGTATGATTCTCAAGTATATAGAATACAAGGAAATAATCAGACATGTGTTTAAAGAAAAAGGATGTATGCTTCAAAGTTTCTTATAATAGCAAACATTAGAAGCAGCTAAATTGTCCAACAATCTATTGCTTAGTTAAATAAATCATGGCGTATTCCAACATTGGAATAGCTTGTAGCAATTAAAATAATGACAGATTTTACCTTCATTAACATGGAAATATGTTCATAATATTTATATATAATAAAGGTAGGTTACAAAACAGTATTGAAAGCACAATTCATCTAATATTGTAAAATTACATTACACACACGCAGGCAGGTGGGCCCAGAGGAATAATTTTGATAATGGATCTCTGCGATAGTGAGATTAAAGGTAATTACTTTTTCTTTCTTATGCTCTTCAATGTGTGTTTTGTAAGCTATTACTTATAATGACAATGTATTGATTTTATCATCAAAAAACAATTGGAAGGAT
Source organism: Prionailurus viverrinus (assembly GCF_022837055.1). Classification (NCBI taxonomy): domain Eukaryota; kingdom Metazoa; phylum Chordata; class Mammalia; order Carnivora; family Felidae; genus Prionailurus; species Prionailurus viverrinus. The sequence continues at coordinate 39,578,789 of NC_062569.1, forward strand.
AAAGAAAAGGAAGAATGTGTCAATGTAAAGCCACAGGTTAAAATAGAAGCTTGACATTTAAGCATATTGTCAGAGCATTTGACATTTTCAAAAGATGTATTATGATGAGCAAATAATCTGTTCATTCGTTATTGTTTTCCCTCCCTTGGGTGCAACAGTGCTATTGAAAAATGATTCAGAGGGACATAGGCCTGAATTGTTCACTAAATAAGGGCACTTCACAAAGCACCATAAAATGGAAGTAATTACAAGATTCATAGAATTTGTGCTGAAAAGGACCTTTGAGGTTTAGTCCAGCTTTCCTCATTTTACACATGAGTATGCTGAGCCCCAAAGAGGGTACTTGATGTACTAAAACTAATACATGTAATAGAAACACAGACAAGACCAAAACTCAGGATTTATTATTATTTTCTTTTGATTTCTAATTTGGAATCTTTCATCATGTCACAATTATCAAAGGTGATAAGATGCAGAAGTGAAAGATCAGAAGACCCAAACTAACTTTTTTAACTTGTCATTTCTACTTTAAAATGTTGAGAACAGGGACACTTGGATGGCTCAGTTGGTTGAGCGTCCGACTCTTGATTTTGGCTCAGGTCATGATCCCAGAATTGTGGGATTGATCCCTGCATGGGGACTCTTTGCTGAGTGTGGAGCCTGCTTAGATTCTTTCTCTCTCTCTCTCTCTCTCTCTCTCTCCCCATCTTCCCCCATCCTCTGCCCCTCTTTGCCTCTCTGCCACTCACACGCTCTAAAATAAAAAGAAAAATAAATCGAGAAAGTGGAAATATGCTTTACTAAACAATTGCAACTTTATGTAAATTTTGTGATTTCAAACAAATCTAATGATCCCAGCTAACAAAAGCATAGAAAAAATCATGTCTGAATTTGTAATCTACTTAGAAATTAATGTATAAAACATTGATATACATAATTATGAGTTAAATCAAATGGCTGTAGATAAGGTAGAAATGCCCACATGACCCATAGTCTGTGTTTTGTTGTGTGATTGTAAAAGAAGAGGAGGACCAAAGCTCTGACTCTTGGGAACATAATGATCAATAATAAACCCTAAGGGACCTTGGTTCCTTTAAAGTTACACTAGAGACTTAATGTCAACCCCAGGCTTCTGGAGGAATGTGGCTGAATCAGTGCCTTTCCTCCCCCAGAGTGCCTCTTTCTACAGACCTGCCCAGTACTCCATGCAGGAAGAAGACACATAATGGGAAATTACTTGTATCCAAACCATGCTACTTTTGGAGATGATATAAAAATGAGATCGTCTTTAAGTAACTAGTTCCAAAGTGAATAATTCTTGTTATTCAAAGAACAGCATCTAGCTTAGTCTCTCCTTGTAGAAAACACACACAGCCATTCATCCATTTCCTTCCATGTAATTAATTTGTTTCAAATACCCTTTTTCTAAACTCCTTGCTAAAGCCATGACATATTAAATCCATATTCTTTTCATCAGCTTCCAAAATGTTCACAGAATCACTGCATGAATGCAACCTCAGCTTCTGTAATGTGGATATTTTTTAGCTCTTCTAGGAAAGAATCCAAAGAAGCTGTAAATCAAAATAGAGGAAAAATAATATGGATAGAATGTCTTGTTCTAAGTTTTGAGGTAGAACAGAAATGAGGTCTACCGTGGTTTGTCTGTCTTTTAATTGTCATCACATTGGTCAAATTAAACTCATTTTGTTTTATGGAGTGGTTATGTATGATTCCCCCCAGGAATTCTATGGAGCGGTCATGTGTGACTCCCCCCAGGAATTCTAGTAGGATTTCACGTGGACGAGAACTGAGCTTGTGCCAGGTGTAGTAAAGACAGCTGTTGTGTATCTTGCCCCACGCAACGATGCCAGTTTCCAATATCTTGAGTTCTCAGTAGATACTGCTGGTGCTAGAGTCTGGCAACTGGGCCTCACAGAGAATGGAAGCTTTCTCTGGAGCTGAATGTCCACTGAGAGTCAAACATCAACGGATCCCTGGACAAGTTACTTTTTAGATACCACTTCAAGAAAACCTTAGGTCTGTTGCTTAAAGTACTCAATGGATATAAAGAAAGTCTTGTTTCTTTTTTTTTTTTTTTTTTTTTCAACGTTTATTTTTGGGACAGAGAGAGACAGAGCATGAACGGGGGAGGGGCAGGGAGAGAGGGAGACACAGAATCGGAAACAGGCTCCAGGCTCTGAGCCATCAGCCCAGAGCCCGACGCGGGGCTCGAACTCATGGACTGCGAGATCGTGACCTGGCTGAAGTCGGACGCTTAACCGACTGCGCCACCCAGGCGCCCCAAGAAAGTCTTGTTTCTAATATTCAGTGTAATTGAGAACCAGAGCAAATTTCATTTTACCCCAAATAAAATTTGGGGGAAGCAGTTGAAGCAAAACCAACAAATTCTGTTTGTTTGTTTTTTTTCTTTAGCACTTACGGCTTTTAGGATCTCTGACAATACCAGCCTTAGATTTGTTTAAAACACCATAATCAGTATGTTTCTTTTTCTCAGTTGATTTATGTAGAATTTAAATTAGAATCCCACATGAATTTACAGCCGATAGTATTCAGTTTAAGAGAAATATGTAACAAGTAGGGGCTTATGTCTCTGAAGAAAGTCAAAATGCACTGAAAGTCCCCTGATTATTATGTTGCTATTGTCACTACATTTTATGTAATCTCTGAAAATGGGTTAAACCAAGATTGTGTTTTGTAGGTTATTTTTAAGGGTATAAGTTAGGTTATTTTCAAGGCTGTGGTTTGAGATAAGATAGGAATTTATTAAAATGTATTATTTCCTATATTAAAGCCTAATTATGCAAATATATGTGCATCTTCTTAACAGTTATGTCATATTGGGTAAGATACTTAAGTTACTTATATTACTTAACTTTTCCCTATTAGAAAAATGGATGATATAGACCCTACTTCAAAGATGTAGATTTGAAATACATGAGTAGAACACCGTCTGCACACAGTACGCATTCAGTCAATGCTAGCTGCTGTTCTTATTCTATTTCCACATATATGCAACTTAGTTCCGATCTTTTGGGAAATCGGTATTTTACAAAGCAAAATATATGTACTGTTAAACTTAGAATTCCAGTTAAATATACATATTTAAAGTTAAAGAAAAATAGTATTTAATTTTTAAGATATGAAGAAAGGGCATCCTTAGAAATTCATTGGTGTGGAATCTCATTTAGTAGAATAGTCAAACGCAGAGGACCATTATTATTGAATACTAAATTATAACTGTGTGGGAAAAATGTCCACTTATACAATTGTAATGTATTTGTATTGTTTTGAGAAATCAGCAAGATCATGAAGATGACCAAAAAGATGAACTTCGTGTGACCTCTGTTAACTGGTTGTTTTCATGGAGAAGATACACAGTGAAGAGTTTCTGATTCCACATCTATTGCACTGAATTTACAGAAAAGGAAGAGAATTTGGAACCAATGTGCTTTTTAAATGACAGCCTTGTGATGATAGGAGAGACACATTTCCCATAAAGCAAAGGAAAAAAAATGTGTCTAGATAATTATGTTACTTGACCTATATTATGAAATCCATTTCAGAATTCCCTTTCCTGAGATGCTAGCATAATCTTACATAGCAAAGGTATGCATGTGAATGGGTGTGTGTGTAAAAGAAGAAAAAGCTGCTTTTATATGAAATGTTGCTTTGAAAAACTATCTATAAATTCTCCTTGAATTAGGCTGACAAAGGACTGATAAAGGACTCTAGTTGTATGGGGTACAAGAGGAAGTTTTTCTCCTCCAATAGAACTTGGACTTTAGATAGAGGACAGAAACTCATAAGGCAAAGAAAGGTGAAATATCAACACACATTATTGCTGCCTCCTGTCCTCCACAGATAGGTTTGGAGGAAACAGGAGTGTCCTGAGCCACAGCCAGTAGTAGTTTCTCACAAATCTAAGCAGGATCTCATACACTCTGATGGCAGGAATTGGGAAGAGCCATTTACCCCCTAGGTGAACTGTATAATTTCTTCTGCAGACAAAGCAGAAAAAGTGGAGAAGAGACTCTCAGACAGAGACGGTTATATCCTGGGACAAGGCTGGTCCTGAAAGTTGAATACAAGCCCTTTGGTTTTAGAATATCAGTTGGATTTAGTCCTAACTTCTTTGTGACCAGCCAGGAGTCCTGGAGCTGGACTTGGCAAACAAAGTAGCTAATCAAATCTTCTAAAATATACTGCTGAAAGCCAATTACACTCTTGCATTTCAACCATGACATTGGCTCCTAACTGAATCTGTTGTACTGTAATCAAGTTGCCACTGTCCTTTTTTTTATTAACATGTATGAGCTTCAGTTAATTTCTAGAACAGCTGGTGACCAAAGAAAGGAAGTTTTAGTGCAAAATGGCTTTTGCTCCAACAGCTCTGGGAATCAACTGTCCGGAGGGAACTCTTGATAAGATACTACTTTCTAGGACTATTGTGCAGATTGAATGATATGTGTGTGTATGTGTGTGTGTGTGTGTGTGTATATATATATATATATATACACACACACACACACACACATACACACACATACGTATATATATATACATATATGTGTATATATATACGTATATGTGTATATATACGTATATATATATATAAAACACAATGCTACAAAATATATAATTTATCACTTACATGATATATATATATATATCATTTACGTGTATATGTATATACATATATATGTGTGTGTGTGTATATATATATATATATTATATATATAACACAGTGCTACAAAATATATAATTTATCACTTACAAAGCAGTATTTTCTTATCTCTTTAAGGCTATGCATATAAATGCATTATTATTTAAGATATCACAAGCATTTTCCCAGATTCAGCAGTTGGGCACTTCTTTCTTTATTTCAGATTTTCTAAAACTATATAAACTGTAAAATGTCAGGTAATTAAAACCATTTCCACATTGATTTGATATTATAGTGGTTTTACTTTTAAAAAATTGCTTTACAGTGTGGGCCTACTGAAATAAATACTCAGTGTGCTTATCTATCTTGGTAGCTTCCGTGGTTATACAAATTACAATGATGTGATCCCAGAAAAGATCAGTGAAAGAACACCAACTCTCCAGTAAAATTGCAGAACACAAAACACACAGCAAAAATTCTAAAAATTTCAGGAGAGGAAAAAACCAATTTATGAAAGAACTAAAATTGGATCAGCTTTAGTTCTTATCAGCAAGACTGTAAGATGATTTATCAGTATAATCAAAATTTTGTGACACTTATTTAGAAATGGCTTTTAGACTAGTCCATATTAACCTTAAATATATTTAAGGGGCGCCTGGATCACTCAGTTGGTTAGGCATCAGACTTTTGATTTTGGCTCAGGTCATGATGTCATGGTTGTGAGATCGAGCCCCACATCATGTGCTGTGCCGACAGCGTGGTGCTTGGGATTCTCTCTCTCCCTCCCTTTCTGCCCCTATCCTACTTGTACTCTCTTTCTCTCAAAATAAATATTTTTTAATTAAAAAAATTAAGGAAAATTTTTATATTTAAGAAATCAGAATCTTTATATTATATCAGATAACAATTATTTTTTTATAAATTAGTGTTTCTCGAAAGTTACTATATACCAACTTTTATGTGAGGAACTTTATACATCTTAGAGCGTTTAATCTCTAATATTGAATAAAAAAAAGATAAAACTCATAAATATGTGCTATTATTATCCATACTTTAAGGATGAGCTAAGAGATACATAGAAATTTGATATAGTCATGATGTCCTATAAGTAGATAGTAATGGAAACTGGTTTAAGTAAATAGAAGTTACTTGAGGCCAGAATATGCACTCTTAATCACTATGTCAAACTCTTGAAAAGTTGAAAATGACTCCCAATGATACTGGAATAACTGTATATCCATATGGGTAAAAATGAACTTTGACTCCTACTTGACATCATACACAGAAATTAATTTGAAGTGGATTACAGACTAATGTAATAAAGCTTCTAGAAGAAAATATAGAATATATTTGTGAACTTTGGGTGGGCAAGATTTCTTCACAAGGGCACAATAAGTACTATCCTCAAAAGAAAAAAAAAAACTGTTACAGAAAAATATATTAAACTGGAGTTTTTATTTGCATTGATTTTTATTTTTCAAACAATATGCAAGTTGACGATAACGAATATGGCTCTGAGTGCAGTTTTGCCATGAATCTCATTGTTACCTTTTATGAATAGCATATAATTGAAGTTTGGGCTATGTACTTCATCTAATAATTAGTATGTACATTTAAAATAACAACTGGTTTTAGCTTTATTCATCGAACTGTTCTTCCTTTTACATTAGAAGTCCTTTTAAAATTTTTAGGTTTTTTTTTTTTTCACATTTAAGTACAGTTGAGTTACAATGTTATAGTTGTTTCAGTTGTTCTGGGTTTGTTAAAGTTTCTACTCTTCATAAGTCACCATTAAAAAAATGAAAAGGTAGGGGTGCCTGGGTGGCTCAGTCGGTTGGGCAGCCGACTTCGGCTCAGGTCATGATCTCGTGGTCCGTGAGTTCGAGCCCCGTGTCCGGCTCTGTGCTGACAGCTCAGAGCCTGGAGCCTGTTTCAGATTCTGTGTCTCCCTCTCTCTGACCCTCTCCCGTTCATGCTCTGTCTCTCTCTGTCTCAAAAATAAATAAACGTTAAAAAAAAATTAAAAGAAAAAAAATGAAAAGGCAAGCTATAGACTGCGAGAAAATATTTGCATATGTGTATTTAAAGAAATTTGTTTTCAAAATATACAAATGACACTTGTAAATCAATAAGAAAAAGACACACAGACCAAAGGGACAAAAAATGTGACTAGAGTTAACAATAATAATATGAATGGCCAATAGCACCTCAAGATTTCTCAGCATCATTACTGAAAGGGAGAATGCAAATATAAAACCTCAGTGTGACAGCATTTTACACTCATTTGAATGTATAAAAAAGACTGAAAAAGAAAAAAAAACACTGAGAAGTGAAAATGTTAATGGGCATATGCACCGACTAGTATTCTCAAACGTTGTTGATAACAGTATTAAATCACAACTCCTTTGAAAAACTGACAGGTATTTTTGTTTTTTATTTTGAGAGACAGAGGGTGAGCTGGGTAAGGGCAGAGGGAGAGGGAAAGAGAGAATCTCAAGCAGGTTCCATGTTGTCAGCATAGAGCCCCACGCAGGGTTCAGTGTCACAAACAGTGAGATTGTGAACTGAGCTAAAATCAAGAATGGGCTGCTTAACCACCTGAGACACCCAGGTGCTCCTGTGTTTTTTGTTTGTTTATTTAAAGTTTAATAGTTAATATACCTCTCCCATACTATGGTGTGTTTTCCTGGGTATTTGCTTAAGAGGAATAAAAACATATGCCCTCAGAAAGGCTTTCACATGTCTTCGTAATTCATAATAGCTAATAACTGATAGCATCTCAAATGTCCATCAACAGGAAGGTGGATGAAAGCATTAAAGTATATCCGTGTAATGGAATACTGTTCAGCAATGCAGAGAATAAACTGGTGACATAATTAACAATAGATGAATCCTCACAACTTAATGTTGAATTAAATGATATGGAGTAAAAGGTACATACCTTATGATTTCACTGAAATGAATTTCAAGAATAGATGAAATTGATCTTTGGTGACAGAAATGAAAATAGTGGTGGCCTAAGCATTTTGTGGTTGACTTAAGCGGAGTGTAAGGGAACTTTCTGAAGTGATAAAAATGTTCTGCACTTTGAGGTGGTGGTTATACATCTGTTTGCATTCATCAGAACTTATTAGGGGTACCTGGGTGACTCAGTTGGTTACGCTTCTGACTCTTGGTTTCGGCTCAGGTCACGATCTCACAGTTCTTGCTATCAAGCCCCACAGTGAGTACACAGCCTGCTTGGAATTCTCTCTTTCCCTCTCTCCCTCTCTCTCTGCCCTTCCCCTGCTCACGTGCACTGTCTTTCTCTCAAAATAAATAAATAAACTTGAAAAAACTTATTAAATTGTACATTTACGATCTACTCATTTAACTGGAAGTTTTACCTCAACTTGAATACTGCATCTTCTCTGAAATAAAGTTTTTCAAAGTAAAAGGATTTCACCATGGAGGAGATGGGTGGGGAAAATCATAATTAAGTGTATCATCTTTTATGGGAAACAGTGATTAGTACTGATTAATTCCAGACATTGCAAGTAAAAATCAAGTGTACATGTGCATATTAAATACCTAAAAGTTTAATATTAGCATAGATATTATATATCTAATATACAATGAAGACTTGGAAGTTGAAGTAAGAAAATGCTTTCAAAACTACTATAGGCAAGAAAGTATCAAGTGAAAAGAAAAACAAATCAAGGAGGCAAATAGTGTAAAAAAAAGGGGGGGGGCTAAGTTTAAATATGTTAGTATCATAATAACATCAATGAATCATATTTTGTTTTTTAAAGATGTCAACTGAGGACTTTTGACTGAGTAATGCAAATTAAAACAGCCATAAAACATTGGTTTTTAACCACTATGTAGGAAAAAATCTAAAATATTGACAGTATCTACTGAAGAAATAGGTGTTATTCTTATGTACTCTTAGTGTAAATTGGGATGTAAATTGGGGCAATCTTGGAGAGCAAGTGAGCAGAATATATCAAAAGAAGAATTGAATACAGCAGTTCACTTGGAACTTGTTCTTTTATGAAACTTACACATGAAGACACATAGGTGCAAAGACTTATCTACATGGATATTTGTTGCAAAAATTTCTTAACATAGTTATAAATTGGAAATTGCATAAAGCCAATCAAAGAGGGCTAGGGAAAATTGTAGTACATATATGCTATGGAATATATAAAACAGCCATTATAATTAAAGAGGAACTCTATGCTAGCATAAACATATGGTATGATGTCATTTTTTACTTAGTTATTAAAGATGATTGTTTATTTTGAGAGAGTGAGAGTGCAAGCCCCAGAGGAGCAGAGAGAGAGAGAGAGAGAGAGAGAGAGAGAGAGAGAGAATCCCAAGCAGGCTCCATGCTGAGCTTGAAGCCCGGTGCAGGGCTTGATCTTGATCTCAGTAATGTGAGATCATGACCTGAGCCGAAATCAAGGGCCTGATTCTTAACCAACCGAGCCACCTCGGTGCAGCAGTATGATATCATTTAAGTAAATAAATATATGCATGTATACACACGCACACAAATATAGAAGAAAAAGACAAGCATTACCCCAAACTATTCACAGTGACTTCTTCCTCAGGGTGTTTGGAGGTTTGGGACATAAATAAAGATTTTCAGGGGCACCTGGGTGGCTCAGTCGGCTAAGCGTCCGACTTCAGCTCAGGTCAAGATCTTGCAATTCGTGGGTTTGAGCCCCGCATCGGGCTCTGTGCTGACAGCTCAGAGCCTGGAGCCTGTTTCAGATTCTGTGTCTCCCTCTCTCTCTGACCCTCCTCTGTTCATGCTCTATCTCTCTCTGTCTCAAAATTAATAAACGTTAAAAAAAATTATAAAAAAAAGAGAAAAAAAAGATTTTCATATTTTACTCCCTATGTATCTAGATTGTTTTCACTACAGTGAGAGTCTCTTTTGTTCTTTATTTTTCTTCATTCTTTATATTTATGTATTGCATAAAATAGAAGAAAAATCAAGATGGGGATGGGTGTTTAACAAGTAGAATACATCTTAGTACATCTTAGTAGAATATAGCATCTAAACTATGGGATGGGTATACTTACCTCAGTGTCTAATAACTTAGGGATTCAACTTCCATCCTTTGAAATATTTATATGCATGTGTAAAACAGATAGGTTAGTGCATAGGGATGCCTGGGTTGCTCAGTTGGTTCAGTGTCTGACTTCAGCTCATGTCATGATCTCACGGTTCGAGTTCGAGCCCTGGGTCGGGCTTTTTGCTGACAGTAAGGAGCCTGCTTGAGATTCTGTCTCCTTCCCTGTCTGCCCCTCCTCCACTTGCACACAGTCTCTCCCTTTCAAGATAAATAAATAAACTTAAAAAAAATAGGTCAGTGGCTAAGAGCAGTATCTTGAGCAGGAGAAAGATTTTTGTTTTAAATCTGATGAAATCATCTCAATATGCTTAAAATTAAAATATAAGGGAAGTAAACTTTTCAGTTGTGGCACAGAGGTCCTGAAGAGGTAAGAAAGGTTGAATAAATGGGGGAGGGGATGAATAAAAGTTGTTGTCAATATTTTCTGAAAGATTCAGGATTTGGGCAGGGAATGCTTTGGGCTACCTTTCCAAAACTCATTTCTCAGAATTATGCATGCCCAAATTATACTCTGGAACATGGTATTTAAAAGATATTAGCTGTTATAAGTATGCTCATTACAAATAAAAGAACCATGCTTTCAAACTGTGATTTAAAAAAGGTGGCAAGATGTAGAAGTTTTCAAAGGTCAAGAATATGTTTTGAGGAGCCTGGGTGGCTTAGTTGGTTGAGTATCTGACTTCAGCTCAGGTCATGAAATCGTGGTTCACAAGTTCGAGCCCCACGTAGGGGTCTATGCTGGCAGCTGGGAGCCTGGAGCCTGCTTCAAATTCTCCCTCTCTCTGCCCCTCTGCCACTCATGTTCTGTCTCTCTCTCTCTCTCAAAAATAAATAAATGTTTTTTAAAAAAGGGTTTCTATTGTGTTTTTGAGAAATTGTATATATGTTGTCATTACATAATTCACATATTTACATTTTAATTCCCAATTATTCTTATTATTCATTTAAATGTGAATAATTCATTTGTACCTAAATTAATCATCAAATCCATAAGAAATTGAATCTTATAATTCTAAAATAAAAAGGGATTAGAGGATGGATGTAAATTTTACAATCTATATATTTTCTAGAAAACTAAAAAGAACCTTAGCTAAAGCAGTGCACAAAAATGAATCTTAAATAAGGAATTTAGAACTTAATGGGGAATTAGTGTAACTTAAATATTTTTGAATGCCTGTTCTGTTTCAGCTCCTGGGACCAGGGGCAAGTCTTTGAACTGGACTGTCATCCTAAGTAAGGGGTGATGACACTTATAAGAATAAACAAAGAAAGGTAATGCATCATGTTATAGCAGCTACAAAGGTGGGGGACCTGGGTGGCTCAGCTGGATAACCACCCAACTCTTGATTTTGGCTCAGGTCATGATCTTGGGCTTTGTGAGATCAAACTCTGCATCAGGCTCTGTGCTGACAGTGCAGAGCCTACTTGGGATTCTCCCTCTCCCTTTTTCTCTGCCCCTCCTCTGCTCATGCTCTGTCTCTTTCAAAAATAAATAGATGAACTTAAAAAAGATAACTTCTGGGGTGCCTGGTTGAGGCCCTAACTGGTTGAGGATCCAGCTCTTGGTTTTAGACTCAGGTCATGATCTCATGGTTCGTGAGTTCAAGCCCCTGCATTGAGCTCTGCACTGATTGTGGGGAGCCTGCTTGGGATTATCTCTCTCTCCCTCTTTCTTCCCCTCCCAAACTTGCGGTCTCTCTCTCAAAATAAATAAATAAAACTTAAAAAAAACAACCTGCTACAATGTAATGCAGAGCAGAGAAGAGGGTCAGTGTGTCAAGTGGACAGGTGATATCTTATACAGCTTAATAGAACTCTGAGAGGAGTAAGGAATCAAGACATGGGGCTATTTGTGTCTTGAATGTACCTGGAGTATTAAAAGAACATCAAAGACTAGGTGGTATTTCATTGTGTCTGTGTATGTATGTATATACTATATACATATATATATATGTATATCGTATCTTCTTTATCCGTTTACATATTGATGTGTTGCTTCCATATCTTGGCTATTGTAAATAATGCTGCATTAATTGTAGGGGTGCGTATATCTTTTTGAACTATTTTCATTTATTTGGGTAAATGCCCAACAGCAGAATTACTGGATCTTATGGTATTTCTATTCTTAATTTTTTGAGGAACCTCCATACTGTTTTCCATAGTGGCTGTACCAAGTTATATTCCCACCAACAGTGTGTTCCTCTTTCTCCACATCTTCCCCAGAGAGACAAGAGGTGGAAGAAATGGGAAAAATGGATGAAGGGGAGTGAGGTACAGGTTTCCATTTATGGAATGAATAAGTCCCAGGAATAAAAGGTATATCATAGAGAATGTAGTCCATGGTTTTGTAATAGTGTTTGTACAGTGACAAATGGTAGCTATACTTGCGGGCATTGCATAACCTATGGACTTGTGGAATCACTATGTTCTAGATGCCAAGTCATATGGGACGTTTTATACATTGGTAAAGAGTTTGGATTTTATTATAATGTGATGTGAAGACATTGGAAGATTTTTGACCAGGGGAGTGGCATGACTAATTTGCATTTTAAAAATGTCACTTTTGCTACTATTTAGAGAATAGATATACGTCAAGTCTGTAGACAAATAGGTTTTGCAGTTGTCCAAATGGGAGAGATAGTAGATAGGGCTAAAGGGAACCATATGTCCCATTTGCTGGGAAGTGTCCTAGTTTGTACCTGTCATCGCTGCATAATTATTAGTAGCACTCCCTTTCGCTCTCAAAAATAGTAATTGTATTATCTCCTAACTAAGAGAGTTATATAGTGAAGGTCCTGTGAAATGGCCAGTGTCTGAGTATAATTTAAAGGTAGAGCCAGGAAGACTGTCTGATAGATTATGTGTAAAGTGGAGAAAAACAGAAATCAAGCATGATGACAAGGTCTGAGGGCTGAGAACCGGGTGGTGCTGTTGAGGGAGAAGGACTGGTGAAGGAGCCTTTGGGAGAGGAAAAGGTTATAGGTGGCATCTGAGATTTGAAGCCATTCTTGAAATTAAGAGTTGTGTGCAAGTGATTTGTTAAGGAAATCACAAGAGAGACTGTTAAGAGAGTAGGAGCAGTAGGAAAGGGAAGCAGAGAAAGCCAAGTAAGGATGCCATGAAAGGCTAAGTCCTAGACTATGTATGATCCAAAAGGAGCTCTGGAGAATAAATTGCATCTCAGAGCTTTTCCTTCCTTAAGACTGTTTGGGTATGATCTTCTGGGGTAAGGGGAGAGAAGCATAAACTCACAGGCATTTCTGGTTCCCTGTGATGTCTAGGCAGTTCCAGTAGCCCAAGGGCTATCCTTTTAAAGAAGGTCGTAAGAACTGAATTTTGCTTCCCCCTACCAAATTCATATGTTGAAACCCTAACCCCTAATGTGATGGTATTTGAAGATGAGGCCTTTGGGAGATAGTGTTACATGAGTTCATTAGAGTGGAACCATCTTGATGGGATTAGTGGTTTTATAAGAGGGAGAGAAAGAGATCACTCTCTCCACTGTGTGAGGACTTTGAAGAAAGGCAGCCATTTGCAAACCAGGAAGAGGGTCTTCACTAGGAACCGAATCAGTTGGCATCTTGATCTTAAACTTTCCAGCCTCTAGAAGTGAGAGAAAAAAAACAATGTTATTGAAGCCACCTAATCTCTGGTATTTTGTTACAGCAGCCTGGGCAGCCAAAACAGAAGGTTACAAGTACAGTCTATTAGACTCAAAGCATGTCAAAGCTTGAGGGATTGGCACAGAAAACAAGAGGAATCTTAGGGTCACCGGATAGAGCACCAACTACATTGGACCTTGAAGTCCACTACAGAGCTTAAAGTCGGGAGTTCACTTGAGCATGTTCTGAGGCATATTGGATAATTAAATGAGTCGGCAGCTGGATATATGACTCAAGTTAGGAGAGAGGGCAGGAATATAGAAGTGTCTGAATCAAATAGAAGGCATTTTTAAGACTAGACCAGCTGTGATCATGCAGAGAATGAATGCCGGTGAAGAGAGGTGCAGTTCTGTGCTAGCCACTGAGCGAGGCACAAAGAAGTATGGTGTGCCCTGAAGCAATCTTAATTTTAGCTGAAAAATAAGAACAGGCCAAGACAGTATGGCTCTCGAGGAATAACCTCTGTGGTAGATCTTTATAATGCTGTTAATTCGTTTGGCTGTTTTATCTTAGGTCATGACTCATTTTTACATCTCTGTCTTTTGCACCTTTGCATGGGAAAAGGTACACTCAGCTTCTTTTTCTTCTTCCCTAAATGGGGAAGCATCATAAAAATCACAGCAATTTGGCAATAGGCAATTTTAGACCAAAGGTACAAATATTTGGTGCTGTGATGTCTTTGAAAATCCCTTGCGTTCTCGAGTTACCTCATGTTAGTTTTAAAATTGTCACAGCAAACAAATTTCAATAATTCTAAGTGAAACAAACAAAACCCAAACAAGCAGATCCCATGCCTTCGAAGGCAGGGTAGTGTTAACTAAGTAAAATAGGCAGTTAAAAAACCCAGCAGAGTTGGGATTTTCTGTTGGAGGGATTAACTCCTAAGTAGCCCATAATCCTCCTTTTTTTTAAATGTAAGTCTTTATTATTGTAACTCTTTGCTTTGAAGGAGACAAAGGGGATCTTTAGGCCAACCTCTAATGCTTATTTCATCTCCATAAAGCATCAACTAACCTTTGCTTGAATGCTAACCATAGGAAACTTAGAATTTCCTAAAGCCACACTTCTCCTGACAGTGATAGAAAATCCTTTCTTAAAGGAGACCTTGATGTCTCCCATCCTTAGTCGAGTCTGGACTGTAGAACTCCATTTTGTTTTTTTATTTTTCCTTTTGTCTTTACTTCATCAGCTGCATCCTTCAGATAGGGGTTAGACGGTGCTGGAACATAATAGCTGGTAACATTAACTACCTTACGAGGACCTTTCTAATGCACTTACTATATTAATCTTCATGACTCTATCAGCATTATACTATTATTATACCCACTTTACAAATGAGAGATGCTAAGAAACTCCCTTAGGTCCTTGAGTTAGTAGGTGAAGGAACCGGAATTCAAAGCCCAGCAATCTGGCTCTGAAGTCCAGCCTTGTAGCCACCATGATATACTGCCCCTCTGGTAGTGATGTTGTCTGTGAGACTTGCTCCCCAACCCTTGCTCAACTAAGGCCTCATAGAAAACTTTACCTCACAACAGCTAAGGCCACTTGTGGTGGTCTTTTATGTGCTTGGCTTCGAAAGGGCTCAAGCCATTGCCTTTCAGGACACAGGAAATTTATGAGGCAGCTTAGCGTCTCCATGCTAGAAACTGATGAAATTCTATTAATCTCTCCTCCACTAATTTGATTTGGTGTGTTCCTTTCATGGAAGACACTGTCTCATCATAAATCTGACAGGCCTTGTGCTCACGCTGCATTGCTTTTATTATTATTGTATTACAGGGTTTCAGTAACTTGGATTTAGGATTACAGACATAACTGCCAGACAAATTTACAGCGAGCTGCCAGCTCCACATTTTTATGGCGTGGCTTGTTGCACAGTTTCTTTTAAAAATCTCAACACTTATCCCTTGACTTCAGTTTAAAGATGCAATTTGTGTTCTTTCTATCTATAAAAACTGTTTGTATTCTGAGATAACCGAAGCAGTTCTTGGTTCTTTATATTTTTGTATCTTCAGTGTAGAATTTGGAAATACTCTTAATAGGAACGTTTCCTAGGTTAGTCAATAGCAATTAGCCATTACTCTTAATTTGTTGGCATTTCATTATTGCATCTTTAAAAATGCACTTTGAGGACACGCAGTGTCACCTCAAATAAAATTCAAATATAATCTGAATCCTTGTAATGTGACTCTTAATTAGTTTTGAAAAAAGGCAAAGCTTGTTCATTATTATGCTGAGGAGGACATCTAATTTTTTAAAAGGATGAAGATAATTATTAATTCTATGCTCGGGATTTTATTTTTTAGGCAAAAAGTATGAAATGTACGGTAATTACCTAAATTAATTAATTTTCACATTAATCACGAGAATAACCAGGCTCTATTCGTATGCCACTCAGAATAATAAGTGGTTTATTTGTATTATCTCATTAAAATGTGTCAGTGATAATTGTTTTAAATAAAAATACAATACATTGTCTTAGATTTCCCAGAATACAGTTTGTACTGTATCATGTACAAAATTCCTACACACCATGGGGTCTGCTGTGAGTCCTTTTTGTTCCACAGATCTATCTTTTCTGCTCTAGTTGTGTGTCAGGGACACTTGGACAAAATTGTGGAGGAGAGACCTTGTCTGTACATTTTCCGTGGGATGACACTTTATATCAGTGAATATTTGAGCACCCCTTCCAGGTGTGCCTGAAACATTCTAGCACAGATGGGCTCTGTCTATTTCCTCAGTACCCAAGCTACTTCATCCTGTTAAGAATGATTATTTAAAGTTTGATAAGGAATGGGCGCCTGGGTGGCTCAGTTGGTTAAGCGTCCGACTTCGGCTCAGGTCATGATCTCGCAGTCCATGAATTCGAGACCCGCCTTGCCTTGGGCTCTGTGCTGACAGCGCAGAGCCTGGAACCTGTTTCGGATTCTGTGTCTCCCTCTCTTTCTCTGACTCTCCCCCATTCATGCTCTGTCTCTCTCTGTCTCAAAAATAAATAAACGTTAAAAAAAAATGAAATAAATTTTGATGAGGAAATAAAACAAGAATATGGAATGGAGAGGGTGGCGTTTTTTTTTTTTTTTTTCTTTCCATTCATTCCTTCATTGTTTAATACTGTTCAAGCTGTCTTTGGACAGGCCTCTTTGTCACCTGTTTTATGGTGGAGGAATCTCTCAAGTCTCTGCTTGGACCTCTCCAATGATTGATGTGGAACTTCTCCAGTACGGGACTGAGAAACCAGTGCGGGTAAAACCTGATATTTGATGCTCCCTTGATTAGAGATAAAAGGATTTTAATAAAAAAAAACACTTCTGATGAATGCTAATCTTTTAAAGACTTGAGCTTTCTGCTCATTTTCCCAGTGATTTCAAAAAAAAAGGAAAGAATCAAAGGAATCAAGACTAGTCAGAAGGTTGAGGGCCTATTAGCTACCCAAGTGGAGATGTTTACTAGTTAGTGAGATGCAAATGTCTCAATTTAGGAGAGAAGTCAGGGCTGGGTGGCTCATTTAATATATAGATACAGATATAGTTTCTTTTGACTATGCATACATTTATTTAAATATATTAGCACAAGGGCTGAGAGTATACATTAGCATGCTTATAAAAATAGTTGCAGTTGGGGGATCTGAATTGGAGCTCAGTCGACAGGGGCTTTGAATGTTTTCAATTGAGAAGGTATTAATGAATGCTATGCAATATCAAAAATTAATAAAATTTGTAAAAAGGAAATGTGCTAAGTCAGTCACATACTTGGGTCAGGCTCTGATGAAACAGAATGCTATCATATGTCAGTGGAAAAAGATTATTCTCTGTTCTCTTCCAAGTGGATGTAGTGGATTAACCATGACTCTTAATTCCTTATCACCTTATAAATAAGTACTCACTAATTAAGAAACTACCAATATTCCTACATTTGTGGCCTCTTACTTGATGACCCCGAAGATAAAGCTTATTGTACTCTCTTTACTGGTTATCTTCCATCCCCCCCCTACCCCCTGCCACCTCTTGTCAGAACCACTCTAACCTCTTCTTGATGCCCACCCATGTTCCCTAGCTAATTAGCTTCTCAATGAATTTAGCAATAGGGACTATAGGTAGATTAGAAAGCTGAGAGAAAGTGAGTTGCGATATGTCTTCCCTTTACCCCTCCTTCTGCAGCTACATCTTTCACAGTGGTCCTATACCACTACGATGGAAGCTTCTGGGAAAGGAGGGAAAGGGGAATGGGTTTCCTTCTCCATGGCTTCAATTCTCACCTCTGCTTTCTTTGGTAACACTGTTCCTTTCTCTTACTCAGACCCAGAGACCCAGATCTGATAACAGCTTGTTACTGGTGCTAGTTTCTGGGTTTTCAGTAGCCCTTATCAGTTCCATAAGGAATGACTTCTCTTCGTTAATGTCTTCCTGTTAAACTTGCAGAATAGATTGATATTTCTTCAGAGGACCTTGACATATGCCCTCCGTTTTTTGTGCTTACTGGATTGAGTTGCATAAACTTTTTATCACAGCATCTATTTATATGGTCATCTTTGATTTTTTTTTCTCATAAAGACACATGAACTCTATCTCTTGTTACCTTTGAAATATATACAGATTCTCATAAATTCTTGCTCCCTCTATGGCTGCCATTCTAGGGAAAGCTGGTATCTCCTGCTCTGATTACTACATTTCCCCCTAACAGGTGCCTGAGTCTACTATTGCTCCATTGCTGTCTATTTTCGGCACAGCCTCCAGAAAAATCCTTGGGAAAAAAATGGCAGATTTTCCTCTGCTCAAAGCCTTTCAATGACTTCTCATTCCACTAAGAACAAAAAGAAACCTTTCTAATCATGGCCTAGTGGCTTTACCATATCTACCCCCTACTACCTCCTTGATTTTACCTTCTCCCACTAACTCCACATTACATTCCAGCCTCAGTGACCTTTTGTTGTTGTTTGCATATGGGGCACTTAACTGCTGCAGGCTTTCGCGGATTTTCCTTTACCTGGAGCACTGTCCCCAGATAATTGTCACTCCCACGGGTGCTTTAGGCCTCTGTGTAAGAACCACACTGAGATAGTCACCCTCTTTCAGAAGTCCCCTTGACTCTGCTTTATCTCTTCTTTGTGGCTCTTAACAGCTTATCTATACTTACATGGCATTTTTTTCCCCTCCTCTCCCTACACTATAAAGTCAATTCTATGAGAGAAAAAATGTTCTGCATTTTAATCACTGCTTTCTCAAGTAGGTTTTTACTTACCTCAGAATTTATTAGTGGATGTACTAATGCAGATATTTTTATGTGACACATATATGATGTTAGAGAATAGACATATTGGTCATGTATCTTCTTTTTAATTTTTTTATATTTTAATGAATTATTTCTATGTTTCATTCAGACACTGAGTGTATATATAGTTCTATGTTTGTATCACTGGATCTTTTTGCATAGATATTAATTACATGTGTTTTACCCAAATTAAAGGGAATTAATGTGAATAATCAACATGTTGATTCTTGTCAATAACTTGAAAACATCAGTGATCATGGAAAACCATACCCATTAATTTACAAATGGAGACACAGGCGCTGGTTGAGTAGTTACTTTGTGAATATTGTGTGCATTTATGAGCGTATGATCTTTATTATCTCATTTGGTATATATGTTTACTTATAGTGCTAGGTATTGCTGGTTGTTTAGTTAATCTTTATTCCACTTAAGAAAGCTAATATAACCCTAATTTGCATGTGATAGCAATGTGTCTGTTTAAAAATACCTACCTTTCCAGAATCTAAGGGTGGCCATATGACCCCATTCTGATGGATGAGATGTGTAAGTGAGATGCATAACTCTGGGTGAGTTTCTGGGAGATTTATTGTATTTCGGGGTGGGAGGGAGGAAGAGACGACGGTCGACTGATGCACACTTGCTAGCTTTTCCAATCTTGTGGAAAATGTGGTACCTGGAATTGGCTCACTGCATACTTTTGTTTGCTCTTCTCCCCATCTCTGCCAGGAAACTAATGTCAGTCACCCGATGTATTATTCTGAAAGCATTTTTATCCTCATATAGTCAGTTACATATTTATATACATGTTACTGTTTTACGAATATGGAACTGTTGTATCCATTAATTTATGTTTTATTTTTTATACTTAGCAATGTTTCATGAAATTTCACCAAATCACTTGGAGGAAGACCTCTAACTCATTCATTTTAATTACAACATAATCATCCATGGTATAGATAGGTGTCAGATTATACATCACTATTCTATTATTGGAAGACAGTCAACTGGTTTGCAATTTTCTTTTCCCTTGAGGTTTTAAACTAGAATTTTTATGGGGCTAACTAATTATAGGTTCATCTACAGTTACACAGAATTATACAGAGATATCTCATGTACGTTTTATCCAGTTTCCTCAGTAATACAATTTTATAAAACTAATATTGAAGTCAGGATATTGGTATTGATACAATCCATTGATCTTATTCAGATTTCTCTGGTTTTACCTGTACTCGTGTGTGTGTGCGTGTGTGTGCGCGTGCGCGCGCGAGGTTTCATTTTAGAAAAGTGTATCTCATAGGTGGGCTTATGTATTCACCAGTATCACAGTCAATATACAGAATAGTTCTTTCACTGCAAGGATCCCTGTAGTCTTTTTATAACCACACCCACCTAAACCTAGGAAAGCACCAATTTGTCCTCTATTTCTAAAGTTCTATCCTTTCAAAATGTATAAATGAAGTCCTACAATATATAACTTTTTAGGATTAGCTGTTTTACCTCAGCAAAATTCTCTGAAGTTCATCCCAGTGGTTGCATACACCAAGAGTCCATCCTTTTCATTACTGAGTGGTATTCCATGGTGTGTGTGCAGCAAAGTCTGCTTAGCCATTCCTCTGTTGAAGGGCAGCTAGGCTGATTCTAGTTTTGGGCTATTGAAAACAAAGCTAATATAAACATTAATGTTCGAGTTTTTGTGTTAATACGAGTTTTCACTTCTCTGGGATAAATGTCCAGGAATGCAATGACTGGGTCATATAATAATTGTATGCTTAGTTTTATAAGAAGCTTCCAAATGTTTTCTGGAGTAACTGTACCATTTTATACTCCCACCAAGTATTCCAGTTTATTTGCATAGTCGTCAGCATTAGGTATTATCACTGTTGTCTGTTTTTTTTTTTTAACCATTTTGATAGGTGTGTAACGATATCTTACTGTGGTTTTAATACGCATTTTTTTCCAGTGGCTAAAGATGTGGAACTTTTGCTCATGAGTTTAGTTGCCATCTTTATGTTCCTTGAAATAAGTAATGCCATTTATTCATTTTCTAATTGGATAGTTTTATGTCAAACCTTGAGAGTTCTTGTCCCACATAGGGTATGTCAGTCAATTCATGCTGCTGAAACAAAATACCACAGACTGGGTGGCTTAAACAACAGAAATTTACTTTCTTGCATTTGTCCAGGAAAAGTCCAAGATCAAGGTGACAATAGGGTTCGATGTCCAAGAGCTCTTCTTGGGTTGCAGATTGCCACCTTCTTACTGTGTTCTCACATAGCTGATGTCTGTCCTTAAAAATACATGAATCTGTTGGATGAGGGTTCCATCTTAATGACCTCATTTTAACCTTAAACAATTTTTAGAGGCCCCAGCTTCAAATATACTACACTGGGGATTAGGGCTTCAACATGGAAATTTGAGGGGATACAATACTCAGTGCATAACATGTGCCTTGTAAATATTTCCCAAGTAGGGAGTTTGTCTTTATATCCTTTTAGCAGAGTCTTTAACAGACCAAATATTTTTAATTTTGATGAAATCCAATTTGTCAAATTTTTATTTTGAACCATACATTTTTTTTTTTTTTTTTGTAATGCCCAAAAATCAGTTGCCTAGCTCTGGATCTTGCCAATTTTCTATCTTTCTTTTTTTTTTCCCAACAGTATTTTTATAGTTTCACATTTCACATTTAAGTTGTTACCCATTTTTTCATTAAATTTTGTATAAGGTATGAGACTGAGGCTAGCATTCATTTTCTTTGCCTATGGATGTTCAGTGTTCTCTTACCATTTGTTGAAAAGGCTATCCTTCTTCCATTGAATTGTTTTTGCATGTTTGTTAAATCAGTTAAGTATTTTCTTGTAGGTCTATTTTTGTGTTCTCTGTTCTGTTCCATTGATCTATACATCTATCCTTCCACACAATCTTTATTTCTATAGGTGAATAGTAAGTCTTGAAATCAGATAAACTGATTCCTACCCTTTTATTCTCCACCCCCACACAAATTATTTAACCATGCTAAACAATTAAAGCTTTAATAGTTACTTTGCTTTTTAATATAAATTTCAGAATAATTTTGCCTATATCTTCAAAGTAAGTCTTGTCAGAATTTTTATAGGAATTGTGTTAAAACTATAAATCATTATGGGAGAATTGACATTTTAATTATGTTGAGGTTTTCAGTACATTGACCTGTCATGCTGATTTAGATCACCTTTGATTTCTTTCAGCATTTTGTAATTTCCAGAGTACAGATTCTTTGTATGTGTTATGAACTGCGTGCTTAAGTATCTTATTTTCTTTGTAGCTGTTATAAATGGTATTGTGTTTAATTTTGGTTTCTGCATAATCATTGTTAGTTAGTAGAAATGCAATTAATTTTGTGTGCTTCTTATGCCTAAAGATATACCTGGTGACTTTTTTTGTGTGATGATGACTATTTTCAATAAAATTGTGAGAAAATACGTTTTTATTTTTGAACAATTTGATTAAAATGAAATTTTTAGAAAGAAGCTCATCTGTATTTGAGGTTGAGGAATATATCTCAGAGTAGGCATGGTGTTTTGGACAGAGTGTTTGCAAACCCCAATTGCGTAGTGGATAATTCTTACTTAATAAATTTTCCTTTTATTATCATTGCTGTTTTTCATACCCATTGATATATGCATGCATTAGGAAGTTCACCTTTCTATAGTGCTTTTAAGTAGAAAATCCATGCTAAGTAAAACAACGCTTTCAAAGAAAAATAGCCATAGCTGTACATACACAGTTAAGCAAATATCTGGATTTCACTTGCAAACTAGAAATATGGTAAACTTATATTTTGGCTTTTGTTATTTAAATAGTATTTCTTGAGTAATTGAATAATACTTAAATTCTTTGTACAATTTTCTGAGTAGATATAGCCAGATCATATAAAAGGAAATTAAATGTATCCAACAAGCATGTCAACATGGGATGGGTGGAATATTTTGTTACATTGCACTACTTATTAAAAAGTTGGTTAGTTGATCAAGTCAGCATCATTTTATGCTGCTTTCAAATGTGCTTAATACCTGCACATTTATGAAAAAAAACCTCAAGATTTAAATATAGAAAGCAATTTTATAAGAGGCAATTTACAAATGATTAGCAGTCTCCCAAAGGAAGTATACAAAAATCAGAGCAAACCAGGACATGTAGCAAGTGAAAATCATCCTTTTAGTGCTTTTACTTGGGAGATGAATTCAAAGTTGTTTTTCTGAGCCCTCCCTTTTCTTCCCAAAGCTGGAAGATGAAATGGTGAACTGGTTTGTGTATAGCATATCTTCAGTGACATGTTTTGGAAGTCAGGTTAAAAATAAAATTTTCTATGCAGAGATTTTCCAGACAGCAGGGAGTAGTCATGGGACAAGGGACTTGCAAGTTTTGTTTACATTGCCTTAATGGTGTACTTTTTCCCCGGAATCTAACTTGTGCATGTATATGGCATGACTAACCAAGTATTGGAGAGGACTGTCTGAGAATAGTGTGAGAGACTGGAATTGGGTCCCAAAGGAGAATGTAGAGGCTCTAGATCCCTAGGATTCATTGAATTTCATTATAGAGTTTGCATAAATTGTAGAATAGCATTTTGATCCCCCTTTCTACTCCAGGCTGACCTCCATGTATTCCATTACTAGTTTTCCTCCAAGGGTACAAGAGTTTACTCCTCTTGTTGGAAGAAAGTATGGCAATGTGGATTTCAGATATACCTGGGACCCTGGCCACATAACCATACATATGCTATAATTATTATATTGCCAAAACTTCTTTCCTGTTCTTTAATTTCATTTTTTTTGTTGAAATAAATCAGTTTCCCAGGGTCTTCTCCCACTCATCTTAAAACACATTTATTCTTTCTTAACCTAATTGCATTGCATTGACACTTACATTGGTCTATTGGTCACTGTCAGTACCTAATGATTTTCTTCCTTAACTTTTACATGATGAGAACAAGGATGGCAAAATCAGTGTGCCATTCAAGAGTCTAGACAGAGATAAAAGAGAAGCAGGAGTTTGCAAAACCATTCTGTGTTTTAGTATATGCCACCAAATATGTAGACAAATTCTATTTAGCGATTTATATATTTTTCTAGTAATTTTTTCTAGAATACTTCACATTTTAGTGACCATTTCTATTATGTTCGGCTTAGATGTTTCTAGTGACAGGAATTGCTGCTTAACATCAGCCTATTCTACATTGTTGGGTAGACATGATTACCAGAATTACCCAATTATCCTCTGTCCATTGGTCCTAGTTCTGACCTCTAGAGAAACGAAACAAGTTCACTTTTTCTTGTCTATGAAAGAGATTTGTTCTTGCGAATTTAGTGAGTAATTTCTTGCCTAATGTGAATATCCTCACTCAAACCTTCTCAATATGGCGCAGAAATGATAATCATCCTATGGTTATGCTCAATTTTGCTGGGAGTCCTGCTTTTTATTCCATTATCATCCATTTATGTGGTACCTGCTCTATGTCTGATACTGGGTTAGATTCTGGGGAACATTTACTTTTATGTAACAGAAATTTACATAGTACATTCTCTGTTCTAGAATTTGTTCTTAGTGTCTTACAAAAATTAACACATTCAATCCTCTTATCAAGCCTATGGCTTAGGTACTATTATCCATTCACATATGAGAAAAGGTTTTGAATGGAGGGAATCTATCTCCAGAGTCCACCAAGGTATGCTGATTCTCATGCACTGTGCTTCCTCTCACGCAAAGATCCTTGATGAACACAGATGTATGTAACCCTTAAAGCCCACAATGTGCAGCTCAGGCAGAGGAAGACAGTGGGAAAAGGGAAAAACAAGAGGCTCCCTGGATGTTTTAGTGATCTCCTAAATCAAGCATCATATGAAGCAACTACCCTAAGGCAGTTTTCTATATAATAAATCCAGTTTTCTAGTACAATAAAACGTCAATAGTGAATATATATATATATATATATATATATATATATACACACACACAAACACACACACACATAAATTATAAAATATATATAATTCTTGTGGTCACCATACTATACTTCTTTGAATAGTACTTAAGATTTCATTTTATCACGTGATATTGTTCATTTTAGGATTTGAGGATTTATTAAATTACTCAGAATTTTGTTTTCTTTGTTATGTATTGCCATATCAGATTTTTCTAATTCTGTTCACATGCAATGTATTTTTTAAAATACAGATAAAAGAGTATCTCTGTTAAGTTACCTATTGGTCTGGGCCACCTGGGATGAGGTTATTGCATTAGTTATATCTTACGACTATATAATATAAGGTCTTCACTATCAAATGTTGCATGAAATCCTATGAACATAAATGTAGTAGATCCTGGATGTCCACTACTATGGATAGAATTCCTTCCACAAACACATACGCATTGTTTTAAAAATCAAGGGAAAATAATCTTGGCAAAATACATCTTGGTCTATTTTATACATATTTGGAAATATTTTGAACGGTAAACAACTGTGAACATTGCACACTTGGAGTCACCAGATATTGTAATGGCTTTGTAGGTCTGAGAAATTTAAAGTACTTCATTGAAGTTCACATGAAATTTCTACACGAAAATTTCTTTATGTAACAGTTTGGCTTTGTGTTAATCCATTTAATATGTAATATACACATAGCATTTTACAGAATTGAAATTTAATGCAAATCATAGAATGGAGAAATACATGATTATACTTTGCAAACTATAAAGTGCTAATGAGTAAGAGACAACATTCCTAAGTTACAAGTTTTCAACCTCCAAATTATAGGCAATCTATAGAAGATGGATTACTGTTGGAAATACACAACTTGTAAAATCTCAGCCTATAAAATTTGAATGATCTAAGATGCCCTTGTGTGTCTGTAGCATGATTATAAAGTATTTAGTTCTCATATATGATCCTAAACTTCCAGTATTAATAATGGATACATTTGTTGAATGTTTACCACGTGCTGAGCCCTGTGATAAACTCTTGCTATGATGATCTTACTACTCCTTAGGTGAACTCTGAAGGTGAGTATTCTTATTATCTCCCTGTTACAGATGAAGAAATTAAAGCCTGGAGGGAATAAGATACTGAACCAAAGTCTTAACACTAGTCAGTTGACAAACTGAAATGGAACTCAGCTTTCGACTTTAAAGCCTAATCACCTCAACCACTTTTGAATCTTTCCTCCTGAAATTAGTTCTCTACTACTATACAAAAAGCCACACACCACTCTTCCTGCTCAGACATTGCTAGAACTCCTATTAGTGAATTGTAGTGACAGCCAGTTTATGATTTAAAGAACAAGGGTGGTCTTTTTAATGCAACCCATATAACTGTCTCAGGTTAGATTCCTCTGAAGCAGATCCAGGGAGGCGAGCTCTACCAGGGAAAAGTTTGCTGGGGAAAGCGGTCAGGAAGTAGAACAGAGAAATGGAAGTACCTATTTCCTAAGTATGGATGTGAATACAGCCAGTCCTGACCACAGCTTAATTTTGCAAGTTAGCCCTGGAATATGAAATACACATTGAGGTGTATTCCAAGGTGAGGCAAGAAAGTAAGAATTTCATACTTCAGCATTTACCTGTAAAAGGTCACCACTCTCAGAGTCACAGACAAGTGTCAAACTCAGAAACAAATTACACAAAACAGGAGAGGTTGGGCTCAATGAAATGCTAAATGAATTCAATGGGCAGATCTTAGGTCATTGGTTCCTGATATTCCTACACTAGGTTCTATTTCTTCATCACATTATTTATCAAATTCAGTTCTGAAAGTTTTTTCTTACAAATAAAAAGAAAAAACAACTTAAGGACTTAAAATAATGGAAATATATCAGCATCAATGATGACTGAAAGAAAATACTTGTTTAGATGTAGACATCAAAGTACTGTTACATTTCATTTGGTAAGTTTCTTATTAATGCGCCCAGCCCTTCACCTGTTACTGAATACAAAAATGCCACATTCAAAGTAACACTGCACACTCTTCTTCATGTATTAAGATGGGGGGAGAGTGTACCACTTTACAAATATTCTCCAGCATTTCTAGCAGCGCTCACATAAAGCCCTCTGATTATTCTCTGCTTTGCAACTAACAATTCGTTTTAGGCAAGGTTCTCTGTTTGCTCAAGGTCCCAGGGAAGTAGGAGGTGGTTATTCTATGTCATTATAGCCCTAGTTTCTATTTTATTCTTTGATGGTGATTCTTGTCGCTCACAGACCATAATCCACTCATTACCTTTGCTAAAGTTGCTAAACTACTGTGCTGGCCAATAATAAAATGTAGCCAATTTACAGATAGGCTCATTAGGATGGAAATCCTACAGTAGACCTGTTGGTTTCCCCAAGCCTGATTTTTTCCCATAGTTCTTTCCTTATCAGGAAACACAGATTCTCTTAGGGCAGGTGATATATGACCCCTTAGCCCAGGAAAATCAAAGGGTGTCTTTGGATAACTATTTCTTTGCCTCTTGAACATTAAATGGCAGTTAAGAAATTCTCTAATCATTGTCATATTAAAACAAGTTTATAGCTCTGACCATCTATATTTTACTTAAAATCAAATATTTGGCAAGTGTTTAGATTATTACTAGTTACAAGTACTGTGTATATGTGTGTGTATGCTATGTATACAGATAGCATGTATCAAGTATTGTTAATAATTACAACACTTCAAGGCATCTGGGTGGCTCAGTCAGTTGGGCGTCCGACATCGGCTCAGGTGGTGGTCTCGCAGTTTGTGGGTTCGAGGCCCGCAGTGGGCTCTGTGCTGACAGCTCGGAGCCTGGATCCTGCTTCGGATTCTGTGTCTCCTCCTCTCTCTGCCCCTCCCATGCTCATAGTCTCTCTCTGTCTCTCAATAACAAATTAACGTTAAAAAATTAGAAAAAAAAATAATTACAACGTTTCAATAGAGGAAGATTGGCTTCCTACCTTGAGTTTACAGAAGGAGGATTTTAGTAACTGATAAAATTCATAACTTTCCCACTGGATCAACTTCCTAGGGTTTCCAAAACAAAGTACCACAAACTGAGTGGCTTAAAACAACAGAAATATATTTTCTCATGGTTCTGGAGGCTAAAAGTCTAAAAACTATGGCAGAGTTGGTTCCTTCTAAGGGCACTAAGGAGAAATCTATTCCATTATTTTCTTCTAGAGCTTGGTGACAGCTAGTGACCCTCGGTCTTTCTTGGCTTGAAGATACTTCATCTGGTGTCTATCTCCATTTTCACACAGTCATCCTCCGTGTCTGTGAGTCTTCACATGACCATTCTCTTACAAGGACACCAGTAGAGGCCTACCATTCTTGAGAATGATCTGATCTTAATTAATTGTATCTTCAATGATGCTGTTTCCAAATAAAGTCACATTCTGAGGTACTGGGCAGTAGAATTTTTTTTTTTAATTTATTTTTAGCGTCTATTTATTTTTGAGACAGAGAGAGACAGAGCATGAACGGGGCAGGGGCAGAGAGAGAGGGAGACACAGAATCTGAAGCAGGTTCCAGGCTCTGAGCCATCAGCCCAGAGCCTGACGCGGGGCTCGAACTCACGGACTGCGAGATCGGAACCTGAGTTGAAGTCGAACGCTTAACCAACTGAGCCACCCAGGCGCCCCTGGGCAGTAGAATTTCAACACATTTTTTTGTAAGGCAAAAAACATATTTTTTTTTGGCGGGGGGACATAGTTCATCCCATAACCTTCCTTTACTCGGCAAAACAGAAATTCCAAAGCAATTTTGTGTGACTCCCAATTTCATGATTTTTCTGCTCTTAGAGTAGAGGGAGAAGAACTCTGGGCACATAGGTTAAAAACTACAAAGTGAAAGGAAAATGGAAATATATTTTCCCCTCTACCTTTTATTTTATAATAAAGACAGAAGAATAGTACTTTTAGATTTCTTCACTATCATAGCTGCAGAGTTTTGTTGAGCAAAATTAGGGGATACATGACTAAGTTTGTAAATGGATAGTATGAAATTTATCTGTTAATTTGAAGACAAAGAAAACCAGAGTAGAAAAGATGAGTGGCATGTATTTTGAGCAGAGTACTTATTAACATACAATATTCCATAAACAGTGTTTCACTGATCTGGTTTGCTTGAGGCTTGAATGTGTATGAAGGATAGAGTAAATCATAAGGAAATGGCTTAAAGGTAAGAAATGTGAGAGCAGAGATATAATTAAAATAACAGGAACTGACAAAAATTGTTCCTTAAGTAAGAGAAATACAGTGCTCATAATTGTAAATGCATTTATTTATTTAAAAAGAAAAAAAAAACATAAGGAACAAGTTAGTACACCTGCTAACATACAGTAGGAGTGAAACAATGTAATTTGGAGAGTAGAGACTTTGCTTTGTAGAGAAACAGGATCAACGATTGAACTGCAAACTAGGAAGGTATAAAGATAGTCTACCTAATGGCACAGGAGACCTAAGAGGTCTTCAAAATCAGACAAAAAAATTTTGAATAAATGAATGAAGGAATAACTCCACTATGCATTTTCTTCTAAATTTCCAAAACCCACATGTTATTTTTGTGAATAAGGACATAAATGATGCGGTATTTTTCTCAGTAAATCCTTTGTATATTTTTAAGAGTGTCTTTATGAAGACCTGAGCAAAATCAAAGAGCCTACAATGTAATAGGTGATCTGTAGGGACTTATTTCCAAACCTCAAAATGTTTCAAATCTTGTTTTAGTTACTAAGAATAGATAGTTTAAGAGACACATTTTGCAATGCTGTAATAAAGACAGTAGTTTGGTTGCCCTTGAATAATAAAATTAATTACAAGACACTAATTATTATTATTTCTTCTTTTTAAATTTTTTTTAATGTTTATTATTGAGACAGAGGGAGACAGAGCATGAGTGGGGGAGGGGCAGAGGGAGAAGGAGACACAGAATGTTGAAGCAGGCTCCAGACTCTGAGCTGTCAGCACACAGCCCGACGTGGGGCTCAAACTCATGAGCCGTGAGATCATGACCTGAGCTGAAGTTGGATGCCAACAGACTGAGCCACCCATGTGCCCCTAATTATTATTATCTCAACTTTCTACCCCCGCTGAACTATTGTGGCTACAGACTGGGAAGGTAGAAGTTTTTTTGAGAGAAATCAGAACCCACATATTCTCTTCTAAATATTATGATGATGCTTCATTTTGTTGTGTGGTTCATATGTGCTTGAAAGCATATACTCAATTAACAATAAAACTATATTGATAATCATAATACTATTGAAAGGTATGTTTAAATATTTAATTTTGATCTCAAATTGGAATCTTTCCTCCATGTCCTCTTAAGATGAATTTGCTTATGTTGATGTCCAAAGTAAAGAAATGACATAATCTGTCTGATGAAAAAGCTGGAAATGTTCGGGTTTTCTAGATTCTTCCAAATGTGATTCTAAATAAAAGTGATAAGATTTTTAGAACCCAAGGAATATTATTTGGTAAGTCATAACACAAAAGCATGCATAACACATCACCCATATGTGACTTAATATTTATTTATTTATTTTTAAAATTATTTTTGACTAAATGTTTAGATACCAATTCAATTAAACTTAAGATTTTACTTAAGGGCAGATTTTTAAGGTTCACGTTAGTTCTAAAATCACAGAGTGATAGGGTCATTTAGCTCTTCACCTGCCTCTTCAGTGGGCTGCATATTTAATCACAGGATTTAACTCCAGAAGGAATCCAAACTTTAAAGTTTTTGTGGGGGAGGCAGGGACACAAATTTAGCATATAACATAAAAAAGAAGCCCAACTAGGTTGAAAAAAGAAAAGCTTTTCTTTATAGAAGAATGCTGGCTAATGTATCCAAAAATAAGATAGAATTATAAAAATAGTTTTTTTCCAACCTGCAGTGTAATATAATCAGGCATGAATCATCAATGGAGGATAAATCATTGGATGAGAGGTTATTGCAGAACAGAATATCTGTATAGCACCAGATATAACTCCCCAGATTGCTTAGCCAAGTATACCTACTAATTATAATAAAGGAAATATAATGCAGAAAATTAGCAGTCATCACTGTAACCACTTTAACCATAGGACCAAACTTAACATCACTGATACTGGGGCAACTTGATATATGCCTTTTGATGTGACGCAATATGAAATACAGAGAATCAGCCTTGAAATGTATTTTTCAATAATGCGCAACCTGAATCTAATAAAGCTTTCAGCACCTAATTCCTGTTTATAGGATTCTGAAATAAGAAAAACTTAAACAATGCCACAAAAACTAGATAAATCTAGAAGGTTGAAATTCTGTAACACAAGTGACCTGGCTTATTCTAAAAAACAACAACAACAACAACAACAACAACAACAACCAAGAAAGAGACAGAATCATAATAATTGAATGCAGTGTACGAATCTGGATTACATGGAAGAATAAACAGATATAAAAGACATTGGAACATTTAAAAAAATCTGAATATAGGCAGTCTGTTAGAGAACATTATAGGATTATTGTAATTTTCTTAGGTACATTTTTAGGATTGAAATTATATAATGTCCTTATTTTTAGTAGACATGCTGAAAAAGAGTCATTGTGTGTGTAACTTACTTTCAAATAAGTCAGAGAAAATAAAGGCTATATTTAGAAATAAAGCAAAAGTGGAAAAATATGAACAACTGGTGAATTCGGGTAAAGAGAAACAGTTAGGTATCAAACCATTTTTTTTCTGTAGGTTTGATAACTTTAAAAATAAAAGGTTGGGGAAAAACCAAACTTGTTCTCTTGTATTAGCTAAACTAATTCTAGATTTTAAATCCTTGATTCCTTTTAGGTAAAATACTTAAATGATCTGTGATGCTTTATGGACTAGAACGTGCTTCACATAGTGGCTATAATTTTTGACTATAATAAACTTGCATGAATTACGTGTTAATTTCTTCACAGGTAAATATTTTCATTAGGTGAAGTGTTGTGTTTACCTGATTTAAAAAAAAACTGAAATGGTATTTAACATAACAAGGAACTAATCTATTGCTTTACCGTATTTGTTTCTGCTATTTTTACTCAGGAAGTTTCCGCACTTTTAAATACTAGGGCTCTGAATATTTGTCTTCCGCTGTGCCACATGTGACTGGAAAGCTCTATGCATGACTGCCACATCCTTAGCTAGAGTGGCCAGCAGAGATTTGGGGCAACCTGTGTTCTGTCTGCCTTTTTGCTTTCTCTTTTAACAAAAGCCTGATCTTCTCATTATAAGTAATTTTTACATTTTTTTTAAGTATACTTTGATACATGAAACTTGGTTGCTCTTCATGAGTTAGAGTGCTCTAAAATTGCCTTTCTCTCTTTGGAGAAGTGATGGAGAATCTATGAGGTAGATCAAGCTCTAGTTCTCCTTAGTATTAGCAAAGAGCTCTTCTGGGAGTGAAGAGAGGAGTTTCTCTTCTTTCTTATCCTAGAATTTACAGAGTTTCTGTGCTTACACTTGGCCAAAGAAGGAGGTAAATACACTATTTTTTTTGTGCCATTGCCCTCTACAGATACTATATATACTTATATTTATGCCAATATTAGCACGAAATCCAAGAATATAGTTGAATGTAGCTCCATCCTTTCCATTATGCTGTCGATACAACCAGTCTCACACCTAAGCCACAATGGATACCAAAAATGAAGAGTCCGAGTGAGTATAGTCATTTTAAAATTACAAAGATATGATACAGACTGGATTAGTGGTAGCACAAGGCATGAAAAGGGGACTATCGCAAAATGTTTAGTGAAAGCCTTCTCTGTGGAAATCGCTCTGCCTCTCACTGTCTGTAATAAAACATTGAATAAAATTTGGTTCTTGATTTCCAAAACTTTATTATTAAATTGGAGAGACAGAATTTGAACACAAATGGCTAAAACCAAGGCAGGATCTGTGAAGGGTCATATGAGTATCCCAGGAGTTTAGAAAGTGAAATTAAATCATCTTTAGACATCAAGAGGGCAAAGAGATGGCTTTTTCATTCACGTCTTGAATGGATACATGACAGTGGAGGATGCTGGCATCCTGGAAAAAGACCATATGTACAGACAGAAACAATCAGGTGAGCCAATTGCCTGATTGTCAAACACATTTTCAGCAAAAGTATTATGTAGAAAAATTATGAAAGGCCTTAAGGGTCTGGATAAAAAATTTAAATTTTATTCTTCACACAATGGATTCTCAAAGCATGATTGAGAATCACATGCATCAATTTTCATGGGCTACTTACCAAAAATATGGAATCCCTGTGAAACTCATGAGAGCTACTGAATCTTGGTTTCAGGGAATAGGACTTGCAAATGACCGTGTACCTCTAAACATCTGGATCAGGCTTCTGAAACTGCACAGATTTCCAAGCCAAATTCAGAGAACTTGAGGAGAGACTGACTATATTACAGTGTCAATTTTTTTCCGAGTTGAAATTCTGATGTCATTTCCTGGTTGTATGAATTTATATGTACTGTTCTTAGTTTTACTTTCTTTGGTATAAAGGATGCATAAATAGTTAATTACTCATAGAATTGTTAAGATTACAGGGGCGTCTAGGTGGCTGCTTGGTTAAGCATCTAACTTTAGCTCAGGTCATGGTCTCGAGGTCTTTGAGTTCGAGCCCCGCGTTGGGCTCTGTGCTGACATCTCAGAGCGTGGAGCCTGCTTCAGATTCTGTCTTCCTCTCTCTCTGCCCCTTCCCAGATCACACTCTGTCTCTGTCTCTCAAAAGTAAATAAACATTAAAAATATTTAAAAAAAAAGATTACAAAGATGAACGCTCATAAGGTGCTGGAATATGTTGAAAGAATTGCTGAAAAATCTACAAATTGATCAGATTGTAGATTATGACATCATCTTTCTATACCCTTTGTTATTTTATCTGTTGTTCTTACTGGTAGCTAATGTTTTTTTTTGTTTGTTTTTTTTGTTTGGTTATTTGATTTTTATTCTTTTAATAAATAAACAAAAGTATACTAAATATTCCAAAGGGTGAGAAAAATTCATTACAGTGTCCATGAGAAATAACAAAAATACATTTGTTTAGATATCATAACAATGAAAAGTGACATTTTGACAGCTAACATATTTTACCAGTACATAGTATAAAACAAATCAAGCCAAAAAAAGACATAATTTGTTTCCAAATTGCCTAGGAAGAGCCATAGTCATCTGACCACAATTTTAATCAAGTATCACCATACCAGGTAGTCATTTTTGTGTGTGAGTTAATGATGGTTGAGAAGGATGCTGTTTTGAAATTCCCTTGTCCACTTTTTTCCCTCAAAATATATATACCCCATTGTGCAAAAGTAGAAATATTTGATCCACCAGATCATTTACTAGTCAATTTTTATTTTCTGTCATGTTTTAAACAATGAATTAATATGGAATGTTTTATCAATGGGAATGAGATATTCTATAAGTTATCCTATTCATATGCCTACCAATTGATGACAAAAGCTATTGCAGAACAGTTCTCGGCACATAGTTAGAGCTCATGCAGAGTACAAAATAGAGAATTTCCTACCCTTGAAGATACAGGCAATGGGGAAACAGGAGAAACCCCATATAGTGTTAGTCAGCTTCACTATGTTGCAAATATACCAATATTCTCATGGGATATGGTGATTTTTTTCATTCTTTTCCATGATTTCTAAAATCATACGCTTTTTGGTTACCATTAAAATCCAAATATTTTAAATTATTGTTAAAAAATTCACATGCCCGGGTAAGTGTTACTCTTAACGTAGTTTAGCAACACTGCGCTATTTTCTTTCTTCATTCACGTATTCTTTCTCATAGAGCTTCAGTACCATGAGTTGCTTATATATATTCAGGCTTCATTTCTCTGGAATTTGACTGTTTTCCCCTTTGCTCTGCCACCTTTTTTCTTTCATCCCTTTAGCAAACCTTATAATCAAGTCTTCAATTGCAATTTTATAACTTTGCAAGAGCCACTCTAGTCAAAAATGATTGGGGTTGATTCAACTAGTCTGGTTGGTTAAGGTGGGTGTCCCCTTGCTCCCTCACGGCTCCATGTGCATCACTCCTGAAGCTGCCTGCTTCCTTGGAAGAGGGTTACCTACTAGATAGAGGGGGGGCTTTTTTGGTCAAGGGTATAGGAGTAGATATACTCTCCTGCTAGAACCTCCCTAGAAGCTCTCAAGGTCTGTTTGCTGGGTAGGCAAGCTTCCAAGACTCCAGACACATCCAAATGAAGTGCTGTGTATAGCAGTCTGCCTTTCTTTTTTTCTTTTTTTAATTTTTGAATGTTTATTTATCTTTGAGAGGGAGAAAGTTAGAGCACGAGCTGGGGAGGGGCAGAAAGAGAGGACACAGAATCTGAAGCAGGCTCCAGGTTCTGAGCTGTCAGCACAGAGCCCAATGCAGGGCTTGAACCCATGACCCGTGGGATCATGACCTGAGCTGAAGTCGGACATTTAACTCAGTGAGCCACCCAGGTACCCCAATGCCTTTCTTAAAAGAAAAAAGAAAAAAAAAAGAAAAGAATGGACATTCTGAAAAACTTTTGTTTTTGTTTTTTTACTTTAAAAATCTTTTACTGAAAACAATAAGCTTATATTGAGGAATGTGGGCTCCACTCTTAGATCACTTGGTTGTTAATACTAATCATGCAATTTTTTTCTTTTTTTTCCTAACTGCAGTTTTCTAACCAGACAAATTATTTGGCAGTTTTTGTGTCAGTTTTGTTCACAAAATGACAAAATAGCCCCTTCCTCTAGGTTTTGTATACTAAAGGAGACAATTCATGTAGAGTGCAAAGCACATACTAACTGGCTTAAACTAGAGATTTATTGAAGAATAATGCCTTTATTTTACATTGTGAAAAGTAGTCAGAATACTGCATATAATTTGCAATGATTCAAGTAGTCCTTTCCACCACTAGAGCAATCCAGTTATGTAATTAAATACTCGAGTAGCTGTAGTGCCCCCAAATAGCCACATAAACACAACATTTAATATGGGAACTTACAAAAGCAGAAGAGATCATTCTAATACTGACTTTTGGAAAAACTTATAAGACAAGTAAAATTTTCCCCAAAGAATAAAATGTTTGCCTCTTTGATAAGTTACAGTAGAATGAACACGTGCCTTAAGTCACTGGACCTTAGTTTAAGACCCTGGGTTTAATGTCTGTATTTTCTTCTCAACGTTCACATGTATAAAATCAGGGTGATATTGTTTTTTACTGCTCCGTTATAAACTTGCTCTAACTTTTCCTTTCTTCCTCCTTCCCATCTTCCTTCCCTTCTTTTCTTCCTTTCCTTCCTTTTTTTCTGATTTACTTTCCCAAACACCCTGCTCTGTCCCAGAAACCCTAATAGATTCTGAAGTGAGCACACTGAAAATACAAATATCATCTTTTCATTCTTGAAGCTAACAGTTTAGTGGGAAGGAAGGAATCTAAACAAGAAATTTCAATGATACCAGATACATTGTATCAGTCAAAGTTCTGGTACTATGAAAAATTAAATAATGAAACAGCTCTAAAGCTTTCTACAAACATAAACCCAACTATTAAACAGGAATACTGCGTAATCTGAAAATAGCCAGTCTTAGACAATGGGCAGTTTAACCTGTGCACATGACATGCTGGACAAAATAATGCTTCTTTTCAATGAAAAATCCCTTTGTCTACAGTGACTGGAATGGTGCCAGCTGTCCAATCTCATCAGGCTCCTTCTCCTCCAATAATAGTAAGGCATTATTTTCATTGTGCTCAAGTGACTGATCTTTCAGATACTGCTGTGCAATTGTTTCTTTCTGTGAAGTATTTCAAATACAAAATAGTGTATAGAGAATAATATAACAAAATTCACACACTCATTATCCAGCCTCAGCAAATCTCATCATTTTGGCATATTCTTCTCAGATTTTTAAGATAAATCATAAAATACAGATACAGTTGAGGCCCCTTGTATATACTTTTTAAATTCCGTCTTCTGTTCTCCTTTCTTGGTGACACCTAAATTATGTGATTATCATTTCTGTGTAAATATTTGCAATATTACTATAGTATTTATAAACAATAAGTAGCATTGTTTTGCATATATTTAAACTATATGTAAAATGCAATATGAAATTGTGTCATTTTATATCATATTTTGCTCATTTATATACAACATACAAATATAGAATTCATATGTAATTTATAATATGAGCATACACACACACACACATAGATACATACTTCATTTTAATGGCTATTCTGTATTCCACTGTTGATTATATCAGAAATCGCTTGCCTATCTTTATTGAAGAACATTAAGATGGTTTATAGTTTTCGCCATTACAGATCGTGCCACATTGACCATTATTGTAGAGGTTACCCTTTCCCCAAGTTCTTTTTTTTTTAAAGTATATTTATGTATTTTGAGAGCAGGCATGAACATGGGAGGGGTAGAGAGAGAAGATCCCAAGCAGGCTCTTTGCTGCCATCACAGAGCCTACACGAGGCTCAGACCCATGAACCATGAGATCATGACCTGAGCTGAAATCAAGATGCTTAACTGACTGAGCCACCCAGGTGCCTCTCTCCCTTTTTTTTTAATAGTATGAGAAAAGAAGTCTGGGATGCCTGGATCAAAAGGAATCAGATCTTTAGCTTTACTAAATACCTCTCAAGTTGCTTTCCAATGATTGTACTTACTACCTTTCTGTATCTATAATGAGATTTTCCTTTCTTCTCCTTTCCAATATCTGAGATTGTCAGATTATTAATTGTTTCCAAACTGATGAATGTAAAAGTATGTCTTGTGGATCGTTTTATTTGTTTGTTTATTTGTTTTTACCTGATTACTATTGAGATCGATTTTCTATTCATGTTTTTTGGTCATTTGTGTTTCCACTTCTTTGTTGCCAGTTTATGTCCTTTGCCCATTTTCAAATGAGTTGTTTGTCTTTTTTCTTATTGAGGTGTTGGAATTCTCTAAAGTTATGCATACTAATCATTTAGTTATATGACTTGAAAATATTTCTTCCGTTGGTAGTTTGTTGTTCTTTGATTTAGTAACTTGATGACCTAAAGGTTAACATTTATGGAATATATATTTAAACTATGTTTAAGAAATCTTTTCTACTCTGACATAAAAAATACATTTTCTTCTAAAATTTAAATATCTGGTAGGTCAATTCTTTAAATTTTTTTAAATTTTTATTATTTTTTATAGTTCATTTCTTATATTTGCTATTCTTGAAGTTATCTTAACCATCCTTGGCCTTTTGGCCTTTTATATAAATAATGAAATGAGCTTGACAGTTTCCATTGGTGAACATTTTAGATTTTGAGGAAATGTCTTTATGAAATAATTGAGGCAAAATGACCTTATTTTTTTATTTTTGTTTATGTTTCTTTGTTTAAAGTTTATTTTTGACAGAGACCTAGAGAGAGAGAGAGAGAGAGACAGAGAGAGAGAGAGAGAGAGAGAGAGAGAGAGAGAGCATGAATGGGAAAGGGGCCAAGAAAGAGGGAGAGAGAATCCCAAGCAGGCTCTGTGCTCTAAGCTGAGTCCTACTCGGGGTTTCATCTCACCAACCATGAGATCATGACCAGAGCTGAAATCAAGAGTCACTGCTTAACCAACTGAGCCATCCAGATGCCCCATGGGTAGAATTACCTTTAAACAAAATTAAGTTTTCCAATTCATGAATAGACTGTCACTCTCCATTTATTCATATCTTAGTTTTGTCTTTCAGTGATGTTTTAAAAGTGCCCTTAAAATATTCCAGTAAATGTGGGGTGCCTCGGTGGCTCAGTCGGTTAAGTGGCTGACTCTTGATACTGGCTGAGGTCTGATCTCACTGTTGGGGAGTTCCAGCTGGGCCCTGCATTGGACTCTGCTCTCACTGTGTGGAACCTGCTTTTGATTCTCTGTCTCCCTCTTTCTGGTCCTCCCCTGTTTGCTCTTTCTTCTCTCTCTCTCTCTCTCTCTCTCTCTCTCTCTCTCTCTCTCTCACACACACACACACACACACACACACACACACACACAGACACACACAGACACACTAAATAAATAAATAAATAAATGTCAAAAAAATAAAAAAAATTCCAGTAATCTTATTGGGTATAATCAGAGAATTTACATATTATTGTATTTTGTTTCTCTGAATTTGATAACAATTTCTCTTTAATTAGTATACATTTACACAAATTACATCAAGTTTTAGATGTTCATCTTCTAACCAAGATTTTTGCTTAAATCTTTATAGGACCTATACATTTGTGTAATCTTTTTAGATTTTCTTTGGAGACACTCATACTCCATTGGAGATAATTTTTTTTATCATTTTCCTTCTATCTGATAGCTTTTATTTATTCGGCTAGTCCTACTGCCTTGGCTATGATAATTTGTATGAAGTTGGTCAGCATGGAGATTAGAGAATCATTATCTGATTATTACATCTGAAGGACACAGGTCTAAAGTTTCTCCCTTAAAGCAATAGTGCAATTGGTTATCAGATTAAGAAAATTTGTTTAGTGCTGTTTTACTTTGTAATGATTGATTTTTTTTTCTGAAGTTATTGTAATGATCACATAGTTTCACCTTTAACCTATCATTGTGGTCTAATATGTCAATAAAATTTTCCAATATTGAAATATCTCTGATTTGCTTTTAAGAACTGTATTTAGCCATGGTGCTTTTTGATATTTTTTTATGGACTGAAGTTGATGTGCTAATTTCTTTTTCTTTTTAAAAAACTTAGAATACTTGTGTATATTGTTTGATTTTTTTATATAAAATTATTATTTGTGTTCCAGAGGCATTAATTAACTTAATCTACTCTTCTATTTCCTAAAATAATTTATAATAATTATAAAAATACACTCCTTAGTTTGGTAAAACCACTTAAAAACCTGACTAGAACTGGTGAATTTTTGAAGGGGAGATTTTGGTTGGCTCTTCATATTTTAGTAATATCTGTCTAAACCTCCCTCCTTGCCATTCCCCTTCCTTCCCACTTTGTTTTTGCAGCTTCTTTTTAATCTATTTTCAGCCTTTCTTATTTACAGTTTTTCTCTCAAGAGTACAAATTTCCTTCTGGGTATAATTTCCACTGCCTTCTTGAAGTTTTTATACGTGATTCTGTCACTGTTGTTTACTATGTAATTTCTCTAGCACTTTCTGCTTTAACCCATAAATTATTTAGGATTGCATGTTCAAGTTTCTAAACATACAGTTTCTATGGTGTATTTTTAAATGTGCTATGAGTTTTAGCTATAATTTTGTTGATGCACTATTGAATTTTATCTTGGTTAATGCTTTTTGTTGGTAGGATTGCGATTATTTGGAATCTGATGAGCCTGAGTCTCTGACATGCTCATGTTTTTTTGTTTGTTTTGTTTGTTTTGTTTTTTTGTAAATGTAAAATATGTCCATGAAAAATCTCTTCTTTCTACAGTTGGCATAGTATTTATATACATGTCTATGCGTGTAAAACATATGTGTAAATATTTAAAGTTTTCTTATTCTTACTAAAACTTTTGGCCTGCTCGATTTATCCTTATGTGATAGAAGTATGCATATTAAAGTCTTGAAGTTCAGAATTTGCTAATTTCTTTGTATAATTTTTTTCAGTTACTTGTTTTATCATTGTACCTCTTCACAAGTTCATTCTTATTATATGTGTTATATCATGGTTATGTGTACTTGATGGATGATTGTGTGATTTTTCATTACTTTTATAACCTTTATATTTTCTAAATTTGTATAATTATAGATATTTGTTTTGTATTTTAGATATCTGTATCATAAGTGCATATTTGCATCATTATAATACCATTGTTATATCAAATAATATGTAGTGTCCTGCTTGATCTTTATTGCTTTTTCCCTTAATTATATTTTGGTTGATAATAATTTCATATCTGTCCCATATATGTTTGTACTGCTTTATTTTGAATCTTAATGTAGTTTTGCATTTTGTTTATTTTGTTAAAGTGGTATACAGCTTGATTTAAAAATATATAATCTATGGGGCGCCTGGGTGGCTCAGTCGGTTAAGCGTC
Organism: Prionailurus viverrinus; assembly: GCF_022837055.1. Lineage (NCBI taxonomy): Eukaryota > Metazoa > Chordata > Mammalia > Carnivora > Felidae > Prionailurus > Prionailurus viverrinus. The sequence continues at coordinate 39,619,576 of NC_062569.1, forward strand.
GGACTTCGGCTCAGGTCACGATCTCACAGTTCATGAGTTCAAGCCCCGCGTCGGGCTCTGTGCTGACAGCTCAGAGGCTGGAGCCTGTTTCAGATTCTGTGTCTCCCTCTCTCTGGCCCTCCCCCATTCATGCTTTGTCTCTCTCTGTCTCAAAAATAAATAAACGCTAAAAAATTTTTTTTTTAAAATAAAAAATATATAATCTAAATATTTGTTTAATTTCTTAGGGGTGGACATCCATATTGTGGAGATATTTAGACTTATTTCTAAATCATTTATTTTTATTTTTTTCCTGAGTTCCATCATTTTTCTCTTTTAGCCCCCTTTCTAACTTCTGTGAGATTGATCAGGTTTTCTATAACTTTGTTCATTTTTTTCTTCATTCTTTCTTTCTTTTTCCCTTCACTTTTGGTCTGCTATTTACAAGCTATAGATTCTGTGTGTATTTTACTCCATATAAGTAATGCTGATTTTTCACGAAATCGCAATTTACTCTGCTGCATAACTATCTCATCCTAACTCTGATAAGGATCTTATTGCCCTATGACCATCCATTGCATATCCCTTGATACGACCTACCATCTTCTCATCATCACTTTGAAATTTACTTTGAGTTTTCTTAACATAAGAATTTGTTGTCTTAGAGTCAATAGTTAAAGTATTTTTATCAACATATTTTATTAATTTTTGTTCTGTTTTGTCCCAGACATTCTTTCTGGTTTCTTATTTCATAAGTCTTCACGCTTGAATGATATTTTGGCAAGTTATAATATTTTAGGTTGACAGTTAAATCTTCAAAGGAATGGGAAAACATTGCTCCATTATCTTTTCAACATTTAGCACTTTTGCTGATGAACCTATGCAATCTGTAGTTACTTTTTGGTAGTCTGTTTTTATGTTTGTTGATTTATTTTTTTTCTTTTTATTCCTGAAATTATACAGTTCACTATGCTGTGTCTAGATATGAGCTCATCTTTATTCTATTATCTACTAGGAATATACTTTCAAACTGAAAATTCAGATACTTGCTCAGTTGACTTCTTCTGAAAAGCTTATTTGAAAATATATGGTGGAGACTCTTTATTACTTATAGTAAATCCATCTGTATTTTACAGTTTAACCACTTTCTGAGACTCTGTGGCTATTCTAGTGACATTCTATTAAATAATATTTTTCATTTCCAAGATTTCTAATAAGACGTTTTTTCCCACACCACCTGTTCTTTTTATAGTTAAGCTAATTTTGTGCTTTAGATTTTCACTATTCTTCATGCGTTTTACAGGTATTTGCATACCATACTTTGTCACTTATTCCATAAAACTAATTGTGTCTGGAATAAATGTGTTACATGTAGGTTGGGTATCTTTCTTAGCCTTACTTTGCTCCATGTGATTTATAATTTGCAGTGGTTAATTCATTGTAATTGATTCATTTATTAATTTGTTCATTTATTTTCTCGCTGACCCATTGCTTTTCCTCATCTATTATGAGTTGCCTCAATCTGGCTGCACTCAGGGGGAAGATATCAGAAAATATAAGGAAAAGATGTCCAGAATCAGATATTATAATGACCTCTGGATCCACTGTCTCCACAGTCATAGTACTGATCATAGCTTAGCATTATTATTCAATGTCTGGCCCATTGGAGATGTTTGTTTGATTTTTATGTGAGGCAATTTTATTTTGGGTTTCTAGCTTTCAATCTTGTCTCTCCGTGTGTACTTGCAGTACAAGTGTTGAATCAAAGCATGGACTCATTTTGCCATTTTCACTGGAAGTCTGCGACTGATTACTTGTCTCTTTTTGTTGCTAATGTTGTGGATTCTTGTTCATGTACTCATTATTATGTAGCATCATTTTGGGAAAACTTCAACTGTCATAATGCTTTATACACTAAATTTATCAAAATTTAAAATTAATTTGAAGATTTGGAATTAAAGTTTCTCAAATGATTTATTTTGTATGTAGACAGTGAAGTGAAGACATTTGACTAAAATATGACTTAAGGTACTACTTGAAGTAATAATAACTGAAGTATTATAGGTAAATATTATATAAGGAAATGTGGGCATTTTATACAGGGGGGAGAATAATAGGATGATAGTGTGGAATATTGAGAACATTGGGCTCTGAGTTAGGAGATGGGACTCTATTCTGGGCTTTTTTAGCAAATAGGTGAAAGAGGTCAAAAGATTTGGAATCTTCTCTGAAGGTTCTTTGAACTTTTGTCTTATCATTTGTAAAATTAAAACGTTGGGATACAGAACTTCTAAGATTCTTTTCTGTCTCTAATATATGATCCTGATATTCTAATTGGTCTTATGCTTCTGAAATGATGTCTAAAACTTTCAAATCATTTTAATCAGAGTAGAAGCAATTTCTATAGAGGCTAGAACTATAAGGATAATAGATTATAAATGAAGCATTTGGATTTACAATGAAAAATAACTGACAATAATGCATAGGTAGAAAACGACATAATAACAGAAAAGAACACAGCCATAGTCACACCTTACTTCAATTTCTGAAGAGTTCAATTTTTTTTTTCTGGAAAAGAATATTCTATCTGAGTAAATGAGGAGTACAATATTATGTTATCAACTTTCAAATTTGAAAATCACTTTGATCTGCCACTTCGTTTTTATTTTAGCCTTGAACATAAAAAAGAGTGCATATCTCATTAGTGCTTTCTGTGCAGTGTCCAAAACATTTTTGCCTACTTCAAGGTTGTGAAGACATTATGGTTTTTTTCCTAGAAGCTTTTTTTTAGCTTTTATGTTTATTAAAATTTTTTTAATTTTTTAAGTTTGTTTTTTTTTCTTTTAATATAATAGTAGGATCTTTTAATAGAACAGAGAGGGAGGCAGGCAAAACATAAGAGACTCTTAAATATAGAGAACAAACTGAGGGTTGCGTGAGGAGTGTTGCGTGGGAGGAATGGGCTAAATGGGTGATGGACATTAAGGAAGGCACTTGTTGGTATGAGCGTTGGGTGTTATATGTAAGTGATGAATCACTAAATTTTACTCCTGAAACTAATACTATTCTATATGTTAACTAAATTGAATTTAAATAAAATCTTGGAAGAAAAAAAAAGAGTGCATAGAATGCTAATAAGCACAGTCATTCTGTCATCATGTTTCATGGGGGTCTTCCATTCACTGACTTGTGTGTTGTAGGAATAGAGGGAAGTTGAGAAATATTCACTCATTTTCAGAAAAGGCAGGGGAAAACCACTCCACAAATTTGATTTTCATCTTCCTTCAGAAATAGAATCATTTTTAAATATAGAAAATCATACAATGATAGTTATTTTGTGTTGATAATGTACTTGGTGTCAGGTATATGAAAAATGCTTTATTTTGTTTTTTGATCATTGAAGCCTTGCAGTAGGTTTCCCTAATTTACAGACACCATGTTTTCAAAGAATCAAGACAACTCAAAAAACGTTATCATGAGTTTAACTGAAGGCAAGTATCAAGTAGAAATCACATTTGTATTTTTAGTATCCATCATAATATTTAGTTCATCTTTTGCATTGTTTACTGAACTGATTTTAAAGAGAAAGTAACTCTGAGAATGCAAGGTTTGTAGAGCTTTTAAATGTTCATCAATCTAACCAAATCTACTTAGACATTTCAGAGCTTTGCTAGACTTGTTAAAAATCTTATACAGGGTCAAGAAGTTTTTTTTTTTTTTTCAACGTTTATTTATTTTTTTGGGACAGAGAGAGACAGAGCATGAACGGGGGAGGGGCAGAGAGAGAGGGAGACACAGAATCGGAAACAGGCTCCAGGCTCTGAGCCATCAGCCCAGAGCCTGACGCGGGGCTCGAGCTCACGGACCGCGAGATCGTGACCTGGCTGAAGTCAGACGCTTAACCGACTGCGCCACCCAGGCGCCCCCAGGGTCAAGAAGTTTTTATGTAAAGCTCTGAGTTTCATAATTCAAACTATTTTATATTTTAGAAAGTGATTTTTGCATATATTGTATATTATCTATCACCTGCAGAAGTGCATATCATCACATATATAATTTCTGTAGCAAAAAAAAAAAAAAGTTCATCCTAGGCGAGATAAATAGCTTTCCAACAGATCAGGTTTTGCTGCCAAATGAGGTTGTGGCGTACTTCACAAAAACAAATTTTTCAGAGCTTTTTTTTGTTTTGGAATTGTAGAGAAAGAATGGTGTGCCTACCTTATATTATCAGAACAGAGAACCAGATGCAGAGAACCAGATGTAAGAGTACAAAAGTATGTTTGAAAAGATCTATTTGTATGCTGCAGAAACATACTGTAATTCGACAACCTTTGAGGACATTGATATGTTTAGCCGACATAATCACAACATTTTTCATGCCCTCTTGAGACAACAAAATTGTAAAGATGACTGATTGGGTGGACTTAGTGGGTCAATGTGTGTCAGAAAATTGATTTTTTTTTATAGGAAGTTAATTTAAAAGGAGCTAGACTTAGGGCCTTGACGTCTTTAGCTACATACACTTAGCAATAAAATCAGAAATGACAAAAGTGAATAGATAATTAAAAAAAAAACAGCTTAAAAATTGATGAGCTGCCATTAAAATCCTGGAGCCACTCTGGAGAGTTTGATTTATCATGTTGCTCATATTGGAGGTCAGATGAGAGCAAATTGAAGTAAAAAAAGATTTCTTCAAGATGGAGAGAAGAGACATTTGCTAAGTAAATAAATAAGTGAATAAGTTAAAAAAATGTAGTTGACATATAAAATTTTTTTAACAACAGGGAATTTTGTTAAATGTATAAATACATAGTTAGAATTTGACATGTATTCATTTAGCGTTTGCATGTAATTTTAAATTTTGCATCATGCAGCGAGTGTTAGTATAAATACCCTCTCTGTATTTCAAAGTCAATGGCAAAAAAATGGATGGGGAATAATTCTGCCTATTGTGGAAGGGATGTTGTCTGAAGCAGAGTTACTCATTTTAGCATAGAAAGACACAATGTCATAAATAAACATTCTGAAAGGCAAAATTGTTTCTTTAAGATTTTATCTTCCCCAGGTAAGTAGTGATATCCCTGTTTAGAAAAATAGGTAATATGCATGGAAATTGTTTTGTATCTGTAACTTTTATTGTTCTCTTATACCATGTGGTGTTTTTCACCTCACCATTAGGAAAGAAACACATTGAGTAGTGAGCCAGGGGCTTAGGGAGATTAAATTGGGTGACATCTCAGGCTGAGCACTTGCTGGCTGTGACAGAATGGGAATGACAGCCTGGGGTAAGAGGTCACGTGTGTCTGAGCAGTGAATCTCTAGTTGGAAGAGAGCTGGGCGGCAGTCAGATGGCAGTTCTTGCCAGTTGGACATCCCTTGGCAAGCTGCCTGGGCTTCTGACGCCTATTGTTTTCGTGAAATAACGACTAACTCACAGACTTGCACATAAGAGCATTCTGTAAACCAAGAAGAATAGTAATGATAAGAAAAGGCAGTGTTAATATTACATTCAGAGGTCTTAGTAAGAGTCCTCTATTCTCAATGCTGGGAGACCATTTTAAATATCTAAAAATGAGTATTTTATAGAAAAAAATGTTTATCCATAATCTAGTATTTATAAAAATTCTAAAGATATGTGTAATGGAAAATTTATGAGACATGCTTGGATCTTTTAGGATTTACTGCAGTATCATTCTCTAACTTCATTTGTGGGAGGGGGGAACTATGGTGTGAGTTAAGATTTGGGAATGCCTTTCACTTCTTTGTGATCAGAGTAGAAAAATACAGCCCTTAATTTGGGGAAAAAGTGTCAAAAGGGTTAAAGGTCTACCAGACTGACCAGGTGGATATGGATATTCAATACCAGGGAGCTGCATTTCTGAATTCCTGGAAAAAGAGTTACCATTTTCCCAAAGTTTGAGTCCTAGTGACAAAATTCCTGAATTTAGTTGAATAGAGACAACCTTACACCTGGAGGAATCATACTAGATTTTGGGAATCCCAATCTGCTGATGGTAGACTGATTGACTTTAATGACAAGAACATCTGTGAGATTTATTCCAGAAACTGGTAATAAGGAAGTCACAGGACAGATTCCTTTACCTGAGTGAATGAGAGTGGCAGCATTGAGAAGTATAAGGATTTGATGACAAGTAGATTTGAAGTCCCAGAGTTATGACTTGCCCTAAAGAAGGGTCATTTATAAAGGAACATTCTAAATAAAACTAGGAGATCAAGGTCAGTTTAAAGTATGAATCCATGATTAACTGAATGTTTGAATGATTACAATTAAAGATTAATGAGGAAGTTAGTAGATTTTACGTAAGTGCATCACTATTTGATAATATAACTGATTTTACTAATTATTGTCACTTAAATTATTTTAATGGAAATACTTATCTCATGCCAATAATTTTCACTGGTAATTTTGAGTGTAGATTCCAGCTATATTTCTGAGTTTGTGACACATGATATATCTGCTTTAAAAATCTAAGGATGATTGCCAAATGCATATAGCTGGGTTCCATTCCATACATTTTAAATAAAATTACAGAGTTGGTGCTCACAAACCTGCATTTTTAGAGCTTTCTAGTTTTTTACTGCATAGTAATATTTAAGAACCATTAGTTTCAACTCTATATATAACATAGCCATGTGTAATTGAGAAAACAGTAACTAATTTAGCCAGTAATAGGTTCAAACACCCTGACTGGGGGATAATCCTCTCGTAATTTTAATCTATAAATGTAAATCTGTGAGACCACAGGTGCCAACATATTATGATTATCATAATTCAGTTTGGTTCTGTATCAATATTTGTACTTGAAATTTTGAAAGATGACTAATTTTAAGAAACAAATACACAACCAGAGAGTCTCAAAGTGCACGATAAATTTCATCTGTGATTGGGTCCATTACGTCAAAACAGAATGCTGACTGCTAGAAATTTCAAGCAAGTATAAGGTATAGTGTACCCCAATGAAATGTGGAGAATCTAGAGAAACGTATTTCACAAACAAAAAAGAGATTAATTCTCCATTGAAAAGTAAAGCATACGTATACATGTATTGAATAACACTCCGTGTTTTTCAATATTTTCACTGATTATTATTTTAGTATATATGCTGCCGAAGCGAGCACTGATTATTATTTTAAATTCAGTTTTGATAAGGCATTCCAGTAAGTCCTCTCTACGTTTTCCTTTTACCACAAACGAAGTTTCAGTGTGGAGAACATTTTCATTATGAGTAAAATACTTCTAAACGCAATGGAAATGCTTCTGTGGTGCCGGCAATGTTTATAAACCTTATTTTAAATATAATGAAAACTGAGATGAAGGGAGCTTAAATGTTTTTTCCAGGGTCATCTATGCAGTCAGCAGCAGGCAGAATTAAAATGAAAAGCAAATGGTAGCTTATACTTACTAAACTCAGGAAATGGATTTGTTAACTTTAAAAATGAGAGTCATTCTACTGGCAAGAATGGATTTATTTGAGAATAATGGAAAATTGAGTTTGGGAACATGCAAGTTATGGCAAAACCATAGGCAATCCCAACAAACAAAGGGGAGGAACGTGATTTTAGGCGGAAGGAGGAGGAGGTTGGGAGGGGTTGTTTTGAAGGAAAGTTTGGTGGAGAAAAGCAGATGTCCATGAGGATCTCACTGGATGAGTTACAGGGGTCGTCAGTTTCTTGCAGGAGATGCAATGTGTACCTTTCCCCTTTGGGGCCTGTCATTGATGATCCCTTCTCACTGATGAATCTTCTTCTGTTGGGGTCTGTACTGGACAGTTCTTCTGGTAATTAATGTTGAATCGAGTCTCCCCTTCTAGCTTCCCTATTTAATTTTAGTGAGGTTTCCCTTTATTAATGTTCAAGATCCAAACACATGTTGTTACCAGCAGGGTATTTGAATTATTGTCTCTTTTAGCTACACAGGGGTGTGTGCGTATGTAGGCACACACACATGTCAATTCTCCATATTCACTGTTACAAGGATTTATTTTTAATTATATAACTTTTGAGTGATAACTCTGCCTAAAGAATCAAGAAGGATTCTGTTTACCATGGCACCAACCTCGCTTGGACTTTAGGCTCAGAAGGAAGGTTAATTTTTAAGTTTTAATGTAGGCCCTGGTTAAAAACTTTGGAGACCTTTGATAAAAGGCCATAATAGTTAAGTTTGTTTTTACGTAGGAACTTTTTTTTTTTTTTTGAAGAGAGAATCCATTTATAGATAGGAAACTCATCTCATTTTTTAAAAACCAATTATGTTTAAGCCCTAGGGGAAAAATAATAAAGACATTGTGATAGATCCTTCCATCCTTATTTTTAAACTGGTTGAAAGTTTTGAGGATAATTTAAACCATATGTTTCAGATTTACTCACAACTCAGTTCAATAAAGATTATTGAATTGTATGGAGGAGGGGAGTGATAAAGGCATGGACCTCACAGCCAAAGGGCTTATAAATCTTTCCCTCCTTTGCTCCTTCTCTCTCTCCCTTCGTCTTTCTCTTTCTCTCTCCCTTCCTTCTTCCCTTTACTCCTCTCCTTCCCTCCTTCCAATTTTTTTCTGTTTTCTCAGAGAATATTTTTATTGAGATTTCAAAAGGTAATAGAACTTTTTATGTATCAATTATGAATCCCATACAGGAACCAGAGAGAGATAAAAATCATTAGCAGTGAAATAAAGAACGATCTAAGGTTTTTCTAATTGTGTCCTCCACCCGTAAGTCATAACCCTGGAGGCACTGAAGGGAGAGGAGAGAACTAACTACACATAGTCTCCACATGGCTTCAAGACAATTTCCAGGAAGCCTCACTTTTTGCCTTGAACCCTAGTGCTGAGGCCTTTGGACGTGTTTGGTAGCCTCTAATCCTGTTTTGGGCCTCAAGTCAGGTATTCTTATCATGTGGACTCAGGAGAGAAGAGAGGCTGCTTGATTTGTGGGCAAGCCTCTCTGAAAGAAAGAGCCCCCCAAAACGTAGACCATATTAATATAGCAAATCGTTTCCACAACTCACAATAAGGTAAGTTATCCCTCCTCCTGTGGTCAAAATTAGGGAGTAGCTAGTAGGAAAAAAGAACAAATCTCTTAAATTTTTTGGAAGGCAGAAAGCAATGGTTACTTTCTAACTTTCTGAGCTGATTGGCCATCCTAAGCCCTTCTGTTCCTTTCTCCTCTAAGACATATCCCTGACTCACTATCTTGTTACCACAGTGCACTTTCAAGTAAATTAAATAATTTTACCCTATATAATAACAGAGTACTAAACCAGTGGCTGTCAGTCTCTTTTCACATTAGAATCACCTTGGTATCATTTTAAAAACTAATAATTTTAGGTCCCCAATCCCTAAAATACTTATTTAATCTGTCTAGGGTGGGACCCACACATTACATTTTTGTAGAGTTCCCCGAGTGATGTGATCATGCAAACAGGTTTGAACACCATTGCTATGATTGGAAATTGGCAACAAAATAATTTAAGTAATACAATATATAAAATGGGACATTTGAACGTTTTTATGATACATAATCATTTTGGAGGTCCGAAATTCTTTATAACCTCTTGACTCAAAAGATTCAGGAACAAAGCTCCATGCAAATCCATATTAAACTCTCTCCTCTTGTCTCCAAACACAGGCAAAATATAGCAGAATCAAATGGCCCACCTGGCTTCTGCCTCACTATGATCTGTTTGAGGATGGAGCTCTGGCACTGGTGTGTAGGACAGATTGAGCGAGGAGAACATGGAAAGAAGCAAGAGGCTGTTTTGATAGTATGTGAGAATGAGATCTAGAGCATGGCAGGTGGCAAAGGCATTAAAAAGGAGATGCCAGATTGTGTTTTATGATAATTACTCAAGCTCCTGCAAGAATCTGAAAATACTTTCAGATAATTTTACAAAGTGAAAATTAATGAAGTCCTCATAAGGGAGCTTAGATTAAAGCAAAACAAAAGAAAAGAAATGCCCCCCTGAGCTCCTAGAAAATTACAAATCTTGTAAAACTTACTCCTTCATTCCCAAATAATATTGAATGAGCTTTTGAAGTATTTCTATGGGATCTTGGGTGTGGCTGCACCAACACGTTTTGATAGTTGAGGTTAGGGGGAATGGCACAAGATTCCACCTGCCCTCCTCAAATCCCCCCACCCCCAATTCTCAGGGTCACCAGCTCCCAACAGCTCTCAGCTCCCATCAGGTTCCTTCTGTGAGTCAGAGTGAGGACTTGTGGGGACCATGGTCAAAAACAGCACAAAAATATGTTCTGCATCAGATTTATGGGAGATTTCTTGGATTAAGAACAGTCAGAAAACAAATTAACGACATTTTCTTCCGGTTGATATATGAAACAGAACATTTCCACGGTGTTGAACTCCTTGAAATGTTAGGACATGTTATCAATGGCTTTGCATTGCTGCTGAAAGCAAAACATAAGCAATTTCTAATGAAATTAGAGGTGTTAAAGCTAAAGAAGGCTCTAGAAAACCAGAACAGTGCGTACAATGTTCACAGTATTCTTACCAATACGAGCAACAAAAAAGCTTACCATCTATGTTGAATTGGCAGTTTTGTATATTTTTTGAAATATGTAAAAATTAGGAGACAAATCTGTTATCAGTCTAATATATGTAAAAGGCCAATGTTTTGACAACTGTAAGTGAAAAAATATACGGACTAAACATAGCCTTCTGCTATATCATGGCCACAGTATATCCTAACTTTTGCCTAATCATTGCTTCATTGTGTCACTTCTGAAGTTTCACAGAAATGAATGAACTTTGTCATCTATGATGTGAGTGAGATAATTATGGGAGTGGTAAGAATTATGACTTGAATTCTTTGTTTTGTTGCACACAGATATAGTAGTGTGTTCTCTTTTATAATGTGCTTTTCACATTGCTACAGACCTTAGTTACATCCTAGGAAGCAGAATATTTCCTAAAATAAAACTAAGGTATGAGCCTTACTCTTCCCTTTGTCCTCTCCCAGAAATCTGACAGGGATATCACCTGCCCTAAGCCTTCCTTCATTAGAGATATTACCATACTCTGGAATTTGAGTAAAAGCTTAAATCTCTAGGCTTTTAAAGCACAAAATACAAATAAAAGCTGAGACAGTAAACCACATTCTTGAGATTATTCCTCATGAATATTCCCCTTCATCTGCAGCTCCCTAGAATGATGAGCACTGGTTTGTGGAGGCAGTGCTGGTGGATGCTCAGCCTGCCTCTCAGCTCATTCCTCCTCTTCCTTCCAAAGGCTCTTGGCAGGGCCTTTCTAGTTCTCCCAACCTGCCCTTGGTCCAGTCCCTCCTGACCCAAGGAAGGAGACTTGGAGTTCTGCAACGTACTGCCACTGCCTGGCTTTATTTAAAGGAAATGAAGCAGGTTTCCTCTGTAGAGTTCTGAAAAAGTCGATTCTGGAGAGTTCTTTTATGCTTTTCCTTGGTCAGGTATTTCTCACATATTTTGTTATCAAAGTACCATGCCAACATCGTAACTTGCAGTTGCATGGAAACTGTTTTGTAATGAACAAAATCCCTTCACTAGGGGCGTGAGTAGTATTTAATAAAGTCTTGTTTGTAAAGCGACAGAAAACAGAACAGTTCAAAAGGAATATCTCAAAGTGTCCTTGTCATGCAAATTTAGATGACGGTCACCATGTAGAAATATAGGCCCAGAGAGGCCACATCTTCCTATTTTTCAATAGAAGCCACAAATCAGAATGTTTAAGGGAAATGACCAATTTGTAAAATCTTTTGGGGGTGGGGAGGAGACCAAATCTACAAGTTAGAATTAGCCCACGGGCTTCCAGGTTGAGACCCTTGGGTTAGAGACACAAGAAAGGAGAGGCTGTGGCTGCAGTTCTGGCTTACCTCCGCGTGGGGGCTCCATAGAGGTGTTCTCCTTGCCTATTAGTAGATGCCCTCTTTGGGCCCCTGTTTGGCATCCTCTACGTCCTCCATTTCCCCTGTCCCACTTAGCCCTCTCCACTAGCTCTTATAAATCCTTGATTTATGTGTGGATTGGCACTTTGCACGTGGGAGTATAGGATCCTTGATGGAAGGCGTCATCTTCTTATTTTAGAACCTAACAGTATGTCCTGCACTTGCAATCTCCACGTACATTAGATATAAACGATCACGTTTATTCTGTTAACCACCAGGGTGCAGGGGCTGTTAGTATGGTTTTCTTACAAAAGGGGAAACTGAAGCTTAGATGATATATAATCTGTCCAAATGCAGGCAATATGCGGTAAAGCCGAGATGTTTGACTACAGTGGCTGTGCCTTAGCCACTACAGAGCGCTTACTGCCTAGTCTTATGATGGTCTGCTCTTCCGTATTCAATAGAATGGGGGGAAAAACAACTAACATATCAGGAGTAATATGGTACAGTGACCTTGCTACTTGATTGCCAGTCTTTGTGGGCTAAAATTGAAGTGAAAACATAGGTTAAATATTTTATATAATCGTTTTATTTGTCATAACATTCTGTTAGTATTATCTCTCTTACTCTCAATCAGTTTGGACGATTAAGTACCATTTGCAATACGAATATCTACAGTTGTTAGGATTTGAAACCTGGTATCTGACCCAAAGTCCAATATCGAGTGCTCTTCATCCCCCCTTATTTACTCACTCTTAACTTCGTCTTTAATCAACGGACTATGTAGCAATGTGGCCTTGCTTTGACTCCTGAAGATACCTTATCCCTTCCTCTCAAAAGTAGATACCAAACCAGTAGAAAATCTTGTTATAGCAGTACGCCGACTCTGTTGCTTTTAGGTACGAAAGATTCTGAACTCAAGAGAAGAGGATGGATTTATGGTCATTTTTTATAAACTTTATGTTTTGTATAAAGAAAATGGAAGTGATTACTCGAAAGATATGTTGAAAAATATCTTAATATGCAAAGAAAAGAAAATATAAACCTCTTCATGATTTAACTAGACAATAATACTCCTTTTCCTGAAACTTCTCTTCATGTCTAAAACTTTTGGGAATTTTGGGAGAAGCCTTGAAAAGTTTTCATTCAATAATATATCATTATAATATCTGACTTAGTGTCACCAATCGTTGCTTTTACCCTGAATTTATAGTCCCTTTTGCTCTCTCATAAGAGTAGTTTGACTCTGAAGGCATTAGTCTTGTCTAACCAAAAATAATGTCATACAATATAGATCTGTCATTTTAACACAGACCTAGAATTTCTTATCCTGAATCTCTACAGATTTTGTTTCAATGACATACTGAAGCTAGAAATCAAAGTATTGAGTTCCAAAAATTCTATGTTATTAATTTAACTCTAAAATGATGGACAATTTTATTATGCATATTTTCTACACTCCCTACATAATGTATGCATATGAATGCTCAAGCAGATTGCCAATTTAGGTCAGTGAGAAAGATTACTTTCACAAGTGTTTTGACTCCTGGTCCTTCTGATTGCTTTTTCTTGATTTCCAAAACAATGTTAACAAACACTGTGAACCATAATCTTCTGAAGAACTCAGAAAAGTCTTGAAAAAGAAGGAAAGAACACACACACACACACACACACACACACACACACACGGCATTGGAGTAGCATAAAAAAAAAGATAAAGGAAAAGGCATTTAGAGTTATAGTTGTTTGTTGGCAAGAAAATACAGGCAAGAAAAATGTTAAGAGTTTAAATGATGTTAATGCAACTGGAAAGCAACGTCCAAGTGCATTTTGCTTTCAGCAAGCGATTTTCTGCTAAGATGTTATTGATAAAGTTAAGTACCAAAGTAGCCATTTGCTGGCAGTGTATTTGAACTAGTGTAAGAAATATATCCTGAGTCATTATATGATATGCTCTTGAAAGTTGGCCAAAGATGGAGTATCTCACAATTGTCAATCCTTGATCACGATATGATATTGAACTGAAGAGTAATAATCAAACAATGGGCCTGAAGCTTTACTCCAACAATGAAAAATATGTAAATTAAAAGCTACAAAGGATTAGAAAGTTTCCTTTTGTTATACATGCTGTGACCAATGGTCTTTTGGCTTCCTGTGAATGCAGAGCTCAGTGGTAGGTAGGACTTAGCTTGGTGCAATGTGACTGTGCTGTTCTTATTGCCTAGAATCACCTACTATTACAAGTGCAGGAGCTTAAGGGGTACAGCTGTGCTGAAGTTGGCATAATCACAAGGATTACACTATCAGAGATAGATTGAAAAGTTCAGATCTTTTTATCTTCCTAATTTCCTGCTACACACAGATAATCTGTATATATATTCAAGGAATGCATTGTTTTGGGTGAGGGAAAGGTGTCAAGGTTAATTAGAAGGAACATTGAAGTCATCAATTCAAGGAAGGGTTTAAGAAATTGTAAAAGGATGAGGGGTGCCTGGGTGGCTCAGTCAGTTAAGCCTCTGACTTCAGCTCAGGTCATGATCTTGCACTCTGTGAGTTCGAGCCCGGCGTGGGGCTCTGTACTGACAGCTCAGAGCCTGGAGCCTGCTTTGGATTCTGTGTCTCCTTCTCTCTCTGCCCCTCCGCCTCTCATGCGCTCTCTCTCTCTCTCTCTCTCACTCAAAAATAAATAAACATTAAAAATTAAAAAAAAAAAAGAAATTGTAGAAGGATGAAAGGAAGGAGGGTGGAAACTAAGTAGTAACTAATTAACTATATTTGTGGTAACATTAAATTACTTTTTAAAACATTTTGATGCATGTAACCTTATGTAAATTTCAAACCCAGTAGCATTTAGCATGCTTTATGCATCAGGGTATGGAAAGCAGATAATTCACTGCATTGCTAAATGAAGGGTGAGGTGTTAAAATCTCAATATTAATGAACATTATGAGCTAAGAGACTGGGAAAAGTACCTTTTCTACTATTGCTTAGAGTTAATATTAATCTCTAATGAATGTATGAAACTGCTGAACACATGAAAATTAGTTCTTCAATACAGCCGGTGTTTTGTTTATGTATCACTGTGTGTATATATGAATATGACATTGTTATAATTTTATAGTTTGGATCCAAGTGGAGAAATAATGGCATGTAGTGGAAATAATATGGAATTGACTTTAGAAAACCTGGTTGCCCCATTGCTGCTATTTTCAACTATGTGTACATGGTGCTTCGCTCAAACTTTTTACATTTAGTTTGTTAATTTTTCAGATGAGAATAATTATATCTATGTTAATTGGGTTTTTATATTTGCTGAGATGACATTAACTAATGGTTTTCATTTAATATGTATGAAAATAAATTTTAAACTAAAAAGAAGTATCTATTTTTTGGTTGCTACAATTCTGTTTTATGGCTTAAATTATTTTAAATCGTTTGGAAATAGTGCTTGCTAGTTCCTATTTTACTAACTATTCTGTGATTGGCAATGTTGTAACTGCAACAGTAAGTATGTTTTTGTGTATGGAGAACCCAAGAAATACGCTCTATATTACTGTAGAGAAACTTGTAAGAGACAGTATAGATAAGTATAGGCAACTATATTAAGGCACAATATAGCTCAAAAAATTAATGCTGACATCTCAACCAAACATGCCAGCATGTCATATCTACCTGTTTTGATTTATACTCAGTGGTAAAGATTACAACAAAATGACACAAAGATCTCTGAACCTCAGATTGTATGTAGTTTAGTGAGAAGTATATTAGTACTGAGACTGTCCCTTTAATTCTATTACATTTTCCTCTTGGCTGAAATAACAGCAGCAAACAGAAAGATAATGGAGGAGGGAAAATGAAATGCAGTATACTGTGAAGAAAAAAAGAGGGGGCCCCCTAATAGCTGGAACTTAGGGGGATGGAGCAAACATCACGATGAGTCATCAACTGCTACAGACTAACAGCATCCCTTGTTCTAGCAGTAGTCTTCGGGTTAGCAGCAGTAAGCTTGGCCTTGGTAATGCTCCCCCTTCAAAGGGTCTGTGTAGACTCCTACAGAATACCTAGAATGTTCTGTTCTAGTTTCATGGGTACAGTGCATTCTTTTATTTCTGTGAGGCTCTTAATCATAATTACTGATTTTTAAAATTCTCTTCTCCCAATATTATGTGCTCATATATTTTCAATTACATTGTTTAGTTGGTAGTTTTGTTTTCTGTGCTTTTTTTTTCCAGTTTATTTTGGTTTCTCAGTTGTATGGTTAGAGACTTCAATAATCTGTGATTCTTTTTCTCCATGTGTTTATTTAATACAATATTTAAAACTGAGTATTTTAAGCTGACATGATAAGACCCTAATGGAAGCTTTTTATCTTTTTTATTTTTATTTTTCTGCCTAACTGGGCTATTCTATAGCTGATCTGACCACTTTATGGGGACGATGAAATGCCAGAATTTGTATAATGTTTATTTGAGGCTTCTCAGTTTCCCTAGGGAGGGCTAATTCTTCAAACTTTTGCCTGGGGAATAGGAGATTTGTTATAGTTATTTGAGAACTGAGTTGTGGAACGTGAGCTCAGCCTCACTACTCAGTAAGGTCTTATCATTCATTCCCTGAAGTAACACTGTAGGGAAATATGTTATTTCAGATGATTTTTAAATTTGGAAAAATAAAGTATGTTTTTCTTTTTATCTCAGTTGGCTTCAGTCTGGCCTCTTCCCCCAAGTCATGGCTGCAATATAGAAATTGATGAATATTTTTCTAAAACTCTTGTGACCATTGGAATATAGACTGTACAAGCATCATAAATTATCCTGGTATTATTCATATTTATACCTTTTTATATTTTAGATTACACATTCTTCACAGAAGACCATGTATATAACTCAATATATAACCTCAACTTGTTAAAAGAAGAAATTTGGGGAATTTATGGAGGAATTAAGAACTTGGCAAACAAACCCCTCCACAAAAACAAGTGTAAAGGAGGACAAATTGTTACAACCATTTCAGGGTTTGGGGAGTTGACCCAAGGCTAGCAACAAACTGAGAAGTAGTTGTTCATAAACTGCAGGTAAAAACAATGGGAGTGGAAGTAGTCTTTTCTGGATCAGCACCACAACTCTGCGGCTAAAATAATTTTATCAGGACCCGGCTAACCTTGAATACTAGTAGATTTACTTTCAGAGGGAACCGCCATGCTTTGGAGTGGAAGGCAAACATCTGTGTCTAGTAAAAATTTCATTAAATGTAGCAAATTTAGTAGGAAGCAAGGGAGAACTACAGCTTAACTTGTTTGAGATTGCTATACCCTTTGAGGCAACTTGAAGACCAGACAGAAATTTAATGAGGGGATCCTGGGACTGAAGGATCCGTATTAGGATTAGATAAACCCTTTGTAGGTCCATGGCTATGCAAATGTGGGATGGGGGACCAGAGACACCTGACAGTAAAATCTGAGGCAGACACTAAACGTTCAAAGTTCCCAAACTTTGAATGTGTTCCTCAACTCACACACAGATCAGTCTCTAGAGGGAAGCATTATGGGATGTAGTGATTGAGTAGTCTTTGCCCATTCATTGCCTGACCAGTGACTGTGACATTAGGAAATGTTTGGGTGTGATGAAAATACTGTAGAGCTGAACAATGACGATCATTGCACAATACTAGGAATCCTCTGAAAATCACTGTACTGTGTGCATTTGCAATAGCTATATTTCATATTGGGTAAATTGTACTTTAGTAAATCTAAAGAGGTTTCAAAATAAAATCTACTTTCAATATTTTTACCAATGAAAATTTTGCTTTAGCATTTTTACCTTTTGTATTTATGGGGCAATTATTCCAATTAACAAAGTAATTTCTCAGCTCTTGTCCTCTAAGCATCATTTTTTTTTCCCACTCAATGATCTGGCAGAAATCATAAATCTCTAGGGTAACAGCTCCTTTTCTAAAGTGAAGTCCATAAAAACAAAGATTAATCTTTTCATGTTGCAGTAGAGTTACTGTTAAAAATGCAAAACATTACCTTTTTTCCTTGTGGTATACCGACTTTCCTGAGGAAGCTACATATGTGAGTTCCAAGATTTACCAGCTGCCTTAATACACAGTAAAACCTTGGCTGTTATCTATTTACACCTGTGGAATGACCACCTTCCAGTCTGTCCTGGGATCCCAGAGTTCTCAGGATTTCCTTTGTTCCTGACTTTACCAACCCAGATAAAAAATATGTAAATTGTCTTTGGGGACCTATATCCCTGTTCTGAATTTAGACTTCTCCTCTGAGAGAACTGTTGAGAGTTTGGAGAAGTTAGCTGGAGACTTAACTTCAGAATTGATGATTAAAAAAAAAAAAACCCAAAACATGCTGCTGGGGTGACTGGGTGGCTCAGTTGATTAAGCAGCAAACTCTTGATTTCGACTCAGGGCGTGATCTCACAGTTCCTGTGTTTGAGCCCAACATCGGGCTCTGCACTGATAGCATGGAGCCTGCTTGGGATTTTCTCTCTCTGCCCCTCCCCTGCTTGCACCCTCTCTGTCTCTCAAAATAAACAAACAAACAAACAAACAAACATACTTTAAAAAAGTGTGAAGCGGCATGACATCAGACAACTGTATGGTGAGAAGGCTGCAATCAGTTAAAAGTCTTGTATATGAAGAAGTACCTAATTGTCTGATCAAATAAATGGCAAGAAGTACCTTTGGGGGTGAGGGAAGTATCTAATTGATTTAGAGCCAGGCAAGATTAGTTTCAGCGACACATGGAAAGAGAAGCAAATTTTGATTTATTATAAGATTGAGTGGAAACAAAGTAATTGGACAAGTCTTTCAAACTTATTGCTATCTAGAGGTATCAGTTTTAAAAGATTTTTTTTTTTCAAAGTTTATTTATTTTTGGGACAGAGAGAGACAGAGCATGAACGGGGGAGGGGCAGAGAGAGAGGGAGACACAGAATCGGAAGCAGGCTCCAGGCTCCGAGCCATCAGCCCAGAGCCCGACGCGGGGCTCGAACTCACGGACCGCGAGATCGTGACCTGAGCTGAAGTCGGCCGCTTAACCGACTGCGCCACCCAGGCGCCCCTAGAGGTATCAGTTTTAAAGAATACAATTTAAGATGGGAGACTAGGAGAGCATTTTGGCATGTAATGCCAAAGATCCAGTAGAGCCTGAGTGATTGATTATGCAGGAAAAACATGGTCAGGGCCAGGTTTTGAGCTGGGAGTAGGGTTAGGGCTAGGGAATAAAGCAGTTATGCCTTTCCAGGTAAGAGGTAGGGCACAGCCATTGGTGTGGGGGTTTTTTTTGTTTATTTTTTGTTTTGTTTTGTTTTTATGAAAGGAAGGAAAATAACAGATAAAGTTTGGAGATCTAGGGGTTGAAATTTTAATAAACTACCCTCAGGTGGTTTCATTAAATAATTACTAAAATTATCAAACTCTTACAATGTAGTACATATTGTGTTAAAACTGTTTCACATGTATTTAATTATTTTTCTGGCAGAGAGCCACAATGTGTATTACTGGTTTTTGTTGTTGTTGTTGTTCTCTTCTATATCCTATTGATGGAAATATTTTGTTTTCTTGTTATTGCTTTAAATTGTCTTTTAACTTTATTTTTTGACAATTGCTTGTTGTCATTTTCTTTCTTTTTTTTTTTTAAATTCTGAAATATCCTTTAAGTGTTGTTTAAATTTCTTAGGTGATGAAGATTCTTCCAAGTTCAAATTCTAAAATGGGATTTATTTGGGACATGAACTCTCTCTTTTTATGGCCAGACCCCATCTTTTCCCACCCTTTCTGCCTACTCATGTAATTACTTTGTAGTAAAATATATCCTTGATTATTTATTATTTGTATTGTGTGTCTATTTTGACATAATTATATAATTGATATTTGGTCATTATTTTTATTTGTCCATGGCATTTTGTAGGAAGGAAGCTGTTCTATTTGTCCTTTAGATGTTTCATTTAACAATCTTTGCATTATGCTTTTAATTTCAATTAATTTATTTTTTTTATTTTTTTAAATATGAAATTTATTGTCAAATTGGTTTCCATACAACACCCAGTGCTTTTCAAATGACAGTTTTAGGAGTGCCTGGGTGGGTCAGTTAAGTGTCCAGCTCTTAGTTTTGACTCAGGTCATGATCTCACAGTTTGTTAGTTGGAGCCCCACATTGGGCTCCGTGCTGACAGCATGGAGCCTGCCTATGGTTCTCTCTCTCCCTCTCTCTCTGCCCCTCCACTGCTCACTCATTCTCTCTCTCTCACAAATAAATAAACTTGAAAAACAATAAAGAAATAAATGACAGCTATATGAATCCTTGCCTCATGTATAAAAAAAATACCAAGAATGAATAGTTTATTGTGAAGGGGTCAGCGAAAAATTTAGTGAAGGGGATACTGACAGGGGTAAATTTCAGTGACTTTTAACAATATACTCCAATGTTAAAAGGTAGAAACGTCCTGGTACCATTAAGGCTCTATCTCAATAGGCAAGGATTCAATGGAAATGTGTCTTAGTGTCACTTCCAAGGTGATCATAATGGCTCACAGGAGAAAATAGAAATAGGATCATTATTTTTACTTCATGAGACTTTTAGATGGAAATGATTTCAATGGAAATATCTCATATGCTTGATTCTCTAATTTCTGTTGTGTGTAATGAAAATTGAAGAAATCATATACTAAATTTTAGATTTCAGGTGCCAATGGTCTTTCATTGATCCATATATTACTTTATTGACACTTTCTAGAATTAAAAAAAGGGGGACTGCCATACCTATGTATAAATAACTGTCAAAGTCTATTGATACTATACTGACAAACTGAGATGTGAAGAACTATAACTTAAATTACTGCCTGAAGAGCCCTTAGATTCTGTGTTATAAAGTCTCTTGATATGCCTGGTTAATCACATAGTATACGTTTATGTCAAACATTTACATTTATAAAACATAATTTTCTATCGAACCGTAAGGTTTTGTTTTGTTTTGTGAGCCTGGTGGAGATTGCTGACTGACTTCTATTTGAAGAGGTCACTAAAACTATTAACAGTTCAATCTCACAGCCATAAGAGTGAGACCCAAATCCATCTCTTTAACCAAAATTGTACTTTCTGTCAAATCTGGCTGTATTTATATAACTTTCTCCTCTAGCAAGGAATGCCAGTCTGTTGACACCTTGATTTTAGCCTGATGAGATCCACACTAGCCTTCTGACCTGCAGAACTGTAAGACAAGAGACTTGTATTGTCAAGTTATTATGGTTTTGGTGATTTGTTATAGCAGTGATAGAAAACTAATACTCTGAGTTTATAAAAATGTGTTTCACTTTCTTTGGAAATCGTTTGGGTCACTTTTGTTGCAGTTGTTGATGGACTGGGACACCTAAATGATGAGTCAGGAGGTCACAGTGGTTAGGGGCCAGGCTGTGGACTCTGGATCCAGCTGACAGTCTGTTAGGTTAGCTTCAAATAGCAGATCCTCTGTTTACCAGTAGTAAGAATTTGATAAGCTACTTAAACCTGCTGCCTTCCAATTAGTTGCTATAGCTGTGACAGATGAAGTAGATGCTGTTGTGCCCTCCAAGTTACGAAGCAAGTACCTCTATCCTCTAGCTTCCGGAAGTTGCGGCTTCCAAAGCTCACGTCAAAGATCTGTCCTCAACTAATAGGAACTACCAAAGTTGACTGGGAAAAAAAAGCCAATCTCAGAAGGGTATATACTATATGATCCTATTTACATCTTCTTCTTGGGGTAAGGAAGGAGGGAAGAGGGTGTGGCTATAAATGGTCAACATGATGGGTCCTTGTAGTAAGGAAAATGTTCTGCATCTTGACTGTACCGATGTCAATATCCTGGTTGTTATATTGTACTATTGCTTTGAAAGTTGTTACCATTGGAGTAAACTGAGAAAAGAGTACATAGGGCCAGTCTGTATTATTCCTTAAAATTATAATTGTTTCAAAATAAAATAATTTAAAAATTCTAAGAAAATCACAAACAATACCACTGAAATATTACTGTCAATTTCAAAGTGACTTTAGAATCCTATGTACTTTTTTAAAAATAACATGTTTGGAAACCTTTTCTGGAAATTCCAATCTTAGTGTAAATTTTCTTGAATCATACCTTTATTGATTTTCATTTTTTTTTCTTTTACAAATTTCCTGGTTTTATTCAATGCTCGTACTGGGCATTATTTTTTTTTTTTCCTTTTTCTGGCCTACCCTCAGTGATTGCAGGTGTTCATGTTTTGGGATTAGATTTAGTTTTGGGGAATGCTATTAAATAATTAACAACCCGGGTCTAGTGAATGGAACAGCAGTGAACCTAGGGTAATGATCCTTTTGGTAAAAAACAAGATATAATTTGGGGTGCCTGGGCGGCTCGCTTGGTTAAGCAACCGAGTTTGGCTCAGGTCATGATCTTGCAGTCTGTGAATTTGAGCCCTGTGTTGGGCTCTGTGCTGACAGCTCAGAGCCTGGAGCCTGGTTTAGATTCTCTTGTCTCCCTCTTTCTCTGCCCCTCCCCCACTCATGCTCTGTCTCTCTCTATCTCAAAAAATAAATAAACATAAAAAAATATAAAAAACAAGATACAATTAGAAAATGAACTGATTTTATTGGTGATATTAGAACTATCTCTCTAGTAGTTTCCAACGAGGCATTTTAAGTACGCTTTTAATTGTAGTGACATAAAGTGTGTATATGCAGATTCCCAAGCCAAGGAATTTGGATGCTTCCTTTCTGGAATATTTACTTACAGGTGTTTAATGATGGGATTAAAATATCTCATTTATCTGTTGGCCATTCCTCACGTGAGCAGGGAAAGAAACTGTGAACCAGTGGCTAAGCAGGTACTACAGACTGATGACGTGTTTCTACTGTACTGGCACAGATTGCTATAACCTTCCCCAAGACAGCCCTCGAAGAACAGCTGAGAGAAAACACCAACATGGGGGAAAACCTCTAAGAATCCATTTAAATGCTCTAAATGAGTGGGTATGAAGCCATGTGAAGTGAGGCAGGGATTTGCCTTTCTGGGAGCGGGGCAGGGCTGTCGTAGCTGTGGGATAATAAAATTGGAAAGAAACTGAAATCTTCCCTTGATTCTTCCACTTCTGTTGCCTTGGGACAATTAGTAGCAACTTAGGAGTCCTCATAAACAAAGCCTTGGTGACAAGAAGTCTTACTCTGAGAAGAAACTCTAGTGGAAAGTAAAATTTGTGGGGACGTATCAGACAGTTAGTTGCCTTTCCAGTCCTTCTACTGAATCTCTGAATCTTCTTTCCCACTGAATGTCACTTCTTCCTGGGAGACTGAATACTCAGTCAGTTCTAATAATTAAAGAGTAAATACAGAAAGGGCTATTCTCACTTTTACATGTAACAACCCAATTGCAGATATTTTGCTGCTGCTTCCTCAAAAATTTGAGTCTCTAAGGTATTCATTTCCACACAGTTTTACTTTCACTAGAGGACACAAATATGGTTCCTTAGAAGTAAAAATAAAGATTTCACTTGCCATTTAATGAGCACTCATACAAAGAGGTGACTGCTTTGGTGAGTTTGATCCTAATTTATACAAAACTGAGAGGTGAATCAAGTCTGGAACCCAGTTCAGCTAATGATTTAGCTCTTTTGTCAGAGAACATTTGATTCATTTCATTAAGAACTTTGACCAACTGAAATGCCAGTCGAGGGAGAAGAAAATGTAGAACTTGGAATAAAAGATGAAAGTGATGAATAAAAACGGTGGCCACGTGATCAATTACAGAAACAAGGACTACAATGCCTATAGATATTTTTTCTTGCGTATTATTCATTTTTTGTGTATTAAGTATTTCTCTACCTCTTCACTGTTATTTTAAATAAAGTTGGTTTTGGTTAACTTTCTAATTTGTCTTTATGTTGCAGACTACATAGATGTGATTGTGACTGTATTACTAACTGAATGAACATTTCTAGAGATGAGTCATGGACCTTTGGGACCATTTTGGGAGTGTGTCTCTTTATAGGAAGACCGATTGCTTTCTGGTATTCAAAAGCATGATGTGATTTTATTATTGGTATGTAGAAGATTATTGTCATGGATAGCAAGATGTAGAGTGCCCTTACCAGCTGACTTCCTGCTCAGTTCTGCCTACGGCTGGCAGAAGAAGAAAAATGCTTTTTTTTTTTTTTTTTTTTTTTGGTGCTTACTGTTTCCCCTCTGGCCGAATACTACCCAAGGACATGCGAGCGGCATTATTAATGACAGAAGTAATAGAAACAGTAGTAATAGTAATAGTATGGTGACAGCACCCTGCTTATCCTGCTTACAGTCCAGAAAGCAGAAGCATCCAGTGAATATGGGCTGCTGGATTCTTTCTAGCACCTATGTCCCCATAAGAGCAGGCACAGTGACAGTGAGCGGGGGCTCAAAGTCACACAGTCCTTTTGCTTCTTCCCAGCGATGTGGAACGTTCTGCAGTAACTAATTTCTGCGTAACACTACCTAATCCCTTTTTGTTCCTCCAGGCATTTCAAAGCCTTCATAAAACACCGACGACAACAACAACACAACTTTTTAACTGAATTCTCACTATTAAGTGTCCTCTCTATTTGAAATAACTGAAGCTGTTTGATTTTTTCTAACTTTAAGTATGTACCCAAAAGAGAAAGTCTTATATACGTGTAGCTGAGCACAGGCCCAAGAAGGCTCACAGCAGCACTATTCATATTAGCAAAGACCTGTAAATAGTTTGAAAACTTATCACAGAGGTTTGGTGAAAAAAAAACAGTGGAATATTATACAGATATCAAAATAAATGACTGTTATGTACATGCAGTAATACGACTGAATATCACTGTGTTTTTATGACACTCATTAAGTATAATTCACATAGCATAAAATTCCCTGTTTTAAAGTACACATTTCAGTGTTTACAGTATATTCACGGAGTTGTACAATGAGCATCACAGTCTTGTTTTAGGACATTTTCATTTCCCTCAAAAGAAGCTCTACTGTCGTCAGTAGTTACTTAAGATTCCATAGCCCATTGCATCTTCCCAGCCTGAGGCAACCACTAACCTACTTTCTGTTTGTTTCTCTTCTGCAGATTTTGTATGAGTTGAATCATCCAGTATGTTTTCTTTTGTGATTGGCTTCTTTCATGTAATGTCTTAAGGTTCATCCATACTGTAGCATATATCAGCACATCAGTCCTTTTATTTCTCAGTAATACTCTACTGGATGGATATGCCACATTTTGTTTACCCATTCATCAATTGATGGACATTTAGTCTGTCTCTCTTTTAATCATAACAAATAATGCTGTTAGGAGAATTCATGTGTAAACTTTAGTAAGGACATATGTTTTAATTTTCTTGGGCATATACTTATTAGTGAAATTGCTGAGTTACATGGTAACTCTATGTTACCATAGAGGTAATTGACAATTTGTTTTTCTCAGTGGCTTCACCACTTTATAACCCGTCTAGAAATGTGTAAGATCCAGTTTCTCCATATCATCACCCGCCCTTGTCTTATGTGTGTTAACAGTCCTAGTAGTTGTGAATTGGTATCTCATTATGGTTTTGGTTTACATCACCCTAATGGCTAATAATGTAAAGAATCTTTTCACGTGTTTTCGGGCACTTGTATATCATATTTGGAGAAGTGTCTATTCAGCTCCTTTGCCAACTTTTATTTTGGCAATTTGACTTTATTGTCAAGTTGTAAATGTTCTTTATATATTCTAGATATCATTATCTAAATCTCTTATCAGATATATGGTTTACAAATACTTTTTCGCTTTATGTGGGCTGTCTTTTCACTTTTTTGATGTTGCCTTTTGAAATATACGTATACTTAATTTTGATAAAGACGAAGCATCCATTCTTTTTTATTTTGCCACTTATGCTCTTGGTATGTTATCTAAAAAATCACTTAAAGTATCAGAGATTTATGTCTTTTTTTCTTATAGTTTTATAGTGAAACCTCTTATATTTAGGTATGTGATCCACATTGAGTTCATTTTTGAGTATGATGTGAGGGAAAGATCCAGTTTCCTTTTTCTGCATATACATATCCAGTTGTTTCAGCACTATTTGTTAGAAAACTACTGTTCCTTCATTTAATTGTGCAATTACATTATTAAAGAAATGTTTACACTATGTTGTTATTAACTACAGTCACCATGCTGTACATTAGAACTTATTTATTCTAGAACTTATCTAGCCTAGAACTGAGAATTGGTACCCTTTGGTCACACCTCCCCATTCCCTCCCTTTTCCTGACCACATCCAGCCCCTGGTGACTATCATCCTATTCTCCATTACTATGAGTTTAACTTTTGTAGATTCTATGTATAACTAAGATTATGCAATATTTATCTTTCTTTGTCTGGCTTGTTTCACTTACAGCATCTAGGTTAATTCATGTTGTAAATGGCAGCATCATCTTTGTTTTTTTAAAGCTGAGTGATGTGCTAGTGTATGTGAGTGTGTGCGTGTGTGTGCGCGCGCGCGTGCTCGTGTGTGTGTGTGTGTGTGTGTGTGTGTGTGTGTATCATGTTTGGCTGCTATGAATACTGCAGTGAACATGACAATGCAGATATTTCTTTGAGATGATGATTTACTTCCTTTGAATATATACTCAGAAGTGGAATTGCTTGATTACATGGTAGTTCTGTTCTATTTTTAATTTTTTGAGATATCTTTATATTGTTTTTCATAGCAGCTATACCAGTTTATATTCCTATTAAAAAAGCACAAGTATTCCTTTTTCTTCACATCCTTGTCAACATTTACTATCTTTTGACTTTTTCGTAATAGATAACTGTCCTAACCGGTGTAAGGTGACATCTCATTGTGGTTTGATTTGCATGTCTCTAATCATTAGTTATCTTGAGCATCTTTTCATATACCTATTGTTCTGTGCATGTCCTATTTGATAAAATGTTCAAGTCCTTCACTCATTTTTTTAATCAGGGTTTTTTGTTTTGTTTTGTTTTTGCTATTGGGTTGTAGGAGTTTTTTTATATACTTTGGATATTAGTCCCTTATCAGATATATGATTTTAAGTATTTTTTCCCCACTCTGTAAGTTGCCCTATAAGTTGTTGATTGTTTCTTTTGCCATGCAGTAACCTTTTAGTTCGTTTATTTTAGCTTTTGTTACCTAAGCTTTTGGTGTTAAACCCAAAAAAAAATCACAGCCGAGACCAATATCCAGGTGATTTCTTCCTGAAAGTTTTATGCTTTCTGGCCTTATATTTAAGTCTTTAATCATTTGAGGTCATTTTTGTATGGTGTAAGATGATTTCCAACTTTATTCTTTTGCTTGTGGCTATCTACTTTTCCCAGCACCACTATTGAAGAGACTGTCCTTTCCACGTTGTATATTTTTAGTGTCTTTGTCAAAGATTAGTTGACCATACAGGTATGAGTTTCCTTCTAGGCTCTTTATTCTGGTCCATTGGTTTATGAGTCTGTTTTTATGCTAAGGCCATACTGGTTTGATTACCATAACGTTGTAGCATAATTTGAAGTCAGGAAATATGATAGTTCCAACTTTGATCTTCTTGTTCAGGTTGCTTGGCTATCTGTGTGTGTGTGTATGTGTGTGTGTGTGTGTGTGTGTGTGTGTGTGTGTGTGTGGTTTTACACACATTTTAGCATTTTCTATTTCTGTGAAAAATGCTGTTGGAATTGTGATAGAGATTGCATTGAATTTTTATATTTCTTTGGGCAGTATTGACATTGTAACAATATTCTTCCAACCCATGAACATGAGATATCCTTCCATTGACTTGTGTCTTCAAATCTTTCATCAATATTTCGCAGTTTTCTGTGTAAGATCTCTAACCTCCTTAGTTAAATTTATTCCTAAGTTTGTGTGTGTATGTGTGTGTGTACTTGATGCTGTTCTAAATTTAAGTGTTTTATTAATTTTTTAAGATAGCCCATTGTTTATAGAAACACAAGTGATTTTTGTATGTTGATTTTGTGTCCTGCAACTTTACTGAGTTGGTTTAACAGTTTGAAAAAAAATGAAAAAACTCAAAAGATTGAAAAAAATCTTTAAGGTTTTGTAGATATAAGATCATGTCATTTGCAAATGAAGGGAATGCCTTTTATTTATTTTTCTCACCTAATAGCTCTAGATAGGATTCCGGTATTATGTTGTATAAAAGTGGCAAGAGTATGCACTCCTGTCTTGTTCTGATCTTAAAAGCATTCAGCTTTTCACCATTGAGTATGATGTTAGCTGTGGGCTGCTCATATATTGTCTTTGTTATGTGAGATACATTCCTTCTGTAACTAATTTGTTGAAAGTTTTTATCATGAACATGTTGGATTTTGTCAATCCTTTTCTTTTTTTTTTTTTTTTTTTATTTTTTTATTTTTATTTATTTATTTTTTTTTTTTATGTTTTTTTTTTTTTTATGAAATTTATTGACAAATTGGTTTCCATACAACACCCAGTGCTCATCCCAAAAGGTGCCCTCCTCAATACCCATCACCCACCCTCTCCTCCCTCCCACCCTCCATCAACCCTCAGTTTGTTCTCAGTTTTTAAGTCTCTTATGCTTTGGCTCTCTCCCATTCTAACCTCTTTTTTTTTTTTTTCCTTCCCCTCCCCCATGGGTTCCTGTGAAGTTTCTCAGGATCCACATAAGAGTGAAACCATATGGTATCTGTCTTTCTCTGTATGGCTTATTTCACTTAGCATCACACTCTCCAGTTCCATCCACGTTGCTACGAAAGGCCATATTTCATTTTTTCTCATTGCCACGTAATATTCCATTGTGTATATAAACCACAATTTCTTTATCCATTCATCAGTTGATGGACATTTAGGCTCTTTCCATAATTTGGCTATTGTTGAGAGTGCTGCTATGAACATTGGGGTACACGTGGCCCTATGCATCAGCGCTCCTGTATCCCTTGGATAAATTCCTAGCAGTGCTATTGCTGGGTCATAGGGTAGGTCTATTTTTAATTTTCTGAGGAACCTCCACACTGCTTTCCAGAGCGGCTGCACCAATTTGCATTCCCACCAACAGTGCAAGAGGGTTCCCGTTTCTCCACATCCTCTCCAGCATCTATAGTCTCCGGATTTGTTCATTTTGGCCACTCTGACTGGCGTGAGGTGATACCTGAGTGTGGTTTTGATTTGTATTTCCCTGATAAGGAGCGACGCTGAACATCTTTTCATGTGCCTGTTGGCCATCCGGATGTCTTCTTTAGAGAAGTGTCTATTCATGTTTTCTGCCCATTTCTTCACTGGGTTATTTGTTTTTCGGGTGTGGAGTTTGGTGAGCTCTTTATAGATTTTGGATACTAGCCCTTTGTCCGATATGTCATTTGCGAATATCTTTTCCCATTCCGTTGGTTGCCTTTTAGTTTTGTTGGTTGTTTCCTTGGCTGTGCAGAAGCTTTTTATCTTCATAAGGTCCCAGTAATTCACTTTTGCTTTTAATTCCCTTGCCTTTGGGGATGTGTCGAGTAAGAAATTGCTACGGCTGAGGTCAGAGAGGTCTTTTCCTGCTTTCTCCTCTAGGGTTTTGATGGTTTCCTGTCTCACATTTAGGTCCTTTATCCATTTTGAGTTTATTTTTGTGAATGGTGTGAGAAAGTGGTCTAGTTTCAACCTTCTGCATGTTGCTGTCCAGTTCTCCCAGCACCATTTGTTAAAGAGGCTGTCTTTTTTCCATTGGATGTTCTTTCCTGCTTTGTCAAAGATGAGTTGGCCATACGTTTGTGGGTCTAGTTCTGGGGTTTCTATTCTATTCCATTGGTCTATGTGTCTGTTTTGGTGCCAATACCATGCTGTCTTGATGATGACAGCTTTGTAGTAGAGGCTAAAGTCTGGGATTGTGATGCCTCCTGCTTTGGTCTTCTTCTTCAAAATTCCTTTGGCTATTCGGGGCCTTTGGTGGTTCCATATGAATTTTAGGATGGCTTGTTCTAGTTTCGAGAAGAATGCTGGTGCAATTTTGATTGGGATTGCATTGAATGTGTAGATAGCTTTGGGTAGTATTGACATTTTGACAATATTTATTTTTCCAATCCATGAGCAGGGAATGTCTTTCCATTTCTTTAAATCTTCTTCAATTTCCTTCAGAAGCTTTCTATAGTTTTCAGCATACAGATCCTTTACATCTTTGGTTAGATTTATTCCTAGGTATTTTATGCTTCTTGGTGCAATTGTGAATGGGATCAGTTTCTTTATTTGTCTTTCTGTTGCTTCATTGTTAGTGTATAAGAATGCAACTGATTTCTGTACATTGATTTTGTAGCCTGCAACTTTGCTGAATTCCTGTATCAGTTCTAGCAGACTTTTGGTGGAGTCTATCGGATTTTCCATGTATAATATCATGTCATCTGCAAAAAGCGAAAGCTTGACTTCATCTTTGCCAATTTTGATGCCTTTGATTTCCTTTTGTTGTCTGATTGCTGATGCTAGAACTTCCAGCACTATGTTAAACAGCAGCGGTGAGAGTGGGCATCCTTGTCGTGTTCCTGATCTCAGGGAAAAAGCTCTCAGTTTTTCCCCGTTGAGGATGATGCTAGCTGTGGGCTTTTCATAAATGGCTTTTATGATCTTTAAGTATGTTCCTTCTATCCCGACTTTCTCAAGGGTTTTTATTAAGAAAGGGTGCTGGATTTTGTCAAAGGCCTTTTCTGCATCGATTGACAGGATCATATGGTTCTTCTCTTTTTTTTTGTTAATGTGATGTATCACGTTGATTGATTTGCGAATGTTGAACCAGCCCTGCATCCCAGGAATGAATCCCACTTGATCATGGTGAATAATTCTTTTTATATGCCGTTGAATTCGATTTGCTAGTACCTTATTGAGAATTTTTGCATCCATATTCATCAGGGATATTGGCCTGTACTTCTCTTTTTTTACTGGGTCTCTGTCTGGTTTAGGAATCAAAGTAATACTGGCTTCATAGAATGAGTCTGGAAGTTTTCCTTCCCTTTCTATTTCTTGGAATAGCTTGAGAAGGATAGGTATTATCTCTGCTTTAAACGTCTGGTAGAACTCCCCTGGGAAGCCATCTGGTCCTGGACTCTTATTTGTTGGGAGATTTTTGATAACCGATTCAATTTCTTCGCTGGTTATGGGTCTGTTCAAGCTTTCTATTTCCTCCTGATTGAGTTTTGGAAGAGTGTGGTTGTTCAGGAATTTGTCCATTTCTTCCAGGTTGTCCAGTTTGTTGGCATATAATTTTTCATAGTATTCCCTGATAATTGTTTGTATCTCTGAGGGATTGGTTGTAATAATTCCATTTTCATTCATGATTTTATCTATTTGGGTCATCTCCCTTTTCTTTTTGAGAAGCCTGGCTAGAGGTTTGTCAATTTTGTTTATTTTTTCAAAAAACCAACTCTTGGTTTCGTTGATCTGCTCTACAGTTTTTTTAGTTTCTATATTGTTTATTTCTGCCCTGATCTTTATTATTTCTCTTCTTCTGCTGGGCTTAGGCTGCCTTTGCTGTTCTGCTTCTAGTTCCTTTAGGTGTGCTGTTAGATTTTGTATTTGGGATTTTTCTTGTTTCTTGAGATAGGCTTGGATTGCAATGTATTTTCCTCTCAGGACTGCCTTTGCTGCGTCCCAAAGCGTTTGGATTGTTGTATTTTCATTTTCATTTGTTTCCATATATTTTTTAATTTCTTCTCTAATTGCCTGGTTGACCCACTCATTCGTTAGTAGGGTGTTCTTTAACCTCCATGCTTTTGGAGGTTTTCCAGACTTTTTTCTGTGGTTGATTTCAAGCTTCATAGCATTGTGGTCTGAAAGTAAGCATGGTATAATTTCAATTCTTGTAAACTTATGAAGGGCTGTTTTGTGACCCAGTATATGATCTATCTTGGAGAATGTTCCATGTGCACTCGAGAAGAAAGTATATTCTGTTGCTTTGGGATGCAGAGTTCTAAATATATCTGTCAAGTCCATCTGATCCAATGTCTCGTTCAGGGCCCTTGTTTCTTTATTGACCGTGTGTCTAGATGATCTATCCATTTCTGTAAGTGGTGTATTAAAGTCCCCTGCAATTACCACATTCTTATCAATAAGGTTGCTTATGTTTATGAGTAATTATTTTATATATTTGGGGGCTCCGGTATTCGGTGCATAGACATTTATAATTGTTAGCTCTTCCTGATGGATAGACCCTGTAACTATTATATAATGTCCTTCTTCATCTCTTGTTACAGCCTTTAATTTAAAGTCTAGTTTGTCTGATATAAGTATGGCTACTCCAGCTTTCTTTTGGCTTCCAGTCGCATGATAAATAGTTCTCCATCCCCTCACTCTCAATCTAAAGGTGTCCTCAGGTCTAAAATGAGTCTCTTGTAGACAGCAAATAGATGGGTCTTGTTTTTTTATCCATTCTGATACCCTATGTCTTTTGGTTGGCGCATTTAATCCATTTACATTCAGTGTTATTATAGAAAGATACGGGTTTAGAGTCATTGTGATGTCTGTATGTTTTATGCTTGTAGTGATGTCTCTGGGACTTTGTCTCACAGGGTCCCCCTTAGGATCTCTTGTAGGGCTGGTTTAGTGGTGACAAATTCCTTCAGTTTTTGTTTGTTTGGGAAGACCTTTATCTCTCCTTCTATTCTAAATGACAGACTTGCTGGATAAAGGATTCTCGGCTGCATATTTTTTCTGTCTAGCACCCTGAAAATCTCGTGCCAATTCTTTCTGGCCTGCCAAGTTTCAAAAGAGAGATCAGTCACGAGTCTTATAGGTCTCCCTTTATATGTGAGGGCACGTTTACCCCTTGCTGCTTTCAGAATTTTCTCTTTATCCTTGTATTTTGCCAGTTTCACTATGATATGTCGTGCAGAAGATCGATTCAAGTTACGTCTGAAGGGAGTTCTCTGTGCCTCTTGGATTTCAATGCCTTTTTCCTTCCCCAGTTCAGGGAAGTTCTCAGCTATTATTTCTTCAAGTACCCCTTCAGCACCTTTCCCTCTCTCTTCCTCCTCTGGGATACCAATTATGCGTATATTATTTCTTTTTAGTGTATCACTTAATTCTCTAATTTTCCCCTCATACTCCTGGATTTTTTTATCTCTCTTTTTCTCAGCTTCCTCTTTTTCCATAACTTTATCTTCTAGTTCACCTATTCTCTCCTCTGCCTCTTCAAGCCGAGCTGTGGTGGTTTCCATTTTGTTATGCATTTCGTTTAAAGCGTTTTTCATCTCCTCGTGACTGTTCCTTAGTCCCTTGATCTCTGTAGCAAGAGATTCTCTGCTGTCCTGTATACTGTTTTCAAGCCCAGCGATTAATTTTATGACTATTATTCTAAATTCACTTTCTGTTATATTATTTAAATCCTTTTTGATCAGCTCATTAGCTGTTGTTATTTCCTGGAGATTCTTCTGAGGGGAGTTCTTCCGCTTGGTCATTTTGGATAGTCCCTGGAGTGGTGCGGACCTGCAGGGCACTTCCCCTGTGCTGTAGTGTATAACTGGAGTTGGTGGGCGGGGCCGCAGTCAGACCTGATGTCTGTCCCCAGCCCACCGCTGGGGCCACGGTCAGACTGGTGTGTGCCTTCTCTTCCCCTCTCCTAGGGGCGGGATTCACTGTGGGGTGGTGTGGCTCGTCTGGGCTACTTGCACCGTGCCAGGCTTGTGATGCTGGGGATCTGGCGTATTAGCTGGGGTGGGTAGGCAAGGTGCTCGGGGGCAGGAGGGGCAGGCTTAGATCGCTTCTCCTTAGGTGATCCACTTCAGGAGGGGCCCTGTGGCAGCGGGAGGGAGTCAGATCCGCTGCCGGAGGTTTGGCTCCGCAGAAGCGCAGAGTTGGGTGTTTGCGCGGAGCGAGCAAGTTCCCCGGCAGGAACAGGTTCTCTTTGGGATTTCGGCTGGGGGATGGGCGGGGGAGATGGCGCTGGCGAGCGCCTTTGTTCCCCACCAAACTGAGCTCTGTTGTCAGGGGGCTCAGCAGCTCTCCCTCCCTTTGTCCTCCAGCCTTCCCGCTTTCCGAGCAGAGCTGTTAACTTATGACCTCCCAGACGCTAAGTCGCGCTTGTTGTGGGAACACAGTCCGTCAGGCCCCTCCGCTTTTGCAAGCCAGACTCCGTGGCTCTCTTTGGCCGGCGAGCCGCCCCTCCGCCCCGGCTCCCTCCCGCCAGTCCGTGGAGCGCGCACCGCCTCGCCGCCCTTCCTACCCTCTTCCGTGGGCCTCTCGTCTGCGTTTGGCTCCGGCGACTCCGTTCTGCTAATCCTCTGGCGGTTTTCTGGGTTATTTAGGCAGATGTAGATGGAATCTAAGTGATCAGCAGGACGTGCGGTGAGCCCAGCGTCCTCCTAAGCCGCCATCTTGCCGCCGACCTTGTCAATCCTTTTCTACACCTGTTAAGCTGACACTATGTTTTTTTTATCCTTCATTCTGTTAATATGGTGTCACATTTATTGATTTCTGAATGTTGAACCATCCTTGTCTCCCAGGGACAAATTCCATTGTTCATGATATATAATCCTTTTAATGAGCTGCCGAATTCAGTTTGCTGGTATTTTAATGAGGATTTTTACATGTTCATGAGAGATATTGGTCTGTAGCCTTCTTTTCTTGTAACATTTTTGTCTGGTTTTCTGGTCTCATAAAAGCAGTTGTGATGTTTTCCCTCAGCTTCTGTCTTCTGAAAGAGGATTGTAGAGAATTTGTATAATTTCTTTCTTAAGTGTTTGGTAGAATTACCAGTGAATCTGTCCAGGCCTAGTGCTTTCTGGAAGGTTGTTAATTATTGATTCAATTTCTTTAAGAGAAATTAAGTCTATTTAGCCTATCTATTTCTTCCTAGGTGAGTTTTCACAGATTGTGTTTTCCAAGGAATTGGTCAATTTAATATAGACTAGCAAATTTGTGGGTATAGAGTTATTTATAGTATTCCTTAATTATTCTTTAATGTTCATGGAGTCTGTGGTCATGTCTGTTCTTTCATTTCTGATATTGGTCATTTTTTTTATTATGTTTTCTTGCCTAGCTAGAGACTTATTGATTTTATATCTATATCGATTGCTTGTTTTTAATTTCATTGATTTCTTCTCTAATTTTTATTCTTTTATTCTCCTTTGGTTTCAATTTGTTTTTTGTTTTGTTTTTTGGTTTTTGGTTTCTTAAAATGGGAGCTTAGATGATTAGATGATTGATTTTAGCTCTTTTGTCATTTCTATTCTTTATAATTCTTTTATTCACATCATTATGAACCCATTGTACATTGAAAATGTCATAAGTTGAAAATGCATTTAATACAGCTAACACAGTGAACAGCATAGCTTAGCCTAGCTGACCTGAAACATACCCAGAACACTCACATTAGCCTCCAGTGGGGAAAAATCATACAACACAAAGCCTATTTTATTACAAAGTCTTAAATATCTCAGGTAGGTTATTGAACACTGTACTGAAAGTGGAAAGCAAAATGGTTGTGTGGGTACAGAATGGTTGTAGGTGTATCAGTTGTTTCCCTTCATGATCATGTGGCTTACTGAGAGCCGTGTCTCACTGCAGCTGCCCAGCATCATACACCATGTTGCTAGCCTGAGAAATCATCAAAATTCAAAATTTGAAGAATGGTTTCTACTTAACGTGTATTGCTTTTGCACTATTGTAAAGTTGAGAAATTGTAAGTCAAACCAACATAAGTTAGGGATGCTATAAATTTCCTTATAAACACTACTTGTGTTGCATCCCACAAATTTTTATAAATTATGTTAGACACATGTTAAGGATTGTTATGTCATCTTTGGAGAATTGACACATTTATCATTCTGTAATGTCTCTCTTTATTCCTAATAATTTTCCTTCATCTGAAGTCTACATTGTCCAAAACTAGTATAGCTACTCATATTTTCTTTTGATGTCTGTTAGCATGGAATATTTTTTCTCCATTTACTTTTAATTTATGTGTTTTTATATTTACAGTGGGTTTCTTGTAGACAACACTTAGTTGATTCTTGTTTTTTGACCCACACTCATAATCTCTGTTTTTCTATTGCTGTATTTAGAACCTTGATGTTCAAAGTGATTATTCATAATGTTGTATTAACATCTACTATATTTGTTTACTGTTTTCTATTTGCTGTCCTTATTCTTTGTTCCTGTTTTTGTTTTCCACTCTTTTTTTTTAACTTTTGTGATTTTCAGTTGAGTGTCTTATTCTAATTTCACTCCTTAGCATATCAATTATCTTTTTTTCTTTTTACTAAGTGGTTGCCCTAGATTTTCAATATACATTTACAATTAATCTAGCCCACTTTCAAACAACACTATGCTGCATCACAGGCAGTGTAGGTACCTTATGATAATAGTCCTTATTTCTCTCTTCAGTTCATCAAAACATTGCTGACATTTATTTCACTTACACATAAGAATACATGATCAAACACATTGCTAGTGTTATTGTTTCAACAAATTGTTATATGCTAGATCAATTAAGAATTAAAAATTTGGGGTACCTGGGTGGCTCAGTCAGTTAAGCATCCAACTCTTGATTTTGGCTCAGGTCATGATCTCATGATTCATGAGTTCCTGCCCCACATCAGGCTCTGTCTCTGACAGTGCAGAACCTGCTCTGGATTCTATCTCCCTCTCTCTCTGCTCCTCCCCTGCTTGCTGTCTATCTCTCTCTCAAAATAAATAGAAATAAACTTAAAAGAAAAACAGTAAAAAAATTAAAAAACTTATTTTACCTTTACATTTCTATTTAATGTTCTTCCTTTCTTTATGCAGATCCAACTTTCTGACCTATATCATTTTCCTTCACTCAAAGAACTACTTTCAAGATTTCTTGCAAGGCAAGATTCCTGCTACTGGCTACAAATTTCTCAATTTTTTTTCATCTGAGAAAGTCTTTATTTATTCTTCACTTTTAAAGAGTAATTTCCAGGGTACAGAATTCAAGATTGGTGAGTTTTTGTTTATATGTTTGTTTTGCTCATTTTCAACACACTAAATATTTCATTCTATTATTTTTAAAATTTTTTAATGTTTACTTCATTTTGAAAGAGAGAGCATGAGCAGGGGAGGGGCAGGGAGAGAGGAAGACAGAGAATCTCAAGCAGGCTCTAGGCTCTGAGCTGTCAGCACAGACCCTGTAGTGGGGCTTGAACACAGGGACCAAGAGATCATGACCTAAGCCAAAGTTGGTTGCCAACTGACTGAGCCACCCAGGCAGCCCTATTTCACTCTATTTTTGCTTACATGCTTTCTGAGAATAAGTCAGATTTTTTATCTTTGCTCCATTATAAATCATTTTTTCCTTCCTCCTTTGGCTTCTTTCAGGAGTTTTCTTTATTTATGATTTTCTATAGTTTGAAAATCATATGCCAATATGTAGTGTTTTTGTTTTTAGTTTTCAGTTTGGTGGTTTCCACTGAGATATCCTCATGTTTATAAACTCTTTCCTCAGCTGTGTCTCATCTACTGATAAGTCTCTCAAAGGCATTAATCCTTTCTGTTAAAGTGTTTTTGATGTCAAGCATTTCTTCTTGATTCTTTCTAAGAATTTTCACTTCTCTTTTGACCTTGTCCATCTGTTCTTGAATGCTTTCTACTTTATCAATTAGAGCCATTAAAATTAATAATTTTTTTAAAAATCCTGATAATTCCAACATCCCTGCCATGTCTTAGTCTGGTTCTGATGCTTCTTGCTCTGTCTCTTCAAACTGTGTTTTTTTGTGTTTGTTTGCCTGATAGTAGCAATTTTTTCTTGATAGCCAGACATGATGTACTAGGTAAAAAGATCTGCTATAAATAGGCCTTTAGTAAAGTGGTGATGGACCCGGGTTGGGGGTGGGGCAAGCATTCTATGGTTCCATGATTAGGTCTCAGTCATTTAGTGAGTCTGTATGCCCTTGGACTGTGAATTTCACATGCATTTCTCATTGCACCCCCTTTCACTCAGTTAACACAGGACATCTAGAGTAGGCTTGAGGTGGGTATTTTAATTCCCTTAAATCAGTTAGGCTTTGGTAAAACTTGAATAGATTAGGCCTAAGTTCAGACTTTGTTAAGAAAAACAGAACGCTCTTGTGTATTGTAGAATAGTTCCTTTTCCTCTTCTCCTGCTGAAGGCATGAGGGGATATATATTATTTTTTTCCCTGATATCCATTGTGAGGACCTGCTAGAGTTCCAGGAGGTAAAACTCACAGAAGCATGTGGGTCCTCTAATGATAAGTCCCCCTGAGGTTTTTATATCTCAGACTCGATTCGACTAAGCCTCTGACAACTCATCAACTGTGATTCAGTTTTCCCTACCCTTGGCACTCGTTTGCGTGTAGGTGTCAGCTGGAGGGTTTCTGTTCTCAAATGTTGTGATTTTCTGTATTTGCCTGTTGGTGTCTCCAGTTTTGGAGGCAGGAATTTGTGCTTTGATTTTATTTCTCTGACAGATCTAAGAAGAGTTGTGGATTTTTCAGTTTGTTCAACTTTTACTTATTCTTAGGATGTAGTAGGAGCTTCCAAACTTCTTACATGACAAACCAGAAACTGAGACTCCTCTAAAGACATATTATTCCCCAGAGATACTTTACGTTTTTAGATCAGTTTCTTGTTTGCCGCAACTGGTATCCACATTATGCATCTGTGATGGCAGAGGATTGCTGCTGATTGTTTTTGGCAAATGCCCTGGGGATGGGACATGTTTTGCTAAGTATGCTCTGAATCAAAAGAAAAGACATGCTCTGAGAACGAGATTTGTCCAGGAAGCTGTCAGGTAGGCATAATAATACCCATTCTGTGGGGATAGTTTGAGGGAGCTCCAAAGCCATTCTTCCCCCTCCAAGGCCTACCAGTCTGTTTTCCCCCACAGCTACCATTGTGGTAAGACTGTATCAAGGCTACCAAGGAGCTGGGGGTAAAGGGCATAGTAACAGAAGTAGTTTGAATGCCATGGACCTCACTGTTTTTACCAGGATTCATCTCCTTTTCTTAAATAAACACTTCATGGATTATTGCAGACTGGTTAAATTCCAGAATTCAGAAAATAATAATTTTGAAAAATTTTTACAGTGTTCTCACTGCTTTTACAGAGGATAGATTTCAGACATTCTTATCTTGCCATACAGAGCACTTCTCATCAGCAATGTGAATTTGTGTGACCAAAGTTAAGTCCTAAAAGATAATGTATAGCATAAGTTAGCTCTTTTTGTAGAATTAAAAAAACAAACAAACAACTAAGATTACAAAAAAAGGTTTGGAATATACACTATAGATTCCAAAAGGGAATATAGGAAACAATAATACTGGGATTTGGGATAATGGTCATCTTGGACAGGGAATGTAGGGAGAGGGGATGGTAGTCATACATGAATGAGAATAACATGAAAAAAATGTATGTTTAACCTCCCTGAGTCCAAGTAGGAATGAAGGGAAAAATAAATATCTTCTTAGTTTAAGACCATCTAAAAATTAGTAGCAAATGAAACAAACAACAACAACGACAAAAACAGTGGTCAACTTCAGTTTTCCTAAATTATAGTTCATTAATGTATATTATCCATACAATGACATATTATCTGAACAGCTACATGTGTTCCATGCACTTATATATTTATCTATCCACTCACAGGGGTGTGTATGCATACTCTTCATAAACAGTATCAGATATTTCATATATATTTTATCAGCTGCTTTTTAATGTGTGGGATAAAGGATCATAAATTGAATGTTTATGTGTCTTATTTTCTGATTCAGCTCTACAGCAGAAATTAAGAAACAATCTGTTAAAACTTTAAATAAAAATTATTTCTTACTGTTTTTAAGGAAATGTGTTTATTCTTTGAATGTTGCTCCTCTGATCTTTAGTTGTATGATTACCTCAAAAAAATGATTACGTCTTTTAAGGTTGCACAAACTACTTAGGCAATTATGATGTTGAAAAGGTAGTCAGCAAGGCAGTAAAAATGTAGCCCTTGCTTTAATAAATCTAAAATCTGATTCTAAATGGTTGGTGCTAATCTGCATGCATCATCATTTTCTGCTCAAAATGTAGCTGCCTATAACCATAATTTTGCAGTAGATATTTATGTTTGGGTTTGCTCAATCGAACTACTTACAGTGCTTCACTTATGAACTTGGCCTGGGAATTTATGGTAATATAGTAGTCTTAGGAAAGCTGAATTTAGTGGAAAACACCTAAGTCTCCTAACCCCACTTACCAGTATTTTTGAATTTGGCTTCATTTTCTGCTCCATTTTTCTTTATCTAGCTGACATTGAGCTAAAAGCTAATAGAGCGCTCACTCACTCACTCACTCACTCAATAAATAAAACTTTAGAAGGATATTTGAGGGGTCTTTCCCCTATCAGATTTGAAGACTAGAATGGAAAATGTTTATAAAGGAAAAATTAATCTCCATAAATCTTTCCAGGTGGGTGTCAGTGTCGCCAAGCCATAAGTAGGAATTTATACTTTCTTGCTCGATGATAAACGTTTATATCAATAGTATAATAAACATAGTCCAACAAGGGAAGGAGAAAGAAAGTACGAAAGGACTCAGGGCCTAGAAAACACTACAAGACCCATGTGTTGTTATTTCTTTTAATTTTCTACCTCATTAACATCTCAGATGGGAATATGCTGAGTGTGCAGAAGTTGTCCCCCTTTATCGTTAAATGCTTCACTGCAAGCCAGCTCTTTATTGTCCTCAGGGTGTGTGTGTTATACATATTGTGTTATTGTGTGTGTATGTGTGTGTATATAAGTGTATATATATACATATTATATATATAAATATGTATAAATATATATTTATGTATATATTTTATATATATTTATATTTATATATTTATATATTTGTATTTATATATGCAAAATATGTGTATATATATGCATACATCCACATTTGTATATGTAAAATGTTTTACTGATGTCCATACAGTTTGTGTCTCCATAGTTTATTTGAACCACAGTAAAAAGTGTAAAAGTATTAGGTCTGGGATGATATACTAAACTTTTGATGATTTTGTTTGTGAAGTGCTTTTACTTAGTACAAAAATAACCATATTCCAAGATATTTCATACCTAAAACTGTGTGCTATTAACCTTTCTATAATATATAGGAAAGTCAGGAATAAGAACCCAGGATATAGGAGAAAGAATTCATTCCAGTCTCATTTCTAGCACTGAATATTTGGGATAATGGGAAAGTCATTTAGATTTTCTCATTCTTAAATTCACTGGAAAGTAAGTATTCGAAATGTTGTTTTCAAGGTCATGATTATTCCTTCTGTGTTTTCTTCTCAACTCCGTATTTTACCACAATCTTTAAAAAGTCATCTGTTGTTTTATAATGATCTATTTACTTTCTGCCCAGCTGAGCAAAATATAAATTCCTGGAAAACATAGTCTTTAACTTGTTTATCTTCCTGTCACACATATTAGTGAATCCTAAGTTTATTTGCAGCTTTAAAACTACACGAAGATTCATTTTGTCATTTTTCCTAATGATTTAAATACATAATTTAAACTTTAATAGGTATTTAGCAATTTAATATATTAATTAATGTGACAGAATAAGACCACATGTCCTTTGAAATTATGATATGCTGTCTAAAAAGGCTTTACTCATATTTGCAGACTTATGCAAAGCTACCTTCTTTTACATAAAATTATTATGGCGCACATGTGTCTTTTTGTTGATTTTTCTCTTTAGAATGTTAGTCAAGTGTACATACTTAAACCTTAGCAAAAGTAAATCACTTAATATTTAGTTAGAAGCTTAAGCTGTTAACATGAGGAGAACTCAATATATATATATATGTACATACATATAATGTTGCAATTACAAAATGTAAAAGATACAGCACTTGAAAATGTTTAACATGCTACATTAAAAATCATTACTTTTCTAAAGCAAACTATATGACACTACATTTGAAGCTGGGATCATTTTTCCTTCTCTGCATGGTACTATACAATGTACTTGTTTCTACCAGTACATTAAAAAAAAAAATCAGTGTGTCTTTTCTTTTTCTTTTCTTTGTACTTATTTAGTTTTTTGGTCTCTGTCAGTGTGTCTTTTCTTTTTCTTTTCTATGTATTTATTTAGTTTTTTGGTCTCTGATCATTTCTTTTAGAATAGTGGAGCTAGTGTAATTCATTTTGAATAATAGACTATGTTAGTTTAAGATTCAGAGATTATATGCAGCCCGCATGAGGTATCAGAGCCTGTCGGTGGTAAAAAAACTAGTCACAACGGAAGACAGCCAACACAGGGTAGGAGAGTCAGAGCTAAGGAAAGAGGAGGTCCCCTTCGAAGTTCAGCCCGACTGGGACATCAGAGCTCAAGCTGGTTGAGGAGGTTGTTCATGGAGGGGGACATCTGGCATGTCATGTCAAAGTCCAAGAAGCTTGAAGAGGTGTCTTCACAGAAGAGCAGAGCACTGTGTGGTGTCAGAAGTCAAGCAGGGAGTGCAGGGTGTCTGCATGGGAGTGCTGCCAGGCATGGGGCATTGAAGGCTGAGCAGGATGAGAAATGTCCATTAAATGGTGGTGTAGTGACAGTAGCCTGTCATGGAATTTCTTAGCCTAAGTAAGATGAGAAGGGCATCTGTGCAAAAGAAGAGGAGGAGTTTAGTAGGGATCATGTATTGTTCTCTTGCAGGAAGTTGAACAAATAAGTAAACACATGAAGAATAATAGGTGCCAGTTTCCTTATTGTCAAAGAAGGGAATTATAGATATGGAAAGAGATAAAATTAGCATCAGCTCTGTGGTGTTGGGTTTAACTGGAAGCATGTGAGCGAACTCATGGTTTTCAATAGATAATATAATCAAATATGGGTGTACATATATTTATGTGTATGTATAGAAATAGAATATACATATGTGTTTATTTTATGTAGGGATGGGTGTGCGTGTATGTGTGTGTGTGTGTGTGTGTGTGCGTGTGTGCATGTGCGTGTATCTCTAACTCTGTCTGGTAGCAGGGATACCACATAGCAATAATCATATCTAGAAAATAGATCTTGTCTTTTAAATATTCCCTACTAATGAATCAGTGCTCAATGGAAAAATGGCTCATTACCAGGGGCAGGACAATAGAAGACAAGTGTAGAATATCATTTTGTGCCAGAGAGTAAAGAAATGATCGAAGACTGATGGTGACATATCAAAATGATAGCAAATGCCACTTCCTAAATCTGTAATCATTTACACATCAAAATAAATATTTATCGTATCATATTACAATCCATTGAATAAAATAGAAATAAAGAAAATATGAGTGTATTGAAATTAATTAATTAATTAATTAATTAGTGGAAAGTTTGGTAAGTGCATTCATTTTATATGCTGTGTAACAAATTACCACAAATATAGTAGCTTTTAAACAGCATAAATTTATTGTCTCACAGTTTCTGTGGGTCAGGAGTTGAGCACAGAATGACTGGGTTCTCTGCAAAGCTGCAGTTAAGGTGTTATCTAGGGTCCTCTGTAAGGTCCTCTGCAATCAAAGTGAGTCAGGGCTGGGTTCTTATCCGGAGGTTCAAGTGGGGAAGATTCTGCTTCCAAGGTTGCTGGAAG
Organism: Prionailurus viverrinus; assembly: GCF_022837055.1. Taxonomy (NCBI): domain Eukaryota; kingdom Metazoa; phylum Chordata; class Mammalia; order Carnivora; family Felidae; genus Prionailurus; species Prionailurus viverrinus. The sequence continues at coordinate 39,662,987 of NC_062569.1, forward strand.
AATTCATTTCCTGAAGGCTGTAGAAGTGTTAGCTTAGTGTTCTCTGATGCCAGCCATGGAGAGTATGACTAGAATGAATCATCTAGCAACACAAAGTCTTATATATTAAAAAAAAGGAAAGAAAAACATGATCACAGGAATGACATTCTGTCGCTTTTATCATATTCTGATTAGAAGCAAGTCACAGTTCTTTCCTACAGAGGATACTGTATAAGAGCATGAATGGTAGGAATGGGAATCATAGGGATCAACTTAGGGTGTGTTTGCAATATGAGGAACAGAATACAGTTGACCCTTGTGCAACACAGGGGTATGGGCTATGACACTTCCCCCAGGCAGTCAAAAGTCCATGCATAGAGTTTAATTCCCCAAAATCTTAACTACTAATAGCCTACTGTTGACTGGGAAGCCTTACCCATAATATAAACACACATTTTGTACATTATATGTATTATATATTATATTCTCATAATAAAATAAGCTAGAGGAAAGAAAATATTATTTTAAAAAATCGTACAGAAGAGAAAATACATTTACAGTGCTGTACTGTATTTATTGAAAAAATCCATATGTAAGTGGACCCAATACAGTTCAAACCTGTGTTGTTCAAGGGTCCACTGTATTTACACTGTAATTACACAGCTAAAAGTACCATCCCACAAATGACTTATTCATTAGAAACTGAGAAAAGGGTAACATTACAGTAGGTGAAACGTGGCACAGACTCCAGTGATCAAGTGAATCTACCCTGTGACGCAACAAACAGAAATTCTGTGACATCTTACAGAATACAATGAAAACAACACAGCATCACTTGTATAATTTTATCTGTCAAAGTTCTATAATATTAATTTAATCATGAGGAAGCATCAGAGAAGCCCAAACTGAAGGGTATTTAAAAGTACGTGGCCTGGAGCGCCTGGGTGGCTCAGTTGGTTAAGTTTCCAACTTCAGCTCAGGTCATTATCTCATGGGTTCGAGCCCCGTGTTGGGTTCTCTGTTGACAGCTCAGAGCCTGGAGCCTGCTTCAGATTCTGAGTCTCCCTCTTTTTCTACTCCTCCCCTGCTCGTCTTCGGTCTCTCTGTCTCTCTCTCTCAAAAATAAATAAACGTTAAAAAATCTTAAAAAATACGTGGCCTGTAATCTTCAAAGGGGTCAAGGTGATGAAAGTCAAGGCAGTTTTCCAGACTAATGGTGACTAAAGACAACTAAATGAATTACATAATTCTGAGCTAAAACCCTATGTTGCAAAGAACATTTTTAGGCTAAGTGGCAAAATTTGAAAGAAGTCTGAAAATTACATTGAATTATTGTGTTCATTTTCATTTACTTATTCTGATGGTTCTATAATGGTTATATTGGAGAATGTCCTTGTTTGTTGAACAGATTTGCTAATGTTTTCAGGAGTTTATCAGGAATAATGGAAGGTGAATTTAGCAACTGACTCAAATTGTTTAGAAAATAATTATTTGTCATTATATTTATAACTTTTCTTTTGGGGCTTTTACTTTGGGGATATTTCACAGTAAAAAAAATAATTTAAAAACTATTGATTGTTCTGACTGCCAACGGTGGCATTTCCTAAAGTGTATTCCTCATGGTGTTCATGCCAATTGCATTTAAAATGCTTTAAGTCAAATACATTTGGGAAATGTTGGTTAAATAAATGTAAACAAATTTCTTAAATGCAGGACTTCTTAGAGCCTTAAACATAATAAATATGTTGCTAGTCTAAGAAAGTGTGAAATAATATCTAGTATTTCTTGACTTTGTTATTGTTTCTGTCTCCCCATGAGAATTTCATGGGACTAGAGTAAATGCAAATGTATAAATAAATTAAAAGTTTCTGAGGCAATTATACCAAGCTGTTGTAACTTACCCTTTATCAGTTCTCAACTTCATACTCCAGCAATTAAATTTCTTTGGTTAACAAATTAGTGAAATCAACCTATAATAAATATTTTAACTTCTAATCTTTGACATTTTATTTGTGAAAGTATAAAGAAGAAAAGAACTAAGTATAAAGAAGAAAATAAAATTCATTAGAAATCTCACCTACCAGAGACCCTGAATACAGCATTTTGTTGTCTTTGTTTTCATTAACTTTTTTCATTTCCTGAGGTACCTGTCTTGCACATTTTATCGTTAGTTTTGTATTGTGTATGTTATACTGTAGCAATTTTTTACCTGACGTTTTATTAGTATATTCATTAGTTAGTAAACATTCTTTAAACCTAATTTTAATGGCAAAACTGTATATGGATATTCTATAATTAGTTTCCCCATTGTGCTAGTATAGGAAATTGAAGGTGATTACAGAATATCTTTATTCTAAACAATTATGAGATGAAAAGTTTTAAATAAAATTTCTGTGTACATCTTTGATTATTTTGTGGAAAGATAATGTAGAAATAAATGTCTTGAATGAAAATATATGAATAATGGTTTTAGATACCCAATACCAAATGAAAAATAATAAAAATGTTACAATTATTCTTACATAGACTTTTTTTTAGGGGAGTTGGGTTCAGAATGAAAATGAGCAGAAAGTACATAGAATTCTCACAGCCTCCCCACTCCACCTCATCTGCTATAGGCACAACCTCCCTTACTATTAAATCTCCCACCCAGGTAGTATATTTGTTCTAATCAATGAACAGAGCTGACGTATCATTATCATCCAAATTCATAGTTTCCTTTAGGGTTGCTCTTGTATTTTCAAAGTGTTTTGGCAAATGTATAATGGCGTCTGTCCATCATTATGTACCATACAGAATAGTATCACTGCCCTAAAAATCCATGCCCTGTGCTCTCCCTCTTCACCTCTCCCTGATCTTTTTACTGTCCCTCTAGTTTTTACTTTTCCTGAATGTCATACAGTTGAAACAGTGTTTTTTAAAAGTGCATCAGAACTTTCCAAACTACCCCACACGCTTGACAATCATGTTAGTGTTAAAATATTGACCAATTTAATCACTGCAAGATTTTATTTAATTTCAGCCTCGTTCTTGTTATTTGTCTTTGACTAGTCTAGTGCACACTTGCTTTCCCACACACTACCCGTAAATTTGTAATAAAATACAGTTATGTTTTATCATGATCTGTGTAGCTTCTCATGAACTTACCCCCACCCACTTCTCCACTCTTGTATCACTCTCCTGTTTTCCTAATATCCGGTACCTTTTAAATTAAAAAAAAAAATTAAGTTATATTTTTTAGAAAGAATGAGCAGGGAAAGGGGGAGGAGAAAGAGAGATAGAGGGAGGGAGGGATGGAGGGAAAGAAGGAATATCAAGTGGAGCCTGAGGCGGGACTGGATTTCATGACCCCTGGCATCATGACCTGAGCTGAAAGCAAGAGTCATACCCTCAACCAACGGAGCCACCCAGGTGCCATTTATCCCCTTTCTCACCATTTGTTTACCCCACAAATACTCAGTACCTACTATGTGTTAGGCATTTTTCTAAACATTAGGCATAAACAGATTAAAGTTCCTACATGATGAACTTACATACTGTTCCTAAACTAGCCAAGCACATTGTCACTTCAGACCATTAATATTTGTTTTTCTCTTTAGCTACAATGCTTTTCGCTAATCATTTGTATCTTTAAGACGGTAGCTCAGATGTCACTTCTAAAGATGTGGCTCAGAAAAATATGCCTTATCAGGATTCTTAAAAATGATCCCCTCTTATCAGAGCTGCTCTTTATTTTATTATCTGAGTTTCTTAACACTTCTTACATTTGTTACGTTTGTATATGGAGACATACTTATGAATTTACAATTTATTCTTGGCTATAAGATTCTCAGTTCAGCCCAAAATCAAACCTTCTGGACTCTATTTCCCATTAATTGTATCTCTAATGCTTAGCATTGTGCCTGGTACATAACAATGGGTTGATAAATACATCCTGAATGAGGGAATGAGTGAATGATTAGATGGATAAATGAAGAATGAATAATTGAGATAAAGATAAGATGTCATTAGAACATAAAATACTGCTTTTACTCCTGTGTTGGAAGGACCAGGAGAAGAAAAAGTGTTATAGAATTCCTTTCTTTTTAAAAAAACAATGTTGTTAAATGTTTATTTCTTTTTGAGAGAGAAAGAACACACTGGAGGGACAGAGAGAAGGGAAACAGAGGATCTGAACTGGCCCTGTGATGATAGCAGAGAGCCCGATGTAGGTCTCAAATTCATGAACCATGAGATCATGACCTGTGCTGAAGTCAGATGCTTAACCGACTGAGCCACCCACACTCCCCAAGTTGCTTGCTCTTAAGCTGAGTCTCGAAAGATGAGTAGAATTCATCAGGCAGATCTGGAGTAGAGAGCATTCCAATCAGAGAGAGCAGAGGGAACAAAGGTTTAGAGATTTGGAAGAACATGGTACATGAAGGAGACTAAGAATACCCTGACTGAAGGGGAGAAATTAGAGTAGATCTAAGAACAGATGAATGTGGAAAAATAAAGCAATACAGAGCCAGTCTCATTGTTCATATTGGGTTTATGGCTCAGCAGTAACAACTTAATTATCATTACCCACGCATGATCTGTCTTTTCACATCATTATTACGCTGGAGAATCCCAATCATGGTTAAAATCAGAGCTTTCTTGGGGCACCTGGGTGGCTCAGTCGGTTAAGTGCCTGACTTCAGCTCAGGCCATGATCTCGCAGTTCGTGAGTTTGTGAGTTCTAGCGCCGCATGGGGCTCTGGGCTGACAGGTCAGAGCCTGGAGCCTGCTGGCGGTTCTGTGTCTCCCTCTCTCTCTGCCCCTCCCCCGCTTGTACTCTGTCTCTGTCTCTCTCTCTGAAAAATAAACAAAACATTAAAAAAAAACAGAGCTTTCTTGTTACTACCTCTTTGGTCTTCTCTGACTCCATCAAGTGAAGCTTATAACAACAACCTCTTCTGCAGCACAGAACTTGTGTATAACAGGATTCAGATGTATCACTTATCAGAAGAGTTGAAGTCTCTCCTGAGCTTTTTGGAAAATCTTAAATGCCAAAATGGTGTCTAATTTTTTGTTCTTCTCTGGTACTTAGCACAGGTCTTGGTGGTCCAGACTCAAATGTCAGAGTCATTTCCTTCTGAATTTCCCCAATGTTACCTTCCAACTTGTGACAGCTTATGCAATGCTGCCTAATCATAAATGATCCATTAGAAGCAAACTTAAGTATTGTCAACAGACAATGAAAGTTTGAGATGCTTTGTACTTGTATAAGTAAGGAAGGAATAGTAATGTTGGTGCATGTATCAAAGAAGAAAATATTACTACCAATGATTACGATTAAATCAGGTTTTAAACAGAGAAAGAGAGGGAGATTGAGATAAATAAAACAAACTCTTCACTTTGTTGTTGAGCTTTATAGTAATGCTTTAATTCTTGCTTATTCATTCTTGTAGTTGAACCTTAGACAATTAAATTGTTCCTCAAGGGAGAGATTTTCATAAGCAGAGCATCATGGTAAATAGTTGCACAGGGTCGCATACTTTGGGGCTGTTTAACTTGACATATTTCAACATGCTCAGGTTGAAGATTTAGCTAATTTTTGCTGGTTTTTTTCCCCTTCTGCTTCTGAGAATGCAGATTAATCCAGTTCCACTCAGACTGATTAGAGTTGTTAAATAAGTTACCCATAGCAGACTCTGTGAAATAAATCTAGTAATGCAATTCTCAATGGACTGTAAAAAGCTGTTATTAGTTAATTATCAAGACACTTCTGAGTGATATTAAATTATCCCATTTGTCTTCTGATTATTATTCTGGTGTCATGTAAAATTGTAAAATGTGTGAAGAATGTCCCGTTAAATACTAAATGTCCAACATGAGTGATTTTTACAACCACAAATTCAAGTTTTTACTCCTCAAATTTTAAGTTCCTCTTTGACATTTTTCTTTATGATTCTTTACTTCATGGACAACTGTATAATTTGATATTAAGGTGGAATTTTTATTTTAGTCATTAGATTTCACTGAAGATATATCACTGTTAGTTCAGCTGACTGAGGCGCCATTTGTAAATCCAAACCTGGAGATGAGCTCATCTGCTCTGCACTAATGTACAGGGACCGGCAGTTTTGCTCACTTTACTGGCCAATTCTGCTGTGCCTGCCTTCCTGAAGCAAATAAACAGTTAATTCACTAACAAAAAGATATTTGGTTGCTTAGTCAATATCACATACTCACTTTGTGGGGTGGCTTTTTAATCTCTAATACAGGAACGTTATATATCTCAGGGTTGTTGTCAGGAAAACAGGAGCTCCTTGGCATTTCGAACCTATTCAGCAGATATTAACTTAATAGTATTACAAGATCTTACAGATTAATGCTTGGTGGGCTTTATCAGGTGGGTTTTATGAAAGGCATCAGATATAGCAGGATGTTCGAATAAAACTGAGACAAGAAGTTTCTACTGGATTCATGAGTATGAAGGTTCTCAGTCTCCATTGTATTTTTACCCTCAGGTTCATGCTTGAAGGTAGAATGGCATTCTTTAAAACTATTGGCCTTCGTGAAGTATTTTCTTTTCTCTATTGGGTGCTGACTAAAAGAATAAATCATTACTTTTCCTGCCTGCTGGTACACATGAAGTAAATCTTTTTGGTACCAACCATTCAGTTAGAGTCATGCTTCTAGGATTTTCTTCTTTTAGACTTATTCCATAAAAAAAAAATCCACTCAAGGTCTGTGAGCTGCTTCTAGAGGGACCTCTGCCTGCACTCAGTACCTCTTAAAGCTCTTGAAATGATTCACAGTTTTGTATTGCAGCCACCCCTAATATCTCTACCTCTCATTCCTTGGCTTGAATATTATGTTCTCTCAGGCAGGTCATTCAAGAAAGAAGACATATTAAGAAATGGAAAAAAATGTAATAATAACATAATTATCTGTGCTTTCCAGGAAAGCCCAATTAACAATTAAAGGCTGTGTTGAAATAGGCTTTATCAGAAATTATGTATTTGTTCTCTATTTATTCCTACAGTGTTGTTACACAGTTCATTGCTCAAATTTAGCAGAAAGCTAAATGATAAGTCAAATGAATGTTGTTTTAAACAGCTTTAACATTCTTCTGAATAACAAGTCAAAAGCAAAAGGACTGAGTTTAATTGCTTAATGGTTCTTGGAGGAAGAGGTATTTTAATAGGTTCATTAGGAACTGTGAAGGCAAAATCCAGCTTTTCCTCCTCTATGTAGGGAAAAACTCAGTTCATCTACTAGGAGTTTCTTCCCTGTTAGTGCCTCCTTTTCTTTTACACAGAACACTCTACTTCTGTCACTTCTGGTCACCAAGTTTGTTGAAGGTTCTCCCCCTAACAGGCAATTCTCTGCAGCATCAGCAAAATGTTCTGTTATTTAACTCAATTCTGACACAATCTGTAGAGATCATGTCAGATCCAACAAGCTCAATCCTGTAAGGCTGCTTCCCACCATACTTAGGATGCCAAGTGCAAAGAGCAAATAGTAGGTCCCCAGAAACCCACAACTTCCATCTGATTTGGCTGCCCCCTTCTCAGATTTGACTCATTTGCTAGAGTGGCTCACAGAACTCAGGGAAATGCTTGCTTACATTCGCCAGCTTATTATAAAATATGATAAAGGATACAGATGAAAAGAGTCAGATGAAGAGATCATAGGGAAATGTCTGGGTAGGTCCTGAATGCAGGAGCTTCTGTCTGCCTGGACATGGGATGCATCCCCTCCTGGTATGAATATGTTTGCCATCCTGAAAGCTCCCCAAAGCCATACTTTTGGGATTTTATGGAGGCTTCATTCATCACATTGCATGACCATTTATTAACTTCATTTTCAGCCCTTCTCCCTTTTCAAGAGATTAGGAGCCAGGACTGAAAATTCTGAACTTCTAATCATGCCTTGGTTTTTCTGGTGACCAGCTCCCATTCAGGAGCCATCCAGGAGCCCATCCAGAGTTGCCTAATTAGAATAAGAGATGATCTTAGTTCTCTTATCACTTAGAAATTAAAAGGGTTTTAGGAGCCCCATGATAGGAAGCTGGTGCTGATATCTATATATTTGTTTTCTATTACCTCACAGGAACAGTCTAGCATATGGTTTGAGAATGTTGTTAATCTTTAAGATGAAAAGATCCTAATTAACAAAGATGAAGAAGAAAAAAAACTAAAATAATAAATAGGAATCAAAGTTAGGAGTTTGCAAAAAAAGTGTATTTTTTTTTGGTAAGTATTGACACATCTAAGCTGTAGTTTATTCTCATTTTCTCACAGATATCTAAAATTAATGTAGTTTATATAAGTTAAGAGTATGTCTGGGTTATGAGAAATTTTAATATGGAATTTAATCAGATGGCAGAAGTTTAGAGGCTTTTTTAAAGGCTTATATCACCTAATTTAATCTCTTAGGATATTGGCATATCTTTTCAAAAGGAGAATATCATAATGATAAAATTATATTCAAAGGTTGACTAAATGGATTCTCTGTATTTATACAACTCATGGGAAGAAATAATTTTTCAAAACTTTGCTCCAGTATGCTAGCAATTATAAATTTTGAAAAATTGTCCTTCTTAATAACCTTAGAACAGTGCATTACCCATTATTAATACATTGCCATTTTATGGAAATCATAGATTTGTAAACATAAATTATTTTCTAATAATTATTTTAACATATAGAAAAACTATGAAAAAGTAATGAAAATGTGATTTTATAGAAAATGATAAATATCTTCTCCATTGAAGGAAGAAATTGTACTCCTAGGACAGTACATATGAGTGCAAATGCATAGATTCCTTGCATATTTGAGCACTTAATAATTGTCAACAGTTTTTGCCCCTAATGTATTATTGTATATATTTATATATCTCCAGGTTTATGTCTTCAAGATATTGAAAATCTAATTTGAGTTTATAATTCATGCAAAATAAAATACACATATATACATGTATACACATATGCTACATACGCTATGTACATACATATATGTGTATACATATGTGTATACACACACACACATATAAGGAAGATACTAATGTTTTCTAGATAAGCCAATCAAGGACGAAGGACAGGAAGGTATTCTCCTTGGAATGCATAAGAAAGCTATGACTTAGACAGAAAGTCATTTGCCAAGTTGCAAAACTGCTATGAGAAGCCAAGCCCATGCCTTGTTAGTTCTGTGTTTTCATATGGGGACACATTTGGTATTTGAGTGTGATAATTCTGTCTTTAGTGTGCTGGCCCACTCATTGCATGTATTATGTATGTGTGCCACTTGTTCACTAAGCAGCATTCCCAAATGCCCTTTGGGGGACATAAAAACTTCGACTGAAAACCTTTTTAATACATGAAGTCATTTAATCACAGGAAACAAATATTTGTGATAAAACTTTAAGATAATAGAAGAAACTCTTGGCCAACTGAGCATTTATTATTATGGCAATAATTATTTAGTTTTTCTGCTGACATTCCTACAAAATGCTTTCTGGAAATTCCATATAGAACTTTTTCACCAACCTATAAGCTATAGATAGGGTTGGCACATAGATTAAATACTACTGCACTACAGGACATTTTAATACATGGTGAAACTCTGTAAGTTCCCTTTCATGTTTTGCAAGCACTTTTTCTACTCTATGTGTTGATATACTTTAATAGGAAAATTGTTTGACTTGATTACCACCCAGTAATGCTCTTCCGGCATTTTACTATGCACTTGTTCAACAGGTTCTTAATAAATACCTTTGGAAGTGACTTAAATATAGGGCTTTCAATATGCTACAACCGGAAAAACTGTACATCAGAAGTCAGGGACATCTCACCAAACAAAGGAAGAGACATTTATTATAGGGTTTGTGAGAACTGCAGAATTTAGATAAAATTTAAATGTAGCAGCATATATCAGGCTCAATTAGATATATTGTGACAGACTTAAACTACATATTCTCACTCAACTTGAAATAAGTAAACTTTCAAAGATAAAGCTGGATTGAAAGTAAATGTAACACATTTTAATCAGGGATTAGAAATTTAAAATCCCTCTGCCTTCACTGGCCAGCTTACATGGGTAAAAAAAATAAACAGACAGGGCCTGGTGGGGATTTTGAACTTCAGAACACTTGCCTTCTCTTCTCAGCTCCATCAGCCAGGAGACCGTAGCCCTTGTATGGCCGTCCCAGACCTTCCAATTTTTCAAATAAATTACATATTGAGATGTTGGTATAAAAGTCCATTTTTAAATGTTTTTTTTTTAATTTTTTTTTCAACGTTTATTTATTTTTGGGACAGAGAGAGGCAGAGCATGAACGGGGGAGGGGCAGAGAGAGGGAGACACAGAATCATAAACAGGTTCCAGGCTCTGAGCCATCAGCCCAGAGCCTGACGCGGGGCTCGAACTCACGGACCGCGAGATCGTGACCTGGCTGAAGTCGGACGCTTAACCGACTGCGCCACCCAGGCGACCCCGTTTTTAAATGTTTTAAATTAATTAAATATTTTTATCCCCCAAGATTTATTGAGGTATAATTGTGAAATGACATGTATTTCAAATGTACAATGTGATGATTTGCTATACACATTTACCCAAATCAAGTTAATTAACACATCTGTCACCTCACATGGTTATTATTTATTTATTTATTTATTTATTTATTTATTTATTTATTATTTTTTTGGTGAACGTGCGTTTTTGGAGATCTACTGTCAGCAAATTCCAAGTATACAATACAGCTTTGTTAAGGCATCATGTTGTACATTAGATTAGCAGAACCTGGTCATCTGATAACTCAAAGTTGGTACCTTTTGGCCAATATCTCCTTCTTTCCCCAATCCCCCAGCTCTTGGCAACAACCATTCCACTCTTTTTCTCCTTTAAATTCCACAAATAAATGATACCATGCAGTATTTATCTTTCTCTGTCTGACATATTTCACTTGGCATAAGACCCGCCAGTATCTTAATTAAATATTTATAGTAGGATAACCTATCAAAAATCTACACATAAAAAGGAGGAAGGTATTAGAAAGTACCCAAAGCAATTGTATCAGAATAAACTCCATAATAAATCATTCCAAGAATAAAGAAACCTCTCAATTCTGAGCCTTTCTATGTGGAATATTTAAAATTCATCTTGCATTTGATATGCTAAATATCACAAATATTATATTTATGAGAGTAATAAAGGGAACTAATAAGCAATTATCGTTAGTTCATAATGGAAAATGACTATTGTTGAAATGAATTGAGTAGGAAGCATCAGGTTATTAATACAAAATGGCAAAACTTATGCCTGACTCAATAGAATCAGTTTCTGCCTCAATAATAAATAGTGCCGGTGTCTTCAAAAACATGATAACCACATAAATGTAATTTGAAAAATTAAATGCACATTTTTAAAATGCTATTTATTTATCTATAATCAGATACTGTTATGAAGGACTTTACAGCATGTTATTAAAGATTATCTTAAGTTTAACTATATTTCTTATTTCTCACCAATCTGTTTTATAAAAAAAAGACTATTACTAAATTTTGACTAGGCTATTGCAGGAGATCTCTCTAATAAAAACGGAATGATGATATGATTTTCATTACCCTTGAGGTCACCCCCTGCCAAATAATTTTATATAAACTAAACATGTTGAGGGTACGTACATACAGACATGTACATATGGTCAATTGTCGTGGTAATGTTTAAATATATCACTTGTGCAATTGAAAGGAACCATATAATTAAGACATTCCGTAATTCAAATTACATTCAGAACCTAGATCCCAGAGAACAGAATTATTATTGCTGGAGGGAGCATTAAAGTTTACTTCAACTAGTCCCAGTGTTTAAATTGAGGAAATTCGGGGCGCCCGGGTGGCGCAGTCGGTTAAGCGTCCGACTTCAGCCAGGTCACGATCTCGCGGTCCGTGAGTTCGAGCCCCGCGTCAGGCTCTGGGCTGATGGCTCAGAGCCTGGAGCCTGTTTCCGATTCTGTGTCTCCCTCTCTCTCTGCCCCTCTCCCGTTCATGCTCTGTCTCTCTCTGTCCCAAAAATAAATAATAAAAAAAAAAAAACGTTGATAAATTGAAGAAATTAAGTCCCTGAAAATGTTGCCCTTAATATTGTGTGTGAGCTTTGAATTGCCAATTCCAGTGACCTGTTCAGTCTTTCCTCTTGATTGATCTTTCAGCTGAATCTGACCTTCCTGACGTTCTCATATTTGGCTTGTACTGACTGATCTTTCTTAGTTCTTGTTCTTAATTTTTCTCTCTCTTCCTTTTTTTCCTGCCATTGCCTTGTGGGCTGATATTTCCAAAGTTCTGCTTTACATTCCTCTTGTGTTACATTCACATGTACTGGCTTATGACAGCTATTTTTATCGCTTCAGGTATAACCCATATCTAATTTTCTAGCCTATGATCTTTATCTTGAACCTCACATCCACATTTCGATTCTTTATTTACAAAGACTTTGCTTTTCTTCACAATTTTATAGCCTCTTGGAAAATATGACACCTTGTCAACCTTGACTGGCATTCAGTCTCTATTTTTACCCTAATCCAATATGCCCTTAGCATTCTGTTGTCTTCTAAATAGATATCATTATTTTGTCCCCACTGTCTGTGGTACTCTTTTCAAATCCCTCACTCTTTGCAGATCAAGTCTTTCTGGCTTTACTTCCCAAGTTCCAGGCCTCTGAATTACTTTCCATTCCCCAAGCATGCTTCTGTTTATTGCATCCTCGTAGAAACAACCCTTGGCTTGGTCTGGGTTCCCTTCACGTCTTTCTCTAGTAGAATCTTTCTTCTTATCAGTTACATGAGGGATACTAAAGAGGAAACCAAAGTAATCTTTCCTAAGGAGGTACAGTTTACCTTCCAAGGAATTCTTTCATTCCTCAGTATTTCCAAAGGTAGTGTGCTCATTTAAAGAGCAATGTTTTAATCAGCTTTCATCATGTATTAAACCAATTTTAGGGGTATTTAAATTAAACTTGATTTTTACTGGTATAAAATTGTCATATAACACATCTTTTTGAAACTCCTTTATTTTCTGTGGAATTTATTTAAATTATTATTTTTAATATTCTGTTATAAATAATGACTAATATTTATTTTTTCTTTGCCTAGATTTCAATAATAATATTTGTATCTATATAAATACCTAAATGACTAATCATTTAAAATTTTTTTTTCACATTTATTTATTTTTGAGAGACAGACAGAGACAGAGCACAAGTGGGGGAGGGGCAGAGAGAGAGAGGGAGACACAGAATCTGAAGCAGGCTCCAGGCTCTGAGCTGATAGCATAGAGCCTGGCGCGGGGCTCACAAACCATGAGATTATGACCTGAGCCGAAGTCAGACACTTAAGTGACTGAGCCACCCAGTGTGCCCCATAAATGACTAATCATTTAAACAAGCATACCTCACAGGATAAATAATAAAATGTACTTTTTTTTATCTCCATTGAAATTTTACATTCATTCAGTGAGGGAATTTTTCTCTGCCCTTTGATTAAAAATTAGAGGAAGTCTTATGTCTTTTCTGACCATTCTCAATTGATACAAGGTTCTCCTTTCCATAATTAAAATGTCCAGTCCCTTGGAGAAGACAAAACTCTTGGTTTAATGGTGCCTTATTTCTTCCATTATCCATGGCCTGTCACAAATAGGGAACTGGTAGTAGGAGAATGGGGACATATGTGGTTTCTTTTTTGTTTTGTTTTCTTTTCTTTTTTTATTCCCACATAGACTGTCAGTTTTTGTCCATCCTATCCAGCTTGTTGGGTATGGCTTCAGATACTTCAGGTCAGGTGATAGAGTTTGGGAAGCATGAACAGAGAGGAGGTGAGAAGTCGTTATGGCTGTCTTGTGAGCTGGAGTCATATTCTCTAAGTCTGGCTGGTCGTTAGAGATAGCTCTAGTAGGTGTGTTCTATAGAGATTTCCTTTCACTGGGCTACTTCACCTACAGCTTCCTTGACCCAAATAAAGTTATTTCTACTGTCGATTGTCATTTATACAGTCTTTAGTCTATAGTTCCACAGTCTATTGTCTATTTGACAACACCTTTAGCTTCTGTCTGCTGATGACCCTATGACTCTCTAGGTGGCTTATCTGGGCCTAAAATGACTCCATATGACTTTTCCTCACACTTGGCCACATCTGGTCCATGAGAAGCATTCATCCCCAAATCTCTTGCTGACAGGGACCAATCCACTCTGTCCTTCAACTACAGGGACACATAATGGGTTCTCCCAAAGGATCCATTTAAGTGCTTCTCACATGGTTTGCTGTGAGGAGCAGACATTCTTTTTATGTACCAGTCATTCCCTCAAAACCTCCCTCCACAAATGGCCTTCTCTCTCTACTCTTTGGAAATACTTATAAATGAAATATAGGTAAGGTTTAAGATTGCCTAACTGGGGGTCGCCTGGGTGGCTCACTTGGTTAAGCGTCCGACTTTGGCTCAGGTCATGATCTCACAGTCTGTAAGTTTGAGCCCCAAGTCAGGATCTGTGCTGACAGCTCAGAGCCTGGAGCCTGCTTTGGATTCTGTGTCTCCTTCTCCCTCTTCCCTTCCCCCTCTCATACTCTGTCTCTGTCTCTCTCTCTCAAAAATAAATAAAACTAACTAAATGAATAAAGACTTATCTAACTGGTTCCTGTCCACACATTACCTGCTGGCCATGGAGGACCACAACTCATTTGCATATGCAATATTATTGTGAAATCTTAGTTAAAACTTTCATTTTACCTACGTATTTCACTTGTTAACAGGGACATGTAACTCCATCTCCTGAGTGAAAAATGAAAGTTAAAATGGAAATTCTAGGTTTGAAATAAAAGTTCTAGAAGATGGAGAGGTGTCATTAGAGATTCTCATGCATTTCCCTAAAGTGAACTGGGAGATCGTCATCCTATGGAATTCTCAATTTGAGGCTTACGTTTGGAAGTTTTCAATAATAGGTGGATTCTAGCAGGTATCCTAAACTCAAGTCAAAGAGCTAAAATTAGAAGATCTGGTTTCAGACTACCACAATAAAGTGAATATTGCAATAGAATGAGTCAAATAAATTTTTGGTTATGCAGTGCTTATAAAAGTTATGTGTTTACACCATACTGTAGTCTGCTAAGTGTGTAATAAATAGTATCATGTCTAAAAAGAACTATAGATCTTAATTAGAAAATAGTTTATTGCTAAAAAATGCTAGCTGTCACCTATGTTTTTAGTGAATCTTGATTACTGATCAGAGGTCACCATAACAAATATAATAATAATGCAGAAGTTTGAGACATTGTGAGATTTACCAAAATGTGATACATGGAGTGAGCAAATGTTGTTGAAAAAATGGCACTGATAGACTTGCTCATTGCAGGGTTACCATAATCCATCAATTTGTAAAGAAACACGATATCTACAAAGTGCAATACAGTGAAGGACAGTAAATCAAGGTAGACCTGAATAAATAATGGTAAGGTGTGGTATAGCTGGAGGAGTGCTGAAGAGAGCTGAAGCTCATCATTGGTGTGCCATACCTTAGTCCCAGTGGCCATTTCGTCACTTCACTTCGTCACAGGGTTGGCTGACTCCTTAGGTTCTGGCCCTGTAGCCACTCCCAAGAGAAGGGAAGGGAAAGAAAAAGGAAAAGGAGGAACCCATATCTTATTACTTTTTTTTCCTATTGAGATTATTTTAAACTTAAAAAGGAATCTCGAAAATTCTACAGATTTCCCATATGTCCTTACTTAGCCAGCTTCTCCTTATGGCAACATCTTCTATTACTATAGAATGTTTATCAAAAGTTCAAAATTAGTCCTGATAAAATATCTTAACTACAGAATGCATTTGAATTTGTCAGCATGCCCACTAATGTCCTTTTTTCTTTTCCAAGATCCACTTCAAGATCCCAAATTGCATCGACTTGTCGTGTCTCCTTTGCTTCCTCCAATCTGAGACAGTTCCTTATTCTGTCCACATCTTTAAAAGACCTTGATATTAATGAAGAACACTGAGTGATTATTTTGCAGAATGTATCTCAGTTTGGTTTTGCCTGATAATTTCTTATGATTACATTGAGAGAATGAACTGTTGGGCAGAATACAAAAAAGGTATGTTCCCTTTTTAGTGTGTCATATCAGGGATTATATAACATACCTATGTATTACTGGTGGTACTAATAAGGTGGGACCTGCCAGAATTCTCCACAGTAATTTTTCTATTTTTCTAATTGTTAAATATTTTACAGGGGATACTGAGACTAACTACATATCTTGTTTCTGCTTAAATTCTCTCCTACTAATTTCAGCATCCATTGACGGGATCTTGCCTTCATCAGTTATTATTGTCATATTCTAATAGTGATTTTTTCCATCTTTTTAATTTCTCCTGCATTTATTAATTGGGCTTATATAAAGAAAAATCATCATGATTATTCATTTATTGACTCAGTCGTTATGTTAGTGCTGATTTTGGGCTATTTTACTATTTGGTATACATCCCAAAACATGGTTATTTATTTTGTTGCTCAGATTATTACAACTTTGTCCATAGGGAGCTCTTCGCGCTGGCTCTTGTGCTCTTTGGATATGCCTCCACACCTTTTGTTTGTAAGCACTTTCTTACTTTCTGGCACCAGAAAATCAGAAGATGCCTCAGATTTATCTTGTATTATTCGTACCTCAACTGTGGAATCAACTACATCTGCAAAGAGCCTTGGCAGTTATTATTGGAATATAGCGCTTAGAAACGAAGATCGTGAGTTCTGTGTTTTTTCGTTTAGAATGGAGGGTCACTGCTTTCAGCCTCTCTTACTTAGTAGATAAGTTATATATACAATCATACAGTAAGCTGTGTGGATATACATACCTAAATTTATTTCTATGTCTTTGTATTTCTCCATCTCTTTATGTGACTATGTATTGATACTTCAATTCCAGTTGACCTGAAAGGGTTAATTCTAACCCTTTTAATTTCTTTGTTTGTATCTTTAAAAAAGTTTTGTTAATTAAAAAAATCGGCTCTCCTTATCTGTAATATCTTAATTTATTTATTCAAATGTAATATTCAAATACAATAGTTACAGAATTCCTCATAACCTGTACTATTTTAAGAACAAATTTTATAACTGTAATGTATTTATATAAAGTTATTTTTATCTTAACTTTACATTGTCCTGCCAAAGCACTGTTTTCCCAAGTCAGTTAGATCAGCTCCTTTCTTCCTAATACTTTTCAGTGTGGTTAAGTGATCGATTTGTTTTTCAGTTAGATTCATATATAAAGGTCTGTATACCAGCTGAACTCCATATACTATGCTTTTGAAATGAGTTTTTTTTTTTCTGTCTACTTTTTTTTTTTTTTTTAGTAATTTCCACACTCAGCATGGTGCTCAAACTCACGAACCTCAGATCAAGAGTTGCATGTTCTTCCAACTGGGCGAGCCAGATGCTCGACCATATACTTAAAAAAAATGGTAGATATATATAACAAAATTCATTTTTTGTGGTATACAGTCCTATGTATTTTGAGAAATACATAGAGTTATATATTCATTATTGCAGTTCCACACAAACCATGTTCCATCACCTCATATGTCCCCCATGTTACCTTGAAACAAACCTTCCCCTCACTCAGTAGATTGACAACTGCTTTTCTGTTTTTCTCCTAATAGTTTTCTATTCCACAGTATATTAATTAAATCATGCAATATGTAGCCTCTTGGATTTGCCTTTTTTCCTTAGCAAGATGCATATAAGTTTCATTTAATGCTGTTGTATTCATCGAGACTTCAGTCTTTATTATTGGGTAGAATTCTATTATATGGATATATTGCAGTATGCTCATCTATTTACCAGTTAAAACGCTTTGATGTGTTTGGAAAGTATGAATAAACTTGCTGTAAACATTGGCATACAGGTTTTTATGTGAACATAAATTTTCATTTCTCTTGGGTTAAAAACCCAGGAGTGTAATGCTGGGTTATGAAGTGAAAACTGTCTAAGAAACTGCCAAAGTATTTCTCAAAGTGGCTATCACTTTGCATTTCTACTAATGTGTGAGAGTTCCAGTTGCTTTGCATCCTCGCAAGCACTTGTTATTGCTAGGTTTTTAGCATCCTAATGGGTGGATAGCATTATCTCATTATAGTTTTAATTTTTATTTCCTAAATGACACAAGGTATTAAACTTTTTTTTCACGAATGTGTTTTTGTTTGCTTGTTTATTTTTGGCATTCATATATCCTCTTTGGTATCCTCTCTGAGACCTTTTGCCTATTTAAAATAAAAAAAACTTTATTTATTTTTATCTTAGAGAGAAAGTGCGAGTGGGGGAGAGGGGCAGAGGGAGAGAGGGAATCCCAAGCAGGCTCCATGCTCCATGATGCAGCGCTCGATCCCATGACTCTGGGATCATGACCTGAGCTGAAACTAAGAGTTGGAGACTCAACCAACCGAGCCACTTAGGCTCCCCTGAAAAAGTCTTTTAATTGTTGAATTTTTAATTATTTTCTTTTTCTCATTGCTGGATTTTGTGAGTTCCTTATAATTTCCAGATACCATTTATTTCCCATATATAATATACAAATATTTACTCCAAGTTTGTGGAATGTTTTTCAATTTACTGATTAATATCTTTCACACAGCAAAAGTTTTTGATTTTTAGTAAGTCCAATTCACCATGTTTTTTTTTTTCTTTTACAATTTATGTTCTTAGTGCTGTATTTGGAAGCTCTTTGTGTAAGCCAGGGTCACATAGGCTTTCTTCTGCAAGTTTTATAGCTTTATGTTTGACATTCAGGTCTATTATCCATTCTGAGTTAATTTTTGTATAATGTACAATGAGTCCAGAATCATTTTTCTTGGCTATAGATGTCTAACTGTTCCAGCACCACTTGCTAAAAAACTGTTGTTTCTTTCAATTGTCTTTGCACATTTGTTAAAAAAGTCATTGACTCTTACTGTGTGTGTATATGTGTGTATGCATGCACATGCATGTATGTGTATGTTTTCTGGATTCCTGTTCTCTTATATTGACCTACATAAACCAGGTAATGAAATCCTCCCACTTTGTTCTTTTTCAAAATTATATTACCTATTTAGCAGTTTGCTTTTCTATAAACAATTTAGAATTTTCTGTTAAAATCTATAAAACACAACTGGAACTTTGATTAGGATTGTGTTGAATCTATAGATCAAATTGGGTAGAATTGACCTCTTGATAATAATTTTAATCAATTAAATAATTAAGCCTTAATTTTAACCTTTGAGCCTCCAGTCTAGGAACATAGTATCTTACTCCATTAATTTAGTAGTCTTTAATTTCTTCCCGTGTTTCATCACACTTTTAGAGTACAGATTCTACAGATAATTTGTTGGATTTATATCCTGGCATTTCTTTTGCTTTTACTTTTCTTTCTTCCTTCCCTTCTGTACTAATTTGTTTGGGAAAAAATATCACAGACTATGTGGGTTAAATAACAGAAATTTATTCTCTCATGGTTCTGAGACTAAATGTCCAAGGTCAAAGCTATCAGCAAATTTGACTTCTTCTTACGTCTCTCTCCTTGTCTTTCAGATGGCTGCTTTCTCTGACCCTTCCTCTGACCACATTCCCTAGTGTCTATGTCTGTGTTTTAATATCCTCTTTTTTTATAGGAACCATTGTCAGAGTGGAATAGGGCCCACCCTAATGACCTGACTTTTTAAATTTTTTTTGAGGGAGAAAGAGAGAGAGAGCACCCTGTGTTTGCACTTGGAGGAGAAGCAGAGAGAGAGGGGAAGAGACGATCCCAAGCAGGCTCCATGCTGGCAGCACGGAGCTCAATTTAGGGCCCAGTCTTATGAACCACGAGATCATGACCTGAGGCGAGATCCAGAGTCAGACTCTTAACTTACTGAACCACCCAGATGCCCCCACAATGACCTCATTTGAACTTAATAACCTCTTCAGAGTCCCTAATTCCAACTACAGTCACATCCTGAAGTACTGGAATTAGGGCTTCAACATATGAGTTTTTGGAGAGACACGATTCAGTCAGGACAATTTTCTTCTTGCCTGCTTTCTTGCATTCCTTCCATTGTTTCTTCACCCCCATCCCTTTGGTATTCTTTTAAATGGTATTTTTTAAAAGAAGATTTAAATTTCAATTGTTCCTTGCTAATATTTTGAATTCCATTGATTTTTATGATACTTTGCATACCAAATGATATTGCATGTTGCTGACCTTTTCCATTAGTGCCTTAAATATTAAACTTTCTAATAATAGGAAATTCTTAGATTCTTTGACATCTGTGTCGTATCTGAGTCTCATTCTTATGATCAATTTGTCTCTTCAAGTTCTGTTTGGTTTTTTTTTTTTTTGTATTTTTGTGCCTCATAATTTTTGGATGAAGGACAGACATTTTTTGTGGGTCATCAGAGACTGAGAGAATTCTCATATCCAGGTATGTGTGTACTTTTCCTTCTGTAGACCTTTAGAGCAGGGTTTCATTTAATATATTTAGAAGTTGGAGTAGATTTGGTGTTATTGTTGCTATGGTTACTCTCACTGCATATCAGATATTACGTTTCTGTAGAGATAGATTAAGTGTAGGGTGGAGGATGGTTTACTAAAGAAATGTGTGTTTTATTCTGAGGTGTAGATCTTCAGTTTGCACTGTGCCTTAACAAAAGCCACTGTACATGTTGTTGTTCCTGTCCTGCCACTCTTTAAGCACTATTCTGCTGTCACTTGTCATTTGCCGCTTCTTGGCTTGTGGTGGGGTGTGCCCATAGCTTCCCTGACTAAAGTCTCAGTCTTCCATGCACCGTGTCACTGGGTAGAGGCATGTGGTTGTGTCAGTTCCCTTATCCCTCTCTCAGCCACAGTTGTGGGCTCAGCACATAGTTCTGCCTCTCATCCAGAAGTCGAATTGTTTTCTTGTTCCTTTTCCCAGTTGTAATACATTTTTGCTAGTGCTCTAAGGACAACAATTCTTCTTGCCTGCTCCCCCCGCCAAATTAAAGCTTTTGTTCTATAGCGTATATAGTGTATACAGAGACATTTATGAGTTGAATTTTGTTCCTCCTAAAACATATGTTGGAGTCCTAACTCCCTCTCTCAGAATGTGTTATTATTTGGAGATAGGATCTTTACACAAGTAAAAAAAAGGAAAAAAAAAAAGAAAAAAGGAAAAGTGAGGTCATTAGAGTGGATGATGATTCAGTATGACTCCTGTCCTTTTAAAAAGGAAAAAAAAATAGATACACAAAGGTGCACAAAGGGAGAACGTCATGTGAACCTGAAGGCAAATATTGGGGGGATGTGTCTACAGCCCAAGGAATGCCAAAGTTTCCAGAAGCTAAGAGGAAGGCCTAAGTGATATTCTCCTTCACAGTCAACAGAAAGAACAACCAACTGATACTTTGATTTCAGACTTGTAGCCTCCAGAACTGCAAGAAAAAAATTCTGTTGTTGAAGCCACTTCGTTTGTGGCACTTTGCTATAACAGCCCTAGGAAGGTAATGCAGCACAGAGGGACCTTCGTGGAATGCCTTTCCCTCTCACATAGCTGTTGTTCTCTTCCCATCGGGCTGCCTCATTTCCTGGGTCTGTGTCCAGTCTTTTCTGTGAGCACCTGGTGCCATTAATAGAATAAGAACCTGCAAAAAGGTCTGGACTTGTCAATTTCTTGGCCTCTTAGAGATTTCCCGCTGTTGCACAGTCTGCATTTGGTCTTCACCAATTTGTCAGCTATTCTGGCTGAACTCTTCTTACCAGTGTCCAGTTTCATTACCCTGACCTGTGCGCTCACTGTGCCCTTGTGTGCGTGTGCCAGATCCAGAGATTTGGTGCCATTTTTTGCCTGGCAATTTAAGTGGTTCAAAACAAGTTATACATTTGAAATTAATCTAGCTTGTTTTTATTGTAAGGTGGGGAGCAGCGCCCCCTCTAGCTTTCTATATTATTAGGTAGAAGCCTGAGGCCACATCTCTTTAGTAGTGCTGGAGAAATCCTATATCCAGTGGGCTTTTGAGGGTTATATTTTGTTGTCTGTTTTTATACGTTGCTTTTATTTTGTTTTGTGTCACATCGTGCTGTGCTACAACATGTATTGTACTCTCTGTGACATACTCAGTCATTTTCAATTTAAAGTTTAGAAAAATTCAAATCATCAAAGTTTTTTTTTTCATCTCTATTTTTTTTATCTCACATCTTTTTTTCAGATTTAATACTTTTCCTTTGTTTGCTTTGCTACAATGTACTTGTTAGTATTTTTTTTTGTCTGAAAGAATGTCTGGGAATTGAATTTTCTAACTTCTTGAATTTCTGAGCCAGTATTTATTTTAGTTTAAATTTAAGTGATACTTTGCCAGAGTAAATGATTTTACATGCAAAATAATCTCTAAGAAATTTACAGACTATACTGTTTACCAGTAACATATATGTTTGAAGATAACAATGTTTGATGTTATTCTGATCTCCTTTCTTTTTAAAAACCTCATGACTGTATTTTTTTTATTGTTTGGAAATTTCAGTGTGCAGTTTGCAACCCTAAAACTCTGGGAAGGTTTGGACCAACCTCTGAATAATCCATGAATGTTATTGTCAGAAGAATAAATTATTGTCTGCCCATGGTCTCATTTATAAGAAACCAAAATTCAAAATGTAAAGACTAATTTCTATTTAGTTTTCTAGTAGAGATATCTTTCTCTTTTCAAAACTTCTTGGGCTGCCTGTGTGGCTCAGTTGGTTGAGCATCTGACTTTGGCTTGGGTCATGATCTTGTGGTTGAGGTCTAGCTTGCTGCTCTCAGCACAGAGACCGTTTGGACCCTCTGCCCCTCCCCTGGTCATGTGCACATACATATTCTCTCTTTCCCTCTCTCTCTCTCTCTCAAAAGTAAATAAATCATTAAGAAAAAAAAAAACTTCAGTAGCAGTCAGTATTTATCAAAACAATATTTTATTAAAGCACTATAATATATTACCATGTGTTATATTTTCCACTCTAGTTTATAGCTAGGTTTAAGGTAGACCTAAGTTTTATTTCTATTGGACCAAGGAATATAAGAATTCCACTTTCTTAATCCTTTACAATTTTATTGAAATTTCATTTAAAGGCCAATTTTAAGGCATTTTCAAAAAGAGTATTCCATTCTATCCACATTCATGTAGGCTCCTAGTAACCACATATTTATTCATTTCAAATATAATTTCTAAAATTAAAACCAAAACACAGAGAAAAAAGTCCATTTTATTTTAGTTACTTATGCAGATTTCTTAAATGTTTTCTAAAATGTCTGTTATTTGGTATGTAATATAATATTAATATAAGAAAGCATAATAATATAGAATTTTAGCTAGTATTTGAATTCTGAAGTAGCAGTTGCCCTTATTTTCTACTTAGTAGTGATCGTGTGTCATTGAAAATTCCCTGTAATATACTTTAGAGCTCACCATTCCATTTCATTCCTTAGGACTTAATACATGTCTGGCTCATATTCTGTGCAAATACTTTGAAACTTTAAAGGTGCTAAAATACCTCATAGATTTCAATTTTCACATTAGATTTCTTCAGAAGAAAACATGGCCCAACTGTCCTGTAATTAGCTCTGTTTACTGAGATTTGAGTTTTTAATGACTTTCTTCACTATGGACTGGTGTTCCATTCCTATTTCTCTTCTTGGCTCTTTTAAATCAATATATTAATAGAAAATAAGCAAGTAGTTTATTTTAGATGAATATGGTAATTGAAAATTGGAATGAAGAAAGTTATTCATGCTGAAGCTTCTACATGGCATTGATTTTAAAGTTTTGGAATGTTGGGTAAAGAAACTAAAAGTGGTCATAGGAAAATGCTAGCACTGTTGGGTGGTTGACAGTGAGAGATTTAGAGTAATTAGCATATGGTTACATTGCCCTTTGATCTAATGTAAAAATGTGCAAACATTTGGCTTCTGAGGTCAGAGTGCAAACCTCCACAGTGAATTTAAAATCAAATCATTTTGGTTAAGAGAATAAACTTATTCTAGAGTATGGTTTATCTTTAGCCTTATCTCTATATAATCAGTCTTTATTCTTTGAACATCTATTTGTGCTGTACATGCTGCTAGAAA
This sequence comes from Prionailurus viverrinus, assembly GCF_022837055.1. Classification (NCBI taxonomy): domain Eukaryota; kingdom Metazoa; phylum Chordata; class Mammalia; order Carnivora; family Felidae; genus Prionailurus; species Prionailurus viverrinus. The sequence continues at coordinate 39,687,055 of NC_062569.1, forward strand.
TTTTATGTTCATTAAATTTTCATGGCCATAAGAGGAAGGCATTACTATCCCTATTTTTTAGCTGAGGAAATAGATGCTCGGAGACATTGAGGTAACTTCCTCATATATCGTACTTTTTGGAATCAGTTATGCAAAAGTATGTCTTTCACTAAGATCTGACATCTTTTTTATTGCTTTATGCTGTGTCTCCGCTACTCGTATTTTCTTGTGTCCTCAAATGTATAAGGCAACTCTTATTCTGCAAGAAAAATGGATTCTTTCTATACTAATTGAAAACATTTTATTAAATATGAGTGTTGACTTTTTGAGCTGGGTAATTCTTCTGGGGGTAGGGCTCACCTGTGTATTTTGTGTATATCATGATATTTGGCAGTGTTGCTATTCTCTAGTCACCGGATGCTAATAACACCTCCATAGTTATGATAACCAAAAATGGCTCCAATAA